>NC_080753.1:18246082-19626624 GCF_020826845.1 Diceros bicornis minor | reverse complement strand
AGAAAAACTAAGAAGTAGGAGAAATTTTTCTTCAGAAACATTCTACCTCCCTTTTCTATATGTCTGTTACCCTGGGGGTGAGGGGTGAGGACCCCCACTTACCGAGCACCTTCAATGAGGCAGACTCGTGTGGAGTGCCTGCTTTACGTTATCTGTTTCACTCTTCCAACACCCTTACAACACACATATTAATCACCCCATTTATTCAGAGATGAGGAAACTAAATCTCATAGATTTAAGTGACAAGTCTGAAATAAACTGATCGGTGACTGTGGAGATTCCTCCACTTTAGTGCTCATCCGGGTTTCCCCTCCCTGATCTGGGCTCCCCCAACATCAGGCACCCCCAGTAGCATCTGTCCTACCGACTAGTCCACATCCAGCTGTTGAGGGCAGGCCACCATCTGAGTGAATCCTCTTAGAAGTAGGCCTATTCTAAAAGTGACAAGGCAGCCATGATTTTAACCCAAATCAATGGCTCTAGTAGCAAAATTTAAGACAGGATGGCAGGACTTCAGAATGCCAAGACTCTTTAGAGATTATCTAGTCAATGTCTTCTCCCATTAATATACAGATTTAGAATAACAAAAGCCTGAGAGGGGATGTGACTTTGCAGAGGTCACACAAGTCAGGTTTATAGCCAGGAGGAGGGCCCAGGACTCCGGACTCGGTCCTGTTCTCTTTCACAGCATCAGCCACAAATATTCAAACACAGTAAAAAAAACATTCCAGGCTAAACAGGAATTACTTCAATGTTATTAATTCCCACTGGCGATTTGGAGTGCTGGTCAGACTGTCTGAACTTGAACCCTGGGTGCACCTCTTACTGATTGTATGGCCTAGATAAGATTCCCTCTCTTCCCCTTGGGTTTCTTCTCAATTTTATGAGAATAACAATGGCTTCTGCCTCATAAGGTTATCGTGAGGATCAAATGTGATAATCTACATAGAGCTCTAACTTCTTTGTGCTTGGCATACAGTAAGCACTGAATAAATGTTAGATATTATTATCATTAAAATTATTTTTACCATTATTACCACTCCTAGTTCAGATAATTGACAGTTAATAGTTTCACTTTGGGGCAAGAAGGTAGAAACAACTTCCTGGTATCAAATTCTCTCCCTCTTCTCCAAAGACTGCCCTCATCAGTCTCAGGAATGAAGGTAAGACGAGCAGATGTTAGCACCAGAAATGCGGAAATTACCTTTGAAAATAAAAGTGCCTACTGAGCATTTTCATTTGACGTGCTAAGTCAAAATTCCTCCTCTTTCTCAAACCTACTCTTTCTCATTTACTTTCTTTTTTCCCCAGTTTTATAGAGATCTAATTAATATATAACATTGTATTAGTTTTAGATATACAACATAATGATTTGGTATATGTATATATGATTACCACAGTAAGTTTAGTTAACATCAATCACCTCACGTAGTTACAAATTTTTTTTCTTGTGATAAGAACTTTTAAGATCTATTGTCTTAACAGCTTTCAAATCTACAATACAGTATTGTTTTTTTTGTTTAGTTTTGTTTTTTTATTTTTTTCCCCCAAAGCCCCAGTAGATAGTTGTATGTCATAGCTGCACATCCTTCTAGTTGCTGCATGTGGGACGCGGCCTCAGCATGGCTTGACAAGTGGTACGTCAGTGCGCGCCCGGGATCCGAACCCGGGCCACCAGCAGCGGAGCGTGCGCACTTAACCGCTAAGCCACGGGGCCGGCCCAACAATACAGTATTGCTAACTATAGTCACCAAGCTGTACATTACAGCCCCGGAGCTTATTTATCTTATCATTGAAAATTTGCACCTTTTGACCCCCTTCATCTATTTTGCCCACCCCCCATTCTCCCACCTCTGGCAACCACCAATCTACTCTCTGTACCTGAGTTCAGTTTTTTAGAGCCCACATATAAGTGAGATCATACAGTATTTGTCTTTCTCTGACTTATTTCACTTAACATAATGCCCTCAAGGTCTATTCATGTTGTCGCAAACGGCAGGATTCCCTTCTTTTTATGGCTGAATAGTATTCCATTGTATATATATATATGGCACATCTTCTTTATCCATTCATCCATTGACAGACATTTAGGTTGTTTCCATGTCTTCCTGCCTATTACAAATAATGCTGCAATGAACATGGGGGTGCAGATATCTTTTTGAGATAGTGATTTTGTTTCTTTCAGATAAATACCCAGAAGTGGAATTCCTGGATCATATGGTAGTTCTACTTTTAATTTTTTGAGGCACCTCCATACTGTTTTCCATAGTGGCTGCACCAATTTACATTCCCACCAACAGTGCAGAAGGGTTCCCTTTTCTCCACATCCTTGCCAACACTTGCTATCTCTTGGGGGTTTTTTGATAATAGCCATTCTAACAGGTGTGAGGTGATATCTCATTGTGGTTTTGATTTGCATTTCCCTGATGATTAGTGACATTGAGTACCTTTTCATGTACCTGTTAGGCCAGACATGTCTTCTTCGGAAAAATGTCTATTCAGTTCCTCTGCCCATTTTTTAATTGGGTTGTTTGGGTTTTTTTTTTGGTATTGAGTTGCATGAGTTCTTTATATATTTTGGATATTAACCCTTATCAGACATAAGATTTGCAAATATTTTCTCCCACTCCATGGGTTGTCTTTTCATTTTGTTAATGGTTTCCTTTGCTGTGCAGAAGCTTTTAACTGTGGTATAGTGCCATTTGTTTATTTTTGCTTTTGTTGCCTTTGCTTTGTCAATAAATCAAAAAAATAATTGCCAATGCCAAGACCAATGTCAAGGAGCTTACCCCCTATATTTTCTTCTAGGAATTTTATGGTTTCAGTTCTTACATTCAAGTCTTTACTCTATTTCGAGTTGATTTTTGTGTATGCTGTATGATAGTGGTCCAGTTTCATTCCTTTGCATACAAATGTGCAGTTTTCCCAGCACCATTTATTCAAGAGACTATCCTTTACCCATTGTATACTTTTGGCTCCCTTGCCGTAAATTAATTCACAATATATGCATGGGTTTATTTCCGGGCTCTCTATTCTGTTCCATTGATCTGTGTGTCTGCTTTTATGCCAGTACCATACTGTTTTGACTACTATAACTTTGTAATATAGTTTGAAATCAGGAAATGTGATGCTTCTGGCTTTGTTGTTCTTTTCTGAGATTGCTTTGGCTATTGGAAGTCTTTTGTGGGTCCATACAAATTTTAGGATTGTTTTTCTATTTCTGTGAAAAACACCTGTGGAATTTTGATAGAAATTACACTGAATCTGTAGACTGCTTTGGGTAGTATGGATATTTTAACAATCTTAATTCTTTCAATCCATGAACACAGAATATCTTTCCATTTATTTATGTCTTCTTCAATTTCTTTTATCAATGTCTTATGGTTTTCAGTGTACAAGTCTTTCACTTCCTAGGTTAATTTATTCCTAGTCATTTTATTCTTTTTGATGCAATTGCAAATGGGATTGTTTTCTTAATTCCTCTTTCTGATAGTTCATTATTAGTGTATAGAAATGCAACTGATTTTTGTATTTTGATTTTGTATCTTGCATCTTTACTGAATTCATTTGTTAGATCTAACAGTTTTTTGGTGGAGTCTTTAGGGTTTTCTATATATAATATCATGTCATCTGCAAATAGAGACAGTTTTACTTCTTCCCTTCTGATTTGGATGCCCTTTATTTTTTTTTCTTGCCTAATTGCTCTGGCTAGAAATTCCAGTACTATGTTGCATAAAGGTGGCACATGTGGGCATCCTTGTCTTGTTCCTGATCTTAGAGGAAAAGTTTTCAATTAAAATTCCCCATCTTTCTCAAACCTATTCTTCCTCATTTTCTTCCTAACTCAGTTAAAAGCCTGACCACCTATCTAGACATCTAATCTTCTTCCACACCACCACCCACTTGATGACCTAGTACAACTGATTCTCCCTCTGAAATAGCTCTCTGTAGCTCTCTCTTCTCTTTCCCCATTCTACCTGGTTCAGGCACAATTAATTTCATTTATTTTTTTGCCTGGACCACTCCAGTGGTATAAAATCTGAGCTCATTCCTCTTTGCAACCCCACCCGCTTACCACCTCCAAAGTCACCTTTGCAAAATACAAATTACGTCAAATCATTTCTCCCATAAAGGCTGCAGGGTTTTTCCTTCTCAATAGGGTATATTCACAACCCAGGCTCACTGAACTCCCCCCACTTAACTCTTCTGTCACCACCTCAATTCAGAACACCTAGATGTTCTTTGAACGTGACCTTTCCTTCAACGTGGAATGCCTAGCCCCTTCTATACAGAACTCCTACCACCTACTGGGATCCAGTCCAAATGTGAACTTCTCTGAAACTTCTTCCAGATTCTCTCCACCCTTGCTTCCTGGGATCCCACTGAACTTCTTCCCATTTCCCTTAAACATTCACGATGCTGATCATTACCACTTATTTTCTTGTCCTTCTTTTCTGTTAGATTGATTTTTGAAAGGCATGAGCCTCATTCTTTTAACCTCTGGCATGGGACCTACAGAGCACACAGGAGACGCTTAACAAATAACTGTTCAATAAACTGAGTGGATGGTACAGAAAGTAAAAGTGATGGAAAAATGAGATGTCAGTGACTATCAAAGTTGGTCTCAATAAAGCCCGTTTCTGCAATATATGACTAGCTGCAAACAATTATGCAAGTGTTTTTTAAAAGAGTGTGACGCCTACTTGCAAGTGACAAAGCTCTCAAGTTCCCACATAGGCCTGTTAAGATGTTCATCACTGGAGAGAGAGTCACACCCACCCAGATTTATTGGGCTCTGTAGTACCTGCACTCACAAGGCGTTCTGAAAGCTGTCAGAATCCTGTAGCTTTGTTGAGGACACTTTTCCCTCACAAAATTCTATGGACTGGGCTCCGCTAGTAGACGCTCAATAAATGCTGATTTGATTTGCAGAGGATTTGAAAACAAAGCTCACCTCACATCTTAGACTAATTCAACTCAGTGACTGATCGTACTCAAGATAATAGCTCTAAGGCTGAAGAAAATCAATGAGTAGACTGAAAAGCAGCCAAATGTTCACTCCCCTGCCTTGTTCCACAGTCAATGCTGATCTGCTTCTTGATCCTTTCCAGCTTCCGGGCTTTTCCAATTTCACTGTGCCCCTACAATGGAGGGGGCCAGTTAGCAAGTGTTGCCCTGTGCCTGTGATACATGTGTCCTGTGTTTTGAAGTTGATGTAATACGTGTGAAAGTTGAGTTGCCTTATTAAAAATGTCCTACTTTCCCTAAAGCCTCCCCTCTGTATGACAGGTTAAGTGGGATTCTGACTGAACGAGGAAGTGTGGGCTGGAATGCTCTAGCATCCTTTCATCTCCAATTGTGGGACTGTATGTTAAAGGGAACCCAGAAACTTTTGTATTTACTAAAATTACACTAAAATAACCTTTGGCAGCAGACTCATTAGACGTCCATTGAACACTTCTATCCCGATGTAGGAAATACGAAAGATTCAAAGCATGCACTCTGCTATATTTCATTTTGGAAGAAAAAGACAGCAGTGCCTTGGAGAATAAATCATTAACTAAAAGTCAAACCGAGACACCCTGGAAACCAGCGAGACTGGAAGGCAGCGGAGGGATCAGGCGGCTGAGATTTGCCTGTTCCCTCTGGTGACTTCTAGAGCGAAGCATCCCACAGGCAGGACGAACTCGGCACACTGCGCTCCCTTCTATTTCACTTTTCAAACTTGAAGTTATTTTTAGATGACCCAAGCCTGTTAATCCCAGGCAGGACAATTCCCAGCCCGCGGCGCTTCAGAGCACCTTCCCTCTGCCCAGCACTTTCCTTTAAGCACTGGGAAAGGAGTCTCTCCTTTTTCTCCTTTGCTCTCTGCGTCCAGTCCACCTCCCCTCACCCCTTCTGCAAACCTCAGTCCCGGGGACCACAGGCGTCTTTCTCACTCCTCCACTTATGCACCTGCTGCTGCCAGAGGGAAGGCGAACCCTGGGGCCACTAAGAATGGGGAAGGGGCTCCTTGAGATCCGCTCCTTCTAGAATGGGGTCAAGGGAGACCTCTGTCCCCACGGCCGCCTCGGGCCACTGGATCAGGAAACCACCTCCCGCCCGCCGCCGCCCCCTGCCCACTCCCTAACCCGGCCGCGCTTGCCCGCCCCCTGCCGCGGTTCCCCGGCACCACCAGGGCGCCGCGCGCAGCCCCGGCAGGACCAGGACCGGGTGCCGGGACGAGCGGGCCGGCGCGGTTACATAACCGACCTGCTGGGCGTCCGCGATGCGCCGGCAGAGGCAGAGGCGGCGGCTCGGGCGGTCCGCGGGGGCCGGCGACTGCGGCCGCAGCTGCCTGCTCACCTGGCCGCCCGTGCGAGCGCGCGTGGGGCGGGCGCGGTGCCCGCGGGCCTGGGTGTGGGGCCGTGCGCGGGCGCCCCGCCTCCCGCTCTCCGGCTCCGTCGGTCCGCGGGTCTCTGCCTCCTGCCCGCTCCTCCCCGCCACCTCCGCCGCCGTCACCCGGGACAAAGCGGCTCCGGGGAGGGGCCGAGCCGGCGGCTCGCAGGAGCCAGCGGAGATGGGCGCGCCCCCAGCTTCGACTCATCGGGCCAACCTCCAATCAGACCCCGGGAAACCGAAAGCCCCTGCCTGGCCTGCTCTCCTCTCCTCCCCTCTGACCCCGCGCCCTTCCCGGTCCCCCACCCACCCTACCCCCCGGGCTCCCACCCTGCCCTCAGCCCCACGCGCCCTCCTTTCCCTTCGGGGTGCCCAGGAGGGCGTGAGGAGCCTCTGGGGACCCAGCGCAGGAGCCTGTCCGCAGGAGTCCCGGCCTTCGCGGGGAGGGGCTTCCCGGAGTCACACCCTGGGTGGGGGCCTCCCTGGGGGTCGAGGTGGGGAGGGGGCTGATTCTGAAGCTAAGGGGTGACTGGGCAGCGACAGCCAAGAAGAAACTGGTGGAGAAGCAAACTGTGGGTGGGGAGTACTGGAAGAGAGACTCTTCTCACCGGGTGACTGACCCCCTCCCCACTTTGGCTAACTGATGAGAAGTCGGGAAGCCCCTAGAGGGTCCTCCGGGGCCTTTGCGCTGGGTGGGCGCTGGCGCCCTCAGGCTGGAGCCCTGCGCCCGGCCCCGCCCACGCGGCTGAAGGTGCCCTGCGCGGTCTTCACAGCTTTGCCAGGATTCGAGCCGCCAGACCTGGGGACAGAAGAGCCTCAAGGACTCCTGTTGTGTGAGAGCTTATGACACAAGGAGTGGGAGGCTGGTGTCGTACAGCAAAGGGCTGAATGTGAAACAGAATCTAGGGTAGATCTGTTGCTCAACAAACTTAACCCCCATAGAAGTCTCTGCTTTACAAAATGAAGCAGTTCAGAGCAGGGAGGAAGCCTGTGGCTTAGGGGTGGCACCAGTAGGGACAGACAGGACTGAGTCTCATGGCAAGAGAATGTCAATAATGTAAAAGATCATGATGGGGAAAGTGGGGGAGATTGAAGGAAGAAGGGCGTGGGGGAGAGGTGTGGACCAACTTGAGGGAGGGAGGGAATAACATTTAAATCAATTTTGTTCTGTCATCTTTCTAATTTTCCATAAATAGGCCTTTTTCTTTTTGCTTTTTATGCCTTTCTGTTTCCTGATAAGGATATTAAAATTGCATTGAAGCAATCTATAAGTTTCACAATTATTCTTCGCTCACCCAGACACCACATTGTTTTTTCCAAGGTTGACATGGAATCACATCGTTTTTTTTTTTTTTTTTAGCAAAGAAGGTAGACCTTGGCTATTCTCTGTGATTAATCCACATTAACATAAAGAAACACAGAAATTCAGAGTTGAAAATGACCTTAGACTCCTACTTTTCCAAACTTCTGCTGGATGCATAAATCCATAAATATTTGTTGATTTAGATGAATTACTTTTTTGGATGGAATTGTCTGAAAGAGCATCCTTTTATTGAGCCCAAATTTGCCTTCCTAGAATTTTCTCTCATTGGTTTGAGTTCACTCTTTGAAGCCAAGGAGACAGAGTCCAGTTCATTTTCCAGTTAACTGTGTTTCAAATATATGGGAAGATAGCCGTCGTGTCTCACTCACTCCAAGCCTGACTTGCCATGTAAAACAACTTCAATCCTTTAAACAAAATCTCATCTGCAGTAGTTCCTAGAATCTTCACCCACCTGAAGACTATCATCACAATAGGATCTATTTCATAAATAAATGTTTACGAATAAAACTTGCTGGTTATAGAAGTAATATATCCACTGTAGAAATTTTGAAAATTTGGAAAAACACAAAATTTAATGTGAGAATTAAATGAAGTAATATATGTAAAGCACTCAGCACCATGCCTGGCACACAGAAACACTCAATGTGTGTTAGCTGTTACCAAAAATGAACATGGCCATTTTCTAACCTCTCAGATATAGGTCTTTTTATTTTTTTTATAAAATTTATGTTTTGGAGTTTTGGGTTCACAGCTGAATTGAGTGGAAGGTACGGAGAGTTCCCGTATACCCACTGCCCGCACACATACATAGTCTCCCCCATTAACAACACTCCCCATCAGAGTGGTACATTTGTTACAATCAATGATCTTACATTGACACATCATTATTAACCATAGTCCATAGTTTACGTTAGGGTTCACTCTTGGAGTTTTGACAGGTGTATAACGACATGTATCCACCATTACCGTATCATACAGAGTAGTTTTATTCTAAAACATTTTTTTATTCTAAAAATCCTCTATGCTTCTCCTATTCATCCTTTCCTCCCTACTAACCCCTGGCAATCACTGATGTTAAAAACCACTGACAGTTAAAAAAAACTGTCTCCATAGTTTTTTGCTTTTTCCAGAATGTCATATAGTAGGAATCATACAATACGTAGCCTTTTCACATTGCTTCTTTCACTTAGTAATATGTGTTTAAGATTCCTCCATGTGTTTTCATGGCTTGTTAGCTCATTTCTTTTTAGTGCTGAATAATATTTCATTGTCTGGATATACTACAGTTTATCCATTCACCTACCGAAGAAGAGTATCTTGGTTGCTTCCAAGTATTCACAATTATGAATAAGGCTGCTCCAAACACCCGTGTGCAGGTTTTTGTGTGGACATAAGTTTTCAACTGCTTTGGGAAAATACTAAGGAGCATGATTACTAGATGGTATAGTAAGAATATATTTTGTAAGAAACTGCCAAACTGTCTTCCAAATTGGCTCTACCATTTTGCATTCCCATCAGCATTGAATGAGATTTCTCATTGCTCCACACGCTTGCCAGCATTTGGTGTTGTCAGTGTTTTGGAATTTTGCCATTCTAGTGGGTGTATAGTGGAATCTCATTGTTTTAATTTGCAGTTCCTTAATGATATATGATGTTGAACATTTTTTCATATACTTATTTGCCATGTATATACCTTCTTTGTCTATTCAGGTGTCTATTCTAATCTTTCACTCATTTTTTGTGTGTGTGGTGAGGAAGATTAGCCCTAAGCTAGCATCTGTGGCCAATCCTCCTCTTTTTTGCTGAGGAAGATTGGCCCTGGGCTAACATCCATGCCCATCTTCCTCTACGTTATAAGCCTGCCACAGCGTGGCTTGAGAAACAGTGTGTAGGTCTGCACCAAGGATCTGAACCTGTGAACCCTGGGCCACCGAAGTGGAGAGAGCATGAACTTAACCACTACACCACCAGGCTGGCCTCTCACTCGTTTTTTAATTGGATTATTCGTTTTCTTATTGTTGTTCTTATGGTTATTGTTTCAAGAGTTCTTTTTATACTTTGAATAACACTCCTTTATCAGATATATGTTTGGAAATAATTTTTCCAACTCTGTTGCTTGTCTTCTCATTCTCTTGACAGTGTCGCACAGAGCAGAAGTTTTTAATTTTAATAAAGTCCAGCTTGTCAATTCTTTCTTTCAAGGACTGTGCCTTTGGTGTTTTATCAAAAAAGTCATTGTCATACCCAAAGTCATCTAGGTTTTCTCCTATGTTATCCTCTAGATGTTTTATAGTTTTGCATTTTACATTTAGGTCTATGATCCATTTTTAGTTAATTTTTGTGAGGGGTGTAAGGTCTGCGTCTAGATTCTTTTTTGTTGTTGTTGCTGTTGCATATGGATGTCTGTCCCAGCACCATTTGTTGAAGAAACTATCTTTTCTCCATTGGATTGCCTTTGCTCCTTTCTCAAAGATCAGTTGACTGTATTTATGTGGGTCTATTTTGGGGCTCTCTATACTGTTCCATCGATCTATTTATGTATTCTTTTGCCAATACCACACCGTTTGATTACTGTAGCTTTGTAGTCAATCTCAAAAATTTGGTGGTATCAGTTCTCTGATTTTGTTCTTCTCCTTCAATGTTATGTTGGCTATTTTGGGTCTTGTGCCTCTTCATATAAACTTTAGAATCAGTTTGTCAATATCCACAAAATAACTTGCTAGAATTTTGATTGGGATTGCATTGAATCAATAGATCAATTTGGATAACAGACATCTTGACCATATTGAGTCTGCCTATCCATGAACATGAGATCTCTCTCCATTGAGCTAGTTTTTCTTTGAGTTCTTTCATCAGAGTTTTGTAGTTTTCCTCATATAGACCTTGTACATATCTGTTAGATTTATGCCTAAGTATTGCATATTTTTTTGGCCTTTGCCCAGGTTTTAATTGGGTTGTCTGTCTGTGAGTGTGGGTGTGTGGGGGGGTGTGTGTGTGTGTAATTGTAAGAGTCCCTTATATATTATGGATATTAATCACTTATCAGACATACGATTTGCAAATATTTTCTCTCATTCTGTGAGTTATCTTTTCTCTTTCTTGATAGTGTCCTCACTATCAAGTACAAAAGTTTTTAGTTTTGATAAAGTCCAATTTATCTATTTTGTTGTTGTTGTTTATGTTTTTAGTGTCAACAACAACATTAATTTTTATGGCTACATAGTATTCCTGATAGCTTGACTTTTTCTTTTCTGTTAAAACAATTTCAAACTTAACAGAAAATTTGTAAGAATAATACAACAATCCTGCAATTCCAATCCAACACTACAGGGTTCATTCTAGTTTTTCCTCTTTGCAATTGTATACCTCCCTTCTCTGACAATGGGAAAACATGGCTCCCATTATCCTCAATATATTTGTTTATTTGTTCAGTCTTCTGCCAGGCCACTGCCCCACTCAGGTACCCTCTTTAGACAGGCATCAACTCCTACTGGACCACCTCCACTCAGATGGCCTCCTCTCATGGGCCCAACTGCCTTCCTGCAAGAAAGGAAAGAAAGAAAGAAGAAGACTCTTAAGTAAAGAAATAAGTAAAAATTAAAAAAAAAAGAAATTAAGTAAACAAACATCCATGTGCAGTCTGATCAGAGCAGGGTAAAATGGGTCAATCACATCCATTGTCCTTAACACTTTTTCTATTACTTTCTCTTAAGTGCCAAGATGGTTGTTTTCCTTTCAAATCACTCAATTGATTCCTGTTGAATTTACTGTTGACTATACTCCCTCAGTTTTTTTGACATATTTCACTATTAAACTATATACCTCTCCCAAAACTCACCTCACATTCTCTGTCTGTATAGTAGAATTCTTATACAAAAAATTTCTTTTTATTAGAATGATCCCATGATTCTACTAGCTGAGATCATTCAGATCTTAATTTTTCTCTTCAGTGTGTTTAATATGTTATCCCACCCAGATTTGTGTCATTGACAAATTTTCTAAGTATGCTATATATATCCTTATCCACATCATTGATAAAGCCAAATGAGGTTAGAGCTTGGGGATCACCGCTTGAGACTTCCATCAATGTCAGTGATTATCAAAGAGCGGTCGGGGACTGTGCTCACATTCGGTGAGTTGGAATCTCTAGGGGCTTTCCCATAATACATATGCCCCCTGTGATTCTGATATGCCCCCAGATGCCCATGCTTCTCCTCTTTTGCCCCTCCACCCTGAGTTGAGTCTCGTTGCTCTTGTAACTGAACATTATTAATATAAGCACATCATATCTCTTAGGTCTATGGGGGAAAATAGATTGAGAATTCTCTCTATTAAATCAGAACTCTTTGTTTATAAACTATCCAAAGAAACAAAAAGAATTAATATATATATATTTGTCTTTATGTGGTAAACGTTCATTTATTCATTCAACAACTATTTGTTGAGTCTCCACTATGCTGGATACTGCTGACAGTGCTAGAGATGCAGACATGAAGAAGACAAAGTCCTTGCTCTCATGGAGCTCAGATCCATGTGTTGATAGAGTGAAATGTTTTCCTCTTAGGTTTGCCTACTTCATTATTCTTCACTTAGAGAAAAATTCAATTCAAGTGTAAATTTTATTAAAAATCACTTGCGACCCTGGTAAGAGGATGGATTTTCCAAAGATACAAGCTCAGATTTTTTTCCAAAGAGAGGACTTCAGACACTTTGCTTCCTCCCTAGGAGAGATTATTGGGGTTTGGATTTGTGAGGAAATTTGAAGATTACTTATCAGTACTAATAGGAACAAAAACAACAACATTAAATATACTGTTTTTGTGTGTGTGAGAAAGATCAGCCCTGAGCTAACATCTATGCCAACCCTCCTCTTTTTTTTTTTTTTTTTTTTGCTGAGGAAGGCTGGCCCTGGGCTAACATCTGTGCCTATCTTCCTCCACTTTATATGGGACGCCGCCACAGCATGGCCTGACAAGCAGTGCATCGGTGCGCACCTGGGATCCAAACCCAGGCTGCCAGCAGCAGAGCGCGCGCACTTAACCGCTATACCATGGAGCCAGCCCCTAAATATATCTTTAAGTGGTTACTAAACGCCAATCATTGTTCTCTGCAGTTACTATATATAAATTAATGTAATCCACATAATACCCTCTGAGATAGGTACAACTATTATTTCCATTTTACAGATGAGGAAACCAAGGCACAAATGGATTGCCTAGCCCTGGTAAGTTGAGCCAGAGTGGAAACTAAGTAGCCTGGTTCAAGACCTTGGGGTCTTTTGTGTTGGAGAAAATGCAGTCATTTTCAGTGACCACGCAGGGTGAGTTAGGCCTTCCTCTTTAGGAAGCGCTTTTTTACGCATGCCTGTATAATGCCTGTCTCATTATACTGTGTACAAATTACTTGATGAATGGTGCAAGCAACTTATCCTACTACCTGGCATAGAGTATGCTTCCAATAGATATTGAATCATTGATAGGGAATTTAGGCTTAGAGAATACAGCTTTCCTAAGGTCAAAGTGATGATTTGTGGAAAACTCAGACTAAAATTCCAGTCTTCACAGTCTCAGTCAAGTAACTCTTCTTTCTCCTGCATCAAGTTAGCCCACCTGGTGCCACATTTATTACCAGGAAAGTACCTTGCAGCCTATCTAAATTTCAGGCTATTCCTTATAGATTTAGATTAGTCGTAATGCCATGTGAGAAAGGTGCATGTTCCTTTATATTGCAGTCCATGCATTACAGTGGAAAAAATAAAAATGGGCTGGATTTAAAATTAAAATAAGATGGAACAGGCCAGATTCTGGTCTAAAAGTGGAGGCTACCACATATATCATCCTGGGATCACAGTATTTCATGTCAAGTCTTAGAAATGGAAAAGAGAGAAGAAACACCTCTTAAGCCTTCTAAGTTCATTAGTTTTATTTTTTGTCTTGGCAGCATTTAGACTGGGGTGAAGAGAGGAAGAGGGATCACCAATGCAGGGAACAGAGGAAGTGATCCTATGGCAAAGTTTTTGGTTGATCTCAACTGCTGTAGAGACTTTCCTTGGGGGAGAAAAAGAGAACACACATACTCCCTGAAAAAAATAAACAAATGACTGAGTATATTTCTAATAGCTCAAAGAATCTCTGGTGTCAATGTCCTCCAGCCAAAGGCCACCCAGAACATACCTGTAGTTAAATAAGTTGGGTATATTGCTCATTGCAATGAGGGAGAACGCACACCATGGAGATGGAGGGCCATGGCAGTAGGAGGACATTACAAAGAACTCATCATAGAGTTTGGACTTGTCTTAAATGATTTTGGGAGGGTTCAAGGAAGCAGTGCTTTGCTCTAGACTGAATGCTGTTAGAAAGCAGGGGTAATTCTTTGCTTGGGTATATTAACAAATCTTACCTATAAAGAAGGAGCAATGAAGCTAGGCTACAGCTATAATTGGTGAAGAAGCAGCAGTCATTCATAGTAGGCAGGATAGGGGAGTGTTTGGTCATTTTTGTAGGTTGGACAATGTTCACATTTTGCCTCTGTTTAGATATGATCGCAGAGGATCTTGCTTTTGTCTTGATTCATCATGGTCCTAGGATGTTTTGTAAGACTGTTTATATCCAACAGGAGAACATCAATGCCAAGATGACCACGCCCGCCGTGACAGATCACTGCTATCAGGGCTGATTTTCTCTTTCTCACTACTGAGATGTTGTCATTGTGATAGATAAGCCTTCCCTCACCTTGGCCACCTCACATACTAACCAGCCCATTAGCAATTCCTAATAGCCATCAGCGATACCTCCTACCTAATAACGCCCACCTCCTTTTCTACAAGTAGAAAATAAGCAAAAGTAATATGGATTCTTTCAAAGGGCTTTTGAAAGAAAAATGAGTAAGTATAAAGCTCCCAAGATAAATACAGAAAAATAAAAGATGGGGCTGTGTGGTGGGCACTAAAAGGAAAGTTCTATGAGTACTGGAGTGGTGTAGGGAAACATTATAGAGACAGTAGGACTTGGGCTAGACTCCAAAAATGCATTAAATTGAGAGGAAGATAAGAAAGTAGTGGACCTTTCCAGTGAGGAGAACCACACTAACTCTGGGGAGGATGAGCTTTGGCCCCGTTAACTACTATAACACAGGGCAGGCAGGAGGGGTGGCAGGAGGGGCAAGATCCAGCCTTAGGACTAACCAAGCCTGGAGATGGGAGAATAGGTGGGGACAGAGGGTGAAGAGATTGGCTCCAGCACTGGGCCAAATCCAGTCCCCAAAACTCATTGTGTTCCCAAAAGAATACTACAGGAGACAAAAATAACTGTCTAGGCACATTGTTGTCATCAAGAAGTCTCACGTAGAGAAGCTGGCTTATCTTGATAAACAGAAATCTTGGAGAAATGGAATCTAGGACAAGACAACAGAGATTCCATTACAGGAATCCTATAGTAGAGACTGGTTCTTGGAAACCAAGGGGCTCAGCAACCTCTATCCTTATAGGATAGCTTGATGGTGGATGTATCAATGGGGCTGGAGCTCCTTACAACACCCCTCTCACCTACAGTTGAGGTCAATTCTAGAGACCAGGATGGGCCTGAATTGTAGGCAAGGGTTAAGGGCTCCAGGTATGAGAAATGAAGGTCTGGAAACACTGGAGCCCAGCACAGGTCTGAAGTTTGAATTTCACTCCTCTGTCTACCAGCTGGATGTGCTTGAACGAATGAATCACTTTACTCTTCTAAACTCCAGTTTCCTCATCTGTAAAGTTAGGATCATAGTAAACATACCATACATTGTCATGAAAATTAAATACCATAATGTGTTTAAAACATTCGACCCAGTGTCTGGCCTTAATAAATTTTAGCCATCATTGTCATCATCATTGCCATCATCATCTGCTGCATCATCATCATCAAGAAGAGGAGATGCCCTAAGGTAGAGGTCATCAAATTATGTACCCCCCCCCAGGCTAAATCCTGTCCCCACATGTTTTTGTAAATAAAGTTTTATTGGAACACAGCCACTCATTCATTCATGTATTGTCTATGGCTGCTTTTCCTACAATAGCAGTTGAGTAGTTGCAATAGCAACCTCAAGACTTGCAAAGCAAGTGGCAACTTGCTATCTTCAACTGGCTATCCAGCCCTTTACAAAAAAAATTTGCTGACTTCTGCTCTAAGGCAAGAAAAGTCAAATGACCATGGCTATGTTGGAAGCTGTGAGGACTCCCAGGTGAATAAAGCACAGGGGTAGGATAGGAAGTAGTGAGAAAAGCTTGAACAGGTAAATTGAGGCACCCATATTTGAAAAAGAATAGTCTTAAAAATTAAGAATTAAAAAAAAATTATGCCATTTTCCAACCAACTAACCAGTTGGAACCGGTTAGTTCCAACCATCCAATCCGTGGAACTAACTCTTTCTCCAGGACCAGCTACATAATTTGGGGGACCCAGTGCAACATGAAAATACAGGGCCCCTTGATCAACAAGTATTAAGAATTTCATGATGATGACAGCAGAGCATTAAACCAAGCACAGGGCCCTTCTGCACAGGTTGCACAGCTCTCTTTCTCTCTCACATAAGCACACGTGCATGCACGTGCACACACGCACACACGTACACACCTTACACTCACAAAAATACTTTACAATCGAAGAACAATGTAAAGGCAGTCAATTGCAAACTTAGACTTGGGTTTTCTATCTACCTACCAGAGCATTTTCTCCTGTAAAGGATTTCTCTACACCCACAACCTCCTCCTCCTTCAATTTTGGTGCAGCAGGAAGGGCAGTCTCCCTCCATCAACTTGCCCTCTTCATTTTAGCATGACACATCCATATTGCCGTTCAGATGGCAGAGGAAAACCGCCTGTCTCTGATTTCTCTTTTTCCATTCGTTACAGCATGCCATGCCCGAAATAGTCTAGTCTGCTTTCACAGCGGCCCCACATTCACCAAGCCGGGATGAAAGTCACTGTTGCCCATGTTGGATCTTATTTGGCTTTGGAGTGTCTGGAGTGTGTAAAGTTGTACAGTTAAAGTGTTGGTAGAATGATATGCACAAGAACAGCCACAGGGCAACTAATCTGATCTGTGTTTCCTTCACAGAAACAAGAATGTGCATGGGGCTGCAATACAGGACTTGTCTGCTAAACAAAAACTCATGAATTACTTGGTTTGCCCAAAAGGGAAAAAAAATTCACAAAAACAAATGCAAAAAGATGGATGGGTTGTGTTTTATTTTTAATGCTCTTTTGACAGTCCATGGAGTGGAAAATGTGTATATAAATAGGTCTTTTTTGTGGTCCACAATGTGGAAAATATTCATAGATAGATGGATAAATATGATATTGTAAGCCTTCTGATATTACTGTATTTTTTTAAGTCTGCAACTAATAGCAAGATGCTTTTGGATATCAGGAGTATGAGTGTGCAGATGCCAATAGACCAATTCTAAGTGTGATCACAGATCCACAAGTCCCATGGTGAGGTAGGACCCCCAAGAGTGGTCTGGACGACTGAGCACCCTCAAGGATGCATGTAACTCATTGGTGTGGGTTGATTTTCCAAAGAAGGAGCACCAATCTATGAGGGCCATCCAAATTTGCCAGGCATGAGTCAGATTCCTCCAGGGTTTGACAAGGTGACAGAATACTCTGATAAATTAATTTGTGCTAAGGTGCTAATGGCTGATAATAGGCTCTCTGGTTACTCTCAGATAATATCTATACTTAAATGGGGCCAGGTTCCTCAGAGTCTGGCGACCACAGTCCATCCTGTCTCTCCGCCAGCCTGTTTCTCACTGTTCTGGAGCATGACCTCTGCTTTCAGTCTCCCATGCTATGCACTGGCAGTTCCCTCTGCCTGGGTGCCTTTGGCTGACAATTTCAGATTTTTCCATCAAAGATCAACTGAAAATAATAGCAACAAATACTGCTTACTATATTCTAAGTAGTCTGAAAGAATTGTGCCCAGAAGAGCAGCATTGGCATCACCTGAGAAATTGTTAGGAATGCAAATTCGTAGGCCCACCCCAAATCTATTGACTCAGAAACTTTGGGTGAGACCCAGAAACCTGTGTTTTAACAAGACTTCCAGGGGATTCTGATGCATACTACAGCTCGAGACCACTGTTCTAAGCACTTTCCCTACACCAACTCATTTAATTTTCACAACAACCCTCTGAGGTAAGTACTAAGATTTCCCTCCATTTTACAGATGAGAAAACTGAGACAAAGAAAGTTTAAGCAGCTTTACAGAGGTCTTAAGCTGGTAAATGGTGGAATCCAGGCAGACTGGCTCAAGAATGTGGATGCTCTACCACTTAGCTATGTTACCTTTGAAATCAATGCTTCTGTGAAGCCTTTGGTGATTCCGGTTTGCCAAATCTCACCAGACAACATCAGTAGCTCCCCTATCACTTTCTTCTCTTATGTTTGTGCTTTCTTGTTGTTCTATTCCCAGTACCCTGTACCTATATTGCAATGAGCAAACTTCAAAATATGATGAAAGAATGAAGGACTGAATGAATTGATCAGTGAATCAATAAAGGTCTTGACTCAAAAGTAACTTGACTAGAATTTCTCAGATAGCTTTAAACAAAAATACAGGTTCCAGAATCCTAGCCCTCACCTACTTAGTCAAAGTCTCCAGGATGCTGGCCTGGGAATATGTATTTTAAAAAGTAAAAGCAAAAGCAAGAACCCCAGTTTAAGAAAAAGTTGTACCCAGCAAACTGATTCTGCACACATGGAACCCTTGCCTTAATTGGCACTGACGATTTCAGATAGTTTGATCAGACCGCATTGAGGGCATGAATAGAGAAAGAGGGGCTCTTTGGACCCTTAAATCCTTCCCCACGGGGAGTTGCTAACCCTGTATCCAACCCTTCCTGGAAGAAAACCTGAATATGCTTCAATATATATGCTTCATATAATGTGATTTTAGGCACATTATATGATATTCCTTGAACAAAATGAATATAAGAAACACTTGCATTTGGTACCACTGAGCTGAACATGGGAAGTTTTTTTACCCCTGGAACAGGCAGTCCTCAGCATATATATAAATGGGTCATATTCCAAAAATGTATTTGTAAGTTGACTTGTTTGGAACTCAGAAAACACTTTCCCACAGAAGTAATATTAGAAAAGAGGGTTCCATTCCTCTGCCAAAACACAAAACCTGATTTAGAACACTCTGTCTCTGAAATAGCAGTTCAGATGGGCTCTATGGACGTCCATGGGAAATGTGATGGGGACCCACCCAACTTGGAACTGGGGATTATGGGAGCACAGTGACTTCTGGGTGACACTGGGCTGTGACAGCATCAGAGACATGCCTTTGTTCTCCTCCCTCCATACACGTGCACACACACACACACAATTTGGCGGCTACTGGTCACACGATAGAAAGACAAAGTTATCACTCAAGGAAGACTACTTGGGATCCAATGGAACCTTACTCCCTTCACCTGTGCAATCAGGCGCTGCCCCAGCGCTGAGCTAAGGCTCAGAGCTCCCAGGTCAAGTACAGTCAGCATCTTGTAGCCGTACCTCTCACATCTTCTTACCGGAATTTTGGAAATATTACAAACCCGTAGTTGCATCTCAGGGCAACTGCAACCACCTTCCCTGGTACATCTAGAATAATAGTTTGGGGACGAATATAGAATAAGTGTCATTAACAAAGTTGCTGCTAAAAAGTGGAAAAGAGAATTACATTTCTAGTTTTTTCTTGGCCATTAATTAATCAGCTGTTTGACATCAGGCTAGGTTCTCTGGGCCTCAGTTTCCTCATTTGTAAAATGTTGGGGAAGGGGAGTGGTTTATAAAATCTATAAGTTCTCTCTACATCTAATATTCTATAATTCAATAAAAATAGTTCCTTCTACTTCCTTGTGGAAAGATTTGCCAGTCTGCCGATGGTTCTCCTACCTTTTCCATACTTGGCAGTGAAATACTGAAACCTCACCTCATCTCTGGCCCAAAGACGCACCAAGAAGAACCAAGTCTGATAAGTTACAGTTTCATTTCATTCTTATTAAATTATATTTATTTCTTTTAATTTTTACATGCCCATCAAAATTCATTTGGGCAGTAATTTAAGCCCTGTATCATTTAAGCCCTGTTCTCAATGAGACATTTCTTGGCACATAGCAAAGTAAGGATCCAAGTGGTAAAATAATAACAATAATAATGATTTATCAGAATTTTGAGATGGAAAGACAAAAGGAGAAAAAAATAAGGGAATTGAAGAGAATTTGAAGTTACTTCAGAAAAAAAAAACCTTTAAAAGGAATGAATACACTGAATCTTAACATATACCATCATAGACTTGAATTTAACTCAAAGCAACATATATTGTTTCTTTGATAGAAACCACTTTCTCCCAAAGGTAATACTATCTAGACGAGAAGAATCTCAGGTCTCAGAACCAACAATTTAATCTAAACAATAGTGTATAGGACTCCTACTGTGTGTCGGACACTATACTGAGTGTTTTATATGCATTATTTAATTCAGCCCTTAAGGCAACCTAGTGAAATGAGTGTATGTTATTTCTACTTTATTTAGTAAGCACTTATATTCCCTTTCATAGAAAAAACAAAATGAGAGAGGATGGGCAAATGGCCCAGAAAAAAACAGGACTGTGTGTACCCTTAGTCCCAGTCATTCAAACAGCCCAGTGTACTGGCAGGAACCTGAGATTCAATCCTTCTCCACCATGTCCTATGACTTGGAGAGTTACTCGGTTTCCTTACCTATAAAATGGAAATTATAATCCTGCCTACCTTTTAGGCTTGTCCTAGGTTTCCAGTGAGAGGATACACATAACAGCCTTAGAACAGCACATGCCAGACGGTGATATTCAATGACCATTAGTATTTTTATCTGGTCCAGCAACTCCCTGTGTTCTCACACACCAGAAGGCCGCCTACATCTGGGCAGATCCCAGGGCTCATATACAGCCCAAGGACAAAATCAGAACACTGAAAACAACTCATTCTCACTCTCTAAGGACAGGCCTTGACTCTCAAAGTGCAGTCGCTGGACCAGCAGCAGCGGCATCACTCCAACGAAGGGCAGAGCGTCAGGACCACCCCAGACGGACTGGACCCAGGCTGTGCATTTTAACAAGATCCCCAGGTGATTTGTGTGCACGTTGAATTTGAGAAGCTCTGCTCTTGGGCACACATAAAGCAGGAATTCTTTCTGGCCCTCTGGCAGTGCATGTCTGGAGGCTCCTTAGCCCTCAAATTTCAGAAGAAAGACAGAACCTGTAGTATCCACAACATGCCAGGCTGCTGGGCCCGCCTCTGCCTTTCCCATTCTGCTCATTCTTTCAGAATGTCTTTCGTTTATAATCCACCTGGTGAAAACCATCATTTAAGACTCAACTCAAGTATCATGGAGACTTTTCCTCTGCCCTCCTCCTATTCCAAGAAGGAGTTCATTAACTCCACCTTTGTTTCCCCATTGAAGATCAGACCATTGCTTTTCAAACTTCTTTGACCACAATCCATGGTAAGAAACATATTTTATAGACTCATCTGAACACACACACACACAACCTGTATATTGCCGAAATGAAAATTTCATGGAAGAATACTTTTACTTACTATGTGCAGTGAACTCAGATATTTCCATTCCTCTGTTCTATTTCATGTATTAGCATGCTATATGGGTCATAACTGACAGTTTGTAAAACCCTATACTTAGCTATTTCTTTCAGAGGAACTACAACACTAGATTGATGATTTAGTTTCATGTCTATTACTTCTTCCAGATAGAGAGGATGTGGCCCTGTGTCTGGCACACATAGGGACTCAGCATTGTTTGTTGAATGAATTCTGAATGGATGGATCGTGTCATGATCTGTTTTCGCAGCTTGCCACTACTCCACCCTTCACTCTTTGGTCCCACTGCCATAATTAATAGAAAAAAATATGAAAGCCTGTTTATGCAATAATTTATCAACCACTAACCATAACCATAAACCTACACAATAAATCTCTATGCTCTCAATAGGAATTTTCAAGTGAAAAGTGATTCTATAGGCTATTGTGTTGGATCATAAGAGGAAAGAGAAAAATTGTGAGTTTAAAAAAGTGTAATTCAGTTTTGCATATTTTTGGATTTTTTTTTTTTTTTGGTCACGGCTGACACTTTATTAGTCTCCCCATTGTAAATTAATGGAGCTTGAGTCGCTGTAACTGAGACACATTCAGAATATCCCATGTCAGGGGGATGCCAGCCTGCCATTTGAGCCTCTCCACGCTGCTGTGCCAGTTCACCTCCGTTTTTCCTTTCGTCACCTCTGCTCTTCCAACATGAGAGCCCTTGGGCAGAGGTTTAGGATGGGAAAAATGATGACCAACCACATTCATTTATCATTTATATCCCAGGCTTGCACATGACCTTCTGGTCCATGAGACACGAAGGGAGTTTGAGACGAGGTTTCTGTTTTCCCAAAAGTCACATGGCCCCTGCACACAGCCCTTCTTTCATTCACAAGAGGTGAATGGAAAAATCGAAGGTCTGAAAAGTAAGCCTGGCAGGAATAGCAACTTTTTCAGTCTTACCTTTCACTACAGCAATAAAACAAGCCCCCTAATAATCCTTTCACATCTTTGCAGCTTATTCTCAAATATTACATTTGTATATAATATTTGAGAGTTTGACTGCCTGGGTTTTAATCACGGCTCTCACTAGCTAAGTGACATAAATATCCTCTGCCTTAGTTTCCTATCCATGAAATGGAGATAATAATAGTACTTGCCTCATAGAGTTTTTGTGAGGAAAAAATGAGATAGTACATACAAACCACTTAGAATTGTGCCTGGCACATAGTAAAAGCTTAGGAAAAACTGGCTATTTTTGAGATTATTATTGCACATAGAAACTCTATCTGCATATATTATTCCTTTCCTACCACATTCAGACATTTAAAATAATGAAAGATCTTCAAAATAAAATGCTACACATACCAAGTGCAATGTGGTATCCTAGATTGGATCTTGGAACAGAAGAGGACATTAGTGGGAAAACACGTGACATCTGAATAGTCTGCAGTTTAGTTCATTTAGTGCCAAAGCTGACGTCTTAATTTTGACAAATATGTGAAGGTTATGTGAAATGTGTTACTAGGAAAATGGAGTGAAGAGTGTGCAGGAACTCTCTGTACTATCTTTGCAACTTATCAGGGTATCTAAAATTATTCAAAAATAAAAAGGTTATTTTAAAAATGCCACATATAGTTCTTGAGCGTGTAGTAACTACACAGTTAGGCTAGGCACCGTGGGAAATCAAGAGATGTGGAAAAGATGACTGTTGTCAAGGAGCTTACAATCCCATCCTGAGAACAGGACAGCGATGGACTGACTAGCAACTGGCCAGCATATAATAAAGGCCTTAATAGATGTGGAAGCAAACTCTCCTCAGCCTGATATTAAATACCAACTTCATAAAGACCTTTGTTCTCCATCATTAAATCCACTGGTTAATTAATGACCACAGCTTCACACTGCTTGCCTCCTTGAGTGGTTACTCTGCCTGGTTGGTATTTCAGTGGTGAAATTCCTTCAGTGTTGAAAGTGCTATCTGATTCCTGACCAATGCAGATACAAACTTTATTAATTTGTTAATTTGTTTATAGGCTGTGGAGTGCAGGAGAAAGAGCGTGGACCTCATAATCAAGCAAAACTGAGACAAAACCTAGGTTCTTAGCTCCTTGGGAGGGTTAATTGAGCCTCATTTTCCAGTGTAAAATGGAGGAAAGAATATTGAACTTGCTGGCTGTTATAATAATCAAATGACCAGATGAGATGATGTCATAAGGACCCCTGGCCTACAATAGGCAGGTTTTATTATTATTGTGATCATTAGAAAATAGCCACTAGGCATGTGCCCTGGCAACCATACTCAAGCACTCATTCAATTCTTAAGTACTCATTTTACTTGTCCGAGATCTTACTTTGGGGAGTCCAGGACTGTTTTGCCAAATGGAGAGGGTAGCAGACCCCCATGTGGGAAGCTGTCAGAGATTAGGGGTTAATCGCATAGGCTTTGGAGCCAGTTGGCTTGGATTTAAATCCTGGCCTTTCCACTTACCAGCTTGCTACCTGTGTGCTCTTTTGAAATCAACTTAACCTCTCAATGCCTCTTTTTCCCTGTATATACAATGGGGATACTAGCACCTACCTCATAGAGGTATGTTATGAGGAATTCACACATGTCAAGTCTCTAGAACAGTGCTTGGCATATCGCTAGCACTCAATAAATAATAGCAACCACTATTAGTTATCATTATTCAACAACCATTTCCTCTTTTTCCTAGATATTCAATATCCCATTTTGTTCAAATATAAGGATGCAAGGTGCTTAGGGAAGGGGGCCTCTTTCCTCCAGCCCCAAGGGATGAACCATGATTGGTATAAACCAGTCATAATAATCCATTCTCTTGTCCCAGTTTAGGTATGGGTCTCTGACTGAAGTTTGGCCAGTGGAACCGAAGGGGTAATCTGCTAGTAGCTTCCAGAGAATTCTTTTTGCCTGCTGTGTTGAATGCTGTCATGAGAGGATGTGATTCCAGCCATCATATGGCCACGAAAGGAGCCAGGAGAACCACAGAGAGGCTACCTCAGAGCCCAGACCTCAACAAGCTGCTGAACCATCAACCATCAACGAGATATCTCATTATGTGAGATAATAAACGTCCTTATTGTTAAAGCCACCTTTAGTCCGGTTTTCTTCTACTTGCAGCCAAAATCAACCTAACTTGGAGGTCACAGAGAGTGAGAGACAGGGATCATTCTTCCCAGAATTATGGTTGAAGAAACTAAATTTCAGAGGGATTAAAGCAAATTTCCAGAGTTATACAGCTAATCAAGTGCAGAGAGTGAGAAGGGAATGAATAAAAGATAATTTTCTCTCTTTCCATTGAACTTTTTCTTGGTCCATTAATTTACTCAAAAAACATTTATTGCGTCTATAAGACACCCTTACAGATCCTGTGGCATCTCCTGGCCTCGGGGCTTGGGTGGAGCTGCCAGTGGGCAGAGCAGGGAGAGCACGTGTCCAGAGGCTGCCACTGCAATGTGTGTGTTTCTAGGCCTTCATAACACTTTCAGGGAAATGTCTTCCCCTGGATACCTGATGGACAAGTCTCTAGTAAGATAAAATATTTCCAAGAGGTCTGAGTGGAGAATTTTGTTTCCCACATATTTGAAAAATGAGAGTCCACACACTGTTTAGTGATTAATTATTAAAGCTAATACCAGTCTGACAAGGTACTTGATTTGAGGCCAACACTTCTTTGGAACATAAAAAGATAGTATCAGATAGGAAAAAATTAGTTACCCAGTGTAAGCTCTTCTGTCCCGTTCTCAGTTTGGAGTGCTTCCCTGCATCTCTATCTTTAAGAAAAACTTGGATCCTCCAGCCTGCTTATAGTTTTTCATCTTATTTATTTAATGATTTTTTTTTTTTTTTGGTGAGGAAGATTTGCCCTGAGCTAACATCTATGCCCAACCTTCCTCTATTTTGTATATGGGATGCCACCATAGCATGGTTTGATGAGCCATTAGGTCCGTGCCTGGGATCCGAACCTGCAGACCCCAAGCTGCTGAAGCTGAGCATGCGAACTTAACCACTATGCCTCCAGGCTGGCCCCTATTCATTCTTTTATTTATTCATTTATTCAATGAAAACTTTATTTTATTTATTTATTTTTGCAGGGGAAGATATGCCCTAAGCTAACATCTGTTGCCAACCTTCCTCCTTTTTTCCCCTCCAAAGTCCCAGTACATAGTTGTGTATAGTTGTAGGTTCTTCTGTGTGAGCTGCCACCGTAACATAGCTACTGACAGATGAGTGGTGTGGTTCTGTGCCCAGGAACTAAACTTCGGCCACTGAAGTGGAGCACACTGAACTTTAACTGCTAAGCCATCAGGGCCGGCTCCAGTGAAAATTTTAAAGCACCTACTATTTCAACTTCCCAACTCCTAATCCAGTTGGGAAGAACAGTTAATTTAAGCATGCACTGATGATTAAAACCAAGTATAATTGTATAACAACAGCTATGATTTCCTGAGGTGCTTTATACACACTATTATTAATCCTCTGAACTATTTTTTAGGGTGTGCGTCATTATTTACAACATTGTGGCTGAGGAAACTAAGTTTCAGAGAGGCCACAGCAATTTTCCACAGGGTTATACAGCTAGTCAGGTGCAGATCTGGGTCTGAACCTGGGTCATTCAGAGTCCAAGGGCTGAACTTGTCCACAGCATGATAGTGGTGAGTACAGCATAGAGAGGGGGTTTTTTGGGCCAAATCTTGTTGGAAACGCTGGGATGGGAGTGAGAGCTATGAAAAGGGAGTGAAGCTCTGGCAGGGATGTAACCCGGAGCAGGCTCTGTGGTGGAAATGAGAAAAATGTGTGGAGGATGGGAAAGAAGTGAATCTGAGAAGAGAAAAGGGGCAATGAGAGGGGAGCCCACGTGGAGTGGTTAGCTTACAGATATCTGGAGTTAACTCATGTGATCACAAGTCATTGTTGGTTGTTAAATAGTGAGGATGAGCCTATTTTTTCTGAGAGATTGAGAGAAGAAAGAAGGTGGAAGGATATACATCAGAGAGGCCACACTACTAGCAGCTCAAGGACCCAAGAGGGTCCCAAGACATGAATTCTTTGGCCAACGTAAATTAGTTGCAAATACCTAATAAGAAGATTTCTCATCAATTCTGCACTTACAGTGTCTCTTGAAAAAAAAAAGTCAATATCTCACTTCTAGAGAGTAATCGGTAACCCGAGCTGAATAATGGCTGCCATCTTCCGAAGGCGATAGGCCCATCTGTGCCCTACTGTTTCTCTCCCACCCCGTTTCACAAATTCACAACACCTACCTAGATCCTATTGGCATTTTAATTTGCTCTCCTTGATAATCACCAAAGTATTAGCTGCAGATGTCTCTGGAGAGTGGGGTTGCTGTTGATTTTTTTAAAATTAGCAAATTACCTAACTGAATTTTCTAAATTTCCTCCAATTATTGTGTATTGTTTTTATAATAAAAGCAAATGGGCTTGTTATTTTTAACACTATCAATTCCACAAATGTTGAGGGAGGAGCTGTGGTTTGGCAAGAGTTCCTGTGAAAAGATCCAGGGGTTCTACTGAAGTCAGGCTCAATGTGAGCCAAGATCATGACACAGCAGCTAGAAAACAAAACAAAACAAAACATAATCCTAACAGATCTTTGGAAGCTGTGGCCTCGTGGTGCTCTGCATGGGTCAGATCTCATGGAAAATAAGCCACATTTTATTGGAGAAAATGATAAACTAGAACGTGTTTGCTGCTGGGAAACCAAGAGAGGAGGAGTCTAGAAGTCAAGTCATCTGAGGAACAGTTAAGAGAAAATGGACATTTTTAGCTTGGGCTTATTTAGAAAAACCAGAGAGACATGTGATAGCTTTCTCTGGGATTTGGAAAGATGAAATGAGATCAAGACAGTGCCCGCTTATCTGACGTCGCTGTAGAAGGCAGGGAACGCACCCGTGAGAGCGATGGAAAAGGGACTCCACTTTGACAAAAAAGAAGGCTTTTAAAATATGAATTTATGCAACAGTAGGCTGCCTTGAAATCTTCAGGCGGCGACCACATGGCAGCCTATTTTAGGCTGAAGTTTGGGCAGATGACCTCAATGAATCCTCCAGATCAGGAGTCCTCCCTTCCTCTGACTAGATTCAGGACCCTTCACAACTATCCAAGTGCAGAGCATTGGGATGATGACAAGAAGAGTTGATGCCAATCAACCTTCAGGAAGACATGAGGCAAGACTGCCAATGGCTAATCTGCCTCAGTTTCCCCAAAGCAATCTTCCTTTGTGAGGCGGAACACAAAGTAATTTCCAGAAATCGAAATAAGCGCAAGGTACATCAGCCATATCTGTGTGGAAACATAGAAATGCCCTCAACACACCTATCAGGGCAAGGCTCAGAGTTCGCACTCTGTTAAATTGGAGGTTATAGTGTTATTACTGCCTGGAAAGCAACGCCCCCAGGTTTAGGTAGCAACTGGACATTTGCTTCAATGATCAGAATTCTTTTCTTTTTTTTTTTGGTGAGGAACATTGGCCCTGAGCTAACACCTGTTGCCAATCTTCCTCTTTTTGCTTGGGAAAGAGTGGCCCTGAGCTAACATCTTGCCCATCTTCCTCTATTTTGCATGTGGATTGCCACCACAGCATGGCTTGATGGGTGGTGTAGGTCTGCGCCTGGGATCTGAACCCGAGATTTATTTCCTTAGTTAAACATAAACCCTAGAGCCTTGTATTTTTAAGGTGCTGAGCCCTGTAGCCAAGTAGTCTATCCTCACTTGAGCATAGATCTCAAAGTTTCCCCAAAGGATAGTCAATGCATTATCCTTCAGATGGATGAAAGCAGACCATATCTGAGAGCTCCCTGCTAACACTCCCTCTAGTCTAAGCAATTTTTCTGGTGAAGCACTGAACAGATAAAAATGTTGAATTTCTGTGTCAAGATGATGAGACGAGTGGTGCCATGGGCAAGGTTTGCAACAGGGACAAACATTGACACTACAGATTCAAGGCATGTGGGAGCCAGCTTCTAATGGACAGTGGTCAGTCAAGTTTGCAGGGGAGCAGCGTCTTACCCAGAGGTTCTTACCTACAGGTCTCTGACCATGCACATTCCTCATAAATATGAAAGGTGAGTAGAGGAGTAGATATAACCTTTCAGATGGGTTAGAGCTGGGTTCAGAAGCTGACATAGCTGTGGTGCTGAGTTCTTCTTCTTCTTTCCTTCTCCATCCATTTCTGTCCTTCCCTTCCTGGTTCTGTGCACTGGCTGCATACTGCACTGGCAGGTTCCTGGTTCCCAGTGGGAGGTACTGGAAGAAGATCCTCTATCCTTCCCAGCTTCACAGTAGAATTAGGGATGTTATCTGGAGCCAGGAGAAAGGGAGAAGTGCTCCTTGTCACCAGTGTTTCAAATCTGCGTCTGGCATCATTGCCGTCTGTTGAAGTCCCACGACTTCCTGTGGTTTCCGGGCCTCGCTCAGCGTGGCTAGGACCGCTGGAGCCTGTGTTCCCTTCTGCCTAAACTCCCTTGGTCTCAGATCTCCATCAGACTCAGATATCCAGGGCGCAGCCATCTTACCCCTTGCCAGCCTAGTGGGCCTCTTTCTAGTTAGAAAGAACCTCCCTTTGCTCCCTGCTTCTCTGAGCTTCATGGTGATGTCTCTGAAACTCAGTTGTCCTTGTTTGTTAAGAGTTGGCCTTGATGGGTCATAAAACCCAGAACCTACCTAAATTTTAAGGACCAAAAGGGCTTAAACTTAAAATTTTTCCAGGAAGTGATGAGAAATATTTACCTTCCATTCTTCTAGTACAGCAAATGAACGAATAAATGGAATAGTTAAATTGCTATATTACAGTATTCTGAAGGTTTATGTATCTTGATATAGTGATGCCATGAGTTAAAGATAATAATGATAATAAGCTAATGCTAGTAATAATAATCGACATTGATTGATTTTTTGTGTTTGGCATTGTGTAAGCACTTCCCCATGCTTTACCTTTCTTCTCTCAAGAAGAACAAATAAGAACCACACTCAATCAGGAAAACTGATTTTGGTCCTCAGTTCCAAGAATGTGACAAACTGATTCATAAAATAAGCATCCTGAAATTGTTTATAATACTTTATTGAGACACATTAGGTGAGAAACCAGGGATTCTTGCTTTATAGTTATCTACACTGGTGGAAACAGGCAACAGTGTTTTATTTTTCAATTCATTTCCCCATCGAAGAAATGGAAGCACGGTTTTCACTTAAGAAAAAGAGCTCCAAGGCAGTGTGTTTCTTTGCAACACTCAACAGTGAGCATCCACTTTCCTGTTGAGAGAGTCCAGGATAAAGACGGGAGGCCTCGCTCCTGGACTGAATGGTGAGGCTTAGAGGAGACAGCTCTCAACTGAGTCCAGGTGCACAGTTGAGTCATACCTTATGGGTCTCGCTTTCTCCTCTGTAACACGAGAAGGCTGGCCTAGACTACAGGGGCTGTAAGACCCTCCACAAGCCTCGTGTCCTCTGATTACACACGTGCTTGTGCAATAAATATTGCATTAGTAGGGCCCATTAAAGGTAGAATTTGGGGAGTAAATAAGTCACAGTTCTAGGCCTTTCTGCATCTTTTGTCATGAAGGGGATGAAGGGCAAGGCAGCTTGGAGCAATGGAAAGAACCCTGAATTTCGACCCAAACTCCTACATCCTAATTCTGGCTCATGCATGTACTAGCTCTGTTCCTACTTGATCCCTCTCAGCCACAGTTTCCCAGCCTATAAAACAGGGATAATTACAATAGCTACCCCACTCTAGTGTTTAGACTAACTCACTTGGTGAACTCTGTTATCTATCAAGTGTCATACAGTTATAAGATACAATAATGATTAAAATCATGTCTGGATCAACTTCCTGGCCCTGTACTTTTCCCTGCAAATTGAAGTCAATATTTATGGAAGCTCTCAGCACTGTTAGACCTAGGAAATTTCTAGCTGTCATTTTTCCAGAAACCCAATTGTGTTTTTCTCTGGTACCTGTGAGCACTGCCACTCTGCTTTGCCTGTCGCAGACGTCCTGACTCTTACTTGAAGTTTTAGACAACCAAGCCTTTTATCTGAGACACACATACTTCACATTATCCTCCATCATCTTGCTATGAACAACTTCAGTTCTTTTCTAACTTAGTTTTTAGAGGTCTCTGTCCCTTCTGCTTTCTCTTGTGGAAGAGGCCACAACGAATCCTGGAATTGCCTTTTCCATGAAAATACTCTTTAGGGGGGGGTAAAGACCAAAATCAAACATAAAAGACAAAAAGGTTTTCTAGCCACCAAGTTGCATTGCCAGCATTCTTTTCCCATGCTCTGTTAATTTGTCTTCTGGCCAAAAGGAAAAACAAGTACAAAATAAAATAAAAATAAGGCATCATCCCCCACAGGTCAGGGTCTGAAACATAAATGGACTAAAGTTCATAAAAATATTTCTAGATGAGTTCCAAAACCACAGTCCATTTTGTCAGACTCTACATACTGAGTTTCTGCTGATCTTTCTCTATATCATAATATGTCATTCAATATGGTTCATGGAAAGCCAGACAGTGTCTTTGAGGATATTTATTCATTGATTCATCACCTAAAATGAATTAAGAGAGTGCCAAGCACTGATCAAAAAGAAAAAAAAGAGAGAGAGAGAAAGAGAGAAGGGCACCTGCCCTCAAGGATGTCCCTATTAGTAGAGGAATTAGACCATCTCCCATCCAAGAGCCCTTGTAACATCACATACCTATTACAACCTTGTGATGTAGGTACTAACATTATCTCCGTTTTTTAAAACAGGAAACTGAGGCCTGGGGGGGTTGGGTAACTTTCCTAAAGGCACGCAGGTAGTAAGTGGTGAGCCAGGATTCAATCCAGGCATTTTGGCTCCAGGATCTGCGCTGTTAAATTTGTCTTTGCTTCTTCTTCTATAGTCACTGTCAGCGATTTACTCCAAAGGAGTGAGTCATGCACATATTTCAGATACTACGTTGAAGCCTTTCAAATCCCCACATCTCTAAACACTAACTAGGCAATCATCTCTTCCAGTAATTTATAATCCCAAACATCTCTGAGACTTTTTAAATATCACGGAGCAGTGCTGTCCACTAGGAGGAGGATGTAGTGCATTTTTAGTTCTTACTTTAAAAATCTGTTTTCTCTAAATGTTTTCATACTTCCTATCACTGCCACCATTGGGAGGAATAACATATAATCAGAGAGAGGAGACTTAAACAGTAATAAATGGCCTTTGTCTAGCTCGTTAGCCATGTTATCAACACGCTTCAGTGATTTCACTCTGAGAATATCTACTGAATTCCATCAAAATTCCATTAACCCACAGGACCAATCTCCAGAATCGATATGTGGTAGATATCAAGTGCAGTAGATGCTACAGAATTTGGATACGTTTCCAACAAAACAGCCACCAGTACGTAATAACTAGCATTCATAATGCTTGATAGTGTAATTGGGGGAAAAATGTCTATTCAACCTTCCACAAATTCTCCTAGGCAATTAATTTCTATGCAACATTGCTCTTACTAGTATATTTCAGCCCATTATCTGCTTCTCTTCTCAACAGTCATCCATTACTCCCACCAATACACATACACACACTCACAGACACACACAGATACACCACATGTTCCTGGAACTTTCTGAAATATGGGGCACACATCCTTATCACAAGATTATTTCAATAAATTTAAATATATAAAAAGATAGAAAATAACAGAGCATCATTAAACACACTGGATGCCTAAATCAGTTCTGCCATCAAAACCCACGAGTGGCTGAAGAGTTGTGTCACCCCTCAGTGGTGGCATCATATCCACACCTTCCAGAACCCAGAGGAGGTTCCATCGTCTGAGGTAAGCCCTCAGCCCTTTTTCATGTTGCAATTCACGTCTTTGTTCACGCTGGAGAGGCAAAAGTAGAAATTGCAGACTCCTTGCTACGTGTCTTTTCCCTTTCCTACAGTGCTACTTCTATCTCTGGTTTTCCTTTGCTGAGCAAGGAGCCTCTTCCAATCTCCACTGAGATCTCCAGAAACTTTTTCCACCAAACTGATTCCCCTTTCCTCTTGGGAACACAGCAGCATTACATTTCTCAGCCTTCCTTGCAGTTTGGTGTGGCCATGTGACTGAGTTCTGACCACTGGAGTGTGGACAAAAGTGATCTACGCCACTTCTGGCCTGGCCTATAACACCTTCCATGCACCACTCTGTTCTCTTCCTCTATCAGGGTTTCAGTAAATGGTGCTGAGGTTCTAGAGGATGGTGGATTCACAGATGGAAGAAGTCTGGGTCTCTGAATGGTCACCTCCTCCCAGTCCAACCCACCTTGAAATGTAAAGATAGTAAATAATAAACTTTTACAGTATTAAGCCACTAAAATTTGGGGATTGTTAAATTCCAGGCGACAACCTACCCTATATGTTTATATAGAAGCTGTGTAACATAATTTAAATGCTGGGCTGTCCTTTAGGTCAGATGTAAATAAGCCTCAACATCACTTGAAAATTATTTCTGTTACCATGCCACAAAAAAACTAAACTCAGTTTTCTTACTTTGGAGTGCAAGTACCATAAAATGAAATGAAACAAAATGAATTTAAACCAGATTAAAATTTTATCTGGTTTGATTTACTGTAGTCTATCCATCAATAAATGGAATGTGGTGAAATATCTTTCAACTTTTTATGTTCTATTTATATGGGACCTCAGGCGCTCTGCCCCAATGAGCTTGTTTTTGTAATTCTGAGCTCCTTAAGAAAGTAGTTTTATATTTAATACAGTATGTTTGATTGTTGCTAAGCTTCCATTTGGTGCAAATTAATAATAACACAAGCAATAGCTTCAAAAGCCAAAAAAACGATGGTGTCGGGGATGGCGGGGGCACTGGAATTACTTCCCTCTGATTTGGAAAAACAAGGAGGTTTCACATGTGAAACTCCACTACACTTATTTTTCCTTTTTCTTCTCTTTTCTTCTTTGCTAGAAGCTTCTGCTGCAGTAAGGAAAAGAGTATGAGTGCAAAGTTGTGATTGTTAAGAGCTGAGAGGTTGATTTCACTCCTCTCTAATTCTTATGCTAGAAAAAAATCTCATCTGCGAAGGAAAATGCCAGTAGGTGAAGAAAAATGGCAGACCCAGGGCCGGCCCCGTGGCTTAGCGGTTAAGTGCGTGTGCTCCGCTGCTGGTGGCCCGGGTTCGGATCCCAGGCGCGCACCGATGCACCGCTTCTCCGGCCATGCTAAGGTCTCGTCCCACATACAGCAACTAGAAGGATGTGCAACTACGACATACAACTATCTACTGGGGCTTTGGGGGTTAAAAAAAAAAAAAAAACTTTAAAAAAAAAAAAATGGCAGACCCAGGATTGGGTGGCTGCAGGTATGAAAGGAAAAGAAATGACTTGGTGTAATCATTCCAGGCACTGGAAACTTCAAATGAAGCCAAGGGTCAGTTATGGCAGGAGAGACACACGTAGGCACGTGAGCCTGAAGACAGCTGCCAAACCAAAAGATCGAGCAATGGAGAAGTAAGTTCAAGCTTAACAAAGATGTGCGTGACCACAGCACCAGTTAAGGGAGAATCTCAGGTGGAAGGTGTTTAGCCCACCTGAGTCCCAAGCCTGAAGCCTTTCCTTTACCATTTAGCTCCACTCCACAAGCTTGACAGGCCCATGGGGATCATGAGTGTTGTGAGTGGTGTATATGCTGGTGGTGGAGAATGGGGTAGGTGATTATCCACACCAGGTGAGTCACACTTGGCTGACGCAAAGACACAGGGCCCAAAGGAGTATCACACCTCCTAACTGATAAATAGGCATCAAGCTGATTGCTGCTAAAGAAAATCTTCATCCTATGCCAGCAGGAAGAAAAACTCATGTGTTCGTGAGTTTAGGAGATGTACAGGACTCACAGGGTGGGGTCTGGGGCACTCGGTTGGCTCCTCTTGGTCCCCGGTTGTGGCTAATGCAAGGCATTGATGGAGTAGAGGCTGGGCCATCTTCAGGCACTGACCCTGCTCACTTGCAATTTCCCTTCAGATCGGGGGGCCACCTTTGTCCTCTTTCCCCTGTGACCTCTCTTGGTTATTTCCCCTTCATCTTTTCTGTCCTTCTGTCAGAGGATCATTTTCTAATCTGGCAACTGGGATGAACAGAAGCCTTTCTACTTCTCAAGTTTTATTTCTCCCATTTCATTGACCAAAGCAAATCACATACCCTAGCTGAATACGAGTATGGTGAGTATCGTAGTCCTCTTTTAGGGAATGGCCATTATCCTACCACAAGCTCCACTGAGGAGTCTGCTGCAGACAGAATTGGACCTGTAGACTGGTGAGAGGACCAACTTACTCCAGCTTGGACCATCCAAGAGGCAGAGGGAAGGGATTTTGATTTGAAGCTTGAAAGAAGGATTGAAGCCAGACACAAATCCCAGGAAGATTTTGGCCTCAGTGAGGCAGGTGTAAACCTTGGCAGAACGCTAAGATTAGTAAGGAGTAATTGATAAAATTTAGTTCATGAATGAGCTATAGGTTTGATCAAGTTAACCTAAAAGATAAAAATGTTACTGGTTCATTATATGCAATAGGAACTTTGAACCTTTGTGTTATGGGTTTTGGTGGGAACGATAGCAGAATGTAATCATAAAATTTTGGGGGAAAATTGTATTTGATGAGTAAGGGGACCTCTAAAGTTACCCAGAGTTTGGAAGATATGATGTGAATGTCCATTGAAGAGTTGAAGTCTCTGTTTGAAAGGAATCTTCTCCTTCTTGTTTGGTTGTTAGTGTTGTTGTTGTTGCTGCTGCTCTTGTTCCTTTTCTTTTTCCTCCTCCTCTTGGTATTCTTATTCTTCCTCCCCTCTGCCTCCTCCTCAGACTCCTCCTCCTCCTCTGTCCACTTCTTCCTCCTCTTCTCTTCTTTGCTTCTTCCTCTTCTTCTTTTCCTCATCACCATTTACACCACCGCTTTTCCAAATCTTTTATTATTCCATCAAGTGTCAAGGGATTCTTTCAAAATGTACACTTTTAACACTAAAAATGTACCCTCATTGTCTCAGTTGAGATTATATTTGGCTGCATATGATGGAAAATTCCAAAACAATGGTGATGTAAGCATGCAAATTGCCTCAACAAATGACAGCCACCATCACAATGAACAGGTGGACCCACTGCCTTGACTTCATTAAAGGCCAACCAAACTAAAATGTGACCCAGACTATAAAACAATTATAAATTCTAACCTTTACAAATATTTTCTAGCATTCTCAAAAGTGTGTGTGTGTGTGTGTGTGTGTGTATATGTATACATATATATATATTTTTACTTTTGTTATCATAGCCCATAGCCTGCTCCCAAGACTAAAAATAAGAATGTTCTTTTGAATATTACGGACTTCTTCACCAACTAAACTTTACATGCACACACACACACACACACACATATATTTGCATGTGTGTGAAAATACTCTTATAATTATAAACAATTTGAATGTATGAATACAGGTTATATGTGCACATGAAGATAAATGTGCATAATTATACACTATATTATACAGCATATATCTAACTTGATGAGTGCTTTCTTAGTTGCCAGAGACATTAGCACATTCAGACTAACTTGAAGAGAAAAGAGGAATTTTTTTGGATCTGACAGATGTCTGTGATAGTTACAATGACAGTTGGCCACATATCATTTTAAATTTTTCAAAATAATTTCTTAAGATCAAATACATTTGTCTCTCATATAAGAGGAGTTCAGGAATATGCAGTCACAGTGACCCCATGGTGCCATGATGAGGTTCCTCCCCTACTGCTCCCCCATTATCAGCACGCAGCTTCAACTTCATGATCCAAGATGGCCACTTGAGTGCCAGGCACCACATCCCATCTACCAGAAGGAAGAAACGCAGAAAAAGGGCTGACCTTCTTTTTAAGGATTCCCAGAAGTAGCACACAACACTTCTACCCACTTCTTATTGGTCTAAATTTAGTGGCACGGCCTTACCTAGCTACAAAGGACACCTGGAAATGTTATGCTTTACCTGGATGTTAATTTGTTCAGATAAAAATAAGAATTTTATTAAAGAAGAAAGGGAGCATGTATATTGGAGGTGCTTTAACAGTGTTCATAATTCAATTAGTTTTGTAAACATAGAATACAATTCCTATGGCTTTTTTGCTTGATTCAAATATATATGAAATATCAAAAATAATGAAAGTTTTGACATTCTTAGAATGAAATACAGGGTGGGGAAGTTAGTACTGGTAATGAGAAACTTTAAAACTGAAGTTTTGATAGAGTTATTTCAGAGATCAGCTAGGGGCAGAAAATAATTAAGAAGACAATAGCTGAAGAAGCTCTAATACTTCCAAACACTAATACTTCCAAATAGTTGGGTTCGCTTTTTTTAAGTAGGAAGTTTCATAGTAAGAAATTCAAGTGGAATTTTGGGATCTCATTTCCAAATTTAAAATATGGTGTGGAAAAAATAGTTTACTCTAGTTTGGGGTTAAATCAGGAAGGTAGGAAGGAAGGAAAGAAGAAATGAAGGAAGGAAGGAAGAAATATAACTGAGAAAGCATCTATTTTCACCCACTTTTGAATTTTGTTGGGCTTATCATACATCATCTTGGACTGATACATGGAGGTCGAGCCTGAGAACATCAGGAAAATTTTGCTTCTGTTATATAAAACTTTCTTGATCAATAATGTTATTACCTTTTACAATATACATTTTTAAAACGCTTGGAGAAAGTACCTGCTAAGAGTTGGAGGAAATTAATACCCTTTGGGCTAAAGTAAAGAAGAGCTTGGGAGCCTTTATTTTAGACCATTTAATATTCTGTGTGTATTGAGCTTCTTGGCTGAGGTCTCATAGCAAATCAAAAGAAGCTGAGCACAATTAATGTAATCCATCATATCAACAGACTTAAAAAGAAAAATCACATGATCCTATCAATAGGTGCAGAAAAAGCTTTAACAAGACACAATACTCATTCATGATAAAAACTCTTAGTAAGAGTTTTTGTCTTACTAGATATAGAGGAGAATAGAGGGGAACTTCCTCAAATTGGTAAAGAATATCTATAAATAACCTACAGCTAACTTCATCCTTAATGGTGAGAAACTCAAACCTTCCCCACTTAGCTCAGGTACAAGGCAAGGATTTCCCCTCTCACCACTCCTTTTCAACATTGTACTGGAAGTCCTAGCTAATGCAATGAGACAAGAAAAGAAAATAAAATGTATATAGATTTGGAAGGAAGAAATAAAACTGTCTTTGTTTGTAGATAACATGATCATCTGTGTAGAAAGCCCAAAAGAATCGATAGAAAAACTCCCAGAACTGATACACAGTTATAGTAAGATCGCAGGATCCAAGGTTAAGTAATACACAGAAGTCAATTGTTTCCCAATATACCAGCAATGAACAAGTAGAATTTGACATTAAAAACACAATGCCATTTACATTAACACCCCCCAAAATGAAATACTTAGGTATAAATTTAACAAATATGTACAAGGTCTATATAAGGGAAACTACAAAACTCTGATGAAAGAAATCAAAGAACTAAATAAATGGAGAGAGATTCCATGTTCCAGGATAGAAAGATTCAATATGGTCAAGATGTCAGTTTTTGCCAGCTTGATCTATAGATTTAACGTAATGCCAACCAAAGCTTGGCAAGTTATTTTGTGTATATGGACAGACTGATTCTAAAGTTTCTATGAGGAAGCAAAGACCCAGGTTAGCCTACACAAGATTGAAGGAAAAGAACAAAATCAGAGGACTGACACTACCTGACTTCAAGACTTACTATAAAGCTACAGTAATCAAGACAGTGTGGTATTGGTGAAAGAACTGACAAATAGATCAAAGCAACAGAATAGAGAGCCCAGAAATAGACTCACATAAATATGTTCAATTGATCTTTGACAAAGGAGCAAAGGCAAGACAATGGAGCAAAGATAGTCTCCTCAACAAATCTGCACACAGATATTTATAGCAGCTGTATTTGTAATTGCAAAGCATCTTTAAAAATTACAATGCCCAATGTGCAAAAAAACAGATGCTATCATGGCCTGCTGGTGAGCGTCCATTGTTGAGCATTTTGAGGGGGCAATTTGGCAACGTATGTTAAAATTTATGAAAATAAACATAAATTGGTTTAGGAATTCCACTTCTAGGAATAGTTTTAACAAAATCATAGATGTGTGAAAAGATTTATCCTCAAGATAGTTCATTATAGTATTGTTTAATGTTAGCCAAAAAAAAAAAAAAATCAGAAGCAACTAAACATCCAACAGAATGGGGTCGGAAAAATAAATTAGTCTAGATCCAAATAGTGAAATACCATGATGCCATTAACATTCAGATTATGTTGTTAAAAAAAGCAAGTTTAATGAGTGCGAAAAAATGTCTCTGGTTTATTAAATGAAATAAGAGGATTACAAAACCTAACATATAATCTGATCCCATTTTGTTTTTATGAGAGTGTCATGTTCTTACAACTTTTCTATGGGTTTGAAATTATTTCCAAACAAAGTTAAAAAGAAAGTATGTTTGATAGATATAAAAATAGATAATGGATAGATGGAAAGAAAGACTGATGTATAGATGGATGGATACATAATCAGATAGGAGAGACAGAAAGGGAAATTGATTGATAAATGAATTCTTCCGTTTCAGAGAAATCGTAAGCTAAGTATTCAAAATATATGAATGGACTGTCTGATCGACACTAAGTTAAGGCTGGTTGAGAGAGAGAATGAAAGTAAATGTACTAAAACTATCAACAGTGGATAGCTTTGAATGGCAAGGTTGTGGGAATCTTCATTTTCTTTGTGCTTTCTCCCCATCCTCTGATCCTTGAAATACTCAGATTTGGGACTTGGCATCTGCTGCTCTGTGATATTAGTTGTCTTTTTATATCTGCGTGTTCTGCTTCTCAGAGATATTGTAAGCTAAATATCCAGGAGATATGTGAGTGGATTGCCTGACCAACATTAGGTCAAGGCTGGTTCCAGGTCAAAGGATTTTAAATGAAAAATGGAAACAGAGAGCATAGGGATTGACATCTTCCTATGGTAGGCCCACAAAAGCAAATAGTTAAGTGGGAGACTTAATGCTTCATTGAGTCTGGACAATGAAGTGGTTCACAGCACAGGTCTGAAACCCAGCTGCCCGGCCCTATGGAACTGCTCTCTGCCTCAGTTTCCTCTTATGTAAAGAGGGGATAATTACACTGTCCACTTCAAAGAGCTGATGTGAGAATTAAAACAAATTAATGCTTGTAAAGCACCTGGAATAGTGTCTGCCATCAAATGTTAGTTCTATATTATAAAGAATCCTAGCATGTGTCTTTTCTCATTATAAAAGTAATACAGAAAATTTAGAAAATAGCTATAAGGAAAAATAAGGAAATAAAAATCTTGCACATTCTCAATGCTTAGATATAAAGTTCTCAGATATAATCACTAATATTCTAATATACGTTTTTTCAATTTGCTTCTCTATCTTTGTATGTACATATTCATACATATTTTAACTCTTCTTACAAAAAATGGTGTCATACCACAGAGAACTTTATAAACTTGCTTTTTGTACTTACAACATGATGAACACTGTTTTATGTAATTAAATATTTATATGAACATTTTAAGATGTTCTAGTATTATCTGAAAAACAACTAGACCAGTAAGGGGAGATTTGGCAGTTCGAAGTATCAAGCGTCTTTCACGTGAGCCAATAAAGAGAATGAAAACATTAAAAAAATGTAATTTTCTACTCTAAATATTCAAACAGTAAAATTAGGAAATGTCAAGAGATTGTGCATAGAGCTTTTAAAGCACTAAAAATAGGACCAAGGACATTTAGGAATCTAGCCATGTTCTCCTTTTAGGAGGCATTTGATTACTTAATTTTATAAAATAAAGTATTAAATTATTTTCCCTCATTTTTTATTTCATGGATATTTATAGAAAAAGAAATAGTTGGACTTTATTCCAAGAACAAGGAGATTGAGCTAGTGCTTTGAATGCTTTACAAATTTAGCCATGACCTGACAAAAGCAAGTGTGTTCTGATGTGATGATCTGTGGGGGGTGTGGAGGAGGGAGTGGCAGTCAGAGCACCAATAGTGTGGGTTTGGGCTGCATACACGGGGCAGGAGCCAGGTGCACGGGGTCCAATCCCGCCACTTTACCAATTCCGTAACTTCAGACAAGTCAGGAACTGCGGGGTGCCTAAGTTTCCTCCTGGTCGTTCCTCCCTCATAGAGCTTTAGTGGAAAGTGCTCAGAACAGGGTCTGGCATACACCCTATGCACTCAATAAGGGTTAAGACTATCATCAACATCATTATTGTTTTTGTAATCCAGCAAGACCCAGACCTCCATGCTGTACTCTGGATACCCGTGGATGAAAAAGGAAGCCAGCAGGTAGGGAGATCCTGAACCATCCCTGCGTGTGTGTGTATGTCAGGGGAAAGGCGTGAGGAAAAGCAGCTTGCACTGGCCCCTTCCATGCCATCCCCTGCCCTCTGCCCAACCACTTAAGTGAAATCTCATGGAAAATAAAGAACACTCTAAATGGCCAAAAGAAGAGCAGAAATGTCAGTGATTGCCAAGGCCTAAATTTACTGGGGATCACGGGGTCGGACACACTTTGTCTGGACGTGGTGAAGGGCTATGGGGTGACTGTCTAGCTATGCAGATGAAGTTGGGTTTATATATGCACCAACTGCTAGAGCATCTTCTCACCAGTGCCCCCTGACCCATTGCTCCAGTCTGGAGCCCTGGAAATTCCCCCCATTTTCTGTACCCTGGGGTACAGAGGAAAGGAATTTTCAGCCGGGGTGGGAGACGGGCGACAGGGAAAGGGAAAGAGATCCAACACTCCAATTTCAAACTGAAAGATATATATATATATATATACATGTTATATATATATATATATATATATATATAAAACATCAAAAACATGATGGAAACGTTAGGGTAGATGAAATCAGCTACTTAAATTCCGATCCATAAATCGAATAAATTTACACTTTGGCCATGTAAAAACTGCATGTGTTGTGTGGAGACATTTCCAAGACATATGTGCCCCCTTTCCATATTTTAGTGAAGGTACTGTCTATGCCTTTGACCCTGGAGGATGGTTTTCTTTCCCCTCCTTCTGAACTCTTTGCCTCAGAGATCCCCTTCTCACTCTCGGCTTCTGAACATCCTCTCTCTGTGTGTAACTCCAGAATCAGCTTCGAAAACTGGACTCTTTCTTCCTGTCTCGAGTCTCCGGCTGCCTTCGGAACTCCTCCACTTGAGTATCTAGATAAAACCAGGAGCTGAACCTTTTGGAAACAGAACCCACCCTCCTATTTAAATCAATTCAATTCTGAAAATGGTTTCTGAGGGCAAAGCCCCTGTCATGGAACTGAAATTATTGGTTCACTTGTTTACCTTGGCCCCTCCCACTACATAATGAAAGTAGGACCCGTGATTCTTTTTTTTCTTGTAGCTCCAGTGTCTATCATAGTGCTTGGCAGGTGGTGGGTAATAAATAAATGCTGGTTGAATGAATGAGTAAAGAAAATGATATGACGATGAACACCATGCTGCCCCTGCCCTCCTCAGGCTCTCATTTCTATTCAGGAACATAAAACAGGCTTCAAGGATGCTGTAATAGAAACCCTTAGAAAGTGGACTAGGAGAACAGGGGAGAGAATAAGTTCGATGGAATGATCTGATGAATTGGAAGAGAGGAGGGACTTAATATTTGAAACACTGGTGGGACCTTTCTCAAACTGCCCATGACTGAGATGCTACTGCAAATAACATGTTATCCTTAGCACTCCATACCTGGACATTCTAGAAGTTGAAGAGTACTTAGAGGACATTTGGGCCCATTTCCCCATTGAGCACATTAATCTTGCCTATAGCATCTTGGTCTAGTGGTTATGGAATCTCAGACCAGATTACAGTTCACGATTCCAGATCAGGGATTCCAAATTGAGGCCACTCACGAGATAATGATTGTTCTCTCTACCTTAGGGAACACTATTCAACCCTTATCCTTCAAATCCAGATGATTTTCAAGTTTTTTTTTTTTAACTCAAAGTATCTGTGATACAGTTGTTTCTTATAGTGGATAAGGTCTCTGTGCCTTTGCAATAATGATAATGAACTCTTTGCTAGTGTTGAAGTGGATACTTCCTCTGTCTTATTTCTAATCCTCACTGCGAATCTACAAAATATATATTATTATATCAGTTAGGATCTTTTGCGGCAAGATACAAAATCCAATTCTAACTACTTTAAGTAAAAAGAGAGAATTTGTTGGCTTAATCAGAGAAACGCACAGAGTTTGTGGAGTGCAGGCCTGACTATGTCCAGGTCCAAACAAGCTCTTTGGCATCCTGCCTCTCTTCATTTCTTGGTCCAGCTTTCTTTCTTTGTTGGCTACTCTCAGGCAGGTTCTCTCTACATTGTGACCTTTACAGAACCCCTCTGCTCAACAGGCTCAAATCTTAGACACTACCTCATTGGCTTTGATTGGGTCACGTGATCATCCTGGATCCAAGGATTGTTGCCCACGGGATTTGATGCTCTTATTGGCCAGATCTTGGATACATGCTCAGTCACATGCTCAAACCTCACTGTAGAAAAAGAGTTTCTCCCCCCAAAATTTAGGGCGCTTTTACAATAAGAGATAGGGCAGAGACCCAGGCAACAAATGATCATAACGAGTCTGATCTCAATTTCACAAATGAGGTAACTGAGACTCAAAATAATTAAGGTCACAGTCAGGGAGCAGCTGTACCACCAGAATCCAGCAGGAAACAGAATCCATCTCAGATAGTTAGAGACCAATGATGAGATGATTTGTAGAAGTGCAGATGGGCTTAAGGAAACCAGCTAAGCCTGTTGAGGCCCTGGGAATCCAGGCACAGCAGGACCACTTTGAGGTCTGAAGGGCAAGAGCTGGATCCCAAGAGGAGAGGCCAAGTGACGAGGGCGGTAATGATGGAGGGACACCACCACTGCCAAAAATGCAAAGTGGAGAATTAATTATTCGTATAAAATTTGCAGCTGGCCCCAAAGAACAGGACCTCAGAATCAGGAATGGCTTTTAGTATATTCACAGAGTTGTGCAACCATCACCACAATCTGTTTAAAACATTTTCATTGCCTCCAAAAGAAACCCTAAGCCCCTTAGCCATCACTTGCTGAGTCATCCCATCCCCCAGGCAATCACTAATCTACTTTCTCTCTTTGCAGATTTGCCTTTTTGGATATTTCATATAAACGCAATCACACTATATGTAATCCTTGTGTCAGGGATCTTTCACTTAGCATAATGTTTTCAAGGTTCATCCATGTTATAGCATTATCAGTATTTCTTTCTTTTTATTGTCAAATAATATTCCATTGTTTGGATATACTACATTTTATCTATCCATTCGTCTGATGACGGACATCTGTTGTTTCCACGTTTTGGCCATTACAAAGAATGCTGCTATAAACATTCACGTAAAGTCGTTTTTTGAACATCTGTTTTCAATTCTCTTGGGTATATACCTGGGAGTGGACTTTCTGGATCATATGGTAACTCTATGCTTAACCATTTGAGGAACTGCCAGACTGTTTTCCCAAGCATCTGCACCATTTACGTTCCTATCAGTAGTGTATGAGGATTCCAATTTTTCCAGATTGTCACTAATATTTTTTATTATCCGTCTTTTTGATGAAAGCTATCCAAGTGGGTGTGAAGTGGTAGCTCATTTTTATTTTGATTTACGTTTCCCTGATGGCTAATTACATTGAACATCTTTTCATGTGATTATTGGATATTTGTATATCTTCTTTCGAAAACTGTCTATTCAGATCCTTTGCTCATTTTTAAATTGGGTTCTTTGTCCTTTTATTAATGAGTTGGAATAGTTCTTTATATATGCTAGGTACAAGTCCCTATTCAGATGTATGACTTGCAAAAATTTTCTCCCATCCTATATTAGGCCGTTCAGGCTGCTATAACAAAATACTATAAACTGAGTGACTTTTAAATAACAGAAATTTATTTCTCACAGTTCCGGAAGCTGGAAGTCCAAGATCAGAGTGCCAGCATGGTTGGGTTCTGGTGAAGCCCTCTTCTGGTTTGTAGACTACTGACTTCTCACTGTGTCCTCACATGGTGGAAGGTGGCGAGGTAGCTCTCTGGAACCTCTTTTATAAGGCCACTAATCTGATTGGTGAGAGTTCTGCCCTCATGAACCTAATCACCTCCCAAAGGCCCCACCTCCTAATACCATCACCTTGGGCATTAGGTTTTCAACATAAGAATTTTGGGGGAACACAAACATTCACACGATAGTACATCTTGTGGGCTGTCTTTTCACTTCCTTGATGGTGTTTTTTGAAGCACAGAAGTTTTTAATTTTGAAGATGTCCTGTCTATCTATTTTGTTGTATGTGCCTTTAGTGTCATATCTAAGAAACCATTGTCTAATCCAAGGTAATGAAGATTTATACCTATGTTTTCTAAGACTTTTATAGTTTTAGGTCTTTGATCCATTTTGAGTTTATTTTTGTGTATGGTGTGAGGTAGGGAGTCCAAGTTCCTTCTTTTCCATGTGAATATACAATTGTCCCACACATAGTCTTTTAAATTAAGATTATGTTATGCCCATTTAACATGTGAAGAAACAGGCTCACAGAACTGAACTGGTTGGCTCACTATCATATGAAGCTGAAGGGCCACGCTAGAATTTGAACTTTGTCTTCCCACAATACTATCATTATTCTTTCATTATACAGCAATTGCTTCCGTATCTCCTATTTCCAACCACAGAGAGCTTTGGACACTGATTCGATTTTTTTCACTATTGTGAATTGTTATTTTCTTTTACTTTTAAAAGTAGAAGAAAATAATCTGTGTTAAACTAGCTCTGCCATGGTTAATCTCATATGTTAATGAACAAATAAGGAATATTACATTAGACATGATGGAAAATAGTTTATGCAATCCATGAATTAAGTTAATAAAATACACAATGGCCAGTTAACAGATTGAGAGGGAAAGATTGAATCACTTTGGTTGCTTTTGGACAAAGTTATTTTATATTGAGGTGACTAAATGAAGAGAGAGAGCAATTTAAAATGATATTCTTTTTTTTCTTTGTGTGTGTGAGGAAGATCAGCTCTGAGCTAACAGCCATGCCAATCCTCCTCTTTTTGCTGAGGAAGATTGGCCCTGGGCTAACATCCATGCTCATCTTCCTCTACTTTATATGGGATGCCGCCACAGCATGGCCTGACAAGTGGTGTGTCGGTGCCCGCAGGGGATCTGAACCCGGGCCGCCAGCAGCGGAGCCCGTGCACTTAACCGCCACGGGGCCGGCCCCTAAAATGATATTCTTGATTACCATTTAAGAAAAGATCTTCAATCATGCAACATATTCTAATAGAGCTAAATATTGTTCCTGTTTTTATACTTTTGCATAAGAAGTTGATTAGTGACCTAATACTAACAAGGCGTTTTTTGATAAAACAGAAAGAAAATTTCAATCTTGGTGATGGAGTTAGTTAAAGTAACCCAATCAACGATATTATCTGACATTTGTTTTACACTTACTATGGCTAGGCTTTGTGTGAGAGTACTAATTCAAGCCACAGCAACCCTGAAGAGTGTGCCTTATTAGTCTCACGACAGTCCCAATGCTTAGGGAGAGGAGTAACTTGCAAATCAGGAAGTGGCGGAGTTGGATTTTGAACACAAGTTATTGGATATCAAACTTCCTACTCTGGACCTCTATGCTCTACTCCCTATAATTACAAGCACAGTGCCTAGTACACAGTAGGTGCTCAAGAGATATTGTTTGTTGATGTTGTTGTTGTCTCTTATATGAGCTCATAACCTATGTGACTCACTTAGAAATTATTTTGTTTGGGAATCCTTTTCTATTTAATAAGCCAATTGATTGCTCAGAAAATAAAGCACAACAGCTAAAATGTAATTTTGACAGCAGTGTTGTGACTTTAAAAAAAAAACCTTATTGCATAGCATATCCACGAAGTCATTTTAGTATAATCCATTGACACTCTTGAGCTGGTATGCAGCATGCTGGAACTGTGTATTCCTCTAAAAGAAATTAGATTAGAAAAAAAGAGGACTAAAGGCATTAATAAAAACCCAGGACCCAGAGAATTTCATTTCTGAGATTGTTCAGGTAGGCTGGTTTGTGCTGTGGGAGCAAACATCAGTGTCTCCTGCTCACACTATATGTCTAGTGCAGATTGCGGCAAAAGTCTCTCTCCCCGCCCTGACACGCAGGGACCCAGGCTGATGGAGGCTCTGGCTTCTTGTTGCTGCATAGCTCCGCCATCATGACCTCAGGGGAAGAGGGACATAAAGACAATTTATATCCCTATGTCCATGTTTCAGCTTGGAATTGACATTCATCATTTCTACTTATAGCTCATTTGCCCAAACTGCTCATATGACCCTGCGCAACTATCAAGGCCCAGGGAAATGCGGGGAGGTGCCTGACATTCAGAGGGCAGTGAATGTTTCTGCTACACAGAGCCAATCCAGTCTAATGTTTTTCAAAATGTACTTCTTTAACCCCTAGGGCTCTGCAGGGGTGTGTGTATAATGAGTTCTGCAAACAATGAAGTATAGCAAACAATGAAGTATAGTCAACTAAATGTTAAGTTGGATTTATCAACTTTTATCTGCTTTTTTATTGGAAGATCTATAAATTAATGTGTTATAGAAAGAAAAGTTTTGCTCCCAAAATAAGTTGGAAATTTACTCATTTGTTCCATTTTTCTGTCTTCAAAGCGTCATTCACTTAAACCATCTCACCCAGAGGGCTGTCTTCACTCAAGGACACATAACATGACATTTCCTTGGATTTCAGCTTCTTAGGCAGTAAAGCCAGGACGTTAGGCTGATATCTCTCCTTACGTATTATGACTTTATACATGCTTATCTTCAGCAACAACAACAACAGTGAAAGTCAAAAGAGAGTTTTCATGCATTCTGAAGCAAACACCACACCCCTTTCTTTAGGTCTCTTTTAATAATTCTTCCCAAAATTCCAAATCACCTGAAGACAAAGCTTAAGTTAAGACCATTCGATATTTAGCTAGTTCCTCTCTCCACCAGAAGAGAAAATCCACGTATCTTCTTTACCCTGTGGCCTACTGGGTCTCTAACAACCAGGGCTATTTTTGTGAAGGAACAAGGTAGAACACTGCTCCAAAAAAAGCCAGTTGCTGTTAATAGACTGTGCATGCTGTAATATATCATTAAGATTTATAACATTTGTTCAACATTTACATTTATATGCCCTTATTAAAAAGATGCATTTTTATCCGACATTTTTCTTAAAACAGTGAATGGCCCCCGCCCACATCTGCTAGGTCTTATTCTAGGCCAGTCTATCACACAGTTCTCACAAGGTGGGGGCGGGGGTCTTCTGGAGAAGGAAGCTAAAGAGGAAGAAAACTGTGGCCCACAACAGGAGTCCTTTTCTTATTCCATTTGTAAGGTAGGCTACACATCAAGTTAGCCACTTTTTTCCTAGGAGTTAAGAGAGAACCAAGATTTTAGATTATGATGACAACAAGGTCAAAGGAGTTGTCTCTGATGGGTCACATTTTTCTCTTTAGGAAGGATGCAGTGTTGTCTAGTGTTATGAGGACATGTTCTGGGGCCAGACTCCCTGGGTTCAAATCCTGCCCCTGCCACTTACTATCCATGTGACCTCGAGGAATCACCCAGTCTCTCCAAGATCCATTTGTAAAATAGAGATAATCGTAGAAATAAACCTAATGCATTGGATTATCATGAGAATAAAATAAGTGGATGGATGAAATGGGCTTAGCAAAGTGCCTGCCATATAGTAATTGCTCAAGTGATAAAGGTCATATTACTGGTTCTGGTAAGTAATAGGCATTTTGTCAAGAAAATAAATAATTTATACAAGTTGTACCTTTGTCAGTGACAACCTATAGCCATTTATTAAAACATCAAAAAATGAGGTTTTAAAACTAATAACAAAACTTTTATAAGTTCATTTTAATTACCCAAATCCAATATTAATGCAGATAGATGGAGACATTTATTCTGAAAACATTTTTAAAACCACAAGATACAGTGCTAATGAAAGCTAGGTCCACTCCCATCTGCATACCCTAGGCTGCTTCACCAAGAGGTGTGGGGCCCCCTGAGCAGAGGGCTCACCTGCACCTAATTTGTGAGTGCTGTCTAGGGTCCTCCATCAGAGCCAAAGACACAGCCAGAACTTAGAAAGTTAAACAACTGTGGAGGATTACTTCCTGCTATAGTTTGAATGTTTGTGTCCTCCCAAAATTCATATGTTGAAATCCTAACCCTCAAAGTTGATCATATTAGGAGGGCTCTTTCGGAGGAGGTGATTAGGTCATGAGGGTGGAGCCCTCAAGAATCAGATTACTATTTTTATAAATGAGGCCTCACAGAGATCCCTGGCGCCTTCCACCATGTGAGGGCACAGCAAGAAGCCACCAAGTGCAAATCAGGAAGAGAGCCCTCACCAGAACGTGACCATGCTGGCATCTTGATCTTGGAGTTCTCAGCCTCCAGAACTCTGAGAAATAAATTTCTGTGGTTTAAAAGCCACCCAGTCTATAGCATTTTGTTATAGCAGCCTGAACTAAGAAAATTCCTTTTTTCCATTTTAAAATCTTAAAATGACCTGCCTCTAAATGAGCGCAAGCTCTGACTAACCACTTACATTTAAGTTTCAGCACGTGACTTCCTAATTTAAGTTTTAGTGGCCCCTCCTCCCCATTTCCTATTTTAATTACAAGTGTCCAATGGCATCACCATTTAGTTCTGCAATTCTGTCAGTAAATACAAGGACTCTTTTCACTTCAGGCTGCCAAGTAAAAATGAAATTATAATCCGTGCCCATTTCTTTCTTTGAAACCAGGAACAGGAGGGTTAATTTTTATTATCACACATGCCACAATAGCTACCTCTTCAAGGATGTTCTGCACACATGTGATCTCACATTCGTATTAAAATATGATCAAAACTACCATCAGAATTCCATTCTTTTCGCCTAACCAGCACACCAGCCACCCCACACACACCCACACTTGAACATTGTCATGCCACTCCAACTTGCCTCCTGTCTACAGTTAATTTTCCTGTACCTGGGCTCTCAATCCCAATATCTCCCATCTCAGAGACCTCCCACAAAAAATTATCTTCTCTCTCGTTTGTTATTTCAACTTCTCTCTATAGGCTTCCTCCCGTAAGCACTGAAACATACTGTTGTCTTCTTTGCATGAAACAAAGAAAGAAGGAAGGAAGGAAAGAAAGAAAGAGAGAGAGGGAGAGAAACAGGAAGAAAGGAAGGAAGGAAAGAAGGAAGGAAGGAAGGAAGGAAAAGAAAGAAAGAGAGGGAGGGAGGGAGGGAACAAGAGAGAGAAAGAGAGAAGGAAAGAAAGAGAGAAAGGGAGAACAGAAAAAAAAAAGAGAGAGAGAGAGAAAAGGAAGAAGTCCTCCCATTTCCCCTTCCAAACACCACTCTCCCCTTCACAGGCAAACCTCTTCCGTGTTATGTGTGCTGCCTCTGTCTCTCTCCTTCTACGCCTTCTTCAGCATACTGCTTTCGCAACTGCAAGTCCAGTCTTCAACTATGTTTACACAGGCTTCAAGTGGAAAAAGTACAACCAGATCTAGTACAGTTTTAACAAACTGCCACCCAAGATCATGCAGGGCTACAAGTTCAACATCTTCTACCCAGACCTTGATAAGCATTCAACATCAGAGTACTTCCTGGAGGACTGTCCAAACAACAAAGACTTTGCCATCTTGTGTCTCCATGCAGGTCCACCCTACAAGGACATGCCTTTAAATTCATCAACTGCAAGCAGGAGTACTCCCACTGTCACAGCTTCTGCTGTCAGCTCACCAGTGGCATCTTCAAGCTCTGATTCCACTTCAAGCGCTACCACTACCAGCAGTGATAGACCTCTGGAGGGATAGCTAGATCCCTAGAATTCTAGAACAAGGTCATGCTTTCTGCAATTGAAAACTATCTGTCATTTGAAAAGCAGCTCTTGACATGCTACTAAGCCTCCAATGCCTGAACACGCCAAGTGAATATGTGACCAGAGCTGCCCATCACGAGCTGGGTATTGTTATATTTACCAAGCGTAACATCAGGTGGGTTCAGCAGCAATCCATTATACAATGAAAGTGGGACATTTGGGATCAGATCTGAGCAAGTCCAGAAGCTAGTTACATAAACAAGTCATCAGTTACCTCTGCTATACTGAGGCATCTCTCTCAATTCATACCTTTGGCCTTTTGGGTATGACTAGTTGACAGAGGAGAAAAAATCTTGGGCCTGATTGACATATAAGTTCACTTGATAAGTTGGAGTAAGCTGAAAATGGACTTCTACTCCACTCAGCCACATTCAGGGGTGCCCCTAATGGACAGTGGTGAGGGGAAATTCTCCCACTGGGCTGAGTTTTGAGCAGTATACTTGGCCATCTCCTTTGCGTGAAGGGAGAAATAGCTTGAGGTAAGAATATACATAGACTCTTGGGCAGTGGAAAATGGTTTGGTTGGTTGATTGGGCCTGAAGGGAACAAATTTGGAAGATCAGAGACAAAGATGTGGAGGGATCTACGGGAGCGAGCACAAAGTGTGTGGAGCTTTCTCGCTCATATTAATGTCTAGCAGAGATCATCCACTGCAGAGAATGCTCCCAACAACCAGAAGGGTGGGATGATTCATCCTATAGTTGTCAGCCTGTCTCTCTTCTCCACCACTCTACTCCTTGCTCAGTGGCTCCATGAATGCTGAGTCTATGGTTGACAAGATGGACGCTCTGCTCTTACCAAAGCTGATATAGCCACTGCCACTGCTGAATGGCTGACCTACCATGAGCAGAGAGCAATACTGAGGTCTCAATGTACCATTGCTGAAGGGGAGAGCCAGCCACTTGGAACTCTTCTACCATGGAAAGGGCAGCAATTTTTCTTTCCTGGAATTGACAGCTACTTCTGATGTATGTTTGCGTTCACTGCCTGCAGTGCCTCTGTCAACAGCTGGTTTTGTGTGTGTGTGTTAGGAATATTAGCCCTGAGCTAACATCTGTTGCCAATCCTCCTCTTTTTGCTGAGGAAGATTGGCCCTGGGCTAACATCCGTCCCCTTCTTCCTCTATTTTATGTGGGATGCCTGCCACAGCATGGCTTGATAAGTGGTACGTAGGTCTGCGCCCGGGATCCGAACCTGCGAACCCTGGGCTGCCGAAGTGGAGCACGTGAACTTAACCACTATGCCACCAGTCCAGCCCCAATGTCAACAGCTGTTTTAATCACCTCCTATTCACACTATAGATGAGGGAGTGATCCCCACCCTATGGTTATGGGGATGGCCAAATTCACTACACCTGACCCTGGACAGGTCAGATAAACAGCAGTTTATTAGTCATATAGGCTCACGGCCTGGGGGAGGAGGACATTGCATGTCACACAGGGCCACACAGGAGTTTCACTCAGGAACAGAGTAAACAACCACGAGCTGTAGGAGGCGGGCTTTGCAGTATCAAGAGGATAGAGTGACCCTTGGTTCCCACTGGAGGATATGATTAGCTTGTTTGAATAATCCTGTGGGCTGGAAGAGAACTGAGACCAGCTGCTGAGGCACAAGCAGAAATTGTGCCTGGTTCCCCTACTACGGAGGACTGTTTGGCTAGGGGACCTCATCCGTGGGAACAGAGTGGGGAGGGGAGCTTGTGGTTAGACCATTTAAGGCCCTCCCAGTTTCAGATATCAAGGCAGCACACAATATTGGGTCTTAATTGTAGGCCGTACACAACAGCACCATCAGAGGTTTTACAAAATGCCTACCATACCGATGTGGGATCTTTCATAACATGACCTTACAACACAGGAGTGCTGAGGCAAAAGAAGTTCAATAACAGGCCATGAATATGAGATCCATTGATATAATCACATTATTTGGAAGCAACTTAGGGATGATATCTGTGGGGTTGGAATTCTGTTCTCCAGGATGTATTATGCATCCAGTGCATTTAATTCAATGGCCAGCATTATCTCCAGTAGCTAGAATGTCGCCAGTAGCTAGAATACACAGGTCTGGGAACACAGAGGTTGAAATATGATTGACCTTTTCCACAATTACTTGCAGAGAACCACTTGAGAAATATGTGCTTCCTTCACCTGAAATCTTAGGCTCTGCTGGATTAGAGGCCCTGGTTCCCATGGGAGAAGGGGATGCTTCCACCAAGTGATACAGTAAGGTTTCCACTGAACCTGAAGCTACAACTACCACTTAGTCTTGGGGCTGTTCATGCTGCTACACCAGTGGTCAGAGAAGGGAGTGACTACTCTGGTGGGAGAAACTGACCCCGCTTATCATCAGGAGGTCAGGTTGCTGCTACACAATGGAAAGACGGAGAAGTATTTTGAAACTAAGAGGATTCACTATGGCACCTCTTGGTGCTTTCCTGTCTGTAACAATGTGAGTGGGAAATTGCTGTAGTCACAGCTTGACAAAAGCAAGCCTGCTAAGGGCTCAGATCCCTCAGAGAGGAGGTCTGGTTCATTTCACCAGGCAAGAACCAGTTTAAGTGCTGCCTCAGGGTGAGAGAAATCGAGAATGGGTGGTGGAATGAGACGAATATTCGGAATGGCTTCAGATGCAGTTGCAGCAGTGGGGACTGTGGCTTCTTAAACAAATAGGTCCCTCGTAGAGATTGCGGCCAGCCACCACTTTGAAGATTGGTGATGGATTTGGCTTAATGTGGAGCAGGAGCTGGTCTGAGTGGTGCAAGGAGTAGAGTGTCTCATATGTCTGGTGCCCCCACATCGCGTTCTCTCAGCTCAGCTCTAATTTCAGCTGCAGCGAACAATTCTGTGCAAGCTCCGACTCATGGAGAGCTCCTCTGACGCTATGAAAACCTGCTGGGCCCACACACAAATGCAGCTGGGAAGTGCAGGGTCAACGTCCTCGGGGGTAATCATTAATCAATGGAGAACAGGAGCCAGTTGATAACTGCTCCCACCGCTTATCGTTCAGGCTGACAATTCTGGGAGGTAGTGCAGATGCTTCTCAGGTGGTCCAGAGAAATCAAGCCCCCAGTGCTACAACACCTACCTTGATAACTAACTCTAACTCTAACATTGGCACATTCTCCCTCATTCCTCACTTCTGCTGCCTGGGTGCACCTCCCAAATAAACTATCTGCACTGCACACAAGTCCTTGTCTCAGGCTCTGCTTTCCGGAAAACCCAAGTTAACACATATAAATAAATAGATAGATAATATAAAATCTCAGGCTAGGGAAATAAAAAGAAATATGGGACCTCCAAGTATATTCCTCTTACCATTCATTATTTCAAAGGTCAGATCTCCTGAGTCTGCATTCTTTTTTAAAGTGCATAAACTTGTCAGCTAACATTCATCCTTACCAAGCAAGAATAAGTAGATAAACACTAGCTCTGAGGGGCTGCAAATTCAGCTGCAGTGTATATTATATGCAAATACAGTGTTTCATGGTGGGCCTCAGCTGTTCAGGAGGACACGCCTTCCCTTAGAACACACCTGCCATATTTAGCAGAACCTGCCAGGGTATGGTCTGCAACTCTCAGGTCTGCTGTGGACTTCTAAATTGCTTTCTTCAGCCCTTTCAGTCTCCAGAACCCCTTAGCTTGCTAAGCTAAGCTACAGCTACGAGCTACTAGCTAATCTTCAAAATCACTATATTAGTCTGGAAAAGTTAATGCACTCTAAAGTACTTAATTTTCTCCGAGGGAGTCATCTGCTCGTTGGTAGGAAACAGATGACTAAGCAATCATTATCAACCCCATGGGATAATTCTAGCATAGGAGAGCAAATAATCAGAGGACAACATGTACTATAAAACTTACTTATTGTGAAATAAAGGAGGCAAGCAGCATTTTACCTAATATTAGAGGACAAATAATGACCTCACTGATCACTCTGCTATTAGTGTTATATGTTTCCCCTGGACACGATAAGATTTCTTTTCTGCATTTCATAGTAAATATTTCAGGCATAAATCTTAAGTGAGAGATTCAAATGTTGTCATTTGCCTTGACACATCATTTTGTTTCTATATATTCACAAAAATATTATCTCTTAAACTGTGATTACAAACACCTTGAGGCAAAAGAGTGTTTTCAGGGACAGCCCTGGTGGCCTAGTGGTTAGGTTCAGTGTGCTCTGCTTCAGTGGCCCAGGTTCAGTTCCTGGGCACCGACCTACACCACTCGCCTGTCAGTGGCCATGCTGCGGTGGTGGCTCACATACATAAAAGAAGAAGACTGGCAGCAGATGTTAGCTCAGGGCAAATCTTCCTCAGCAAAAAAAAAAAAAAAAGGAGTGCTTTCACTTTAATTAAAATACAAATCAACACATCAATCAACATACATTTATTGAACATACCTTACAGAGAAGGTACTGTCCTAGGCATAGCTGAGTGCAGAAATGAGTGTAAGACCTGCTCCCTGTTTCCACAGGTCTTAGAAAGCTCTCATTTTATTCATTCTTTTAGCATTAGATGTGTTTACAATAAAGAATTATATTAATAGAGCTTAAGAATTCCAACTGCTAGTTAAGAATCATATTAAAAAAATAGAAATTTTCCAGAAATTATTTAATATTTCTTTAGTCTAAGACTTTTAGCCTTTTTCAAAATAGAAATTTAAGTATGTTGCCTTCACAGTGAAGTTACTGTGCTAAGATTTTCATTCAAATGACATATCTCTATTTGAAGTTTTAATACAGTTATGCATAAACCAAATTCCAACTTCTGAAGAAATGTCTCATTTTTTAAAATCATTTAAACATTTTCTATAAACCATGTATTTGGGTCTCTATATCAGTAAGAGTGATGTCAGATTCTTGGTCTACTCTCGAGATAACAAACGCACCATTTGGACAGTTGCTTGAACTAAGTCCTAAAGCAAAGTTAGGCAGTGTGTTTTAGCAGAGCTCAGGTCTAGCTGCTGCCAGGCTGGTGAAGGGGGGCAGTCACTCCTCCAGAAAGCCTGGCCCTTCTTAGGCCCAGCAGATGTCATTTTCTTCGTTTAAATTCAATTCGGCATTGTCCTTCTGGCTGCTGCACACCCACCAAATGCAGAGGACTCTAAAAGCAGAAATGCAGAAGGAATACAGAAATTAAGAGACATAAGCCAACAGTTTTAGACCTAAAGTTTATTCAACTGTAATTATCTCTAAAAGGTACAGAGTTTAGGTTTGAAAGATTGGAAGTGTTTGCTTGATGCATTTCACATTGTCAAGCATCAGTTCTAGCCTTCCATTCAAGGAACAGAAAAGGAGGCAAATTCCTTATTTTAACAGCAATCTCTTCACAGTTTCACATGCTCCAAGGCTATGGGCCTGCCACTCACCCTTCACTTTGTCTGGCTAAAGAGGATACCACAAATAAGGCTCTTTCTGCATTTCTTTCTTTTTTATTTTTTTGTGAGGAAGATCAGTCCTGAGCTAATATCCATGACAATCCTCATCTTTTTTTGCTGAGGAAGGCTGGCCCTGGGCCAACATCTGTGCCCATCTTCCTCCACTTTATATGGGACGCCGCCACAGCATGGCCTGTCAAGCAGTACATCGGTGCGCGCCTGGGATCCGAACCCGGGCCGCCAGCAGCGGAGTGCGTGCACTTAACGGCTATGCCACGGGGCCCTCCCCTCTTTCTGCATTTCTGTCCCCAGAGCTGTGACATCTCATTTATAATTGCTGCATAAGACCTCTATACCACATGTTATAGATGTTGGTAGTGTGAACCACCATTACCATGTACCTAAGATCATAAATTTCCAAAAGGATATTTTGTGGGTTCCAAATGTTCTGATATGTCCTAGCCACGAACAAGGGATGAATGTGTGTGGGGGTGAGGGGAGGTCAGTTTACTGAAAATAATACAAACAGACTGCTGAGTCTTAGGAGCTTGAAAAAGAAAAGCAACTGTGCTGTCAACCTTGAGGGCTGGGGGAAGATGAGGAGTAAGGAAAGAGGCAGTCAGTCCAATCTAGACCATCAGTCTGTTGTCAGGTTGGAATGCTCAGGGCACAGAATGGGCTCCTTAGCAAGGAGATTCTTAGTGGAGTTGATAAAATGAGGTGCAGGGTTTCCGTGGACTCCCTGAAATTGGATCCACAGTTGTACGTATATAAAGAGGTATGTTCTTTTCTAGAAAGGGAATTCATAGGTTTGTGAGATTTTCTAAGGATCCATGACCCCCAGAAAGGCTAAACAGAACAAAACCAACCAACAAGACAAAGAAAACCCCACTGTGTTAGCAAAAATGGGCTTGCTTTTGCAAGAGTTGAAGTTGGTTTTCTTAAGAATCCTCAAAAGGGAATAGCCCCCATTGCAAGCATCTGGACACTGCTACCCAATCATGGATCCTGGGAAGCTTTGTGATATTTCTTTATTATTTGGTTCTAAATGAGAGAGAACTGAAATTAAATTAATTTATTAAGACTCTTTGAAGTAAAATAAAACACTGGGCTGTTGCAAATAAAAACTGGGGATTCTAGCATTTGATTTATGCTATTAGAACAAGTATACTTCTTTGGGGGAGCTGATTTCCAAACCCAGTGATCTCCCTGCACTTGACTAAAGAGTGTTCAGAACATACCCTGGCAACCCAGCCCTCCCATCTCCTACAAGAGCTTGGTAATTTGAAGGTCATTTCCTGCATTTTTTTGATCACCTCATTTTACAGCTTATTAAAACAGGTCCAATAATTAAATAATTTTAATCGATCTTTCTCTTTCTAGAATAAGAGTTGTGAAATGAAATGCCCTTTGAGATTGTAAGAATTCACTTAGACCTTTCCTTTTTACAAACTGAGATGATATTTCTTTAAAAAATGTTCTTAGTAGTGTCAAAACAGAAATATGACGTATGCAGAACAATATAGTAAATACAATAGAATTCTTAGCTAGGAAGAAAGTGCTGGGCAAAATCTTGCCTAAGGAACTGGTCAAAATTACTTATCTCTAGGGTTAGGTGTTACACGGTTTTGACAAATGTCATCCTAATCTGAAAAGGCATTCATGCGTCCTCTTGCTGGTGAGAAAACAGTTGGATGCTGAATCAGTTCTGGGCAAAATGGTGACATCCAACTTGGTGCACCAGGAACTGGTATTTGGTGAGTGACAGCCTGGCCCTGATCTTCATTTTGACAACAAAACTATACTTGGCTGTGAACCTTTGTGAACGGTGTTTTGATTCCCTTTCATTGTAGGATTTTTAGGGCTCTTCATCACTGATAGTTACTTGTACTCAAAACAGAAGTGCAAGAGACATACAGCAACTAGAAGGATGTGCAACTATGACAGACAACTATCTATTGGGGCTTTGGGGAGAAAAAGGGAAAAAAAGGAGGAGGATTGGCATAGATGTTAGCTCAGGGCTGATCTTCCTCACAGAAAAAAAAAAAAAGAAGTGCAAGAGAAATCAAGGGAAAGTGCTGAAGTGTGCATATTTATGAGTAATATAATACTGTCTGTCACACACTTACATAATTTTTATTGGAATGTCACCCAAGAGTGTTGTTTATTCCTCCATACTTATTATATCCAGAGTAAATCAAAGCACTAAATGCCATGTGAATAGCCCTGAGATTACAATGCTTTATTCTGAGCTTTACCCTCAGTTTAAATAGAACTTTTTATTCAGAGTTTTCAAAATAACGTCCAAACATTTGGAATTAAATTGAACTTTCCCTTACTTCCTTGGACAGTGGTCCTCAAAATGTGGTGTCCAGAGGAGCAGCATCAGTAGCACCCAGAACTTGTTAGAAATGCAAATTCTTGAGCCCCTCCCTAGAACTCCTGGATCAGGAACTCTAGGGGTGGGGCCCAGTATTTTGTGTTCTAACAAGCCCCCACCCCGGTCACTCTGATGCTTGCACCAGTTTGAGAGCCACTGGTCTAGGAGAATAGACCTATAGAAACACAGAGGAGTAAATGATTGGAATAGTCAACGGTCAGAGGTAGGAAAAGGTCACGGCCTTTTCATGTTTGTTCACTGATTTCACTGCTGGGTTAGTTTTCTTCCATGCCATTGCTTTCCAAATGGACCAAGGGCTATGACTTGACTCCAATACTGATGGTTCACTTTTAGACCCACAGACATGACTTTCTAGGAAAACAAGTCCAACATCAAGGCCATGTTATTTGACCCAGGGAAAAGGGTCAAAGTTGGGAAATTCCTTGAGGAGCTCCTAACACTGAGTGGTAGAAACACTGCTATTAGGTCCCGGTCTTGTGGTAATGGGGCACATAAATTAGATCCGGAATTAAGGGAGTGTCTTCTCAGTCTGGTTCAATGTTAAGATCAGGCCTAAGTGAAAAAATCAGTCAGCTCATCCCTAGTAATTAAAACCAAGGGGTTAGAGTTTATATCAAATTTGAAAGTCATACTATTCAAAATTCTGAAAACACTTACTTGTTTTGGCAATGGGTCTAGAAGACTACAGTCATAATAATAAAATATTAAAATAACACATATTTGAATCTTTAACAGAGCAAACCACCTGAAAGAAAAATATAAAATTGTTACTTGGTGTTAAAAGATGCATAAATATCTACCAATAGAGAATATCTAGAAAGTACACATATTTCAAAGCAAATATGCTCTTCTTTGTAATATAAACTTTTACTATTAAAAGGATAAGTAAAGAACTTACTCTTTTCTTTTATAATGCTACTCCATGGGGTAGGTAGGATGATTCAATTGCTTAAAAATGTATGTAAAATGCTTAGCCAGTGGAAGCACTCAATAAATGAGAGCCCGGTCTCTCTCCTGTTTTAGATCTGTTCTTTCTAACCTGGTAGCTATTAGCTACATGTGGCTATTCAAATTTAAATAAATTAAAGTTAAACAAAATGAAAAATTTCAGTTCCTCAGTTGCACTAACCATATTTCAAGTGCTCAATAGCCATACGTGGCTACTGGATACCATATTGGACAGTACATGTTTAGAACATTTCCATGATCACAGAAAGTTCTGGGAAGTCTTGTCTGATCCAGACCTTTATTGCCCACTTGAAATTACTGCCTAAATGTTCTATAGGCACCTCAAATTCCCCATAATTACCAAATTTATTCATTGTTTTGTAATCCTTCACTCAGATGTCTCCAAGCTTTTTGCTCATACACTCCAACAACAAAATATTTGAGCATATCCTACGATATATCGATATTCATTTATTTGTAAATTATATACACATACTACTGTTATCAGTTTATTGTCTACTTTGTAAGACACAAACAGATATTAAAAAACTGAGAAAAGTGTAAATGGAATTCTGTTATTTTTTCTTGCATCCCAGTGGGTTGTTTTGAGCTTTCCTCAGGGCAGGCAAACTCTTTTAGGGGTTATAGCCCTTAATGAATGCACTTAGTTGAACAGGTCAGAAAACTGGAAGTCATCGTAGACTCAATCTTGTCCATCATCCTCCATATCCAATCAGGCACCAAGTCCTTTTGTTTGGTCTTTTAACTACTTCCCAATCCCTCTCCTTATCCCCTTATCTCCAGCCCCTCCACCTCTCCCTCAGTGTAGTTCTTCATCATTTATTGTCTGGATTACCGAATCAGTTTAGCTTCCAGATTCATTTCCTTCTACTCTATCCTTCACTCTACCACTGGAGTGAACTTTCTAAAACACAAATCTACCACTGTCTCCTCATTTTACACATACACCCAATCTGTCAATGCTTCCCATTTCCTTCCAAATGCCATAGGAGAGCACAGCCAGCCCTTGAAGATCTGCTCCCTACCTATCTCCCCAGCCTCTTCTCCCTGATAGCTCCTCCTTGAAACCTGTGCTCTTGCCACACTGTGTATACCTGACGTTCCCTCAATGGCGATAGTCTCTGCTGCAAGCCCTTTCCCCATCTGAGGCTCAGGCTCCTCTGGAGGCATTCCCTGATCACTTGCTTCTGGGCTGAGGTGCCCTTCCTCTCCACTTCTATGGCTCCCTCAGCCACACAGCCACAGCATCTACTGCACTGAATTGCAATTGCTTATTAGCCATCTCTCTTCTAGAGGAGGAATTGTATTGCTGGACCTTAACACAGTGCATAGCACACTACTGGTGTCTAATAACGTTAATGGAATAAGTGAATAGATGATGGAAGGTGATACCTTCCATAAAGCAGATTCAATTTCTCGCCCTTTCCAGTCTTCTTTGTTTCTGTGGCACTTTACACATCCCTTAACAAACGTCCTTATCTTACAATCCTACTATATTACAGTTAATCATTTGCACGAGTGTCTCCTCTTACAGACTACATTCCTACAAAAAGCAGCAACCATGTCTTATTTATCTTTGAATCCTCAATGTTTGTTGATTGAATAAGTGAATGAATATGAATAATCTGATACTCATACTAGATAATTAGATTTGTTTTCCACTGGTATTCTTGAAACATCTTGACTATATTTTATTTCAAATGAAATCTGGAGCACTCCAGGTGTTGTTATAACCCACTTGGATACCACATCAATTCTTCACGAACATTTATGATGCAAATTTAACTCTACTTACTCACCAATGCTCAAGATAATGAATTTCAACAGAGTATCAATGTCTATGAAATAGAACACACCCAATCCTTACTGATTCAGATCAAATTAAGCAGCGATTCTAAGAAAGAGCAATTCTGCTAGTTTGTGTGCAGGTTCAGAATTTCTCACAACTAAGTTTTCGTCAAACGTCTAACAAATTAAAACTTTCACTTCTGGCCATGAGGAAGTAACAGAAATCAACGTTATCCTCTCACCTTAAATAACTCAAAAACCGGGCAAGATCCACAGTGCGAGATGAAAAGCCGCACGAGAAAGGAAAGGAAGGAGGTGAGCCCCAGGACCCCCAGCTTCCCGCCCACGGCAGTTTCCAGGCCACGGCACAAGGAGCGGAAAGCCCACACAGACCCGACAGTCTCACTAGATTACGGAGACAGAGGTCAGAGTTCAGGCAAGTTAAAGAGACTAGACCTTGCAGGGAAGAATATCAGAGAGGAGGGAGTTTCAGAGAGACAGCAAGACTGCTCCAGGGGTCTCCTTGAGTATTTGGCTGAGTACTGATCTCTGTGAGAGGAAACTGCTGAGGCTGGAGAAGGAAGATGGAAAGAAAGCCACAGAGCAGTAAGCTGAATAATGAATAGAGGGTACACACACACAGAAGTCTGTGTCCCACAAGCAAGAGTGGAAAGATCTTGCAACACATAGACGATTGAGTAGAGTCCTTAAAAGGGTATTGCCTTAGTGGGGGATTATACTATCTTAAACTAAATGCCACTCTGGGTGTACCTTAACACAGCTTAACAACAAATTTTGAAAACTTGTTTTTCTAAGCAACTAACTACATGCTATAATAAAGCCTAAAACTGAAGAAATACAATAAAATCTAGTATCCATGACACTTAAAATTCCTATGTTGCATCTATTCAAAAATTACCAGACCTAGAAGAAACAGGAAAACATGACACATAAGCAAGAGAAAAATCACTCACAAGAAACAGACCCAGAAAGGACAGATACTGGAAACAGCTAATTAAATGTACTTCACATGTTCAGAAAGGTAGACACATGATGAAGAAAGAAACAGAAGATATAAAATATGTCAAGTTGAACTTCTAGCAACAAAAAACAATATCTTAAGTGAAAAATATACTGGAGTGGATTAATAGAAGACAAAACACTGCAAAAGAAAAGATTATGGAACTTAACAATGGAAAATATCCAAAATGAAGTACATAGATTAAAAAGGCTGAAACAAGAAATGAACAGAGTATCAGTGATCTATGATATAATATCAAGCAGACTAATGTACATGTAATTTGGAGATGCAGATAGGTGGGCAGAAAAAATATCTGAAGAAATAATAGGTGAAACATTTTCAAATTTGTGAAAACTCTAATTTACAGATCCGAGAAGCTCAATGAACCCCAAACAGAAGAAACATAAGGAAAACCATACAAAGGCAAATCACAATCACATTGCTAAAAAACAACGACAAAGAAAAAATCTTGAAAGCAGGCAGAGAAAAAAGACAATAAATAAAGAAAAACATAATTAAAAATGGTCATAAACGTCTCATCAGAAACCGCAAAAGCCAGAAGACAATGGACCAACATCTTTAAAGTGTTGAAAGAAAAAAATTAACTGTCAAGGTATGAAGAAAAGGAGCTAATATGGTTCTTTATAATAATGCACTAACTCTACTTTGACAGAGGCCAGTCTTGATAACTTGGGGGTAAATATTTAATTTCCTCTTTATAGATTTGGATTATATCATCTTATAGGAAAACAAGATGTTTGTCTTTGGGAAAATATGTGAAAGACAGAAAAAGAAAGAGATGTTGAAATGACAGTTAACCATTCAGTACAAAATTTGAAGAATTAACATTTAGACATATCTTAAGAGAACTGAATATGGTGTGCCTTGGGACTTGAGTTCCTTAAAACATTCCGTTGTTTTGAGGAACTCAAGTCCTAAGGACAATCATGGACAGTCCTGCTGAAAGCTCCCAGTGTTATTCTATTCTCAGACTTTGAGAAATGTTCTAATGGAGGAAGGGAGATGGCTCCTGGAGTGAGATCAACTCCTCAGTGGTGGGATGAAGCTAAGAGGACGGTGGCTGCTCTGCAGCTATTTTGCAAAAGAAACAAGCCCAGCCTCGTGTACAGGAGTAAACAGTTAGGAATAGAGGACCTGCTATGAAGTGCTCAACCTAAATACTTTTCTCCCGGACAATGAAAAAAGAAATATTTTATGTATAATTTTAATAGTTCCCTGCCTACACAGTAACTTTTGTTACCTCAAAAATTCAGATAAATCTGATGCACTTACACTGTCTTGTGTGACAGTGCAGTGAAGAATAGAGATGATAAAATGGCAGGAAGCATGAAGAGCCTCATGTTTACCCCACTGCTGGAGACAGTGTGAAAGAAACAGCGTCCCATGTTCAGTGAGGAGCTGGGGGTGCAGCAAAGATCGCAGAACACGAAGGGTCAAATTTGAAGTGGACAACTAGGGTGTGGATGTAAGACACCTGCCTTTGCCCCCCACTCTCCCTGGAAGACAGTGATATTTATGGGAACAGTGAACAGACACTTAGGTTACACGCTAGGAGTTCTTACCATAAAATAAGATCTCCATTCATTCATTCATTCATTCATTCATTCAATACTTATTGTCTTCCTGTGCTTTATACTCTTCCAAGTGCTGAAGTTAAAACAACATTCATGCTCTCATGAAGCTTAAATTCTAGTAGGGAGGTAGCAAGCAGAAAATAAGTAAACCAACAAGAAATGCATATATCAAGTATGAGAATAAGTACTAGAATAACAAAAAAGACAAGGTAAGGAGAAAGAGAGCAATGGAGATGTAGGCTAAAACATTTCAGATAAGTAAGGCCTCTCTAATGAGGTGACATTTTAGCAGACACTGGAATAAAGTAAGAGAGTAAGCCACAGGAATATTTGAGTACAGTATTCCATTCAGAGGAATTAAAAGGTGCAAAAAGCCAGAGGTTGGAGGATGAGGAACAATAAGGAAGCTGGCATTGCTGGAGATGAACGAGAAAGGGGGAATGTCAGAGAAATAATCCAGGCATGCAGAGAGCCTTGTGGGACCTGGTAAAGACTTCATTTTATTCTGTGAGATGGGAAGCCACTATGGATAGTTTTGAGCAAACCTGACAAGTTTAAAAAGGATCATTCTGGCTGCTACATTGAGAACAAGATATAAGATGATGTGGATGGAAGCTAGAAGACTGATTAGGAAGCCAGTACAATTTTCCAGACAATAGAAAGTGGTGACTTGGACCAGGACGGTAGAAACAGCCATGAGCCACGGTTCGAGTGTGGCTACGCTCTGGAGGATGCGCTGATGGTTTGCATCGCAGGCGTGAAAGACGTAGAGTCAAGGATGACTCCAAGTTTTTGACCCGAGGAAGCGTGAGGATACAGCTGCTGTTTACCCCAGCAACGGGGCAGACTGAAGGAAGAGCAGGTTGAGGAGTTGTCAGCTGGAGCTCGGATCTGACCCGTTAAGTGGAGCTCGCTATAGACTAGTGCCTTGGAGACACCCAGTGGAGACGTTGGGTGGAAGCTGGGTAAATGAGCTTGGTGTTTAGGAAGGATTCGTCAGGACTGGAGATATAAGAGATAGGAATACAGAGTCATCATTACTCAGACAATTATTTAAAGCCATGGTACAGCATGAAATTACTTAGGGAGTAAGTTACATAGAAAAAATAAGAAATCTGAGGAGAGAGCCTGGGGACACTCCAAAATTTGGAGGTCAGGAAGATGAGCAAAGGAGACTGAGAAGAAGTGGCTGGAGGGGTAGAATAACAATAAGAGGGTGAGATCTCCAAACCCTGAAGAAAGAGCCCCTTAGCAAACGGAAAAGGTGGTGAGGAGTACTGACGTGAAATTAGACACCGGAATTCCCCCTTGCATTAACTGGCCAGTTCTCAGTACTTTGCTCCCTTCCTAGAAGTAAATTAGATGAGATCACTCTTTCAGATAACTAAGCTGACATTTCGTGTTCAGTAGAATACCCAGAGACTCCCCAGGATTCAATGTTTACCTGGCAGCACCAGAAAAATACTGGCTAATTTTGCATTTGTGAATTATAGAACAGTTTTATAGGTTCCACTCTATCCAAATAGATCCTACTCTTTTGAAACTCCAGTTTTAGCCCTTCTCTAACAATAGCTTGCTAGAGACCAGTGCACCTCTCTGAGCTCAGCGCCCGGAGGTAAAGGACCCCTGCACGCTTCCTCCAAGTCCCTCGAGGAGAGGCACTGTAGCAAGCAATCAAGACAACAAGCCATCTGGCTGGCAAGGTGGGGCTGTCCCAGCAGAGGGGGCAGTCTAGGCAGAGGGATAACCTGTCCCAAGGCACAGACTGAGAAGGGGCCCTGGAACAGCGAGGGGCCTACGAGTTGTTTACTCCCTGCAGAAGGTGAGGTGATGAGAGATGGAGCCAGACAGAGCAGGAGGAGCTGGTTCATGGAGGGGCTGAATGTGTCATGCGACAGTGTTGGGACTTTGATCCTGAAAGCGCTGCAGACCTAGTGAATAAACTGTACTATTGAAAAATTGTACCTACATGCGAAAGCCAAGTTTCTTTAAGCATTATTACACATAGGAAGCCCTCAATAAATACTTCCTCTATCATGCAAATGCGTAATTAAACAAGACCAATGTTCACAGGCTATTAAAGAGTACAAATGTCAACATTTTAGAAATACTATGTATATTTTGATTAGGAATAATGTTTATCAATTCATTAAAATAGTTTTCCACTAGAATCTGTAAGGCAGCATTTCGTTATCTAACTTGAGTCCCTGTGATGTTCTTAAAAATCATAAAACTGCATTTCCCTTAAGGTAAGACTAAAATTCAGGCTTTTGATCAATTCATACTGTACATTAGTGAGATTTTAATATTTTTCTTCTCTTATTTTTGAGTGTTAAGTTAGCCTAGGTATTAAATTAGTATTAGTTATTAAAATAGTGTAAATATTAATATTATATTTATATTTCATATCAGTTCTAAACATTTTGATATCCTAGTTAAAGGAAAAGTAAGATGAACTAATAATACAGATAATAAAATAATATGTGCTAAAAATCTTATTGTCTCCAAATCCAAATATTTGGATATTCTAGCGGAATTACCTCAACTATCCACTAAATAAAGTTAATGTTTTTGCAATGGCAAAAAATAAATTGTGTTTTCAAGCCTTTACCATGTTACTGAATTTTGCTCAACGTCTAAAATACCAGAGACTAACATATACGTACCTGTGACATTAAAAGCTTTTTATGTCAAAGAAAATGGGCTTCACAAATGTATTTTTACAGAAGCTCTTCAGAAGCAAACTGAGCAATGTTCATGTTAGGAATTTTTTTAATACTTCTAATGTCAAAACAGTGAAAATAATGAGGCATATTATTTATAACAGATTTATTTTTCACACTTACAAGAACAACATTACACATCTACAAATAAAGCTCATTAAAATATAAACATGTTGAAAATTCCCTAAATACTTAGTGCTTGCGTCTTTTCCCCATTTGTAGATAAGTGCTCAGGGAGCACCACACAGGCACTGAGAACACAAAGTCCAACAAAACACAGACTCCACCCTCACGTTGCTAGAAATGCGCCTGGAGAGACGGGAAAGATGACAGTCTCAGACAAAGGTGGAAACAAAAGGTGGTGGAAACTTGGAGTCTGGAGAGAGCACCAGGACCTGGAGTCATCAGCACTGACTTGATGTGGAGGTGAAACCTGAGCTGGACCTTGACAGAAGGACAGGCTTTAAATAAGTAGACATGTTGAGTGAAGACATTCCAGACCCAGCAGAGAGCATGAGCAAGGGGAGGAACGGGCACTGTAGTTAGAGGACAGCTAGCAGACACTCTGGGGATGGTGTTCCCAGGTGTCCAGAAAGGTACACTTGGTGTCAGATTGTGTAGAGCCTGGAGTTCTAGGCTAATGAGTTTGGCCCACAGGCGCCAAGAGTCTTAACAAGAGAGAGACAATCAGAGATGATTATTTAAGGAAAATTAATGTGTATGTAGTGAGTAAGACGGATTGAAAGATGAAATAATAGAGCCAGGGAGAAGGGTCAGGAAACTATTATGTCACCTGATGCTGAGGCAGGAAGACCTGGTTTCGGAGGTGGGAATGGATATGGAAGGCCAAAAAGAGGAAGGAGTAAAGGTCTAGGAGAAGGATGATAACGTCGAAAAGCAACAGAGAGTACTAAAAGAATGATAGGAGTAGGGGAAATCAATGATTTTAGTTTTAGATGTCTTAATTTTGAGATTGAATCTCTCTCTTTTTTCCTACTAGAAGTCATTGCAGGCAACGCCAGCATGGGCTGGAAAACTGCCACTGTTGCCAGGAGCAGGGGCTCTGAAGTATATTCCTAGTTGCTACCAGCTGCAGCTTATGAAAAGAGAATGATCTCGCCCTGGAATTCAGAGAAGGCAGCGTGCAGACATACTTTCACAGACATCCTTCATAGAAGCATGGCTACTTGAGTTAAAGGGAAAGTACTTTTCTTACAACCTCAGTCCCCTAACAAATCTTTTAGGAAAATAAAATCAATTTGGTGGCAAGAGGCAAAATAATCTACACCACCGGTTCTCAAACTTGAGCATGCATCAGAACCACATGGAAGGCTTTTTAAAACACAGATCTCTGGGGCCCCCTCCCAAAGTTTCTGATTCAGTAGGTCTGGGGAAGGGTCTAAGAGTCAGCATTTTTTACAAGCTTCCAGGTAATGCTACTATGGGTGGTCTGGGGATCATACTTTAAGAATCACTGATCTAGAGAAACTTGACAAGGAGAAAAGAGGAAAAATATGTTAGAAGACGTAGTTTATCAAACCTTTTAGTTTTAGCACACAAAATTAAAATTACAAAGACTATCTCAGCTAGACATGAAATGCTAGGGCTAGGGTAGCAAACTTTTGAATGGGAATGATGGTGTGGGCATAAGCTGGTAGAGTGAGCAGGCAGATGTTTATATTAAGTGAGGGGGAAAACCCAGAATAAAATGGGGAGAGAAGAATGGGATAAGGATAAGTTGGAAGAGAAGCAAAAGATAACATGTGAAGAAAAGAAGAGAATGGGAAATATTTAGAAGGGGGAAAGGAGGTGAGAAAGCAGATGAGAAAGCAAAGAGGAAAGGACTGGAGAACCTCAGCTGTTCTTGACTGGAGATACTGCTTTCTGTTTCATTGGGAAGATTAGACCTGGCTCTAGTAGGGAGGCGTTGTCTGAAGTCACTGTTTTTCAAAGTCGCAGCCTGGATTGTTCTAATGGTGATTCCACAGCTACACCTCCTAGAAGCCAAGCTCCCCTACGGATGGGCTAGAAATTTGGATACCTCTTTGTAAACCTTCTTATTCAAGAAAAAGGCAGAGGAACAGTACTGACTTCATTAAGATTAAGTACTCACCAAATAGAAATGATCTCATGGTATATTTTAAATTCCAGACCTTCTGGAAACCTATTGTGTGTGGCTGGTATATGTTAATACACTATTTCATGGAATTCAGTAAATCTTGAAAGAAAACTTTTGCTTTTAAGGAAATTATATTACTTAGGATGCTTTTGGTTGAAAGCGACAGAAAACTCACATCAGACTGGTTTCTCTATCAAAGGGAATGCGTTGCTTTATGTGCCTGAAAAACCCAGAGCTGGTGCAGGCCTCCGGCAGAGATCCCTCCAGCAGCTCCGCCATGTTAGCACAGAGCCAGCTGGCCTTTGCTGCTCTGCTCTATGGTACCAACTTCATCCTAACACCATCTACTTTTATAGTCTCTAAATAGCTGATGACAGTTTATGGGGCCAAGTGCTTCCTTACTCACATCCCAGAGGGAATGATTATTTTTGACCCAGAGGTCTCAACAGAAACCCTTGTAGTTAACTGGACTGCTTAAAGCATATGCCAACACCTAAACCAATCACCATGGGAAGGCAGGGAGGGGACAGGGAGGGATTTACGGATTGGCTTAGGGAATGGGGCTCCACTCCTATAGAGCTGGGGGTGGAATCAACACCCCAGAAGCCCATGGATCTCCGTAAAAATGAGGACTGTTAGAAAGGGAGGAGAAGGCATTAGGTGACGGGGAGATGATAACCTATGGGCAATATTGTGATACAGTACAGTTTTAATTCCAGTCCTCTCTTCCTAGAAACTAATCCCTCTTTCTGAACAGCATACCCCTAACTTATTCAAGAGCAGTCACTGAGTTTGATGAGGGGAGAAGGACCATCAGAAAAAAAGGGGGAATGGGTGGGAGATACCCAGCCCAAATGGCCCTTTCTTTCTCTCCATAGATATAAACCCTGCCCAGGTGTTCTATGTGTCACAGAGGGGCTGAAGATCTATTTTGCAAATAAAATAAAAAAAGGGTCCTTTCTGAAATTTTTCCTCAGAAACAAATGTTTTATTTTAGAAGCACTTTGGCCTAAGTATCAAAAATCACTCTTGAATTGCTTCTTCTGTTCTTGACAGACTTAAATCTTAGCCTCATAATGAAGTGTCAAAATGAAATGGCTGGGAAAGAAATGAGTGCAATTTTGCCAATGGTTTCTGTGCTCCTCTGAGTGAGTCACTGCTTCTCAGTAAAGCAGAAAGAAGCGAGAAGCATGGCTTAAACTGAATAAACGATTCTGGCAGCCTGGCTCAGTCTTGGAATGAACCACATCTATCCACCCTTCCCACCCTCATTCCGAACCCTTTTTATGCACCCTCTGGGGACATGTGCCCACCATAGTGAAAATGTTAGGAAACAATCATATAAGTACATACAGTTCATTCAAATCTATTTAACAACTGGATTTGAGAGGATGCAATGAACCAAATTTGCAAATTCTCATGAAATCCATAGGCATATGAGTTTGCTCACTCCTCAAAAGTAACGAGCTATCTCTAAGTATAAAAGGGAGAAAAGCTACTTATAGTATGTCTCAAATACAAGATTGTGCAAAGATGTTTTATGGAACAAGGCACAATTATTAAAATAACATTATCTTTAATATAAACATATAGAAACAACTGTGCTCAGAGCTTCACAAACCCCAGATATATAGTTGCCTTGCTATCATTAGCATACAGTCACATTACATACCTATGAGCACTTAATTTTTTTCTCCCCCCAAAGTTTATACCACTGCCCCTTGGGAAGTTGTGCTTTCTTCTATGCTGTTTATTGATTATTCTCATCTAGTTCATAAAGCCTTTTCTCATGCCCCTTCCTCTGAACTCCTATGGCAGTTATGATGTATATGAGTCATCTGGCATTTCTCAAGTGTTATCTTACGCTGTTAAGTAGGGCTTGTTTCTCATGTTGCTATGTCTCATCTCCCCAACTATGTTATAAGCAATTCAGGAGTGTTATGCGTCTTTGAATCTCCCCGTTGTTTAACAAAGTGATTTGAGTTAGACTATAAGGTCCTTGAGGGAAGGGACTTCATCCATTATTTTGTTTTTCAAGGTAACTCCTAGATCCCTACTCTGACATACAGCATATACTCGATAAATAATTATTCAATAAAAGAATAATCATATTAATACTAGGTGCTCAAGAGATACTCGTTAGGTTATAATAATAATAATATTACTAATCTACTATCAGCCGGACTATGCTTGAATTAATTTTCCCATATCTGTGTGATTTTCATTAGTAATTCAAGACAAATTCATGACTTTGTGGCCTGGTACTGCCCTAGGACCCAAACACACACAAACAAGCAGAAATCACCATTTCTATTTCCGAGGAATCCATGCTTCACTTCCATTTCTTAAGCACTGCAACCTTACTCTTATTACACCCTCTTCTTATCCAAGCATGCCTTTGTAAGCGGGGTTACCCTGCCAAAGATTGGGGCTATTGTTTTACACTGGAATTTACCCATATCAATTAGCACAATGATACAGCCAACCAGGCATCCTCTTGCAGGGATGGGAACCAAAAAAATCACGGCTGTTGGCTCTGGTGTACATTCCAGGGGGTGGGTATAGCAAGCACATCCCTTTCTGCTAAGATCATCAGCTCTCAGAGACACCCACTTGACACTGGAAATCCTCTGTCCTACTCCTCCATTTAAATTCATAGTTGAAGAGGAGAATGTCCACTCCAACAAGACTCCTCATTTTGAATGTGACCACTGCTGAAGAAGTCCAGTAGTTCACACTGCTTCTTCCTGTTTGTTTTTCTGCAAAACTACCAGACTTCTCCAGCAATGGAACTATTGGGAAGAGTTCCCTTCCTGTGTGTACCCAGGAGCTTCCCAGCTACAGGAAAGTGCCTATCAAGGGGTTCCCCCCCAAAATGTATTTTCAGAACTCCCACTATTCGGAAGAGGTACTCCGGTTCTTCCATTCTGATTTTTTGGCTGGCAGCTGATGGCAGCACTGAGTACTTATTTAGTAAATTCAGCAAAACTTTCTGTGTTAGTTGTGAGAGGGGCTGTCATACTGCCTCAGTGGCCTGGACAACAAGAGGTGACAGCTGCGAGGCCACAAGACTGTATTCATGACGAACTTTGATTGTTGGCTACTTTCAGGCAACTTTCTCTGACTCACTGAGTATTTTGTACATGAGAAAATAAGTTGGCTCCTGGTACACAAACTAAGAATGGCTGCAATTTTCTGGAGATTATACTAAAGGTTTGTGGGATTACATTTCTAGTGCAAAGATCTGTCTTGGTATATACTGTCCAAATGAAGTCATTTGCTTTCCTGAACAATTTTCTGTTTTGTCTGTCTTCAAAAACAAAATGTTTCATGGATTGGCTGTTTAAAATAAATAACATAAAAATTAAAGACTTTTAAAAATAGAAAGTTAATAGATAACTAGACTAAGGAGGTTTCTGTTTATTAAATCATATTTATTCAACATTCATATTTAACCTATAGATTTTGGTTATATGATATATATTTTGCCACACCTCAGATTCAAAAGTTTTCAAAGGAAAACTTAAAATCTTGTCCCCAAACTTGCTACTGTTCCTGATTTCTCTATTTCTACCATCTCTTCCAGCCAACTAGATTCAAAGCCACAGTCCTCCTCAAATCCTTCCTCTAATCATTTTCCAAATCTGGTAGATTCTACTACTCCATGTCTCTCACATGGAATATTAGCATGACCACATAACCTAAGTTATGTCCCACTCGACTCCACTCTACCCCAAACCTTTTAACACTGCATTAGTGCCTTGGGAGCTGTGTGCCAACTCCTAAACCAGGTGTTAAGGGGCCTTCCCAATTGGTCTAATGTACCTTTTTAGTCTTAATTCCCACCACTGCCTATAATCTGGTCCCAAGAACAGGAAAACCATAGCCCCTTAACCTACATACCCCTGTGCTTAATGACCCCTTGCTCACTCTGTTTCCTCAGTCTGAAAGTTCATCCAGCCCTTCAAAAGCCACTAGGAAATCTAAGATCACCGTGACCAGACGAACCTTCTCTCTTAAATCTCCACAGTGTGGTACTCGGGCATCTCTCATCCTGCATTCCTTGTAGTTATTTACAAACCTGATATCCTCCTTGCCTTCTCCTAGATGTCATCTTCAGAGGGCTGAACACATGTCTTAGGCTAATCCAAAGCTCCTGCAGACCCCAGGACACTGCCTTGCATACAGTAAGAGCTCAGCACCTTCAAAAACGTATAGTTTCTGTATAAATAAGATACTACTGATGGAATTGAAATGTCATGGTTCCCTTCTACTGTACACATTACTGTCAAACTCAAGCAAATGTCTATCAGTATCAAAAGATATCACAGTAATGTCATAACAGCCTCTCCTAGAAACAACAGTCATCCATTAACCCTTGACCACTGGCCCATACTACATGCTTCACTGCAAAGCACTTTAGGCCCTGGTTTAAAATACTCCTAGCTCAATTTCAAAGATGGTTATAATAAACTCTTTAGTTGCTATTGTGAATACACGCAAAGGGACCTAAAAAAAGGAACATCTACTGTTTTTAGAAGAGCTACTCTTAGAACACTGACACTTAGTAGGAGACAATAAAAAACAATAAATGTGTTATTGGTTTAAGAACTGCTTCTCTAAAGTAAAAGTACTATGAGAAACAGGATGGGCATGATGGGTTTTTGTTGTTATTGTTGTTTTTATTTGTTGTCCTATGCCCTTAAAGTATCTGACACTCAATAACAATGTTTAACTTTGGAGTTTTTTGGTGGGTATGGCAGCATGCTTTCAATTCTAAACAATGGAACCTCCAACTCAAACTACCTTAAAAAATAATGACACGGGGCCGGCCTGGTTGCGTAGTGGTTAAGTTTGCATGCTCCACTTCGGCGGCCCAGCCTTTGTGGGTTTGGATCCCGAGCGTGGACCTACGCTCTGTTCATCAAGCCACGCTGTGGTGGTGTCCCACATACAAAATAGAGGAAGACGTTATCTCAAGGCCAATCTTCCTCAGCAAAATAAATAAATAAAGACACATAATCTAACATAACAGGAGTAGATAAGCTCCTCAAAAGTGATGATTCAGTGACTCAGTGATATCACATGGTCCAGGTTCTTTCCTGTCTCTGCCCTGCTGTGCACAGACTCTGCACCATCATAAGCCTTGTTCTGCTGGAACTTGCTGCGAGTAACAGCTGGGGCTACCTGCTTTCTTGTTCATATTCAGTGGGAGAGGACAAAGTGAGCCTCTCTCCTAACCGTGAAAGAAAAGTCCTTTCAGTCTGATTGGTCAGTTTAGGTCAACTACATACCCCAGGACAAACAGTTGTCTCCAGGGAAATACCAGGCACCAAACGCTTACCCTCAGGCTCCAGAATAATTTCCAAAAAGGAAGACAGAACTCTAAGACTAATTAAAACCATTTGGGGGAGGTGTAAATTACTAAAAGCATATTGATACTATAAAACATAAAACAAAGGAGGGGTAGAATGAATGCTATGGAGTAAGTCATAATTGCAAATATGGATTGGCATTACTGTTCAAACAACAAAGACGACTGACTTCCTAAGTTAAGAAACTACAACCAACAACGAACTAACAGAAAGAGAACTCAAGAAGACAATCCCATTTACAGTTGCAACAAAGAGAATAAAATATCTAGGAGTAAATTTAACCAAGGAAATGAAAGACCTATACAATGAAAACTATAAGACATTATCGAGTGAAATCAATGATGACATAAAGAAATGGAAAAATATTCCATGCACTTGGATTGGAAGAATAAACATAGTTAAAATGTCCATACTACTTAAAGCAATCTACAGATTCAATGCAATCCCAATCAGAATCCCGAGGACATTCTTCACAGAAATAGAACAAAGAATACTAACATTCATATGGGGCAACAAAAGACCCTGTACAGCTAAAGCAATCCTGAAAAAGAAGAACAAGGCTGGAGGAATCACAATCCCTGACTTCAAAACATACTACAAAGTGACAGTAATTACAACAGCATGGTACTGGTACAAAAACAGACACACAGATCAATGGAACAGAATTGAAAGTCCAGAAATAAAACCTCATGTCTATGGGCAGCTAATTTTGGACAAAGGAGCTAAGGACATACAGTGGAGAAAGGAAAGTCTCTTCAATAAACGGTGCTGGGAAAACTGGACAGCCACCTGCAACAGAATGCAAGTAGATCATCTTCTTTTACCATACACAAAAATTAACTCAAAATGGATCAAAGACCTGAAGGTGAGACCTGAAACTATAAAACTCCTCGAGGAAAATACAGGTAGTACACTACTCATCATCAGCCATAAAGGGATCTTTTTGAATTCCATGTCTACTCAGACAAGGGAAACAAAAGAAAGAATAAACAAGTGGGACTTCATCAGATTAAAGAGCTTCTACGAGGCAAATGAAACCAGGATCACAATGAATAGGGAACCCACCAGCTGGGAAAAAATATTTGCAAACCATATATCTGACAAGGGATTAATCTCCATAATATATAAAGAACTCACACAACTGAATAACAAAAAAACAAACAACCCAATCAAAAAATGGGCAAAGGAAATGAACAGACACTTCTCCAAAGAACATATACAGATGGCCAATAAGCACATGAAAAGATGTTCAACATCACTAATCATCAGGGAAATGCAAATCAAAACCACACTAAGATATCATCTTACACCCGTTAGAATGGCTATAATCACCAAGACAAAAAGCAACAAATGCTGGAGAGGCTGTGGAGAAATGGGAACCCTAATCCACTGCTTGTGGGAATGCAAACTGGTGCAGCCTCTATGGAAAACAGTATGGAGATTCCTCAAAAAATTAAAAATAGAAATAACTTATGATCCAGCTATCCCACTACTAGGTATCTACCCAACGAACCTGAAATCAACAATCCAAAGAGGCTTATGAACTCCTATGTTCATCACAGCATTATTTACTATAGCTAAGACATGGAAGCAACCCAAGTGTCCCTCGACTGAGGATTGGATAAAGAAGATGTGGTATATATACTACTCAGCCATAAAAAAAGACAAAATCGTCCCATTTGCAACAACACGGATGGACCTGGAGGGTATTATGTTAAGTGAAATAAACCAGAAAGAGAAAGACAAACAGTGCATGATTTCACTCATATGTGGAAGATAAACCAACACACGGACAGATAGAACTGTTTGGTGGTTACCCAGGGCTAGAGGGGTGGGGGGTGGGCACAAGGGGTGAAGGGATGCACTTACATGGTGACTGATAAACAATAATGTATAATAAAAATTTCACAATAAAAAAAAACACTACAATTTTTCTGATATAAGATTTTTAAATGACATGTGCATTCACTGAGTGAGAGTTTGCTACAAACAGGTAACAACATTTCTCCAACAGAATCATCACCAGTGAAGAAATGGGACTTATTTAATGTAGATGGTGAGTTTTATGAAGTAAGGGGTCTATGTCCATTGTCCTCAGTGCTCTATCTCTGATGCTTAGCAGAGGGCCTGGCACAGATGATAACGTTCAGAAAATTTTCTGCTTGAATAAATAAACATTAAATATCTTTCTTTAAATGACATACACTTGCCCTAGAACAGGGCACCACGCCAAAGAGGAGTCCCAGGTGCCAGATTAATTTAACTATAAAAGGTACCAAAGGAAAGTTTTTATAGAACCAAACTAACCCAATAAACAAAAACCACCAAGTAAGCTCCTGTTATGCTCCAAGCTAAAGACGTTCTGTAACCCCAGCAAATGTCCACGATAACGTGGTAGTTAAACAAGCATCATGCTTCTATCTTTAAGAAAGGTGGAACTCAAAACACTTCAAATTATTCTTATATGAAAGCTGAGCATTTTAAACATAAACCCTGCTGTCATCTGGCAGCTGCAACTGTAATATTTTTTTCTTAAGAGGTCTCCTATCAGAAGCCACTTTAGACCTTCCCACAAAGACATCACACAATAAAAACGGCCAACCAAATAAAATATGGTCTCCTGGATTTCTCTACAGTTTGGTAATAAACAAAAGAGAGACTAAGCCAAAGCTTTCCCCCTCTGAGCCATCATCTTTCTGCAGACTTTCTGGATAAATGTGGCCCAGCTGTCTCACTGACCTTCCAGGACACTGGTTCTTCCCTCTTCCAAATGCCATGAAGTAGTCCAAGAAAGCATGCTTCTCTAAATCTGCCTTTTTCCAACGTTCCTGTGGGAAGAAAGCATTTTTGTTCCAAATCAGCCTTATATAAATAAGCTTAACTTTATTTCTCTGGGCTAAAAATGACCTTGTACAGCTAATCCTTGCATATAAAGTTGTAGGGTTGTTGGTAATTTTTTCCAACCTGTTATTAATATCAGACACAATTGTGTTTTTGGAACGTGAACTAATAAATAAAAAGGTTTAAAAAGAATTCTGTTAAGTGGTAAATGTAAATGATAATGTAAATCAACCACAGAATTGACCCAAGACAAGGAAGAATATTTATAATAAGGCCTCAGGCTCCATTATAAAATTGCCCTTGGTAATAAATTTCGTAGTAAGACACTGACAGCTTTGCTTGTTGGAGAAAGCTTGGGATGCAGAATGAATATATCTGGATGCCATTTTTGACAGTGTTACCTAAAGGCAGAGAATGAACTAAATGACCTCTTAAGATTCTGTTCAGCCTTGTAACTCGCAAATTCTAAGAAATATCAGAACACAGTTTTAATTTGCTTCATTTTTGATTTTTGTAGTCCTTGAAAACCAATTAACAGGAGCAACTGAGTGAAGAACTTGAAATAAGTCTATCAGGACTAGGCATATTTACTTTAACACACCCTGCTGGTTTCAGATAAAAATTTATTTTACAGTTGGTGAAGCTTATTCCAAAAACGTTTCTATCTGATTGTAAGTGTTATACCATCTATACTGCAAATCTAATCTGTACTTTGTAGCCTTAGTTACGAGAGAAGTATGGCTGCTTAATAATGAAATACTCCTTCCTTTTCCAGTTACATGTCTGTGTGAGGCTGGATTTTCTTCATTTCCATCAATGAGAAACATTATATCACAACAGATTGACTGTAGACACATATACGGGGATCCAGATGTCTTCAATTAGCAAGGCATTAGATAGATTTGCAAAAATTTAAAATGATGCTATTCTATATTTTTTCTGTGTTGGGAAATACAGTTATGTTTCATAAAACCATGCTATTATTTTAACATGCAATGGGTTTCTCATTATTTTTTAAATGAATTACTAAATCAAAAAAAATGAATTCATACTCCTGGCATAAAAAGAAATTAAAATTAAAGGACAATGTATATTGAAAGAGATAACTTACAGGTTTGAACAATTCAGGTTCAGGAAAATGCTTTGGATTTCTATGTAGCCAAAATGGAGACAACATCAACAAGTCACCAGAAGGAACAGTATAATTCTATGATAGAAAAATAGGTTCCAAGTCATTTTTTGAAATCTGCTTTAAAGAGAGTTTAGGTCATTAGAAACAATGCTACAACTATATCGTGGAGAAGACATATACATGTTTTAATCAATGGCGAGAAAACCTAACTCTTTTCTGGACAGATTGTTTCTATTTTCCAACTTAGGCAATGACTGATTTCTAATTCTGATAACTAGTTATGTGTACATACACGTTTGGTTACATGGGAAGAAAATATTAGATAAATGTGATAATTTCTGAAATTAGTATAAATCCACTGTAATGCAGTTTTTGATGTTTGATATTGGGATTTGCAGCAAGTGCTCTTGATGATGGAAACCACAGTGGACCCCCAGCTTGTGGAACAGAAAACTCTAACTCTGAGACAGGACACTGGCCATAGTAGCACTGAGGACAGGGGCAGTGGGTGTCCTGTCCTTGGGGACAGTCATGATAGTGTCAGGGCAGGGCAGCGGATTCTTTTTTTTTTCACTCCAGCAGCAGCTGTTAGGGTAGAAATAATATGAAAACAACTGGCTAGGAAGACATAGGAAAAAGGGTGTGTTGTGCATTTATTTGGTTGGATTTGTGGTTGAGGTTATGATGGTTGTGGGACTGAGGATAAGCAGTGTGATTCTTCAAGCAGCAGAGTCTGCATTACCCTTCCCTGTTCACATTATATTAGATTTTCATGATATATAAACTATACCAAGAACTAAAAACCATTTCATAAAATCACCTTTACATCACCATGTTCAGGAACCACAGGACAAAAGAGCTCTCCCACAGTGTGTGATCACTAGCTAGCTAACAACTTTACTGAGGTGAAGACATATTATTAGTAACTCCCACTGCCAATGATTGGAAGCCACATCTATTTAACCCTGCAGAATTGTGAAGTGTCCTCAAGATATCTGCTAAACACTTGCTTTCAGTTCATGTATCTAGAACATTAGCACTTCACAACTAAAAACGTCTTTTTACGGTAGCAGGAAGTGGGGTGTGGGGAGGGGTCATCATTTTTAACCAAGAAGAAGCCCTCTTGGCTCTAATGGGAGCTGTGTATTGCTTGAATTTGGTAAATTCAGTACCAGGATTGCTGGAGAAGTCCGATCCAGAACTGGGAAGAGAGCGAGGCTTTTGCTGGTGGCCTCTTACCATTTTTAAAGTGGAAAGAGACTTGTGAGATCCCAATCTGTTCATTCTACCTCTGCTGGAACTGAGGCTGGAGCTCTGAAATCAGCTGGGGAGGGTCCTGATATGTTTGGGGGCAGGGCTGGGGCCAGCCCTGGGACAGGCCTCCAGTCAGGGCACCTGCTGCCCTTCCCCTCCCCACCCCATAGTCCTCTTCAGTGGCTGTTGCTCTAGGATAATGACTTGGAGACTGCTGACTGCTGCAGCCTACAAAGCAGGCCAGTAGAGGAAGACTTCAAATGGGGCCTCAGTAACAGCATTAATATTAGCAACAGAGAGTGACCAGAAAGAAGTTCCTATTGTAGCAGCAAATGCCAGGCTGATGAATGGCATAAAGGAATGTGAAAGCTGGTTGGATCAAAGGAACTCTCTGAGCAAATGGACATCATCATGCCAGTCTAAACAGTCCCTGTCATTGTTTACAAGACAAAGAGAAAGATCAAGAGGGAGACAAAACAGCCATAGGAGCGGAATACAGACCACTAGCAAAGGGAAGTCATAACTTCTCCATGTGCAGTAACTGCATCTCTCAGGCAGACAGAATTGAACAGGGCTACTGTGAGGCCAAATGAGCTTCCTCTGCTAGTCTGGAGACGGGACTTTCTTAAAGAGGGAAGAGAAGGCAGGGCTCTCTGTTGTAACTCAAGAAGGATGCTGAGAGCAAACGGGTGTAGGATCTTGAAGAGAAAGAGGTCTCGCATAAAGGCAAAGCATCTATAAGAGGACGTCCACAGACTTTCTCTCCTAGCTCTTGGCCAGGAGCTCGGCTGGTGCCAGTGGCTAAAAATAGTACTTGAAAAATTAAAGAGTATACTCTTTTGTGTGATAAAAAATGCTCCCTATAAAAATTTTGGAATATTCAGAAAAATAGAAAAAACTAGAAAAGGAAACAACCAGAGTGTTGACAACAAAAGAGAGTCATTAGTTGTCAACACTGGTTTACTGATTTACTGATCTGTGAATTCTTTAAATATTAAAATTATTTACCCTTGTGTTGTACTTCTATTGACATTTATGCTTTTTTTGTTTTTGAGGAGGATCAGCCCTGAGCTAACATCCATGCCAATCCTCCTCTTTTTTTGCTGAGGAAGACAGGACCTGAGCTAACATCTATTGCCAATCCTCCTCCTTTTGTTTTTTTTCTTCCCCTTTTTTTCCCCAAAGCCCCAGTAGATAGTTGTATCTCATAGCTGCACATCCTTCTAGTTGCTGTATGTGAGATGCCGCCTCAGCATGGCTGGACAAGCGGTGCGTCGGTGCGCGCCTGGGATCCTAACCCCGGGCCGCCAGTAGCGGAGCGCGCACATTTAACTGCTAAGCCACGGGGCCGGCCCCCGACATTTATTCTTAATATTTGCTTTACATTTAGTTTAGGTTATACTTAAAAAATAAGATACATTTTGATATGGTGCATTTATATCTGTTCACGTGCTTTGTGGTTTCCTTGATTAACCTAAGCTTAGGCAGCTCTTCTCTCTACAATAGTGGCTCTCAAAGGTGGTTTAGAGACTTCTGTGAGTCCCCAAGACCTTTGCAGAGGATCTGTCAGGTCAAAAATCATTCCCGGGTAAGAGACTTATTCAAAGTATAGGATAGACCAGCGGATTTTAATGTCACTGAGTACAAAAAATTCATTGATATATTTCGAGATTTCAATAAACTTTTAAGAAACTACCACTGCTGAGTGTTAGTGTAGTATTAAAGAATAGCCACAAATATCTGGAAGGCTAATGAAATACTCTTTCCTTTTCCAGTTACATGTCTATGTGAGGCTGGAATTTCTTCATTTCCATCAATGGTAAACATCATATCACAACAGATTGACCGCAGACACATAAATGGGAATCCAGATGTCTTCAATTAGCAAGGCATTAGATAGATTTGCAAAAATTTAAAATGATGCTATTCTTCTACATTTTTTTACGTGTTGGGAAGTTCAGTTGTGTTTCATAAAACCATGCTATTATTTTAACATGTAATATGTTTCTCATTATTTTTTAAATGAATTACTAAATAAATATTTTAATAATTTCTCAGCTTTAGTTTCCAATAACTGTCAATATTGATAGATATAACTCACTTAGACAAAAGTTCTTTGGGGTTCTCAATAATTCTGAAGAGTATAAAGGGATCCTGAGACCAAAAAGTTTGAGAACTGCTACTCTAGAAATTAAAAAAAAATACATACTTTTAGCCAGACATCCAAAACCATATATTAATCTCTTCTCTCTTCATCGACTTATAATGATTCATTAATGCTATATTAAATTCTTTTTTTTTTTTTTTTTTTGGTGAGGAAAATCAGCCCTGAGCTAACATCCCATGCCAATCCTCCTCTTTTCTTGCTGAGGAAGACTGGCCCTGGGCTAACATCCGTGCCCATCTTCCTCTACTTTATATGGGACGCCGGCACAGCATGGCCTGACAAATGGTGCATCAGTGCGCGCCTGGGATCTGAACCCAGGTTGCCAGCAGCAGAGTGCATGTACTTAACCGCTACGCCATGGGACCGGCCCCACCTATATTAAATTCTTATGTACAAGAGGGTTTGTTTCTTTGTTATCTGTCCAGTCTGTTCTATTGATTTGACCATCTGGCCTGACATCAGTATCATGCTATTTTAATTGCTGTAGTTTTATAACATGTTTTAATAGCTTAAGAAGGTAATTAATATTCCTTAATTATTCATATTTTCCAGCACTTTCTTGTTTATTCTTTCCTTGGTATTCTTGCAGATTAACTTTGTGCTAAAAATATGAAACCTTGAAAAGATAGTACAGATAGAAGTTTAAGAGTTTGGAAAGGTGGCATAATAAAGAGAAAGAAGGAATGGAGTAAATCCAAGAAAGTAGATAGTGTTTGTTCATTTTAATATGTTCTAAAAAATACAGAATGGAATGGTTACAGAAGCAAGAATAATCAACGATACCCTGTTTAGATGACATTAGGGAAAAGCAATGGGAAATACTTCTAGCATTCATAGCAAGGAACCTTGACCGGCAACCCAATAGGAGAGAAAATGGTCATTACTCGACATAGATGATCGCATATGAGATGTTTTTTACAATTCAAATTCCTAGAAACATGTTGGTACATTCAGTAAAGACAGTTCACCTGTTTTAGAAAATACACCTAGTTTAAAAGGACCAAGTTGTATGAATTTATACTAAGGAAATAATTAGTAATGTACATAAAGATTTAGCTATAAGGATGTTAATCTTCACACTGTTTGTAATAGTGAAAAACTGGAAGCCACATACGTGTCCAAGAATAGAGAACTGATTCAAAAATTTATACTATGTCCATATATTAGATTATTATGCTGTGATTCACAATGATGTAGATGTCTTTTATTGATATAGAAAACTATTCATGATGTTATTAAATAAAATAAAAATAGGCTATGAGAAAATTAGTATAGTGTGACCCCAACTTAAGTTTTTTTTAAATGCACACACTACAGGAAAAAAGTCTGAAATTATAATAATACCAAAATGCTCATAGTGGTTATCTCTAACTTGCAAGATTTTAAGCAATTTTTAATTGTTTCTTTCAGTTTGTTTTTATGGTCTCTCTTTTTTTCTCTAATTACCATGTTTTACTTATGTAATAATAAGGAAAGCAAGTTATAATAATAACTATAGTTATAATAATATAGTAATAATATAATATAGTAATAACAGTTATAATAATAACTGTGCAAGTTATTATTTTTAAAGTTCAATTCTCAACTCTGCAGGGAGAACTTCACAGTGATTAGTTTGGCCCTCCTAAGATGAAAGGCTGTGTTTATTTTATTTATGAAAGAAATAGTAAGTACAGGAAACATTGCACCTTATACAAATATTAAAAAAAATAATGAAAGAAAATGCTGGAACATTCTCAGAAGATGGCAGCCTGACCAAATCTTTCTACCACTAGGATGGCCACAACCAGCAGCTAGGGCTTGGAAGGAGCCTGGATGTATCTGAGCCTCATGTCCTCTAGGAAGAAAGTGTGAGTGGAAGTAACAGACTATTAGTTTCTTTTTATAATTTATTAAATTATTTTGGATATATATTACTTTTAATTTAAAAAATTTTATTAGGAATTTATAGATATTGGATCTATACAATAGTTCAGTTTTGTAAGAGGATTATATGCAGTGAATCATCAATGTGTTTATACCCTTGGACCAGTAATCCACCATTAAAACATAATTCAAAGGTAATCATTAAAAAAGAAAATGTACTATGCACAAAGATGCAAATAATTACTACATTAAAATACCACAAAGGAAAACAATCTAAATCTGAGAGTCAGAAATAAATATTCAAGCTATCAACTCAATGTAGTATTATGTGGCCACTGAAATAAATATGAAAACTCTCTAGATGCAAGAAATGTGAAGAATAATGTTAAAAAAATTTTTTTTAATGACATGTATATTATGATGAAACATGGGTTTCTGTATTGATGTCACACAAAGAGCATGTTAGATAGTTGTATAAGGTTAAGGGGTCATGGGGGGTCGTGTATGCACGAACGTATATGTGTGTGCATGTGTTTGAGCATGGATGTTTCTTTTGGTAACGCTGTTGAAATAAGTAAAAATTCGTTTTGAAAAAATATGAGGTGTTAATAGCCCCAAGGAAAGTTACAACGCCTGCGGTAGAACACAATCCTGACAAGGACATGAAGTTAAAAGCTCCTCCAAGAGCTACATGCTTAAGGATAGAGAAGAGTTTCAGGTGGTGCATGGAGTGGGGAAATACAGAGTGACTGTATCAAGCAATGTTGCAGCTTGACCAGCAAACAAGTGAGTTGCATAGAAATTTTATGGTGCAAAACAAATCCATTTGTGCCAACACCTTATGCTAAAATAAAAACAAGGAAGGAAGAAATTGACTGAGTCATCTTCAAGGGTCCTAAAATGAAAAGTAAAACGAAATAACCAGGAAACTAACATCTACCTAGTACAAAACTACTGCTAGAAGGGAAAAAAGAAGGGGCACAGAAGACAGACTTTAGGTGGTAGTACGGTAAAAGATAAAGGAAAAGTAAGGGGATGATTACAGTGTGACAAGAGAACAGTACAGAAAAGGTAGTATCCACTTGAAGGAAGAAGTATTGGTGTGTAGGTCTAATCAAGCAAAAAAAGATAAATGAACAGCATAAGAATACAGTCATGTGCTGCATAATGACATTTCAGTCAACAACAGACCATGTATATGTAGATGGTCCCATAAGATTAGTACCATATAGCCTAGGGTGCAGTAGGCTATACCATCTAGATTTGTTAAGTACACTCTATGATGTTTGCACAATGATGAAATTGCCTAACGACACATATCTCAGAATGTATCCTCATCATTAAGAGACTCATGACTGAATTGAAGGTCAGGATAGCAGAAGCCAAAAAGAACACAATCTCAAAAGTGCATTGTTGGTTGGCAAGTGGCATGTGCCTAAAGGTTTTCATTGGGGTCTGGGAAGAAAATCTACTTATGTAACAAATTAAAATTTTTTTGTTATATAATTATCCCGTCATGGTCTCATATATTTACCTAATGCAATAGCACAAGTTGGGTTTTGCATTTGAGAAGAGGGGTGCAAAGCTGCCATATATGTGGCAGGCAGAATGACTGGTCAGAAGCCCAAGATAGACTGTGTTGAAGCTCCATAAGCCACACTGAAACTCAAAGAGAAAAAATGCAAAAGCAACAGAAAAAAATATCCACAAGAATTTAGACATGAGGATCCTGATGGTTTTTTTCTCTCTGTTTTGCTCATGGGGATAGTTTGTAGACATGAAATAGGAACTTTAATGGAGAGAGATTTCAGGGTAAAAAACCTGAAGAATGAGATCATAAGGAGGAAATTAGAGAAAAAGAAAAGAATTAAGGAAGAAGAAGAGGGAAACCATCTGCAGACTGTTTCTTTACTGCCTTTCACAAGGAAATAAATGTCAAAGAAAGGAAGGAAGGAAGAAAGGAAGGAAGGAGAGGAAAGAGTGAGGGAGGAAGAAATGGAGGAAGGAAGGAAGAAGAGAGAGAGAGAAAGAAGGGAAGAAGGGAGGGTGGAGGAAAGAAGGAAAAAAGGGAATCTGAGTGTTTATGAGAAGAGGATAGGACAAACATAAAACACCTTTTAAGAGATTGTCATGATATAGAAACCAGACAAAAACAGTACAAAAAGAAAAGAAAAGAAAACTCAGGCCAATATCTCTCATGAACTTAGATGCAAAAGTCCTCAACAAAATATTAGCAAAATAAATCTAAGAACATATGAAAAGAATTATATACCATGATCAAATGAGATTTATTCCAGGTATGAAAGGCTGGTACAATATTTAAAAATTAGTATATGAAATCCATCACATCAACAGGTTAAAGGAGCAAAAACATATCAATTGATGCAGAAAAAGCATTGGACAAAATTCAATATCCATGTGTTATTAAAATTATCAGCAAGTTAGAAATAGATGGAAATTTCCTCAACCTGATAAGGAGCATCTACCAAAAACCTACAGCTAACATCATACTTAATGGTGAAAGACTAAATGCTTTCCCCTTAAGATCAGGAACAAGGCAAGGATATGTGCTGTCACCACTATTATTGAACATAGTGCTGGAAGTCAGAGCCAGTGCAATAGGCAAGAAAAAGAAATAAAAACCATGGAGATAAGAAAGGAAGAAATTAAAATATTATCTCCATAGAAAATCCCAAGGAATCTACAAAAACACTTTTAGGACTACTAAGTTTAAGGTTTAGCAAAGGTGCAGATACAAGATGAAAACACAGAAAGCAACGGTATTTCTACAAACAAGTAATGTACAATTGAGAATCCAAATTTTAAAAAATACCATTTACGAAAGCCCCAAAATAACTGAAATATTTAGGTATAAATCATACAAAACATGTGTAGGATCTGTCTGCTTAAAGTAACAATCAAGATACCCACTGGCAGACAAATAACTATTCTGTAATTCAGCTAATTATCTACCAGCCAGAATATAAATGAGACTTAATAAAAGTTCAATAAAATTATAGTAATATTCAGAGTAATAAACACATTGCTCTACTTAATTGCATGAAGTTATTTGACTATTTCCTCTCAAAGCGTGTTTATTTATTACTCATAGTTTAAAGTAATTAATAATTCGGTTATTTAAAAGCAAAAATTGTTAAAATTCCACTGAAACAAAATGCTAAAATTTATGTGAGATCAGTTAAATAAACTATGTTTCCTCCGGATTTAGCAAGTTGCAACTTTCATAAAATTTGAATTTTTTGTCTCTTTTGTGTTCTACTACCATAAAATTTTCTTGGTTTAAATCCAAGCACTCTCAATCTGTGTATTAAAAAAAGCTAGCAAGAGGGCCAGCCCGGTGGTGTAGGGGTTAACTTTGCATGCTCCGCTTCGGAGGCCCGGGGTTTGCGGGTTTGGATCCCAGGTGTGGACCTGCGCACTGCTTGTCGAGCCATGCTGTGGCAGCGTCCCATATAAAGTAGAAGAAGATGGGCATGGATGTTGGCCCAGGGCCAGTCTTCCTCAGCAAAAAAGAGCAGGGTTGGCAAAAGATGTTAGCCCAGGGCTAATCTTCCTCACACAAAAAAAAAAATCTTGCAAGAGTGGAGGGCTGACTAAATGCAATCTACCTGGATAATGCAGGCCATGAGTCAAATCATTCTGAAAGAAATACTTTGTTCGTCTGATTGATACACCAAATATTGAACTGAAAGTCTGCCTTGTGCATGTACCTATCATGGTGCACTTCAGAATTTTATTCTACTTTGCCCATAAAAAGGACCTCTCTCCATCACTCAGTCACTGATTGCTAATAACAGTTGCCATTATCCATGGCACTCCTGCTATCTGTTCCCATAGCTGTGATCTGTGGCCCGAAACTGCCTTCCAGTTATCCCAAAGAACTTTCCTCACACCCTGAATTCCTCAACCTACTGCTGCTCAGGGATACTTGTTAGTTGGTTCAGCAGAGAAGAGACTATCCAATCCACCTGCTTGATTGAAACAGGATTACACTAGTTCTGATGCAGAATCACATAGCCAAAATAATTATTAAAGGGTTATGTTTTAGCTAAAATAGTCACCAACAGATATATATCTATATTAATAAAACGTTGCTGCACAGCTCTTATTAGTAACCTGTTCCAGGGTCACTTAGTGCTTAATGGAACTTAAAAGAATTATTTAATAATATATGGGCAAAATATGTACTTTTTTTTATTTCCTAGAAGGTTGATTATTTTAAAACCAAACCAAAGCTCACCAGAATTTTAACTGGCTTTATCAGTTTTCTGGCAATGACACCAGGGGCTCTTAAACGAACGGATTCCAAAACACACCATTTAATCAGAACGAGTTTCTTCAAGTTCTCTTCAGACACTTTAATCTTATCTTTACCTGCAAAGAAAATTAAAAAAAAAAAAGATGAACTTAAAGAGGCCAGAAAGTGGTTTTATGTAAGCTCATCAACATAGGTTAAATACTGCCTCTGACAGCAAGTGTTAATACTACTATTACTTTTTGCATACCAAAGTTTAGTTATTTATTGTCTCTTTTTATCTTTTTTTTTTTTAACCAAGATAAAATGTTGGGCATAAAAAACTAAACCAATGTTGATTACTGTAACATGCTGGATTGGTATCCAACCTCACAGTTCTATGGCTATCAAATAACTAAGTCTCTGTCAGAAAGGTGTTCAATTTTCACTCATTTCATTCTTTCGTGTCCAAATTCTTATTCCACTCAAGGAAACAGCAATAAAAGATTGACATTAAAAGCACAAAGTAAAAGATCTGAGAAGCCACCTGGGTTACTTCTTCTGTCTCTTTCCTGCTGATTCCTTTCTGTTTTTGCTATCATACATTTCAGAAGGCCCAAAAAGAATGTTAGGCAAAAGGTGATGGGGCATATGTATTTCATGTGGAATGATGAGCTCTCTGAACAGAGGTGTATCAAACATTCCTATTGTAACGCACATACCTTAGCTGATATTTAGATTGAAGGCATCTGAAAAAGGATTGGGGTCGATCTTTCTGATGTAAAGCACGGTCAGGGCCTTCAGTCAAATTAGACAGTTTAGTTAATGGGATTTCAAGTAAAATGTTTGCATTCTGAATTACTTAAAACAACTTAGCTTTCAATTTGGTTTTGACAATATTTGCTTAATAAAAGTCAACAACATCATCAGTTTAATTAAGTCAACTTTCACATGTGCTTGCCAACTGTATTGGGAATGAGTAGGTGAGAAGGGAACATAGGGTCTCCAGTCTCTCTCTCTTGACCCTGGATGAGGCTTGTTCTAAAGCAAGCCCTTTTCGCAGGAAAGGACTGGGTGGGTGCTGCCTGGGAAAACTTATCTGTCAGTACATCTGCAATCCCTGAGGACTCAGAAGCAAATGTCTTTGGTTAGTGGGGTCTGGGAACCACAGTTTTTGAGCTCTGTTTCTACTAAGCCCCATAGGAGCACCTCTACACTCCATTCAACGTGACAGATTCTTGAGTGCCAAGTAAGGGTGAGGAGCTGAGTTAGGCTCTACTAGGGTTACAACAATGAAGGCATTGCTCCTGTTTCCAATACACTTAGTCTAGTAGGAGGTAAGAGACAAGCACACAGTTAACTGGTGTACCACACAGGCAAGGAAATTGTTCTGTGAGATGTAAATCATTCTAAGATAGTTAAAAGCAGAGAGGGTTCACGGCCAGCTAAAGGAAAAGCAAAATATTCTATCAGTATCTTTCTCTAAAACCACAAGTATAATTAGTTCCTTGCATAGAGTAGACCTTGGTAAATATATATGAAATAAACAAATGGTCCAACTTCTATACAGGGAGATGAACGAGTGGATATTCTTGGCAAAGGAAAGAGGAAGAACAAAAGGAAGACTGCAGAAACACATATGTTCAGGAAAAGGTAATGGGTCTAGTTTGCCTGGAAAGTGGGATAAATGTGACAGAACAGTGAGAGATCCACTAAGGCCATACATAGATGGTTTTTAATGCCATCTGGAAAATGTGGAGACTAGAGAATTTGGAGACTTCTTGTCTTGGGCCAAGGGAGAGTGAAAACCTCAACAATGAAAGAGTGATATACAGTGCTATTCCTTATTAAGACCTTTGTCCATAAATCATATATCTGGACCGGCCCCGTAGCTTAGCAGTTGAGTGCGCGCGCTCCGCTGCTGGCGGCCCGGGTTCGGATCCCGGGCGTGCACCGACGCACCGCTTCTCCGGCCATGCTGAGGCCGTGTCCCGCATTCAGCAGCTAGAAGGATGTGCAGCTATGACATACAACTATCTACTGGGGCTTTGGGGGGAAAAATAAATAAATAAAATCTTAAAAAAAAAAAATAAATAAATCATATATCTGTTTCCATGTTTGTCTACTTGTCTATCTTAGAATTCAAAAGTGAGATAAGTGTCACAGCAACACATATTAACATGTTTATGTGAATTGATCTTTTCTGTTAGAAAATAGGTTGGATTGGTTGATTAGTTTGATAAGAACTGGCTTTGGGAATTAGGCTACATGGCAGTCATTTTCCATAACTGAGTGAAATATTTAAATGATATTATTTAAAATATTTAAATAAATAAATATAGTTTAAATATAATAAATACTTAAATATTTTAAATAGACTAAAAGCATGCAGACAATATACCAGAAATGACATCCTTCGTAATTACTGAAACACAGGAAAACAAATTTTACACATCGACTTAAAAATGTGTGAGGGTATCTGAAATTCTTCTAGACCGTACTTGAGTTAAAAAAAAAAAGAGAGAAAAGAAAACCACTGTCTAACAGCATATATTAGAAGATGAAGCCCTGTGGTGGAAGCCCTGAATATCTGTAGTGGGACAAATGGAGAGTCAACAGCTCTTCAGAGCAAGTGAAAGGGAACCGGGGCACTGGCGTCTTGGAGGTAAGTAAAACAAGGCTGGAAATGTGAGAGAAGGGGGAGACCCAGCTACATGGCAGGTGACGGACAACCTAGCAGAAGGCTAAGGAAAATTCTCCAGGGACAAAATGGCAGATTGGACTTTTAAGAACAGGAGAAAATTCAACTTTATGTCAAATATTCAATTTTAAGTTGTTTCTGGCTACAATATAATTTTCCCTTTCCTTGTCCCATATTTTTAATATTTTAATAAAGTTAACTAACAATAACCTTAAGTTAACACTTGGAGAAATAAAGATCTGGGTGATGTCCAGCAAGGCAACGCAATACAGGAAAGAGGCAGAACATGCAGAAGGGAAAAGAGAGTGGAAATGGAGAAATCAGCAAACACAAGAACCGGTCAAGAGAAAGCTACCAGATACACAAGCCTCCACCTCCTACTCCCTCCCCCTTTTCTCCCTCCAGAGATTCCTAGAACTCTTGATGGGGTTCAGACCAATTTCACCTTTATCTTGAAAACCAAGGTGGTCCCAGCAAGCCAGGGCCCTTGACAAACAGATGTTACAAATAAATTAGCAGTAAGCTACTATTCAGATTCTAAATCTTACTTTTCAAAAAAAAATTTTTTCTCTTTAAAAATCTATTTAGAGCATCTACATTAGACAAATTCACCAAATAATCCCTCTCTTTATTTTTTCTATTTTACTTTGTTGCAGCTATCAGATTCCGAAAATACATAGTTTTCTACTTGATCAAGGGTAGATGACCACCAAGGTTTAGGATTTGTGTTTGAAATCAGTTCTGTGTGACTCTGAAGTGACCACCTATTATAAGACAGGCATAATTCTGGCCTTGAAAAGTTTGGACTTTAGTAATAGTGAAGCTTCTGACCTCGTTTTGGAAAAAAAGTTTTTCATTAAGTATCCTTAAGAGACTAATTGAATTATAAAGTGCAAAAATGCTTTGTATTATATTATATAGAAATAAAAGCCTGTTCTGCGTTGAAAATAAATATTGAAAATCTCTTATGACCTATAAATGTATGAGAGATGTAGACTATACTTGGCAAATAAATGTTTTGATAAAATATTTTTAGTTTTTCAAATCCCAGCGTGATGTGGGAAAAATAAGGTAGTTTCTTGGACTAGACAAAAAAAAAAAGAAAAGGAAATATGCTAAGTTTTCAAACAACATTTTTAGGTTAAAGGCCTTTCTTATTATAACTCTTAGAAATGGCTCTGTACCCATACTGTGCATATTTCAATGCAAATCTGTGGTTTGTTCTTCCAGTGTTTTGACTCTAAAATTAGAAGGCTCCACTTGGAAGAATGCCAAGGTAATCATACAACAGACTAGAGCCTCATGGAGCTGGGGACCAGTACAGAAGACAGTTAGGGAACAAACTATGGGTGATTTGGGGTAACATTCAGAAACCATCTGTTTAACTCTTGGCATAAATGCAATAAAGGTCAAAGCAAATCATAGGATATTTGAAACCAAATAAAAGAAAGGATGAGTCTTGAGCTCAGAAATAGCAAAAAAATGTTTTTAAAATATTACATACAGTTTTGGGATTCCACAGGCATGATGACAAGCAAGTTATAACACAGTAACTATAAATTATATTTGTTGAAGATATATAATAGATTGAAATTCTATTACTTCAGCCACTTATTCACTCACTATAAATTTGCTTCATATCTGTTATGTGCTAGCACAAGCAGAGGTGCTGTCAGGGCTAGGAAGAGATAATACTGATTTATTGACCATCCAATAATACAAATACGTTGGATCACTTCATTTATTCCTCATAACTACCTGTAAGCTATGAGCCTCAGAGAAGTTAGCAGTCCAAGGAGACAGCTTGAAACTGTCAGAGCAGCCTTCAAACCTATGTCTGTCTACACTGGAAGCCCTTGCCCTTGCTTCCTGTGTCCCATCGCTTCCCCTAAGAGGAGAAAGACACAGCCACTGCCTTAAAGGAGCGTGGACACAGGACACAAGATAATATCTGGATATAAATAACTATAATATAAGTTTCATGAGAGAGGATTTGGGTGTCAGTGGTATTCATCCCCTCTTGCCTAGGTAGGGCTGGAGCCTCAGCTAAGCCTAGAAGGATGAGTACGACTCATCCAGGCAGAAAGAAAAGTAACTTAAATTCCAAAATTAATTACAAAAATATGATTTCTTGGACTTAAAAAAAAAAGAAACATGACTCAAAGAGAATCACTAAAGTAAGTCCTTTGAGAGATGGCTCCTCTGGTTCCATACTATTTCAAGCCCCCTTTCCTTACACACACACACACACACACACACACACATATACACAAATATATATTGGTGAGGAAGCACAGGACCTCCTCAGGATTCAACTCCACTTTGCAACCCCACCTTCTGATTCAGTCTCCTCAGAACTGTGTCTCAACAGGTCTGAATGACTCAGCAAATACCTACTACTTGCCTTTTCTGTCAAAACATGGCTTATTTCCCTAAAATTATTAGTTAAATCCTTATGTAATGTTACTCCAGGACTATAGAAACAGAATTTTTATATTTTATGTATTTATTTATATACTTACTATTTGTATGTGTGTGTGTGTATACAGGTGAATATACTAACAAGGGACAGACAGAAGGAGGAAGAGAAGCAAATAATAAACTCCACTGAAATTTAAAGAGTGCATCCCTACACATTCCACCCTTCTCTTTACGTTTGAAAGCACGGATTCTCAGTCTGTTGTTCTATGCTGGGAGGTAAGCTTCCTTCACAGAGGTTGTCTTTTCATATTGATAGAACAGCTTGTTTAAAATATTACAAAATCAGGTGTGTGCGAAAGGTCAGAGTACACAGGAAGGAGAATGAACCGGGGATAAAAATGCATGAGATAAATGTTGAAAAATAAAGAAACTGATGTAATAACCTTAAGCAATGATTCCTACCAAAATTTGGTCAAGAAATTTGCTTCTCAAAATTTTAATAATTTCTTTAAAAAGTAAATCAAATAATAAAAGTTAGTGTTTCCTTTAGACTGTTATTTAGGGAAATTAGGTAACAGCTTTGAAAAAAATACAGCATTTCTATGATTTCTACTAAAAAATAATGAAGCAGTGACATCAATTGCTGACAGAGAATAAGGGCAGGAAACTGGTTTTCTGGCATATTTTCTCAGCCAGAGACCTGACAACATGCTCTTAAAAAAAAATCAGTTTTTAGAGAACAGAGACAAAGCTAAAGAGAAACAGTAAATAAAGAATTTACAGTCTTCCAGAGGGGGGGAAAAAGGAGTATCTTATAGCCTTCCCTTCATTTCAAGAATTTAAAAAACTTTAATATGATAAGTAATGTTCAAAAATTCAATTTTTAAAAATTATACTTCTACTTTATTCCAGGAATATGTTCTTATATTTACAAACTTGCTGTTTTCTTCTCAGAAGAAACCTACATTTACTGGAAAAGGTTGGCACATCTCAAACAAAAAGAGTAAGAATGGGGGATGGCCTGGTGGCGCAAGTGGTTAAGTGTGTGCGCTCCGCTGCGGCGGCCTGGGGTTCGCCGGTGTGGATCCTGGGTGCGCACCGATGCACCGCTTGTTAAGCCACGCTGTGGCGGTGTCCCATATAAAGCAGAGGAAGATGGGCATGGATGTTAGCCCAGGGCCAGGTTTCCTCAGCAAAACAGAGGAGGATTGGCATTGGATGTTAGCTCAGGGCTGGTCCTCCTCAGAAAAAAAAAAAAAAGAGTAAGAATGGATAAAATGTCCTGAAGTAGATAATATCATTTACAATAGATTTTATACGTCAAATGACCCTATAACAGTTATTTATAGGTAGTGAGAATGTGCTGGTTACAGTTTCCGGGAAATTTTTGGCGAGATGCAGGTTTGTTTGTTGACTTGTCTCCCAAATGGCGAAAGCAATAAACCCCTTTCTGCAATTATTCTTTTAAATTTGAAAAGAAATTTTGTGAAACTGATCTTTGATTATTGGAAAGGAAAATTAATTTTAAATTTTGGATAAAGACCCCAATGACCTTTCTCTTCTTCAAACATGTATTTCCCTCTCTTCCTGAGGACTAAAAGATAGTGAGAGAAATGCCTAGAACAGGGGTAGACCAGAATTGAGAGACAAAGATAGCAGGGAGAGGAAGAAAAGTAATGATAAAAGAATTAGTGAGTAAACTAGGTTGCACAGCTAAGTTGGTTGAGCAAAGTGCAAACTATGAGGGACTTAATTATTCTGCACAATGAGACCCAGGTTTTCCCTAATGTAGCAGATTACATTTAGGGCTAGACCTTCCCTAGGTCGAGGAGCCACAAGACCAGGCCCCATTGATATCAGCAGCACACAGAGCACACTACAACCAAATATCTTTAAGTAAGAAAAACCAAGTTTAAATGAATTTCTAGAGCAGATGTGAAAGGAATAAAGGAGATTCAAAAGAGTTCTGTGTCAAGAAACGGAGAGGCTGTTTGCTCTTAAGAAGGGAGGGAGTGCTGGAGAGGTCACCAGGTAGTGAGGCCTGAGGAGTAAACCAGAAGCTCCCTCGTGTAGGAGAGTTGAGCTTTGAAAACACCCAGCCTACCACTGCAGACAGTCTTCCAATCTAGTCCTTCCTTCTCCCCTCTTCCTCTCCTCCCTCCCTCTTTGCCTTTCCCTCCTCCCTCTTGAAGAATGCCCAGCTCCTTGTGCATATAGAAGGGGTGACTCTGAATTTATGGCATCTGAAGCTACAGAATGGGGTTTATCAGGCACCTAAAATAACTAGGGAGTAAATATGATTTTGCTAACACCAAAAAAAAAAAAAAAAGAAGAAAAAGATAAAAAATTAATTAAAGAAAGAGTAGAATGGATCCTTGGAGATGAGTTATATCCCTACATTCAGATGTAAAATGGGAAGGGCAGCTTAAAAAGCAGCAAGGTATTTGTGGTGGATACAGACTGGGGAAAGCTTAGAATAAGCCTGGAGATTGTCCGTGGACTCTGAATATGGGCATTGCGGGGTTAGGAACTGTAGCTGCAACCTAGCAAGGCACACCTCCTTCAATTCTCCCCCTCGAGCCACCCGCTTCTTCCAAATCCCTCAGTTATTTCTGAGCTTCCATCTCCGGTTCTTCTGACTTTTCCAGGGGTGGCTATGGCTTTTTGGCATCTGAAGGATTTAGGATAAAATTTTATTATCAAGGAGGCATATTCCTATTGTTGGGAAAGTCCATCTCATGGCGCAGTTTTTTGACCCCAACTCAGCTGCATGAGAATGTGCCTTAGTCCTGGAACACGGCCTTACCAGGAGATAAAGAGCCCACCCAGCTCGTGCCAGGATTATCACCTCAGGTGGGAATGTCTTTCCTTGTTTCAGGAGCCATGAGTACTTAGTTGTCTCTGCTTAAAGCGTGTGCAGCATATGGCACCTGGCCAACCCACTGCTCTATCTATCCTCCAAGAGAAGGGGACAGGGTTCCTTCCACTGCAGCAGGAGAGGGGTACGCTTAGGCCAACTGCCATGTGTCAGCTGCTGGCCAGGGGGGACTGATGCCCACTACTGAAGCTGATCGTGCTCTGTCTCTTCTGTACGTGAGTAAAGCGTTGCTCCACCCAGTGCTTGACTGCGTTGTGTTTTTCTTGTCGACTCTGATTCCAAGATGCAGTGGGCAGAAGTGTTTAGAGGCCTCCCCTGGGATTGATAACTAGTGCATTGATAACTACTCTGCTTGACACCTGTTGAAAAATTATAAGCAATAACCTTTTGGAAGTAGACTCTGCTCACCTGCTTCAGTTGGACATCATAACAACAGACCGAATATGAGAGAGGCAGTGATAACAACGGATTGAGAAAGATACTCAGGACTGCAACATTGCTCAGAACAGGTTATTACAGCCGATGGAAGATAAGGAGTTAAGAATCGGCAGACTGAGCCTCCTCACCCTTTCTTCTATCCTTACATGCCCATATAAAAATATCCCAAATCCCACTCCATCATTTCAAGAAAAGTTTAATGCCACTATACCAAGTCAACCGTGTAGGATTCTCTTCTGAGAAACTAATACCTCAAGTAATTTTCAGAAGTATTTCTCTCAGATATTAAAAAGACATGATCAGTTTCTCTACTTACTGGAAGATAAAATGGAGTCTGCTTCATAATTATGACGGTTTCTTCAAGGAATAAAGGACATAGTCCAATTTATAATAAATAAAAGGGGGAGATATTGACCAAACGAGACAACAATGGGTAGATAAAAAATGTAAAATAAATTTTGATTGAGAAATATCCTTTATTTATAAACTCTTGCCTAAATAATTCTGAAGTTTTGGATTGTGTTCTCCGGGGAGATGTTGCCCTGACTTAAAGACCTTTACCTCAGTGTTTTTTAAAGAGGAAAAAAGATTATCCAAATGCCTGAATAATTCTCCAACAGAACACACTGGGAAAAAAGAACTGTCTGAATGAAAAATGTAGAGGATAAATAAAGCAGATTAATAGTGCCACACCGGGGTGAGATAGTGAAAGACTTAATAAAATGAGAAACACCAGAGTAGGACCTGTCTCCAAGCTCATAAATTTAAACAGGGATATTAAATACTCTACAGCTATTAGAGGCATCTCTTTCAGCCTGTTGAAACTAGGCAATAAAGGAGGAGAGAGTGACTTCACACCAAATCCATTGAGTTAGAATGTCACAAGACACACTTCAGGTATTAAAGGCAAAAAACAGTGGAGGAAATGTAGCCTCCTGGGAAATCTCTCATGGGCCAGCTATCACACATGTAAGTTTCAGCCTGGTCTTTGGGGCTGGGTTAGTGGATTGGAAAGTAACAAGTTGTGAGTTCCAAAATGATACCATATTGGTCTTTAAGGTCAAGAGAAAAAGAAGACAACAAAACTATATATTTGGAGTAGAATAGTTTCAGATGAAATCTCCTGCATTTATAAATATCTTCTTAGGTAATCGACATGTTCTTCAAGGTTGACGAATGAGAAGTAGTTTGTGAGAAGCTCCGGCATAATATAGTGTTTCCTGGGTCCATTCCAGGATTTTAAAAGCCGGGCTAGCAACAGAAAATGAGGCTTAGTAAGAAATTTCCTATATGATATGCTATAGCCTCTAAAGTCTCTGTATTAGGTTCATATGGGCAGGCTACCAGTGGGAGCGGAGAGAATTTTTTTTTCTTAATAAAATAACTTTCCCCTGCTCATAACTCCATTGGAGTGCCCGTGGCTCTGCTACTCGATCTCTTTCCTCAATATTTTGGTCAACATACAACGCAAAGGGCCAAGAATCTATCACAGACACAACTTTGGCTATCAAACATTGAGCCTGGCAGCTGCAGCGGGGTAGTGAGAGTGAGCTTCTTCAGTTAACTAGAGGGACTTGGGTCTTTGATATGCCATGATGGAGTCCTCCAAGAATGTTGTTATTGGTTGGCAAGATGGTATTGAGACACATCCAAGTGGACAGAAGCTGCATACAAGTTATAATATGGGTAACAGATGACTATAAATAAGGTTTCAAGAATAAATGAAAATGTTTAAATGCAATGAAGTAAAACTGATGAACAAATTAAAATAATGCAAACAACATGGAATTTGCCTAGAGCATCACCACAGGCTCTCGTTCATTTATCACTTGCTAGTTTTTTATATTTGTTTATAATTACGAGCAGTGACAGCATCTTTTCTCACTAGTGCATGGTGAGTGTAGCCATCTGAGTCAATGTCACCCTGTAATAGCATCTGGCCATTCGACAGCATCGCTATGTCCCCAATCAGGACTGCTGCTAAATCAGAACACAGTGGTGCCAAGAAACTTTATTGGTGGGCTCTGAGTAAATTTTCTCTTTTATCCAAAGTCACACAATTAGTGAGTGACAGCACTGAAACTCATGAATCAAATTCCTGACTCTTATCCAATGAAAATTTTGTAATGTACCTTTTATGATGTACGAATCATGACTTTATGTAAGATAGAGATCATTTCTATGCAGGTGCATGTCTATTAACTAACCTGATTCCTTGTAAGTTAACAGAAAATAAGTTTATTAATTTTTCCCTTAAATAAATGCACAGTAAAATTGAATGCCAAAAAGAAGTGTGCTGTGTATACCACCTTACATTAAAAAGAATAGGTGGAAAGGGCCCAAATGCAACCAGTTAAAAAATTCAAGTGCATTTTTATTTGTTTTTAAGATAAAATGACCTTTTGCTGGTGGGCAAATATTCACAATGGGAATCCTGAATTAGAAAAGAAAATTGCTTTAAAACAGTCTAAACAGGACCCAAATGTTAATGCCTGGGAGTGCTTTAGTGCCTAAATGGACATTTAGGACACATGAGTATTTATGCTGAGTTGATTAATCTTGCATTACCCAGTAATCCTTTAGCAGTTATCTTGAAGAAACAAAGTACAATGAAGCTAAAAATGCAAGAAGGATCTCAGTATGTATTCCTGTATTTTAACTAAAATAAAAAATAAAAGTAAACCATAATATAGTGGGTTAGTGAAAGGCTACTTAAATTAAAATGTAAATACTTAAATAAAATTTATTATGTCATAATATATAGTTTAACATTAAAGTAAAAATACGAATAACTTAATATTCTTCTTCAGCTCTGTGCGTAGAGCAATGCTCACAATACTGAACAGAGATAAAACACTATAGGGGGAGGAAGAGATTTAGGAAAAAACTTTGCTTGCTTTATCAAAACATACAAAACAAAGTTTGGTTGATCTAAGAGTGTGTGAAGTTTTAAATTAACAGAATAAAGGAGATGAGCATTTGTCTTTGGTCAGGACACAGGTGTTTCAGTTAATTATTGCACTATTTTTTAGAATTGTCCATAGTTCATACAAGTATGAAGTTTCATGAGAAAGGTGGAGATTTAACTGTACTCAGCCTGCTTTCATGGAGTCTGCAGGCAAGGGGTCACCTCACCCGGCAACAGACAAGGAATGTATGTGTACATACACACAAGTATATAGATATAAAGGTACACAGTTATATTTATAAAATATATTTCTATTTATAAAAAATATTTATATCATAATATAATAAATATATTTATTTCTTATACTCACATACATTTGTAAAAGTATATATTATTTGCACACACAGATTGATATTCGTTAGGTTTGGCTATGCAATAGCTGAATCCTGTGTTTCCGCAGAAGCTTGTCTATCATCACAGAGCAGAAAAATGCCAGATCCTTGCTTTCCTCGCCCCCCTTGAAGCTAGGACATTACTAGGAAAATAAGACTTTGCCAATCAGATCTACCAACCCAGACTTTGAATAGAGTTAGTGATGTAAAGAAATGGAGACTGAAAAAATTTCCTCTGGCAGCAACTGCAGTTTTTGCAGGATGACATTCCTGGGGACATAGCATCATTCAGCATCCTGTGCCAGTGGTCACAATGCACTTGGCATTAGTGGCAGTGTTGTGCTTGCCACACCAGGTCTGCAGAATGATTTGGAGCATTATTTCAGGCCATGCACCCTCCACGCCTGGTTGTCCAGCCCTCCTAGAAGTTCTGTGAACTCCTTAATAAACTTCTAATATTTGTTGTTTTACTAAATCAGCTATAGTTAGTTTCTGCTGCTGCCTCTAAGAAACCTTGCTTATAAATTATAGAAAGAGTAACCAGAGTGACCACTGTGGAAAAAAATTAGAAGTGACAAAGTCCAGCTCTTGGGAAAGTGAATGGAACCACAGGAAGGGAAGGGCCATGATTTCCAACGGTGGCAAGGGTGAGTTGGATAAGGAAGAGAAGACACCTCTACCCAGATTTTCTGCTGTGATCAATGAGCAGTGGACTTTTCACATTTGAAACATTTGTAGGGGGCAGAAGATCAGGTGAAAAGGAAAGTCTGAAAGTCATGAATCTAGCAGGTTCTTGTGGTGATGGAAACTAGGAAGGATAGGCCTATGCTTGTCAAGAGAAGGGGAGAGTCTCAGTGGGGATGGAAGCCATGACATCGTCTCCTCTTCATATATTCTCTCTAAATATGGTAAATCAGGTTATTTACCATTTGTTAGATATGTGCTCACATTCTTCTCTGGAAAAAACTCCACAGAAATGCCACTGATGGTGACGATCTCAGAGAATTCTATGACGAGAACACAGTGAGGCCACACCTACAGTCTCTGACCGCAACCAGCTCTTCCTTTATATATCTGCTTCTCTTAACTCCTACCATCTTCGTTCTTGCTCAAATCTCATCTTGCCAATAAGCCCTCTCCTGATCCAGCTATTTAAGGCCGCCACCTGCTCCCACCCCTGGCACTCCTAATCCTCCATACTCTGCTCTGTTTTCTTTTTTACATAGCATTTATCACCTAGTCTAATATTTTTGGAGTTTACTTATGTGTCATGTTTACTGTTAATTGTCTGTCTCCTCTACCAGAATATAAGCACCAAAACAAAAGTAATCTTTGTGGTTTTTTAAAAATATATCCCAAACTGCTAAAACAGTTCCTGGCATATAACAGGGGCTCAATAAATATTTGTGGAAAGAATAAATGATTGTGGCTGGGGTGAAATAAATGAGGAGGAGGCTGGAAGAGAAACTGTGGAGATGACAAAGTGCCTCCAAAGCCACAGGAAGGCTTTAGATTTTATTCTGAGTGAGAAGTGAAGCCACTGGATGTTGCTGAGCACTGAGTACCGGGATCTGACAGATGAAGGAAAAAGAAACCAGTGGAGGAAGAGAGGTTGAACCTACAATGGATTAGTGATGAAGAAAACACAGTATAGGAGGTAATTAGAGGGGTTGGGATCCATATGTCTAGGTGACCTTGGTCAGAAGAAGGCATAGGTACACAATAAGTAAAGATGATCCCACACATAAACCACAAATCAGATCCCTTTTATGCTGTTTATTATCAGTCGCCATTATTTTGTTTGGTAAATTTCATTGTCCTGATAGTCATACCATATTGTTTTAGAAAACAGTTTGATTATAAATATGGTAATCATATTTTCTGAACTAAACATGAGATGCATAGTTTAGAAAATATTTTTTCTAATCTGTAAATTTATGTCTGTGCAAAGTCTTATAAAGTTATCAAAATTAAATCACATTTAGTGTTACAAATGTAACACACAGCAGAAAGAAAAAGAAGAGTGTTTTTAGAGGGTATTCAAAGGTCTTCCTTAGTTAGACTGTGATTGTGCACACAAAGGCGGGTCAGACCACCAGGGCCTTGGTTTCAGGATATGCGCATGAACGTCACTCCAGGAATATTTTCTGAATATACATGTCATATAACTAGAGCTGTGCTTTAGGAAGCCTAATATGGGAGCGACTTGGAATGGGATCAAGCTGGAAACTGGATCTAAGTATCTTAATTCAAGCATTCTTGAGTAAAATTTTGAAACAAGGAGATCTGCTAATTTGTGTTATCAACTCTTAAGCCAGACAAACTTTGGTTCAAATCTTAGTTCTACCATTTACTAGCTGTGTGGTCTGGGTAAGTTACCTAATTGGTGCTTCATTTTCCTCATGTTTGAAATGGGGGTAAACAATAACATTTAGGAGGGATGAGTCAAGGATTGGGATGATTCAAGGATAAAGTGAGTCAGTAGGAAAAGGACTTAGAATAGGCCTAAGTACTAAGGCCTAGTACTTAGTAAGTGCTATCTGAGGGTTAGCTATTATTGTTGCGATTCTTTCTTTCCCTTAGGATAATATTAGACATAAATATCCTCACGCTATATTTTTGCCATACTTCAATCCCTTTAAAAGTACAGCCAATTGATATAAAAGTAATTCACTTATTGCTGTAAACATTCAAGAAAACTACGTTATTTCAAAAAACACCACCAACTAACACTTGGAAGTAGAAAAACTTGAAGTCATACTAGTTACTAATTTCATGATATGGGAAGATTATAAAATTTCATATAATTGATATGGTTATATTAGTTTTGTTCATAACAGATTTATAAAACAATTGTGGTTTGACAGGCATTGTTCTATCTACTTTATATTTGCTATATCCTCATAATAACTCCATGATATGGGCATTCTTATTTTGCCATTTTCCCAAAGAGGAAACAGGCTTAAAGAATTCATTAACTTGAGCAAGAATATACCATTACTAAGTGTCTTAGACTGAATTTGAACCCAGGCAATCTGACATGAGTACCTGCACCATGTTTTTGAGGTTATGACAGGTGATTAAAATAATGTGTGGTGATTTATAAATTAAAATTGAAAACAAAATGACTAATTTCCAGGAATTTTACCCCAAAACTCTGTAATAGAGCAAAATATTCTTTACCAGATCTTCAATGATTTGATAATGTATATTTCACTCAAGATCAAGGGATAAAAATAAAATCATAGGCAAGAAAACGCTTTGCAGAATTCAAAACCCTAGAGAAATGTTATATTACCATTCATATGAATTCTTTGGCTTGAGACTACTCAGTTTCTCTAAGTACTGATCAGATATCGGCTAATCGGATATTGGTTCTACTAACTCAAAAATTAAGCGTAGAAAATTGTGAAAAACTTCCTTACATAAAACACCCATTTCATATAAACTGTCTAATGGGATGGGTGATAGAGCTGCAAATGAAGTCTACACAAAGACACTCATCTCTTAAAAATATATCCTTATATTTGTTCATTAAATTCATTCAGAAAATATTTGTTGAGTAATTTTTTGGTTCTAGGCAGCTGGGGATACCAAGACAGAAGACAGAGACCAAGACAGAAATTGTTCCTGTTGTTGGAGAGATTACATTCTGGTGAAGGAGGCAGAGGATAAATAAATAATTACAGAAATAAATAAAAAATAACTCATGAACGAAATGAAGAGTGAGACAAGTCAGAGAATCACTAAGGGCAGAGTTAGAGAAAGTGATTTTAGACAGGGTAAACTAAAAGACCTATCCAAGGAAATGACATTCAAGCTGACTGAAAGATGAACAAGAACAGGGAAAGGGTTCCAGGCCCAGAAAATCTACAGAATTCACCAGCAAGTACATATCTCCAAAGAAACTGGAAATATTCATTTTTCTTTCCTAACATCTTCTGGATAATTCCAAGCCTACTTTCAGTTTTATAAAAAGCACTTCGTTCAGGAGCTGAGAGCATGAACCATACCTTCTTCATCTTCATAGTCCTAGCACTTCACAAAGTGCCTTGACATGGTGGGCACTCAAAAGATGTTTGAGGGCTAAGTCAACGAATAGATGAATAAAGGGTTAACCTCTATGAACCTAGAAGGTTTCCTAAAAGAAATTTTAAAAATTATGGTTCAGGATGATGTCAACAAAAATGGTAGAGTAAGGACTCCAAAAACTCCCTCTTTAAAATCAATGAGAATCTGGTAAATATTGTGAGAATCAATTTTTTCAGAACTCTAGAAACTAACCAAAGGCTTGCAGCAATCCAGGGAGTGTTTACCCAAGAAAAATGGCTGAATCTTGGTAAGAACAGCAAGCTTAATGACATTTTAACTGGCCCTATTTCCATCCCCCTCTCCACAGATCCACATGGCCTTGAAGACCAACAGCCTGCAATCACAGCACAAAGCAGCAGCCCAGTAGCCACCAGAGGGGGCCACACAGGGTTGGAACTACTTCAAAACCTCATTACTAGAGAATTCTCATTATTTGACCTGCCTGGCAGTTCTCCAGAAGATCCCACTTGCAAGACTGTCTTTATCTGACCTGACTTAGAGCTCATCCATTTGAAAAAGTATTTTCCCCAGGGGCGTTGGCTGGAAACCTTTAGATAATTGTTTAACTTTGCAGCTACCTGAGGCAACAGATGACAGTTGGGACAAACAAGAGGCAAACCAAAATGATTAAAATGAAAAGCTAGGGAATGAGATGTCCTAGGGGCTTTGAAGAGGTCCAATGTATTCCTGGGAACATGGAAGGCCAGGCGTAGGGCTGAGCAAATGCCCAGGGCTTTACTCATGCTCAGGAAAGACCTGAGAAGGCCCTAAGGTCTCACTTCAGGCTGACTTTGAGGCTCTGCGCAAGCAGGAAGTGAAAGCTAAGGCAGAGTTCTCAACTGCCTGGCTGAGTGTTGAAGGCATGCCCCAACATGCTCACAGAGCCCCTTGGCAAAGAACGGGAGTCTTATTGTTTCCTAGTGTAAAGAAATCTCTGTTCAAGTATTAGCTGACCACTAAACTAACCAAGCAGAGACATAAGTGGCCATATATGATAAAGAATACAAACTTTACAGAATTAGTTAAGAAAAGTCATTAAACAAACAAACAAATAACAACAAGCAGCAATAACAGTAACGCTTGAGGAGAGAAGAGTATCTGATTTTCAGAGTTGCCACATTAGGTTATTTAAAATATCCAGTTTTCAACAAAAAATTACAACATGCAACAATAAATAGGAAATAAGACAAAATAAGAAAATATATAGCATACACAGGGAAAAAAGCAATCCATAGAAACTATCTCTGAAGAAATCTAGATGTTGGCCTTAAAATAAGACTTTAAAAGATATTTTAAATATATTCAAAGAACTAAAAACATCATGTCTAAAGAACTAGAGAATATCAGTAAAGATAGAAAAGAAACAAAATTATGAACACTAAAGATTAAAACAGAAATAAATGAAATAGAGTATAGAAAATCAATAGAAAAATTAAAATCAAACAAAATCAATAAAACCAAGTTAGTTTTTTGAAAACAATATTGACAATCCTTTAGCTACATTGACCAAGGAAAAAAGAAAAAGGACACAAATTACCAAAATCAAGAATGAGGGAGATGCTTTCCTAGTGACCTTACAGAAATAAAAAAGATTATGGAGAATATTATGAACAACTGTATGCCAACTCCTAATAGACACAAATGCAAAACTGACTTAAGAAGAAACAGATAATCGGAATAGGACTATAACAAGGGGTGAGAATGAATTAATCAAAAAATCTCTCACAAAGAAAATCTCTGAATCAGATCACTTCACTGGTAAATTTTACCATATGGTTAAAGAAGAATTAACCCTAATCCCTTGCAAACTCTTCCAAAGAATATAAGATGAAGGAACACTTCTGAAATCATTCTATAAAGCCAGAATTATCCTAATACCAAAACCAGACAAAGACATCACAAGAAAACTATAAACCAATATCCCTTATTAATGTAGATGCAAAATTCCTCAACAAAACACTAGCAAACTGAATCCAGCATCATATAAAAATTATACATTTTATATGGATTATATACCATGATTAAGTAGGATTTATCCCATGAATGTAATCAAGTCAATTAATGTAAAACATCACGATATGAAGTAAAACATTATGCTAAGAGGAAGAACCCCGACACAAAGGACAAAGTATTCAATAGCAGCTTTTACTCTGAGACCTGTTTATAAGAAAGTTAGGCGAAGTGTCTGGGATGGGCTCTAGGGGTGAGTGCTAAGGCCAGAGAGATTCAGAGTTGGAAATTTACTAAGGACATCTCCAAGAAGGAAAAGGTGATCCTGTGATAGAGAAGAGGATAAGAATGGGAGAATTACCATATTAAGTCAGATTCTAGATCCATGCACTTGAATGTTCTTTCTTTGACAGGATCCTTTGTATGGGACACGGATATTTTCCTTGACATCACCCTCCAAAGATCTGTGGTTTCCTCTCGCAATACCTAAATTCCAGAGCTGCTACAACATCTTATGCATGAATTGATCTGAATTGCTTCTGTTATATTAGCATGGCAAAAATATAAGCAATATAACATGGCAAAAAATGTTTGTGATATTTTTTATAAATTGTTTTCAATCCCACAAGAGTCTTACAGACTGAAAACATTGATATAGTATAGTTATTACACTGGTACTACTATTTCAAGGAGCATTTTTCTGTCAGAGAAGAACAACAGGTTCTAAAAATAAACCAGAATATAGAAAAAGAGAAGAAGTTTTAGCTTTCTCCATTAGACCTGTGGTCAAGAGTTCAAGATTCAAGCATTGCAGAAATTTAGATTAATGCAACACTTTTGTCGTGGCCTTTGGGTCAAATAGGCTCCCCACATTATCCCCACCATCCTCATATCTACCTTTTTATTTCCTAAAGACCAAGAATTTGGAGAACCCTAAGTCAGGAGAAGACTCTAGCAAGAAAATGGTAGAGTATGTAACAACCCAGGATGCATTCTCTTGTATCATTTGTAGACACGCAGGCATGCACACGTCCATTAGCTTTGTAGATGTAAGCTCCGTAAAGGAGGCAGTCTTCTCTAATACTCACTAGTGTACCTCCAGAATCTCACTTGTTAGCATTGTTGGTACTCAATTATTGTAATGCTCACCCTTTCTATGAGATAAGACCCAGCACCCGCTGATTCACACTCACGGCTCAGAGACAGTATGGCTTAGATGGCCATGTTGGTCAAGCCTATTTGCTTTCTGGTTTAACTCAATAAGAAGCAGTAAAAAATAAAGAAAAAATTCCAAATAAAATATTTTCAGCAATCATGAAAGGGGGAATAACTGTTAATTGGCATCATACCTTTTGTCCTACTATTATATTGTTTTCTTCCAAGAAAACCAGTTATTTACTATTCTTTTTATATCATAATCATAATTTGACATATTAAGGTTTAAAAAAAATCTACTCCCAAATAGGTTAAATTATGCTAAATAAACAAGTGGTTGAGCGCTCTCCATTCAAGTTTATTTCTGCTTTTAAAAACATATGACAGTTGTAGAGGTCAAATCTGAACTAAGAAGTGCAAGGCAGTAATCTCCATCTGCAGGTCTAACCCTCAAATCTCTAACAGCTGCAACTTTTAAAATAATGCCTTTGGTGGCAAAACCTTACCTGACACCCACACTTCAGCAGTACTATTATGTAATATATGGAATATGCACCATACACCTTTTTATAAAATCTGGAAAATCCTGAATTCCAAAACTATGGACTTATAGCTCAATTGAGGTAATGGGCCAAGAAATTTGAAGAAAATACCTGCATATATATATTTATGTTTATAAGTAGGGTAGCCAAATCACAATCTCTCTAGCATTTATTTCGTGATTTGGAAAGTAAGGGGATTAGCCTAGATGACCTCTAAAATCCTTGACTATAAGTAAATTCTAGGATTCTACCTGATCAATTTATATCCTGAAACACATAAATCGTGGTCAATTTTGGATTATGTTGAATTTCTATAAAATTATGGGCATTTAGCTTTGCCCATAACATGTGACAAGCATACATTATTTAATTTCTCTTCAGTTACATAATTTAACTCAGGTTTAGTACCTGCTGTGCCAAACACAGAAGATATATCTTTCATGATGGTCCTGTAGATACTGGGATGAGAGAGGATAAAGGCAATTGTCCAAAATGTAACCTTAAAAAGAAAAACATATATCAAACAATACAACCTTCTTTGAAAGTGGGCAAAAGCATACTTAGTATTAGCCATAAACATTTCAAAGAATATGGAAAATATTTAAATTAAACTTAAAAGCATGTTAGTAAAGAGCATCTTTGAAAACCACTAGATTTTATGAACAAAAGAGATATATATCTCTAAGAGGTCAAATCTGTAATTTTATTCTGTCACTATAGTTTAACTATATTGTTTATATAGATTAAACTATCTTTACTAAACAATAAAGTGAAATTTTATGAATACACAATATGAACTACTATATAGCCATACATTAAATATTCAGAAACAACAAATTATGACACTTAAGAATGTTAATCCAAAACAAAAACATTTTTCAAGATTTAATTTCCTTGAAATACAAATGAATTAGCAAATCATATATTCTGCAAATGAAACACGGTAATTTTAAATAAGCCAGGAACTATAACTAAAATCTCATAAACTAAATTATAAGAGTACGCAATATGGAAACTCGAGTCCTTCCACACCTGAATGTTACTGAACATAGCATGCTAGCAAGTTCTCTCTCCAGACCAAACAAAATTATTTCATATCTTTCCTCATTGTGGTATTATAAGATTAAAATTATACTTCTACACATCATAAAAATTAACTTTCTGCTAATTCAGGTAGATATTTTTGCTTATATTTTTAGATTACACGATAAAGGAAACCTGTATAAAATCATTAAAAGAAGCTTGAGTTTCCCTTTCATATTTTTCTGTGAACACGACTATGAAAGAAATTTCACCTAGGAAAATCAGTCCTGAAATGACAAGGACTAGAAATATATAGTCAATATATACACAATGTATATAATATATATAAACTATTAAATTATTAAATTAATAAGAAAAAATTATTAATACTTAAAAACACTTCAGCCTTTTTGTCTCTTTTGTGCGGTAACTTGAGGTACCTTTAAATAATCCCAATACTCCCCTCTGTGGTCAAAAGAGGAAGTGCTCAAATAAGCCAAATTCAATACTGCTCATTGTTTTCCCCTCTGTGACATTAAAACTGATAGTGCAAGGATCCATATGGTACTGTTTACATAAACAAAGAGAACGGGGGAACCAAGGCCCTACAGTCTGGAGGGCCTCTTGCGGTGGCGTTATCCAGATCACAAAAGACTTACCCCAGAGATCATCTAGTTCATTCCTACAAAAGAAGAAACGTGCTCAGAGAGCTCCTTATCTTGTCTCCCTGCTCAGGCCCTTTCTACTGTTATCTATAGATGGAAGTGCTGAATTACTGGATTTAATTAAAAACCACTCCCTACTTAGTTCCTCTTATTTAAAGAGTCAGAGTTCATGTTGGGGGAAAAAAAACAATAGTTTAGTGATAGTGTAGATTTTCAGTTACACAAAAGAGGGGTTTGGAGTTTTATTAATTAGTGCTAAATTATAGTTTTAGAGATTCACTAAAACTCAGTAATACTTATTTTTATGACAAACACAAGGAATTCAGCTAAACTATAAATGGCTGTACAATGGTGTTAGTTACCATTTTTAATGCCTCTTTTCTTAACAGATTTCTCTTCTAAAAATCTTTTTCTTCTACTTTAAAAACCAAATTACTTTCTTTTAAAAATAAAAGTCATGTAAAAGACAGTAAAGGGTAAATAAGAAGTTTACATATATTACCAACTCAACAAACAAGAGTAAGTGACCTGAGGTCTTTGTGCACCCACATTTGGGAAAGGAGTTAAAAAACCGCTCCCAAAGTAGCAATTAGTATTTTGTCAAAGGGGTCAAGTCCATGGTGAGGGCTGTGCAGAAAGAAGAAGGGCTTCCTGTCTCACTGAACTTCAGAAGCAGCTGCTACAGCATCTTTCCATTGTTTCGGAGAGGTAAGAACCAAGGCGAGAAGGGACAAGGAGGAAAGCTCTGCCCTGCTGCTCAGGGAGAAGATGACTTCAGGATGTTCTTCAGCATCATTTTTTTATCCGTTCAGAAAAAGGTTTAACAAATATTGATGGAGTCTCTATAACATGTCAGATACTGTTCTACCAATCACAGTAAACACAAATACGTATAAGACATAATTCTTGCCCAAAGAACTTTCACATCTAGTTGGGGAAATGAGATACACACAGGAGAAAAAAACAGCTACATGCATAGGCAATGGGTAGTATAGACAGTCAATGCTGTGGGAGTTGAGGGGAGGGTGGGATGGGGGGGGTGGGGGTAGCTGTCATTAGTGAAAGTACTGAGAGTTTCAGAGAAGCAATAAAAAAGGTAAAATGCCAGCTTTGAAATTAGTATGGAAAAATATTCTTAAAAAGTTCATTTGGGGGGACCAGCCCAGTGGCGTAGTGGTTAAGTTTACACGCTCTGCTTTGGTGGCCCAGGGTTTGCGGGTTCAGATGCCGGGTGTGGACCTACACACTGCTCATCAAGCCATGCTGTGGTGGCACCCCATATACAAAACAGAGGAAGACTGCCACAGATGTTAGGTCAGGGCCAATCTTCCTCACCAAAAAGAAAAGAAAAGTTCATTTGGCAGTCAGGAATTTCTTGGAAATTGGAAATGGGTTTTTCATAGAAATAATTTCATAAGTTATGGTTAATATCTTGGGCCAGTCCACCAAAATCCACCTAGACCACATGGAGCCTCCTAGCCACCTGCACCAAGTGCATCTGAAACCTTAGCTCTGAGTTCCATGGGCCTGAGGCAGAGCAGAGTAGCAGGGAAGATAAGAATATGATCTAGGCACCAGGACAGGACAGGCCCCACCACCTGAAAGGCAGGCCTTTCAGCAGCCCTCCAGGAAGCGATGGGAGGTCACAGAAGCCAGGACAGCATGGCTACTCCAACCCCGGGGCATTTAAGTGGTCAAGTTTTGGAAGCCAGGGCAGTCCATTATTAATAGGCCATTGAAAGTAATGATTGATTGAAACCACGGCATTACTTGTTATAAGAGAAGAAAGCTGACATTTACGGAACACCTATCTCATGCCGGGGACTGTCAGCTACATTCCATTTCTTAAAAATATAATGCTCACAACTATCTTATGAAGTAGATAACATTTCTCCTATTTTATAGATGAGGACACTGAGGCTCAGAGAGGTTAAACAATTGGCCCACTGTCACCCAGCCCTGGGACTTGGCTTTAGACCTGACTCTAAAGCCTCTCCAGGGTCTCTGCCCGCACACCAGCTGCCTCTTGGAGGTGTCAACAAGAGCCAGCAAGATGGAACTTTTGCTAATCATCAGACTCTTCCTTTCTGAAATAAGTGACTTAAATCCTTTTAGACCAGTGCCAGGAACAAATTCCAAAGAACTGACTTCCCCTGTGTCAGATTAATGGGGCTTTGTGTCCTTTCCTTCCGGGGGACCTTTCTAACGAGATCTTGAAAATTAATCCTGTGACAGGAGTGGCTGTTTTGCTGCTGTTTTGAGAGTTGTTCTGATGTTTACTTTTTAATTTTTCTGTAGCTTAATCAGTTTCCAAGAAAATCGTAAAAGGAAAAAGTCAGATAATAATATTAGAGGTATGTAAAGAGGGGGAAAAGATTGGACTGTTTTTACTTGCCCATGTCAGATGAAATACATATTCTAGTGGCCGACACACATTTCAGCAGAGAGGCAAGAATCTCTATTTCTGCTCTTTATCCAATAAGTTTTACAACAGGTTAAAGGAAACTAGACTATCTGGACTTACAAAGTCTTTCACAATCTTCATAAGAAAGAGAAATAAATAGTACTCAAATCATTTTATTTATATTTATTAGAAGAAAAAAGAAAAATGACCACATTTATCATTAGAGATGGGTTGAATTTTCCTGTTTAGTAGAAGACAAATATATAAAAGAGATTACCTTTTAAGTTCTCAAATAATATAAATGCAGCTTAAGCTATTGTGAATTCCTTCTGACACAAGAAACTGGTATGCATAGAATGTGAAATGGCAGACAAATCTCATGACTTTAATCTAGTTCATAACACCTTTAAAAAGAAGCAGTTAAAAAGTCTCTGCTCTCTTTAGAAGTATTGTGAGTTCAAATGTCACCAGTTCCATTCATGGGGAAGCTTACAGGACCTAGATGCTAAGTAATGCAAATGGAATGGTGCAGAGAAGGAGAATGGGTATGGGGAAGACAAAGAACTAATATTCATTGGTTACCAGCTGGGTTTATCTCGCTGAATCCTTACAACAACCTTGTAGAGAAATGAGAGTTACCATTTATTAAGCACCCAAGTCCTAGGACTATAATAGGAGTTTTCATTATTGTTTTTTTATCAGTAAGGAAATGGAGGTTCAGAGAGTTGGAGTTACCTTCATGAGATTTTATCGCTATGACTGGGGATATCTGGATTCAAGTCCAATCTATCTGAAACTATCCGTTTACCTACTCTCTCCCCATAAAAGGGTGGAGTCAAGTCTTATTCATCTTTGCAGGCCAATACGAAGCAAGTTCCCTGACACAGAAAGCGCTCCATAACCAGGTGTTGCCACAACTGGCCCCAAGGTGCAAGCTTTCCCCTAGGTTACACGTTGCCTTTCAGAGGGCAGAATTCCCTTCATATCTCTGCTTGGCCTCCTTTGTGATCTTATCAGGTTTCATTAGGCTTTCAGTTTTGTTTTTCTATCTCACAACCAAATCCACTGCAGTCTTTTCTTCCCCATAATAAGAAGTTAAAAGACTGAAAAAAAGGAAAAAAAATGAAGGGAAAAATTGAAAGTACAGTAGACAGAAATGTAACCCTTACTTTACCAATGTACTTACAGGGACAGCATTGGTCAGAGAAGCCCAAAGTATTAAGAGTGCATAATTGGGTTGCTTTTGTTCATTTTTTTCCATCTCTATGGTATCCATCATAGCCTGTACGAATGTCTGTTTAAAAGAAAGAAATATTGTTAAACCACTTCTATGCGACAAAGACTGATGCTAATAAACAAAGACTTGCCTTTTCTTTTCTTCTTTTCTGTATTAGAAATAACATCTAAAATATTATTCCTGCCATTCCTAGGTTTGCAGTTTCTGGCATGATAAGGGATTTACACACTTACTGGTAGTATAGTAATTAGGAGTAGGGACTCTGGAGCTCAACTCCTCAGCTGGTTCAAATCCTGGCGTTTTCTTTTTAAGACTTTATTTTTTTTAAAGCAGTTTTAGGTTTACAATAAAATTGAGAGGAAGCTACAGAGATTTCCCATATAACCCTTACCCCCATACATGCATAGCCTTCCCCCTTATCAACATTATTCACCAGAATGGTACATTTTTTATCAAGGATGAATCTACATTGACACATCATAATCATCTAAAGTCCATAGTTTACCTTAGGGTTCAATCTTGGTGTTGTAAACTCTATGGCTTTGGACAAATGCATAACGACATATATCCATCATTACAATATCATAGTGAGTATTTTCACTGCCCTAAAAATCCTCTATGCTCTGCCTATTCATCTCTACTCCCTCTCTGACAACCACTGATTTTTTCACTGTCGCCATAGTTTTGCCTTTTCCAGGATGTCATATAGTTGGAATCAAACAGTACATAGCTTTCCCAGGTTGACTTCTTTCTCTTAGTAATACACATTTATGGTTCCTCCATGTCTTTTCATGGCTTAATAGCTCATTTCTTTTTAGCGTTGAATAATATTCCATTCTCTGGATGTACCAGAGTTTATCCATTTACTTACTGAAGGGCATGTTAGTTGCTTCCAAGTTTTGGCAATTACAAATAAAGTTGCTATAAATATCCGTATGCAGGTTTTTTTGTGTGGACATAAGTTTTCAAATCATTTGGGCAAATACCAAGAAGTGCAATTGCTAGATTGTATGGTAAGAGCATGTTTCGTTTTGTAAGAAACCACCAAAGTGTCTTCCAAAGTGTCTGTATCATTTTGCATTCCCACCAGCAATGAATGAGAGTTCCTGTTCCTCCACATGCTCCCTAGTATTTGGTGTTGTCAGTGTTCCAGATCTGGTCATTCTAATAGGTGTGTAGTGGTATGTTATTGTTGTTTTAACTTTCAATTCCCTGATGGAATATGATGTGGAGCATCTTTTCATATGTTTATTTACCACATATGGTATATCTTCTTTGATGAGGTGTCTGTTAAGTTCTTTGGTCCATTTTTTGATTGGGTTGCTGTACCTTATTGTTGAATTTTAAGTGTTCTTTGTATATTTTGGAAAACAGTTCTTTATCAGACGAGTTGTTTGCAAATCTTGTCTCTCAGTCTAGGGCTTGTCTTCTAATCCTCTTGATATTGTCTTTCACAGAGCAGTTTTTAATTTTAATGAAGTCCAGCTTATCAATAATTTCTTTCATGGATTGTGTCTTTGGAATTATATCTAAAAAGGCATCCCTGTACCCAAGGTCAACTAGGTTTTCTCCTACATTATCTTTCAGTAGTTTAATACCTTAGCATTTTACATTTAGGTCTATGATCCATTTTGAGTTACTTTTTGTAAAAGATGTAAAGTCTGTGTCTAGATTCATTTTTTTGCATGTGGATGTCCAGTTGTTTCAGCACTATTTGTTAAAGCATCGATCTTTTTTCCACTATATTGCCTTCGAACCTTTGTCAAAGATCAGTTAATTATATTTAAGGGTGTCTATTTCTGGGCTCTCTAGTCTCTCTTATTAATCTACTTGTCTGTTCTTTTGCTAATACCACACTATCTTGATTACTGTAGCTTTATAGTAACACTTAAAGTCAGGTGGCATCATTCTTTTGAAAAACTTTTTTCTTCTCTTTCAATATTCTGTTGGCGATTTGGGGTCTTTGCCTCTCCATATAAACTTTAGAATCAGTTTGTGAATATCCATAAAATAATTTGCTGGGATTTTGATTGAGATTGCACTGAATCTACAGACCAAGTTGGAAAGAACTGACATTTTGACAATATTGAGTCTTCCTATCCATGAACATGGAATATCTCTACATTTATTTAGTTCTTTGATTGTATTCATCAAATTTTTATAGTTTTCCTCATACAGATCTTGTATATATACAGTTAAATTTATACCTAAGCATTTAACTTTTGGAGGTGCTAATGTAAATGATAAAGTGTTTTTAATTTCACATTCCACTTGCTCATTGTTAGTATACAGGAAAGCAATTAACTTTTGTATATTAACTTGGTATCCAGCAACCTTGCTATAATTGCTTATTAGTGCCAGTATTTTTTTTTGTTGATTTTTTTGGATTTTCTATATATCGATTATGTTATCTGTGAACAAAGATGGTTTTATGTCTTCCTTCCCAATCTGTATAACTTTTATTTCGTTTCTTGCCTTATGGCATTAGCAAGGACTTTCAGTAATATGTTGAAAAGGAGTGAGAGGGGACATCATTGCTGAAGGGATTCTGGTACCAACTTCCAATGTTTGTGGATGGGGATTCCACACACCAATGAACAATGCTCAGGACACCAGTTGGGTGTCCTATAATTCAGCTCAACTCAATTCAATTCTGATACTATCTACTTGGAGACAGCATCAGGTTCCACAGGTTAAGGGTTCAGTCCTACAAGACTGCACCCACCTACCCACTCAGATGCCAGTTGCAAGCTCACGTTATTGCCTGTGCTTCTGACTGACTGGCTACAGACTGGACGTTCCAATAACCCACTCCTTGGACTTCAGACGCCAGACGAAATTCCAGGTTGTTATCTGTACTTCTGACCAACCGGCTATATAAATCAGAGACTCCCATGACCCCTTCCTCAGATTTGATTAATTTGCTAGAGTGGCTCACAGAACTTAGAAACATTTTACTTACTGGATTATTGGTTTACTATAAAAGGATATTATAAAGGGTACAGATGAACATCCAGATGGAAGAGCTGTGTAGGGCAAGGTATGGGAAAAGGGTGCAGAGCTTCCATGCTTTTTCCAAGCACACCACTCTCCCCAAATCATTATGTTTTCACTAACCCAGAAGCTCTCTGAATTCTGTCCTTTTGAATTTTTATGGAGGCTTCATTACATAGGCATGATTTATTAACTCATTGGCCATTGGTGACTGATTCAACCTCCAACTCACCAAGAAAATAAGAGAGAAGGCTCAAATACATAAAATCAGAAATGGAAGAGGAGAAATTACAATGGATGCCACAGAAATACAAAAGATTATAAGTGAATACTATGAAAGGCTATATGCCAACAAATTGGATAATCTAGAAGAAACAGATAAATTCTTAGAATCATACAACCTTCCAAAACTGAATCAAGAAGAAATAGAGAATCTGAATAGACCAATCACTAGTAGGGGGTTGAAACAGTAATCAAAAACCTCCCCAAAAACAAAAGTCCAGGACCAGATGGCTTCTCTGATGAATTCTACCAAACATTCTAAGAAGACTTAACACCTACCATTCTCAAACACTTCCAAAAAATTGAAGAGGAAGGGATACTTTCTAACTCATTCTATGAAGCCAGCTTTATTCTGATAACAAAACAAGATAAGGACAACACACAAAAAAGAAACTTAATAAAGGCCAATATCACTGATGAATATAGATGCAAAAATCCTCAACAAAATACCAGCAAATTGAACACAGCAATACATTAAAAAGATCATACACCATGATCAAGTGGGATTTATTCCAGGGATGCAGGCAGTGTTCAACATCCACAAATCAATCAACATGATACACCACATTAACAAAATGAAGAATAGAAATCACACGATCATCATGGGGCCGGCCCAGTGGAGCAAGCGGTTAAGTGTGTGCGCTCTGCTGCGGCAGCCTGGGGTTCGCCGGTTTGGATCCTGGGCGCGCACTGATGCACTACTTGGCAAGCCATGCTGTGGCAGTGTCCCATATAAAGTGGAGGAAGATGGGCACGGATGTTAGCCCAGGGCCAGTCTTCCTCAGCAAAAAAAAGAGGAGGATTGGCAGATGTTAGGAAAGGGCTGATCTCCTCACACACACACACAAAAAATCACATATCATCTCAATAGATGCAGAGAGCATTTGAGAAGACACAGCATCCATTTATGACAAACCTCTGAATATATTGGATATAGAAGGAAAGTATCTCAACATAATAAAGGCCATATATGACAAACCCACAGCTAATATCATACTCAATGGAGAAAAACTGAAAGGTATACCTTTAAGAACTGTCACTATTTGCAGATGACATGATTGTATATATAGAAAACCCTACAGAATCCACCAAAACACTATTAGAAATAATAAAAAAATACAGTAAAGTTGCAGGGTACAAAAGCAACATACAAAAATCAGTTGTGTTTTTATACACTAACAATGAGATAGCAAACAGAGAAATTAAGAATACCATTCCATTTACAATTGCAACAAAAAGAATAAAATACCTAGGAATAAATTTAATCAAAGGGGTGAAAGACCTGTACACTGAAAACTATAAAACATTGTTGAAAGAAATTGAAGACACAAGGAAATGGAAAGATATTCCATGCTCATGGACTGGAAGACTTAACATAGTTAAAATGAATATGAAAATGAAAATATGACATACCAAAATTTATGGGATACAGTAAAAGCAGTAGTAAGAGGGAAGTTTATAGCAATACAGGCCTACCTCAAAAAAACAAGAAACATCTCAAAGAAACAATCAAACAGTACACCTAAAGGAACTAGAAAAAGAAGAACAAAGAAAGCCCAAAATCAATAGAAGGAAATAAATAATAAAATATAATAAAAATCAGAGTGCAAATAAATGAAATGGAGACTAAAAAAACAATAGAAAAAAAATCAGTGAAACTAAGAGCTGGTTCTTTGAAAGGGTAAATGAAATAGACAAACCTTCAGCTAGATTCACATAGTTAAAATGTCCATACTACCTACAGCAATCTACAGATTCAATATTCAAAGCTCAAGATATCACACTCCCTGACTTCAAAATGTACTACAAAGCTATAGTAATCAAAACAGCATGGTACTGGCATAAAAAGACACACAGATCAATGGAATAGAATTGACAGCCCAGAAATAAACTCACACATCTATGGACAGCCAATATTTTTTTATTGAGGTCATAATAGTTTATAACATTGTGAAATCTCAGTTGTACGTTATTATTTGTCAGTCACCATATATATGTGCCCCTTTGCCCCTTATGCCCAATCCCTTTCCTCTCTGGTAACCAGTAATCTGTTCTCTTTGTATGGACAGCTAATTTTTGACAAGGAAGCCAAGAACATACAACGGAGGAATGAAAGTCTCTTCAATATATGGTATTGGGAAAACTGCACAGCCACATGCAAAAGAAAGAAAGTAGACCATTATCTTACATCATACACAAAACTTAACTCGAAATGGATTAAAGACTTGAATGTAAGACCTGAAACCATAAATTCTAGAAGAAAACATAGGCAGTACACTCTTTGACATGGGTCTTAGCACTATCTTTTTGAATACCATGTCTCACCAGGCTAGTCAAACAAAAGCAAAGAAAAAAATAATAAATAAATATCGCACTCCACCCTCTTCTTGCTTGTACGGTTTCTGAGGAGAAGTCAGATGTAATTCTTATCTGTATTCCTCCACAGGTATGATGTTTTTTCCTTCTGGCTTCTTCAGGATTTTTTCTTTATCTTTGATTTTCTGTAATTTAAAAATTGATATGGTGAGTTGTAGTTTTTCGGCGTTTACCTGCTTGGTGTTCTCTGAGCTTCCTGGATCTGTGGTGGTGGCATCTGACATCGATTTGGGGACATTCTCAGTCATTATTGTGTCAAATCTTTCTTCTGTTCCATTGTTGTGTGTGTGTGTGTGTGTGTGTGTGTGTGTGTGTGAGAAGAAGATTGGCCTTGAGCTAACACACATCTGTTGCCAATCTTCCTCATTTTTCTGGAGGAAGACTGTCCCTAAGCTAACATCTGTGCCAATCTTCCTCTAATTTGTGTGTGGATCACTGCCACAGCATGGCTTGAAGAGCAGTGTAGGTCTGCGCCCAGGATCCAAACTTGCGAACCCTGGGCCACCAAAGTGGAGCACATGAACTTAACCACTACACCATCAGGCCAGTCCCTCTTCTGTTCCTTTCTTCTTCTGGAATTCCCAATCCATGTATGTTACACCCTTTGTAGTTCTCCCACAGTCCTTGGATATTTTGTTCTATTTTTTTTTCAGTCTTTGTTCTCTTTGCTTCTTGCTTTTCAGTTTTCAAGAATTCAGTTAATACATCCTCTAGCTCAGAAATTCTTTCCTCAGCTGTGTCCAGACTACTAATAAGCCCATCAAAGAAAGGCATTCTTCATTTCTGTTACAGTGTTTTTCATCTCTAGCGTGCATTTGGTTCTTTCTTAGTATTTCCATCTCTCTGCTTACATTGCCCATCTGTTCTTGCATGCTGTCTACTTGATCCATGAGAGCCCTTAGTATATTAATCATAGTTATTTTAAATTCCTGGTCTGATAATTCCAACATCCCTGCCATGTATGGTTCTGATGCTTGCTCTGTCTCTTCAAGCTGTGTTTTTTTGCCTTTTTGTATGCCGCGCAGTTTTTTCTTGATATCCAGACATGTTGTACTGGGTAAAAAGAACTGCTGTAAATAGGCCTTTACTAATGTGGTGGTGAGGTCTGAGGGGAAGAGAAGCATTCTACAGTCCTACAATTAGGTCTCAGTCTTTTAGTGAGCCTGTGCTTCTAGACTGTGAACTTCACAAGTGTTTCTCACTTTTTTTCTCCCCCCATAGGTGGGACAGGATGGCTAGAGCCGCTGAAGTTAGGTACTTCCCTTCCCCAGGTCAGTTAGGCTCCGATAATACTCCAGCAGGTTAAGCTCTGGTTAACTGGTTTCCCCTAAGGCAGGCCTTGTTAAGAAGAACAGAGTGCTTTGCCATATTTCAAACTGGTTCCTTTTCCTTTCCCCCTGCTGGAAGCCAAGGGCATCTTGCTCTCATATTTAGTATGGGAACCTGGTCAAGCTCCTATAGGTAAGTCTCACAATATTGTGGAGGCCTCCCACAACTGGGTCCCCCTGGAGTTTTTAACTCTGAGAATTGTCCACACTGAGCCTCCAGCAATTCATTAATTATAGCTCAGGTTTTCCTACCCTGGCACTGGTTCCCACGGCAGTTTCTGCTCTTGAGTCTCTGCTCTGGGAAGTGTCATCTCCCTCTATTTGCCTGTTGGTCTCTCCAATCTTGGGGGCAGTGGTTTGTCCTGTGACCTTTCTCTCTTATGAATCCGAGAAGAGTTGTTGATTTTTCCATCTGTTCATCTTCTTACTTGTTAGGACGGAATGGTACCTTCCTAAATCCTTACATGTAGAACTGGAACCCGGCTTAGTTATTCAAGAGCTGGGTCACCTTGGACAGGTACTTTAAGCTCTCTGTGTCTCAATTTCCTCATCTATAAAATGGTCATAATATGGTACCTACTCCACAGGATTGCTGTGAGAATTAAATGAGTTACTACTCATAAAGTACTTAAAACAAAAGTTAGTACATATTACCATTTTTACAAATGCTACTATAGTTAAAAAATTTTTTTTCGATAAATCTCTGCTCTTAGGAAAATGCAAGTAACACAGAAACACAGATCTCTGGAGCATTCAGGAGAAAACATCACCCCCATCTGCCATGCAGATTCTCAGCCTACACACCAGGGGAGAGAGAATTGCCAAGCCAGTATATTATGAACACTACAATACTCTAAAACCATGCAGAGAACTAATATTTGTCTTGAACGGTGCCAGGTCAGATCATCCAAAGCAACCTACTATGGTTGCTCTCTGGTCATCAGACAAATTCCATGAAGGCATTTTCTTTATTGGAAGGTTTCCCCAGATTTGCCTTTGCCAGTGGTCATTCTCCATCATGAAGAAGAAATACAGACACTATAACATTTCCATTAAGTTACTCGTACACTTTGAGTCTTAAACAACTCAGGCTTAGGTGACAGATATAATGTTAGCTAATGTCTAGTCATCATTTGCTGAGGCAAGTACTGCTTTAAATGCTCTATGTATTTAACCATTCAATCCGCACCACAACTCCAGGAAGTATTATCTTCACCACTTTACTTTTGAGGAAACAGAAGCACAATTAAGGTAGGGAACTTGGCCAGGGATGCATAGGTTGTGGGTGGTTGAGCTGGGATGAAAGCACGTGTGCCTGGCCCTGGCTGCAGAGCCCACACTCTTTGCTACTACGCTCCACTGCCGTATTAGAGACACAGTCCCTAACTCGCATGGATTAGGAACTAGGAGAACTGCATTGTACTATAAGGTAGTAGTTTTTCTTCAGATCCTACAACACAGAAAATAACTATTAAATCAGTATCAAAGAAAATACATGGTGAGAGACTATTGCTGTTATTTACTAAGGCACGTAATGTTTCAAAAGTGATTAACCACTCTAATCCCCAGATTTCTGGATTTAATAATCCCCAGTTTTCTGGGTATTAAGTTCTTGTGAGATGTACACCTGGAATTTGTACAATGTTATAAACCAATGTTACCGCAATAAAAAAAAAAAAGTTGTGAAAAATAAATGAGTAATGAATTTGTGAAATGTGTAACACTACGCCTAGAACAGAGTAAGCACCCCATAAACTCAGTGATGTCTTATTGTTACTGTTTTTGTAATAATGGATTACAGAATTGAAAATAATTTAAGTATAAATTTCATTTACTGCTGGTTTCTATCATATTTACAATATAAGATGTTACAACACAAAATTTGCATCTCATGAAAAATTCTATAGATGTATTTCATTCCCTTGATATGCAATTCTGTAGTAGAGTCTTAATTTTTAAATGAAAATACTAGTTTAATATATATCTAGAATAACATGGGAGAAATCACTCATGTTATAATGTAATAAAATTATGATGTGATAAAATGTGTGTATAACATTAAAAAAAATTAAAAACTTCTTCCAGACTTCTGCTTAACTAAGCCATTGAGATCTACGTATGCAGTAGAAGACAACAGAATCTTTTTTTTTTCCTTAGCCCACATTTAAAAAAATGTGGGTATAAAAACATAAGCTCAGTATGAACACTGCTGGAAGAAAATAGAAGTGATACATTGAAAAATAAAGTGAAACTGCTACTAAATGTTCAAAGTGAATTCTGTCCCAAAGTCTTAAATGTTACATTAACTTCAGCAAAGTTTAAAATTTATTTTGTTTTTTTAATCCATCCAGCCACTCTGTGTCTTTTGGTTGGTGAATTCAATTCATTTACATTTAGAGTGATTGTTGATATATGAGGGCTTAATACGGCCATTTTATCTTTTGTTTTCTGGTTGTTCTATATTTCCATTGTTTCTTTTCCCTTGTATTTGTGTCTGCCATTTCAGTTTGGTGGCTTTCTGTGATGGCTTTCTCACTTTCTCTTTATTTATCATTTGTGACTCTGCTCTGACTTTTTGTTTTGTGGTTACCATGAGGTATGTATAAAAGATCTCATAGATGAGATAGTCCGTTTTCTGATAGTTTCTTATCTCCATTAGCTTATGCAGGTTCCATCCCTTTCCTCTTCCCCTTCTATGTTTTTCTTGTCACAAATTATTCTTTTTTGTATTGTGAGTCTGTGACCAAATTGAAGTGGTTATAGTAATTTTTTTGTGTGTGAGAAAGATTGGCCCTGAGCTAACACCCGCTGCCAATCCTCTTTTTGCTTGAGGAAGATTGACACTGAGGTAACATCTGTGCTAGTCTTCCTCTATTTTGTATGTGGGTCACCACCACAGCACGGCTTGATGAGTGGTGTAGGTCCATGCCTGGGATCTGAACCTGTGAGCCCCAGGCTGCTGAAGCAGAGCACGCCAAAGTTAACCACTGTGCTACTGGGCTGGCCCCAGTTATAGTTATTTTTGATGCTTTCTTTCCCTTTATCCTTAATTTTATAATTAAGTGTTTGCTAACCTATTCTGATATAGAGCAGCAATTTTCTGATTTTGTCTATTTATCTCCTTGCTCAAAGCTTTGTAAACCTTTGCCTTTTGTTTCAGGTAGGAGGGCTCCCTTCATCATTTCTTGTAAGGTTGATCTAGTGGTGATGAACTCCCTCAGCTTTTGTTTGTCTGGGAAAATTTTTATTTCTCTGTCATATCTGAAGGATAATTTCACTGGATAGAGTATTCTTGGCTGATAGTTTTTGTCTTTCAGTATTTTGAATATATCATTCCACTCTCTCCTAGCCTGTAAGATTTCTGCTGAGAAATCTGTTGAAAGCCTGACAGGGGTTCCTTTGTAGGTTATTTTCTTCTCTCTTGCTGCGCTTAATATTTTCTCTTTGTCATTGACTTTTGTGTGTGTGTGTGAGGAAGATCACCCCTGAGCTAACATCCATGCTAATCCTCCTCTTTTTGCTGAGGAAGACCGGCTCTGAGCTAACATCTATTGCCAATCCTCCTCCTTCCCCCCTGCCCCAAAGCCCCAGTAGATAGTTGTATGTCATAGTCGCACGTCCTTCCAGTTGCTGTTTGTGGGACATGGCCTCAGCACGGCCGGAGAAGCGGTGCCTTGGTGCGCTCCCGGGATCCAAACCCGGGCCGCCAGTAGTGGAGTGTGCGCACTTAACCGCTAAGCCACGGGGCCGGCCCTGTCATTGACTTTTGACAGTTTTAATATTATATGCCTTGGAGAAGATCTTTTTGCACTGATGTAATTAGGCATTCTATTAGCTTAACGTACTTGTATGTCCAGTTCCTTCCCCAGTTTGGGGAAGTTCTCAGCTATTATTTCTTTGAATAAGCTGTCTGCTCCTTTGCCCCTCTCTTCTCCCTCTGGGATACCTACAATCCTTACGTTACTTTTCCTAATTGAATCGGATATTTCTTGAAGAATTTCTTCATTTTTTAAAAATCTTAGTTTTCTCTCCTCTTCCACCTGGATCAGTTCTTGGTTTCTATCTTCAAGTTCACTGAGTCTCTCTTCCATAAGGTCTGCTATATTTCTTATGCTTTCTACATTAAAATATCTCATTAACTGTGTTTTTCATATCCAGAATTTCTGTTTGGTTTTTTTTTTTAGAGCTTCAATCCCTTTGGTGAAATATTCCTTCTGTTCATTAATTTTATTCCTAAGCTCACTGAGCTGTCTTTTTGAGTCTTCTTGTAACTCGTTGAGTTACTTTACGGCAGCTATTTTGAATTCTCTGTCAGTCAGATTGTAAGATTCTGTGACTTCAAGTTTGGTTTCTGGAGAGTTGTCATTCTCCTTCTGCTCTGCTGTGTAACTGTAGTTCTCCACGGCATTTGATGAGTTGATCCTCTGCTTACGCATTTGGGGTAGTAATCGCCATTCTTATTTGGGTATGGCTTTGGTTACTTTGGTTCTGAGCTGCTTCTGGTTGTATTTGAGTGCCTGCACTTTACATCCTCCACTGCCTCTGCTAGAGGCATCGTCAATGCCCTCCTTGTGCCACTGTGCCTCCGAGGTTGCTGCTGCCTTGCTGCTTATGATGTTGCTGCAGTCTCAGGTATTGCCACCAGAGTCACCAGGTTGTGTGCACTTCTGCTGCTTCTGGGGTCGCCTGGGTCTCATGCTCCCCCACTTGCCCTCTGCAGGCTCTCCACAGGCTGGGGTGCTGCTGCCCTATGCAACAGCTGTGCTGCTGCTCCTGGGTTATTGGGGGTGCTGGCAGCACCACTGCCAGGGGCACTGGGTTCACAGGTGTCGCTGTTGCTGCCAGGGGCCCAGGTTCTTGTATGTAGCCCCCGCTGCCAGTAGAACCAATGCCAGGCGTGCCATCACGAGGGGCTGACTCTCAAGTTCTGCTGTGGTTCCTGAAGCCTCAGGTCACAGGTGCCACCTGCCACTGCTGGGGGAGGAGTAGAGGCTAAGCCACAAGTATTGTTGTTGGCCCTGCCATCTCTGGTCACTGGTGCCCACCAGTGTGCTTTTTAAGAAGGGCACCCCACCCTCACTGAGGAAATTTATGCCTTGGATATAGTCCCCACTGCTGGAAAGACCAGTTCCACTGCTGGGGGAGGGGGAGGCAGCCGGCTTGCCAGCTCTGCTCTGTGTCCTGAAGCCTCGGGATGTGTGCATCACCTGCCACCACTGTTGGGGGCAGGGACCAAGCCAGGAGTGCTGTATTTGCCCTTGCAGCAAATAGTCTCTGGCGTGTGCGCCAGTGTGAGGATCCGCATTTTGGATCACCACCACTAGGGGAAAGAGAGCAGACTGCTTCCCTAGTTCCACTGCCTCCCAGAAATCCAGACCACCCACCTTCAGATATATAGATGCATGGATCACTCAGGCATTCTGATGTGCTGTGCAGGGAGTCCTTTGTTGGTGTCTGGATGTCTGACTGGTTGTAACTCAGAGGGGAGAGACAAAGGCAACAACTCACTCTGCCATGATGCTGACGTCACTCCCAAAATGTGTCTTTATTCAAATAGGGAGTTAGAACACCTATGATTAAAAATGCCTCATTTCTTCAGAATAATAAAAATAAGAGCTATTCTAGACTATTGTCAGTAGAGAGTTTTAGCTTGGGCATTAAAAACTCTGTTTGCTAGGCCCATAGATTACAGACTTATCTGTGTGCAGCTTTTATTATACACATATGGCTTTATCCCTAAATCCTGAAAAATAATGCAAACCAAAATGTGTCTTTGTCTGCGTCTGTTTGTAGAACAGAATCCTTACCTGAAACATAGTTTGTCAATGAAGGGCATTCCAATATATATAGCTTTCTATTCCCTGTATTCAGGAGGGAGATACCTAAACATTCACATATTCCTTTTTTTCTAAGTCTGTCTTCCTCTCCACTGTTAGGCAGAGTTGTTCGTGATAACATTTGCTATAATAACTAAAAGCAAACAAACAAAAATGTTTGATATCATCGTTAAATACTAAAAGATCTGAAGTGATTTTTTTTTTTTGGTGAGGAAGATTGGCCCTGAGCTAACATCTGCACCAATCTTTCTCTGTTTTGTATGTGGGACGCCACCACAGCATGGTCTGATGAGCAGTGTATAGGTCTGCATCCAGGATCGAACCTGTGAACCCCAGACCACTGAAGCAGAGTGTGCAAACTTAACCACTATACCACCGGGCCAGCCCCTGAAGTGATTCTTTTAAACAGATGATACACTCTTACTAGTCCTTACTATGTTCAAAATGCTTGACAAATATTAACTCATTTAATCCCCATAACTCTATGAGGTAGGTGACCATACTGAGGCCAAGAGGTTAGGTACCATGCCCAAGGTCATATAACCAGTGACTGGATTTGAGCCAGGCAGTCCAGATCAAATGAATCCCAGACTTGGAGGGTGGGTCTGGAGAATCAGGTAGTTTTGAAAAGCTCCCAAAGATTCCAAAGAGCAGCCAGGGCTGAGAACCATTCATTAGCAAGCATCACAAACACCTGGAAGGCTTATTAAGCCACAGACTGTTGGGTTCCACTCAAGAGCCTCTGATTGAATGGTTCCCAGGTGATGCTGGTACCATTGGTCTGGGGACCACACTTGAAGAACCACAGATCTAGGACTCTTAGGAAAGTGACTCTCAGGGCCTTGCTTTTTAAATTATACTACAGTACCTCTTTGCATTTTTTCTTTTCTTTTGTGAGGAAGATCAGCCCTGAGCTAACATCCATGCTAATCCTCCTCTTTTAGCTGAGGAAGACTGGCTCTCTGAGCTAACATCTATTGCCAATCCTCCTCCTTTTTTTCCGCAAAGCCCCAGTAGATAGTTGTATGTCATAGTTGCACATCCTTCTAGTTGCTGTATGTGGAACGTGTCCTCAGCATGGCCGGAGAAGCGGTGCATCGGTACACACCCGGGATCCGAACCCCGGGTTGCCTGTCTTAACCGCTAAGCCATGGGGCCAGGCCTCTTTGCATTTGAAGAGAGAAACAATTAGTGGTAGTAGCATCAAGAACAAAGTCTACTTTGTAGAGCCTTCTTATCTTTGCCTAATTTGTCATAACTTCCACCCATCACTGTTGACACACCCAACTGTATACTATATAAACCAATAAAAAAACCTCAGAATTTTGTTTCATTTGGTTGTCTATAGCCTCGGTTTTTTCTTATGTAGAATAGAATTAATACCTACCTCACTGTTGTAAGGATGTAATAATAAAATAATATATGTAATCACCCAACACAGTGATTGGCATTTTTGTAATTTCACGATTTTGAGCAAAAATATATTTTTAACAATCATAGTTTATTACTGTTTTCATCTCATATATTTTAGCAAAAAAGCTAAGGACTACTTACCATGGGATTATCTTTTGCAGATCTGTATGCTTTTATTTCCGGCATGTTTTTCTCAAGAAGTGCTAGAAGCCACTTTTTGGATTTTGACCAGTTTCTAGGTGAAAAATTTGCATATAAATTAATTTGAGAGCGCTTTATGAGTAACAGGTTACAGCACAAAAGGGGGAATGTCTATGTAATTATAATTATTTCTACAAATTTCTTCATTTTCAGCTAGAATTTCATGAGAGGTCTACCTTCAGACTTACTAATTCAAGAGGAAAATTAAAGGGGCAAGGTAGCCACATTTTAGTGTCTTTTGCAAATAAATGTTCCAATTCCTACAGGATTGGCATTGAATAAGAAAACAGGGCCCATGACCTGCTTGGTCTACTTTTACTCTGGCTCTTGTCAGTTGCGGGAGGATGAAAAACCAGCACAGGGACCCACTACCCACTGCTGGGTTTATCCAGGGAAAGCAAATTGGCTATGATCTTTTTAATCTTTTCTGACCAGGTATCATTGTAGACTAAGTACCAAGAGATTAAAAAATCATGAGTTACTTTGCATTCGAATCATTTTATAAACATTTATCTGAGCCAACTGTGAGAAATACATTTGACCACACCTACTTTTGCCTCAGAGAAAGTAAGGACAATAATGTCTGATTCTGAGACGGGTCACACTTGATGATTTAGCATGGTTCCAAATTGGTGGATTGAATGTGATAATAAGCTGTAAATGAGATAAAAGGCCTCAAAATAAATTCTTCATTTCATTCTCATTCTCTCTTTCTCTCTCTCATTTTTGGTCCTCAAAATAAGAAAAAATGGAAATAATACAACTTTCTTCTTCATTTCCTCCCTCAATTCACACACACACCAAAAACAAACTGGTCCTAAGAAATAGCTTCTCTCTCTTCCACTTAAACTGCTGTTATGTCTACTTAGAACAGAGAAATGAGAGAAATGTATGAATCGCTGAGAAGAGCGTGGTCAATGAAGTAATTATAGGCAACAAACACTCTACCTTAGGAGACATTCTGGCATCTGGGACCCATACTCAAAACCTTCATCATAAACTTGAAAATGCTGATAGAACTCCCTGCTTTTCCTCGTGTTTGTGGGAAACAAACCTTTTTTAAAGAGCACATTCACTGTGACCGGATAAAGGAGATGCCTACAAAGATAGAAACACATAAAAAGTCAGACCTGATGACCAAAATAGAAAGGCACAAGAGACAAAGAGGGCATTATTTAATAGCTATATATTAGGGGTAGATAATAATAAGTGACAGACTCTTTTGTGAAAAAGTCACTCTTAAGAGGTTTTAATATCTGCTTACTGTGGTCCAGATGACTTGGAGTAACTGAAATTGTGGTCTTAGTTACCTGAAGATGTTAAAATGCTTTCTAAGCAAGCACTGTTAGATCTTGACAAATGTGAGATGGTACATAGAAATAAATTGATTCAATACAATTTCAACAAGGATTTATTTAACAAATAATAACAATAACTAGCCAGCCCTGGTGGTTTAGTGGTTAAGATTTGGTGCTCTCACCACCACAGCCCAGGTTTGTTTCCCCAGTCAGGGAACCGCAGCACCCATCTGTTAGTTGTCAGACTGTGGCGGCTGAGTGTTGCTGTGTTGCTGAAAGCTACGCCACCGGGATTTCAAATACCAGCAGGGTCACCCGTGGTGGACAGGTTTCAGCAGAGCTTCCACACTAGAACAGACGAGGAAGAAGCACCTGGCCACTCACTTCCAAAAAAATTGGCCATGAAAACCCTGTGAATAGCAGCAGAGCATTGTCTGATACAGCATTGGAAGGTGAGTGGATGGTGCGAAAAGACCAGGCAAGGTTCCGCTCTGCTGTACACAGAGTCGCTAGGAGTCAGAATTAATTCGATGGCACTAACAACAAAAAAACAGTAACTAAGATACAGCTCATGCCTCTAGATAGCAGCAAAAAGTAACCAAATAACCAAACAAAGAATCAAGGTCAATATTAGTGACCAAATTTCCTAATATCTCATGGGATCCTACAAGTTTGAAATATTTCATATTGAAATATAGCACCTATCATCAGTCAATTTTACCATAAGTGAATAAAATGATTACTGTGGCATACTTAAGTAAAAGAATATCAAAGATTGTTAATATGCCCTAGATAGTAACACTAAGTACTGTTTATTTCATTTTTATTTACTATCCCATCCTCACTAGAAAACTTGCAGGATCTCTTTACCCCAAAGTTTCAAAGATATCCAAGAATTAGTTTTGTTTTGTTGTAGATACTGGGCATGCTAAAAGTTTGGCTGGTTGCTTGTTTTTATTTTCGCTTTCTCTCTCTTTTTTTCTGGACCTCTAACAAAATATTAAATGTTCTGTCTTATGAGTCTGCACTGTTGAATCCTGCCTCCAGCATCCCAGTATCCCACTGAGACGGAAAAATGCCTTATTGGTAACTTAATTTACCAAATCTCCTTATGCATGTGGGGAATTCTTCTCATGGCTCCCATGCCCAGCCCTTACCTTTACCAGGAAGCCTCAGAACATGGCTGAGTGCTACCTGGCTTCTGCTCTTTCCTGTCTCACCTGTGTCTCAGCACCAACCCTCTAGGAGGACCCTGGGCTCAGCCCTGAGGCCCACATTGACTTTGCTTCAGTCACCCTTTCAAGCCTCTCAAACATCCGGACCTTTGTCATCTACTTTATGATTCTGTCCTCTCCCCGTCCTTTCAATGTCTACTTGTAATCACATATTACATTGAACGTTTTTTTCAAAATTCTGATGGACGCATGACAATTGTAAGAGGAAAATCCATGTAGAGCACACACAATTGTATGGAATGACTAAAGAGAAATTACTTTAACGTATTAAAATGATTACATTGGCTTATTTGCTCATCTTAAAATCAGAGTGCTAAATGAAAATTGCCCATTAATTAGAATTTAAAAGATTAATATAATCTCTTAAATGCCTAGTTAGGTAGACTTCATCAATCCACCAGATAATTTTTGAAGTCCAAGGTATATGCTTCAAATTTTTTAAAATTTTTATTCCAAAAAAACAAGATTAAATAATACCAATGCCTCTATTTACCTTACTAAGTTGCTCAGGTCCATTGTCCCATGAGTGCCTAAATTCTCCAGTTGTTCATGTAATTCTTCAGTCAGTTGTCCAGTGAACTGATATACATTGCTAGTCCCTAGTTTCTCTTTCATCACAGTATAAAGTTTTTCATGCATTGTTAAAAATACATTCTTTGGAATTGATGCTATAAACAGAGAAAACTATTATCAAAAGAAACAACTCCTTAAAGCAAATAGTCAGTGTACCCCTACTAATACTTGGTCAGTGGGGACTATAGCCAATGTCCACCCAGTACATAAAATCACCTCCTGCAAATAAAAGTAGATGAAGATCCAACCTATTCTGTGAGACAGTAAAAGCATGTAGGGTGATTCACTTTAAGGGATGATCTATAAATGGGTGATTAAGAGGGCTTCTGGAGGGACTGGCCTGGTGGCATAGTGGTTAAGTCCATGAGCTCCGCTTCGGCGGCCCAAGGGTTCGCAGGTTCGGATCCCGGGCGCAGATGTATGCACTGCTTATCAAGCCATGCTGTGGCAGCGTCCCACACATAAAGCAGAGGAAGATGGGCATGGATGTCAGCCCAGGGCCAATCTTCCTCAGCAAAAAGAGGAGGATTGGCAACAGATGTTAGCTCAGGGCTAATCTTCCTCACATAAAAAAAAAGAGGGCCTCTAGAAAACACAAATCTAATGATTATGTCCATGTTTAAAACCTTTCATGGCTTCTTATCCTTAACAAAGTTTACAAGGTCTTCTACCATCTTTCTAGCTCTCCAATGATATTTCCACCCCCTTCTCCCTCCAAATCTATATTCCAGGTATGCTGAAAACACACACTCTTTTATATATCCCAGCATTTTCATGAGCTGTTCTATCTGCTCAGAATGTTCCCTACTTGACCAACCTTCCCCCGACCCACAAGCCATAAATTTCTCCTGCTAATTTCTATTTCTCTTTCAAGCGTCTTCTTGAACATTACTTCCACCAGGAGGCCTTTCCTAAACCCATGACTAGCTTTGGCCCCACTATTTCCTCCACATTAGGATTCATGCTCCTTCCACCATGCATACTCCTGCTTGGGTTGAGGTGGTGAGAGTATGAGCGAGTTTTTAAACTCATTGTTCCTTTTTATTTTTCTTTAATCCTGTTTTATTGTCTTCAAAGTAACTTTTTCAAAAAATAATTTTTACTTTTGTAATTCATCATTCTATTCTGTGTAGATTACATTTTGTGTAAATTAATTAAAAATAATTTTTAGATTTCCTGAGCATACATCTTCTCTGTGGTAGGGGAATACACGAGAGGAATAAGAAGCTGGCTCAACAGTAAATATTAACATATTTCATCTAAGTAGAAATATTTAAACATAAAAGTCCACACAGGAAACATAAGTGAGAAAAACTGATCAATTCCATATACCTCTGATAGGTGAGTAAGTAGGCATATTTTCCTGAAGGGATATGTGAACTTACAGATCAAGAGCCTTCAAAGTATTTATATTCTTTGATCTGGAATTCCATAGTCCAAACATCAAGAAGCACTAAACAGTCAAAGAATTTAAGCAACATGTTGTGATTTTAATGCAAACAGAAAGAAAAAATAATCATGCTAATAATCACTGACAGCTTTTAAAACAAACTGTTTCGTCTTAATGGCAAGAAATGCACGAGAGGCTACCTGAAAAAAAACCTAGGAAAGAAGCAAAAAGGGAAGCAAAGAGAAAGAAGCCGTAGACAGCAGAAGCAAGCACAGACATTGTGAAAGCAGAGAAAAGAACCAGGCACAAAATGAACCAGCTCTGCATTCTTGGGAGGACAAATGACCTCAGGACGCATGTTTGCAGCCTGGGAAAAAATAAAGGCAGACTGTCACACTGGAAGCGTGCTGACTGTACAATCCAGCAGTCTCTGAGGATGGAGAATGAACGGGCACCAATTACATGAAGCCAAGCCCCACTTACCTTAACAGCCCTATGGAATATGTCAGGAAATGCCATGTAAAGGGTTTACTAAGCAGTGGAATTCTACTTTCAGAGAGAAGAGTAGCAACAAGGGATCAAGCCAAGAGCTATAGCCTGTAGAACATTGTATACACAGCAGCAGAAGAGAGTTAGCAACATTATGGAGAGCTGTAACAGGATACAGATTCCAAATATTTTCCAAAGTAAACATCAGTGAGGTAACCTCATCTCTTATACATGTCTAATCAAGATCTAAATGTATCAGGTTGCCAATAATTTTTTTTTCAATGACCAAACTCATCATAAATTCTTTTCTCCTACTATCCCTACTCTAAAGAATAAAAAAACGGGCCCTCTCATTTCTTGATAGAGGAGTGAGGAGGAGGTAATTGTTACTTAAAACTACTTTTGGATTCCAGTGTTGTATTTTAAATGAAATATCTGAAAAAATTCTTCACCTGTATGATAGACGGGATTTTGCACTGCCAGTTTAAAATCTACTTCTTTGGCTTTTAGAAACACGTTAACTCCCTCTTCTTCAGTAACAAAGGTCATTCGGTTGCCCATAGCAAAGACTGTAAATATTGGTCCATGCTGAAAGAAAACACACAAATACAGATCATATTAGTAAGTGTCAGGGGAAGAGGAAGAATCTCCCTCTGCCCTTTCCCTTAAGGTTCTTATGGCTGGCCAAATAATTAACAAGACAGGTTAGTAGGAGAAAATAATACCAAGTTTAATAACATGTATACATGGGAGAAAGCAGGGACACTGCATTTCTCAACACAATAGCAGAAATTCTCGTCTTAAATACCATGTTCAGCCAACGACAAAGGAGGATGTTGGGGGTGGGGGGAGTCAGTTACAGGAGATTACCACCAAAGCACAGTAAACAAGAGTAAGGTTATTATGCAGATTTAAGGCCTCACCTTCCACATTGATAAGCCTCTAGAAATGAGGCCATCCCCCCCTCTTCCCAAAACAGAGAGGGAGATACCTTTACAAATGGAGATTTCCCTTCTAAATGTAAATGTTTGTCTGGCAACTCCTTGCAGGGCCATCCAGAGAATGTGGCCAGAGAGACAGAACTTCTGATAAGATGGGCTTGTTGGTGCCTTTCCTATTGTAACATTTATCCTACATTATCTTTACAGCCATCATGATAGAAGAACTGTTCCAGGAAGGAGGCACCATGTCAAATTCTTTAGGCAGTTAGTGGGGGAGGTCAAATGTCCCTCAGAGAAAACAATCAAGGTAAAGAGATATATTTTAGGATGGCCAAATCTCGATCTCCCACAATGGAAACTTGGGGGGAGGGTCTTTTTTTCACTCAGCATAATTCACTGAGATCCATCCAGGTTGTTTTATGTATCAATAGCTCATTCCTTTACATTTCTGAGTAGTATTCCATGGTATGGATATACCACAGTTTGTTTAAACATTGTTGAAGGACATTTATGTTCTTTTCAGTTTCAGGCTGTTACAAAAAAAGTTGCTATAAACATTCATGTACAGGTTTTTGTGTGAACATAAGTTTTCACTTCTCTAGAATAAGTGCCCAGAAGTGCAATTGCTGAGTCATATGGTAGCTATGTGTTTCATTGTTTAATAAACTGCCAAAGGGTTTTCCAGAGTGGTTGTGCCATTTTACATTTCTACCAGCAATATATGAGTGATTCAGTTTCTCTGCATCTTTACCAGCATTTGGCTGTTCTCATTATTTTTTATTTAGCCATTCTGTTAGGTGCATAGTGATATCTCACTGTGGTTTTAATTTGCATGTCCCCAAGTGCTAATGACATTGAACAGTTTTTCATGTGTTCATTTGCTACCTGTATATCTATTCTCTTCAGTAAATTATCTGTTCATGTCATTTATTAATTTTATAATTGGACTGTTATTTTTTTTTTTTAATATTGAGTGTTGAGAGCCAGCCCTGATGGCCCAGTGGTTAAAGTTGGGCACTTTCACCACTTCAGTGGCCCAGGTTTGTTTCTCAGTCACGGAACACCACCACCCATCTGTCAGTTGCCATGCTGTGGCAGCAGCTCACAGAGAAGAGCTAAAATGACTTACAACTAGGATATACAACCATGTGCCAGAAGACTGGGGAGGAAAAGAAAAAAGAGGAAGATTGGCAACAGATGTTAGCTCAGGGCGAATCTTTCCCTGCAAAAAAAAATATTGAGTGTTGAGAGTTCTTTATATATTCTAGATACTAGTCTTTTGTTGGATACATGACTTGCAAATATTTCCCTCAGTCTATATCTTGTTTGTTCATCCTCTTAATGGGGTCTTAGAGCAGAAGTTTTTAATTTTGATGAGGTCCAATTTATCAGTTTTTGCTTTTATAAACTGTGCTTTTGTTGTCAAGTCTAAGAACTATTTCCTAGCCCTAGATTAAGAAGATATTCTCCTATATTTTTTTCTAAAAGTTTTATGGTTTTATGTTTTATTTGTTGAAAAGGCTATCTTTACTCCATTGAGTAAAGGTGGTTTTACATCTTTGTCTAAAATCAGTTGAGCATTTAGGTGTGTCTATTTCTGGATTCTCTATTCTGTTTCATTGATCTTTGAATCTATCCCTCCACCAATACCACACAGTCTTGATTACTGTCACCATATAATAAGTCTTGAAATTGAGTAGAGTGATTCCTCCCATTTTATTCTTCTCTTTCAAAACTGTTTTAGCTATTCTAGCTCCTTTGCCTTTTCATATAAATTCTTGAGTAATCTTACCTATACCTACAAAAAAAACTTGCTGAGAATTTGATACGATTTGCATTAAACCTGTAAATCAATTTAGGGAGAACTGACATCTTTACAATGTTGGCTTTTCCAGTCCATCAACATAGTATGTCTCTTCATTTGATTTCTTTCATCAACGTTTTGTAGTTTTCAGCACACAACTCCTATACATGTTTTGTTAAATTTACACCTAAATATTTCTTTCTCTTTTTGAGTCATTGTAAATGGTATTGTATTTTTAATTACCATTTCCACATATTCATTGTTAATATGTATCAATACAATTGATTTTTGCATGTTGGCTTTATATCCTACGACCTTGCTGAACTCACTTATTAGTTCCAGGAGATTTTTTGTAGATTCTTAGGATTTTCTAAGGAGACAATCATGTCAGCTGCAAATAGGGACAGTTTTATTCTTCCTTCCTATATGTCTTTTACTTCTGTTTTCTTGCTTTATTGCACTCCCTAGAACTTCCAGCACTATGTGGAATAAGAGTGGTGATAGTAGACATCCTTGCTTTGTTCCCAATCAGAGATGAAGCATTTAATCTTTCACCATTAAGACGGCTATTAGCTGTAGGATTTTTGTAGATGTTCTTTATCAAGTTGAAGAAGATCCTCTCTGTTAGTACTTTTCTGAGAGGTTTTTTTTTTAATCATGAATGGATGTTGACTTTTGTCAAATGTTTTTTCTGTATCAATTATCATGATTGTTTGCTTTTTCTTCTTTGGCCGTTAACATGGTGGCTTACACTGATTGGTTTTCAAATACTGCACCAGTCTTGAATCCCTGGAACAGACCTCACTTGGGAACTGGGTATAACTCCTTTCATATATTGCTAAATTTTATTTGCTGATATTTTTTAAGGAGTTTTGCATCTATTGACTATAGTTTTCTTCTTTTGTACTGTCTTTTTCTGGTCTGGTATTAGGGTAATATTGCTTCATAAAATGAACAGGGAAATTCCCCCTTCTCTTCTACTTTCTGTATAGAAGTGATGTTAATTCTTCTTTAAATATTTGGCATAATTCTCCAGTAAAACAATCTGGGCCTAGAGATTTCCTTTTTGGGAGTTTTAAAATTATTAACTTAATATTATTGTTACTGCTGTTGAGTCAACTCCAACTCCTAGCAACTCCTGTAAAGCAGAGTAGAACCCTGCCCAGTCTTTTTGCACCACCCTCTCACCTTTTGGTGCTACATCAGACAATGCTCCACTGCTATTCACAGGGTTTTCATGGACAATTTTCCAAAGTGGGTGGCCAGGCCCTTCTTCCTAGTCTGTCTGAGTCTAGAAGCTCTGTTGAAACCTGTGTACCGTGGAAGACCCTGCTGGTATCCAAAATCCCATTAGCATAGCTTTCAGCATCACAGCAACACCCAGCTGCCACAGTATGACAACCCAAGATGGGTGGCATGGTTCCCTGACCAGAAACAAACGCAGGCTGCAGCCACGAGAGCACCGAATCTTAACCACTAGACCACCAGGGCTGGGTCAATTTCCTGAATTGCATAGGCCTATTCAAGTTATCTATTTCATATTGAATAGTTGTGCTGGTTTGCTTTTTGATGAATTGGTCCATTTCATCTAAGTTGTCAAATTTATATGTGTAGGGTTGCTCACAGTATTCTCTTATCACCGTTTTGATGTCTGCAGGGTATGCAATAATATCTCTTGTTTTATACCGACTTTGGTTTTTTATGTCTTCTCTCTTTCTTTCTTTGCCAGTCTTGCATGAGGTCTTTCGACGTTATTGATTTTTTTAAAGAACTGGCTCTTTCTTTTATTGATTTTCTCTATAGTTTTTCTGTTTTCAATTTCATTGATTTCTGCTCTTCAGTATTTCCTTCCTCCTGCTTGTTTTAGGTTTGTTTTGCTCTTTTGTGAGAGGGGGCTGACGGTGAAGCTTTGATTACTGATTTTAGACATCCTTTTTTATAATGTAAATATTTAGTGATATAAATTTTCCTCTCAGTACTGCTATAGCTGTGTCCCAAACATTCTGATAGATTGCATTATTTTCTTTCAATTCAATAAATTTTTATTTCCCTTGAGAATTCTGCTTTGATTCATGGATTACTTAGATGTTCTTTAGTTTCTAAGTATATTGTTTAGTTTCTAGCTTCTTGTTATCTTTCTGTTTCATATCTTCAAGTTTCAAGGGAACTTGAAAAGAACATGTGCCCTGCTTTGTTATGTGGAACGTTCTGTAAGTATTCCTTAAATCCTTTTAGTTGATGGTCTTTTATATTCTAGCTGATTTTCTGTCTACCTGTTCTATCAATTGCTGAGAGAGGGTTGTTGAAGTGTCCAACTATAGTTGTGGATTTGCCCATTTCAAATTTATTTCAGTTTTGGCTTCACATAATTTGCAGCTCTGCTGTTTGGTGCATGCACATTTATGATTGTTAACTCTTCTTGGTATACTGACACTTTTATCATTATATAACATCCCTCTCTGTCTCTGATGATCTTCTTTGCTCTGAAGCTACTTTATCTGATATTAATATAGCCACTCCTACTTTCTTTTGATTAATGCTTACATTTATAGCTTTTTCCATATTTTTGTTTTCAATATGCCTATTTCATTATATCTGAAGTGAGTTTCTCACCAATGTCATATATTTGAGTCATGTTTTTATCCATTTTGGAAATATGTTTTTTAATAATTATATTTATACTATTTATAATTTAATGCAATTATTGATATATAAGGGCTTAAGTCTTCTATTTTATTTTTAGCTTTTTGTGTGTTCTCTCTGGTTTTTGTTTTTCTGTTTTACCTGCTTTCCTGTGGGTTACTTGAACATTTTTTAGAACTTCATTTTGATTTATCAATAGTATTTTTGAGTGAATCTTTTTGTATAGCGTTTTTAGTGATTGCTCTAAGTATTACTTAAACATACATAACTCACCATAGTCAATTTGTGTACTCATTTTACCAGTTCAAGTGAATCTCTCTTTTATGTCCCTTTACTGTCTCCCATATATAATATAATTGCATTAAATATTTCCTTTACATACATTTAGAACCACATCAAATAGCGTTACAATTTTTGCTTCAGCCACCAAACATAATTTAGAAATCTCAAGAGGAGAAGGAAAGTCTATTGTATTTACATATTTTTTGTTTACTGTGTCCTTTCTTCCTTCTTGATGTTCAAGATTCCTTCTTTCATTGTTCCCTTTCTGTTTAGAGAACTTTCTCTAGTTATTTGTTTAGGATAGGTCTACTAGCAACTAATTCTCTTAGTTTTTCTTCAACTGAGAATGTCTTGATTTCTCCCTAATTCCTAAAGGATATTTTTGCTGGAGATAGGATTCTAGGTGGACAGTTCTTTTGAGTACTTGAAAAATGATATGCCACTAAATCTGCTATCATTCCAGTGCCCTCCCACCCCGCCCCTGATGATAAAGTTTCATTTGTCTCTTGTTGCTGTTACGAGTTCTTTCTTTGTCTTTAGTTTTCAGAAGTTTGATGATCATGTGTCTTGATGTGGATTTCTTTTGTTTGGAATTAGCTTACCTTTTTGAATCCGTAGGTTTATGTCTTTTGCCACGTTTAGGAATTTTTCAGCCTTTATTTCTACAAATAGTTTTCAGCCCCACCCTCCTTCTCCTCTCCTTCTGGGACTCAGATGACATAAATGTTAAGATCTTCTTTTATAGTTTTACAGTTCCTGAAGGTCTGTTCATTTTTTTTTTTCAGTTTATCTTCTGTTATTCATATTGGATAATCTGTATTGATGTATCTTCAAGTTCACTGATTCTTTTCTCTCTTCTGCATTGTGCTATTGTACCATCCACTGAGTTTTTTTTTCTTTTTTAATTATTCTAGTTTTTCAGTTCTAAAATTTCCATTTGTTTCTTCTTTACATGTGCTATTTATTTGCTCAGACTTCTTTTTTTCATTTGTTTCAAGCATGTTTATATTTACCTGTTGAAGCCTTTTATTACAGCTGTCTTAAGATCCCTGTCAGATAATTCTAATATCTGGGTGATCTCAATGTTGGCATCTGCTGATTGTCTTATTCAAGTTGAGATCTTCCTGGTCCTTGGTATGAAGAGTGGTTTTCTATTTAAATCTGGACATTTTGAATCTTATGTTATGACACTCTGAATCTTATTTAAATCTTATATTTTTCCAGGCCTCCTCCGACATTATTCTGATGTGAGAAGGGTGATGCCATCTCACTACTGCTAGGTAGTGGGGTGGAAATTGAAGTTCTTCACTTGGCCTCTATTTGCACCTGGAGGAGAAGGGCTCCTTGTTACCGCTGGTTGGGGTGAAAGTTAAGTCTTCCCACTAGGTCTCTTCTTACACCACTCTGGCTGGGAAAATGAGGGGATCCTCATTGCTGCTCCAATATGACCTCTGCTGGCATGGGGGTGAAAAGGGTTCAGGAAGTAGCCTCTTTATTGCTGAGTGCTGGTGAAAATCCAGACCCCGCCGCTAGGGCTCATCAATCACCACCCCAGTGAGTAGAAGACTCCTTGTTATTGCTAGGTGGTGGTGAAGTCCAGGCTCCTGATGTGGTCTCCACTAACACTGAAATGGTGATGGCCTCATTATTCCTGAGCAGTGTTGAAAGTCATGATTGTCCACTAGGCCTTCTCTGATACCACCCACCTAGGAGGGGGAGTGTTACTTCATTACAGCCTGACAAGGGTTTATGGGTAGGCTTTCCACATGGGACTTGCTGACTGAGGTGACGCCATGGTTTTTCCTATAGTATTTGGCTGGAGTAGAGCAGATATTGTCTAAAAGTTTTCTGTCTTGCTAAGCTGCTCCTTTCCTGGTCCTTTACCTAGAGAAATTAGGCTTTTGAGGGGAGCTTATTTATTTATTTTCTTTGGTCTGTGCCCACTGGCATCTCCAGGTTGCTGGCTTTTCTAGAAACCAATCTACAGATACAAAGCAGAAAGAAGACTCAGAGAACTCACTGCCATGTTGTTCCTCAGATCTTGTGGTTGTTAGCCTGTCTGCGTTCCTCTCTCCACCTTTCAGAATCGTATGTTCATTTTACATGTAATGTCCAAGTATTATTTAGCTGTACTTAGTTGGGAGGAATAGGGAAAAATACAACTATGCCATCTTTTCAAAAGCAAACATCCCTGATTCATTGTTTTTAATTCATAGACTATCTCTGAAAGTTAAATATCTCTGAGTCTTCTGCCCATGATGCTGTTTATCCTCCTTCCAAGAATGGAAACATTCTTGCTGGAAGGGAAACTAGGCAGCTGGAGGACATAGGTGAGAAGAATACGTTTCATTGCATACAAGTTTATGCCTTTAGAATATGAACCTATTTGAAAAAAACTAACTAATTTTTAAAGAAGAAGATGGACTTCCAATTTTGGTAGCAATATTGTGGCAACTTCTTTCGGAATTGTGCCACTTCTTTCCTGGAAACCACACAGAGCCACAAGGAGAATGAAACAAATGCAAGCACAAGCAATATGTTGAGCTAAACAATAAGAAGAAAATCTACAAACTACAAAAGTGTGGCCCACAGCACCTGAAACCAGCAGGACTGGCAGTGGAAGCTATAACATTATGGTGGGAAAGAATAAGGAATGTACACGGGGTTCAATAATGGAAAAGCTCAGAAATATACACTCTGAGATAGGAGAAGGCAATACACAGAGTGTGGATCACTGTGAGATGGGCTAAGATAAATAGGCCATGGATATTGAGGGAGGTAACAAAAGATGACACAGAAGGTGTTCAGAAGGTTCCAGAAGGACCATCTTCTAAAAGTGCTGAGAAGACAAGCACTGTTTCTCTTAGAAGCAGCAGCTATTGAAGAAAGGCAGTGAAAGCTCAAGTCTGAAAGATTTGATCCTGAAGGCAGAGGAGCCATGCATGCAGAGGCACTATATTTTCACTGTAGCAAAAGAGTATAGGAAACTTAAGCCAAGAAACCTGGAAAGCAACAGCCCCAACCAAAACTTCCTGCTGACAGCTGGTCCAAGACAACACAACTCCTTAAGATATGGTTAAACAAAATGGAAAACTTCAGCACTATAAGAAAAATTCTTAAAAATAAAAAAGAGAGAGAAGCAGAAGTTCCTTACAAATGAAGAAACTCTCAAAAATATTTGCTCAAGAGTACATAAAACCTGTAATGCAAAATTATTTTTATGAAATTAAAAAATTAGGGGGCCACCCCCTGGTCTAGTGATTAAGTTCAGTGCATGCTGCTTCGGTGGCCCAGGTTCAGTTCCCAGCAGCGGACCTACACCACTTGTTGGCAGCCATGCTGTGGTGGGAACCCACATACAAAATAGAGGAAGCCTGGCACACATGTTAGCTCAGGGTGACTCTTCCTCAGCAAAAACAAAAGAAAAAAAATTAATGTAATTATTGCAGCTGCAAAGGAAATAAACAAAGCAGAAATATAAGGAACCAGGGAAGAAATAGTGAGACAATAGAAGAAAATTAGGAAATAAAAGAATTCAGAAAAGAAAGAGATGATAAAGACATTTCTGAATAAAAGACAAGAATTACAAGAAGGACAAGGGAGACCAAGCCACAAAACACAGAGAGTCTACAGAAAGGAAAGTATAGAAATGTGAAAAATAAAAAACATGAAATACAAATAAATATGTGAAAAGAATTGCAGGGGAAATGACAGCTGTAGAAGACAGGCAAAAGAGATTAAACCCATGCATAACTGGACCTCTTTCCCAAACTTCACGTTCATTTATCCATAAACTGCTTAACTCAACATCTCCACTTGGATGTTGACATCTCAAACTCCTACATATCTGAAACTGATCTTCCCTTCCAATTTCTTCTTCTTGCAATCTTGACCATCTCACTTGCTGGCAACTCCACTTTCTAGTTTCTCAAGCCAAACTTCTGGAAGCCACCTTTGACCCTTTCCATTCTTTTCTATGCCACATTCAATCCACCAGTAAGTCTTGTTGCTTCCACCTTCATACTATATCCAAGGATTTCTCAAACCGCCACTGCTACCACCATGGTCCAAGCCACCATGATCTCAAGCTTGAATTATTGCAGTAACATTCATATTATCTTCTTTCTTTTACCATTATGCTCCTGTTTTTAACAGAACAGCCAAAGTGACTCTTTAAAATTTAAATCAGAGCACATTGCTTCTCTGCTTAAAACACTCAAAAGTTTTCCTGTCTCATTCTAAATTACAAGTGCATTTACACTTTGATTCTGATAATTTTCTGTACAGATATACTTGCACACATATAAATGACATTTGTTGCTACATTATTGATAGTAGCAAACTACAGAAAACAAACCATCTCAATTATTAAGCAACTGTTTCAGTGAACTATGATCCAGGGGATACTTTGCAGCTTTTAAAACAAATGCAGATGCTTCTGTTTCTGTGTAGGATGAGGTAGAACCAGGTGATCTAAGGATCTCACTAGCCACTAGGAAAAGATGAATAGCTTACAAAGATCATATTTTTAAAGGCATCTGAGAGTTGGGGAAATAATCAAGACTAAATGAACTAAAATTCCACAGACAGAGAACTGCATGGAGGTAAAGAGATAATGAGTTACTATTTTTACCTGGCGGCATCTGTCAATTCTGGATTTGGATTGAAGGTCAGGACTGAAAGATCACCTTCAATAAAACAGCTAATAACAAACTTAATGGTGAAATTTTGAATACTTTTCCACTCATATTAGGAAAAAGACAAGCATGTCTTCTCTCACCACGTCTACTCAACAAAATAGTAGATGTCGTACTGATTGTAATAACACAAGGGACAAGAATGAGAAAAAAAGAAATTAAATATATTTGTTTCAGGACATATTGTTTGCCTATAAAAATCTTAAGGAAGGTAAAAAATAACTACTGGAACTAATAAGTGAATTTAGCAAGGTCGTAGGATACAAAGTTAACAGACAAAAAAACAACTGTATTTTTACCTGCTAGCAGGATACAAGTGGAGAACAATGTGAAAACAATTTTATCTACAATAGCTCAAAAATATAAAATACTGAGTCAGCCTTGATGGCCTAGCTGTTCCAGTTCGGCACATTCTGCTTCAGTGGCCCAGGTTCGGTTCCTGGGTACAGAATAACACCACTCATCTGTCAGGCAGCAGCTCACATAGAAGAACTAGAAGCACTCACAACTAAAATATACAACTATGTACTGGGGCTTTGGGGAGAAAAATAAAGAGAGAGAGGAAGACTGGCAACAGATGTTAGCTCAGAGACAATCTCTAAGAAAAAAATATATGTATATAAGATACTTGAGAAATAATTAACAATCAGGCAAGACTTCATCACAAAAAAACTACAGAATATTTCTGAAAGAAATTATATAGCTAAATAAATGGAGAGATATACAGCATTCATAGATTAGAAGACTTAATATTATTAAAAAGTCAATTCTCTTTCAAGTTTTCTGAGTTAAACTTCCAATCATAATTCCAGCAGTCTTTATTATAAATATTGACAGGCCAATTCTAAAATTTATATTAAAATGCAAATAATCTTGAATGCCAAGTCAATTACAAAAGAAAATATAAAGAACTTTTACTACCTGATTTAAAGACTTACTATAAAACTATAGTATTTAAGACAGTGTAGTATTAACAAAGGAGTGGGCATATAAATCAATGGAATAGTATAGAAAGGCCAGAAATAGATCTACACACATATGGTCAAATAATTTTTGAAAAGCTGCCAATACAATTCAATGAGAAAAGGAAAGTCCTTAAAGAAATGATACTGGATCAACTGGACTTCCAACTAGAGAAAAAACGACCCTCACCCCTTACTTTCACCATACAAAAAATTGAACTCAAAGTGGATCATACACCTAAATGTAAAATGCAAAACTATACACCTTTTATAAGAAAACAGAATAATCTTTGTGACCTTGTTTGACCTTCTGAGACAAGCTTGTAAAAACCTTCCTTAAAATTTATCAAAACGTATGCCTAAGGAAGGCTATGGGAGACAAAAGAGCATTTCTTTTAAAGGTATTTTTTCATCTTTAAGATTAGCAAGAATTATGGTACTTGGTGTGAGCCAGAATACAACGAGACTGGCAATCCCCTCCACTCTAAGGAAAAGAAAGTGTGTATTGTTACACCCGTTTGCAAAGGTAACACAATAATATAAACAATTTCAATGTTCATGTCCTTCTACTGAGCAATTCCACTTTTAGGAATTTATTCTGAGGAAACAATCAGATATGTGCAAAAAGCACAACCACACAATACACACACACACACACACACACACACGAGACTGTTCATCAAAAGATTGTTTGAAATAAGGGGAAAAAGTTGGCAGTAACCTTTATACTATTTTTGAAAGACATACTTTTGAAAGATATATTTGAAACCTATTTTAAGGACAAAAACATCTACTACAACGATACTAATTTCCTTAGTGCGCAGTGAAATTGGATCTCATCATCATCAAATAATAAAAACAGCCGAAAATACAGTGCCAGCTAAATTTGTCAAGACCAAGTTTGCAAGCAATTTTTACAATAGCCTGGTGTAAACTTCGATTTGGATACTAATTTATTACGCGTTTTCATACACTGAAATTAATTGTATTACACTTGTCTTTGCCAATTATTGGAAGTATTTAGTTAATATGTATACCCAGGATTTTTTAAATGATGAAGTAACTAGCACTTATAAATTAATCTCTATTTCCAAAAAGGCAGCTTACAAGCTGCATTGTATTTCATAATGACAAAAATCTATTTATTTCGAAAAACCTTGCATAAAACATAGTCGTTGTTAGTTGAGGAATTAATGACTAGATGGTTTAAGTGTGCACAGCAGGTATGTTCCCCGTGTTGTAACATTGCACTTGAAGGCCAAAAAATGGAAATAAAAAAGAAAACATTACTCCACCAGAAACCCCACCTGTAAGGTCACATACCTTGATTCTTGCTTTTTCTATAAATTCTAGAGGGGCTTTCCCAAACTCAAATCCAGCTCCAAACCAAGGAATCCAGCCCCCTTCGCACGGAGGTCCACGCAAGTTCTTCCACTGAAGGAATAACAAAAGAGCAACGCACCCAAGGATTATAATCACCGCCGGGTAAATTAATTCCATGTTTTTGTCTAGCACCTTCCAGAATCAGGGACGGGAAAAGTCCCGCTGCCGTGGTACTTGTTCCTTCCCTCTGGGATAGAGCACCCACCGGACCTCCCAATCTTTCTGCTGCAAGTTCCGCAGCTTGTTCGCTTTCTTAACTGTAGCCTCCTTTCCCCGCCCCAACGTTTAGGTGACTTTTGCTTCATCGCTCCCTCCCACCTCCACTTCTCTTCCAACTCCGGGCCCCTCCCGACGGACTGCAGGGGGCGGGAAGGAGCCAGCTAGGGTGCGGAGAGGTGGAGGAGGCAGACCACGCGCTGTTGCCATAGAGACCGGGGGTGGTGGCGCGGTGGGCGCCCGGCTCGCGGCCAATCAGAGAATGTGGCCCGGAAGGCGCGGAGTCCGGCGGACTACATTTCCCAGAAGCCTCGTGGGCTTCGCGTTGTTTTTTTCCTGCTCTCAGGCCGCTGGACCACTCAAGCCTGCGACTGCTAGGGAGGCTGCGTGTTTGCCCGGCCCGCCTGGCAGAGCCGAACGAGGGACATGGTCCCCGCCCCGCCACTCGCCGCGTGAGGAGGGGCCGCCCTGGCAGGGTGGCAGGCCAGCCGCGGCGCGGGGCGCCGGCCAGAAGGGGTGCATTGTCGTCCTGTCCTGCTGCTGAATGTCGGTTCCCGAGGATGAGGAGAGGCTTTTGCCGCTCGCCCAGAGATGGCCCCGAGCGAGCAAGTTCCTGCTGTCGGGCTGCGCGGCTACGGTGGCGGAGCTAGGTACCCGGCCGCCCACGCCTGGGCCTCCTGCGAGTCGTCGAGGCGCCGCGCTGGGGCTTGCAGGGCGGGGAGCCCGGGGGGCGGGGGGCGGCGGCTTCGTTCCCGGGTGTATGCAGCTCGCGAGGCTGCGCCCTCTTCTCCCACACCTGCCTGGCACGCAGATGTGGCGTGTAGGGGCAAGGCCAGCTTTGTGAGGAGGAGGGATTGGAGGTCACTAAGGTCTCTTCCTTCCAATTTCATCTTCTTCAGAGGTGTGCTTTTGTGCCTGAATGTGGACTTTTAGAACCTTCATGAGCTGTCATTTCTCTATAGGAATCATTTTTCCTTTCGTGAGGATGACCTTTTTAAAAACACAATCCACTTTTCATCCTTATAATGATATAATCCAGATAATCTCTGTGATTTATATTCTTACACAGCTTCACTGTATCATTTTTGGGGGGTCCAAATTGTGGACCCAACTTGTGGGACTTAAGCTATTAACCTATCACTTATTGAGCATCTACTCAACATCTGCCACTTGACCTCTTGGAGCTTAACTCATCTATATTGTGTTTACTTTGCAGGATTCTGAGAGGTCCTTAATCTATAAATGCTGAATCCAAGGCAGGGCACCCACTAATTGTGACATTATTATAATTACTACAATGCTAAGGCCTGTGGAGATACAGTTAAATAGACCCAGCCCTGACCTTCTTACAGGCTGCTGAGGAGACATGCAGGGATAGACAATTACATTGTGCTCCTTATTATAATGACGGTATTATTAAGTGTCATAAGAGCATAGAGGACGGACAATTACATGTGCCTAAGCAAGTCAGAGAAAACTTAAGAGGCCAGCTAGAGCAGAATTATGATGTTCTTCCATGAGCTGGAGGTGTTTCTTCCGAGGATTTTGCCTGTGTGTTCCCGTGAAGCCTTCACTGTGCATTTTAAGATTGCCCTTTCATTTTCTTGCCCAAAAAAAAAAAAAACAAAATAAAGCAGCAGCTCCGATGTGTAATCATCTGTAAATGTGAGTTTGTCCTGTTCTAAAGCGAGTTTATTTTGTATTTCCAGTGGAGCCAGCGCATGATCTGTTTTGTCCTTTGTGCACCCCCACTCTGGCCTTTTGGACATTCTTTTTTTTCTCTCTCCTCCCAAAGCTGAGGAAGAATTGTTATTCATTGTTTTTACTGAAATATAATTCATCAACTTTTTAAAAAATTTAAAAGCAGATTGCTGAATGATTAGATATATTTCCAGTTTTTGTTTTTGTTTGTTTTAACCTGTTTCCCTGTATGACCAGTGGCTTTGGTCGAGGACCCTTCTTTCTGTTCAAGTTTCATGGAGAATTGTGTGGGGGCTGGAAATGGGAGGCAGAGGAATCAAAATATGAGATGGTTTTGAGTACAAAACAATTTAGGATCAGAACCTGAAGCATTAAGTAACCAGCAAGAAAACCAAAGTTATTTTGAGAGGCATAACCTATGCTAATATAGAGGCTCCTATATCTTAAGACTTGCAAGTTGCATATGTCGATAAAGCAGTGCTTGAATTCTCTATATGCAAACTACTTCTGTTTTAGGGAGCTATTAGCAAGATATTAATTCTTCCAAAGACCAGTGGTAAGATTTAATAGTCTCTTCCCCCCACTCTGTTTTCTCTTGGAAAAGGTATAGCTATGGTTTTGTATCAGGTGGTGGTCATTGAAAAGACTTAGGTAATGTCAATAATGTTCACGAGCTTATCTGAATTTGGTTATTTCAGTTATGCAGGACATTGTGTGTATAAAGTTATGAGGTTGAACTTCCTTATGTGGGCCAGTTAGCTTCACTCTGTTTCAAGGTAAAAGGTCTATCTCTAATTCAAAATTTAATTATTAGAAAAAAATTTTTCAAGTACAGTTGGTACTTGTAAGGAGGCCATGTATAAATCTTATCAGTGGTGGAAAAAGAACTCAATATTTGCCTTAATTGAAAGAATATTAAGTGTGCTACTCTTGTATATAAAAGATATTATAAACTCCATATTTCATCTTGTATATCTCAAACATCAGGTCAGTGATTCATGTGCATGTGACTATCACTCAGGAAATTATAGAATTCAGCTTTATCTGGCATTTATTAAGAACCTACCATAAGTAGTACCATATTCTAAAAGTCACACTGGATCTTAATCATGGTTGCAGTCAAGAGGACATCACAGAATATGGATACCTGAAATTATTCCCATTGGAAAGCAAAAATTAAGGACTAAATTAAATTTTAGACTGAAATTTGTGAATAAAAAAAAATTCTAAGGCTTGTCACTTTTGTTTTCATGGTGATCTCGGGTGCTCTGGGACAGTGATTCTTAAATTTGGGAGTGCAGAAGAATCAACTGATTTCTAAACCCACATCAACCTATTGAGAATCCATAGGTATGGGGCTAGGAAATCTGTAATTTTTAACAATCTCCCAAGCTGATTTTGATGTGTTCTAAAATTTGAGAACTACTGATCTTGTGGTGACTAAAATATTAGTCCTATGCTTTTAGAATTTTAGAATTTTTGTTTGTTTCTCTGAATGTTGTCGGTTTCCTCCTCGTTTTTTGTTTGTTAGCAACCTTTCCTCTCGATCTTACAAAAACTCGACTCCAAATGCAAGGAGAAGCTGCCCTTGCTCGGTTGGGAGACAGTGCAAGAGAATCTGCTCCCTATAGGGGCATGGTGCGCACAGCCCTAGGGATTGTCCAAGAGGAAGGCTTTCTAAAGCTTTGGCAAGGAGTGACACCCGCCATTTACAGACACATAGGTATTTATCTTTATTCTAGCTGGTAAGTTTGTTATGAGTTCTGTGTTTGTCTCCTCTGCTTTTCTGTTTAGCTGTATCCAAAAACCAATTAGTTTTTTCTATGAATGTGATAAATATATAGTTTCTTAAGAAGAAAATTAACTACCAATTGTTTTAAGGAAGTATTGCCTTAAATTTTTAGAAATGCATACAGAAGTATTTAGGAATAAACTGTCATGATGTCTGTAATGCACTTTAAAATAATTAAGCAAAAAAAAATGAAGCAAATATGGCAAAAATCTTAGCAATTGATAAATCTCAGTGATAAATATAGGAGTTATATTATTTTCTCTACTTTTCTGTGTGTTTGAAAATTTTCCTAATAAAAAGTTTTTTTAAACTTTAAGAAAGAAAAACATGAATAATTGATATTTTTATCCACTTCAGAAACTTTAAACACAAAATTTAAATTTTTTATGTTCTTTGAAAATTAAAATATATTTGACCACAATGCCATATCTCACCAGTCTCAGTTGCACACGTTAGAGACCAGGCTACTCTGAAAGAGGGCAGGGACGACTGTCTAACCCAAGTCTGGCAAGAGAGGAAATGCAGCGCTGGTGGTTTCTGCCTCTGTTCCTCAGACTCCCTAACTAGCCGTGTGGGTCTTTAGTCCCTCTTAAAAGAAAACAGTCGTAACTACACTGTAGCCAATGAGAACACTTTTCTGCTCTGCTTCCAAAGTGGCACTCACAGAGACAGAAGTTGTTGAGTTTTTAGCTTGTGGACAGAACATAAAGTTGTCTTCAAAAGGAAGTGGGGCAGCTGTGGCATTTTTTTCCTTTACATTCACCACGTTTCCTGAAGTATGTAAGGACCCTTGATCAGAAAAGTGCCCAGTGCTAATATTTACTGACTTCTTATTTTTAAAGCTTCAGTTCTTCAGATGAGTTAGAGTGTATTCATCAAGAACTATCCAGAAGTGTGCATAAAGACTGTTATTGTTTTGGTACTTTGTATATTTTTGAATATTTAAAATACTTCATCAAACTTCCTGAAATATCAAGAAAAGTTCTCTACATGAATATCATGTACTGATTTTAATGATTTTTATTTTCTATTGTTTTTTTACATTTCTCCCCTGCTTCTCATTATTGTTTTGAGTTTCACTTCTTTTCATTTGTATTTTGTTGACCACCATATATGGTTTTACAGTTAAGATTCATTTCATGTTTGATATTTGACTGAAAAATTACCTTAAAATAATAAATTATCCAATGAAGTTATGCACGTGTATTGGATGAAAATGCCTGCTATGTACCAAGCTCTCTACTGGGACATATAGAGTAATGAAAACACACAAAACCTGCCTTAAAAAGCCCGTGGTCTGGGGGCCGGCCCGGTGGCGCAAGCGGTTAAGTGCGCGCGCTCCGCTGCGGCGGCCTGGGGTTCGCTGGTTCAGATCCCGGGCGCGCACCGACGCACTGCTTGGTAAGCCATGCTGTGGCGGCGTCCCATATAAAGTGGAGGAAGATGGGCACCGATGTTAGCCCAGGGCCGTCTTCCTCAGCAAAAAAAAAGAGGAGGATTGGCGGATGTTAGCTCAGGGCTGATCTCCTCACAAAAAAAAAAAAAAAAAAAAAAAAAACCCGTGGTCTGATGGAAAGATGAGCAAGAAAATCAAGTTACTCTCTAATCAATATGATAAGTGCCATATTAGATGTAGCCTGGGTAGTTCTGGGGGAACAGGGGAGAAGCATGGCAGGTACAGTGTCAGTATAGAACACTGGAGGAAAGATCAGAGAGCACTTTCTGGAAAACATGTTCTTTGAGTTGAGTCTTGAAAGACTAGGAGGAGTTAGCAAAGCAAAGAAGAGAGAATCCATTCAAGCAAGATCACACATGTGAGAAGCCTTGAGGCTTATAAAAAAGGCAGGCCACATTTGGAGAAACATCAAGAAGCCCATGTGTCAGAAGCATAGGGCGCATGGGAGAAACACACAGCTAGAGAGACTGACTAGCCAGGTCAGAATGTCCTCTTATTTTATTAAACATATAACTGAATTCACCTTTTTAATAATCTGTTTTATACAGTGTACTCTGGAGGTCGAATGGTCACATACGAACATCTCCGTGAAGTTGTGTTTGGCAAAACTGAAGATAAGCATTATCCCCTTTGGTAAGTTTTGTTTTGAAAATAATATACTATTGCCCCTAATTCTTTAATGTTTATCCATTAGATTTGTATAAAATAATAAATAATTGCAATATAAATCTAAATAATTGAGCAATTTCTGCACATTTTATACAAATATACATGTACATATGTATATAAAATTGTTTCTATATTATTCAATATTTTAATATTAAAAGAATTCTTACAGAACACCTTCTTTATTCCTCTTTTTACTGAGAAAGCTTGGGCTTTAGAATCAGAAGAAATGGGCTTCAATTCCTACTCTACTACTATGCAATCTGGTTAAACTACTTCACCTTTTTTTGTGTGTGTGTGAGGAGATCAGCCCTGTGCTAACATCTGCCAATCCTCCTCTTTTTTTTTTTTTTTGCTGAGGAAGACTGGCCCTGGGCAAACATCTGTGCCCATCTTCCACTACTTTATATGGGATGCCGCCACAGCATGGCTTGCCAAGTGGTGTGTCAGTGCGTGCCTGGGATCTGAACCGGCGTACCCCGGGCCGCCGCAGCGGAGCACACTCACTTAACCACTTGCACCACTGGGCCGGCCCCTACTTCACCTTTTTTTAATCTTCGGTTTTCTTAGCTACTCTATATCTACCATCAGGCTTTTGTTTTTGTATGATTAGATGAGATGATGACTGTAAATGCATATCATTTCTAACATTTATAACAGAAACAGAGAAAAATAGGTTATTATAAATAATACACATAGAACGCCTATAAATCAAAAAATATATACAGAACACAAAGGAATAATGGGGAAAGGATGCCAATAGGCAATTCACAAAAGAAGAAATATAAATGTTAATTAAACATGTAAAAGTGTTCAACCTTACCAGTAATCAGGGAAATTAATTAAAACTATCTTTTAGCCATTAAACTGTTAATGAGAATACAAGTTACTATAGCCGTTTTGGAGCATAAAGTACCTGTTAAAATTTTTTAATGTGTAATCTTTTGACCCAGCAACCCTTCCTTTATGATTATAATCATTCACAAATACTTGTACCTGTGCATAAAGACACACACACACACACACACACAAAGATATTGACTGTAGCAGCGTTGTTAGTAGCAAAAAATTTTTTTAATTTAAATATCAATTTGGAAGTGGTTAGATAAATTATGATATATTTATGCAGGGAAACATAACACAGCTTTGAAAGAATAAGGTAGGTTTTATATGACTAACATATAAAGATGTCTATAGTATCTTTTCTTGGCTAAAAGAAATCCAAGTCACAACTATGAGAAAAGGGCAATAGGCAGAATTCACATTCCAGGCAAAGTGTCTTGGCCCTGTGTTTGAAAAACTGTAATGTACTAAGCTATACTAATTGCTTTCCTGGAGTTAGAGATGGAATAGATTAATAGTCCTTGCATTTTATAATTCCCTCCAGAAGGGAAAGGTACAGGTAAGGAGTTCAAAGGAAGTATTCACTATGAAGTCAGCTCTCAGGGTGGATTGGCTTGATGTCCTTTGAGCTAGTCAGAACCAGCCATTCAGTCAGTGGGTATTTATTGAATGATTATGGCATGCCCGTCCCATACTTAATACTGAGGCTGTAGTAATGAAAAAGACATAGTCCCTGCCATCACTGAGCTCACAGTAATAGAGACAGATGCCTAAACAATTAGAATTATGTAACAGTCACAGGAAGTAGTGGTTATGAGGTTCTCAGAGAGAAAAAACAATGATAATGTACTGTGCTTGTCATTGTGAGGAGAAAAAGACACACCCTCCTAGGTTGTCAGGGGGAATGTAAACTGATACAAGTGCTGTGGAAAGCAATTTGGCAGGGTCTATCAATGTCTTGTAAATCTTCAGATTTCTTCGTGAAAAGTTATGCTGGTTATATAAATTATGGTGTATCCATAAAATGGAATGCTATGAAACTATTTTTAAAAATGAGGCAGCTCCAATGAACTGACTGGGATAACCTTTAAGATAGACTATTCGGAAAAAATCGAAGTGCAAAACTGTATACAACCTGGCATTCTACATTTGCACTTTTAAAAAGGAATATTTATACAGATATGTTGGTGTGTGCACAAACTATCAATTGTAACTTAGTGTTTAAGACTATAGGCCCTGCACTCACACTCCTGGTTACACCTTGGCTACTGTACCACTCACTAGTTGTGTGATTTGAGCTGTCATTTACCTGCTTTATGCCTCCGTTTCCTCATCTGTAAAGAGGAAATAACAGGAGTACTAATGTTATAGGGTTGATGTGAGAATAAAATGATATTTTTAAAAAATGCTTAACAGAGCGCCTGACATAAATTCAGTGAGTGCATTATTATCATCTGTGGAAGGCATGAGAAACTAGTCACTGTGGTTGCTTTGGAGGAGGGGAACTAGGGACCCTTTTTTACTCTATACCCATTTGTACCTCTTCAAATATTGTTTTAGAGTAAAAGGAGAGAAAATTCCCCTTTTCCCCCAAAGTTGTGACTATGGCAATAATCTAGGTAAGAGATGATTGGAGCCTGGCCTGAGACAAGAGCGGCTGGAAGGGCGAGAAGAGGATGGATTCAAACCGTGTTTAAGTATAATAGTCTCAACCTGATCGCTCTTGGCTCTGGGAGGTGAGGAGAAGGAAGAGTCTAGGGACAGAAAGAGTTTCTTCCAAGAGAGGAAAGTTTTCAAACCCCCTTCACTTGGAAAACTACTAAAATAGTAGTTCATAAAATTTTACTTACCAACCTTTGTCTGTTAGACTGATTACATCTATGCTGTTTTTATTCCCATGTGGTCAGAATTAAAGTGCAATTAAATTACCAGTTCAGATGTTGATGTCTTTGAAGCTACTGCCCTTTGTTTGAATTTCAGGCCATGTAAGCCCCTGAAATTTCAGAGTTGCATTTCAACTCCTTGTGGTCCTTTAACCCTCCCATCAGTAAGGAGGCAAACCATCTACTTTCCTCTCTGATTTGTTTGGTCTGTCCTTTTCTTCACTTTGTCCTAAATCTCTTATGCAGGGCTGTACCAGCTCGGTATTGTTCACTACAAAATTTGTGAAATTAATGGTAACCTTTAAAAAGTGTATCTCCTTTTATAATTAGGAAATCAGTGATTGGAGGGATGATGGCTGGTGTTGTTGGCCAATTTTTAGCCAACCCAACAGACCTAGTAAAGGTTCAGATGCAAATGGAAGGAAAAAGGAAACTTGAAGGAAAACCACTGCGGTAAGATCTCCAGTTAACTGAGACCTTTCCTTTCCCCTTTGCCACCACCATATTTTGAACATTTACCTAGTGACTTAAGCATTTTTGTAATCCAAAATTCAGTAAAGACATTAATTCTGACTTTTAATCCAGAAGTTATATTCATTAAGAGGAGAGCCGAGATAGCTCTTTTCTTTGCATGGTAAGGTATACATGTTCTCTGCCAGACGAATTATATGTGTGCATAGCTCTGCTGCTTTTCCCAGCCAAGGCAGCTAGACTTGTCTCCCATTGCAGCTTGGTATAAAGAACCTGATAATTAAAATTTGCCCTGGTGTGAATCCCAATTTTGCCATTGTGGCTTGGTGTTGTGGAAGTCACTTAACATTTCTAGTCTCTGTTTCTTCATCTTTCAAAGGGGCCATTCAAAAGGCTTGCATGACAGTTAGACTGCTTGGCTCATAAGGTGCCAAAAAGCTTGGTTTCTTTCCGTTTCTCCTTGAAAGAAGGGAAATAGCAAGGCTGACCTTGCAAATTCTTCTCACTGCCTGTCTAATCCCACTTCTCTTCTTTTTCCCAAGTTGAAGCAAGTTTTTTATTATGACTTTGTAATATAAAAGCCTCCTATTGCATGACCCTATATTATCAAAGTCTGCCTTTCTTCAAAGGGCTTCATGTTCAACAATTTATTAAAATACCACTTAGCCAGTTTCCCCTGGGAAAGGGGCAAAATCTTGCCAATAGATAGACCTCTCCCAGGAAAGAGGAAAACTACAGGATGCTTTGAGCTGAGTACAAAGGGGTCTGCCCCTCTGAACACTGCAGGTATGCTGCTGGCCAGAGGTGAAGGAGGGTTTGGGGCCTCCTTTGGGAGTTTACCACTGACCACTGCTCTTCGCTCTGTTGCTCCTCTGGGTGACTCACTGGAAAGTGAGGTTGGGCTGTGGCAGTCGGGGCTCCCCTTCAGCCTTGAAACAGGGAGAGAATATGAATGACGGGAGAAAAGGGTATCACTCTGTCTAACCAAGTAGTTTACAGAATCCCAGGGTCCATTTTGTCATCTGTAACAACTTCTAATTACTGAGTAGTAGGGAGAAGTGATGTTGCCTTATATAAATATATATAAAATATATATAATTTTATTTATTTATAAAATATATATAAAATATATATAAATATAAAAAGTTTGGCATTTAATAAGTGCACAATAAATTTTAGCTACTGTGACCATCTTTTGTGAACATAACTTCCCATGTGGCATAATAGTAATCATGCATGCCCAATAAATATCTCATATTATCTTTTTGGTGAGACCGAGAGAGTGTAATGCCTGAGTAAAAGCTACACAGCTAGTAAGTGGTAAAGATGGCATCTGACTCCAGGTATTTCTGACTATATAAAACCCAGACTTTTATTTTATACCAGAGGTTTCCAGATTTGGTTCATGGCTCAGCACCATTTTTTATCTGTGACAGAAAAATAAGGATAAGATAGTAAATTTTCTGAAGCCAAAAGTGTTCAGTTTTAAGAACTCTTATTATGAGATTGTCCTTCCTGCCTTTGGGTCTAAAAATATTTCTTTTATGAGATTATGTGAGTATCAGTGTTTTTTAATGTTGTTATTTGGTGAAATTACAAAATTTGCCAGTCTCCCACAATACTAATAAAATGAACTCGGTAATCTGATGACCATTGTTCCCTTCTATAATTAATATGTGCACTGATGATATAAAATGTCAAGAAAGGAGTTTTAATCTGTTCAGTAACCCGGGAAGATAAAAAGAGGATGACACAATTTATAAAGATTTCCATAAAAAATGTTTAAATCACATGTTGGCCTTTTTTCTAAAGGATTATTAAACTTATCTGGAAATTAGACTTATGTGGTTTTGCTTTAATTAATAACAATTCTGGATAAAGAAGATGTTATTTTACTTCAAATCATAACAGCTATATAGGTGACGCTTATCCAATTGCATTCCATACACAGGAATGCATAGAGTTTTCACATTTCATTATTATTTTCCTTAGATTTCGTGGTGTGCATCATGCATTTGCAAAAATCTTAGCTGAAGGAGGAGTACGTGGGCTTTGGGCAGGCTGGGTACCCAATATACAAAGAGCGGCGCTGGTGAATATGGGAGGTAATGGAAACTTTATTGAGTTCTGAGAGGTCCTAATTGCCTTAATCATAATTATAAGCCTTATATCAGGGAAAATGAACATTTTTATTATTTTTAACAATATATACTGGTAAGTCTTCCTTTATGTTGTAATATCGTAATTGAATCTTTTCCCTAGAGCATTTTCACTTTATTCTATGGTGATGTGTGAAAAAGATTTCTTCAAACAAATTACGGCAATCAGGACATAAAACCAAACTATTTCTAAAGTCTCCTCTCCAGGCCGCACGTTCCTCTGAGATTCAAACTGGTCTATGTAACCATGCGATAGTCATTATATCCGAATTGTCCAAATCTTTCCCCCCAATAATCCTGCTCCTATTGCTATATAAGCCACCTTGTACAGCCCAGCACCCCAGGCTAGAAACCTGAATGTTTCCTTAACTCATCCTATCCCGCACTTACCGCGTTCAGTCACTGATTTCTTCTGTCTTCTATTTCTTAAGTTTCCCCCTCCAGTACCTACTATCTTAGTATCCTTAAAATGACCATTTGTATATTACTAACCATCAAGACCTCCCAACTAAAGCACTGCCACAGCCCCCTAACTGGTCTCCTCCTCTGTCCTCAAATTTGTACCCAGTATCCAGAGTGATTTATCTAAAACACAGATCTGAACATGTTGTTGGTATCCTTAAAACCCTTCACTGGCTTCTCATCACTTACAGAATAAAGTGGAAATTTCCTAACATAACATAGAAGGTCTGCATAATCCAACCTGGGCCTTCAGGGACGTGAACACTCCATTGATTCTGGAGCACAGTGAAGCAGAAAGGAGTAAAGAGGTTCCACTGCCTGCACATACCCAATCGTTCTTCACCTCTGTACACTCTGTCCTCTTCCCTCTTCTTCTGTTTAGTTTTCTTCTGCAGATCTTTGAATACTCAGCTAAGGTGTCTTCTCCATCAGTGTGTTTTTCCTGAACCTCCCACAACCACCCCTCCCTAGTCTTGTGTTAGATGCCCTTGTGTGTGTTTCTGGGGTTCCCTGTGCTTATCTCTGTCCTTGCTTGTACCTCATTTCACTTCCTTCTCCTCCACTGGATTGCGAGCCCCATGAAGGCAAGGACTGTGTTTTATTGTTCTTTATTTTCCCAGCCCCTCATACGTAGTCAATAAACATTTGATGAATGAATTAATGAATGAGAGAATCCTTTCTAAGACTAAAATTATACAATTCTAAGAAACTGATGAATAGCATTTTTGAGGGTTATAGTAATACGTCACTTAAACATAAAAGGAAGTAAATTTATTTTCTATTTTGCTATTTCAGTCCATCCATGTTTACTGCATCATATTGGCAGATATTTTGGTTGTCAGGAAACCTTTCTGATTCTAGTTTCTCAATTCATTGCTTCAAAATCTATTGCAGCTCAGGTTTTCTTTTCTAAGTTCCAGCTATTTACTCAGCATCTTCATTTGGTTATTTCAAATATATTGCTTTGAATGTGTCCAAACCAAACTCATTTATCAAACCACTTCCTTCTTCATTCTTCCTAGTCTCAGAATATGATATCACCATTTTTTCAGTTGAACAACCCAGAAACCAAGGTATGATTTTGTTCTCTTTCCAGTCACTTACTCTTTATAGCCAGTCAGTCACCAAGTCCAGCCAATTCTATCTCCCAGATATATCTCAAATTTGTCTACTTGTCTTCATCCCTGGAGCCACTCCTTTGTCCAAGTATTATTTGCCTCCTCCTACTGGACCACTACAAAACCCTCCTAACTGGTCTCCCCATGTCTACCCCACAGCCGTTTTGTTCCACGATGCCTCTGAAACTGTTCTTATCAAGGTCACCAGTGCCTACCATTTTATTTAAAAAAATTTAAATTAGTCAATTCTCATTTTCACCATCTCCATAAATGGCAGCTCTGTCATTCAGATTGTTCAAACTCAAAACCTTGAAGTCATCTTTGATTCCTTTCTTTCAGTCCATATTCAGTCTGCTGGCTAATCTTGTTGATTCTGCCTTCAAAACATAGCCAGAATCTGGGACCAGCCTGGTGGCATAGTGGTTAAAGTTCGGCATGCTCCACTTCAATAGCCCAGGTTCACGGGTTCCGATCCCAGGCGCAGACCTACACCACTTGTCAGCCATGCTGTGGCAGTGACCCATATACAAAATAGAGGAAGACTGGCACAGATGTTAGCTCAGGTGTAATCTTCCTCAAGCAAAAAAAAAAAAAAAAGAGGAGGATTGGCAATAGATGTTAGCTCAGGGCCAGTCTTCATCAGCAAAAAAAAAAAAAAAACCCATAAGATCCATATCCAGAATCTGACTGGTGCTCCACAGCAACCTTATGCAAGTCATCATCATCTCTCACCAGGATAGCTGCTGTAGTCTCACAGCTCATTTGCCTTGCCTCCCTATAGTCTACTCTAAACAGAACAGCCAGAGTGATCCTTGTAAATAGTAACCAGGCCAGTCACTTCTGCTCAGAAGCCTCCCCTGGCTTTTTTGGTTCTCCATCATCTGGACTCTGCTATTCTCTGACCCTTGCCTGCTCTGTTCTTGTTACAACAGTATTCTGGCTGTTCCTCCAACATACCGAGATGACTTTTGCCTCAGGGTTATACTACATCCTGTTCTTTGGCCTGGGACACTTTCTCTTCAATATCTGCAAGGTTTATTTTCTCAGGCTTGCTTTAGGTCTCGGCTCAAAAGTTACTGAGAGGCCTTCCCTGGTCACCCTTTTTAAAAATCATATACCCCCATCTTTCCACCCTCTGTTACTCTCTCTGCCCTTTCCTTGCCTTATTTGTTTTCAGAGCAGTTACTACCATCTGAAATGCCGTGTGGTTTACTTATTTGTTTATTGTCTCATTCTCAACAGAGAATGGGGATTTTGTTCATTTTGTCCATGGCTCTTTCCCCAGTGCCTAGAATAATGCCTACCACATGGTAGGCACTCAAGTATATGGTGAATGATCAAACGTTATCTATCCATTCTTGCCTCTTTACAATTCACTTCCCTATATTTCAGTGTTGGTCATCTTTATAAACTCCAGTATTGTGATATATCACTCCCCTGTTTAAAACTCTTCAGTAGCTCTCCACTGTCATTAGAAAAAAGTGTAAAAAGCTTAATGTAGAAAAATTGTCAGGACCTTTTGTTTATAAGTGACAGCTCAACTCAACCCAACTTAGGCTAAAAAAGGAATTTATCAGCTCAAATACTGAAAAGGCCAGGGGTTGAGCTGACTTTAGGCATGGCTGCATTCAGATGTTCCAGTGATATAAGTGAGTGTCTGTCTCTCTCCCTCTTTTCCTCCCCCTCCATCTGTAGCTCTGCTTTCCCCTGCTTGAGAACAAGAATGGTATCTTTCAGCCTTGTGCACATTCCTGCTCCACACCTAGCATATTCTTGTCACAAAAGACATTCATTGTCGAATGAATGAATATTTAAGCCTTCTTTTTCTTTCTGTTGCCAGATTTAACCACTTACGATACAGTGAAACACTACTTGGTATTGAATACACCACTTGAGGACAATATCATGACTCATGGTTTATCAAGGTAAGGGATTGTTTAACTCTTTCTATTTTTTTCTGTATCATCTTTTCTTCCATATTTGGCATAAATTCTAACTTTTTGTCTCTCTTTTGATTGGGAATCTAGTGCTATCACCCTTAGAGAAAGATGATAGTACATTTATAAAGAGCAACTTTCTTAAAGTTTGTTGCAGTTAAAATGCGGAAGAAAGGGACAGAGTTGTCGAAGGTTTCATACTCAGCCTCCCTAAATATTTGCAACTTGATGGAGCTGTCCCAGGGTCAGATTCTGATGATCTATCTCCAACTCAACTCAGCAGATGCAATTGAGCATCTTTTATGTTAAAGGCACTGCAAGGCCCTGCAGTAGGTACAAACGGTAAACCCAACTCTTTCCCAGGGGGTTTACCAAGTGGGAAAACAAGACAAGTATAAAAACACTGTACAGTAAATGCTAAAAGAAAGTGACTAGTTACTGTAGAGTTCAGAGGAGGGAGAAAAAATAATCACTTGAAGGCCTACAAAGGAAATGGAATTAGATAAGTGTTTTGAAGGACTGTGGCTCTTGACAGAAAGAGACAGGAAGAAGAGCTCTCAGGAAGGAGCAGTACCTTAATCTCTTTGCAACACAATTTCAAATTATCCATTAGAGAGAGTTACTTCATAGATGTCTAGTGTTCTTAACATTATTGTTTTTATGTAGCTTCTGATCTCATTTCCAAATTCTAGAACGCTTTATGCTATTTAGACAATCCCAAAAGTATATTAATAGTGTAAAATCAATGATATTTGGAAACATATAGATATAGATATAAATGATTCTTAATGTCAGGTTCACCTTAACATTCCTAGAGTAGTTTTTCTCCATTCCTCCTCTTTTAAAATAAGTGTTATCTTCAGTGCTGCTGGGGCAATCTTTTTGTACGTCTTTGCTCACCGTTCTTTCCCATTCTAAACTCTCACCAGGTGTGTTCACAAGCTACACCATACTTTTTCCAGCCAAAAGTCTGGCCTCCTTTTTCACAGAGGAAACTGAGCATTGTAGGCCTCCTTCCACTTTTTACCTCTATCCCTATAAACATATGTATTACATCTGTACCCACCCTTACCTTCTTTCCTCCACTATCTTTGTTCATGCTGTTTGCTCTGCCTGTGAGACTTTATTCTCCAATTTCTACCCAGTCAAGTCATCTTGTGAGACAGTCTCCTCTGTCAAGATGCCTCTCTAGTCCAGCGTTACAATCTACTCTGGGAACAGGATATTGAGGTCTGTCCAATAGTTCCACAGTGATATTACCTCTGTTTCTTTTTCATTGTCTTTCTACCAAAATGTTCTTTGAAATACCACAGTTCTAACCTAAGATTCATGGATTTCCTGGCAGATGTAAATCTGCCAAATGTACCCTACTCCACCTAACAGATCTGTCTTTTTTTGGAAAAACACAGGATTTCCCATCACTGTATTCCAGCCCTAATCTGAAATAACTTAGTCTTACTGCTCTCTAATTCAGGATTTGAGAAAATGGGATCATTGGTGTTTGGTTCATTTTTGGTTCATTTTTCAGCTCCACCACTGAATCAGGTTTTAAAATGGGTTGGTATGAGTATGTGGTATACAAAGCAGCTCAAAAGTTGCTAACCACAAACTCAAATCTAAGTAAACAGTGCTGTGTGATCTGGAAGTTCTGGGTGCTGTGGCACAGGATAAAGTGAATTCTCATGGAGGCTTGAAGGGGACTGCAGGTGTACAGTCAGAGAGCTTTATATGAGCCATCAACATCTGAGGAAAAAGGAGTTTGATGTGAAGAATAATAACAAAAGTGGTATAAGTACTGAACCATGCACTTAAAAATAGTTAAAATGGTAAATTGTGTGCTATGAATATTTTACAATTTAAAAAAATGGTATAAGTAAAACAAAGTCCTGGAGCAGAGCAGGAGCAGTGGGAGACTGTGGCCAGGATTTTAGTGAGGGAGGAAGGCAGGTGGCAGGTACGTTACTAAGGGAAAGCTGAGGAAAGGGAGAGTTGCAGTAATGGTCAGGAAATGATATAGAACAGAAAGACCAGGATTATCCCCTTTTTCCTCCTTTTAAATCATGAGGCTATTAAGAGGTAAAACTGTGCAAAAGGTTAGTTTACATTGTGTGAAGATTATACGTGAGCGTGATTATTTAGCTGATGTTGAAGAGGATCGCTGATTCTGACATAGTGCTGGTGGAATGTTTTAAACTAGACTTGCAGATAGCCATTTGGTTTCCTGGAGAGAACCAAAGACTTGCCCAATCAGTCTCTGTCTATTATCACTTTAGCTGTGTCCTGGGCTTCATTTTGGGGGTATTACTAGCCAGGAGTGATAAAGGTCATTAGCAAAAAGCAGCAACGTCCATTATCACACCAGTAGCTTGGTGAAATCCATATTCCTTTGATTGCTCCATCTTCTCACTTTGACTCTAGATACCGTCTTACTTGAGGGCTCTATAAAACATTATTTGCTCTCTTTTAATATTTATTTTTTAAAGAAGTCTATCCAGTTCACACTATGTCCTCAAAACAATTTGATAAGATGAGGCCATTGGCAGTTGCATTCTCAAGTCTCCATGTGTCATATGGGGCCTACAGTTGTTGAAAGGGGTTCTTGATGTGGTTAGTATACAGATTAAAAAAAATTCTCTAATAACCAATTATGAGGGCTACCCACATTTTAAAAATAGAATTTATTAATATTAACATTCTGGTAGAAGTAATTTCCTCTCTTGCCATTTATATGTGAAGCTGAGCTGGCACCCAGTCTCTCTGATGCAAGTGAACAAGTAACAATGTAGTGTGTCCTTCCAATCTTTTGGGCAAAGAGGGGAAAGCTATGTATCTGTTTTCTACCCTATTTCTTTGCTTTCCCTTACCTCTCGATTAGTTTTGTATGCTGTTTCTGGTAGATAGTTTTAGAACTTTGGTGAATTTTGTGTTAGTTGAGACATTTCTGTGTGAAAATGTGAAGGTATATTAAAATCAGTGATATAAAAATTTGACTTTTAAAGAATCTGAACAAGCAGGAGAGAACATAAAAAGAGCAGCAGTCTGCATCTACTGGAATATATACGGCGGAACAACAAGTTCTTTCCACAGAGGCAATGCCTGTTATGTGGACAGAGACCCAAGAAGAGTTATACACAGTTGGGTCATTTGCTGGAATATGTAAACAGGTTATGTGGGTTCCATCTCTTGAATTCAAATAGTTCTAAAGTGATTTTCTCCTTTGAATTTTAAATCCTGACCTGAAAGAGGTAGAAACAGCCTGGGTACTTTCTGCTACAGCAGTTTAGAGTAAGAGAGAGTATGAAGATGCCTAATGCAGTTCAACTTCCTACCACAGAGCCCTCAGAGACTTCAAAAGTCTTGGCACAGAATTCAGCAGTGCTCATCTTTGTGAGGTATCTGATGTGCCAAAAGGACATAAAAGTTCTCCACAATTTTCCTTTCTAGCTTTCCATTAGCCAAACGTGAGCTATTCTTCAGACTTCCATGACCCCAGTCTATGGACTCAACTGCCATAGAGTTGGGCCTCCCATTTTCTGTGATTCAGGTTGACCACCTTCTTCTCATCACGTCTTTCTCCTAGAAAAGTTTAAAGCAGTTAATGGGTTTTCAGTTTATGGAATTTTGATCATATTGCAGTATTGCCTCTCTCATGCTCACGTACACAATAAACTGCTCATGATTTCTTAACTTTTTAATTACTCATTTACAAAATCTTGATTTACTCTGCAGTAGGTTGACGGCATCCATTTTGCCTGTTTTGAGTAATTTACAAGAAGCCTTTTCCAAGGAGTGATTAACCTTGTTGGGTAAAGAAAGAAGGGATAAGCAGAAACTCATCAAACCTTATGCCTGAGCATAGATTGAAGGAAAAACAGGAATTTTCCAATTAGATGGCGTGCAGGACATTCCAAATGGAAGAATTAAAGGCATGGAGGTGTTGCATAGTGTGGTAAGTACAGAGAACTACTTAGTTGTGTTGTTAGAGCCTAATGGGCAAAGAGAGATGCCACCTTGGAGTGATGTATATGACATGGCCAGAAGTATGAGCTAAATCTGATAATAGGGAATGAGCCCTGGATGGTTTTACGTAGGAAAAATGACATAATTAGACTTGTATTTTAGAAAGATCTTTTAGGATGGAGAGAAGAAGGTAAGGTTGTAATATTCAAATGGAATAGCTTAGTGAAGTGAGGCTTAAACCGTGGCCAGAGTGAATTTTTTGTTAAATGTTGACCAAATTATGTGATTTCCCCTGCTTAATATCCTCTCAATGACTTCTCTTCACATCTAGAATAAAATCCGACTCCTTAAATAGCCTGCATGGGCTCATCTCTCCTGCTTCTTTAGTCTTTCATCTGGCTGGCCTCTCACTCCTTCAGGATGCTGCTTTCTGTCGTTTAAGCACACCAACAGTACTCCTGACTCAGGCTTTTAAGGTGCTGTTCCTTCTGCCTGCAACACTCTTCCTCCAGGTCTGCACATAGACACTTCCTTCTTACCAGTTGGGTCTCAGTTCTTCTGTCACCCCAACAGCCTTTCTGTAACTGGTGACACCCAGTTACTCCGTATCACACTACCCCATTTAATTTTTTTCATAGCACTTACCAGCATCTGCAGTTTTTCCTTTCTCCTCCGCCTCTCCCCAACTAGTGTGAAAGTACCTTGAGGGAAGGATCTTATCGGTCTTGTTCACTGCCTAGAAGAGTGCCTGGCACCAGTAGGTGTTCAGTGTATATTTGTTGACTGACATTCTTTTTGTTTTAATTTTTTGTACCTCTTTAATGAATTAATTTAGCATTGATTTTAAGCTAAAAGAGCATTATTATGAAGAATATCATAGTAATATATTTGGTATTCCATTCCTTCTCAATATCAAATTCCCTTAAGATTTAGAAACTGCTACATATTATCTTTAAATTTTATTTATTTGTATCTATAGTTTTTGTTCTGGACTGGTAGCTTCTATTCTGGGAACACCAGCTGATGTCATCAAAAGCCGAATAATGAATCAACCACGAGATAAACAAGGAAGGTACATAGAAAGTCTTCAGTATCCATGTGTTTGAATGTCTGTTGTAATACTGTTCTTTAGAGATGCTTCCCTGTATTTATTCTTGATAGAAATGTATTTGTGTGTTTATGTGTTCAACCAGGAAATTGTTTTTATGCAATTACCTGCTCTTTGTCTGATGGAAAAGTACTGTGCATTTTTAGGGAAATAAGCTGATTTAACCATCATATTATTTAGACACAAGGTATTTATTGTGACTTTATTGTTTCCAAAGAGTTTTTGAAAACATACTCTGCTGAGAATTTACAAAGCACTTTCTTCAGAAGCTTATGACTTACAGGTAACATGGAGAATTTGATTTGATATAAAACAGTATGTTCTCTCTGGAAGAGATCAGGTAGAGTGAATTCTAAGTATAAAACCGAGGGTGGGATGAATCAGAAGAGTCAACTTTGAAAATATCTTTAAACTTAAGAGGTGATCTATATATACAAAACCACAAATATTATCTGTTCTAAACTAGCAGAAAATATTTAACTTATCAGAAGTTTCCTTAAACTGTTTTTTATTTATATTTTATTTATACATCATTTATACACAAGAAATTTAATAAAATTGTTTTGCTTCCTTTTTAGGGGACTTTTGTATAAATCATCAACTGACTGCTTGATACAGGCTGTTCAAGGAGAAGGATTCATGAGTCTATATAAAGGCTTTTTACCATCTTGGCTGCGAATGGTAAAGTTAGGTTTTTTCCTTCCTTGGTTTTTGTTTTCTTTGTACTTAAATTACTTTTAATCTGTAAATATTTTCCCTTTTCTCTTCTGGTGTTTGGCATGGCCCTGCCCCCAAACCACACTTCTTTGTTTCTTTTTTATATCTCTTTTGTTTTCTTTTACCTCTCCTCAGAGTCATATTACCTTCCTTGGTAGATTAAGGTAAAAATAATTCAGTTCCATCCAGAAATGAATAGGTTGATATTCTGTTGTTATAATGCCAGTGGATAGATTTTCTGCCATATAAACCCTTTAGTAGTCTATTTAGCCAAAATTTTGTAGCTGGAGACAGGTATACAGATTTTATACCAGAGACCATTATTATGAAAATGTTACTGTTTCAAACAAAATCTGTTACTTTAATGGCAAATGTTGCGTTACCAATTAATACTTATTAGCACAAAGCTCTGCTTAGTAAGAAAGCATTATGTCATTTTTATTTCATTTGGATTTTTTACTGAAGTGAACTAAGATGTAGAATTAGATAGACTTATTTAAGTAATATAACAAATGTAATAAAAACAAGGTACTCAAGTATTTTGTAAGTTAGAAAATATTTGAAAGAATGAATGAGTTATAGGTCTAGACATTCCAACAATCAATACTTTACACAATCCAATACAATAATATGAACTGAGCACCTACTCGCTGGAGAGCCCTGTACTAAATGCCTGGCTCTGGGATGAACAGAAGAGTCTCAGCCCCTGCTCTCTTGCTGGAGCTTCTAGTCTGGGTGAGGGAAAACAGTGGATAAGTGTGGAATGGTAGGGGGAAAGTGCATGCTGCTCTGGAAAGATATAGCAAGTAAGTGCAGCCTAGGCTGGGAGATGAAGAAAATCTCCTTGGAAAATGGACTTTTGAATTGAAATTTGAAGAGTGAGTATAACTTAGCCAGGTAAAAAGAGCAGAAAGGAACATTCTAGGTAGAGGGAATAGTTGGAGTATATTTATACAGAAATAATACAAATATTTATACAGAAATAATAAAGCTAATGTTACTGATTTACTTGGTATATGGCCAACACTGTGCTAATCATTTTTATGGCTTACCTCATTGAATTCTCCCAACAATCTTTTTAGTAGGTTACTCTCCTCTCTCTCTTTTATAGAGGAGGAAACAAAAGCTTAAAGAGTTTCAATAACCAGGCCAGGTTAGGTGGTTATGAACTAATGGAGTCAGGGCGTCCAGCCCACGCAGTCTGACTCCAGAGGACATGGTCTTAGTGAGGAGGTTATGTTAGTGCTCCGCCAGTGGTATGAGCAAAACGCTGTGGAAACACGGACAGTGGAGTGAAACTGGCTTTAGCTGTTTGGGAAGAAACAGCAGCCTTCACAGAGGTGACATTTGATATGAGCTTTGGAGGATCAGTAGGTGTTTGTCAAGAAAAGCATGAGGGGGCAACATGAGCATAGGCGTCAGGTCATGTGTGGGCCTCGTATGTTTGGAGAACCACAGACAATTCAGTGTGGCTGGAGAATAGGTCCTCGGGGGAGGTGGTGGGAGAGAGTCCTAGAGGGGTACTCAAGGACTACGTTGAGAAGGACCTTGTGGGGTGAGTTTGGTAGTATAGGTGTAACCCTATAGTGAGCAAGCAGCTACTTAAATGTGGAAGCAATGTGCTAAGATTTGTTTGGGGACAAGATTACTTTGGCAGCAATACAGAAGATACATTGAAAGCTAGGACAGAAAAGGAAGTTTTGGCAGTGGTCTAGCCAGGAGATGCTTGTAGAAATGGAAAGAAGATAGATTCTAGGGACATTTATGGTTAACTCCACAGGACTTAGTAACTGATTATATGTAGAAGGTGAGAGAGGGAAAGAAGGAAATGGGACTTATAGGTTTCTAGTGTGGGAGACCGTGAGGATGGGTGAGACCATTGATGAAAAACAAAATCAGGGTCAGGAGGGGTGAGGGGCAGGGAGGATATTCAAGTACAAAGGAATACTGAGACCACTTAGTCAACCCATTTTCTTTATCCATGAGACTCAAGAAGTATAAATGACCAAAAAAAAAAAAAAATTGAATACTTAATACGTGACCAGCACTGTGCTAAGCTCTTTACACACATTATTTTTTTAAAGTCTTACAAGAACCTAGTAAAACAGGTGGTGTTAGCCTCATTTTTCAGATGAGAAAACCATGGCTCCGAGTATAAGAAACTTGCTCAAGTTCATATAGCTAGAATGTGGCAGAGCTAGGAACTGACTGCAGGTCTGTTCAACTCTAAACCCATGCTCCTAATACAGAATACTGAGTTTCTCTAAATCCTACAGCTAGTTATAGAAGTTTTAAAAGAAAAGAGACAGTGTGGGGTGATGGAGAGAGATTACCACAGAAAGACTGGCTAACTACCAAAGATCACCAGGGTGGCACTGCCTTGTTGATTTGCCACACTGCATGACATGGAGCTTAAAAACCTGACTCATGAACACTTCCAAGTAAACTGACCTTGCAAATACAGATTCACTTCAGCTGAACTCATAAAAACTGATGATTAGACCACAATATCGGCTCATTCACATGGAGAAACACACTTAGCAAGTGACCCAGATGCTGAAGACAGCATGCTTCCTCCTAAATTCAAGTTATGTGGGGAACCAAGTTATAATCAGAAGGTTGCTTGCTGAACACAGAATAACAACAGGAAGAGCTTATTTGTAAACTTAATATTTAAGAGTATCAACCCATGAGCCCTTTGTGTTCAACTCCACAGTTAATAGGCATGAAGAAGGACTCCACCAGTAGTTACGGCAGCAGGCAGATCAGAGAAGAAAACATGAGTTCACATACACTTGGATCATTTTCAGTGGTACAACTGTGCCAGTGAGGAAAAAAGAAGTAAACGTGCACTACCCACATGAGCCCCTGCACAGAGGCTCAATATATCCCATTTATAGACTACCCATGTTATTTGGCTATATGATCTCCCTCCTTAAATTCTATTCAAAACCCAGCTAAACTCCATCCCAATCCCATCCACTAAGTAGAGGTAGCTTTGCTCAATCCCTGATTAATATTTATTTCATTTCCATATAGTTTAGTTGCTATGTCATTAACATGAGGAGAAAGTCTGATTATCAGAGCTATTAGGAATGATTGCATAGTCCATTCTTAACTAAGACCTCTGCTCCTTGATCCGATTACAGTTATATCCTTGGCTCACTCATTTTTGTTGTCACAAGAATATTGTATTGTCACAGCTTCAGATTCTTTATTTTGTCTATGTCTTCATACATCTAACTGACCAAGATGTGTTCTCCTAAATCCACTATTTAGTAAATTCTCATCTACCAATATAACATGCTCACTATTTCCAAACATATATGACATGCATATTACTTTACAAACTCTCTAACCAAATAATTTTTACATCTAGTTGCTTAAGCTTATTTTTCTAATATGATAGAGTTTCTCTCTGATCAACATTACCCATCACCTATGAACTAAACCAGACAGGAACTGGATCCAGGACGCTCTGTCTCTGATGGTTAATTCCAATGTTTACTCTGTGATTTTCCTCTGTGTCTGTAGCATTTATATCTTCTATTGTTGAATAAAACTCATCCCCTTATATATAATTCCTTTTGGTACAGCTACACGTTCATTCAAGTTAGTCAACTCTTTCTGAGCTGGAAGCTCTTTTCTCTAATGTGAATTTTTATATCCATTTTGTGATAATATCAGGTGTTGGTTTTATGAAGTAACTTTTAAAAGATAATGTTTTATCTTCACTTTCAAGTTCTTAAGTGCCTCCTTGTCATGCTTCATATAAAACTACAAGTAGAGGAGCCCCGCCTAGAATTCAGGCATGCTGAGCCCTACCCTTTTAGCCAGTAATGGTTCAGTAAAAAGAACTGTGGAATGGAAGCTAGAAGCCCATGGTCTACCTCCACAACATGCTAACAGGCATTTGATTGCTAAGCCTCAGTGTCCTCATCTGTGAAATAGGGATATCAACAGCTTTCCTTTCTATTGTAAATTGTGCAGAGAAATCTGTGAGAAATGTAAGACATGAAAAAGCTTTGTAAATTATAAAGTGCTTTACAAAGGCAAAATGCCAAAATATTTGTTTTCAGCCTAAGTGGATTCAAAATGACTTCATCATTCAAAGATGTGTATGTATATGTGTAGAATATCTATAATTGCTTTGAAATATGCACTAACTTCTTTGGTTAATCTTTCAGACCCCTTGGTCACTGGTGTTCTGGCTTACTTATGAAAAAATCAGAGAGATGAGTGGAGTCAGTCCATTTTAAGCCCTTAAAGATGCAGCCCTTAAAGATACAGTGTTCAGTGTCATTGAAATATGGGCATCTGCAACACACCGCCCCTATTATTTCTACCTCTTTAGGAAGACACCTTACTCCACAGAGACTGTGATTTATAGGGGGCAGCACTTTATTTTTCTCTGGAAACCCGAGTTCTCTTTGACTCCTCTTTTTGTTCAAAAGCAATCTGGTTGGATCACACAAGATGAGACCCAGCACAGCATTTTCTAGAGAAGAGTTGAATCCTGACCACTTACCTTGGAGGAGAAGACTTGACCTTTGAGATGCTATTCTATGCTGAAGAGCCTGCTTAGAGGAGTGCCAGAGGGAGACAGCATCTCAGACCTGGAGTAAACAACAGGAACGTGGGAGAATTCATACATACATAGTGATTAAGAAATATATATTTAATCTATGTCAGTATTTACAATTGAAATTTGATAATTCACTTTTCTGTTGTTCGAGTATACATACTGTAAATTAAATGAAGGTGAATGCAAATTCATGAATAAACATTTTGAATTTCCCTAGTGTTGAAGAAAGTTGATGCACCTTTTCTTGCAAGGAGGATGAAAAAAAATCAAGTTGAGATGATGTCTGAATTTCAAGGAAAGAAGCTGCTTTCTTTCAGTGCCCCATCATGAGTTAGATCTGTGTTCACTGGTTAGCACTCCACGTGCTAAGGACTTCTCGACAGCCGCAGACTCTGAATCTTGATGAAAACAGAGAAGAGTATTTACTTTGTTACATATCCCCTTACAAGTTGGATTTGTTGCTAGCTCTCAAGAATCTCAATATATAAAAAAATGCAACTTAATTGATTAAAGCTCCAGTGGATAGGTCCTTTTTATAAAACAACTTCTGTTGTCATCAGCCTTCCAGTGGCATCTTAAAAGCAAGGCTGAGAGGAAGTCAACCAATTCTGACATGCAACCTTTTTATGTCCCCTTCCCTAACACTAAGGGCCCTAGAGAGAAAGAGGATCAGGAGTCACACTGGAGTTGTCTCTAGCCTGAGTCTTGTTCATTTTGACAAAGCTTTCTGCCTAAACGTGATAACTATAAACTGTCCATGGTATACAGTTTTGTCTCCAATCACTGAATCACATCCCTTTTATTATTTTAGAAAGGTGAAAGATTTCTTCAGATTCACCTATATACCACCTGCTGCCCAACCTCAGACAATGGGCATTTCTGGATGGACGGCTACAGTTATGGGTTGAGGCTGTAACTGTCAAAATAGGAAAATTCAAAAAACTCAGATCCAAGAAAGACCTTGGACCTGACCAAATAGGATTTATCTTGGACATGGATGATGTTGAACAGAAAAAAGTTTACAAGTGCTCTGTGGCTGCACTAATACATAATCACTGCCATTTCAGAGAGGAGGTATACTTTAAAACATATTTTAATGTGATGTACTAATACACAGTGGCTTATTGTTTTTCTATAGAATTTGAAGAATGTGGACTTTAATCTCTTAAAATCTTTAGGTGGTCTACTTTTCCATTGCATTTGTCAATCTGTATGAATTGAGTTGTTAAATATATTTAAAATAATATCATGTACTTAACTTCCCAAGTGTTCTGCATTGGAATCATTTGGGGAACTTTTGGTTTTTTATGTTTTAGAATTTTTAAAATTAAGTCAAGTTTGGATCAAAATAATTATATGCAAACTGGACTATGAAAAAATTTATTTAGCTTTACTCTTTGAGAGGCTTGGGGGGAAAACATTGCTTAAGTACTGAGACTCTTCCTTGGTATCTAGATTGAACATGAATAATTGGAATTTTTTAACCTGAAGTGACGCCTTGGGATCACCTGGTTTAACCCTCTCATTTTACATGTTAGGAAACTGAAGCCCAGAGAAGTAGAGTTGTTCATGCTCATAAGTTACTTAGTAGCAGAGCCATGATAAAAAGACAGATCTCCTCATTATTATTACAACCGACAGTTATTGCACACTAGTTAGGTATCGAGTAAAATGCCTTATGTCATCTTCACAACAACCCAGTCCAATGCTCTTGAGTCTTCCAAAAACAGATTTTTTTCTTTTCTGGCATTTTTTTGTCTTATACATTTTAAATGAATTTGAATAGCCTTTATCATCAATTTCAGAAGGGAGTCACCATGCTTTAGCTTGAACGTTAAGACCGTCCATAATCTGACCAAATCCTGTATGGCCAACACATGTATCTCATCACATTAATACTTTTCCAGTGAAATCATTCATTAATGTATCTTGGAACTTTGCTTTATTTTTATCAACTTGAAATCATCTTGTTCCTCTCCAAAATAATCCAAAGTAAATAAAAAGGAATAAAACTTTTAGTAATTTTGTGTCCATACTGAAAGACTTAACCATTTCAATCTCACTTTCTTATTAATACTACTACTGTATGTGATATTTATCTGCAGCTTGGTATTGATAACACTTAATATCTAAGTTTCTTTTGCTTAGCTTCCACATTTTTTTCTCTCCTCAAATGATTTTTTTCTCATTAAAAAATATATATATTCTTATTTTTAATTATATACAGTTCTTTGTTCTTTATATGTATCAGTGAATTAGCATATATATCTAAATAAAGAGATAACCTTAAATTTGCTTTTAGTAAGGAATGTGTCTTTATCAAGTGTTGCAAATACTATTTGATTATAAGCTAGTAGTGGATAAGACCATGCCTTGTTTTTATATAAATCTCTACTCTTATTAATAGCATTTCTTTGCTGTTGAATCCTCAACCAAAATTGATTATAGTTATATATAACTATATAATGAATTAACTAATTTAGTCTTCATTATTTTAAGAATCTGTGACTATCACAAGACTAGTCTGACATTTCTTTCACTTTGCTAAGAAAAAAAGGAAATAAATTCAGGGAGGTTTTAAATGTAAAAATATTTGCTGTTCCATCATCTTCAAATTCTCAAGCACAATCATTTATTTACAATTGAAATAGTTATATGTTCATGAAAACAGATTCCCTCAGGTCCTCCATAAGAAAAATCTTTTAATTTTAATACTTGATGGTTAAAAAAATTGGGGGGGGAAATATTCGATTCTTTTCTCCCCATTTAAACTGAGACTCTTTAAAGATAATTACCAAACAAATATAATTATTAAATGCTAGGTCATGTGGAGGAAAGACTGAACGTGAATTCTAAAGACCTTTATCCTATTTTAGGCTCTACTTCTGACAAAGGATTGTATCTGTGCTCAAGTCCCTTCACTTCTCTTGATTTCTGTTTCTTTATAAGATTAAGTGATTGAACCCTAGAATCTTAACTTGCATAAACTTGAAGGGTGCCATTATATTGATGTGAAAAAAATGGGAATTTTTAAAAAATTTATTGGGATTTGTTTTTTCTTGGATTTAATTAATTTCTTATATTTCAAGATTGGGGAAAGTTTATTCAGGCATTAAAGTGTAATACAAACTTTGTATATGGCTAGCCTGTCTCACCCAGAAATCCATCCTTCACTGAGTAGCAGAGTTATCTTCCTGCAGGCAACTCTGGGCACATCACCCCATATTCTTACCTTCAACTTCTTCATACACACACAATAAAAATTAAAATCTTTAATACTATATCCAAGACCCTCTCAATCTGACTTCAACCCATTTTTCTAACCTTTCCATTTCACTGCATACCTGCACTCTACCTCCTTGCAAATGCACTGCTCCATTTATTTCTCTGGAGATGCTCTTCACGTGGCTCCTTTTTATGCAGTATTCATGCTGTGCTCGCCACCTAACTTTCCTCCCGTCACTACCACCATTCATCTTCATTTTCGCTGGTTAAGTCCTACTTTAATATCTAGAATGATCTCTGAAGACTTCAACATCTTCAGCACCTCCGTGCTCCCCTAGTTTCCCCTACTGCGGATGTATGTCTGTCTGTATGTATGGATGTATACCTACTTCCCCTATACAGGATGAACTGCTTGCAAGCAAGTAATACATCTCTGTATCTCTTATAAACTTCAATAGACGCCAATTAAAAAGTATTTGTTGAATTCAGAGATTTTTGGGGGTGGAGAGAGAAAAACATTTATGTACACACGATTAAGTCATATGCAATTTTCTGTCTACCTTCAGAATAATTAAGTTGGGTCAATAACACTTGATTTCATGACATTCTTTACCATATTAAGTGCTTAACTGCATTTTCAAAAGATCATGTGTGTTTAAACGTGTAGTTATAATTTTAAGAAGTATTATCTGCATCAGTTTAATGGCTATAATTCCACAAAAATCTAGAATTTGATAGTTTTAAATAATACAAAATATTTGGTTAATTGATTAATAGTTAATAAATAAGAAATGAGTTTGTATTCTTCATTTTAGAGTGTATATGGAAATTAAATTACTCTTTTGGCCTTCACTGATACCATAAAAATGCACATTTTACCCACTCAAGTGTTTTATTATTTCTGAGTTTTGAGGAATACATGATTATTTTTCTCTCCCCATACTTTACCCCCAACAGGCTGCTGTGATTGTCAGCAGCAGCAGGAGCCACTTTGAACGTTTGATAAAAGCAGATGAAGATGCTTAAAGATGTCTGTCTGCTGAAAATATCTGGTAACAGGAATATATGTGAGTAAATATAGTGCATTATTCTGATTTTTAAAATAAATGTTTTAAAATGCCTAATTGGTTGTTAAGGGTTTTGTTTTGTCTTGGTGCATTTTTGACTTAAAATGGTAAATTTAGAGATGATTTTTAATTCTTAATCTTTTCACAATTGAAATAAAAAGTGGCCTAATTTATAATGTCAGATTTGAAATATTAGCAAAAAGGACACTCATACCTTGTCGCTATAAATTTTATTTTATACATATTCCCTGTTACCCAGTTCTGCTCTGATTAAAAAGATGGATAACTAATAATTACAGTGATAGACATGCTCACTGGCTAAGGATAGAAGAGGAAAATAAATTAGAATTACTTTAAACATTGGAAAATTCGCCCTTTTTGGATATCATGTTTTACTTTGATTTCCACTACACTATCCCTCCTGTCACTTATATTTTTCATTACTACTTTTCAGTCTCTATTTGCTGTTTCTTTGCTGCCAAGTCCTTAAATTTTGGTTCTTCAACATTCTCTTCTTGGCCCTCTTCTCAATTTTCACTCTCTCTAAGAAGAGCCACACATTTTTGTGACTTCAGCTCCTGCACTTAGGCTGGTAATTCCCAAGTATATAATTGGCACTCAGTAAATGGTAGATGTTACCATCGTCTGTGTTTCTGATCGTTACTCATTTCTCAAGCTTTAGTCATGTTTTCTCAGTTGCCAACTATATATCAGGTTGGGCCACAGTCCTTATGAGCTCAAATTTCCCAATATTAAATCAGTATTTTTTATAATAATCCTTCCTCCCTACCCTTTAAAATCTGCTCTTCCTCCAGGATTTTCTGTTGTGCTACAAACCCAGTACTGCAGCCAAGAAACCTCAGAACATCCTTGACTTCTCATTCGTTTTACTTATTGTCTAGAATGCTTAAATCCATTTATAAAAAATAAAACTACAGACCAGTGTCTCTTATGAAAATAGATGCAAAAGTCCATGAGCAGCACTTCACACTCATTAGGATGGCTATTATTAAAACACATACACACACAGACACACAAAGAAAATAACAAGTGTTGGTGAGGATTTAGAGAAACTGGAACAGTACATTGCTACTGAAAATATAAAATGGTGTACCTGCTATACAAAATAGCATGAGGGTTCCTCAAAAAATTAAACATAGAATTATCATATGATCCAGCAATTCCATTTCTAGTATATACCCAAAAGAATTGAAAGCAAGGACTTGAACAGATATATGTACACCAATGTTCATAGCAGCATTTTTCACATAGCTGAAAGGTGGAAACAACCCAAATGTCCATTGATGAATGGATGAATGGATAAACAAAATGTGGTATATGCATACAATGGAATATTTTTCAGCCTTAAAAAGGAAGGGAATTCTGAGACATGCTATAACATGGATGAATCTTGAAAACATTATGCTGAATAAAATAAGCCAGACACAGATGGGCACATATTGTATGATTCTACTTATATGCAATACCTAGAATAATCAAATTCATAGAAACAGAAATTGAATAGTGGTTAGCAGGGGCTGGAATGGGTAGAATGAAAAGTTAGTGTTTAATGGTACAGAGTTTCAGTTTGGGATGATGAAAGGTGCTGGAGAGAGCGGTGATGGTTGCACAACAATGTCAATGTACTTAATGCCACTGAACTGTACACTTAGAAATGGTTAAAATGGTAATTTTTATGTATATTTTACTACTATAGAAAAAATTGGAAAAAAATTTTAAAAATTCAAGAGTATAGATGTAAAAAATATTAGCAAATTTAATTCACGATTATAAAAAAGATAATACATCATACCTAAGTGGGGTTTATCGCAGGAATACAGGTTGGTTCAACATTCAAAAATCAGTCAAATAATTCAGCTTTTTAACAAACAAAAAGAGAAAAAAACATGTCATCTCAATAGAATGTGAAAGGGTATATGACAAAATTCAATATCCTTTCATGATAAAAGTTCTCAACAAACTAGGAACAGAAGGGAACTTCCTCAACCTGATAAAAGGGATCTAAGTAAAACCTATAGCTAACATCACACTGGTGAAAGACTGAAGGGTTTCACCTAAATCAGGAACAAGACAAGAGTATCCATTCTCACCATTCCTATTCAAAACTGTATTAGACGGCTTAGCCATTACAATGAGGCAAGAAAGAGAAATAAAAGGCATATATATTGGAAAGGAAGACATAAAACTGCCTTTATTCATAAATGATATAATTGTATGGAAAGTGCCAAGGAATCTACCAAAAAAGCTACTAGAATTAATAAGTAAGTCTTAGCAAAGTCACAAGATATAACGTCAATATACAAAAATAAATATATGGCTATAATAGCAGTAAAAAATTGGAAAATAAAATTTAAAAAAAATCATTTACAATAACATCAAAACACAAGAAAACCTTAGAGATAAATCTAACAAAATGTGTGCAAGACTTGTTCACTGAAAACTACAAAGCATTGCTGAGAGAAAGTAAAGAAGACCTCAATTAATGGAGAAAGAAACCGTGTCCATTGACTGAAAGACTCAATATTGCTCAGAAATCAATTCTCAAATTGATCTGTATCTACAATGCAGTCCTAATAAAAATCCCAACAGGTTATCTTTTCTTGCAGAAATTGATAAGTGTATTCTAAAATGCATAAGGAAAAGCAAAGACCTTGAATAGCCCAATGAGGAAAAAGAACGAAGTTGAAGGACTCATATTACCTAATTTCAAAGTTGACTTTTAAGCAGTTTAAAACAACAATAATTAAGATAGCATGGTATTGGCATAAAGATAGATATACAGAAGAGTGGAACAGAATAGAAAGTCAAGGAATAGAACCACTCACATATGGTCAACTAATTTTTGGCAAGTGTGCCAAGGTAATTTATAATCAGGAAAGTATAGTCTTTGCTACAAATGGCACTATAATAATTGGACATCCATTTGCAAAAATAAAACCCTCAATCCTCTCACAACATATACAAAAATTAATTCAAAATGGATCACAGAACTAAATACAAGAGCTAAAATTCTAAAACATCTAGAAGAAAACTTTGACATTTGTTTTTAACCTTGCTTTAGGCAAAGATTTCTTGGGACACAAAACCTACCACCTAGAAAAGAAAAAAATATGTGAATATGTGAATAACTTGATTTCATCAAAATTACAAACTTTGTTCTTCAAAGACACTATTAAGAAAATGAAATGACAAACCATACCCTGAGAGAAAATATATGCAGAACACAGATCTGATAAAGGACTTGTATCCACAATATATAAGAACTCTTACAACTCAAAAATAAGGTGACACACAACTCCTTTAAAAATGGACAAAGGAGTTGATCAGATACTTCACCAAAGAAGGTATATCATGGCAGAAAAGCACATGAAGAATGTTCAACATCATTAGAAAAATAGAAATTAAAACCACAATGAGATACCACTACAGAACACAGGAATGGCTAAAATGAAAAAGACTGACAATACCGAGTACTGATGAGGGTGCAGAGCAGCTCGTATGTTGTTGGTAGGAATGCAAAATGACAGTTATTTTGGAAAATAATTTGACAGTTTCTTATAAAGTTAACATATATTTACCATATGACACAGCAATCCCACTCCTAGTATTTAACCAAGAGAAATAAAAACTTAGGTCCACACAAAGACATGTATATGAATATTTACAGAAGCTATATTGATGATTACCAAAAACTGGAAACAACCTGAAAGTCCACTATTTAGTGAATTAAGGTGGTATGTCTATACAATGGAAAACTATTCAACAATAAAAATAAACGTGATACAGACATCATGGATGAATTCGCAGGCATTATGCTAAGTGATGAAAGTCAGACACAAGAGACTACAAACTGTATGACTCCATCTATATGATGTTCTGGAAAAGGCAAAACTATAGGGACAGAGGTTGCCAGGGACAGTGGTTGCTAATGGTTGCCAGGGACTGAACCCACGAAGGGGGTAGGGGATCGACTGCAAAAGGGCATAAGGGAACTATTTGGATAATGCAAATATTTTCTATTTTAGCTGTGGTGGTACATTTACGATTGCATACGTTTGTACATTTGTGGTGCTGTGCATTTGCATTGTATACAAATGCATACTGTATACTATATACAAATGTATAGCTGTGTACATTTGTCAAAACATCATCAAACTGCACAATAAAAGGGTGAGTTTTACTATATGTAATTTATGCCTCAATAAACCTCATTTTTAAAAAGTTTAAGATTTTTTAATCTTTAAGAGAACTGTTTTAAGTTTTTATTTTATTCAGTGTTACAAATAACTATAATTTATTATATGTCTACTGTGGTAGACCTTTTACCTATATTGGGTCATTTAATCTTCATAATAAAGTTAAGTAAAATTCCATTTTTATAGATGAGGAAACAAACTCAGAAAAGTTCACTGTCCACGTCACCCTGAGGTAAGAACCAGGGACTTTCGAAATCTAAAGCCTTTGCTTTTTCCACTATGTTTTGTTGCATCTCAAGTATTTATTTAATGCATACATGTTAACCGGACTCACATCAGTTCATGCCTCAGAACCACGTGTCCTTACATTCATTTTCAGATATGGAAACAAGAGGATAGATAATTTGCCTTGGCTTGCTCTTTCTACTCTAATTGTCCCCCTATAATGTCATAGTCTTGAATTATTTGTGTGTGTGTATGTGTGTATTCTAATAAAACTTTAGTTATGGACACTAAAATCTGAGTTGCATAGAATTTTTTTTAAACTTTTAATTTTGAAATAATTTTAGATTCACATAAAGTTGCAAAAAATGTACAAGGAAGTCCCAGGCACCTTTCACCTAGTCCTCCCCGATGGCAAGACTTTGCATAACTGTAGTACACAATCAAAACCAGCAAAGTGACATTGGTGTAATTCACAGATTCAGATTTCACCAGTTTTATAAGCACGTGTGTGTGTGTGTCTAATTCTGTGCAATTTTATCCCCTTTGTGAGCTTCATGTAACCATCACCACATTCAAGATACAAAACAGCTGCATCCCAAGGCTCCCTCATGCTCCCCTCTTTATAGCCACTTATCTTCTCTCCCCTCATCCCTAATGCCTGGCAACCACTAATCTGTTCTCTATCTCTATACTTCTGTTGATTCAAGAATATTATAAGAATGAAATCATACAGTATGTGACCTTTTGGGATATATATATTTTTTTTCACTCAGCATAATTCCCTGAGAGCCCTCCAAGTTGTTGCACGTATCAACAGTCCATTTCTTTTCCTTTTTATTGCTGACTTGTATCCAATGGCATGAATGTACCACAGTTTGTTCAACCATTTACCCATTGAAGGACATTTGGGTTGTTTCCAGTTTTGGGCTTTTAGGAATATAACTGCTATAAACATTTGTGTACAAGTTTTTACATGAATATAAGTTTTCGTTTCTCTGGGATAAATGCCCAAGAGTGCAATTACTAGGTCATATGGCAAGTACATATTTAGTTTTTAAAAAGTGGCTGTACCATTTTACATTCCCACCAGCAATGAGTGATCCAGTTTCTCCACATTCTTGTCAGTGTTGATGTTATCGCTGTTTTTTAGTTTAGTCATTATCATAGGTTTGTACTGATGTACAATTGTGGTTTTGTTTTTCCCTAATGGCTAATGATGTTGAACACCTCTCCATGTTCTTCTTGCCATTTGTAGATCCTCTTCAGTGAAATGTCTGTTCATATCTTTTGCCCATTTTCAAATTGGACTTTTTTTTTTTACTGTTGAGTTTTGAGAGTACTTAGTTATATATTGTAGGTACAAGTCCTTTGTCAGACATGTGGTTTGCAAATATTTTCTTCCTGTCTTTTCTCTTGGCTTGTCTTTTCATTCTCTTAACAGGGTATTTCTCACTTGAATAATTTTTTTAAAATATTTATTGAACAGTAATTTTCTAAGGAAGCATCTTTAAACAGGGCTAATAAGTGGTGTAAAGAAACTACAGACTCTAAAGTATACTGTGTTTCTGCTTAGAGTTCTCTATATATGGAGGTCTAAGGTAGCACGGAATAAATATGATTTATCTGTTTTACCCAATTTCCCTACATGTTGTTTCCATAAAAAAATTTTGAAATAACTCACAATATAGTCTCCCAATACCTCTCAGACGCATTTCATCTCTTACTTTATCCTTTTCTCTTTTAACTCTTAAATGTTTACATTAGGATAAGATTATTCCCTCTCTCACCTTTTCGGAAGCCAAGGGCCTCTGAAGCCTAAAAGGAGGGAAATTTTTTTTTATGGAACTCAAGATATTTTGCTCAATAAATTATGGGAAATATATAGCAGGAGCTTAATCTTCACAGTGAAATGGTCTGTTTTTTTAAGACAGAGCAAACTACCTACCCCAGACACAGGAGTGGTGGGACATTGAAAATACCAGGCTGGATGGGAGGAAAGGGCTCTGATCAGCCCATAATGGCCACATGATACACCCTGACATCCAAGATTAAAGGACCTGAGCCACGGAAGGGATTGAGGGACAAGTGAAATAGAAAACAGAAGTCACTTACCAAATCTACAACCCTGTGCTCTCTGTAAGAGTTTGGTTATACTGCTTTGAACTGAAATAGAGGATTAACTGAAATCTCCATTATTCCATGTGATGATCAAACAATCCCAAATGATAATAAGACCATTTTATAATGAACTCCTTCCTTCCATCACAAGGGACATAGTGTCAGATTATCTACTTATTCTGTTGTTAAACATTTATTGCCTGCTGACTAAAAGTCCAGCACTGTGCTAGGCATTGAGAATGTAAAAATAAATGAGAAAAGTTCCTGCCTTCAAGAAGTTCACACTCTGGTAGAAAGGAGAAATGGTAAACAATTGCAAGATATGATGGACTATATAATAAAGGTTTGTAAAGGAGGAAATAATCAATTCTGCCTGGGTGAATAGTAGAGTCATGAGGAAGAGACACCTGAGCTAGATATGCTAGCTGTTTTTAAATCAAATGTTTAGTTTTCTTCCATCATGAATATGAAACATTAATTAGAGAAAATTTGGAAAATGAATTGAATTTTCAAGGATGAGTTTATTAAGTTAAAGTCTAACTTTTTAGAGAAATCAAATTCATTCTTTCATTTATTCATTCAGTGAGTATTTCTTGTCTCAGCCCCATGCTAGATTCCAGGAACGCAACAAACAGTTCTTGCCAAAAGGAGCTTGTAAGCTGGTGGGATGATCAAAGACAATTGCAACACAAGGTGAACGTGCAAAGTAAGCACAGGAGGCTTTGGAAGCAAAGGTCACCTTCGGGCTGGACAGACTGAAGACACTGAGATTTACACTGTGAGGCCAGGGTTATATTAAGCATTGTTTTGACTTTATCTGTATTGTATTTGATGATATTTCAAAATGTGAAGGAGTGAAATGGAAAAGTATAAGAAACTCCTATGAATGTGTCTAACTTTGCAAATGAACAAAAATCTAATGCAGACATATCTCTGGGAGCCACTCACAGTTTGCCTGCACGTTTCCATTCCACTCCCTCCCCCTTGACAAATGGAGTCTTCTAAGGGTTACCTTAGATGGGGAAGAAGAACACGAGTCCAGCCAAGAGGCTCTCTGCTATAGTAGATACAGCAACAGTTTGAAGTCACGTTTCTTCCATCGCTCGTGACCTCCTTTTATGAGTCCAGTTGTGTGCTAGCTCTGTGAGTAAATGAAGAATAAATGCCTGCAAAGCTGGGATGCCAGAGTTAGGCAAACAAAACAACAAAGAAACTCATACTGGGTAATTGTGGGGAAAGAAGCATTTAACAGTCTCCATGGAGACTCATACATTATTTTAACCCTCAAAACAACTCTCAATTCAGGTGACCAAACAGGTTCCTAGGAGAGAGGGTAAGCCACTCCCTCAAGGTCACTTCATTGAAGGAGCACCGGCAAACCCCGCCCCTGCGGTGCGCAAGCGCATTCGCACCGCCTGCGCCTGCGAGCACCCTGGGCCTTCGGAGACTCGGGCCTAAGGCCTAGGCGTACGCGGTTGGCGTCTCCATTTCTCCTTCCCGTTTCCCCAAGGGCTGGCACCTTACCTGGCTCACAGGCTCCATTAGTATTAGCCGGACAGCCGAAACGGAAGTCACTTTCAGACCTGGCGTCCCCTGCAGCCCTTTGCCAGGCCTTCACCGCCTCCTCCAGGGTGGCAGGCGCTCTGAGGAGAAGCAGGCCGTGTCCCAGTGCCGCCACTGCCGGGCCTTCTGAACGGCCCCCGAAGCCCCTTCCGGTCACCCCCGGCCCTGGCGCTTGGCCGGACCACGCCGGGGGCCCAGCGCCCTTCGACGCCCTCACAGGCCCGACCCGCCGCCCGCGCCGGAAGGGGGCGCCGCGCGCTGCCCGCGCCCCGGCGGCGGCGCAAGCGTGGGCGGTTGGTCGGGCCGCCGAGTCTGCCCAGTCGGGGGCGCGTCGCCGAGGGGGCGCCTGGCCGGGTGTCCTTCCCCGTCCCTCCGTCCTTCGAGCCTGGGTTCGCGGGGCTCTCCTTCCAGCGGCGCGGGGACCCCTCAGCGAGCGGCGGCCGCGCCGCGCCGGCCGGGGGCATGTGCTCGACGCCGGGGCTGCCGACGCCGGGGACCGCGCTGGTCCTGAGGGTGTCCTTCGTGGACGTGCACCCGGAGGTGATCCCCGTGCGGCTCTGGGGGCTGGTGGGCGAGCGGCGGGAGCAGTACGTGCGGCTGAGCCGGGAGATCCAGGAGGCGGCGGCCTCGCGCGGCCCGTGGGCGCCGGGCGGCGCCGCGGCCTCGCCGGGCGAGCTGTGCCTGGTGCGGGTGGGGCTGCTGTGGCACCGCTGCCGCGTGGTCAGCCGGCAGGCGCAGGAGAGCCGCGTCTTCCTGCTCGACGAGGGCCGCACCATCACGGCCGGCGCGGGCTCGCTGGCGCCCGGGCGCGGCGAGCTGTTCCAGCTGCCCTCGGAGGTGCTGGGCTGCGTGCTGGCCGGCCTGGTGCCGGCGGGCGGCGCGGGCGGCGGCGAGCCCCAGCACTGGCCGCCGGGCGCCGTGGACTTCCTCAGCCGGCTGCAGGGCAAGGAGGTGCACGGACGGGTCCTGGATGTGCTGCGCCTCCACCGCCTGGTGCTCCTGGACGCGCCCGGCCTGTGCCAGCAGATGCAGGAGCTGGGCCTGGCCCGCCAGGTGCCCGACAGCCTCTTCCACCTGCTGCTCAAGCGCTACCTCAAGGCGGCCACTGCTGGCGTGGGCCCCGGGGCCCCGGCCCTCCCGCGGGGCCTGCCCAGGCCGGGACAGCCGGGCCTGGATTACTTCTACCCCCAGCTGCAGGTGGGCGTGACGGAGCCCGTCGTAGTAACCCAAGTGTGCCACCCCCACCGCATCCACTGCCAGCTCCAGAGCCTCTCGCAGGAGATCCACCGCCTCTCCGAGAGCATGGCCCACATATACCGAGCCTCCAGGGGAACAGGGGATGAGAACTCCACCAGTGCCGCCTGGGAGGAGGGGGAGGAGAGCCCAAACAAGCCGGGCTCCCCGTGTGCATCCTATGGGTTGGATGGACATTGGTACAGGGCGCTCTTGCTTGAGACTTTTCGGCCCCAGCGCTGTGCCCAGGTGCTTCATGTAGACTATGGAAGGAAGGAGTTAGTGAGTTGTAGTAGCCTTCGCTACCTGCTGCCTGAATATTTTCGAATGCCTGTGGTGACCTATCCTTGTGCTTTGTATGGACTCTGGGACGGTGGGAGAGGCTGGTCTCGGTCACAGGTCGGCGACCTGAAGGCACTGATACTGGGCCAAGCAGTGAATGCAAAGATTGAGTTTTACTGCTCCTTTGAGCGTGTGTATTATGTCACCCTGTATGGAGAAGATGGGATTAATCTTAACCATGTATTTGGAGCACAGTCCTGTTGCTTGGCTGACCGATTTCTTCTGAGCCAGGGAATAGAGGAGGAGGAGGAGGAAGAACTGGAAACATCTCTTCAGTCTCCGTCTCCTGCTGAAGAAGTAGATGAAGAGATTTCACTCTCAGCCTTAAGATCTGTCAGGTTAAAGATGAATGCCTTCTATGATGCCCAGGTAGAGTTTATTAAAAATCCTTCTGAGTTTTGGATTAGGTTGAGGAAACACAATGGCACCTTCAGCAAGTTGATGAGGAAAATGTGCAGTTTCTATTCCTCGGCCAGTAAGCTGGATGGTGTAGTTTTGAAACCTGAACCTGATGATCTTTGCTGTGTCAAATGGAAAGAAAATGGCTATTATCGGGCTACAGTCACCAGGTTAGATGATAAGAGTGTGGATGTATTCTTAGTTGACCGCGGCAATTCGGAAAATGTGGACTGGGATGACGTGAGGAAGCTGCTTCCTCAGTTTAGGCAGCTACCAATATTGGCTCTGAGGTGCACACTGGCTGATATCTGGCCTTTGGGAAAAAGTTGGAGTCAGGAGGCAATTTCCTTTTTTGAAAAGACTGTGCTCCACAAAGAGTTAGTTATCCATGTCCTTGGTAAGCAAGATAAGCAATATGTTATTGAGATTCTTGATGAATCAAGAACAGGGGAAGAAAACATTAGTAAAGTAATTGCTCAAGCTGGATATGCCAAATATCAGGAATTTGAAACAAAGGAAAATATTCCCTTAAATGCCTACTCTCCAGGGCATGTTTCAAACCATTTTACTTCCGAGAATAACAAAATATCTTCTGCCAAGAGGGTAGAAGTAGAACAGAAAGCCAAGAGAGATAATAAAACTACGTCTGTTTCAGAAGCTTTGAGTGACAGAACAGTTGTTGCAAATGTTTCAACGGGACTAGTTGTGCGGGAAAAAGAGGGAAGAGTATCTGTTTATGCTCCTCTTATACAGAATTTCTGGGAAATTAAGCCAGGCTCCTCTTGTAAAGGAGAGCTACAAGTTGGAAGTACAGTAGAAGTCAAAGTGTCCTATGTTGAAAATCCTAGCTATTTCTGGTGCCAGCTGACCAGGAACATAAAAGAATTTAAAACTCTGATGTGTGATATTCAAGACTATTGCAAGAATACAGCTACTCCTTACCAGGGAACCACCCCCACTTGTTTGGCAAAACGAACAGTAAATGGACAATGGTCCAGAGCTCTAATTAGCGGAGCACAATCTTCAGAGCATGTCAAAGTCATATTTGTAGATTATGGAGATAGATGTTTGGTATCTGTGAAGAATATTTATGCAATTAGTGAAGAGTTTCTCAAGGTTAAGGCTCAGGCTTTTAGGTGCAGTCTTTATAATTTAATTCAACCAACTGGTCAAAATCCTTTTGTTTGGGAGGAAAAGGCAATACAAGCTTTTAGTGAATTTTTAGATAATGCATGTGAAAACAATCTAGAATTAAAATGCACAATATTTGCTTTGGCTTCAATACATGATGAAGAACTGTTTACTGTTGTGGATTTGCTAACACCCTTTCAGAGCGCATGCCATTTTTTGGTAGGAAAGAAACTTGCAAGACCAGTAAAGCCTCTGGAGTCCTCTGTTCAACTACGTTCTTACTACTATTCTACACATGGTATGAAAATTGGAAGTGAAGAATCAGTGTATATAACACACGTTGATGACCCTGGGACATTTTATTGCCAGCTGGGAAAAAATGCAAATATGTTAGAACAGTTGTCATGTAATATTACACAATTAAGTAAAAATTTGCTGAATTTAAAAACATCTCCCTTAATCCCTGGAACCTTGTGTCTTGCCAAGTTTACTGATGGAAACTGGTATAGGGGGATAATAATAGAAAAAGAACCAAATAAAGTCTTCTTTGTTGATTTTGGGAACATTCATGTGATAACAAATGATGATCTGCTTCCATTACCTAGTGATGCATATGATGTCTTACTTTTCCCCATGCAAGCTGTTAAATGTTCATTGTCTGATATTCCTGATCACATACCAAAAGAAGTTACAACATGGTTTCAGGAGACTATTTTAGATAAGTCACTGAAGGCTTTGGTTGTAGCAAAAGATCCAGATGGAAGACTGATTGTAGAACTATATGACGACAATTTTCAAATTAATGCTAATATTAATGAGAAGTTAGGGCTACTTGGTTACAAAGGTAGGACAAGAACAAAAAAAGAAAGCAAAGCACTTCTGTCTACAACTGAAACTCTTCAAGTAAAAAAGGAAAATATGAAGTTGTCACCTACGGAGTATTTAAGTAAATCAGTAGAGAACAAATTATCCAGTATGGAGATTTTGGGAGAATCATACAAACCTAAGATCAGCTCAGCATGTAAGGAACCCAAACTTTTACAAAGTTCAACAAAAACAAACTTAGTCACCCACTGTCAGTGCTCTGTGGAAAATAAAAATAATCCAGTGTCTCCATTAACAACAGAACAGAAAGAAGAAAGTTTTGCTGAGCCACCTTTGAAAGCCACAAAACTAGAAGTCACTCTTGCAGAGAGAAAAATAGACGATTCATCTAACAAAGATTTGCCTCTAAAATTTTCTGAGTTCCCTCGGAAGATGATAATGTCTGGCTTCAAAACAGCTGTCTATATTTCTCATATAAATGACCTTTCAGACTTTTATGTTCAACTAACAGAAGATGAAGCTGAAATTAATTGTCTTTCAGAGAGATTAAACAATTTTAGAACAAGGCCTGAATATTATGCAGGTCCACCTTTGCAAGGAGGAGATGTAATATGTGCCATTTTCCCAGAAGACAATTTATGGTATCGTGCTGTGGTCAAGGAACAACAACCCAATGACCTTCTTTCTGTACAGTTTATTGATTATGGCAATGTTTCTGTGGTTCATACTAACAAGATAGGTAAGCTTGACCTTATTAATGCACAATTACCAGGATTATGCATTCACTGCTCCTTAAGCGGACCTTGGGTTCCTGAGATTTTAAACTGCAAAGAAATGATGCATTTCTTTTCCCAAAGGACAGGTGAGGCTCAAATAAGATGTGAATTTGTTAAATTTCAAGACAGATGGGAAGTTATTCTTGCTGATGAACATGGGATCATAGCAGAAGACATGATTAGCAAATATGCTTTCAGTAAAAAATCTCAAATAGGACTTGCTACCCAAATTACTAAAGATGAGTGTTCAAAGTCTGTCAAGAAAACAGACATAGACACTTCGGTATTTCTTAACTGGTATAATCCAAAGATGAAGATGATAAGAGCTTATGCCACTGTAATAGATGGACCTGAATATTTTTGGTGTCAGTTTGCTGATACTCAGAAACTTCAGTATTTAGAAGTAGAAATGCAAACTGCTGGAGAAAAGGTAACAGATTGCAGGAGTTGTATCCCATGTCCCCATATTGGAGATCCTTGCATAGTGAGATACAGAGAAGATGGGCATTATTATAGGGCGGTTATCACCAATATTTGTGAAGATTATCTTGTATCCGTCAGGCTTGTGGACTTTGGAAATATCGAAGACCGTGTGGACCCAAAAGCACTCTGGAACATTCCTTCTGAACTTTTGGTGGTTCCCATGCAAGCCTTTCCGTGTTGCCTTTCAGGATTTGATGTTTCAGAAGGTTTGTGCCCTCAAGAGGGAAATGACTATTTTTATGAAATAGTAACAGCAGATGTGTTGGAGATAACAATATTAGAAATCAAAAAGGATGTTTGTGATATCCCTTTAGCAGTTGTTGACTTGAAAAGCAAAGGCGAAAGTGTTAATGAGAAAATGAAGAAATATTCTAAGATTGGTAATAGTAACAGTGATCTGCCCTATGAAAAAACTGGGCCAGAGATAAAGGGAGCTCTTGGGTCCCCCAGTCTTGATGTAAGACTTAAGAAACCAAGGAGTAAAGCTGGACAAGAGAAAACACTGTATGTGGAGTCACAGGCAGATGAGCTCTCGGAAAGAATTGAAAAAGACTTAAACATTATTGAAACCAAACCAAGTAAATTCTGTGCCCCTGAAACTGATGACATTTTTGAAGCTTTTGAAAACCCATGCAAAGATAAAATTGGCACTGAGGTACTGAAAGGTAAAGTAGAGTGCTGTTTTGTTGACAAAGCAAAGTTTGATGATAAATACCTGGTTACAGGGTTTAGCCCATTGTTACCACATGCCAGTGAAACAAAGGAGATACTAGAACTGAATTCACTTGAGGTACCACTTTCTCCTGATGATGAATCAAAAGAATTCTTGGAACTAGAATCCATTGAGCTACAGCGTTCTTTTGACGGGGATGAAGAGAAAGAGGAGCAAGGCCTGGTGCCTCCCACTGTGCCCCTCCCACCAGGCTGTGACACAGAAGCCAGCCCGCAGCCATTTACAGTGCAGCTTCCCCTCGACTGTGAGGTCGAGAAACAGCCAGCGCTAGAATTACCTACAGCCCAGCTCTGTCTAGATGACAAAATAAACCCATCATCTTTAAGACTTGGTCAGAAAGCCCAAGAATCCACATGTGCTGAGGACACAGGCAAGTCAAGTTGTGTGGAACGTTTTGATGACCAGCATAGGCTACCATCACATCCACGTGGAAAGGATTGTGATCCCAAGATGCAGACTGAAATGAACATGTATAAAGAAGAATTTACAGAATATACAAGCAGAGACGCCGTTTCATCATTGACTTCTTTGTGCTCTGGAGAAGAATCCAGAGATGGAGGGAAACACAGTAATGCTTTACCAGATCATGTCCCAGGTAGGTGAATTTTTTTCTTTCACTTTAAGTTTATGTCTTTCAAAAAGTACTTATTTGTCTTAAAAGAGAATAATTCTTATTTGAATTCTTTTTTAAATTAATTTTGAGGGGAAAAGATTAAAACCTGAAAAGAGAATCAGATTTGGATTATAAAGGGTATTTTAAACATGGAGAAATTGTTTGAAATCAATGTAAAATAATACTTTACTTGCTGAGTGAAATGGTGATTAACTTTGTTTTTGCAATAGAATGCTTAAAATCTGTGCCTCCAAAAAGTAATCACATTTAAAATGTAAAAAAAATAATCATCTTTAAAATGAAGAGGTTATGTGTTGTGGTAAATTTTTAAAAAACCTAGTGCTCCTTTGCCAAGCACTACTGTAGGCAGGAATTTACAGTAGGGGTCATTCTAGCAGAGTTTTCAAATTTAACTGTTTTGTTTCAATGCATATACCCTGCCATTCATGTAGAAACCCTTAAACAAAAACTAGTTTAGGGAGCCTGTATTAACCAAAACAGTTAACAGCCATGAGTAAATATTGGAGAACATTTATTGTCATTAACTTTTTAATAGATTATTTTTACTGTTATTTTCTAATAAGATTTAAAAGTTACAGGAAATGGCTAACTTTTGGGTATTTTTTTATAATCAATGTTAGACATTTTAAATGTCAATTTTTATATGATTAAATTTGAGCCATTGTACAAAATAGAGAAAATGATAGACTAAAGAGAATGAAAATCATCATAATCCTACCACCAAGAAATGACCACTGTTAACACTGTGGTGTACTTCTTTCCTGTTGCCTTTCACCATCTCTGTGTATGCCTGGTTACATGTAGTTTTAAAAACTAAATATAGATCATACTTTCGTACAGCGTTGAATTCTGCATTTTAATCCCCTAACTATGCTTTCAAAATATTTTAATTCCATAGTATGCCATCCTTTGGATATACAACAGTTTATTTAAATATTACCCTAGATTTTTAGTTCTGGCTGTCACATTTTAATAATAAGTAATAGCTCTGTGATAAGAAGGTCTGCTCACTGGCAATATACTGCTTTGCTATAGAAATGGCTGTTGTAAGCATAGACCACACCACATGTGGCAATAATATCTAGCTTTCAGTAGTAATTTTCGATGTTAGAAATCAGATTAACATCTTTAAAAAACACATCACATCATGGAGAGGGGGCACTGGAAGAATTTTAAATGAAATAGAGGAAAGAAGACAGACTTAGAACATGTACCATCCATGATACTGTTTATATAGGAATAGTAAATGCAGTTTAAGAAAATGCTTTGTTTGTGTATCTAACATTAGGAAATTAAGAGGTATGCATTGAATCTTACTCTATTCAATTTGGTAGCTCAACCAGAGAACACCTACACTCTGAAAGGATTTACTGTTGGATCCAAATGTGTTGTGTGGTCAAGTCTAAGAAACACATGGTCTAAATGTGAGATTTTGGAAATAGCTGAAGAAGGCACAAGGGTGAGTAAAGTTGAAGTACTTATCTCAAAATGTACTTGCAGACTGTTAAGGAAATTTTACCAAAATTTATCAGACTAGAAAATGCAATTGAACATGTTTACCTTCTCATTCCCCCTGATAATTAGATGCAGTGCAAAAATCACTTAAAAGTATATATAAGCATCCTAGCAAGAAATCATCATAGGCTCTTTCATCTCCCTTACCCCTGAAATCCTATCAGTCACCAAAGTTCCACACTTCCCACTTATCTCTTAGTTAAAACTTTTTATACCTAATCCCACTGCCTTGGTTAAGATCCTCATTTCACAGCTACATTACTCTAATAACCTTCTGTTTGGTTTACTTCTTCTGGTCTTCCTTCAATAGATTCTCCTCACTGCCAGTGTGAAGTTTGTCAAATGCAAATCTGACTACGTCATTCCTATGTGTAAAACTTCTTGGGGACTTCCAGTTGATCCTGTTTCTCCTGTGATCTGAAAACCACCTATATCAGAATCACCTGGTGTGTTTCTTGAATTGTAGATTCCTGGACCTTGCCCTGGCTGACCGATTCAGAATTTCTGGGGGTAGGACCAGGAATGTTCATTCTTATACCGTTAAAATTTGAGAACCACTGGTCTAGAATAGAAAAGTCAAGCTCATCAACATGGCAAGGTCCTCTAGAGTTGAGCGTCCATGTACCTCTCCAGCCTTAGGTCTTACTCCTTTATGTTTTGTACTTTATATTAGATGGACATGAAACTGCCTGATTTCTCTTATATGTACTATTCTGCTTGGCTTCTTTGATGTATTTAATAGTGTAGTTCTATTTGCCTGTATTCTATTCCCTTCCCAAACTGGTTAATTTCCACTTACCTTTAACAGATTTACTTTAGCCATTTTCTCTACCAGGAAGCATTCACTGGCATTATTTTCTAAATCGCTCCATCTCTTCACCCACACCTAAAAAAGCTTTATACCTATATTATATTCCTATACCTCTTGCTGCAAAAATCTGTACTTCCTACATTGTATTGTAATTATCTGCTTAGAGGTCTGTTTCTCCACCAAATTCTGAACTTCTTGAAATCTAAATTTTATCCATCTTTGATCTTTAGGCATAGATACTCAATATATGTTTTTTGAACCAAAGTACCATTGAATTGAAACATAAGACTGAAGTTTAATAAAATTATTTCCATTGCCTTAATTAAGTATTTCATTTTAGAAAGAATTGCTATGGTACATAATTCAGTTACAGTTTTTGGAAACTCCCAATTTTTATTAAATTTTTTTTTCTCTTGTAGGTGTTGCACCTTTCAAATGGTATGGAGGAGTTAGTGAACCCTGAGAATGTCTGGAATGGCATACCCAAATCGGATAAGAGTCCATCTGAGGTATGGAATTACACAAATAGTAATTAGTGGGAGCATTGTCCTTCATTTTGAGGGACGACTTAAACTATTTCCAAAGCCCTTGTGTTTAGGAATAATGGAGAAAAAAATACTAACATTGTAATAACAACAATTAAAAGCAGCAATAACAAAATCAATGTTTCTGGACTTTATGTCAGGTATCCCTTGGGGAAAACTAGTTATTAATGTTTTACTCTTTGATTTTCATTTCGGAATTTAAAAAATGAAAATTGTTTGGTGTCCATGACCTTCATAAAATACATTTTATGCAGAAAATCTGGGAAAATGGCAAAGTTAAAAAGGAGGAGGTATCAATCACCTGTAATACATCCATCCAAAGACAAACAGATTGATCAGTTTGGTTTTCTTTCATAATTTTTCTGTTTATATGGAATATAAGTATATCATCTACATATTTGGAACATAGTTGATTTCATTCTACAGTTTTATATTGTGTTCTTCATTTAAAATTATATGGTGGAGGGCTGGCCCCATGGCTTAGCGGTTAAGTGCGCGCGCTCCGCTACTGGCGGCCCGGGTTCGGATCCCGGGTGCGCACCGACGCACCGCTTCTCCGGCCATGCTGAGGCCGCGTCCCACATACAGCAACTAGAAGGATGTGCAACTATGACATACAACTATCTACTGGGGCTTTGGGGAAAAAAAGAGGAGGAAGATTGGCAATAGATGTTAGCTCAGAGCCGGTCTTCCTCAGCAAAAAAAGAGGAGGATTAGCATGGATGTTAGCTCAGGGCTGATCTTCCTCACAAAAAAAAAAAAAAAAAGGAAAAAAAAATTATATGGTGGACAGTTTCCCATGCCATTCTGATATGTCTGGGCATTTGAGCATCTGGAGTTTGTTGAACTTCTTGCTTAGAATCTGTGTCTGCTAGGTCCAGTATCTGGTCATCTCAGAGTCTGTATCTACTGATTGTCTTGAGAAATGATTAGCTTTTCCTGGTTCTTTGTATGTTGCATAATTTTGGATTATATCCTGAATGTTTTGAATATTATGTTGTAAGACTTTGTATCCTGTTAAAATCTTCTAGAAAATATTGAAGTTTTTGTTTTAGCAGATAATCAACCCAGTTAGGTTCACACCACAGGTTCTGTCTCTCCTTCTGTGTTCCGTGGTTCCAGTGTCAGTTCAGTTTTCAAAGACCTTTGCTATGATGTTTGGGTCTGCCGAGGACATAAGCCACTCAGGGGTTAGTCTGGGACTCAGCCAGTGGCGTATATGGTAGTTGAGGTATTAAGACTTTGCTATGCTTACTTGCTTCTGTTCTGCATGTGCATAGTTCAGGGGTGACCTTGGGACTTATATCAATTCGTGTATAGTATTAGGGGTTCAAATTTTCCAATTCCTTTTCTCTCTGAGATTTCCTTCACATTTTCTGGCTCTAAAGGTCCTCTTTTATCCAGCCCCTACAGGCCCCTTTTCCTGGTCCTCTGGCCTGAAAGCATGTTTCTAACAAGGTTTCCCTCTGCACCATCAGGCAGTTCTGCTTGACTGAGCCTGCCTTTGGGGCGAAGCAGATTAGAGAAAAGAGAGAAAAACATCACCACCACCGCCCCCACTACTCTTCAGATAATAGAGGGCCCTTTTCTCAGTTCCACTGGCCAGTCTTCTCTCAGATTTTTTAGGTTCCTGCACTGTAACTGCTGTCCCCAGGCATGACTGGAGCTGCTCTCAGGACAGGGCCAGGAGGAAAAAAAGAAAAACAACGAAGGGATTTCCCACTCACTCCCCGCTCTCTAGCATTCAGGGGCTGCTTTTCCCAATCCGCTGACTAGAAATAGGGGATTTCTCTGAGCTTTGCTGTCCACCCCAGCTGAGCAGCTCTGATTTGGTCCAACCTGTTTTGACAACTAGGAGACAAAGAAGAAAAAAAAAGAAAAAAACAAAACCTGTGAAACTCACCCGTTATGAGTCATTATTCAAGTTTTTACTTCAGGCTTCTATCTGCCTCATCCTGTTTACTTTTCAGAGTCGGGAAGTGGTTGCTTTTTGTATTCTTTCCAGAATTTTTAGTTGTAATCAGTGTAAGAAAGAGGCTATAGTTGGCTTACTCCATCTTGGCTGCAACCAGAAGGCCATAACTACATAATATTACATGGCATTAATGGTCAAAAACTTATTAAACCGTTTCTCCTAGTGTTGGACATTTAGGTCATTTGAAATTTTCCACTATGAAAAATCATTGAACATCTCTCTTCACCTTCTCATGTTAATGCCATTTTTTGTTTACTTGTCAAAAATAACAGCCTGCTTCACTTATGTTACTTCAGTATTTACTAAAACTGTCTTTTATAGTCTGATTTTTTCCATTCATTAATTTTCAAGCATCCACAGCCAAATAAAGAGATATATATGTACGGGATTTTATTTGGATAAACTACCTTATACCTGCCAAATAGAAAAGAACCATTTAAGATGATTTAAAGTGTTCATAAAATAATATAGACACAACTACCTCTGGCTTTTAGTCAATTAGCAAACATAAGAACTACTTAAGAGTAAGGCTTTACAGGTTTTTCTTTGGTTATTAATGAGATTTAAATGACCCTTTCCTCAAATATGAAGACACTCTTAGATACGGATGCCTGTCTATGAATGAGCTGGTTTTCCTTGAAGTGAATATTGTGGGTATTAAATTATGCATGACTATTTTTTTGTGATATATCAAGTCACTATGATCCGGGAGTCTTTCTGATTACACATTTTTAGGATTTTTTTTTCATCTGAGCTATTTCATTTCATCATATGTCTCATGAATTAATTTCTGTACAGACATCACACATGCACACGATGCTATTAGTTGTTGTAAGAAATATAGGAGAAATATCCCTCTTCACGAGGTCTTTAATAAAGCATCTGTGGCTCACTATGGATATGGGTTGAATAGCAGTTCCTTGAACAATGCACCAAACACCAGAGTTTTGGGGGTTTGGAGGTTAAAAATTAGAAAAAGTTACTTTATATTCCCCGTGTAGAATGCTCCAGTGGAGATGTTCCAGAGAAATGAGTATTTAAAGAATAGAAAATATACTTGAGGTGATTCTTCGCTATAAAATCAGATTGTCATACTTTTAAAAGGATTACTTTTTGTTGTTTACCATTTTTCTGGTTTATCTATTGTCCTCTTTCTGATTTTAATCATTTTGTGCTTATAATAAAGAATTGGTAGTAATCCGAGGGTTCCTTTTCTTAGGCTATATTCCAAACAGTGAGAAAAGAAGATCTTTACTTCGTGTCATCGGATGATACCGCAATTAAAGGTAACTTGTGTTTTTAAAATAAAATACTTTTATTACCAGATTGCCAAGTCTTGAAGATACCATTACCCGAATCCTTGAACAAAAATGGTTTATCAATTTCCTTGGATGTTAGTAGTAGAAAAAAAAATTAAAAACTCTAGCTAAAAATGTTAAATGGGCTTATGGGGAAATAACCAAGAAGTGGATTTCTTGAAATATCATAGGGAATTTGTTTATTGTTTGAGTTGATCTTAAAAGTTAAATTGTGAATCTGATAAATTCATATTTTAAAGGATTTTCTCAGGGTTACTTAGCTCATATGTTCAAATGATCTTTGTATGTTAAATGATTTCTTGGAATTTCTTTCAGATTTTTAGTTTATCTGCATGGTAAGATTCAATTGTTAGAAGTTCCTGGTTGTTGCATGATCTTGTTCATAAGTAGCACACTGGTTCTTAGAATTGAGGCACATCGAGAATGAAATCAGCTCTTGGTTTTAGTGTTACTTGAAAAATACACAGTAATCAAAGAGAACAAAGGACTAATTGGTTATCAGCCTTGTTAACATCATTCTAGCAAAATATAAAATATCGTAATTTCATAATCTTTTAGAGAAGCTTTGTTTGATAATAGGTAGAGTGCAAGAACCAAAACACTAAAAAGAAAAAAAACATTTCTGTAGGAGTAATTCTCCATAGTAATTAGAATACTCATCTGTGCCCTCTCCCCATTTTGAGAGGACATTAAATTTGTTGTGGTAGCACTCATGTAAATAATTTTCTTGTTTTTATGTTTCTTTCTCAACTTGAGGTTTTTCTCGTTTCAGAAAAGGGGTCTGGAGGTGATACTGATTTAACTGTGGATCCATAGATGTGGCCACTCAGAAGCTGCTCTTAAACAAGTGGCATCCTACCCAGACCAACAGAACATTTGAGCAAATTGAGAGCATGTAATCACAAGAAGTTGTCATTGTCAAAAACGGATATGTCTTGAAAACAAAGTAGATGGCTGGTTGACTGTGTGGTGTATTTATAGTGGTATTCCTGTATATACAGATCTGGGATCTTCTCCCTTGGAATGTGTTGTTTCCAATCAATTGGGAGGATTTATTTTGCTAAACATTTTCTAACACATTACTCACATTTCAAAAAACTATTTTGGTTTCTTTTGAATGTAGTGTTTAAATTAAAATAGGAAATTATAGGTTTATGACAAGTACATTATATGATGCTACTTAGGAGGATGGCTTTGTTAGCAGTAACTCTTTCAGAATTTTTCTTGTTTCTGAAGCTTTGCCTTGTCTGTATAAACATTTAACTAATATTTTGTTTGAATTTGGAAGTATTCTCATAAGATTTGAATAAAATTTATCCTTAAAGGTGTGTTGGTCTCATTTCATTAAAAAGGAAATAGCAATCTGGAATACCTGTGGTTCTGAAATTCTGTAGTAATGGAAGCACAATTCTATAATTGGGGGAAACCGTAATATAAAATGTTGCTCTTACGTGTTAGTCACTCGGCTGGTACTTTAAATGCATTTTCTCATTTAATCCTCGACTCTGAGGTGCATATTAATATTATCCATGTTTTTATAGGTGAGAAAATTGAAGCTTTTTAGAGAAGTTAAATAACTTCCTATGGTCAAAGAGCTAGTGAGTCCCAGAGGCTTGATCAAACCCAAACCCATCTAACTTCAGAGCCTATGCTTTTAAAACAAGGTCTTGTACAGGCACTAAGTAGTATGCAGAATACAGATCCTAGCTTTAGGAAACGGTCTTAGCTATATGCTGCTTACTAGACATGTCACGTGGGTAGGTTATATTATACCTTTGAGCCTTGATCTTCCTCATCTGTAAAATGAGGATAATAAAACTTTTCCTGCAGTGTTTTTAAAATTAGAAATAGTTTATGTAAAGTGCCTGAAAAGGAGTAGGCATTCGATAAACACTTCCTTCTTTTCCCTGAAAGATATTCAGTATGCAGTACACTACGTTTTTTAATAAATCTTAACTCGTCGGATCCTTCTAGCATTTATTTTCTTCTTTCAGCATCAGCATGTGCCACCAACAAAGGATTTTAAAGAGGTGCTGTTGAATGGGACATCAAAACAACTGGAACGGTTATCCATTTCTAAAATGTGTAAGGAGGTTTGCTACGTAAGAGTGGGGAAAAGATGGATGAATATGAAACATTATCAGACCCAGAAGCCTGATGGGAATAGTGAGAATTAAGAACCTTAAAACCTGGGTATAATTTCAATAAGTGGAAAGGAGAAGGTTTTGCATTAAACATAGTTGAGCTAGATGAGTATATTGCTTGTTCCTGGGATAATGAATAGACAAGTTTGGTTCATTCATCTAGGAGATATAGTTGTGAATTACTGGGAGAAAAGGTCAGAGAAGATGCATTAGGGCCAGATTATAGAAGGCCTTCAGTTTCATGCTAAGGAGTTTAACCTAACTATTTTAAAATTTTTAATCTGAATGGCTACAGGATAGGAGAATCAAATTTCTCAAAATGAGTGATTTTGCACCTTAAAACATTAAGACAGGCCTGAAGTGTCAAATCAGAATACACAGTTGCTTATTAACTGGGCAAAAGGGATAAGTAGGAATAGTTATAGTTAACCATGCTTGCTTACTAAGAACTGATTATCCCTGTTCACACAGGCTTAATTAAACTTAATTATGGAGAATTCATAGGAACAAGACCATACTTAAACCAAAGTATACTTAACTAATGTAGAAGAAGAGAATTCCTCTACCCATTCTAGGTCCCTCTGGCTGGCCTAAAAATTAAATTGACATGAGACAGACTAGCAGGAGAAAATCAAACAAAGCTTTATAACATGTATACATGGGAGAAACCCAGGAAGGCTGAGTAACTCAGCCAGAATGGCCAAGGTTGTCATCTTAAATAGCATCTTCAGCTAAAGAAAGGAGGGTGTTGGGGGTAGTGGTTTGGGACATCAAGGGGAGGAAGGCAATTCACATGGAAATGAAAATCAAATGTTTGGTGCATAGAACGATGATAAGAATGGGCTTAGCAAGGACCCTGACAGTCTACCTATACCCCGAGTTATCTATAGTGATAGCCTGTCCCGTGGAAAGGGCTTTTATCTTAAATTCTTTTAGGGGGAAGTTCAAAGTTTCTTTCAGTCTTTCGTTCTATCAAGGCAAAGAGACACATTTTGGGGTGGCCAATTTTGATCCCCCACACTAATGAGTGGCATAAATTTTTATACCCCTTAGGAAACAAAAAACATTTTCTATGACACCCAGATGTATAAGTGCATACATTTTTAAGCTATCTTTTTACCTCCATTTTTCGTGCTATTCTACTTCACTACTACGTATAGAATTAACGTTCATTAAATAAAATGAATGGAAAATGAAGCAGTTAAAATTATTTCTGAATGTTTCCTTTCTTATCCTTCACAGCCTTTGGGTGAATAACTAATTTACTGTGTGATAGCTGGAATCCCTGGCCTTTTTTCAGTAAGCAGAATGCATCAGAGATCAACCATTAAAGTCAATGCAAACAAATTACCAATTTTCTTTAATCTGCTGCCTTTGCCTTGCCTCCAATATTGTTACCCTCGTCCACTTCCCCTGTAGTCATCATATTGAAATTGTATAGTATCACTAATCCTGTGGGAAAGGAATGGCTTTATTATCTGCTTGATCTAATTTTTCTTACCATGACCACAAGTCAAAGGGAAGTGCTGCCAATCTCTACCTAGAATACCATGTTGCTAAAACTCAATTCTACTGCTCCTAATAGAAAAAAGACGCAAGAAAATCTGTTTTTATTGTATTTTTAGGGAGTGTTATGTCACTGTAACATGTTTTCATTGACATTGTGCCTATTTCAATATACTTGTCCATTAAAGTAACGTAATGTAAAAGCAGTTTTTAATTTTGACACTAAAAAAGGATCATTTTAGTAAAATTAAAATTTAGCCTGGTATGATTTTTATATACAGCAGTCTTTCTTTACATTTAAAGGAAAAAAAATCATAGTCCAAGCTTCAATCACTATTATGGTATAGCCTACATTTTAAAATATGAGTTATCTAAGAAAATACATTAAAATCATACACACACACAGTCTCTCAGACAGTTTTTAAATGAGACTTTTTAAAAAAGCTCTTTTCATCTAAATTCTATTTCTCTTTTCCTGTAGAGTTCTGTAGAGCGATATGTCGGTTGGTTGTGTCAATGTTGGTCCCTGGAATAAGATTATCATCTTCCCCTTCAATCAGAGGATCCCACTGATCAAAATCTTTCTGAAGTCCTGTAAAATATAAATGTTAATGAACACATTAAACTTTAGAGAGCATTACACAGTTCAGTGCCTCTAGGTGGCATCATAGCATCACAAATTACACAAACTGCATCATGGTGACAGAGGCACGGCGTTCTGCATGAGCTGCCAAGTGGCTGCTTCAGCAGCTGCTGTACCTGCAGGAGAGACGGGATTGAGGCGCTGGGCTGTCAGTGTCCTCAGCAAGCAAGTCCACCAGTCTTCACAGAAAGACTATTAGCTTCAACAGGTGGGCTCACTGTCTATGATATACAGTACACAAAGCAGCAAAATCAAACTTCTCAAGGTTTTGTTTTCAAACTGATTTACTGCTATGTTAAATTGTAAACCAACTAGAGACAGTTAAAATGGGACTAATGCTGTGTTAAGATAGACAGTTTTGTCCTGAGAATCACCTGGTGTATGTCAAGAAAGAATATTAGTTTCTTACCTAAATGCTTTTGCAAGAATGCTAATGAAGCTTTGTTGCTAAGATCAATAGCTACATTTGAATCTATATCTCCTTTTAATGTGAACAGGTATCCAACTATTTTGCCAGTTACAAAAGTGAAGTCAGCAAAATTCTGATGGACTGAACCCCTGAAAGAGAAATGAGATATTTACAAATCATATTGTTTGACAAAATTATTTTTGCAGTTAGGGTGCAGGAAAGATACTGGCCTGGTTGGCCTATTTATCAAAAATCAAGGAAACAAAACTTATAGATTTGACCTCCTTAGACATATTTGAGGGTCACAGGCTGTGTTCATTTAGGGATCCTAGAGTATATATTCATCTTCCCTTCTAGAAAAACAATTCAAAGACTCCTGTCTTACTTGGCATCTTGGTTTTAGAAGAAATGATTCCATCCTTTTGGTGGACTAGAATACCTCCAGTTTGGGTGCATGCAATGTGTTATATGTTGAAGAGGCCCTGAACTCAGAGCCAGAAGTCGGCTCCCTTACCACACCACTTGGTATTTATTTGATTCTAGTCAAAATACTTTGCATTTAAGCCTTGGATTAAATAGATTAAAAACAACAACTTTTCCTTATATTATTTAAACTGTAAACACCTTAGAAATATTACTTATGCTGCTCTTTAAATTCACCAACAGCCTAACATCAATTAGAAGGGCTTTTTTTAGGGCTCCTTTTTCACTTCCTCTGTGACATCTGACACTTGATTTTCTTGCATTTTTTCCTCTTGGTTTCTTTGACCTTGCACCTTCCCTCCTTTCCCTAGCTACTCTGTTTTCACTAGCTCTTCACCTAAATGTAGGCATTTCTCAAGGTTCTATTCTCAGACCAATTCTTTTCTCACTTTGCGGTCTCTTCTTCTCCAAAGGTTTCCATCTACAATATACAAATTCAATTTTTGGCCAGACATCTCTACTCAGATTTCCCAGTCTCAAGCTAAGAAATTCCAAGGTTAAAACACATCTTTTGAGACCACCTGGTGCAACCCTTCCTCTTTACTTCGCTGCTGCTTTTATGCAAACCACCATTCTTTTAATTATCTATACTCAAAATGGAGTCACCTGACTCCTGCTCACTCTTCCCCACATGCCAATCAAAACTTGAGTGTCAGAAGCATCAAGTAACAGTAAACAGTAAACCATAAACAGTAAACAGAGACAGGGTCATGAAAGCACTGAGAGCAGAAGTCTGGATGCTGCCAACGGTCAGAAATGGCCTGAGGAGACAGCGAGGGTGGGAGAGACAGGCAGGGAGCAGTCTAAGCGGCAAGAGAAGCAGGAAAGAGCAGGGTTGTGGTAGCCAGGGGAGGAGAAAGACGGGTAGTCAACAACATGGAATGGATGCAGACAGAAAGGCTGAGACTGCAGATAGGCTGCTGGGCCCTTTATGTCCTTGGCAGGGCCAGCTTCAGCACACTGGTGGGGGTTCAGGAAACTAGACCCAGCAGTCAAAGGGTAAATGGAAGTAAGGACATGAAATACTAAATATAAGCTATTCTTTCAAGGTTTCTAGCAGAGAAGGGAAGAAGAAAGAGGGAGGGCCTAGTAACGAAGTACGGCTGAGGAAAGGATAGGTGTTCTGTATTATTTCTGTTTTAGAATTAAATAGACTTGTACATACAAATAAGCTAAAATGAAGTCCTTACCTAAAATACCTAGACCCTTCCTCACCAAATGTCTAAACTCTCTTGATCCTTCAAGACCCAGTACTACTCCCATCTCTTCCAAGCAGCCTCTTCTGACTACCTCAGCTGGAAAAGACCCCTCCATTCTCTGACCCCATAGTGTATACTGCCTATACTGTATGTGTCTCCTTCTTGTCGCCTTTTCTTTTCTCCTAAATAAACCAGGTTTCAGATAGGAGAGGGATGAGCTCTGTCTTTGCTTCGTAACATCCCATTGTGAGTTCAAAACCCTACTGGGAGTATTTTCATGTCAGTGATATAGGCATATTGCTCAACGGGACCCCATTATAGCTTTTTGGAATTTATAAATTCACATTCTTTCCAAACAGGTAAACACATTGCGGGTCTCAACAGATGATATGATTTTTTTCCCTAAAGGGTTCCTAACCTAGCCTAATGATGGAATGCTTCCCCCTACCCCACCCTCAGAAATGTGTAGTCCTGATCTCGTGTTAGATAAAAGCAGCAGGTACCTAATGCAAATTTTAGTTATCAGTATATGTGCTACACATATTAACACTACTGAAAACATTGTCATTTTAGTAAAAGGCGAAAGATTTATATGATCTGAAGAGAAACCAGAGTACAGCATGTGCATTTTAAAAAGAGTAAGTCTAAATGCACTTAGAAACCAAGATTATCTAATATTCTCCCTTACTGAAAGTCTAAACAATGAATGTAACAATTCTAAAATGGCTACCAAATGTTATCTGTTGATGTTTATCCAAGTCTCAAGTTTCTGTTTCAGATGATGAAATAAGTCACTTGCTAATACTTACCTGATTGTAATCATTTTTCTTTCTTTATCAGGAAAGTAGCATTTTTTCATTTTTATGATATTAGCAGGATACTGGAACCGTTCTGAGTTGATAAAAAAGAGGGGCTGAGGAATTCTGGAATATACTTCATCACCCAACGGAAGCATCCATGCATCCAGGGCAATGCCGCACCTGCAGATATGTGTTGACAGTGAGAAAAGAAGGCTGGTTACACACTGGCCGACATACAGGAATTTTTAATAATGCTAGGATTAACAGACACACATCACACCGGTTTATTATGGGTTACCTCACTGGACTTAAGAAGTATTATACTTCAATGTGGGAAGAAGATATGATTAGCTTTATAAGGTAGTAGACTTGGAATTATAATCATTTTCTTTAGGAGGCATTTAGAAATATGTGACATCTAAAAATTTTATTATTCATTTTTTGTTATATTATTTTCAAAATAAATCAAAATATGTAATAATTTCTTCAAAATCATGGGACATCTGAAAAAGTACAATAAATGCACTATTTCCCTGTGTTTCAGACCTTCGAGACACAGTGTAGTGTATTTACTATACCTTTTTCAGACTAACCATTGGACCTATTGCTTTGTATTTAGAGGTATCTGGGGGTTGAAGAAAAACATATGGAGCATATCATTTGATAATGTAACTATCTTTTTTAAAGTAAGTTTGTGCTACATTTCTTGACCTTTTGGACACTCTATTTTATGTGGTAAATGGATGAAATAAGAGACTTCTTTCATACTGAAACAGATTTTAAGAACTGCAATGTGAAGTTTCACAAATGATCCTGCCCACTTTCTGTATGGTTGGCTCTGCGTGATCGCATCAGCCTTGGATGAAGTAGTTCAAGAAAGAAAATACTTCTGCAAGTTAGAAGACTGAGGTCTGGTCTGACTCCCACCCTGTGTAATTTTAGACCTCACTCCATCTTAAAGATGGAAAAAAAAAATAATTAAAAATGTCATCCCTATTGAGGAAGTCTAGAAATACTATAACATGGAAATATTATTATCATAATCATTATGTCACAGATAAAATGTGCATATAAAGATAAATTTCCGAGTGAAAATGTTAAGTCCTTGAGCAGATAAACAAGAAGGATGGAAAATATACAGGAGTGGGGAGAGTTTTTAATAGAAAGAGAAGTAGATGGCTTCTGCCAAGGAAAATTTGTATAGAGTACTTTATGAAGACAAAAGAATAGACTTGTAAATCCTGAAGGATCCCTTCCCTCACTAAGAATTTGATGAAAAAAATTCTCTCTCACAAGGGTTATCACTCCCCCTCTTCCAATAACTTACTATTCTCTCTCGTTGCCTTATTTTCTTACCTGAATCTCTGGTCTTCACTAAGAGCCTGAAGAACTGTTGCTCCACCAAAAGAATGTCCAATTACTGCTATTTTATTCGTATCGATAGAGTCCTATGTGAAAAAGGATGATATAAATTTATAACTGTCTCACAGGTTGTTAGAAGAATAGACTAAATGATTTTGTGAATCATACAATTATTATTCATTTCATGAGCATGGTTAAGTACCTTAACTCCTTATCAAAGAAATATGTACACATACATATATACATATACATATACGTATACACACATATAAATACACACACACACACACACACATATGTTGAGCATTTGTAAAAGTTCAGAAGTGAACTTAATGGTCTTCCTAGTCACCCACACTTGAAACATCAACATCATTGTTGACTTCTGCCTGTTCCCACTCCACGTTTATTAGTGTGTTCATTCTATAAGTATTGATTGAGCACCTGCTCTGCACCAGGCATTGTAGTTCATTTTCAATGAGCTCACAGTCTATTAGGAAAGAAAGAGATTCCCATACATGATGCAAATGCAATATAGTGGTGCCAAGGAGCACCACTATTTGATAGATAGCCAAACTGGTCCAGGGGTGAGCATTGGGGTCCACGCAAGTTTCTTGGAGGAGGTGATGCCTGACTTGAGTTGAAGATTCAGCAGGACTTAGTCAGTGGGAAGGGCATGTTAGGCCAAGGAGATGACATATACAAAGGCATGGAGACAGGAGAAAGAATGGCTGGTTGAAGGACAACAAACCCTTCACTGTGTCTGGAGAACAGACCATAATCTTATGCTCAAACTGAAGTACTTCTAGTTTCCTCTATCCCCTGACTGCACCCTCCACTCACACTTTTGAGTATTCACGCTGGTCTACTTGGTCTGATATTCTTCCACTCCCTCTCAACATTTTGTCCAAAACTTTTGACCAACTTTTCAGGATCAAGCTCAAAAACATGCAGGAGCGATACGAGACATTACAACACTTCCACTGAAGGTCTTAGGATGAACCATATGAAGTTGCCATTTTCACAGCTCAAAACTGACTGCTGGTAGTTTCATATACCGTTCCACCTAATGCGTTCCTCATGGTAATACTTTACCTGCACCGATTTTTGCAGCCCTGTATCACGCTATACCTTATATCACAGCCGGAAGCCAGACAACAAAGAACAATAAAGAACTACAGGAAAATGGCTTTTATAGCTCACCTTCAGTTGTTCCACATCAAACTCTAAATCTAATACATTCTTCACCGGCTTTCCACGATCAACGTCAAGAATCAAATCGAGAGCTTGAGAACATTCCTCTGCTCTTTGCTTTACCTAACATGATTATTGGAAGAAGGAAATGACAAAGTAAAAAGTTGTAACACTCATTTTAAAGCTTGTATAGAGGCTGCATGCGGGGAAGATGGTTGGTCGCTTATAAACTGGAAATATCTAAGTGATTAGTGATTAGAAAGCAACCTAACTCAGTGACACAGGCACCAGCTTTGCAGGTAGTTATAGCTTAGTCCAAACCCTGGCTCTGTTGCTTACCCACTCTGTGACCTGAGATGATCTACTTAACTTCTCTGAGCTTCCATTTATTGTATAATAATGCCTACCTCAGTGAAATGTGGGTGGGATTAAATGCAATAAAAAACAAAGCACTGGCTATAAAATAAAAAATAAAAATAAAAAATATTTACATTAATATATTTATGTTAAATATAAAAATAAAGCACCCATGATAAAGCTTGGCACAAAGGCTGAAGCTAGCGTGCTTTATTTCACTTAATCTTCCCAACAGCCCTGTGGGAAAGATTTTGTTGTTATTCATTATTTTGTGACAAATAAAACATGGAAGCAAAATAAAGAGAACAAGCAACTTGTCCAAAGTCACCCCACTGCAAAGCGATGGCACCAAGATTCAAGCGTAGCAAGCTGGATTCTAAGGCCTGGGCTCTTAGTGCTATTCTACAGCACCTCTCTGAAAAGCAGTCTTTTTTATATTGCCCTGGTGGCTGGGTGGGGGAATCTATGAATTTATTTTGAGATTCTAAAATTAGAAGTTCTAATGCAAAAAAATTCTGTATATTCACTGTCATCTCCAAGAATTTATGTGTTTGTCTTTGTTTTTATTAGGATCCAGACATTTCATTAAGAGAATTTTATTACTCAGAGACTCTTCGGACAGATCTTTGGGGAATGACAGGTAGGGGAGCGAGGGGCACAGCATGCCGTATGTGAAATTAAATGAGCAAATGTCACCAGGCTGCATATGCTTTTCAGTCACCACGCCACCTCTCCTCTTACTGCAAAGTACCTGTTCATTTCTTAGGGGCACCTCCTCCTCCCCTCGTTTTAGGGTTCTGAGATAGAGCCAAGACTTGTTTCCTATTTCTGCAGCAGACTGGTCCTTGAAATAGTAAGTCGCGGAGGCAGATCCGTCTCTACAAAACAAACAGAATCAAGTGCTTATACTTGCTCTTTCCCTTCCCCATCTCACCCATGATCCTCATCCCCATCCTTGACTCAACTTCACTCTGATCTTTCCTTTTTTTTTAAATTATTTTATTGGGGTTGTATTGGCTTACAACATTGTGTAAATTTCAGGTGTACATCACTATATTTCAGTTTCTGTATAGACTGCATCGTGTTCACCACCAATGGTCCAGGTTTTATCCATCATCATACATATGTGCCCCTTCACCCCTTTTGCTCTTCCCCCGATCCCCTTCCCCTCTGGTAACCACTAATCTGTTCTCTGTATCTATGTGTTTATCTTCCACATATGAGTGAAATCATACGATATTTGTCTTTCTTTGTCTGACTGATCTTTCTGACTTCCCTTTCTTCTTCCACTCTATATTTTTCTTTAAAATCAAAGAGGCCCCCAAGGGAGTTCTAAGAAAAAGACATTGTTGTGGGTAAACTCAACTCATACCATCGTCAGAACTCTGGAAGGCCATGTTGAAAACTCACTCCTGGAATCAAATTCCAGCACTGCCACTGATCAGCTGTGTGGCTTTGGGCAAAGTACTCACCCTTTCTCAGCTTCATTTTCCTCCACCTTAAAACAGCAATAATAGTAACCATCTCATAGGGTTGTTATGAGGATTAAAGGAGATGGTCTATGAACATGGCACACAATAAACACTCTAGAAATGTTAGCTGTTTTTTAATTCTTGAGAATCTAACTCAGTCTCCTTTTTCTCTCACCTTTTTTTCCCTCTAATCACGGTTGACAATTCCATCATCATTTTTTATAAACCTTCATGAAAGTTAGAGCCCAGCTACATACCAGATGACGTACCTGTGTTCTACACCAGCAACTATGAACCCATGAGATGCCAGGTCAATGCCAATAGCAGAATAAATTGTCCTTCAAAACAAAAAGTGAGAAACATTGAGCTACCAGTCATGCTTACGAGGAGGGGTCCACTAACAAACCTGGGAACATGGAGGCCATTACACCCCTGTAGCAGTGCCCTGGGGCAAACCAGAGAGCCATGTTCTCAAATGGGGCAATTATGCCCTCAGAGGATATTTGACAAGGGAGGTATTTTCATTATCACGACTGAGGGAGGGTGCTACTGGCATCTAGTGGGCAGAGGGATGCTGCTTAACCTCCTACAATCACAGGGCAACCCTCCACAACAAGAAACTATCTGGTCCAATTACCTGGTTTGAATCCTGGTTCTACCACTTATTAGCTGTCTACCTTGGATAAGTCACTTATCTGTTCTCTGCCTTGGTTCTTTATCTGTAGAAGGGTGATGCCATAAATGTATGGTACTTGGTGGGATTATTGTAAGGATTAAGTAGGTTAATACATTTTCAGTGCTTATCACCATGTCTAAAACAGGGTAAATACTGAATACATGTTAACTGTTATATAAATGATTGGACAGGGTGAGGCAGTTAAAGAATCATGTGCTAAGCAACTGCATTTATACCTCCCTTCCATGTCTTCATTATGCACAATCTTCTTCTCATATCATGTGTTCAACAGGAAATATCCATAGAGAATATAAAGAAGGTCAATAGGAACTATGTCTTCTACTGCTGAAGATACAGGACCTACTCAGCAGAGGGAAATGGTCTAGTACACGACCAGCAAACCTTCTCTGTGAAATGCCAGAAGGTAAGTATTTCCAGCTTTGTGAGCCATACAGTATTTGTCCCAACAACTACTCAACTCTGCTGTTGTAGTACAAAAGTAGCCATAGACACTGTGAAAAATGAACGAGTGTGGCTGTGTTCCAATAAAACTTTATTTACAAAAATTGGCAACAGACTAGATTTGGTTCTTGGATTCTAATTTGCCAACCACTGGTCTAGCAGAAATCAAACAACCAGCTACACTACAATTCAAGTACTGAAGATAATTTCTTATTGCAGATGCTACCCAACTTCCTGCCAGCTAAAAGCCATCTTTTATTTTCTGAAAGTCTTATAATCCTCTGAGGTAAAAGAAGGGAAGGCAGTTGAGAAGATGGAAGAAGAAAGTAGAGAAGGTGTGGTGGTCATTAAAATGTGTCACTCAGATATCATGCCACAGAGAACATAGATGACTAAAGACCCTACCCAGCTCCTGCCCCTCAGGATCCACCACCATCAGCTAAGCTTCCTGTGGGCTGCTCCCAGTGACTGGGCACAGAGTGGGTACTAACGTAGGCCCATTCCTGTGAGATGCAGGACCCCTCTGACAAGCAACTTTGGGTCAAGCACTCCCTCAATTGGCCTGGCCCAATCTATCTTAGAACTGTGCTGTAGTCTGAGACTCTTCATATCCAATCCTTCTCTGTTTCCCATCTCTTTCCCAAGCGTCCACCCTCTATCATGGTCTGAAGGCTCTCCCCATCTTTTCCTGCTCCTTCTGCTCTATCCATCACAGGCATTGCTCTCAAGAAATGTCTTTCACAGCTAATCCAATCTTGGTGTCTATTTCTCAGAGGACCTGAACTAACACAGAAGATGGTTTTGAGAGTGTATATTAATACAGGATAACAACCTAAAATGCAACACCTTCTCTCTTCTGTTGTGAGGCCAGTCCCCGTGAGCGGGAAGGAGGGAACAAACTACTTGACAAGACAGGGCTAGGACTAATCAACAGACCACAGCCAGCTCTTGAGGAATCCCCATTCCTTGAGGACAGGGGCCAGCATGACACTCCAAAATCAGCTATTCCTTTTTTGGGAAAACAACGCATTCAGTCATCGATCCCAAGGGGTTAAAATTTTTCAATCTCTCAAACATTACCTGAATGCTCCAAGACCATGAGAAAAAATGATTAGTGGGTATGTTTCACCAGTCCTCAGAGGGGAATTCCAGCTTGCAGGAGTTGTCATTGAACCTAGACAGCAATGGGGGATGACAATTAGTGTTTTCTCGACTTGAATGCTGCTGGTTAATTTAACTTACATCTCCTTAGTATAAAATCCTGACCCATGGAACTTATATTTATGTTTTTATGTATTACTAGTAAATTCATTAAAATGTCTGCTACTAGACACCCACCAAGCAAGGACCTGAACCATGTGTTTTTCCTAAGACCATAGGATCATTAATTATCAGTTCTCACTGCTAGCCCTGAGCTTAAGGTGAGACATTTTCCCACTTACAGGTATATTCGGGTAGGCAGCTCCTTATTACCAACCCTAGGCTTTGGAAAAAGTTCAAAGGGAATGTTTTGAAACCAAACTACCCAGTACCCAGTACCTCAGGAATGTTACACTGAGAGCCAGAATCTTCGAATCAGAGACTCCTCTTATTCTAACTTGGTCATGATCAAGAGAAAGGTGGCGAGATCATTGACTTCATACTTAGGCATGGCTTTGGATACAGCTCCGTTAATTACTAGCTATTGACTTGGGCAAAAGAACTGAGTGTCAGATTTCTCTTCTGTAAAATGGAGAAAATGATATCTATCTCCCAGGATTTTTGTGAGAATTATATTCAAGTAGGTAATATATGTAAAGCACTTATCTAGTCACACCATAAGGGGCTCAAAAAATGGAAGATATTATCTTCTTTTCCTTCACTTCTCAATTGTTATTGTCATCGTTATTATCAATTATTTGTTTCATTTTCTCATTTACAAAATGGAGATGTGGTCATGAAGACTGTTGTGATGATTGCTATAGAAGTGATTTATAAGCTATTCAGCACCACAAAGATGTGTAATTGTAGAATTTTCAACATTTCTATTATAAAGCGATTTTTAAGAAAACTCCAAGGAGATGTTTAAAATGAATCCAAAGTTGTAGGTAGTTTTGAAGGGGAAATCTGAAGACCTGGTTAACTCCAGCCCAACAGTAGTGTTTGGTCAAACAGATAAGGAAGGAAAGGTCCACATTAGTGAAATGTAGACAAATTAAGTGATGAAGGCACATCAGATTGTCTTAGTGAAAGAGGCGGGTCCCTTGGGGTTGGGTGATGAGAATGAGAGTAAAGCCTCCTCATTTATGATAAGAAATTAGCTCTCACTCCTTTGTCTTGGATCTAGAGAGTTATGGTGGCTTCTACTTCTTTCTGTTTTTGCCTGACTTGAGAAAGCACTTTAGGACAGAGCATATGGACCAGTGGTCACATCAGCCAACCTGCTACTCTCACTGCATTATTGCCCACCCCCCACAACAGTATGTAAGAAGGAAAACTAGAGACCAGCCATGGAGAGATGCTAAAGCCAGTCTGCAAGTCTGACACTTTCACTCCCTCCACCTGTTCCATCATACGCAGAATGGACAAGATGAGAACCTTGATTCTATGAAAGTTACCTGGGTTTTTAAGAAATACTTTCTTTGTCATCTTAGGAGAAGTTTACACTGGAGAAAATCTACTTTGGTCTTTAACTGCCTGAAACTCGTGCTGTTTTCAAGGTTTTCTTATATTCTAAAGCCTACAAAGCAGGATCAACAGAAATCTTACCATATAATAAGCTCAAAATTTTGCCCATAAGCCAGTGTGTTCCAAGAAATTTACTAAGACCCCAAAAATATTCTTTGTTTGGGATCCAAAGGGTGTCAGAGTGATCATCATCTTGGGATGGATAATACAAACGCAAGAAGGTGCCCTGTAGAGGAAAGAAATTCAAGTACTTTTAGTCAAGTTGCTTCTCAAATACATTCCAACAGCTATTTTGCATATTTAATTAGTGGGGAGCCAACTACCTCTGTTGTTCACGAAGAGGTGCAGAGAACTTTTTAAGCTGCTGTGGTGATCGAATACAGTCGAAAGAGAAGTGAAATAGAATAACAATATGCTTTGTGAGTGAAAAGAAAGTATGGGCAGCCTGGTTTCAACCACTAAGGAAGGAGAAAATGAAGAAAGTTTAGAGATAAATTCATCAGATGGCAGCAATGAATTGGGGAATGACTTAACTAGCAAAAGGCTTCCTACGAAACCAAACAGAACTAAACAAAATATCTGCCCTCCTCTCAGAGGAGGGCAAGGTCAAGTTTCAAAACCTTCTAGTGGGTCATGGCAACAGTCAATATTAGAATATAGGGATAAGTGGTATTAATCAAAGCATTACCTTATTAGCATTACCTTATTAGTGTAATCAAACATCAAGTCTGTACAACCGACAGAATAAGATCCATTTCCTCTGGGGATAGGAGTTTGGCCAAAGCTTACAGCAGCCATCAAAGCTTGTATTTTATTGACCCATGCTGAAAAACAGGTAAATATTATCTCACTTGTCATCCATAACACCCCAGACTGTATTATGCAAAGGAATTCCAAGGGAATCAAGTTACTGCCCATAGTTTCTGACCTCCTCCATTTCTTTACTAGCTAGTAAAATACACAAATTATTATTGAGGGCCTGCTGTATGCAAAGTACTGTGTGCGGAAAAAGATGGAGGTAGACATAGCCCTTCTCCCAAGATGCTCAGGACTATCACCTCCTAATACTTATAGCCTTGCCCTTACCTTCCATTCCTAACGAGAGCACATTAAAGACCACTCGCCAAATCTGTTTTTCCTAAACACGAACTTTATCTCACATTTCCAACTTGTGCTTACAACTTCCCATTGGGTATCTCACCTGATGTTCTTCAAAGCCAATGGTCCAAAACGAAACTAAATGACCATTTCCAAACTCCGTCTCCTCATCCTCCAACCACACAGCCTGCAACTCCAGAATTCCCCATCTTGGGTATCCCAAGCCAGAAACCTGGGAATCATCCTACTCTCCTACTTCTTTCTCACCAGCCTCCTACATGCAACCAAGTCTCAATTCCTAACGTTTGTTTTTAGCTTAGAATTCTCTCTCCAGTATATCCCTGGCCCTCTAGCTCAACTGTCTCATTTGAATTTTCACTGTCTCTTGACCAGGCAGTTGCCATCTCTCCTAACTGTCCTATCCATCTTGGATCTTGACCTCTTCAAATGTATCCTTCACACAGCTTCTGGAGTGACTGAAAGCACAAATCTCACCACGCAATTCTTCTTAAAATCCTTCAGTGGCTTCTTACTGGTCTCAAGCTGGTCTTTCTTGAAGGGGAAATGTATTGGAATCTTTTTGGAAGGCAGTTTGTAGGTAGTATTTAAATCTACACACGCCTTCCTAAGCTACTTCCACTGCTACTTGAGGCACCAGTGTGGTCTATCCTTTCAGCCTTCTGGGTTCAAACATATAGAGAGGTTCATACATGCACAAGTTAAACCCCAAGGGCTTGGGCACTGCAAGAAAGACCCTCCATGATCTGGAGGTTCACTGCCTCCTACTCTTCTCCTGATTTTTCCCTTTCAGTTACCTCCCTTCCACGTGCTCCAGCACTACTGAGCTACACACTGGGCTGTTCAATGCCTCTGCACCTTTGTAAATGCTATTCCTTGTACTTGAAATCCCTGTGGCAAACTCCTATTCAATCTTTAACATCTTGATCAGATGTCAGATCTTCTCTAAAGCCTTCCCTGACCCCCCAGACTCCATCATTTCATTCTCAGTATTAACTCAATTCCTTGTATACATTTTTATTATTTTTCCTATCATATTATACTAAAATTATGTGTTTGCACACTCTGTCTCCCACACTAGGCTATTTCTCAAGAGCTGTATCCATGTCTTTATATCCTCAGATCTTAACACAATGTCTGGCACATAGTCAGTGCTCAATAAATATTTGTGAAAATGAGCTGAACAAAGCTTTTCACTGCCACTGGTCTCTCTTGTTTCCATCAAATGCTTTATGGTATACATTCTTTTACCCACTCAGTCTTGAAACTTTTTCTCTCTCTGGTGCCAAAACCTTTCATTATGCAAAGGAATTCCAAGGAAATTCCTGCAAGAACACACCTGCAGGTTCACCTGTTCTCTTCCTTTCTAAACCCTAATCAAGTCCATATTTAATTTCAAGATGGTGAGTCCAAATATCAGTATATCTAGACATTCACTTTTCTAGATTTAGCTAGCCCCCTCCTACCCTTCTACTGGATTGAGAGAATTGACTACTCTGCTAGACAGACTCCTTCATGCTTTCCATCACATTCTGCCTCTGGCACCAAGACACCTAGAACTATGTTAAGTGTGGCACCTTCATCAGTATCACAGAGCATCACCCAGAAAGGTTTCGAGTCATGAAAAGAAGCCCATTTACATCCTCCTCATTGGTGACTAATGTGTGAAACACCTGCCAGTGATGAACCCTTCAATACATAAGGCCTTGCTACTCAAAGTTGGTCCACGGACCAGCATCACTGGATTCAACTGGGAGATTGGAAATGCCGAATCTCAGACCTCACTCCAATTCTACTGAATCAGAAAAGGTGTGCCTATTAAAGTTAAGAAGCACTGGACTGGGCCGGCCCCGTGGCTTAGCGGTTAAGTGCATGCGCTCCGCTACTGGTGGCCTGGGTTCAGATCCTGGGCACGCACCGACGCACTGCTTCTCCAGCCGTGCTGAGGCCGCATCCCACATACAGCAACTAGAAGGATGTGCAACTATGACATGCAACTATCTACTGGGGCTTTGGGGAAAAAAAGGAGGAGGATTGGCAATAGATGTTAGCTCAGAGCTGGTCTTCCTCAGCAAAAAGAGGACGATTAGCGTGGATGTTAGCTCAGGGCTGATCTTCCTCCCAAAAAAAAAAAAAAAAAAGGAGCACTGGACTAAGGTACCAGACCACCTAGCGTGACACACGGGTCAGCAATTCATGGTCAAATGGTAGGAGGTGGTTCCGAGGAAGGCAGGGGATGAGATGAATGGACCCTGGGTAATGGAGCCAGGTGAGCCTATTTTGGATTCCAGCTGTACCTCTTACAAGCTATGATGCTCTGGCCTAGGCGATTTACTCCTCTCTCTTATCCTCATGTGTAAAGTGGGAGTAAAAGCACTTGACCAGCCTGCAGGACAATTTTAAGGATGAAGTGATAAGTCAAAGACCTAGTACAGAATGCAACACATATTATGTTGCAGACAACTGATATTATTTGTCCCTTACCTAGAGTTAGTTAACTCTGGCTACCCAATTCAAGCCCTTAGAGAAGTTTCAGCTGGTCTAAACTAGACCATACCATTTTCCTTTCGGGCAGGTTCAAAATCCAAGGCATTACCTCAGAGATTTTTTTTAAAAAAGCTTTACCTGTAAGCCTAACATTTTAGGGTCTATTTAGAATTACAAAAGGCTCTTCCTCTCCCATTTAAGACAGTCTTCTGAGCCATGCATCATGGTGTAATAGGGGGACGTCAAGTCCAGAGGACGGTAGGGTAGGCCTGCCTTTCCTTCTGTGATGAACAGCCTGTGTTCTCTCGTGCCCCTGCCCACGGGCAGCCATGGCGTGGCTATATGAGTGATGGGGGAGGACTCTGGCTCAGAGGATGGTGAGGAGCCCCAGAGAACCCACAGCTGCCCTGGGTCACTACCTCTGGAATGGGGAGTTCAGTTCTAGAGCTGTGGGAGGGTTCCAAGTGGCACAAGGTTTTCTTTGTGAGATCTCAATTCCCCCAGGGCTCTGGGAACCTTTTCCAATCACTTGGAGTACCCTGGTTCTCTAAAACCTGCTCTACCAAAAAGCGTCCTCACCCAGCCTTCAGGAGCCACGGGTCAAGGTGAGGCCACAGGTCTGCCTGGGCACCTGACCTGAGAAGGTCTCAGGAAACTTCGAGCTGACCCAGGTTTGGGTATGGGCCCACAGGGCCCTGTGGCTAGCCAGTGCCAGGACAGCTGCAGAAAAAGCTCCCCAGCCTACAGTTAATCTGGTCATGGTCCTGGATTTCCCATTCTCTAACTGTCTACCAGGACTCATCATGAAGAGGCAGGGAGGAGACTTGTCAAGTTGAATGGCCACTCTCCAGATGATACAGTTTTGTGAGTCAGAACTTATAAATGTCACTTCCTTCTTTTCTTTAATAGGAGCATTGGAACCTGTGGGTATGCTACTAATCTTATTATACATTCTTGGTGGCATTTATTTGTCAAGTATCCCTGATATTCACTCCTGGGTTTGGAGAGGGATTGTATACATGCTAAAAACATTATATTCTTTTTTTTTTTTTTTTTGTGAGGAGATCAGCCCTGTGCTAACATCCGCCAATCCTCCTCTTTTTTTTTTTTGCTGAGGAAGACGGCCCTGGGCTAACATCTGTGCCCATCTTCCTCCACTTTATATGCGACGCCGCCACACCATGGCTTGCCAAGCAGTGCGTCGGTGCGCGCCCAGGATCCGAACCAGCGAACCCCGGGCCGCCGCAGCAGAGCGCGCGCACTTAACCGCTTGCGCCACCAGGCCAACCCCAACATTATATTCTTTTATATGGCTTTATGTCCTCCACTAGCAAATAGCACATTTCTAGACCATACTTAGCCTTTTACCTGCATACCATATTTTCTACATATTCATTTAATAAGACTACAAAGAATCATCTACTGTTTTAATCTTTTATTTAATAAACTATAATAATTTTAAAAAATATTTATGCATTTATTTGTGAGCATTTAGAACAAGCAGGGCATTGGGCTCAATGCTGGGACTACAAAAATAATTACAAGTGTGCCAGCCTTCAAGTTTTCTGCCAGTCCAATGACAGTTTTTCAATGATTTTCAAACATGAGGGGATATAAAACATATTTTGAAATTCTCACACTATCCCAATAAAAAGTGCATGATGTAAATGTCTCTTAGGTGATCATTTGCTCCTCATGTAAGATGTTAGTGGTTTTCAATCCATGGAAAAAGTAACGGGAAAAATGGACTTAATTTCAACTAGGCTCCAAGCTCCTTGAACTTGCCTCCGAGCTCTTTGTTTTAGTCATCAGAGTATCACCAATGCCTCAGCATCCTGATAAGTGTTGTTGAACGAGGGGACCTGTGAGATATTACTCCATTTCCTATGCAAATGTAGATAGAAGATACAGTCCCTCTCCTACTAATGCATTCACTTCCCCAACTACAAAGTAGGATGAGATTTATCTCCAAGGTGCTGGGTGATGAAAGGTCTTTTGTAAATGTTATAGGAAGGAGTCACCCATCAAGCCTGAACAACTAGATCCAGAGTGAGCACTAGGTCTGTGGGTAAAGACAGCATGACACCATTCAGAAGCCACCCACACTGCTCACCTGAGGAGACTGGATAGAGAAGTTCATGCATCACAACCCTAAGGGATCAGCAGGAATTCACAAAGCTCCAGAAGCAATCTCTTTGCAATGAAGGTCCTAGAGTTGGCTGTCCCACTCTGGCCACCCCTCCTGGACTCGTCTAAGTCATCCTCTCCTCTCCTTCCCTCCCACCACAAGAAAGAGCAAGTCATGCACGTCCGTTCTCATCTGGAGCTCTTTGGCACCTACTTGTCCCTACTTCTGTCATCAGGTAGGAAAGATTGTTTCCCTCTGGATCCGAAGACCCTAAATTGCCATCTTCTCACACCACGCCCCCACTACTAACCAGGACTACACCTGCTGATCAAGACACCTGCCTCTTCTTCACCTTCGTGGAAGCAGGTTTTGAGGGTGCCTCTGCGGAAACTCCAGGGGAGTTGTGTTACTGCGCTTGACTGGGAGTGGGTTAGGGCAGTGAGGGAGAGGAGGGACGGCGTCGAGGACGTTCTCCACAGTGACTGCAAGCTGAGCTTCCAGTGTGTCTGAAAAGACCTCATCCTGGTTCTGTCCTGCAGTCATGATATTGAAGAAGACAGGCGCTTCTTCAGGTTCAGCTGGAATGAGGAGAAAGTGAGGCCCTCTCCCCAACCCCAGGAGAACAGAGGGTCTCCATGAGCATCTTCTTGATAGAACCTGTTTAGAAATTCATTCATGCAACTTCTCTGGGGCCGCTTGGAGTCTGGCAGCAGATCAGTGGCTCAAGCCCTTGAACAAATATACCTCTTACCTGATGATTTAATCTGGGCAACAGGATTTAGGTCTTGCCAGTCAAAAGGATGCACCAGCGCGAGGCAGCTGCAGAGGCAGAAAAGCGCATGCAATTTGGGCGGCAACATCTCAGAAGCCGAGCAGCAGTTTCAGCTTAACCTTCTTCAAGGCAGATTATTAAAAGGAAAAAAAACATGCAATAAGGAGGACTTAATAAGCTGACAAATCAGTGAGATTAAGGTACTAGTAACATGATTTTACACATTATAAGGGAAGATGACATTTGGAAAAAATAGAACATGCATTTTCTGGGCTGGGTTTTTGATAGGCACTAGGGTGGCAAAATCTTGGGCAATGCTGGATTGTAGGGCACGGATTTTAGGTTGTTATATTAGGTTTGAGGTCACTAGTTCTTTAACTTCACAGCAGTCTAGTTTGGTTATAAAGAATAGCATCAAAATATAAAAATTTTAAGAATCATATGTCATAATCATAACCACATCCATAGGCATGTCTAACACAGTACACACTCGATAGGTTTTGGCTAATGTTTCATCAGGATCATAAAATGACCACATTGCTGCAGCTGTGGTTGTTTTGGTGTTGATGATGTTATATTTTTGTTGTTCTAATCCTCCCACACTGAAAGCTTCCAAAAGACAGAGTCACGTCTTACTTATTGTCCCCAGTGCCTAACAGAGGGCCTGGCATGCAGTTGGTGTTGAATAAAAGTCTGTAGAATTGACAAATGTAACCGGACTCATGATTATAAGAAATTCTATTACAATGAGGATCTATGCTAACATCTCATTAGCAAAGTCTATCTTGTATTTATGCATCACCTTTTCCCTTGAAAATTTCTCCCCTCAACTTTTTGGGGTGATGGAAATGGCCCAAGCCATCCCCATCTCTCACTTGAATTTTGGCAATAACCTCTAACTGGTCTCCCTGCCTTCACCCTTGACCCTGTAGTATATTCCCAACATAGCAGCCAGATGATCACACGTCACTCCTCTCCTTAAAACTCCAAACGGTGTCATAGATCACAGAGGGAAGGCCACAGACCTTAAAGTAACCTATAATGCTCTCCAGTCTGTACTCAACAGACTCCACTCCTAGCCCCTCCTTTCTCGCACTCTCACTGCAACCACACTTGCTTCCTTGCCATGCACCAAACATCCAGGCACTCCCTGCCCCGTCCTGGGATCTTGACACGTGCCCCTTCTTCCAGGAAGGGTCTTGGCTCTGATACACAAGCGACTGGCTCCCTCTCCTCTAGCATTTGGCTGTTTTTTTTTTTCCCCTGCTGCATTCCCAGGACCTAGAATAGTGCTTGGTACACGCTAGGCACTCAATAAACGCCTGTTGAGTGAATAAATTCTGAATCCTAGTAGTTTCTAACACATATGGTTACTAAAACAAACCGAGCCAAGTTTAATGATCCATGTGGGTATTGGTCCCAACTGATACTAACAGGGTACTAACTAGTTGGCATAGTTATCCTGCAGGCAGATATAAACACAGACCTGTGGCTCAGAGAGTTAGTGCTCCTGAATATCTATGTGCTCCCCTGTATTTCCTGGCCTCCCTTGTGGGCGGACTGGGGACACGGACTGATTTCTGATAAACGGGAATTTGAATGGCGTGGTCTAGGACACTTAGGAGTCGGCATGCCCTCTCCATCGTTTCCTTTCTCTCACACAGCAAACTTAGAAGCCACATGTGGTGTCTCAAGATAGAGGAAGCCTGGATCCCTCATCACTGAATAGAGAAGAGCCCCTGCCAATTCATATGGCCTTTCATGAACAGGAAAAAATACATCTGTAAGCAAGCGATTATCAGTGAAGAGACAACTCAATTGTTGTGAAGTTGTTCCTGCATTAGTGCAGCACAGCATGGCCTGTCCTGACTAATAGCAGATCTGCAGGTATTCAGTCAATGGGTACTTATTAAGCAAACACTATATATCCTTGGCTATGTCCACATGTGGTAAATACAGGAATTTGACACAATCTCTGCTCTAAAACAGGTTACAATGGGGATTCAGAGACAACACTAGCACATATAATACAGGAAGAAAGCAAATTACAGGGACATTTAAAAATTCTTAAGTGATATGGTACAAATTCTCAGGGCAACAGGATTTCAGAAAGAAAGAGTTCAGAGGAGACAGGGCTGTAGCCAGGTCAGCTCTTGCCATACAGCCTAGAAATCCAGAGAGGTAGCTGGGAAAATTGTCACTGGAGTCTAAGCTTCTCGGGCTACTTGTAGAGTGACTGCATTTCCTTATTCTATATGTTTTTTTTTGGTCAAAAAAATATGCATAGTGTAACTCTTCAGATTATTTATAATTTTGATTGATTTTATTTTATCTTATTTAAGCATCATTTTCTATTTTATTATAAAGTTAATATGTGACTTCAAAAATTCAAACATGGGGGCCGGCCCAGTGATGCAAGTGGTTAAGTGCGTGCACTCCGCTGCGGCGGCCTGGGGTTCGCCGGTTCGGATCCCGGGCGCGCACCGATGTACTGCTTGGCAAGCCATGCTGTGGCGGTGTCCCATATAAAGTGGAGGAAGATGGGCACGGATGTTAGCCCAGGGCCAGTCTTCCTCGGCAACAAAACAGGAGGATTGGCAGATGTTAGCACAGGGCTGATCTCCTCACAAAAAAAAAAAAAAAAAAAAAAAATTATCTCTTCACTGATAATCACTTGCTAACAGATGTATTTTTTCCAGATGCATTTCTATGCTTGAATACACACACTCACATATACAATACACATACATATAATATACATATACATATATAGATACATATAGTCTTAAAATTTGTTTATAAAACCTTGTACTATTTATTTATATTTCAACTTACATTTTTAATTTGATAATATGTTGTAGATATCTTTTCATATGAGTACACAGCACTATCATTTCTCTAAATGGCACTTAGGAGTTGCTCAAAAAAGTCTGTTCACTAAATGGATAATGATATTGCTAACATCTGAATGTTTATTATGCGCCAAGCATTTTGCACAGTTTCTGGCATATGGTGCCTTATTCAATCATCACCAAAACCATTTGTGAGAGAGGTTTAGTTATCCCCATTCTATTGAGGAAGAAATTAAGGCAAGGAGAGTTTAATTGACTCATCCTAACCACACAGCTAGCAAGTGCTGGAGGCAGGGCTTACACCTAGAATGTCTGACTCCCTGCTTTTAACCACAACACACCGTCTTTGTGTAGTGTCAATTTCTATTCACTCTAAAACCAAAGTCTTCTAAAGTTAACAAACAGAACAATTATTTTAATGATGCTAAGGTGTTCAGGAGCTGCTTCCTGGATTGAGAAAATGACTTAACAAAGAATTAGAAATTGTTCTCTAATGAGCTGAGACTCTGTCTCATTGTTCTTGCCCTAATTTATATTTGGAACAACACGCTAAGACCCTTGGAAACTGCAGAGTGCTGTGTATGAATCCAGAGAAACAGCTACTGAGTTTTCCAAACAAGCAATAGAAGAAGTTGAGCTGAAGCCAGGCTAGATGCTCACCAGATTCCACCACTACCCCTCTGTTCTGTTACCATAACTTGGTTTTTCATCAGATAACATCATCCATAGAAAGTATTTACAGAGACATGAGCAGGCGGCTTTAGAAAATTCCACCTCAGGTGCTGACAGCCTATGACTGAATAAGGGGAGTCTCATTCAGCCCATTTGGAAGATCACTGGGGTTGAAGAGGTGAACGTGAAACACAAGCAGATCAACAGGGCGTTTCAGGAACATTGCAACAATCCAAAGAAGGTGAGCTTGCCCGCAACTCCTTGGTATTCATCACATCTTCCTCGTCAATAGCTTCAGGAAGAATCAGAGACAGCCAATGGCTGGCAGGACTTCCCCAAGTCCTCCACGCAGGAGTGGGGTGCTCTGCCCTCCCCATGTTTCCCACCAGACCAGTGCCAGGGCCAGCACCTTGGTCCTCATGGTGGAGCAGGGCAGAATTGACCCTGGATGAAATGTCACACTAGAGTTCCCAACCTGAGCCCCTGCAAGCTACCCAGGCTCTGGGGAAACCTTCGAACATACTGATTCCTGAGCATCATCCCAGACCTACTGACTCCGAATCCTCAGAAGCCTGACCTGGGCTTCTGCATTTTAGCTCCCTAGGGATTAGGACACAGCCAATCCCAGGATACATATAGTGTTTGGAAACTGCTGCAATGGAACACACGAGTACTATTTGTGTAGAGTTTTTTCACCACCCTATCATAGGTGCTATCCGACCTCATCCTCAAAGTAATAATCCTCTAAACAATTTAATGATTGGCTAACTCATTCATTCATTCGTTCATGTATTCATTGACTCAGTTTTAAGAGTGCCTATGTGTCAGTCACTACATTTGGAATAAAAAGATTTTTCAAATAGATGTGATTTTTGTCTTCAAAATCCCCAGCGGAGAGAGAAGACTGTCAAACAATCATCATGAACGCTATTGCAGATTATTTACGAGATGTAGTGGAAATAAAGGTCTAGTGGGCATAAAAGAAGAGAAGCAAATTTTAGCACAACCATTTTTCATTCGGGGGGATGAAGATCAATGAAACACAGAAAGGTGATGCCACCTGCCTGAGGTCACACAGTGAGCCCTCGACGTGGGCAGGACTAGATGGTGGGGTTCCTCCTTTTACCCCTATGCACTGAGGGATAGAAAGACCCAAATAGAAGGATCCCTCTCCTCTCTCTACTTTCCCCATTGCCTCCGGCTGGTGTGCTTGGTGGGTGGGAAAGATATGCCAAGGTTATCCCCCAGCTGATGGCAAGACAGCTGTGTCCGAAGCAGTGGATGACCATCACTAAAGTTTCCCTGCAGTTGGGAAAGGAGATCGGTCTTCTTGGGCTGGACTCCTCAAGGGCACCAAAGGAAAAAGCACTTCCCCCCTCAGCAAGCAGAGGCTCACCTGTCTGGGCACAGTCAGACCACGGGGCCACTAGCAGCACAGAAGGAGGCTTTCTCTTTGCTCCGGCAACTTTACGTACTTGCCTCCATTCGGGCACTTTTCGCCCTCTACTGCAAAGCTCTCTTTACAGAACTGCTTCACCCAGTAGCCTGTGAGCTCCTCCAGGGCAGAGACCGGTCTCATTTGTCTTTTTATTATTACTACTTAGCAAAGGGCTGGCATATAGCAAGCACTAGCAAACGCTTCTTGAATGAAGATGAAGGATCCTGTCTTCTTTTTGGTGTGGGTTACTAGGCAGCCTAGAAACACATTCTCAGATGATTGCACACCAAGTTGTGACTTCTCAATACAGGAAGTGGGTAGGGGTCAACTGCCTGGGCTTTAGTGCCTGGTGCCCAACTGCCTGGGTCTGATTCCCAGCCCTGACACCAGCAGTGTGACCTCCCACACACTATGGAGACCTTCTGTGCCTTATTTTCTCACCCGTACAATGAGGCTGAGGATGATAATAATATTTCCCAAAGTTAAATGATAAATATACGTAAAACAGCATTTTTGCATGTAGCCAAATGCAAATATTAGCATACTCATTTTGCATTCCTAGCATCATGCATTGCCCATAAGTAAGCAGTTGCTCAACAACTGTTAACTAAATAAAAGCTAAGGTGTCAATCAAGACCTTGAGATAGGAACAGGAAGACTTTTTCTTTGCTGATTGAAGTCACTCCGTGGTCGTCATCCCCTTTGTCCATAGATGGTTCTGCTGCATAGATCTTATGGGTTTCACTAAGGGCTGGAACTTCCCCTGAGCACTATCATTAACACTTACCCTACATTTCTTGGGGAATTCGTGTGCACTGCCCTTCTTCCCCTCTGCAGGCTGCTAGTGCCCTCATAATGCCTGGGGCACCTCTTGTGGTCTCCCAGCACGGCCCACCTCTCAAAACTTATCAAAAGTTCCACACTCCCTAATCTAACAGGCTGCTGGGAGGTACCAGCATGCTCATAAGCCTTCCCTGATTAACTTCCAAATCCCTTCTTTTAACCATGGTCTCCTGGAGGCATGTTATCAAAGCCCCTGAAAATTTACTCTGAATGAAAGAATCGCACGCTATTGGGAAGAAATGCTTTGGAGAAAAGAGGACTTTTCACGCCTTCCAAATCAGATCCTATGGGCAGTAACCCACTCTGCCTACTCCAGCAACCTCTCGCTGCCAAGCTTCAGACAAGAGAGCACGAGCTGGCGCTCTATCATCCAGCACTGCAATGAAGAGAGTCTATAAACTAGGAGCTTGAATTCCTCAGAGTATAGATGGTGATGTGACTTCTGCGTTTGAGGGAGGTAATAGTATTGTAATAGACAATACTTAAGGGGGAAAAAACCTCAGAGCAAAGAGTATTATATATTGTTTCTCATACTATAATTGAAAACAAAAATGGAAAAATTATTCTTTTCTGAAACAAATTTTTCCCTATATTGGTGAAACATAAGCCAGTTCGCTCTCAGGAGGTTTAATAGTGAAACAAGCGGGTCTCGACAAGAAGTCCATTTGAAACTCAACTACTGATATCATGGCAAAAGGCTAAAGAAGTAATAAGAAAGATGATTTTGACATGCATTTTTTAATCAGTTTTACATTTTCTAAAAACCTGAATGAGAACTCCTTGGACCAGGAAGAGGACTTGATGAAGCATGCTTCTGCAAGTATCAACAACGCTCCTCATTAACACAGCACAGGCATCTGAGAAGAGAATCGGGACTGGTTTTCCAATTTCTCAACTTGTTGATTTGGAGTTTGTTTTGTTTACCATTAGGAAAAAACTCTTAAAGATAAACAAAGTATTTAGACAGCAACTGAGACCTTCTGAATCCAAAACCTGATTACTGATTTAGTTAAGAAATAAAAAGAAGGTGATCTGAAGCATAAAGAACTATCTTTTATTGAGCAGCAGTGTCTAGCTGGTACTTTACATAATCTTAGTCCCCACACAAGGAGTAGAGGTAGCTGGTCGTTTACCTGCATTTGACACTTAAAAACACCGACGCTTGGAGAGATTGGCTGACCCGCATGACGGACAGGTTTCAGAGGCTTGATCAACAAGCCCAGCCCTCTGAGGTATAGAGAAAAACCTATCAGAGTATGCTCTTGTTTTTATTTGAATATATACATTTATACACAAAGAGAAAAAAAAAAGTCTAAGTGAATATAAAGCCAGAACGTTCTCAGTGGTCATATTTAAGTGGTAGGATTATAAGTGATTTTAGTTTTCTTTCTTTCTTTTTTTCTTTTTGCTGAGGAAGATTCACCCTGAGCTAACATCTGTGCCAGTCTTCCTCTATTTCGTATGTGTGTCACCACCACAGCATGGCTGATGCGTGGTGCAGGTCTATGTCTGGGATCCAAACCTCCGAACCCGGACTGCTGAAGCGAAGCACACCGAACTTAACCACTAGGCCACAGGGCTGGCCCCTAGTTTTCTTTTTTTTAACATGTACTTTTTTAATGTGTCAACAATGAACATGCATTACTTGAGTAGAAAAAAAAAGAAAAACAAAACCCTAGCTCTTTCCGTGGGCAATTAAATCTAAACAAATGGCTTCCTGTCAGAAAGAAGCTGGACCCTTAGAGGTTTGGGGTCCAATTTAGATAATATTGGATTTGAGGCTTTGCTTTGGAGCAATAATTTTAGGAGAAAGGTATGCTTAGTTTCAGTTTGAAAGTTTGGGGTAGGTGTTTTTTCCTGAAAAAATGAGTGGTTTGTGGTTATTACAATTTTAGATTAGTACCCATGAGCCAAGTATTGTGTTAGGCTTTTAAGGGAGTCCCAGCATGTGTGTGTGTGTTTTGTATGTATGGCAGGGGGGGCAGTGTAGGATGACAAACAAAAGAGAATAACATGCTTAAAGAGTGCCCAGTTTTGTAGTCTAGATAAAGATGAACATAACCTACTCTAGTTTCGGTCTGACTATGGGACACTAACTAATCTAATTCCTTGTTTTACATACAAGGAAACCGAGGCCCAGAGAGGGGAAGCAACTTGCCTAGAACCACACAGCAAATTAGCGACCAAGCTGGGATAAAAATATCTTGTTTCCTGGGTCCCCAGACCATCAGGTTTGTACAGCAGTGAGCGCCACACTCTAAGTGAGGTGCACCTGGGCTCTTTTGTGGAGAACATGGTTCCTGTTGAGATCTGGACAGGGAATGCTGAGGCTGCCAAGGGCAACGGGAGGGGCCTGAGTCTGCAAAGAGAAGGATCAACTCTGGGCCAGTCATTGCACATCTGAAACCTAAGTCTCCTAATCAGTGGAATGAGATTAACACCTCTCTCACAGGGTTGATGAGGTGAGGGAAAATGCCAGCCCAGAGCCAACAAACCAGCTCTCAATGAATGTCCTTTCCCTTCTTCACCAGGAACCAGCTTAGCTCCATCGGGAGCAAAATACGTTAGATCCTAGAGACTACACTGTATGAAAGGAAAGAGCCCAGTGATGTGCAAGTTGGCGATTTTTATCCTGCTGAGTTGCCAAAGCACCGTCAGTAGTGCAGACTGGGGCTCCATCCGGTTTCTCAGCCTCCACACCACTGACATTTGGGACCAGGTAATCCTTTGCTGTGGGGGACTGTCCTGTGCATTGTAGAATGTTTAGCAGCAATCCCTGGCCTCTACTCCCCAGACACCAGTAGTAGCACCCCTCCTACTCAGTTTCAACAAACAAAAATGTCTCCAGATATTGCCATGCGTCCCCTGGGGAAGTAAAATGCCCCCACTTGAGAACCTCCGGGGTACACAAAGGGCAAGCAGACACAGGCAGGTGTCTACCTTACCTGGGAGATGGGACAGCGTGGAAAACCATCTATTTTAAGAGAAATAACTGAAACTATGAGCTCTCTTGCTAAGCAAGTAGGTGATCTAACAGTATACTTGGGGTTTGTTTGTTTGGGTAGGTTTGCAAAGATATGTGACTTCTTTATGAATGTATTCAACTTGTGACATGAACGTATCACTGCACTTGACTTTTATCTTACTCTCTAGTTAATCTAGTTGGGGATCTTCTGCCATGATGCCCTTGCAAGTTTCCCTACCTGTCCCTTCCCACAATGCCCACAGCACTGTTTGCACCTCTCTTATGGTGGTTACTTTTTTCCACAATGTATTGTACCCCAACGGCCTATACACCAGACCATCCACTGACCTATCCACCCATTCGAACATTTACCAAGCACGTCCCTGTGCCAAGTATTGAGTGCTAAATGTCTGGCTGGCTTCTACTCAAAGCACACCAAACCCCATGTAGGGAAACAGTACAGCGGGGGCTCCACAGCCATGGGAAAATTTCAGTCTTGATGGATTTATTTAGAATATTTCAATCAGAAAAATCTAGAAATGAATTACTCTAAATCAATATATACATGAATTTTATGGTTTTTTTTGCCTAGTATTGTCTTTATCTTGAATTACATGTAGAGAATGAGGATACTATCGTATTTGTAGCACTTGTAGCCTCTAAAGGTCTTAATCCTGCTTTGGTTAAGTGCTGAGGAGGCTTGGAGAGAGCCGCGGATTTTTTAAATGCAATTTTGAGTTTGAAATATTTTGATAGAAGTGAGTTCAGTGTGGGCACAAAGGAGAATGGTTAATTCTGGGGGTGGGTGGTGCCGGAAGGTATGGAAAGAAAGCCCTCCTAGAAGTCACGATGGAGCTGACTCTCTAGAGAGGAGGAGCGTTAGCAGACTGACCTGGGTTGATGGAGAGAAGAAGGAAGGCATTTCACAAAGAGGATACTGTGAGTGATGAAGCCTAGGAATCAGTAAGGGGATGTTAGGAGGTGGGTGTTGGGAGGAAGGAGGTTGAAGCAAGAGCAGAACAGAGACCCTTGCTCGCACTACGTCTGAGAGTGGACTTGTGTCCTCCAGGTAGTGGTATTTCCCACTGCACCCAGCGGTGAGCGTCTTTCATCTACCAGGTGTACAACGAACATCTGCTGAATTAACACAAGAATGACTCTGGCACTGCAGAATGGTGTCCCTGTGTGTCCTTAGTCCAATGACGTGTGTATATGTGCTTATGTGTGTGCATGTGTGTGTTTTGGGGGTTATAGGGGATGTACCGTAGAGGGGTCTGGAGCCTCAACCTGTTCACTGAACACAGCTATGCCCCCAGGCTACAGCTCAGCTGTACCATGTCCTAGTGATTTCACGGCAGCCCCTTCTTCACTCCTTAGCTCACCTCTCCCCACTGGGTTCAAGTCTTCTCCCCTTAAATGGATACACTCTCCTTCACCCTGTCCCCCTATTCCTTACAACTGAAGATCTGAAAACATTCTTCTCAGAGGAAAACAGAGAACACCAGGCTTACTCACCCTCGGGAAGCCCTTCTCTTTGCCTTCAATTTAATACCAGACCAGAGGTCGCCGCCTCCTCTCTATAACCAGCTGTTGGTCCCAGGCTCCAGCCTCGTCCTTCCTGAGTCAAGGGGATCTTGGCTCAGTCAAGGGCCACATCAGCTTCCCCCAGTGCCTCTTCAGCACCCATGAGCCATGCTCATGCCACACTATTACTCTGCATTTAATTCATGTCACTTTGTAACATGTAAAATGTTTTCTTGTCCATTTTCTTTCCCCAAATAGACTGAAGCTTCTCTTGAAAAAGATCCAATACTTTTCATCTTTTTAGATTTCTCACAGTTCTACGTACGCGGTGGGCCCTTAATAATACATTCTCTGGTTTCTGATCCATTTCTCTAGCTTTATTTCTTATATAAGCTGTTTTACAGTTTTATGTGATTTTATTATAAGCAACCACCAATCCTCTATGGAAGTATTACACCCTTTAGGGACATATCACCAACCATTTTCCATATCACTAAAATGAAAACAGTGCTCCTTGCTTTTCTGAACAAAGAACTACTATAAACGGCTGCAAGTCCCTGGCTTCCTTGGACACTAGCCTCTTTTATCTTCTGATGGTCACTGTGATCTCTGAGAGGATGACCATGGAGGATTCAGAATCTGAACACAGAGGAATAATTCACAAGACGTTTTTGAACTCTCCAAGTTCTCTTTCCACAGAAAAGTGCCTTTTTCTCAACTGTGGGATACGAGTTAACTAGAAAGGTCTATACATTTGAGAACTAGGACTCTGAAAAGGCTAATATTTACTTTGGACATTTAGAACTGGAGAATCGAAGGCGACAACACTAACAACCTTGATACAGCCGTCTTCATTAACATAATCTATGAAAATCCATGACCACCACTGGCTAACACAAAATTTTCTAACTGGCCAGACAGAGCAAAAACTGATTACCCAAAAGCCAGAGAACACAGGACTTATCTATTCTTTAACGCTGCAAAATTTACCAAAGCAAAGTCAGCAATTGCAGTAGGGTTATAAATAGGTATATTGATCTTAGGAAGGCAATTTGGCAAGCCCTAAATTGTCCACATCCTTCGACCTTTGCACAACATTTCTGAGATCAGCACACAAACAAATCTTACACACAGGGAATTGAAACCCTAAAAACATAATGCACTACGGTGTTTATTCCAACTCTATTTTAAGAGCCAATACACACACATACACACATAGTGAAATGCTACAAATGTCAAACAGTAAGAGAATATCACCAACGGAATTTTATTCAGTTATTAACATGATATTTACAAAATAACCCTTTATGACTTGGGAAACTGTGTGCAATGCAATTTAAATTGAAAAAAGAATATAAAACTGCCATATAAAAATTCATACTATAGGGGCCGGCCCGGTGGCGCAAGCGGTTAAGTGCGCGCGCTCCGCTGCGGCGGCCCGGGGTTCGCTGGCTCAGATCCCGGGCGCGCACCGACGCACTGCTTGGTAAGCCATGCTGTGGCGGCGTCCCATATAAAGTGGAGGAAGATGGGCACAGATGTTAGCCCAGGGCCGTCTTCCTCAGCAAAAAAGGAGGAGGATTGGCGGATGTTAGCGCAGGGCTGATCTCCTCACAAAAAAAAAAAAAAAAAAAAAAAAAAAATTCATACTATAAGACTATTAATTAATATAAGTGATGGAATTATGAGTGTTTTTCCCATCTTGTTTCACATATTTTACAATAAAATGTATTGCTTTACTAATAAATAATTTTAAGAGGATATTTAAGAAGAGTTTATATGACCATGAAGTGTTTATGTTTAAGTAAAATGATATGTTGAGAATTATCTGTGATCCCAGATACACAAAAAAAAAGGAAGGAGGAGGAAAAGGAGAAAACAACAAGAATAAGAAGAAACAAAATAAATAAAAAGAAACAAATATTTACAAAGTTTATCTTTTTTGAAGAAGTTTGTATGCTTAGATACTAAAGAGGGGGCCGGCCCCGGGGCATAGCGGTTAAGTGCGCTCCGCTGCTGGGGGCCTGGGGTTCGAATTCCAGGTGCGCACCGACCCACTGCTTGTCAGGCCATGCTGTGGCGGCATCCCACATAAAGTGGAGGAAGATTGGCATGGATGTTAGCCCGGGGCCAGTCTTCCTCAGAAAAAAGAGGAGGATTGGCAATGGATGTTAGCTCGGAGCCGATCTTCCTCACCAAAAAAAAAAAAAAATTACCTTTAGTTTTTTTTTTTTTTTTTTTTTTGGTGAGGAAGATCAGCCATCAGCTAACATCCGTTGCCAATCTCCCTCTTTTTGCTGAGGAAGATTCACTCTGAGCTAACCTCTGTACCCATCTTCCTCTATTTTGTATATGGGATGCCGCCACAGCATGGCTTGATGAGCGTTGTGTAAGTCCGTGCCTGGGATTCGAACCAGTGAACCCAGGGCCACCGAAGCAGAGAGCGTGAAGTTAACCACTGTGCCACTGGGCCAGCCCCTAAACGTAATTTTTTTATCCTTCTTTTTACTTTTCTCTTTTCCAATATTTTAAATCAATGAGAATATTTACTTTAAAAAATCAACAATTTTTTTAAATAGTAAAGCCTGAAAATTATTTTCTTCAGTTTTGGGTCCTTGACCACAATAAAATATCATCCTGGCAGATGAAGAAGGCCTTTAAATCAGAGCTCAGAGAACACATTCTATTTAAACCCACTGAAAAGTTGGTATCATCTTCTGCCTTTCTTCTGTGGGCTTCGTGTCTACCACTGAAACCACAGTTTCACTTCAAATCTCAGCTAAGATCTCCGCACGCTACCATAATCTCTGCTAATCCTGTTTTCCCCTCTTTGTCTGTCACTGTTAAATTCTCATCAGGCATCATTTCTTTTTGAAACAAAAGACAAACCAATAGGTAAAATGTCCACTTTCAAGTCCAGAATTTCCATCAAATCTGATGATAAATCCGAGTAAAACCTAGTCCTGGCAAGATATTAGGGCATGTGCCTTAACTCTTCTGTTATTCATAAAAAGAAAGAAAATGCTCTTTCACAAGTATCAGCACTCTCTCTCAAATTCTTTCTGATTAATTTTTGGAATGGGAGTATATGGCAGACAGAATAATGATACTCACCTTCCCCCCAAAATGTCCACATCGTAATCCCCAGAACCTGTGAATATGTTACATTACACGGCAAAGGAAAATTAAGGATGCTAATTGGTTGACTTCAAAATAGGGAGTTTGTCCTGGATTATCCAGGTTGGCTCAATGTAATCACAAGGGTCCTTAAGAGTGGAAGAGGGTGCAGAAGAGGAAGTCAGTGGTAAGAGAAAGAAGACCTCAACCCACCATTGCTGGCTTTGAAGACTAAGGAAGGGGGCCATGGGCCAAGGAGTATGGGTGGCCTCTAGAATCTGGAAAAAGTAAGGAGACAGACAGATTCTCCCCTAGAGCCTCCAGAAGGGGGTGCAGCCCTAAGACACCTTGATTTTAGCCCAGTGAGACCGTGTTAGACTTCTGACCTACAGAACTGTAAGATAATAAATTTGTGTTGCTTTTAGCCAATAAATTTGTGATAAATTGTTACAGCAGTAATAGAAAACTAATACAGAGCATATAAAGTTACGGAATGAGACCAGATTGCAATAGGCCAATTAACTTTCAACTTAAGTCAAAGAAAGTCGTTTAAATATCTCAAAATTGAACCAATACCAAACTGAATGATTGAGGAAGAAGACAAAATCTTCTGCTTTGGATATTTTAAATAGGATGAAGGCAGGAGACTGTCAATCTTCCAGCCCTGATTTCTAAGCAATTTATTACTATTTTTTTATTGCGGTACCTTTCGTTCGTATTTTACATTAGTGTTACATATTCCCTGCTTAAAAATTCAAAAATTACATAAAGGTGTAACTTTGAAAGTCCAAATCTCTATAACTTTACACCCATTTTCTCCCCTGCTCAGGAACTAGTAAAAACTCCTGTTCACCATTAGATGTAAATGACCTCATACTTTTTTCTATAAGCAATATTTTTAAGCAACTATACCCTTGTCTGATAAGGAAAAAATATTTACTTCAATCTGAAACAGGCTAAAGGCAGCTAGAACATCATCCTATAGCAGTGATTCTCAACCGGGGCAATTTTGCCCCCCCGAAGACATCTGGCAATGTCTGGAGACATTTTTGGTTGTCACAACTGGGAGAAGACTGCTACTGGCACCTGGTAGGTAGAGGTCAGGGATGCTGCTAAACATCCTACAATGCACAGGACAGACACCACAACATAGACATATTTGGCCCCAAATGTCAATAATGCTGAGATTAAGAAATCTTGGCCTAAGGGGATGCTAGAGAAACTATATCCTTGTTTAATAAGGAAGAAATATTTATTTTATTCTGAAACAGGCTATAGGGAGGCAGATGCCTGGTCAACACAAAGGAGAACTTTTTAATAGGCAGGCCATTTGGGATGTAAACCACACAATGCAGAGAGAGTTCTCTGTGATGAGAAGGATTCAAACACTGCCAACTGGTCCCCTGCCAGGGGTGCTGAAAACGGATGGGCGCACGAATGTGGTTGGACGCTGAGATTCCATCTTTATCTAAGACACATGATTCCTTTTAAAAGCATCAGCAAAAATTTCCTACTTAATACTTGCTAATATTGAAGCTAGGAAAAAGAAAAGATAATGCCTTCTCTATTAACATTATTTTCTCTCTACCATATTAGCTAATGGAATCAAAGCTTAATCTGGATATTATCTCAAATGTATAACACTCAAGTGACTTCTGCAAAAGTGTCTAATGCCCCTTATCTTGGGCACAGTAGATACGACTCTTGTGTAATCATTTCACAACCTAAGAAAAGAGACAGGGTCAAAAAAAGCAAAAGAAGAAGCAATTCTCTATTGTGGAAGCAATTTAATAGAATAGCCATTTAAAACTACAAGTACTTAACAGCTGAAAGTAAAATAAAATTAATTGATTCTACTCACATTTTGAAAACGGGAACTCATCTGCATCCAGTTTGCAAATGTCCAGATGTCTGCTGCCCTATACAGCTTTAAGATCATAAATGTTCAAAGTTATCTAAGATCACTGGGCAGTTTGCTGCCATACTGGAAGCCTACTGGTACATTCTACAACCAGTGAAATCATATCTTATTGAACTGGTGGGGCTTTAAGGACTTTAATAAATAAAAGTTTATTCAAAAAGACAATAAAGCCAACAATAACCAGACTGAGGAGGGAACAAAGCAGCAAGTCACATGAGGAGCTGTTGAAGGAACCAGGGATGTTTACTCTGGGGAAAACCCAGATGGCACATGACAGCTACAGTTCTATGGAAAGGAAACATGTTCTATGTGGACCCAGACTGCAGAACGCCCTTAGCAAGAGCTTGTCAACAATTACCGCATTGTCTCTATAGGAGGAGCACAAATCTGGGGACTACCAGCAAGGAAACTGAAGACGGGATTCCTGCACTGGATGATGGTATTGGATGACGGTGAAAGTGGAATGGACATGCTGGATTAGATAACCCCAAACCAGAGGTGTAATATCAGAAGTCTACAAGGGCCAGCCAGGTAACTTAAATAAGTGAAACAGGACCTGTGTAATAGAAAAAGTCATGGTGGGGACTGTGGCAAACGGGACCATCTGAAAGGGAGTAGCATCCCTCTACTCCAGTTGATTGCCGACATGTAGGAATGAGAGCTCCAGGTTACTAGTCTTTTTTTTTTTTCAACAGAAGCTAGGAAACCATATTTATATGTAAAATCTACTGATTTTTAAAGGATAGCAGCTAATTCAACATTTCAAAATATTATATAAGTCAAACAGAATAGATTAGTGGGCTCCAGGAGAAACTGTAACCTCTCCCTTCAAGATGCCCCACCACCTCCAACCCTGAGGGACTAAGATGGTAAATATGGCAGAAGAGAAACTGTACAGACCCCAGAATTACTGTCACATTTTGTCTGCAATTTGAATCACCAGACTGGCCACTTCAAGCTGAAATTCAGACACACTGACCAATAAATAATTAATAGAGTCTGGCAAGAGAAGATAAGTGAGAGATCATTAAGTCACTAAGAGCTGAGTCTTCCACTGCACACAATGCAAATGAGGAAGAGCCTCTATTTGCCTCCCAACAGATGCATCTCCCTCTAGCAAATTGCACATCAAAATGAGACAGGAAAGAGAAACAGGGTTGCTTCATTGTGGCCGTTAGTTGTCCTATGGCTGAGGTCATCCCTACCCTAGTTGGTAAACAACTGCGACTCTCTTCCCTGGCCCTCTCAAATTTAGTTAGCGATCAACTAGGAAAAGTTCACGCATTTCATCTGAGAGAGAATGCTTCACTAAGGGAAACAATCCTATTCTACTCTGGTTCACAGCCCGTTCCAGAAACACCACTGCCACATATCGATTTTCAATTACCAACAGATCTTTTTACTCACAGATATCTTTGCACAGCCGTATCCAGGACAAAGGCAAAGCTGCTAACTATTTTTTTGTAATTTTTCCAATTCCCAGAGTCAAATATTTTTTCTTGAATTTTACCTGATCACATTCAACTTTCAAAAGTAAGCCAGCTATTATTTTAGCATTAATTTCACTGCATTCTATGATGTAACTCTTAGTTAAGGCTTTCCAATGCTCTGAAAAGAGCAAAATATTTTCCATGTATATATATTTATTGAAAAGAATAAAATGACACAGAAATTTATTATAAAAATTCTGAAAATGAAGCACAAGGAATTCAAAGCAACACGATATTAGCAAATAATAATAGTACTAAAATCTTACATTATCCTCAAGAGCACATCCACTAGCTTATTTGTTTTTACAAGATAAGTGGGCCCGATGCAGGAATGTCATCCCCATTATGTAGAGGACAAATGTGAGAGAGAAACATTAAGTAACTTCCCACTCTACCTTCAAAAATAGCTTCCGCCCACCTATTGCTACCTCCCTCCATTAGATCACCATCAATAAACCCAGAGCTGGTCTCCTTCTCTCTTCTCTTCTCCCCCTAAAATCTATTCGCCCCTAGCACCCCAACTAACCTCTGAAAAAATGTAAATCTATCACGTCACTCCTCTGCTTTTGGCTGCCCACTGCACTCAAAGATCAGGCTGCTTGGCTGGGCCTACTAGGCTCTGCATGACCGGGCCCTGCCCCTCAACCTCACTCCTCAGTTCTCCTCCTCCCTCACCTTCTCCAGCCACACTGCCTTCCAACCATGCCTGGAACACACGGAGCCTGTTCCCAGGACTGTGTGCCTGTGGTTCCCTCCACTGAAAGTGCCGGCCCATCTCAAGGCCCTCTCTCAGAAAAGCCTCTCCTCAGAACCCAATCCAAGAAGCTGGGCCCCTCCCACCTGTCCATCTCTCTCTCTCCCTCTCCCTCTCTCTCTCTCTCACACACACACACACCACAATACTCACCACAGCACTCTGTTTCCTTTTCTTTAAAACGTCTAGTACTATCTGAATTTACCTTGCTCATCCCTCGATTCTAGAACGTGAACTCCATGAGAGCAGAGATGTATCTATCTTTTCACTGTTCTATACTCAGTGCCTGGCACACAGTAAGTGCTCAGTAAATATTTCTTGAAGCCAATGAAGGAATGAACAAAGCTTGTATTAGGAATCAATGAGCTCACTTAATTCAGTCAAGTATCTACTCTTATCGTAGACTTTTTCTTTCTCCTCAACTGCTAAGTTCATTCTTCTAATAACCTACAAGCCTATATACACTAGACTGTTTCTATTACTGTGTTATGAGTCATACTTGTAAAATGGAGCAAAGTGACAGTGAGGGCACAGAACAGGTGCCTAGCTTCATAGAGAAAGGTAGTAAGAACCCGCTATCCATCCCGTCAAACCACAAAGCTTCCTCAGAATTCTGGAACAATATGATTTTAGAGCTAACTGCTCCCCTTCAGTTTCTCTTCACTCAGTACTTTCTCTTCAATGCTTCATTTTTTATGGAAATTTCTCAACTTCTCAAGAGGTCAGTCAGGCCAATTATCACGGGTCTTGAAAAAAAAAATCAGGACTGAGATGAACCAAGTTATAAATAACCTAATGATCACCTTTCTTTCCAGGAAATATCCATTTTCTGGGGTGTCAGGGAAAGGAACATAGATTCTTAAATTCCAGCTGACATTCCCAGGGGTCCCACTCCAGTTGCTCAGGTACCCAGTTAGCACTTCCCTTAACGCTCTCTGCTGAGAGAGCCTCAAAGAGCATGGTAAATGGTATTGTCTGCAAACTCAACCAGGTGAGGGGATGCATATTCCTCACTACTGAAGTGCAAAGGGCACAGACATACAACCGGGATGAAATGAGGAACCAGCTGCCCAGGGTTCTGTTTGCAAGAAACGCCTCCGGGTGCTGGGCAAGCCCTCTCACACCTCAGAAGAGATTTCTTAACTGTAAAATGAGTGGCTGAACCAGATTAATATCCCTCCCAACTACTACTCCTCTCTCAGTGGCTCTACAGACAGTGACAGCTTTAGTGATAGTCTACGGCGACAGACTGTGGTATCAGTCTTCAGTACGTAGACTTCAGTTCAATGAAGAGCATTGCCATGTCATCCACAGCAGCAACTCCTGCACAAACGTCTGGGGAAGGGAGAGAACCCTCAGAGCCCACATACAATGAGCAGAAGTGGGCAGGCTGGAAAATGCCAAGTCAGTGGGCTCTCTCACTAGCTTCTGCAAGGCCACCAGAATTCCCTCTGTGAGGAAAGCTGCCCCGGGGGCTGGCACCTCACCAGTACCTCGTGGTACCAGAAGGCCATCTCCTTATGGACTTAATGCTCTGATCCCTGAGTTCAGCGTTAGCCCAAGATTTGGTCCTGAGCCTTTTGGGATCGTCAAGACTTTAAGGGATACATTTTCCAGCTCCTACTCATACAGCAGTCTCCCAGCTCAGTATTTTCATTTGGGTCAAAGGCAACTTGTGCAAGACTGACTGGTTAACACAAATTCCCCCCAAACCTGAACTCACATATCCTTTAAAGGAGGCAGTCTCCCCTTTATGCGCCCCACACACCTCTCCTTCTCCTTCCCCAACACCTCTGTAGCAACCCCAAGAACCACAGGTCTGAATGAAAGCCTGACCTCTTCGTCTTTGGAGATAGAAACTTCTACTAGAAGCTCCAGGGGAGGATGGGGAAGAGAATGTTCTCTGCTTTCTGGTTTTCTCTGACCTTTGAAAAACAAGCCTCCTTGCTGACGCAGGGTAGAGTCGTCTTGATCTTATCTCGCCGCCAGGGGGGAGCTCTGGGACGTGTGGAGCAAGACAGCAGAGCAGGGGCGGTATTGCTGTGTTTTTAAAATTCTGGTCCTACAGCAGCTACTCAGAACTGGGCTCCGGAAGAAGCCAAACTCCCCAAAGGGAGGTGTTTATTTTATCCCAGCGGGAGACCCACAGCTGAGAAAACTCCCTGTGTCCCCTCTTCCCCTGGCCTGATTCTCCCTCTCGGCACCGAATTCTTAGGGCTGCTTCCTCGGGAAAAGGTTTGGGAGAACTAGGTTCCAATTCCATCACGCTCCCCACAACGATCCCAGCGCGGTTCCGAGGGCAGCGGGGATGACGAGCCCAGGACCAGCCGGGAGGGCGGGTGAGGGTCCAGCTGCCCCATCCCCCCAGCCCGCCGCCACTCCCGGGGCCCCCGCCTCCAGCCCGAGCGCAGCTCGCCCCGCGCCTCCCCTCCCCTGGGGTCCCGCCTCGCCCCGGGGTCCCTCCTCACCCGGCGCTGTGCTGAGCTGCTCGCAGGAACCGGGGCCCCCGGACGCGTTCCGCGGCGCAGCGAGGCGACGGGAGCGCGCCAGCCCCGACTGCTCCTCGCTGCCGGCGCCGCGCGCCTCTGCGCGCCGCAGTCTCCGTGGCCGCGGGGCTGCGCGCGGTCTTGCCCTCCGTCCGCCCGGCGTGGTCTTATCGCCCCGACCCTCCCGGCGCTGCGGGAGGAGTGACCCGGCAGGAGCGTGTGGCCGCCGGCCTCCCACAGCAGAGGCAGACTGGGACGCGAGCGTGCTAAAGCGCAGCCGACACTCTCCCCGGCACCGGGGTCCCGCAACCCGCACCCGCGGGTTAACTTAACCCGCCCCGGGATGGATCCAGACAGCGCCTGGGGCGGGTGCTCTGCCCCCCAGTTCCTGTTCTCAGTCTCGATTCCGATCAGATCTGTTCCCTGCGTAATTCTCCCCACATCCAGCCGACTGTGCTTGTTTCCCTCAATTCCGAGTTACTCTACTTCCATCTGTAACCTGAAATGCCCGGCGCATTCCGCATTTTGGTACCTTGTACGTTGGATGCCAACGCTAGAAATTATGTGGACTGTGGTCCGGATTGGAAAGCCAGCCACTGCGTTAGTTTCATTTCTCTGTGGGTATGGAATGAAAAGCAGTCAGGAAGAGTATTTATGACTTCGGGGAAAATGGTGTAAGAAGGGCCCATTTCCTTGCTCAGTTTCTCGCATTTATTTGGGGTTTAACTGAAATTTCCTCCGTCATTTTCCAGTGGTTTCTCCTCAATCCACTTTCTAATAAAAACATATTCATTAAAGCTTCAGTTAGAGACTCAGGGACAATAACTTGAAATTTATGTGTGACATTATTAAAGTTTGTATTGTTTAAATAGCGATTTAGTTTTTTGATAAAGTGACAGAACTGTAGATATTAGAAACAAATTTTAATATATTAACATTTTATATATATTAAAATATATGTAAAGATATTTAAAATAAATTTTATTTTTATTCTATAGGACTCTGCAGTAAAAAGGCATGAGTTATCACTCGTTTCTCCCACTTGTTAGTGGTGTGACCTTGGGCAAGTTCTTCATCCTTTCTGCTTCTCAATTTCCTCATAGGTAGCATGGAGATAAAGTACATCAGTCAGAGGCACCATGTGAGAATGAAATACAAATGCACGTGAAATGCTTAGGACATGGGAGCCTGGCACATGGGAAACATTCACACTGGCATCTAATATTAATATCTTTAAAGAAGCAGTGACTTATTTAAACCCAACAATAGATGAAAATCTAAATAAAACTCTACCAGCCTAATGACATTTTCCTGTACTTCCTGGGCTGACCTCCTGTGAAACAAATTGCCCCAGAATAGTAATCTAAAAGGGTACATTATGCCCTACCCAAGAGGTCGCTAAGGACCGCCTCCCTTTGACCTTAAGACCAGACAAGGAAGTAGGAGACTCAACATCACACCTAAAAAGGTGGTGGGCTTTGAAAGCAGGTCTTTTTTTTTTAAGCTTCAGTACATGGTTGTGTATCCTAGTTGTTAGTTTAGTTCTCTGTGTGAGCTACCGCCACAGTATGACAACTGATAGATGGGTGTGTGGTTCCACAACCGGAAAAGGAACCCGGGCAACGAACCCAGGCCACGAACCCAGGCCACGGTGGTGAGTGCCAAATCTTAACCACTAGACTACCAGGGCTGGCTCAAAAGCAGGTCTTTAAGGCAAGTATGAAATATTTCATTCATTTCTCTCAACGCCAGCTCTATGCCTTCTCCCATCGTCACCAGATCATATTCTCTGATGGTCTCAGAGTGGTTGGCGTTAGCAGGTTATTGCCTTGAGAAGATAACCAGTGTGGGGTTGCCAGATTTAGCAAATGAAACTACAGGACACCCAGTTAAATTTAAATTTCAGATAAACAACAAAAAGATTTTAGTATAAGCATGTTCCATGCAATATTTAGAGCATACTTAAACTAAAAAATTGTTTGTTGTTTATCTGAAATTCAAATTTAACTGGACATCCTGTATTTTACCTGGCAACCCTAGTTCAGTGAAATTAATAAATCAATAAAGAATAGGCCTCACATTTCAAAAGGATGGCAAGTTTGCACAGACATACTGATTATAAGGTGGGTCTGATATGGGTTTGGTTTAGTTTTTTTTTTTTTTTATAATTTTATTTATTTATTTTTTTCCCTCCTAAATCCCCAGTAGATAGTTGTATGTCATAGCTGCACATCCTTCTAGTTGCTGTACGTGGGACGCGGCCTCAGCATGGCCGGAGAAGCGATGCGTTGGTGTGCACCAGGGATCCAAACCCGGGCCGCCAGCAACGGAGCGCACGCACTTAACCGCCAAGCCACGGGGCCGGCCCTGGTTTAGTTTTATGTAATGAAGAAAAAATAATATACTTGTGTTTATAAGTTGATTCTTTGTTGATCTATTTCTTATCTCTTTATCTCTTACTTCCATTTCTCATCAACACAGAAGTGCTTATTTACTCTTCAATATGAGCAAAAGTGATGACTCTCCCCTCAATCAAGATATTGGATTAAATAGTAATAATGTGCTCAATAGTGTTTTCAAATTGGGTTTATTGAGGGCCATTTGTCAGGTGACATTTCAAGGATGAATAAGACACGGTCCATGCCCAGGGTCTAAGGAAATAACATCGAGTGCTACCCCATTTAGGTACGTACAGGACTGTGGGAGTTTGGAGAAGTGAGTTATTAGTTGTCCTTGGAAGGAGTGGAAGTCAAAGCCATCCTCACTGCACAGGATTTAAGGAAAAAATGCTTCAATCCAGAAAACCAGAGGAGGGAAGTCCCAGGATGGCAACTGTGCCTAGGCCCAGAAACTAACCCATCCTGATTGAAGTAAATAAACTGGAGTAAAAAATGAGATTCAATAAAACTGAAAGTATGATTGGGAACTTGGACACCCTTGAGACTCTTAGGAGGTGACAGAATACAAAGGAAAAAAATTAAAAGATTAAATTATTTAAGTTTAAAATAAAAAAACTAAAGTTAAAACTAGGAACTCCAAGGGAGAAATGTCTAGGAAAGGCATCATACAAGTGTGATGCAACTTACAATGGATTGACTTTGACCTACTGGGTGGTATCTAAATGCGGAGACTACATTTAAACATGAAATCCAAAATATACTTCTCTGAATGACCCAGAGAAGAAAGTATGATCAGAATGCTCCACTAGACTGCAGGGAACAATAGTCACATAGTCTAATAGTGGAAATACTGCTTATTGGTTTCAACTTTTAGAATAAAAGAAGCCAAAGAAGAATTAACTATGATTATACCAGGGAATGTAAATACGATCAATTTTTTAAAGGTAAAAATAAAGATAGGTAGGTAGAAGGAGGTGGAAGTGGGGAGCAGGGTGGAGAGAAGGTTTGGTTACTAAGGGTCTCATTTTAGAAAGTTGCGAGTCAAGAGATACTGTCCATAGTTGGTAGAAGAGGAGACGAAAGTCTGGATGCATAGTAACTTTGCAGAAGACAGAGCAGTGGAGGGCCTCAGTATAGAGATGTAAGTCTATTAGGAGGGTTAGGGGCAGGAAAAGACACGACCAGTGTGTATATGAGCTAAATGCTCACTTTTCTAGCAGAAACAAGATAGATAGTCCCTAAGATGATACACCAAGAAATGATAATATGGCATATTATTCTGGAGACATGGAGATCACCACCAGAAATCTAAAAACAGAAATTGTTAAGAGTGATTATGTTTGGAGAATTGGACTAGGGTTGGGATGGGCTGAGGTGGGAGACTCTGGGTTTTCTCTTTTAGTATTTCAGTACTATTTAACTATTTGGAGTATGTGTGTGATACCATTGATTAAATATTTAAAACTTTTTAAGAATAGGAATTTGTGAAAAGGAAAGCTTAGCCGAGACAGTGGCTTTCAAGAATGGGTAGGAGTTCATCTGGAGGAAAGAGAGGGAGAGCAAGCTACAGAATTTGGAACTGAATGAGCAAGGCCCAGGGGCCTAAAGTGAATGACATACTTTGAGAATGTCAAGTTCTCCACTGTGCCAAGAGCATCGGGTATATAGATAGGATGGAGCAGAAGGGAAGGATGAAAAAGTGAGTCTTCTGAATCATGCAGTGGAGTTTGAACTATGAGTTCCTTGAGTACAGGAACTGAGTCATTTTTATTACTTTGCATCCAGTACAGGGCCTGGCACACAGTAGTTGCCCAATAAATGTTTTCTGAATGAATGAAAAATATTTTGAGGGTCATGGGGAGCCATCAAAGTTTTCGAGCAGAGCAATAGTGTTGCTTATTTTCGAAAGAAAATTTTATACTGAAAAAAAGATGAGTTGAGATTGGAGAAACCAAAAACAAGGTGTGAATTAGGAGGCTATTAAGTGAAAGGTGATGATATAAAACAGGATAGCGACAGTAAGAATTGAGATTGGAGGATCTACTTGAGAGATATAACAAGGCAGAAATGGACGCGAGGGATAAAGAGGGGGGATGAGTCCAAAATGGCCCTGAGATTTCTAGCTGGGGAAACCAGGCAGATGATAGAGCCATTAACTGAGAAAGGAAAATAGGGAAAAGGAACAGGTTGTAGAAGTGAGTTAATAAACGCGATTCTGTGTATATTGAGTTTGAAAGACCTGAGGACAATGTTATAAAAATTGTGGGTCTTGAACCATTAATGGCTTATGAAATCTACTTGGTGATTTGAGACAAGTATCTTTTAATGAAATGGAACAAGATAAATTTTAAAGTGCATCACATGGTAAGGTTATGTGTCGTTTCATAGAACTTTTATTTCCATTGCGTACATATGTATGTAACTGATGTAAAATGTATTTTCTACCATTTGCCAAAAAAATGTTTAAGAGACTTTGCCCTTGGATACCAGGGTGAACAAGTGGTGTGTGGAGTTGAGTTATTCCTGCTCAACAGAGCCACCTGTGCACATTTCTTTCCAACTCTGTATTCAGTGACTTCACGCTGATAGCTTAAAATCAGCCATGTAGAGACTTCATGCCATAGAAATCAGCGAACACTACAAAGTGGGACATTTTCCCCCTGTAGTGAGTTAGCATACTTCTGGGTGGAACCATCTCATGGGTGGTTAGTTACGCAGATCTCAAGCTCAGTGTAGAGACCTGGACAGAAGTTGTTTGTTTGGAACTGAAAATGCCGAGAGTGCGTGGGATTGGCCATTGAGAGTTTTTAGAGAGAGCAGAGGTAGAAGATAGAATTCTAAAGAACATCACATTCATGGAAGATGGGAGGAAGAGGAGCTAGTGAATGAAATTGTCAAAGGTTGGTCAAAGTGAGGATGAAAAATGGGAGAGAGAAGCTCTATAAAAGTCAAGGGGAAAAAGAGCTTTAAAAGATAAGTATGCGGAGCAGGCCTGGTGCACAAGCGGTTAAGCATGCGCGCTCCACTGCAGCGGCGCAGGGGTGCACCGACCCACTGCTTGGCAAGCCATGCTGTGGCGGCGTCCCACATAAAGTGGAGGAAGATGGGCACCGATGTTAGCCCAGGGCTAGTCTTCCTCGGCAACAAAAGAGAAGGATTGGCAGATGTTAGCACAGGGCTGATCTCCTCACCAAAAAAAAAAAAAAAAAAAAAAAGATAAGTGTGATCAACACTGTTGATTACATAGAATGAATGAAGATTGAAGAAAGGGCTATGGGATTTAGCACTTAGGAAGCATTGGTGACCCCTAAAGACAATTTTAATATAACAGAGGGATGAAGGCAGGGAGTCAGTAAGGAGCAAAGATGAGGGCACAAAGACGATAGGTGTAGATTATTTTAAGACATTTTATGGACAAGAAAAGGAAAGAGACATGGTTGTAGCTTGCGTGAGAGAAAGCACGAGGAGAGTGAAAATCAGGGGGATGGTGATGGGATCTGCCCCAGGATATTTGACGCTTTCTGAGCCCCATGGTGGCCGGAAGTTAGTCATGGAGTCAGTCTGTCTGATGATGTGCTTTTCCTGATGACCTTCATCAGTCCAGGAACAAGACCAGAGAAGGGGGTTATCTGGGCTTGCGAACTAGAAGAGTAATTGGCCAACAGCAAAGAAAACGAGGGAATTGATGGTAATCTGAAAAGAGACTTTTTTTTCTAGTTAAGATGTAATATATTTGTATTTTTAAAAACCTAAACAAAACAAAATAATAAAAATAGAAAGAAAAATAATAAAAATTAAAAAATAATTTAAAATAACCCCAACCTCATTAGGTAATTATTTAACATTTGGTACATATCTTCCAGATATTTTTCCAGATGTTAAGTGGAGTAATTAAGAGTGCTGAGTCAGATAAACCTGGGCTTGAATCCAGTTCTATCTTTACTAGCTCTAAGGTCTTTGGCAAGTTACATAGCATTTTAACCCCTCAGTTTCCTAGTCTGTAAAATAGAAATAATAGCACTTCTATCACAGGATTGCAGTGAAGATTAAAAAGGGATAATGCATGTAAATTGCTTGTAAATATTGGGCAAGCACTTGATATATATAGATGTATATATATGTAGAAACATATATATAATACACAAATATATGTATATACACACACACCTATGGGAAAGAGAATTTATATGTATAAATACACACATACATACGTAACATGAATAACAAGAGAAACTGAAAAATACTGGTGATTTGAGTGGGCTGGAAGAACCTACCCTGAGGCAGAGTGACAGAAGTGGAAAGGTAGGATGTCACAGTCAGAGAATGGAATTTGAAGCATAAGACTTCAGAGGTGAAACACTTCCAGAGGACGACAGGTCCCAGATGGTCAAACCTCTAAGTTTCTAAAGTAGACCGAAGATAAAGAATCTTTTATTCAATATTTTAGCCAATTCCAAAATTCATTACCCAATGCCAAGCTTAGTCTTCATTCCTCCTTGGCAGAATCTTAATGCCTTTTGTAGAGTTGGTTTACTTAGAGACTCTGGAACAGTGGATGTCATAACTGACTTGTTTGTATGCATTCAGTAACCGGACTGTATGATCTAGCTTGCCAAACCCTGTCACCAGGATGATATTCTTTGCGCAAGTCATGGATAACACCCCCGCTAACCTCTATCAAGACACAGGAGGCTTTGTGCTAGATCCAAGACTCCCAGGTTTTTCTCAGTGGCACTATGATTCACAGTCACCCGGCTCCTTTATCCAGCTGACAAATTATTTGATTCTACATGTGCAATGTCATCAATTCTCTCCTTCCCGTTCCTCCTGTTACCACGCTAACCAAGGTCCTCAAAAGCTCTACCCTTGACAATTACAAAATGTTTCTTTTGTTTACACAAGTTGTACATGGTCATTATAGGAAAAATGTTGTTTAATACAAATTCAGTGTATATCTTTTAAGCTTTTCTTCACATAAACAAGTACATACACAGATACTAAATTATTGGTCATTTTGATAAGATTCTATTTTAACTTAGCAATATAACATTAACATTTTACCAAGCCAATAAATACACCTCTATAGTATCAGTTCAAAAGGCTATATAATACATCACCCTGATACCAAAGCCAGACAAAGACAATACAAAGAAAGAAAATTACAGGCCAATATCGCTGATGAACATTGATGCAAAAATCCTCAATAAAATTTTGGCAAACCAAATATAGCAATACATTAAAAAGATCATACACCGTAATCAAGTGGGATTTACACCAGGGATACAGGGATGGTTCAACATCCACAAATCAATCAACGTGATACATCACATCAACAAAACAAAGAATAAAAACCACATGGTCATCTCAATAGACGCAGAGAAGGCATTTGACAAGATACAACATCCATTTATGATAAAAACCCTCAACAAAATGGGAATAGAAGGAAAGTATCTCAACATAATAAAGGTTATTTATGACAATCCCATAGCCAATATCATACTCAATGGGGAAAGACTGAAAGCCATTCCTCTGAGAACAAGAATGAGGCAGGGCTGCCCACTCTCACCACTCCTGTTCAACATAGTACTGGAGGTTTTGGCCAGAGCAATTAGGTAAGAAAAAGGAATAAAAGGAATTCAAATAGGTAACAAAGAAGTGAAACTCTCACTATTTGCTGATGATATGATTTTATATATAGAAAACCCTAAAGAATCCATTGGAAAACTATTACAAATAATCAACAGCTACAGCAAAGTTGCAGGGTACAAAATCAATCTACAAAAATCAGTTGCATTTCTGTATGGTAATAGTGAACTAACAGAAAGAGAGCTCAAAAAGATAATACCATTTACAATTGCATCAAAAAGAATAAAATACCTAGGAATAAATCTTACCAAGGAGGTGAATGACCTATACAATGAGCACTACAAGACATTATTGAAAGAAGTCGATGATGACAAAAAGAAATGGAAAGATATCCCATGCATGTGGATTGGAAGAATAAACATAGTTAAAATGTCTATATTACCGAAAGCAATCTACAGATTCAATGCAATCCCAATCAGAATCCCAATGACATTCTTCACGGAAATAGAAAAAAGAATACTAAAATTTATATGGGGCAACAAAAGACCCCGAATAGCTAAAGCAATCCTAAGAAAAAAGAACAAAGCAGGAGGCATCACAATCCCTGACTTCAAAACATACTACAAAGCAATAATAATCAAAACAGCATGCTACTGGTACAAAAACAGACACACAGATCAATGGAACAGAATTGAAAGCCCAGAAATAAAACCACACATATATGGACAACTAATTTTCGACAAAGGAGCTAAGAACATACAATGGAGAAAGGAAAGTCTCTTCAATAAATGGTGTTGTGAAAACTGGACAGCCACGTGCAAAAGATGAAAGTGGACCATCTGCTATCGCCATTCACAAAAATTAACTCAAAATGGATCAAAGACCTGAAGGTGAGACCTGAAACTATAAAACTCATAGAAGAAAATATAGGCAACACACTATTTGACATTGGTTATCAAGGAATCTTTTCGGATGACATGCCTACCCAGACTAGGGAAACTAAAGAAAAAATAAACAAGTGGGACTTTATCAGATTAAAGAGCTTCTACAAGACAAACGAAACCAGAATCAAGATGAACAGACAACCCACCAGCTGGGAGAGAATATTTGCAAAACATACATCTGACAAGGGGTTGATCTCCATAATATATAAAGAACTCACACAACTGAACAAGAAAAGAACAAACAACCTGATCAAAAAATGGGCAGAGGAAATGAATAGACACTTCTCCAAAGAAGATATACAGATGGCCAATAGGCACATGAAAAGATGTTCAACATCATTAATCATCAGGGAAATGCAAATCAAAACAACACTAAGATATCACCTCACACCTGTTAGAATGGTTATAATCACCAAGACAAAAAACAACAAATGTTGGAGAGGATGTGGAGAAACAGGAACCCTCATACACAGCTGGTGGGAATGCAAACTGGTGCAGCCTCTATGGAAAACGGTATGGAGATTCCTCAAAGAATTAAAAATAGAGATGCCCTATGACCCAGCCATCCCACTATTGGGAACCTATCCAACGAACCTGAAATCAACAATCCAAAGAGGCTTATGCACCCCTGTGTTCATTGCAGCATTATTCACCATAGCCAAGAAGCGGAAGCAACCTAAGTGTCCCTCGACTGACGATTGGATCAAGAAGATGTGGTATATATATACAATGGAATACTACTCAGCCATAAAAAATGACAAAATCGTCTCATTTGCAACAACATGGATGGGCCAGAGGGTATTATGTTAAGTGAAGTAAGCCAGAAGGAGAAAGACAAACACTGTATGATCTCACTCATATGTGGAATATAAACCAACAGATGGACAGAGAAAACTGTATTGTGGTTACCAGGGGCTATGGGGGTGGGGGTGGGCACAAGGGGTGAAGGGAGTCATATATATGGTGATGGACAAACAAAAATGTACAACCCCAGATTTCACAATGTTAAAAACTATTAAAACATCAATTAAAAAAAAGGCTATATAATATTTCCCTTATTAGTGGAAATTTGGGTTATGTATTAGAAATCTCAGTTATTTAAAATTTTTAATTTTTGAAATAGCACTTCAGTGAATATCCTTGCAGTTAAATTTTTGTGCCTCTTTTTAATTATTTCTTTATGGTAAATCCCTAAAAATGGATTTTCTGAGTCAAAGTGTACACATTTTTATTGCCTTCTAACTCTTTCTCCCTCCTCCATGGGCATCCCTCACCCCAGAATACATTATACTTTCTTGTGGCAAAATTACTTCTCCAAAAATGATGGACCTGTAATCATTTTACTTCCCCATTCAGAAACTGTCAACATTTCCACTGTATACAGTGAGAAATAAAGTTCAAATGTCCTGACATGGCATTTGTGGCCTTCCAGGATCTGGCTTCAAACTCCTTTTTATTTAGGTCTCCCATGTTCAACTCACTTTACACTCAACCATTCCGGACTCCATGTTACTGGTCTGGATTCTGACAGGAAGCATGTGGCATCCTCAAACTGGATTATTTGATGAGTGTTTGATAAAGGGATTGTTTACAAAGGTGAGAGCAGAATGTAGGGAACGCGACAAGGCACAGTGCAGTGCCTCTAAGTAAATAACACTGGGGAGCCCTTACCACCCAGGGGCCTGAAGGGGCATGAGGAGAAAGCAATGACAGGAACCTGATGAGGGTAACTCTAAGGCTGCCTGACAGAAGCTGTCACTTCTGCAGCAAACCCCTGACAACCAGGCAGGAAGCCAAAGGACTAAATATTTCAGCCCCAATTTCCATCCACCCTCCAATCACCTGCTGAAAATTGGCCAGGCCCCTCTGGAACCTAGAGGGCACTGGAGGTTACTGTCCACACAGGTAAACCTCCAGGGTAGTGAATAGCAGAGAGTGGATCTGTTGGGACAAATGGAAGGGACTTCTTCAAGGGAGTTGAGCCAGAGGCAATAGGCCCACAGAAGATGGTAGAAAAGATGAAATGTCTGGACAAGGGCTGTTAGGTGGAAGGGGTGCCAGACACCAAGACAGTAATTCAGAGCCCTCTCATAAGCCCCATCCAAAAGTCAGCATGAGAGGGAGCTTCACAGACCCACATTCAGGTTGTGCATCACTCAGTAGAGGCTGAGAGAAGAACCACAGCTGTGTCTCTGAAGAGGATCTCTGAAGGATGCAAGATGGCAAAATAACACCTTAGAGAAAACATGGCCACCCTGGAAATCCTAACTCCCCAGAACGTGATTTCATAAGCCTGCTGCTAGATTGGCACACATCTCCAGCTTGTGCTGATCAACAGCAATGCTGGAATCCTAGGCCCAGCACATTCTTCTTCTCCAGCCTGATCCCAGAGATGGTCCAAGATGTCCACCAAGGTCCTCCTCCCTGACTAGGCGGCTCCGGGAAAGCTCCTACAAGATGGATATAGGTAGAAGGGAACAAATGACCTGGAAGGAACAAATGGTACCCAACTCTCACCTTCCCAGTCCCAGATGCAGGGAACCCTGGAACTTCCCTGAGATCTGGGCTCTGATAGTAAAAACATCGGGCACTGAATTTGATCACCTCTCTCACTCTCAACTCTCAACAGGAAGTAGACAGACCTAGTCTGAGTACACTTAAGCCCTCTGAGCCTCAGTTTCCTTCTTATAAACTGTCTATATTTCTGACTTGGTATTTGGATTGATGGGATAACATCCACAAAACACCTAGAACAATGCCTGATGCTTAAAGGCATTCAACAAATATTTCACTTCCTTCTTGCCGTTCCCAGTTGCCAGGTCACCATTCTGTATTCCGTCCACCTCACTGTATTACCTCTTTCACAGTATACATTTGAAATGGATCTGCATCATTTTCCAAGCGGAGAAGCCTTAACTTCAATAACTTTTGCCTGTGACTTTGACTCACCGTCTCAGGAGGCAATGTAGAAGAGTAGATAAGAACACAGATACTGCAACCAAACTCCTTGGTTGTCCAACAACCAGCTTTGTAACCTTAGGAGAGTTACTTGATTACTATGTGCCTTAGTTTGCTCTTCAGTAGAATAGGGGTAATAATTATACCTTCCTCACATGATTAAACTTGCTAATGAATGTTAAAGCACTGGGAAAAAAAGCCTATATGGGTTTGTTATTATCGTCTTCTTTAGAATTGGAGGGAGGTGGAAGAGAATCAAATCGCAGTGTCCCGAGCAGGGGTCAACAGTAAGCAGTAGAGATGCAAGGGAGTGGCCAAGTTGCCCAGCCCACACTTGGACTCGTGGTCACTGTGCGTCTACTCTGTATGCTCAGCTTAACTAGGGAGGGGGCAGGTGGTAAGAGATGAACTACAACACAGTAGCAGTGTGACTTTAATTAAAGAAATTAATGTCAGAGGATCTCAACATTCTCATCTAGAAAATGATTTTTGACTCGTGATTTCTAGAGTCCCTTCCTGATGTAAAAATGGCTTTGATTCTATGGAGAAAAGACTTCATGGAAGTCACCTCAGTCAGAAATTGTAGTCCCAGTGCTTGAGCCAGTGTGACCAAAGGTCAATGACTGGCCCACAGATGTTGCCCAGCATACGGATGAGAGACCCTCGAGGGTGGATTTTTGACATTAAGCCCAGATGAAGTTGTTCATTCAGTCACAAGTTCACACTGACAACACTGGAAAGCATTTACCACACAAATCGAGCAGCCCGTTAGCAGATCCTACCACGTGTAGTGTACAAAGAATTAACATTTTTGTAAGATCAGGATTTATCTTATGTTTATGTAGCCTTGTGTGTTATTTGCATCAAAATTTTAAATTTTTTTCGATTCAAAATATACCCTTTTTTAGTAATTTCTCCATTCTTTTTAGTGCAATGGAAGTATTGCACTCACCTCACTCTTGACCTATGAGATATCTTGAGGTCCTTTCGCTTTGGTTGCCTCACTCCTTGGGCAGCTCAAGGATTGTCAAGGAGTTAGGGGCCAGAAACCTATTAGTAGGAGAAGGAAACATGTAGAAGGGGTTATGGCCCCAGATACACGCTGTTTGCCAATGGCGACTGTGGCAACTTGTTACCACCTATCTCCTATTAGATTACAAATGTCTGGAGGGCAAAGCCCTCTCCTTCTATCTTTGCATCATTCAACACATATTAGCTGCTTATCAAATATTTGTTGAATGCAATCGAGCTGAACCAGAACTGTTATGAGGCTTAAAAATCACGATGAGACACTGAGCCTTTTGAGGGTGGGCATGCGGTCTCATGTGCATCATTTCTGGCTTGTAATAGGCATTCATTAAACTCTGCTGTCCTTGACGTGGTTGACTGTTACTCCTTCCAACCACACTCTTCTCCTTTAGCTTCTGTGAGGCTGTGTTCTCCTGCTTTCTCTCCTACCTCCATGGCAGTGCTTCTTAACCTCCTTTGAGGATTCTTCCTCTGCTACCAGGTCTCAGAGTGCTGGGGGGTCTCCTCTCTGTACCCGCTGTGCTTACCTTATTTTACATGGACCTACACCTTTAAATATCACCTATACGTCGACGACTCCCAAATGTATATCTTTAGCCCAAAAGTGGCAAAAGTCTGGACTCCTCTTTGATATTTGGATGTTTTACAAGTATTTCAAACTTAACACATTTGAAACAGAACATTTAATTTAAACTACCCTTCTGCCCCTTAAACTTGGCCCTCCCCTAGTCATCACCACACTGCAAAATGTCACCACCTTCCCATCGAGTTGGTTAAACCAGAAACCCAAGGATCATCCTCAATTCTCCCATCTCCCCCACTACTCATGTCTAATCCGTTGACAAATCCTGTTAATATTCCCTCCTAAATAATCCTTGCTTTCATTCGCTTCTCTCCATCTCCACTGCCAAATACACCAAGCCACTATGCTTTCTTCTCTGGATTTGGGCAATGGCCTCCTCAGTGATCTTTCTGCTTTCAATCTTGACTCTCTTCTTGACGTGTAGCGGCCAATCTTTTAAAAAAATATAAATTGCACTGTCTTGTTCCTTACTTAAAACCTTTTAATGACTTCTTATACTTGGAATAAAATCCAAACTCCTTGCCATGTCCTAGAAGACTGAATGATCTAATCCTTGCCTATGGCTAAACTCATCTTATCTTCTTCTACTTGTCCCAAACCCCACAGACCACCAGCATCCTCTTCTTTCTTATTTCTTAAGCCAAGCTATTTCCCTCCCTCTGCTTGGAACACCTTCCCCAGCTCCTGGCTTCTTCTCTTATGCCAGGTCTCAGCTCAAATGTCACTGCCTCAGGACATCCATGATCACTCTCATTATTCTCTGCCATTGCACGTTGTTTGTTCATAGCACTTCCACAAGTTGTAATTTTACATGTATACATTTATTCGTTTTATTGCTTATTGTCTCTTCTTTTCCTCTGGACTCTAAGCTGAAAGAAGACAGGAATAATGAGTGCCCTGTTCTCCACAGGGCCCAGTGCAGTGTCTGGTGGATATGAGGCATTCAATAAATACATGTGGGAAGAAAGATAGGAGAGAAATGGAGGGAGAAAAAAGAAAGAAGGGGAGAGAGAGAAAGAATGAGAGAGAGAGAGGAAGAAGGAGGAGAAGGAGGAAGAGGAGGGAAGGAAGAAAGGGAGGGGGAGAGAAGAGAGAGGGAAGGAGGAAGATCTTTTAGACCAGCATAATCATAAAGATGGTAGATGCTTAGAGTAAGGGTGCAAAAAGACGAGGCAAGGAGAAAGCACCTAAAGTTTTTCTCCCTCCCTCCCTCCCTTCCTCTACCCTGTGCCAGGTACTTTATAAATTATTTCAGCTACTCATCTTTCACAGCCCTAGGAGAAAGGTGTTACAACTTCATTTTACTGGTGAGAAAAAACAGGCTCAGGAAAGTTCAGGGCCTTGCCCAAGATCTCACAGCTGGTTCAGAATGTCAGGGGTCCATGTTGTCTCCACGACTCCATGGTGGTTACCACACAGCTGACCTCCCTCACAGTGTCCTGTGGACTGGCAATCGTTTTTTCAATTTTTATGTTTTTTGATCAAATGCTTTTTGAAAAGAACCTGTTAGGGACCACACTTGGACTACAGAAGCAGACTGGAATTGCTGACCAGCCTCAGTGCGAAGCAGAGGGGCCGTCCCCACTCCACTAGACAGTCACCACCTGGGGAAGCTGACGTTGATTGGTGGGCTCTAATGAGGAAGGAGGGGTCAGTTTCCATGGTGTGAACACAACAAGACTCCGGCAGCTAAGACTCCTGCCAGCACGGAGCACCTCAGATTTCAAACAAGACAGTAAGTATTTTTACATTAGCCCTGTCTTCAGATGTTTACTGTGGTTATTATAGATCATTTATATTTATTAGAACTTGTATTTCCTGGCTACTTTTTGACACTGAGACACCTGTACCAGAAAGATAGAAATTCACGTGCACTTAATCAAATGTATAAGGTTTCATGTGTGTTTGCTAAATTTTAGTAGTCAGTGGTAAGCTAGTGAATTGTATTTGTTCTCTACAAATAAATTTTTGTTTTTTTTTAAGAAAGCCTCTAATTAATAGTACCATTTATTTTTTAAACAGCTTTATTGAGATATAAATTCACATACCATAAAATTCATAGATCTAAAGTACATGATTCAGTGGTCTTTAATATATTCAAAGTTATGAAAGCATCACCGTCCACTATCTAATTTTAGAACATTTCATCATCCTGAAAAGAGATCCTATACTACTCACAAGCGGTCGCTTCCCACCCCCACCTCACCCCAGTCCTAGGCAACCAATAATCTATACTCTGTGTCTATAGATTTGCCTGTTCTGGACATTTCACATAAATGGAATCATACAATATGTGGTCTTCTGTGACTGGCTTCTTTCACTTAGCACGTTTTCAAGGTTCATCTGTGTTGTGGCATGTATCAGTACCTCGTTCCCATTTTATTGTCATAAAATATTCTGTTGTGTGAATAGTCCAGATTTAATTTATGCATTCATCCATTAGTGGACATTTGGGTTGTTTCCACTTTTTGGCTATTGTGAATAATGCTGCTATAAACATGTGTATACTAGTTTTTGTGTGGATGCATGTTTTCATTTCTTTTTTTTTTTTTTTTTTTTGCTGAGGAAGATTTGCCCTGAGCTGACATCTGTGCCAATCTTCCTCTATTTTGTATGTGGGTCACCACCACAACATGGCTACTGATGAGTGATGTAGGTCTGTGCCTGGGAACTGAACCCAGGCCACCGAAGCAGAGAGCGCTGAACTTAACCACTAGGCCATGGGACCGGCCTCTGTTTTCATTTCTTTTAGGTAGATATCTAGGAGTGGAGTTATTGGTCATATGGTAACTCTATATTTAACCTTTTGAAGAACTACCAAACTGCTTTCCAAAGTGAATGCACCATTTTATATTCCTACCACATTGTATGAGGCTTCCAATTTCTCCACACTTGTTATTGTTGTCTTTTTGATGATAGCCATCCCAGTGGGTGTGAAGTGGTGTCTCATTGTGGTTTTGATTTGCATTTTCCTAATGACTAATGATGTTGAGCACCTTTTCATGTGCTTATTGACCTTGTGCATATTATTTTTGGAGGAACTCCTGTTTATATTTTTTGACCATTTTTAATTATTTGTTTTTTTGTTGTTGACTTGTAAGAGTTCTTTATGTATTCTGGATACAAGTCCCTTATCAGATACATGATTTGCAAATATTTTCTCCTGTTCTGTGGTTGCTTTTCACTTTCTTGAAGATATTGTTTACAGAACAAAATTTTTAAATTTTGGTAAAATCCAATTTATCTAATTTTTTCTTTAGTCACTTGTGCTTTTGTTGTCATATCTGTGAACCACTGCCTGACCCAATGTGATGAAGACTTACTCCCATGTTTTCTTCTAAGAGTTTTACTTTTAGGTCTTATATTTAGGTCTGTGATCCATTTTAAGTTCAGTTTTGTATATGACATGTGGTAGAAGATCAACTTCATTCTTTTGCATGTGGATATCCAATTGTATCAGTACCATTTGAAGAGACTATTCATTCCCCATTGAATTTTCCTGGCAACTTTGTTGAAAATCAATTGACCATAAATGTTAAGGGCTTATTTCTGGACTCTCAATTCTATTGCATTGCTCTATATGTCTATCTTTATGCTACACAGTGTACTTTGTACCACACAGTCTTATTACTGTAGCTTTGTGGTAAGTTTAGAAATCAGCAAGTGTCAGTCCTTCTACTTTGGTCTTCTTTTTCAAGATTGTTTTGGCTGTTCTGAGTCCCTTGCATTTCCATCTGAGTTTTTAGGATCAGTTCATCAATTTCTCTGCAAATAAATTTAGCTACCCATTGAAAACTTCTAGTTGAATTACTACTTATCCATGGAAAGTTGTGGAATTTCCTTGGTAGGAACTCAATTGTGGAATAAATGGGGTTGATTTAAGTGTAAAACTGCTTACAGGTTTGTGTGTAAGGCAAGCAAAGAGGCTTCCAGACACTGATTCTAAAAATGGTTTGGCTTTGCGTGACGCCGGCAGGTTAGAAACCCTCTAGTACTCCTGTTTACTGCTTTGTCATTGATCAAGTGCTCCAGTATAAGAGTTTTCTACTAAAACAAACAAGCCAAAAAGATAAAATGCATCATGTGTCATCTTCTGTTACCTAGCATATGTGTTGAGCACCCACTTCATGCAAAAAGGCATGTCCTTGTCCTACAGACTCAGAGATTCTGAACCACTTTGGGGGAGGCCCAGGCATCTATTTTTTTAAACCCACCAGTGATTCTTACGTAGTCCTTTGGTGGAGATCAATTGCTGCCTCCTTACAGCCTCTACCTTACTTCAGGCCTCCAATCTTGCTCCCCGCTGTCTCTCCCCTGCCTTGTAGCCAGAGAGATACTGCTACTCAAAGTGTAGTCTATGAACTAGTAGTTGCCATGGGGACTTGTTACAAATGCAGGATCTCAGGTCCCATTGCAAACCTACTGGATCAGAATCTGTATTTTAATAAGACCGCCAGATGCTTTATATATACCGAGGCTGATAAATTATGGTCTACAGGCCAAATCTGGCTTACTCCTTGTTTTTGTAGACCCATGATCACCACCTAAGATGGTGGGTCTCAGTGGGCAAGCACTGTGTGCTTCGGAGAGCCAGCTGAGGTGACTCTCATCATTCCTGCTCCCCTGTCCTCTCCCAGTACGTGCCTCCTAAGCCCATAGCTGTGCCTAGCCGCTGCCCAGGTCCCTGCTGGTCACCACCCATGCTTTGGGGACTCTGCTATTGGCAACTGCCAGGCACTGAGCAGTGGAATCTCAGTGTAATCAAGTCACCTTGCCTCCCACCAGCTGTCAACTTGAGGTGGCCGGGCTCTTGGAGAGGAGAGAGGGCATGCTGGGGTCTCTGCCTCACTGAGGCAGAGTGAAAGTGATCATCCCACAGGCCAGGTCCCTCCCCCTGAGGCCAGTTGCTCTTTGCCCTGAGAATGTCTCCAGCTGAGGGCTCCTGGGCACAAAGCATGCTCACCCACTATCACCAACCCTTGCTTCCCCAAGGTGGCCCACCCCTGGTAAACAGGGCAGGAGTCTTTCTCTTGTTAATAATAGTCTTGATTTTGTTTCTTGACCTACAAAGCCTAAAAAATTTCCTGTCTGATCGTTTACCGGACCCTTGGTCTACACATTAAAGTTGGAGCTATGTGCATTTTGTAGAATGTGCTTCTCTGCCACAGATGTTCTGGCCTAAGTTGGGATCCTCCACCACTGTCAGTCCCCAAGATGCCTCTGATTCATCACTTTGGGACCCAGCTTAGGTCACTCTCAGAGAAAAGTGCCTTTCACTTCCTAGTCTTGGTGAATGGTTCTTTCCCTCTGTCCCCAGAAAACCACTCCATCATAACACTTCGGGCGTTGCATGTTAGTTATGTTATTTACTTCTCTTCTCTCCCCCTCTAGGACTGTCCTCATATTTCAGTGTACCTCAGACTCACCTGGAGAACTTACTAGAACACAGGTTGCTAATCCCCCATCCCAGTTTCTAATTCAGTAGCTCTGATTTGGGGCCCAATGATTTGCATTTGTAACAAATTTTTTTTTTAAATTTTTGTTTATTGCAGTAACATTGGTTTATAACATTGTATAAATTTCAGGTGTACATCATTATACTTCTATTTCTGCATAGATTATATCATGTTCACCACCCAAATACTAATTACAACCCATCACCACACACATGTGCCAAATTATCCCTTTCTCCCTCCTCCCTCCCCCCTTCCCCTCTGCTAACCACCAATCCAATCTCTGTCTCTATGTGTTTGTTTATTGTTGTCATTATCTACTACTTAATAAGGAACTCATACGGTATCTGACCTTCTCCCTCTGACTTATTTCACTTTGCATAATACCCTCAATGTCCATCCATGTTGTCACAAATGGCTGGATTTCCTCGTTTCTTATGGCTGAGTAGTATTCCATTGTGTATGTATACCACATCTTCTTTATCCATTCGTCCCTTGATGGGCACTCAGGGTGCTTCCAAGTCTTGGCTATGCATTTGTAACAAATTCTTGAGTGAAGCTGATGGGCCAGCTTTGTCTGGTTGACTTCTTGACCTCTCTAGGTGTTGAGATCAAAGAGACATTCCCAACGGCCCCATCTCAACTGACTCTCTTCTCATTCTTTTTTTCTATCTCGGCTCCTTCTTTGTTTATATCAGTAATTCTCAACCTTTTTGGTCTCAGTACTCCTTTACACTCTTAAAAATTACTGAGAACCACGGAGAGATTTTCTTTATGTGGATTATAGCTAGCAATATTTACCCTATCAGAAATTAAAAATGAGAAAATGTCAAAATGTTTATTAATTCATTTACAAAAATCATAGTAGGCATAACACACAACATAACTGTATTTTTATGAAAAATAATTGTATTTTCTAAAACAAAAAAATGTGAGAAGAATGGCATTGTCCTACTTTTTTTTGTCAAATCTCTTTAATATGTGGCTTAATAGAAGACATCTGGGTTCTCATAATCTGCTTCTGCATTGTTTGTTGTTTTGGTTGAAGTATATAAAGAAAATCTGATTTCACACATGTATAAAGTTAGAAAAGGGAAGAGTATTTTATAGGTGGATATTTTTCTTTGATACTACACCAAAACTGGACAAGTGGTAGTGCTTTAAAGGTTAGTTGGAATCCGAAAAAATCTTGATGAACTTTTCATACTCTGTTCCGCTAAAATCCGCTCTCCTATCTTGAATGTATCTCTACTTATGTGTGATTTTGTGACAACATATACTTGTCATATGGAAACTATTGATTCATAGAGTTATGCAGACTTACAAACATTGACACATTTCGTTATACAATACTTTAAAATCACTTTTATTAAGATGTAATCAAGGGTCAAAATTTAATAAAAATAATTCTTACTGCTTTGGTTTCTTTGGTGAAATGAGCTTTTTTTTTTTTTACTGTGTATGTGGTGGTGAAGAATACCATAACTGCTAGTCCTGTTTGGTGTCACTGCCCACTACCTGGCTTTGTGCTAAGGCATCCACCGGCAGTTTTCTACGTCATTGCTTTTGAATCATCAGGGCAATAATCACCACAGTGAACCAAGGCCAATGACATTTTACCATTATAATGAAAATGGTTTTGACCTCATGGATCCCCTCAAAGAGTCCCAGGGATTCCTAAGCGTCTATAGACTAGAGTTTGAGAACGGTTGGTTTATGGCTTAACGTTGTAAATAATTTTTAGCCATTTTATTTGTATGTTTACATCTTGTCTATCTCCTGAATTGGTGTAGCAATGGTATTTAATTTCCACGGAGTACCTGCTCTGTATTCAGTATAAACTTTTCACACAGACTGTCATTATATCCTCACAACAACCCTGGCAAATTATACCCATTCCATAGATGAGAAAGATAAGGCACAGAATTTCACAACTAACTCAGAGTCACACTACTAGCACTTTGGAGTGAGAAATAGCACTGGAAAGTGATTTGAAGCCAAATAGCAGATGCCAGCCCGTGAGTTTAGCCTATAATCCTGCAGGCAGAGGGGAGCCATTGATCATTTTTGGGTAGGGGACTGGCATGCGGTGACCACAGTAGCTAGGATCCAAATATACACTCGGCAGAGCACGCACACGAAGCAGCCCTGGATGCAAATTTATGAGATAAGAAAGAAAGTAAATGATAAAGAATCCTGTGGAATCACTCACTAGGAATAAAGAATTGTAGAGAATTTCCTAAGTGGCATGTTTTTCCCACAGTTGTTTTTTTGTCATGGAATTGACGCTGACCAAAATGTCAGAGATGACAAAGCTCCACCAAGCTGTGGCCACGGGGAACTACAATTTAGTGAAAAAGATTTTGAAGAAAGGTTTCTGTGACCCAAACTACAAGGACGTGGACTGGAATGACCGAACCCCACTTCACTGGGCTGCGATCAAAGGTGAGTGGGCAATGCCTAGGTAGAATCCATCCCTTGGAGTCCACCATTTGCGAAGTTACCAGTCAGTAGTCTGTGTGAGGCTGTAGAAAGAATACTTCTTGGGAGCTAGATGGAACATTTCAATCCTGGCGCCACCATTTGCTAGTTGCAGTACCTTAAGTATGTTATTTAACATCTCTAGGCCTTAGTTTATTCATCTGTATAATGGGAGCAATAATGCTACCTTGGAGTCTTCTGGTGAGGATTCAGTAAGATAACGAGCATACAGTGCCTATCTAGTGTGCTCTCAATTAATGTTAATCCTCTGCTCTCTTAACCTCTAACAGGAATGGAGCATCATTCCTGTAGTAGCACAGGGACTTTGTCCTGCTCATCACCGTATCCCCCATGCCCAACATGGCTCAGTTATAGAATTGGAGAAGGATACTGGCAAAAACTCAGCCAATGGGCTTGTCAAGGCCTTCGGCAACAGAATGCCATTGAAGAAGGTTAAATAAGAAAGTGTTATAGTCAACTTTGCCTTTTAAAAAGTTGTTTGATTCCTGTATGGAGAATGGATTAGCGGGAAGCAAGGCTGGTTGCAGAGAAATCAGGTGGGAGAATTTTGCAGAAATTTAAGTACGAAGTGATGGTAACTACACTAAAGCACCTTTTAGTGAATCTTTTCTGTGTGCTGGGCATTGTGCTGTGTACTTTGCGTCTGGGGTTTCATTTGTACTTCACAAGCAGCGAGATAAGCGGTAATAGCCTTAATTTACAAATGAGGAGAGTGAGCTTCAGATGTTTGTTTCTTGTCCTGGGTGCCACAGGTAGCAAGCAGTGTTTATTGTCAGGTCTGTCAGGTCTGAACCCACATCTATCTGACTAGAAAGCCTGTGTTCTTCATCTGTGCTAGCTATAATGTAAGAGAACTTAAGTTTTTTTTATTGTGGTATAATTGACATATAACATTCTATCAGTTTCAGGTGTACAATATAATGATTCAATTTTTATATATATTGCAAAATGATCGCCACAATAAGTCTAGTTAACATCCGTCATCATACATGGTTACAAAAGTTTTTTCTTGTGATAACTTTTAAGATCTACCCTCTTAGCAACTTTCAAATATGCAGTACAGTAATGTTAACTATAGTCACCACACTGTGCATTACATCCCCACTACTTAGTTATTTTGTAACTAGAAGTTTGTACCTTTTGACCCCTTTCACCCATTCTGCCCGCCTCCACCCACCCCACCTCTGGTAACTACCAATCTGTTCTGCTTGGTTTTTTTTTTTAGATTCCACATATAAATGAGACCATATGGTATTTGTCTTTCTCTGTCTGACTTCTTTCACTTAGCATAATGCCCTCAACTTCCATCCATGTTGTGGCAAAATATTTGTTTTTGAAACCAGCATTGAGACTGCTGAAAGCCGAGTGAGACTTACCAGTGCCAGCATAGACAGGTGCAGAGTGGCTTGAAAGCAAGATTCCCAGGCAGGGCGTGCGGGAATGGATGGTGGGGGGAGGCTCCTGGAAGAAGTAGAGGGAAAGCTTGGAGGGCCTCAGGCCCCAGGGAGGAGTGAGGTTCTTGGGGTAAGGGTGGGGCACTGAGTCCCCCAGTAAGAAGTGGGAGAATGGAGGAGGGGATGATGTTAGGAAACTGGAGGGGCCTCAAAGGCAAATGTCTTCGTCTCTTTTGTGCTACCTAGGCTGGCTCTGGCCTCAGTCCAGCAGAGACATTTTAATCTTAACCTCCCCCTGTATCTTCTCCTTCCCTTACATCGAAGGGCATGTGGAGGTCATGCAGCTCCTTATAGAATACGGAGCCAGGCCCTGCCTGGTAACTGATGTGGGCTGGACGCCAGCTCACTTTGCAGCTGAGTCAGGCCATCTGAATGTGCTCAAAATTCTCCATGCATTGCACGCTGCCGTCGACGCCCCTGACTTCTTTGGAGACACACCAAAGAGGATTGCAGAGATCTACGGGCAGAAAGCCTGTGTGGCATTCCTGGAGAAGTAAGTTTCATTTTTTTCTAGCGATAGCAAGGTTCTCCGGGTACATTAGAGAACCAGGAGCCTGTGATCAAGGTCTTTGCCGACTCAGTGGTCTCGGGTCCACAAAAATGAAATGAGGAAATCCAGCCAACTGTTGTTTGAGTTGTTTTTTTATTAATTTTTTACTGAAATGACTAATTTGGGGTAGAAACCATATTGTTTTAGATTATGAAAAATCTATTATTTTTAAATTATGCAAAATTATAGTTATACATAATTGTTATAATTTTGATGATATAATATATAATTATTATGACTATTGTTTTAGATTATACAAAAATTATCTCAGATAAGAGAGGTGGGACACCAAATTTGAAAATGGGACATGGCACCAGATTCGTGGACCCCCTCAGATTCTTGAAAAGCGTTCAAACTAGCCACGTGACCTTGGGCAAGTTAAGTCTCCTCCCCGACCCTCAGTTTCCTCATATTTAAGGTGAAACAGGTGGATTCGGCTGTCATCCACAGGGGCCCTTCTACTGTTTAGAACTTCTAGTCATCTGTGAATCTCCTACTCACACACTCGCCAAAGATAAGAACTTTTCTAACATTTGTTAATTTTTCCCTCAGCCAGGCATTCAGATAGAATTAAGTATCAGTGATGTACATGACAGTTATAGCTCTGAGAAGGATGGAAATAAAATTTAGGAATTTATAATCTGGTTAAGTTAATAAGTAAAATCGGGGCTGGCCCGGTGGCATAGGTGGTTAAGTTTGCGCACTCCACTTCGGTGGCCTGGGGTTCGCAGGTTCGGATCCCGGGCGCGGACCTACATGCCGCTCATCAAGCCATGCCGTGGCAGCGTCCCATATAAAGTAGAGGAAGATGGGCAAGGGTGTTAGCCCAGGGCCAATCTTCCTCAGCAAAAAGCAGAAGGTTGGCAACAGATGTTAGCTCAGGGCTAATCTTCCTCACAAAAAAAAAAAATTCAAAATCATAATGAAGATGATTTGGGGAGTAAAGAGGCAGAACTTTCAGTCCTGACTCAAAGACTGTCTCTTCTCCCCAGTCCTGCCCTCATCCCCTACGTTCAATGACCTCCATCCATTGTGGACCTCAATATCAGCAACATTGTTCTCTGAACTTTGTGAAACTCTAACATACCACTGTATGACCGTAGCTCTCTTTCTTCGTTTTACCAGTTCCTGGATCATCACACAGGTATTCGGGTACATCAAGATCTCTTCTCATTTGACTTCTTTCCCTTCCGATCTATCACCTGCTTGAAGGTTTCACTATCTTCCATCTGTCTGCCATCTCGAACACCAGGATACACTGCTTCTTCCCCTCTCCTCCCATTATTCTTAAGTTTCCACCCCTTTGTCCTTCTGTAGCATATAACCCAGAGTTTCCAACCTTGGATCAGTCTTTGTCTTCTCCACTCCAATGCTTGGTCTGCTAGAGAAAAACCCTCAAATCAGTAGATGGGAACTATCAGAAGTTCTAAGATTTCTGTCGTCAGCTGAGCCCTCAGAACAGTTTGGCTATCTCTTCCTGTCCTGCTCCCTCATTGACAATTTCAAGTCCCCATCCCATCTCAGCCTTTTCCTCAGAGGGTATGCTTTCTACTTCACAGAGAATATTGAAGCCATGTGTATACATTTTTAAACCTCCTATGCCTACATATAGTATATACATCTACATGTGATCCTTCTTGCCTTCTTATCCATCCTTCTTGAGAGGTGTTATCCCTCCATATAGACCCTTGATTCAATCCTTTATGTCTCCTACAAGTTCATCATTCCTGTATTCTTTGTTGTGTCTTTCATTCTTTCATGTATTTTTTTATTTAATTACTTTATTGAGATCATATGGCTTATAATATGGTGTAAATTTCAGGTGTACATTATTATGTATTGGTCTCTGTATAGACTGCATCATGTTTACCACAAATAGTCTAGTTTTTGTCCGTCACCATACATATGTGCCCCTTTACCCCTTTCGCCCTCCCCTCACCCCTTCCCCTCTGGTAACCACTAATCTATTCTCCTTATCTATGTGTTTGTTTATCTTCCACATATGGGTGAAATCATAGGGTGTTTGTCTTTCTCTGTCTGGCTTATTTCACTTAACATAATACCTTCAAGGTCCATCCATGTCGTGGCAAGTGGCAACAACAATTTTGTCTTTTTTATGGCTGAGTAGTATATTGTATATTCTCTTCTGTTTTCTTTTTCTATTTCTTCCCTTCACTTCTCTTTGACCTATGAACATATTTAAATAGATCTTATTAAACAAATACACAAACCGTTAGAGGCTCTTCTAATGTCTGCTGTATCTTTCTTCTTCCCTACATTTCTAAGCTACTTGAAAGTTAATCTATGTAATTGTCTCTACTTCCTCACCCACTCTTTAGACTTCTTTCCCCGTTATTGTACCAAAGCAGCTCTCATCCAGGGAGACCCTTGTTGCTAAATCAACGGCCTCTTCTCAATTCACATCTTACCTCCACTTAATTTGGTATTTGATAATTCTTCTCCCCTGTTTTATCTGATGCTACTCTCTTCTTCTACCTATCCGGCCATTTATTCTAATTATTTTTTTTCTTGTGAGGAAGATCAGCCCTATGCTAACATCTGCCAATCCTCCTCTTTTTTTGCTGAGGAAGACTGGCCCTGGGCTAATATCCATGCCTCATCTTCCTCCACTTTATATGGGATGCCACCAAAACATGGCTTGCCAAGAGGTGCATCGGTGCGCACCTGGGATCCGGGCTGGCGAACCCCGGGCCGCCAGCAGCAGGACGCGCGCACTTAATCACTTGCGCCACCGGGCCGGCCCCCCTAATGATTTTTCTAAGCTCCTATTCTTGCATGCCTTTTAGATGCTGAAATTCCTCAGGGTCCTGTCCTTGGCTCTCCTCTACTGACTTTCTCTGTGTAATCTCAGCCCTTCCCTAGTGATCGGTGGGTGGATGAACATAATACACAACCCCAGCGTAGCTGAGGTGGAGAAGGAGTGGTTCCTCCAAGTGGGGGAGTGGGGAGGGCTATTACCAGGAAAAGTTGGTGGACAGTGCTGAGCAGACAAAAACAACAAAGTTCAACCGCATCACGTGTAAGTCATTTCTACTCATCATCATCTCCCACGAGGAACTTCCCTTCTGAGAGAGAGTTTAGAGAGAAGGAATTCTGGTTAAGGGGAAATTAATCTGGACCTTGAAATGTAGCTAAGACCTGGATAATGGAGACAGATTCTTGATTTGGAGTGAAGACACCAAGTTGGAAATGTGCTTAGGTTGTGTGTATATGTGAGGAGGTGGAGGGATAGTGGAGGGATGAGTGCCTGGCTAAGTACAGCATTCATGCTAGAGAGAAGCAGAGAATAAGGTTGGGTGGGTGGGTGACCACAGTGAGCTGGGCAAGCAGATGAATGTGAACTCATCAAGGGGTTGACAAGGTGAAACAGATGCTTTAGCAAAGTCCCTCCTGCAGTGGAAGAGGTGGCAGTGGTGCTGTGCAGGCAGGATTGGAGCACTTGGCCTGTAGGCAAGGAGCTCACTTAAGGAATTTCTTAATACTTCATGTTGCAAGTAGGTGGGCTCCTGGGCTAGGATGATGAAGTGAAAGGATACAAGAGAATTTCAAAAGAAGCCTGGACAGTACTTGACAATTTTCAGAAAATCCTAGAGATCCTAGTGGAACAATTCGACATTTGATTCAGCCTAAGTAGTATATCTCTCAATAAAAAAATATTTTTGAGCCCTACTATGTGCATGGCATTGAACTAGATACTAAAAAGGATTTAAAGATAAATCAGATACAGTGCTGGACATTAAGAAATTCCCTGGCTGGGAGAGGAGAAAACTTATTTACATAAATACCATTTGACAAGGATCAAAAGAGCAGGGCAGAGGAGGAACACCACGTAGTCTGAATACGGAGAGGCCACTTCTTGCTTGTTGGGGGAACGGGGGCTGAGGGACAAGCAGGTTTGCTATCCTCTGAATGCACTGTGCTTTTTATAATGCTTCCCGCTTCAAAGACTCTTTGCCCTGCCTGTACCGTCATCTAGCCTCTCAAATTCCGTTTGTCCTCACATTGGCTCAAATTTTATCTCTGTGAAGTGGCTTTCACCAGTGTCTGAAGCAAGTCACACACTCTCCTTTGGCCTCATATATAAAACGGTAATTTTGTATGCTTCCCTTTGTTTATATGTGCATGATGATCAATTCATCTATTTATTTCTCTATTGATCATCTATTCTATTTTTCTATATCTATCATCTATCTGTATATCATCTAACTATTCTTTCCATAAATATATCTATGCATACAGTACATATGTGATCATGAGTAATTCTTATTTTCTTCCTTATATGTTTCTGTACTTTAAAATTTTATACAATGAACAGACATGGCTTTTATAATTGGGAAAAAGTACAATTAAAAAATAAATGGAGGGCCGGCCCCATGGCTTAGTGGTTAAATGCGTGCACTCTGCTGCTGGTGGCCCGGGTTCGGGATCCCAGGCGCGCACCGACGCACCGCTTGTCCGGCCATGCTGAGGCCGCGTCCCACATGCAGCAACTAGAAGGATGTGCAGCTATGACATACAACTATCTACTGGGGCTTTGGGGGAAAAATAAATAAATAAATAAAACTATTAGAAAAAAAATGGAGGCAAACAGCCTCCCGATAATATTCTGGCTGCTCTATAAATGTGAGCACTTCAAGAATTAGCAGTGTCTTCTTCAAGCTAAATGCCTGTCTTGGATTCTATTAACATCCCACTCCGTGCATGCCATTTTTCTCCATCGCAGAGTAGTTTCTTTAGTGTCTGAGACCTCCCTAAGGGTACACTTGGAAATGCTTGAACTTGGCCTCCTTCCTTCTTGACTGCACCGCTGAATTGCCCAGGCTGAGTGCAGAGGGTAGGAAGGGAGGCTGATCTCCTGTGTGTGTGCTGACAGCCTCTCTCTTCTCTCTCCCAGGGCCGAGCCCGAGTGCCGGGACCACCGCCGCATGGCCAGGCAGAAGGGGCTGCCGCTGGATCAGCGGGACGAAGACTGGGACGCCAAGAAAAGGGAGCTGGAGCTGTCTCTTCCTTCCTCGAATCAAAACACTAACAAGAAAAAGAATAAGAAAAGTCGAGGCCCCACCAGGCTCAGCAATACCAAAGAGAGAAGATTTTGAGAAGGCTGGCGCCCGAGGGACTGGAACCTACGTTTTCTGGTAATAGACTTTCCCTGGTCCAGACTAGAAATTGTTAGGCATGTGTCGTCTTTACGTGATTTTACTGGTGGACCGTTACCCAGTCAGCTTCCCCCAGTAGCTCATGACCTGTCATTCAATCTGGATGTCTTGCCTGGGTGTTTCCTACATGGGCTATCACCTCCTTGCTAATACCTGCTGCCCACAAGAATTACCAGGAGAGGACAAATGTCAGCTACTTGCATTTTGTCACCAGTGATTTGCACTCTCAGTACCTCCTAACCCCCTATTATGCCATTATGGAATTTCAGAGGGCAAAGAGCTCCTCCTAAGAAAACTTGATTGTTTCAATGAAAACAAACAAAAAAGTAACAACAAAATCTCAAAAAGTTCCAAGATAGTTCAATTAATCTAAGAAAAAAAATTATTTCTTGTCACTTAGACCAAGCAAAGAGGAAAACAAATATATCTCCCAGCTTCTAGCTATTTTTTCCTTTGTTGGGTAGAGGCCCACAGTCTCAGCATGACCATTTTACCAGTGATCACCTCTACATAGGAGGAACAATCTGGGCAAGAGAGCAGCTCAAGGAGAATTAACTGGAAACCCTGACATGAATTAATTTCATCCCACATAACTAATGAGAGACAGAATAAAAAATTGGAACATGTGATTACAGCTCTACTTGTTAAACTGTATATTTTAGGAAATCTAAATACAGATCAGATATTTCCAGTGAAAATATTGGTGTGTGCTGTAAATATAAAATACATACTAGATTTTGAAGACGTAGAACCAAAAATGTAAAAGAGCTCATGAATAATATTAAATATTGATTACATGTTGAAATGATATTTTGGATATTGGGTTAAATAAAATATATCACTAACATGAATTGTACCTCTTTCCTTTCCCTTTTTAAAGAATGTGGCTACTAGAATTTTAAAATTACATAGATGGCTTGCTTTTATCCCCTATCCGACAGCACTGCTGCAGAAACCAGAAAATATTTAGAGCCTTCACCAGGCAGCTGGCCTGGTGTGCTTCACTTGGCTACCCCACATTCTAGGTTTACTAATTTCTCTGCCTAAGTCAATGTCTTTAGGTCCTAACGTCTTTATTACACATTCCTCAATTAATGTTTATGTTAATACAGGCCATGTTTGGTCTGACTTTTCTGAAATGAAGAAATGCTTAACATCCTTAGGAAAGTAGTTAGCTACGGAGGATTCCTTTTGTAGTGTTTATCCATCCGAGCATCAATCCCCTTTCTCCATGCCCTGCTATTCACAAGAGTGGTTCCTGCCTTTCACGCTTGTATTGGTCCTCAACCAACAGAAACATTGAAAGACGCCTGACTCAAGCTGGACCAAAAAGATTCTTTGCCTGGGAGAGTGAAGGGGGAGGCCCTGGGCCTGCCGGTTCTGGGGCATGAGGCTAAACTCAGGGTGCCTGGGGGTCTCTGACTTCCGTCCTGACCCACCCCGCACTGCCCTTGAACTCTGTAGAATTTCCATCCTCTCCCTCCGAGTTCACATTTCTCCGCCACCACTAACTGCAGCCCACAAGGAGGCTTGCGGGTGCAGAGAGTGGGGTGTGTGTGTGTATGTGTGTGGAGTGGGGGAGGAGTGGAAAAGCACCCAGGCTGCAACACTGAGCCCTCGACTTTGGGGGGAAAAAAAGGCCTACAGTTTTCACCTCATCACTCATACTGAGCCCCTGTCTTCTCACCAGGCTTTCTCACTGATAGACCCCTCACGGTCGAGCCCCCTCTCTCAGTGGGCCCTTCCCCTCACTGAGGCTCCGCCTGCTCTAAGCCCGAAGCCCTCTCAAGAAGGCCCCCTCCACAATTTCTCCTCCACCATCAGCACTGGCCACACCCTCACTCAGGAGAGGCGGCACTCAGGACCTAGGAGTCTGTGCTGGGCCCAGAGGGGAAGGGGCTGTGGGTTCTGAACCTCCCACCTCGGCTGGGACCCTTACTCCCCTGTGTGTCCTGAGGAGCAGGGTGGGCTCCACTCCCACCTCCACCTTCATCATTGCCTCTGGCCCTTGAATGACCCCCCAGCGGCCCCTCTTCTGGGGCAATTTGTCCCCCTGGGCACCAGCCCCCAGCTGCTGCGCTGACCATATGACAGGGAGATCTTACCTGGAGGTCAGACCTAGAAGGTGGCAGTCTGGTCTGGTCTGGTCTGGGTACCCATTTTCAGAGGAACATTGATGACCAGAGTTTGTGGGTCGGGAGGTGGGATGGGAGGGACTGGGAAACCCTGGGGCCTGGGCTGCCTCCCAGACCTGCCCCCTCAGCATGGGGACGACCCATGGAGGGGAATTAATAGAGGCAAGAGCAGTACAAGGGAGGGTATTTGAATAGTCAGGTCTCCCACAATAAGACTGGCTGCCCTGGAGGTGTCCAAACTGAGACGTGTGGGCACCTTTGGGGGATACATAAGGCTCCCACAGAGCGGTAGTCTGGACTCAGGAACTTCTGTGGCTCCTTCTTCAGCTTTCACACTCCCACCCGGATAATAAAAAAAGAAAAAAAGTTTCTTCCTCTGGGAACTTGAAAAGGAGTCTTCATGAGAGGATGGATCAGTAGTACATAACCTCAGAAGCACGGAGTGGCTAATTTTACAATAGGACTGAGGGAGTGTAGAGAGATGTTCTACAAAGAGCAAGAGCAGACTGAGGCCAAAGATGGAGAGAGAGAGAGCATACAACTTTCTAGTTTCTAATTCTGGTTCCTTATTCAGGAAATCTGTGAAATACTACTTTCATAATAATACTTCCTCTTTTGCTTACACTGTATTGAACTGATTTCTATCCCTGGCAACCAATCTTTTGTAGTGAGTACAGTATTTTAAGATCATGAGCTTATGAGTTAAGCAGACTTAGGTTTGTATCCTCCTCTATGAAACTGGCAAAATAATCCTTGCTTCCTGGGGTTGCTGTGAGGGTGAGAGGAGACGAGGTGTGTAAAGTGCTGGCATCGGCACTCTGTAACTGGTCCATGTAGTGGCGATTGTATTACTCTAGATGTGAGCTCAGTTTTTCCCTGAGAATCCCAAAGGGATCCAGAAGTAATGTCTTTTATGGGTCAAGTGAGGCATTCCATTGTCCAGTCCATAAATATCCCCTATCTAGTTTCATGGTATGGATAATAGCCTGTCTTCCACTGGCTGGACAGAACTGGACCCAACTGGGGCAAGCTGTTCTTAGGGTCCCTTACATAACTCCATGGCTTCTCAGTGTCCTCATTGAGTCCTCCTTTCATTGTTATTCTCATCAAGGCATTAGCAGAAGGAATATATCTCTTTTCCCACAAGATTTTGTATAGTAAATGAGAACAACAGGAAGAGGACACTAAAATAGCTTCCTTGTGTGAAGAATTTGTTGCAATGTAGATTGTGAACCAAGCACTTTACATGTATTATATCTAATCTGCGTGATACATCTACAAAGTAGGTATCATTGTCCCTAGCTGACATCATAAACTGAAATTCTCAGATGAGTCACTTACCCTAGGCTACTTAGGCTACCTTTAAAGCCTGCCTGGATTGGATGGAGCTCTAACCCTTCAGGTTGGGGGACCTTGGACGGGTTCCCCATCTGTAAATTGGGGAGAATACCAGTACCTGTGCCATAGTGTTGTGAGGACTAAATGAGATAATGCATGTCAAGCGCTTAGTACAATGCTCTCCCCGCAGTAAGGGGTCATTACATGTCAATTGTGTTTGTTTTTACACACCTTTTTGTTTTTACAGCCTTCAGTGTCCCAGAGAGGTAACAAAGAATGGCCTGCTGACGACCATTAGCATCAATCCAGAGGGGGAGTTGGGGGACAGCGCTCTCTCTGAAGCCACCAAAGCCCTGAATGAAGGTGCCCACCTGTTCTCCTGCCTCTGAGGTTGAGCTCTCAATCAAGTAGCCTCATGGCTGAGATTACTTCACAGGACCGTGGGCTCATACCTCGCAAGGTGCGCGGGTGATAATAGATGGACTTCACAAGTCCCACCCTCATGCCACAGCAATACCAAGTCCATTTCAGAGAAGCCTATGTGAGAATTTCCAGCTGTTGGAGGGTCTGATATTTGGAGTATTCATCTGCTTTCTCCCACCATCATAGGTAGGGAAGAATTAGTTGTTTACATTATTATGTAAGAAGCAGAGGCAGCATCATGTTATAGAAAGGACAGTGGAAGAGGAGAGAGGCCATTCTAGGCTTGACTTATCAGGGAACTGGCTCCGTGACTGTGGGCAGGGATTCTGGGACAGCATCCCCTACCTGTAAAGCAAGATGGTAGAACTAGATCACCAAGATCACATCTAATGCTGATATCATATATGAGAGTGTGGGACCCTTAGACCTAGGCTGTCCAAGAAACCAAGATAAGACAGAATGTTGTCGCTAATGAATTCACACTAGGTATCCAATCTGGATATTTACATTAAGATGTTCGCATTTGTTAGAACCATTAATTTTGGCCCTATACAAAGCCTTGAACTCACTAAGGAAATGACAAGCAATGACTTTTTGTCACTAAGGAAGATCTAAAGGAAGCAGAATCTTTCCTCCCTCCCTCCCTCTCTCTCTCCTTTCCTTCCTTCCTTCCTTCCTTCCTTCCTTCCTTCCTTCCTTCCTTCCTTCCTTTCTTGCTTCCTTCTTTCCTTACTATCTTTTTGCCTTCATCAAATATTTATAGAGCCCATATTTTGTGTCTAGCACCATGGTTGGTTCTGAGAATCACAAGATGAATAAGGCCTGTGTGGGCTGCGTGTTCCTGCAGGTACTTTATTCAGCTTTGGATGCCTGTTGCCTAGAATCATAATTATAAATGTTTGCTGGAAAAAAATGAAGCAAGTTATAATTAAAATATTGGAAAATGTTGTTGTCTTGGCTTCTCATAGACGAGAAACGGAAGCTGTTATGGTTTGCCTTGTGTCCCCTCAAAATTCATATGTTGAACTCTTAGCCCCCAGCACCTCAGAATGTGATCTTATTTGGATCACATTATAGTTATAATTAGTTTTGATGAGGTCGTACTGGAGTAGAGTGGGTCTCTAAACCAAGATGACTGGTGTCCTTGTAAAAAGAGGCACACCTCGAGGGAAGCAACGTGAAGAGACACAGGGAGAAAACCATCATCTACAAGCTAACGAGACAGGACTGGAGCAGATCCTCCTCTCACAGCCCTTAGTAGACAGCAACTCTGCCGACAACTTGATTTCAGATTTCTGTCCTCCACAATTGTGAAACAATACATTTCTGCTGTTAAAGCCACGCGGTTTCTGGTACTTTGTTATGGAAGCCCCTGCAAACTAACACGGGAGTCTTTTAAACGGTAGTATTTGTGATAGTTAATTTTATGTGTCAACTTGACTGGATCAGGGGATACCCAGATATCTGGTTATATATTATTTTGGGGTGCGTCTTGAGGGTGTTACTGAATGAGATCAGCATTTGAATCAGTGGACTCAGGAAAGTAGATTGCCCTCCCTAATGTGGGTGAGCTCCATCCAGTTCCCTGAGGGCCTGAGTAGAATAAAAGGTGGAGGAAGGAGGGATTCACCTCTTTTTTCTTCCTACCTGCCTATTTGAACTGGGACATCAGTTTGCTCCCACCCTTGGGCTGGGATTTATACCACTGGCTCCTCTGGTTCTCAGGCTTCCCTGGTTCTTAGGCCTTTGGACTTAGACTGGAATTACGCCACCAGCTTTCTTGGGTCTCCAGTATGCTGATGACAGATTGTGGCTTCTGTAATCACATGAGCCACTTCCTCATAATAAATCTCACAACAAGTCTCCATGTATATCCTGTTGGTTCTGTTTCTCTGGAGAACCCTGATACGATATTGATCACAGAATGAGGACATTCTCTAATTATTCATTGTCGTGTTTCTGAGCATGGTTACCTAGCATATTAGTAGGGCTTAACACATGTTTCTTGAATGTCACTATTGAATACCATGAATTTGGAAGGGAAGAATCAAGATTATAACCCAAAGCTTTTTACTCGTAGTTCAGAGATACTCCCAATATATCAAAAGGATAAAAAACATTATATATTTTTAATGCTCTTCAGAATAGCTATTAGGTTTTTATTTTGGCCAATGACTGTTTAAATTACATGGAAATCTTTTCTTGGCCATGGGAAGTTTTTACATGTTATTTTAAAAAATCAGTATTTACTGAACAGATTCTAAGAATTGTACCATTCAGGGTGTATCTCCATGAAGCAAAAGCAACTAGTTAGAAACATGAAAATACAGTCAACAATCTTATTGTTTGGTGTTTATGATGTCAAAGAAGTTGGTGGGATTTATTTTTTAACAGCATAAATATTTGGCATTGCTGAGAGAGAGTTCCAAATAGCTTGGCTTCAGCCAAAAGCATTGTTAACGTTTTTTCTTACCGGTGTTTTGACTTTCATTCTTGACCTTATGAATCAAGGCCAACAGGCTGTTTTCTGCTTCTGTCCTGTATACTCCGTTGGCAGGCAACGTTCCCTTAAAAGTCCCAGGAGAGAAACATCATGGGTGAGGACATATAAAAGCATCAACAAAAAAATTAGTCAACCAAATCCCACATTTCACACTGAATTATCCTGTAATGCTTAAAATGATCATTCAGTTCATCTTCTTTTATTATTGCAACATTGGCTTGGGAGACAGTAATATCTTTACCCCTGAATTCCACACCCCCCCATATTTTTGTAATTAAGTGAAGATATGGCAAATTCAGAAGATAAAGTGACTAAACTGTGGATTAAAACATCTCTCTGAAAGGAGACTCAAAGTCACTTTGATCAAGAATAATACTATTTACACGAGACTATAATTTTCAGAGAAAAGACAGATTTTTAAAATAGAGTTAATACAGATATCAAAATTACAAAGAATAATAGAATGTTTGTTATCTGATCCCAAGCCCATAATCTAATCTCACTTCCGAATCCTCTTCCCTGTACACCCCTGGTGCCTGCCAAGCTGGGCTGCTCACTGCGCAGTAATGTGTACGCTACGTGCTAGGCATGTTACTATGTCCCACTCAATAATTCTTTGAGGTAAATGTTATTGTAAGTGAGGACATAGAGGGTGGAGGTGAGGTAATCCGCCCAGGTCAGACAGCTAGCAGGAGCCAGAGCTGGAATTTGGACTTGGGCAATCTAGCTTCACAGCTTGGCCGCATACCCACTATGCTACCCTGCCTCTCTGCACTAGGCCCTGGTTCCTGTTGTCTCTGCTGGACACCCTCCATCTTCCCTCCTCCCTCTCCAAACCTTATTCCTCCTTCAGGGTCCATCTCCACCAAGAAGCCTCCTCAGATTACAAATCCCACAGTGTCTAGCCCTACTTTGAGTTCTAATTAAATTTATAATGATATTCTTTTAGTCTTAGTTGGTTCATGCATATTACTTTCCTCTACTTTAAGCTTGGTTCTACTTTAAACTCTCTAAAAGCAAGGGACTTCTTTGGTTTCCTGTCTAGGGCTTAGGACAATGCTAATCACAGGTAGTGCTCAATACACATTTCTTGACTGAACTGGAGTCACTAAGTGTTTTTCGGATGAAGATGAGGAAGGATTCCCTCACACACACTGAAAACAATCTCAAAGAACCTGTGCCGGCGTATGTAAGAAATTAAGGATGGTTTTCTCTGCAACATGGAGGAACTTGACCTTTCTCTCTTCCAAGCCTAGTCTTTAGAAACTGGCACAAGTTGGATTTTAACTCACGTTACTGGGCTGGTTGCCATGGAAAATAATAGAAGCTTCTACTTACTGAGAAATGACCATGGGCCAGGTGTTTTGTATCAATCTCTTCAAAACATCATACTCATCCGGTAAGTATTTTTAGAGATAAAGAAATGGAAGTTTAGTGAAGTTATTTGTCTGAAATCAATCAATAAGTTACTGATGCAGGGCTGCAGACCACACCTGCTGCTCTTGAATCCTTAAACCCCTTCTTCTACAGCTCTCCCAGCTGCCTTTCTTTTGGATTTAGCTGAGTTCTTGATTTTCAACCTTCATCTAAAATGTTTCCTGGCAAACTACTTAACATTTCGGATCTTAGTTTTCTCTTTTATAAAGATGGCTTTCACAGTTGAATGATTGTTTATTTAGAAAATTTCAAAGAAGCTGGAAAAAAGCTATAGAACTAACCAGGTCACTGGATTGCAAACATGCCAATAGGGCCATGAAAGAGTAATATTTCAAATGACTAACAGAAATCATTTGTTCTTACTAGATAAGACTGATCTGACTAGTTCAAACATCAAATTTTTGTTTTGGTCTGAAATTATATCAGTTCAATGAGATAACCCTAGTTCTTTTATGCTAGTCTGACTATGTGACTGCAAACTGGATAGCTTTTGATTTATAAAAATAGGAGAAACCTACAGACATTAGAAGGTTAACAAGGGAAGACTACGAAAAATTCTATGTCCGTAATTTGACAACTTATAGGAAATGGGAAAATTCCTTCAAAGACACAATTTGCCAAAGCTCACTCAAAAAGAAATAGATACATAGTTCTATATCTATTCTTAAAAATTGAATTTGTAGTTAAAATTACCTAAGAAAGAAAACTTCAGGCCTGGATGTCTTTATTGGTGAATTCTTCTAGCCATACAAGGAAGAAAAAATACCAATTTTATATAAACTCTTCCATAAAATAGAAGATGAGGTAACATTTCCCAACATCTCATAAAGCCAACATTACTGTGATAACAGAAACAGACATATTTCAAGAAAACTACAGACCAATACCTCACAAACACAGATGCAAAATTCCTCAACAAAACACTATTAAATTGAATCCAGCAGTATATAAAATATATACAAAGATAACACATCACAATTAGTTGTTTTTTTTCCCCCCAGGAATGCCACGCTGGTTTAACATTCAAAAATCACTTCAGCTTGGGGCAGGCCCTGTGGCGTAGCAGTTAAGTGCGTGCGCTCAGCTGCTGGTGGCCTGGGTTTGGATCCCGGGCGTGCACTGACGCACCGCTTGTCAGGCCATGCTGTGGTGGTGTCCCACATAAAGCGGAGGAAGATGGGCACGGATGTTAGCTCAGGGCCAGTCTTCCTCAGCAAAAAGAGGAGGATTGGCATGGATATTAACTCAGGCTGATCTTCCTCGCCAAAAAAAGAAAAAATCACTTAAGGTAATTCACCATTATCAACAGACTAAAGAAAGAAAACCATACAATTATCTCAATGGATGCAGAAAAAGCATTTAACAAAATTCAGTAAAACACTTGGAAAACCTACTTGATGAAAGTCATCTATCAAAAGAACTACAGTTAATATCACAATTATTGATAAAAGTCTGTGCCGTTTACAATAGCACCAAAACCACATGAAATACTTAGGAATAAATCTAACAAAATATGAGCAAGATCTGTATACTAAAATCTATTAAATTGATGAAAGAAATCAAAGAAGAGCTAAATAAATTGAGAGAGATAAATGTTCATTGATTGGAAGACTCAATATTGTTAAGATGTCAAGTCTTCCCCAATTGTTCTGTAAATTCAATACAATTGCAATCAAAATCCCATCAGGAATTTTTTTGTAGAAATTAACAAGCTGATTCTAAAATTTTTAAGGAAAGGCAAAGGAACTAGAATAGTCAAAACAACCTAGAAAAGGAAGAATGTTGGAGGACTCACACCACCTGATTTCAAGGCTTTAGTAATCAAGATAGTGTGATGTTGGCAAAAATACAGGCAAATAAATTAATAGAACAGAATAGTAAGTCAAGAAATAGACCCGCAGAAATATAGTGAATAGATTTTTTATAAAATAAATGCCAAGCGGGGCTGGCCTGGCAGCATAGCAGTTAAGTGCCCGCGCTCTGCTGCTGGCGGCCCGGGCTGGGATCCCTGGCGTGCACCAATGCACTGCTTGTCAGACCATGCTGTGGTGGCATCCCATATAAAGTGGAGGAAGATGGGCACAGATGTTAGCCCAGGGCCAGTCTTCCTCAGCAAAAAGAGGAAGATTGGCCTGGATGTTACCTCAGGGCTGATCTTCCTCACACACAAAAACAGAAAGCCAAGGGAATTCAATGATGTCTTTTCAACAAATGGAACAGGAACAATTGGCTATCTATATGCAAAAATAAATAAATAAATAAACCTCAATTCATAACTTGCACCAAATACAAAAATTTATGCAAAATGGATTATGCATTTGAAAATAAAACACAAAACTTTGATACTTCTGTTAAAAAAACAGGAGAAACTCTCTGTGGCTTTGGGTTAGGCAAAGATGATTTAGATGTGATGTATAACAGAAAAAAAAAGAACTGCTATTCAAAAGACACTGTTAAGTTATTCAAACTTGGAGAAAGTCTTTGCAAAACATATGTCTGATAAAAGACTTGTATTCAGAATATATTTTTGTAAAAGCTCAAAACAATAACATAAAAACAATCCAATTTACAAAATGGGCAAAGGATTTGAACAGATAATTCACCAAAGAAAATACACAGATGGCAAATACGCATATGAAAAGATGCTCTACCTCATTAGCCATAACAGAAATGCAAATTAAAACCATAATGAGATACATTGTACACCTATTAGAATGGAAGAAAAAAAAGAAAGACAATACCACGTGCTGATAAGAATACAGAGCAAATGGAACGTTCATTCACTGCTAGTGGAAATGCAAAATGGTACAGCCACCTTGGAAAACCATTTGGCAGTTTCCTATATAGTTAAATATACACTTACCGTATGACCCAGCAACTCCACTCCTAGACATGGACCCAAGTGAAATGAAACTTACAGTCATATAAGACCGGTATGTGAATATTTATAGCAGCTTTATTCATAATTGCCAAAAAGTATGGGAACAATCCAAGTGTCCTCAACTGCTGAATGGATAAACAAACTTGGTACATCCATACCATGAAATAAATATTACTTAGTAATGAAAGAGAAGGAACTACTGGTACGCATAACAACGCGCGTGAATCTCAAATGCATTATGCTAAATGTAAAAAGGCCAGACACGAAGGCTACATACGGTATGAATCATTTATACAACAATCCGGAAAAGATACAACTAGAACAGAAAACAGATCAGTTGTAGCCAGGGACTGGAGCTAGAGGGAAGGGTTGTCTACATAGATGCACAGGTAATCTTGTAGAGTAGTGTAAGTATCTGTTCTATATCTTGATAGTTGTGGTGGTTGCGTGATTGCATGATATATTAAAAAGTATAAATTTTACCATATGTAAATTATACTTTAAATACTGTTTTTATAGAAGGAAAGAATTAATGATTACTTAACACATATACTGAGACAAAGCTTTTGAAAATACCAGGCCCATGAGTGTTGACGGTAGAAAACGGAATATATACCAGGAATTCTTGGAGAAATTCTTTGGCAATACTTGGAGTTCAATGAATTCTCTAATTGGCTGTGCATCAAAATCACCTTTGGAATTTGTAAAAAATACATGGATTTTACTTCAGAGATTCTAATTCAGTAAGTCATGGCTAGGTCCCAGGAATTTCTGTTTCTTCAATATTTGCTGAATTATTGTGAAGTCGATCTAGGTTTAGAACTCCTGGGACATATAATTGCTAAAGTCCTTTCCAAACTAAACGTTCCTGTGACTCCACAGAATTTAGGGTGTATATGAACTTCTCTGGGGAAGAAAAGATCTTTACTTTTACTAACTTTAACTGAAATTCAGCATTTACTTTAGCTATGAATTTGGGTCACAAAATGCAGAAATATTAGCAGTTCTTGTGACTTTGCTGCACACAGACATCTCCATTATTTTCATTTCATATTAATATGATATTACAAATCATGGTATTTTGGATTATGAAATATTTTGACGATATTTCAGATATCTTAAAATATAATTAACACATCATTAGTTGGAAATGATTGTAACTATTGGAATTATCCCTGTGCCTAGTTATTTAAAATATGAATAAACATGAATAGGAATCACAAACTGTTATTTTAATATTTTGATAATTGCATCTTAATAAAATTTGTTTCCTTTGTAATCTTTTGCATTTTATTTTATTAATTTTAAAACATTTCCCTAGAAGAGGTCCAAGGCTTCACCAGATGGCCAAAGGGGCCCGTGGTACAAGACATTTAAGCCCTTTCATGGTAAGTCTTCCTGATTTGAAGTCTGATGGCTCCCCTAACTGCAGACACACCCATATTTAAATGAAAGCAGAGGGAAAAATCAGTCTAAAGTATAAACAGTGACGACTGGGTTTTGGATCATCTAAGGTATTTCTGGGGAACAACACCCCTCTGCTCAATCAGATTGGCAAGGGAGTTTGTTTACTTGTTTGAGCCAAGCTGACAGGTCGAGGGTAACAAGCTTGGGTCTGGAGAGACATGTTGAGCAATCTGAGCAATCCCATGTCACCCAAGGACCAACACTTACACTATGCACCCTGATGAAACTTCTACTATTTCAAGAGCCTGACAAATAAAACAAAGAAATGAAAGAGAAACAGCCAAGGTTGTGAACCAAGTTCAAAGACACTGGTTTGTAAAAGCAACAGATATTATGAGATACACACAAGTACACACACACACACACACACACACACACACAAAAGTACATGCACAAAATCAAACTGTAAATGTTAAGCTCTATGGGAAAGGGCCACATCATTTGTGTATTCTCTTTTAAGACACTGTATTTGTGAATAAACCCTGAATTGTTTTTGTTTTGTTTCATTTTGCTATAAAAATGTTAATTGCCCAGGGAAGAAATCCCCAGTGGAAATAAAGAAAGATTGGTCAAAATGAAGGCATAATGCCTATGTTTTGGAAAAGTGCCATGTCAGAGGGCATGAGAGCACAGGGCTAAGAGTCTAGGCTTTAGCCTGAGAGAAACGTGGGCTCCAGTGCCTCCCAGCCCAGTGACCCTGAGCCAGCTGCTAACATTTGTGAGCCCGTTTCTCCCAGGGAGAAAGGATGGAGAAAACTTGACGGCAGAAACATTTCTCAAAATTAATCAAAACCAATGGATGCCACAAAAAATAAGATAGATTGATGGAGGAATAGACGGATGGCTAGATGGCTTGATACGTGACAAAGCAAGCAGGAAGAGCTAGCAGAAAGTATAAGGGTGTTCACCACAAAATTCTTTCAATTTTAAGAGTTTTCTAAATACAATGTTGGGGGAAAAATCTAAAGACTTTTCTATAGCAGCAAAGGGCCTTTGGAAATGTTTATGGTGCCTACGAGGCCAGGAAACGAGGAGCAGTTCCTTCACGCTCTGTTGTATAGTTGGGGTTCAGGACCCAGGGGAGAGTAGACAGATCTGGGCAAGTCGAAGCAATTATGTTTCCAAGCACTTTGAACTTGAGCAATTTGGTTAGCCTGCCTTATCCTCATTTTCCTTGTTGGTAAACAGTGAAAACTATGTTGCCTCTAAGAACTAAATGCAAATGTACCTGGCACCCATGATTAGGAATTTAGAGTTATTACTATTTTTATTATCAAAGTCAAAAGGACCTTAAGATTCATCTAACTGAAACCCCTATCTTTATAGATAGACAATCAGATGCTCAGAGAGGAAAAGTGATTTCCCCAAATGTTGCATAGCTGCCTAGTTGTAGAACTAGGATTTGAATTCAGGCCTTCTGTGTTCCAGTCCAGTAATCTGTTCCTTGAATCTCTCTTCCTCCTGAGGCTTGTTCCTTCCATCTTATAAAATTCCACGGACCAACTACACGGCAATCAAATGTCAACAATAATTCCTATGCAGAAGAGAAATACCTAGCAGGAAACGATGCAGGGCTGCAGTGATGGAGTTTTCTCCCCTGCTGGCTTTGCTGCTCTGCCTTCAACACATGAGCAGTCCTAGGTTCCATAGGATCAAGGGACTTTGGGGCCGCCAGCCTTGAGTTCTCCAGGGATCTTGGGCCTGAGAAGCACCAAGATGTTTCTGTTTGGGAACTAGAGCATGGTGTGTGGCAACTTCATAGGTGTGGCAGCAGCCCTCAGCAAGCCATTTCTTGCCCCATCTCATTTGACCAGACCAGGGCAAAGAAGCAGCTCCCTCCTAGATATTTCGCTGGAGTCCCAAGGCCTGCCCACCTACGTTCCCTCATGTTGGGCTAGAGAACTCCAAATTCTTGCTAAAGTGTGGAAGAGAAATCAGAGAACTTCTACCCTCTAGGAACCATGGAACTGTTAGCAAGTTTGCACCCAGAGTTTCAGAAATGACAGAAAATGGCTTCTACTCTGTAAGCATCTTCCTACCTCCGGGGCACTCACACAGGGACGTTTCTCTGGCCGTGTCTTAACACGTGTACACATCGTGCTAGAGTTTGAGGAAATGAAGCCACAAAGGTTTCTTTTTTAATGTTCAGTACAGGAATTCTCATGGCCATATGATTCTGGGCCTCCTTATGAGTTGCTGTGAAATTTGATAATCATAGACCCTGAAGAATCTAACATAGCAAAATAACTTCCGCTGAGAAGTTAAGGTTGTGTATGAAACAGTAAAACTTGAGGTCTGGATATTATTGCTTTTACAAAATTAAGCTTCATAATATTTGGGGGGGTCTGTCTTGCCACCAGAGAAATCGCTGGAACTGGCTGGCAAGGAGCCAGCAGACACTAGATAGGTTCTTTTTTTTTTAAACAATGTTTTTGAGGTATAATTTACATGCCATAAAATGCTACCATTATAAATGCACCATTCAATGATTTTTTAGAATTTCAGAACACTTAGAACATTTTAGATCATTTTCATTACACCTAAGAGATCCTTCCTGCCCGTTAGGCAGTCACTCCCCATTCCCACTCCCAGCAACCACTAACCTACTTTCTTTCTGTGTAGATTTGCCTTTTCTAGACATTTCATACAAATGGATAAATGGGTTTTTAAGAGTAGATAATCACATCTCTATTAGTCATAAATTCTATCACTCACTTAAAGAATATATCTGAAGCACACACTGTGTACCAGGCACTATGCTGGGTGCTCATCCTACAGTGAGCAAAACAGACTAGATCCTGTCCAACGAGGAGGCAGGAAGTGAAAAACCAAAACCAAGAGAAGGTGATGGACTGCGAAAGGTGAGGCCTGGGGCTCTTGGGCCCCCTCGCCTGGAGCTCATAGTGTAATCTGAGGGAGTTAGAGGAGGCTTCTTGGAGGAAGAGGCATCTGAATAGAAAACTGAAGGGCAGGCTGGAGAAAAGCAGGAGAGCTGGGGAGAGGACTCTGCAGCCAGGGAACTGCCTTATGAAGGCTCAGACATAGGAGCGTGTGCGTTGAGTTTGAGGGACCAAAGCGAGTTTGCAAGGCTGGAGTATAGTATGTGTGAAGGAGGGGGGAAGACGAGGGCAGGTGGTGACCACGGGGGTGAACCTGGGGGTAGATGAAGCCAGGTCACAATGTGTCACAGTGTCACACTTGGGTGGTATCCTGAGGGCCACAAGAAACCTCTGAGGGGATTTGGGCAGGGTTGGTTGTGACATGGTGGCATTGCAAACAGAGTGGAGCAGGGCAAGAACACAGACAGGAAGACCAGCTGGGAAAGCGCTGGAGTGACCCAGGCAAGAGATGCCCTAGGAGGCAGCATGGCCGAGCGCTTACAAGCTTGGATTCCCAGGTCAGCCTGATTTATGAGCTGCTTAACCTTGGGAAAATTCCTTAAGTTCTCTGAATTTCTCACCTGTGAGTTGGGGGAAATAATAGTACTGTCTTCAAAGGATTGTTGTGAGAATTAAGTAATAGAGGCGTGCACACCATTTCATACAGAGACTGTGCTCAGCAGCTGTGAGCTATTGGCAGCAGGAGTCCACCGAGATGCTCCCTGCCTCTGCTTTGCTCGGTACATGTGTACTAAGCATCTGCAGTGTGTTAAGTGCTGTGACTAGAGGGGAAGACTATTCCCGCCCTCAAGCAATTTTAATTGAGCAGGGTACGTTCTTAACTGTTTCGTCCCATGGGCTCCCTTGGTTGCCTAGTGAAGCTTATAGACCTCTTCTCAGAATCACTTTTTCTTTTTTTATTGATGTTTTAATAGTTTTTAACATTGTGAAATCTGGGGTTGTACATTTTTGTTTGTCCATCACCATATATATAACTCCCTTCACCCCTTGTGCCCACCCCCACCCCCATAGCCCCTGGTAACAATACAGTTTTCTCTGTCCATCTGTTGGTTTATATTCCACATATGAGTGAGATCATACAGTGTTTGTCTTTCTCCTTCTGGCTTACTTCACTTAACATAATACCCTCCTGGCCCATCCATGTTGTTGCAAATGAGACGATTTTGTCATTTTTTATGGCTGAGTAGTATTCCATTGTATATATATACCACATCTTCTTGATCCAATCGTCAGTCGAGGGACACTTAGGTTGCTTCCGCTTCTTGGCTATAGTGAATAATGCTGCAATGACCATAGGGGTGCATAAGCCTCTTTGGATTGTTGATTTCAGGTTCGTTGGATAGGTTCCCAGTAGTGGGATGGCTGGGTCATAGGGCATCTCTATTTTTAATTCTTTGAGGAATCTCCATACCGTTTTCCATAGAGGCTGCACCAGTTTGCATTCCCACCAGCTGTATATGAGGGTTCCTGTTTCTCCACATCCTCTCCAACATTTGTTGTTTATTGTCTTGGTGATTATAACCATTCTAACGGGCATGAGGTGATAGCTTAGTGTTGTTTTGATTTGCATTTCCCTGATGATTAATGATGTTGAACATCTTTTCATGTGCCTATTGGCCATCTGTATATCTTCTTTGGAGAAGTGTCTATTCATTTCCTTTGCCCATATTTTGATCGGGTTGTTTTTTTGTTGTTCAGTTGTGTGAGTTCTTTATATATTATGGAGATCAACCCCTTGTCAGATGAATGTTTTGCAAATATTCTCTCCCAGCTGGTGGGTTGTCTGTTCATCTTGATTCTGGTTTCGTTTGTCTTGTAGAAGCTCTTTAATCTGATAAAGTCCCACTTGTTTATTTTTTCTTTAGTTTCCCTAGTCTGGGTAGGCATGTCATCCGAAAAGATTCCTTGATGACCAATGTCAAATAGTGTGTTGCCTATATTTTCTTCTATGAGTTTTATAGTTTCAGGTCTCACCTTCAGGTCGTTGATCCATTTTGAATTAATTTTTGTGAATGGCGATAGCAGATGGTCCACTTTCATTCTTTTGCACGTGGCTGTCCAGTTTTCCCGACACCATTTATTGAAGAGACTTTCCTTTCTCCATTGTATGTTCTTAGCTCCTTTGTTGAAAATTAGTTGTATATGTGTGGTTTTATTTCTGGGCTTTCAATTTTGTTCCATTGATCTGTGTGTCTGTTTTTGTACCAGTACCATGCTGTTTTGATTATTATTGCTTTGTAGTATGTTTTGAAGTCAGGGATTGTGATGCCTCCTGCTTTGTTCTTTTTTCTTAGGATTGTTTTAGCTATTTGGGGTCTTTTGTTGCCCCATATAAATTTTAGTATTCTTTTTTCTATTCCCGTGAAGAATGTCATTGGGATTCTGATTGGGATTGCATTGAATCTGTAGATTGCTTTAGGTAATATAGACATTTTAACTATGTTTATTCTTCCAATCCACGTGCATGGGATATCTTTCCATTTCTTTATGTCATCATTGTTATCTTTCAATAATGTCTTGTAGTTCTCATTGTATAGGTCATTCACCTCCTTGGTAAGATTTATTCCTAGGTATTTTATTCTTTTTGATGCAATTGTAAATGGTATTATCTTTTTGAGCTCTCTTTCTGTTAGTTCATTATTACCATACAGAAATGCAACTGATTTTTGTAGATTGATTTTGTACCCTGCAACTTTGCTGTAGTTGTTGATTATTTCTAATAGTTTTCCAACGGATTCTTTAGGGTTTTCTATATATAAAATCATGTCATCTGCAAATAGTGAGAGTTTCACTTCTTCATTACCTATTTGGATTCCTTTTGTTCCTTTTTCTTGCCTAATTGCTCTGGCCAAAACCTCCAGTACTATGTTGAACAGGAGTGGTGAGAGTGGGCAGCCCTGCCTCGTTCCTGTTCTCAGAGGAATGGCTTTCAGTCTTTCCCCGTTGAGTATGATGTTGGCTGTGGGTTTGTCATAAATAGCCTTCATTATGCTGATGTACTTTCCTTCTATTCCCATTTTGTTGTGAGTTTTTATCATAAATGGATGTTGTATCTTGTCAAATGCCTTCTCTGCGTCTATTGAGATGACCATGTGGTTTTTATTCTTTGTTTTGTTGATGTGATGTATCATGTTGATTGATTTGTGGGTGTTGAACCCTTCCTGCGTCCCTGGTATAAATCCCACTTGATCATGGTGTATGATCTTTTTAATGTATTGCTGTAAGTGGTTTGCCAATATTTTGTTGAGGACTTTTGCATCTATGTTCATCAGTGATATTGGCCTGTAATTTTCTTTCTTTTTATTGCCTTTGTCTGGCTTTGGTATCAGGGTGATGTTGGCCTTGTAGAATGATTTAGGAAGTGTTCCATCTTCCTCTATTTTTTGGAATAGTTTGAGAAGGATGGGTATTAAATCTTCTTTGAATGTTTGGTAAAATTCACTGGAGAAGCCATCTGGTCCTGGACTTTTATTTTTTGGGAGGTTTTTGATTACTATTTCAATCTGTTTACTTGTGATTGGTCTATTCAGATTCTCCAATTCTTCTTGGTTCAGTTTTGGGAGATTGTATGAGTCTAAGAATTTATCCATTTCTTCTAGATTGTCCAATTTGTTGGCATATAATTTCTCATAGTATTCTCTTATAATGCTCTGTATTTCCATGGTATCCATTGTAATTTCTCCTCTTTCATTTCTAATTTTATTTACTTGAGCCTTTTCTCTTTTTTTCTTAGTAAGCCTGGCTAAGGGTTTGTCAATTTTGTTTATCTTCTCAAAGAATCAACTCTTTGTTTCATTAATCCTTTCTACTGTTTTTTTGGTCTCAATTTCATTTATTTCTGCTCTGATTTTTATTATTTATCTCCTTCTGCTGACTTTGGGCTTTGTTCTTCTTTTTCTAGTTCTGTTAGGTGTGATTTAAGGTTGCTTATTTGGACTTTTTCTTGTTTGTTAAGGTGGGCTTGTATCACTATGAATTTCCCTCTCAGGACCGCTTTTGCTACATCCCATATGGTTTGGTATGGCATATTTTCATTTTCGTTTGTTTCCAGATAGTTTTTGATTTCTCCTTTAATTTCATCAATGATCCATTGGTTGTTCAGTAGCATGTTGTTTAATCTCCACATTTTTGTCACTTTCCCAGTTTTTTTTCATGGTTCATTTCCAGTTTCATAGCATTATGGTCTGAAAAGATGCTTGTTATGATTTCAATCATCTTAAATTTATTGAGGCTTGCTTTGTTTCCCAACATATGGTCTATCCTTGAGAATGTTCCATGCGTGCTTGAGAAGAATGCGTAGTCAGCTGTTTTTGGATGGAGTGCTCTGCATATGTCTACTAGGTCCATCTCATCCAGTTTTTCATTTAAGTCTACTATTTCTTTATTGACTTTTTGTCTGGATGATCTATCCATTGATGTAAGTGGGGTATTAAGATCCTCTACTATTATTGTGTTGTTGTTAATGTCTCCTTTTAGGTATGTTAATAGTTGCTTTATGTACATTGGTGTTCCTATGTTGGGTGCATATATATTTATAAGTGATATGTCTTCTTGGTGGAGTGTCCCTTTTATCATTATATATTTCCCTTCTTTGTCTTTCTTAACCTGTTTTATCTTGAAGTCTACTTTGTCTGATATGGGTATGGCAATACCTGCTTTCTTTTGTTTGCCATTAGCTTGGAGTATTGTCTTCCATCCTTTCACTCTGAGCCTGTGCTTGTCTTTAGTGCTGAGATGTGTTTCCTGGAGGCAGTATATTGTTGGGTCTTGCTTTTTAATCCATCCTGCCACTCTGTATCTTTTGATTGGAGAGTTCAATCCATTTACATTTAGGGTAATTATTGATATATGAGGGCTTAATGTTGCTGTTTTGTCACTTATTTTCTGGTTCTTTTGCATTTCCTTTGTTTCTTGTCCCATTTGTTTCGGACTGCCAATTCATTTGGTTGTTCTGTCTTATGACTCTTCTAGTTTTCTCTTTGTTTATCATATGTGGTTTTGTTTTGATTATTTGTTTATTGGTTACCTTGAGGTTTGTGTAAAAAATCTTGTGTATGAGATATTCCATTATCTGATGGCCTCCTATTTCCTTATACTAAGTCAATCCAATCACTTTCCTCTTCCCCTCCTAAGTTGTTCTTGTTATATCTTATTCTATCTTGTGTTGTGGCTGTGTGTTTACAGTGATGAGGTTAAATTTATTTTTGGTGAATTCTTTCCTTTGATCTTTGATCTAGCAACGATCAGACTCGTTGCTAACCTATTCTGGTAAAGATCTACTATTTTTCTGAGTTTATCTACCTATTTTTCTCCTTGCTCCAAGCTTTGTATTCCCTTTCTCTTCTTTTTTTCAGGCCTGAGGGCCTTCTTGAGTATTTATTGTAGTGGGGGTCTCGCGGCCATGAACTCCATTAGCTTTTGTTTATCTGGGAGAGTTACTATTGCTCCATCATATTTGAAGGATATTTTTGCTGGATAGAGTATTCTTGGCTGAAAGTTTTTGTCTTTTAGTATTTTGAATATATCATTCCAGTCTCTCCTAGCCTGTAAAGTTTCTGTTGAGAAATCCACTGACAGCCTGATGGGAGTTCCTTTGTAGGTTATTTTTTGTTTTTGTCTAGCTGCCCTTAATATTGTTTCTTTGTCATTGACTGGCTAGCCTTACCACTAGGTGTCTTGGAGAGGGCCTTTGCCTGTTGATATATTTAGGTGACCTGTTGGCTTCGCTTACTGGTATTTCCTGCTCCTTCCCCGGATTTGGGAAATTCTCAGCTATTATTTCCTTAAATAGGCTCTCTGTTCCTCTTTCCCTCTCTTCTCCCTCAAGAATACTTATAATTCTTATGTTACATTTCTTAGTAGAGTCAGATATTTCTCAGAGACTTTCATTTCTTTTTAGTCTTAGTTCTCTCCTCTTCCATCTGGAACGTATCTGTATTCCTATCCTCTAAAATGCTAATTCTTTCCTCCATATTGTCAGCTCTGTTCTTTAAAGATTCCAGATTCTCCTTTATCTCCTCCATTGTGTTCTTCATCTCCATCAGGACTGATTGCTTTTTCTTTATGATTTCAATCTCTTTTGTGAAGAAACTCCTAATCTCATTGAATTGTTTGTCTGTGTTGTCTCGTATTTCGTTGAGTGTTTTTATGATAGCTATTTTGAAATCTCTGTCATTTAGATTATGGATTTCTGTGTCTTCAGGGTTGGTTTCTGGGTGCTTGTCATTTTCCTTCTGGTCTGGTGATTTCATGTATCTCTGCATTGTGGTTCCTGTGTTGGCTTTGTTTTTCCTCATCCTGGAAATCTCTGGTTGCAATTTCCACCTGCTGCCACTGTGTGGTGGTAAAGGTCTCTGTAATCTAAGCCCCCTGTGCCCCGCCACGTTTTTTCCACTGCGATCCACGGATGGGATCGCTTGGTCTGGCCGGATCGCTTGGTCTGGTCTGGTTGGCTGAGCTGCAGGGTCCTGTTTGCGGGGGGGCGGGGGGGCTCTCTCTTTTGCCCTCTGGGTCCCTGGCATGGGGGGCTTCTCCTTTGCCCCTCGTTATCCGCTCTCTGGGGTGCTCAGATGTTGATGGTAGCCCTGTGGCTCTTCTGAGTCCTCTGTGTGGGAATTTCCCACTGGCTGAGAGAGCCCGAAGAGCTACAGTTTCCCGCAGAGGGCCGCCCCTCCCACCCTCTCTGGGAGCCCCCCCCGGACCAGCATGACGGATCTGATGGGGAGGGAGAGGAGTTCTCCTTACTTCTCCCCACTTCCTCCGGGGGCCCAGCACATTCCACTCTCAGATGTGTGGCAGTGTGGATCTTTCCGATCTAGCTTTTCATTGTCTGGGATTCCGTGGTTGGTCTGTGACTGTTCCTTTTGTTGTATCTTATCAGGGGAAGAGTTCACGGGAAAGCTCACTCCGCCATGACGCTGATGTCACTCTCAGAATCATTTTTTAAAAGTATAATATAAAGTATATAAAAGGTCCTTCTTGATTCTCACGTGTAACGAAAGTGGAGAACCACTACTCTAGGTGTCCGGTGTTGTGAGAGAAAGGCTTTTATGTATTCTTAACGGCCTTTCAAGTAGAATAATTCATTCAACATTTGCTGAGTACCTCCTATGTGCTGGACACTAGAAATACAACAGAGAATAAGGCAAAGTTCCTGCCCTCATGAGCTTACGTGGTGGGAGTGGGTAGGCAATAAACTAGTAAACTAGGGAATACATAGTACGTCAGATGGTGATAAGTGCTGTGGGAAAAATAAAGCAGGTTGTATTAGTCATGGTTCTCCAGAGAGCAGAACTTATAGGAGGTATCTCTCTCTATCTCTTCATTGTGAGGAATTAGTTCACATAGTTATGGAACCTGATGTGTCCAAAATCTACAGATCCAACATTCCAGTTCAAATCCAAGAGCAGGCAGGCTGTTGTAGTCCCAGGAAGAGCCGATGTCTGAGTTCAAAGGCCATCAGGTGGAAGAATTCTCTCTTATTTGGAGGAGAATCAGCCTTTTGTTCTATTCAGGCCTTCAACTGATTGGATGAGGCCCACCCACATTATAAAGGGCAATTTGCTTTACTCAGTCTATCTATTTAAATGTTAATCTCATCCAAAAACACCTCCACAAAAAGACCTAGAATAATGTTTGACCAAATATCTGAGCACCCTGTGGCCCAGTCAAGCTGACACATAAAATTGACCATCATCTGGGTTAACAGGAAAGGTGGTAACTGGGGATGCCATTTTATAAAGTGGAGTCAAGTCATCTCTAAGGAGAGGCCATTTGAGCAGTGACATAAATGAAGTAAAAGCAAGAAGCTGAGAAGGAGGATCATTCCAGGTGGAGGGAACAGCAAGTACAAGACCCTGTACTTGGGACAAGTTCAGAATATCCGAGCTACAGAAAGAAGCCACTGTGGCTGGAGCACGAAGCTGGTGGGGGGACCTCAGGGAAGAAGCTGGGGTTGGAGGGTGGACAGCAGCAGGTCCATGTAGACCTTGTGGGCCAAGGCAAGAATTGCACATTTAATTTTAACAGTCATGGAAAACAACTAGGGAGTTTTATCACGTCTCTCTGGCTACTGTGCTGAAAACAGGCTGTAGAGGGGCGAGGATGGGAGCGGGGACACCAGTAACTGAGGTTATTGCCATAATGAGGCTAGAGATGATGGTGGCTTGGGCTCCAGTGGCTGCAGTGAAGGCCGTGAGAAGTGACCAGATTATGGACATACTTTGGAGGGAGAGCAGAGGACCCACTTGTAGGGTTAATAGACAAATTAATAGACACATTAATAGAAAATAGACAAATGGTTGGGATGTATCCTATCAACCCTTTTCACAGACCTTGATCATATTTGATGACAATTCAGCTTTCACAGAGGAAATCCTTTTGCTGCAGTGGCCTCTGTAAGCTGATTCTTTTTCTGAATGACCACAGATGTGCCTACTCTTCTGGAAAGTTGCTCTTGCTTTATACATCACTGTATGCTTCTGTCTGTTTGCCAGGAAAGCTCTCTCTGCACATGCTGCCTTCACTATATCTTGGTAGTTCAGCTTTGCTTTGTGAGCTCTTTTTGGCTAGGTAAGTATCATAGACTTGTTTTGTTTTGTCTTATTTTTCCAAAGAACTGAAATGTTATTGGGGTATAATTTACATATGTCAAATGCACAAAGCTTAAGAGAGCAGTTGAACGTGCTTGCCCATGAAATCTACGCCCTAAACAGGATTAGAACATTTCCACAGCCCAAGACAGTTCCCCCATGCCCCTTTCCAGTCCATCTCTACCAGCCTCGGCTTCATCCCCCCAAACTCTGTTCTTATTTCTGACACCGTAAATTAGTATGGCCTATTGAATTTCATTTCAGGAAATCATTAGTATGCGTTCTTTTGTGTCTGGCTTCTTTCATTCAACAGAATGTATTTGAGATTCATCTACGTTATTGACTGGATCAGTAGTCTGTTCCCTGGATGAATATGGCACAATTTGTTAATTAATTCATGACGACGAACATCTGGGTTGCTTCCAGTTTGAGGCCATTATGATTAAACCTGCAGTGAAGATTATTCACGGTAGCCAAGATGTGGAAACAACATAAATGTCCATTGACAGATGAATGGATAAAGAAAATGTGGTGTATACACACATTGGAATATTACTCAGCCTTAAAAATGAAAGAAATCCTGGGGCCGGCCCAGTGGCATAGCGGTTAAGTGCACGCGCTCTGCTTCAGCGGTCTGGGGTTTGCAGGTTCTGATCTTGGGCTCGGACTGACATACCTCTTGTCAGGCCATGCTGTGGTGGCGTCCCATATAAAGTAGAGGAAGATGGACGCGGATGTTAGCCCAGGGCCAATCTTCCTCAACAAAAAGAGGAGGATTGACAATGGATGTTAGCTCAGAGCTAATCTTTCTCTCTCACACACACACACACAAACACACACACAAAAGAAGGAAATCCTCTCATACTCGGCGACATGGATGAACCTCAAGGACATTACGCTAAGTGAAATAAGCCAGTTGCAGAAAGACAAATACTGCATGATTCCACTTATATGAGATATATAAAATAGCCAAACGCATTGAAGCAGAGAATAGAATGGCTGTTGTGAGGGGCTGGGGTGAGGTAGAAATGGGGAGTTACTGTTCAACGGGAATAAATTTCACTTATGCAAGATGAATAAATTCTAAAGGTCTACTGTACATCACATCTATGGTTAACAATACTGCGCTGTACACTGAAAAATCCATTAAAAATATAGATCTAATGTTAAATATTCTTATTGAAATAAAATAAAACTCTACAATGAATATTGGGTACACAACTTTTTATTTACACATATTTTCACTTCTTTTTGGTAAACACCTAGGAGTGGAATTGCTTGGACACAGGGTGGGTGTATGTTAAACTTTATCAGAGTTTTATTTTTAATTTAGTTATCCTGCATGGAAAGCCACAAAAGCCTTTCGCTAGGTGTGTCCACTTAAGGACTTTGATCATCACACCTTAGATGGAGAACAACTTGTAGCGATAATAAAGAAAATGAAAATGATGATGAAGAGGAGGAGGAGAGGAGGCTCATGGTGATGCTTGTGTTTTGTCGTACTTGCTATGGGCGGCTTTATACATATTAAGTTATTAAATCTTTACACAATACAGAGAGGTAGGTATTATCATCCTCATTTCACAACTGAAGAAACCGAGGCTCAGAGACATTAATCAATGTTCTCAAGGTAACTCAAACCCATATTGCAAAAGCCCATCCTCTTTCTACTAATTCTACAACCTCATATAAGAAGCCCTTCTCGGGCCAGGCCCATGGCTTAGCATTTAATTGCGCACGCTCCGCTGCTGGCGGCCCGGGTTTGGATCCCGGGTGCTCATCGATGCACCGCTTCTCCGGCCATGCTGAGGCCGCGTCCCACATACAGCAACTAGAAGGATGTGCAGCTATGACATACAACTATCTACTGGGGCTTTGGGGGAAAATAAATAAATGAATAAAATTAAAAAAAAAAAAAAGAGAAGCCCTTCTTGTGAACATCATCTCTCATATCTTCTAGTGATGCCCTGACCAGCCTTCTGGGGGGCTGCTTTGCCATTTATGAGACTTTTTGAGTCCTCCTGGTGTCCAATTTGCTTGACAGCTGCTCTCTGGTATCAGAAGTGCTGACCTAATACCCATCTGCCAACAGGGTCCCTGTGATTATCAGTTTATTTGGCGCCCTTCCGCCCCCTCCACTAAATCTCTCAACTCCTTTCTCTTCCCTTCCCTTATCCCTATCAACTTTGCCCCACCCCCTTCATCATCACCACCAGCTCCTTCACCAAACTCCATTATAATTTATCTAAAGCCCACAAATGTGCATCCTTGAATCTTTTCTCTCAGTGGTTAGAAGAATCTTCTTTCCAAACTGCTTATTTACTCTCCAAAACATTTTGTTGTTTTTGTGAAGAGTTGTGCCCAGAATCATTTTCATAATGAAAACATTTGACCTAATGGCCTTATTTTGATAAAGCCACCATGTAGCATAAAAAGTATGATGCTGTTGAGTGCAGACATGCTATTTACGTGGGTACCTTTCTTCTATTTGATGGGAATTTCAAGTAAATACATTTCAGAAGAAAAAGTGGATCTTTTTATGATTTCATTTGACCTTTTTTCTCCTACAAATATCCAACTATAATTAAGATAATTAACACACATCCTGAGTCCTGATTTTTCAGCAATAAACTCCGTCCCAATAACAATAGCCTACATTTAGATTGTATTTCAAATCATTTTCATGTACATTAAATTAATCTCTATAAAGTCCTCTGAGGTAAATCAAGCAGAAGTGATGGGGAAGCACAGCCATTAAGTAGGAATTTGGTAAGTTAAGAAATTGGGGATTCTCTACAGTGTTGAATAGAACCTCAGGTCTAGCTCCACCAAATGCCATATATTTTGATGGGGTTCAGGGCAGGCCGCCCCAAGATGTGCCACTCTAGTATGAAGATTATTTCAAGCTGAAGACTCAAAGACTCAGAAAGAAACTTTGACATCCCCCTCCCACTAAATGCCTAAAAGGATTTAAGATAGAAGGCCATCACCATAGATAACTCTGGGCATGGATAGACTGGGAGGGTCCTTGCTAAGGCCATTCTTATCAAAATTCTGTTTACCAAACATTTACATTTGTAAGGGAAATCTCCATTTGTAAAGGTATCTCCCTCTCTGTGCTGGGAAGAAGCAGGGATGACCTCATCTCCAGTAACTTATCAATGCAGAAGACAGGCTGCATAATCTTACTGTGCTTTTCCAGTAATCTCCCATAACTGACTCCCCCCACCCCCAACATCCTCCTTTGTCTTTACCTAAATCTATTTAAGAAGAGAACCTCTGCCATTTTGTCGAGTTCCCCTGTTTTTCCAGATCTCTCCCATGTATACATTTTATAGTTTTGTTTGATTTTCTCCTGTTATTCTGTCTCATGTCAATTTAATTTGTAGCCCGGCCAGAAAGGCCCCAGAGTGGGTAGAAGATAGTCTCCTGTCCTTCAATTTCATCACCCCAATATCATGAGCAAAATCACAAATCCACCCCCTTTGTGGAGACACTCTTTTTAAAAGAATTGAAATAAATTTTTACTAATAATTATCTTTTGAAATAACTAAATAAATTACAAGTGCAGTTTAAATTGCCGATCATCCTGTGCTTGCTGGAATTTCCCTAAATTTAAGAGAATGATTTCTGCGACACCAAAGCTTTCATGTCCAGTTTGCTAGAAAATAGGCGCCCTCTTGTGGACCATATAGTACTAAAGAAAGACATTTCAGTCAGGAAGTATTCAACAGTCGAAAGACAGTAGCCCTCACCAATGTACACACTGAATCCCCAGCTTTGAATTATAGAAGCAAATGAAATCTTAGAAGTGGATGGTAAGTTTATGCAAAGCATCATAGAACCTTAGAATTTGAGATGTTACATCATCAAGGTGTGACATCATTTTATAGATAAGGAAACCAAAACTCAAAGAAGTTGAGTGACTTGTCCTCAAACCACAAAACATCACAAATCTGAGATTCCGCTAAGAATTTGTGACCTTTCATGAAAATAACGTTAAATGCTAAATGTCCATAAAAGACCATGTAGAGATAAGTGTCAAGAGGAAAACGTATATGTGGTAAGGCAAATATAAAAACTTTTAGCAACACCTTACTGTTATGCATTCCTTGAACGTTCTTGAAGTTTCTGACCCTACATAGAGTGAATTGGTGGGGAGGCTGGTTGGGAGGCTGATGCAGTTGTAGAAGGGAGGGGCGATGCTGACCTGTGATGGGATAGGAGCTGTTGGGAAGCGTGTTAAGTGGAGTTTTGAGAGTTGGTTATGAGGAGTAACCTGCAGAATTTACTGAGATTAATTGCCATGAGAGGGAAGAGGCAGGGATGGTTCCTAAGTTTCTGGTTTGGGGCAGTTGGGTGGATGGTAACTGAGCTAGGGGATATAAGAGCAAGAGTAGGCTTAAATGAATAAATGATGGCCAAAAAGGTTAATAGCAGAATTGTCTACATGTTTTGTAGGACTGAGACACATAGTCTGAAATCTTGTGTGTGTGTGTGTGTGTGTGTGTGTGCACATGTGTGTGTGTGAGTCCACATGGATATTTAACTGATAGCAAGGGGGTGGGAGAAAGTCCACACCCGGCTTGCAAGTGTTGATGAGGCTCAAAAAAGTCAAAGGCATAATGGAAGCTTTGTTCTTCTCTGTCTTATTCTTGCCAGTAAACTTTCATAAAGCCCCTGTTTTAAGATGTAATTACAATAAAATTAAATTAGCTCTAAACTACATAATAATGACATTAGGTTTTAATTATGATCACTTATTGATTCAAGCCTCCTACTTGACATTTGTTTGCCATGTAATTGCAATGGTGGGCAACAGGTTAGGCCTGGCTGGTCTCCTTATTCATAGTCTAAATGATTAGACACATGTTCTGAAAATTCAGATGGGCTGTACCTTTGGAGAGGGGGCTACATGTCTGATTCCTTGGCTTAAAATATTATTCTTTCAAGAGTTTCAGGATTTTATAGGGGTTCCAAAAAAAAGGGAGAAGACTTTGGAACACTGGGCAAAGATTCTTTAATGGTGGATTTTTTAGGAACTAAAACAGATGATAAAGGACATGTCTTGGGGCCTAGAAGGGCCAAATAGAGTGTCTCAAACTACACTTGAAAGACAGTCACCAATTTTCCCTCTTTGTAGAGTAAGGGAGATAAAGCAGATGGAACATGGGCTGTGACAGCAGACTGAGGTGAATTTAAAAGCTGATTACCCACCTACTGTGTGACTCTAAACAAATTAGTAATCTCTCTCAGTCAAGGTTTTCTCATCTATAACAGATGATGGTGATAATTCCCACGTGGTATTAGCCTGCTTGGGCTGCTATAACAAAATGCCATAGACGGGGTGGCTTAAATAACAGAAATTTATTTTCTCATAGCTCTGAAGCCTGGGAAGTCTAAGATCAAGGTGCTGGAAAATTGGGTTTCTGATGAGAGCCCTCTTCCTGACTTGTATACGGCTGCCTTCTTGCTGTCTCCTCACATGGCCTTTCCTTGACGGATACATGTGGACAGAGAGAGTGAGCTCCTGGTGTCTCTTATGAGAATCAGGGCCCCACCCTTATGACCTCATTTAACCTTAATTACTTCTTTAGAGGCCCCATATCCAAATACAGCCACACTGGGGCTTAGGGCTTCAACATATGAATTGAGGTGTGGGGGGTACAAACATTCAGTCTATAATGCACATCAAAGGGCATGAGTGAAGATTAAGTGATATAATGATGTAAACACTGGCTCTGTTCTGGTTGTAGCATACAGACAACAAAAGTTGACTTCCTTTGCCCCTTAAAAGACTTGTCACATCTATTGTGTTCATAACCATTATCCCATATGAAGCGTCTGTTATAGGAAACTTATATTTTGCTAGTCTTGCTAAATATATTATTACTTGTTTCAAACTATCTAACCAAAAGTGGAAGAATGACATTGCTTTTTCCATGTTATTAGCCCTAATATTTCTCACTTTTGTGTTGCCTTTTGTAAGCCACCAAACCATAGTAAAATTACTGTGTTTCTGTCTTAAAAGAGTTAATTCCTGCGTTCTTAGGGTCTTTAGCTAAAGGAGTTCAAACTACCTTCACCTTTCCGTGACATGCTTTCAGAGGGTGGGGGAATTGAAGATCTTTTGTAATCACATTCCTTTAAAAAAAATAAAACAACTCGGTACATTTTGACTCAGCAATTCCCCTTATTGGAATTTGTTCTAAGGCAATAATCTGAGGTACATACAATGCAAATGCAAGGATATTGATTGTAGCATTGTCTGTGCTAAGCAAAATCAACTGAAAATGACCTTTACATCCACAACACAGGCTTGGTTAGTTAAATCCAGTATATCCATTCAATGGAATTACATGTAGTCACTGACAAGCATGTTGTTGAGGAATATCTATCAATGTGGGGAAACATTTGCAAGCAAGGCTATAAATCTAATGTAACTAAAACATTTTTATGAAGAAAAATAAGCACGGGGAAAATCTAGGACATACACCAAGATGCTAGCAGTGGTTATTTTGGGTAGTGGGATTAAAGTTAGCATTTTCCTACTCTATTTTCCTGTTTTTTGATTGAATAACTGTTAATTGTGATTATTGGAAAACTTAATAAACATTAGTTTTTAAAAAGCGGAGTCATTCGAGGACCTACAGTGTTTTTGGTGGGCTCTGCACTGGTGAGAGCTTGCTGGGGGAGGACTGAGCACTGATGAGCATTCCTCGAGAAGGATAATTTAGGAAAACTAAAAGACATTCTAACTCAATGACTTCTTGAAAGCGTTAGGGGCCAAAATGTAAGTGGACAAAAATTTATATTATTACAAAATATATATTTGTAAATAATAAAAAAATGGAAGGAAAGGGATTATGTGTCAAGAGTGGGATTCATGGTGATTTTTCTGTTTTTACATATTTTTTAATTTTAAAAATATTCCATAATGGATGTGTTTTAATGTTATAAACTTCTTTTTTTTCTGACCCAGTAAATGAAGAGGCTGAACTCTCAGGAAAAGTTAAATGTAAAGGTCTTGAGTACAAGAAACATGCAATATTCTTCTTCGTTTCCCCCTCAGCATCCAGCATGGCTCCAAGTGTGTTTTGGTGACTGGATCAAATACTGGCTGGATGGTTAATATGTCAAGATGGATTATCTGTGCTACTCATGCTCCTTCTTAGTGTGACTAGTTTCAAAATTAGTGACATATTGAACTGTAAAATGAGTAAATTAAAATAAAAATTTGTGGCATAAGAACTGCTTTCAGAATTGAGAAGAAAGTAGTTCTGCTTTTTCAGGAAAATAGCCAGCACTAAAGAGATAAATCCCTGGATGAGACTCAAGGAGTTTTCTAAACACACGGCCAACCATCAATTGCTTATTTTGTTCTGTGATCAGGCTCCATGGGTCCACCCTCAGCATTTGTCTCCCATCCAGCCAGACGGGGGACACAGACTTGTTAATTATGTAGGGATGTGTGGTCATTGGCAAAAAACTTCAGAAGATGATGTTTCCATCTGCTCAGTCATTTGATGGTCCAACTACAAAGCAGATGGCCAGGTCTTCTCTAAAACATGCTGACACAGGACTAGGAAGCCCCATCTCAGCCTCTGAGGCTGCCCTTCCTACAAGAAGATCAAAAACCAAAATGTTATGAAACTTATCTAATTAAATTCACTCTAGGCCGCTGAGAATTGAGACAGATGGTCTGTCAGTGAGGGAACAATAAAAGTAAGCTACATATTTACATAGCATTTAATGTATAGTAAAGCTTTTCTCCTGCACATTTGAAATTCTCTTGACCTAGCAATAAAAGAGGCAGAACGCTCTCATTAGCCCCATATTATAAAAGAAGAAATCAAAACATATGTTCAGTGTTTTGACCAATGTCATCTGGTATGTTCAGTGGAAGAGGTGGGATGCGGACCCCGGGGTTTCTATTTTTTTTGTCAGCTTTATTGAGGTGTAACTTACATGCAATAAAATTCACCAATTTTAAGTGTACAATTCCTTGAGTTTTGGCAAATTTATACAGTTGCATAACCACCAACATAATCAAGATATAGAATATTTCCATTACCCGCAAAAGTTTCCTCTTGCTCATTGTAGTCAATCTCCTTCTACTCCCAACCTTGGCCCCTGGCAACTGCTGATCTGGATTCTATTACTATAGTTGTTCCTTTTCTAATATTTTATATAAGTGGAATTACACAGCATATGGTCTTGTATCTGGCTTCTTTCACTTAGCATAATCCTTTTGAGATTTGTTCATGTTGTACGTATCAGTAGTTCAATTCTTTTTCATTGTTGAGTAGTATTCTGTGGTGACAGTATTCTACTGTGTATTCTACTCTATTCTAGTAGGAGTCTATTGTGATCTACGAATATATCACAATTTATTCATCTATTTACCTGTTGATCTATCTTTACTTTGAGATCTACCAAAACGCTGGTGGATGCACGCCTCCCCATGATGTTCAGCTCTATCTAAGCTCCCTGAAGGCAGGGGCGGTGTCAGTGTCTGTCTGGTGTGTGGCTGTCTCTGCAGTGCCTAACACAATGCCTGGCACAGGGGATGCACTCAATAAAAATTTTATGGATGAATGCAGCGACGAACAAATGAGTGAACGAATACAATATATCAGTATAGCTAATCAACTGAGAATGGAGACTGCCCTGGAAAGGGAACCACATCATTACACTCATTTCTCTATTTTGATCTTTCTCAGGTTCTGGGTACTATATACAACCTCTCTGAGCTCAGTCTTTTATAAAATGAGGGCAACAATTCTTACCTTAAGGGATTGTTATGAGAATTAAATGAAATAGCTTATGTAAAGCATTTTACACAGTGCCTGCCAGGTAATAAATGTGTGATAAGTCAACTGGTTATCATAATAATTGTTATTATTTGAATAAGAAGAAATGCCATTCAAGGTAGAGAACTTGGTAGAGGGTTAGTAAACTGCTCTTCCCAGAAATTCAACTGAAACACCAAGGCGTGGTTGGTTTTCTTCCTTTCCTGGTGTGTAGTGACTTAGCCCATCTGCTCACAGGTTATCAGTGACTGCCATTCCTGTTTGCATGTCTGTGCAAAGCTGTCCTATTAGTGTGTGATATGTGGCATTGCTTTGGGAAGTGACTGCCACTGTAGTCTTCCCCACTGGTAATGAGAAGATCAACTTATGTTTAAAATTTTGATTCCACATATGAACATAAACAGACCTGCTACTAATTCAGGAAGCTTCCTTAGCTAGTCTATTTACTTGAGCCAATTACCCTTAGAATTTCCAATAATGCCCCCCACAGGCCCTCCTCATACCTTCCCCTTGTGTTAACTCAGATTCCTGTTGAAGTATCAGATAATGCAAGTGGCCATGAACAGAGCTGCTGGCCACTTGCATAAAAGAATCAGTTGCACCAAAAACAATTTTGTGGTTTTCAAAGGGAAATGGGATAACAATTCCCATTTGTTTTCCAAGAGGGCTGAGCTGCTTGTTCTCTGGATCAAGTTACATATGGGACTTACCACCATCTTGCTTCCATTAAATGACCTCAACACTGAATGACTTCTCCCAGGACAAAGAAAAAGCCCCAAACCAAGCCCCACCTATTCTTTCTCCAACACCATCTCTCTGAAGAATTTCATCTGTCCACGCTTGCCTCACCGCCAGCCTACAGCTTTGGCATTATTCTCTATGACTAACACTGTCTCCCTCCTTAAGACACTTTAGAATCCAAGAATCCTCAGATGACCAGGAAAGTCTTTGTATCTAACAATTAAGTGTCCCTTTTGCAATTTAAGCATGTTTCCTTGTACCCTAACTTCAGGCACAGTAGTGTTGAAATAAATTTCTAGGCCCCAGATGCAGCCACTCCTGTCTGGTGTACCATGTCAACAAACCAAACTTTCATGTTCCTGTAAATGCTCCCCTTGACCAGAAATGCAGTATATCCAGTATATACATAGCCAATCCCCGAATGCCAAGCCAACTATGGGCTCCATACTTACTTCCTTGTTCCTTGATCTTTCTAAATAAGGTTGGATATGCAACCCCAGCCAATCTCACCTTGTTTCCCTGTTGCCTCTTCTAACGCTCTATTAAACTCACGCTTGCCCCATGTTCTTGGGAACAGGGCTCCATTGCTCGTGAGGCACTAGACTCCCCCAATCCATGGATTGTTTTCCTTTGAATAAAGGACATCAACCTTGTTACTAAATTGTGTTAGTTTTATCATTTGACAGTAAACAGCTAGACTTCTTCCTCTTTAGAATCACATTTCCTTTCAGAGAATAGCCCATCCCAATTATGTCTTCCCTTTACTCAACTATTCCCACGTGTTCAGTCTTTCCTCTCAAATGCCATGGTCCAACTTGGCCTTTGGACAGCAGTAACTCTTGTAATTAGCAGATGTTAGAGACTTTTCCTGAAATCAGGGGACAATCTTGTAGCTCTCAGCGGAGTCTGCTTCAATATCAAGTACTCTAGGGGGGTTCAATAGGTAGGAAGAGAATTGGCAAAAAATGAAGTAAGCCTCTTGTCTGATTCTCCCCCACACCATGAAAGATGGGCCACAATGTGTTCTTTAGGTCTCATAGAGGAGGAAAAGCTGAATCCAAACCCACTGAATGCCCACCTGGACATGGAGAGTAGCTTATCAGGGACCTCAGTGCCTGGGAGAATAAGAAGTCTCTGCTTGGCTCTCCAGTGGGGCCCATGGGCACAACGGGGTCTTCGCATAGCCCAAAACAGAGTTTTCTGCAAAGCTCAGTGGATCTCACATTTTCCATATAGGATTCACTCCCATACTCATTAAAAATGCAGGTTCTCAAGCCATCTCCAGAGAGGCTGTTCCTGGAGGTGTTCTGAAGTGGATTTCTGCATGGAAGATCTCTCTAAGTCTTAATACCTGATATGTCCCCACTAGGAAACTGGAGGCTGCTGCGGTCTTTTGAGTTTCTTATAAAAAGGGAAGTAGGGGGAAGCTATCTAATAACCATAATGGGAGTGGAAGCATCCGGTTAACATAAATTCCCTAGAGCCTTGTTTATCAAAGCGTATTCCACAGACTACTTGCATTGGTATCACGGGGGTGCTCATTAAAAACGCAGATTCCTGGCTCTCACTCTCCGACCTGAATCAAAATTTCCCTATTCCAGGCCCAGGAATCTGTACTTTCACAAGCTTCCTAGGGGATTTTGAAAGACTCTGTAGCTTGGGAACTGTTTTCCTAGAAGCTAAGTCTTCTTAGTAAACTGTTGGAGATGGAACCATGTGGAACATGGGGCCCTGCATGCTGTAGCTTGATGATGGAGGCCTCACCCCTAGGCTGCCGGCACCACTCCTAGGTAGAGAAAGCTGCGTCTCGGGTGGTATTCTAGGAGCATTGCCAGGAGCTGTGTGACCTTGGGCAGGTTTCTTAATCTTTCTGTCTCTCCATTTCTTAATCTGTAAAATGGGGATGATAGTAGTGCCTACTTCAAATAATTATTGTGAGGATGAAATGAGTAATTACGCTCTAGATCCTTAGAACAGTGCCCGGCCCACAGTAAGAACCATGTACATGTCGGTTGCTGCTGCTACTCCTGTTACAGTTATTACTATCTCAATCTCCACCATCTGGGGGGGTCAAGTCTCTAAAACCCAGGGTCAGCAAACTATGACCCTTTACCTGTTTTTGTAAATAAAGCCTTATTGGAACACAGCCACACTCTTTCCTTTAGTTGCTGTCTATGACTGCTTTCCTGCTGCAACAGCAGACTTAAAAAGTTGAGACAGGGACCCTATGGTCTGCAAAGCCTAAAATATTTACTCTTTGACCCTTCATAGAAAAAGTTTGCCAACTCTTACTCTAATCGCCTTTGAGTCCCTGTTAATATGTTGATTGCCCAGAGGAACAGCAAAGGCAGTTAGTTTTTTTAGAGGTTAACAGTTGAGAGCAGAGCTCTGTGAATGAAGCAGAAGGACGGGTGTCTTGAAAGAGGGTAGAAGTGGAGGAAGCAGAGGGCAAGGAACAGCCCCAAGAAGAGGTTGTGGGGAGAGGACTTCGCCAGCCTCCTAGCTCAGTCCCGAGTGGGTCCTGGCCTGGGCTGGAGAGTGCCCTACAACAGTTAGGGGAGAGTTTTCCCTCGTCCCACCTGCCAATGGCTTTTTCTTCCAATCTTCACGCTGCCAATTTTCAGTTTATAAAATGCTCTCACTGACATCAAAGCAAGTCACTGCATCCAATACCTTCAAAGAAAATTAGATTTTACTGTATTTCATCCAACATGATCTCTAACTGCCTACTATGCACCAGACACTGGGGGAGATACAGAAAATAAAACGTGGACCTTGCCCAGCAGAGTGCATAATCTACCTTGTAACTACAAAGCCATAAACCCTTCAAACCTAGGATTTAAGTCTCCAGCCTCACTCACTTGATACTCTGGGACATGAAGTGCCTAGGATTGCAAATAACTGGTAACTAATTAACACCCACAATCAAGATCATAAAAGGAAAATCACCGGGGGCAAGTTGTGTCTGCTGAAGACCTATGCTCCCGTCCGCAGGGTTCGCTGAGCAAGGAGCGTGCTGAGATCTGAGTTCTTATTGCCTGTCCTTTGCTAGGAGGTAGTGTGCTTGGATAGAAGGAACTATAGTTTATTGAGTGCGTCCTGTGTTTCCGGTACCTGTGGTTTACATACGTTACCCCATTGGATCCTTACATTAGCCCCATGAAGTAGGCACCGCTATCCATTTTACACATGGAAAGCAGATGCTCAAAATGTGACAGGTAGTCAACGGTAGAAGGATTTCAATTCCTGTCTATCTGACTCCAAAGCCATCATTATATTATATTGTTCATATTAAGAAGGAAGGGAAAGACAAAAACAGATCTGGCTGGAGGCAGGGGAGGGTGGAAAGAATTAAACAGCCCTACTACTACCTGTTTGATCCTAACGTCTGAGATTAGTAGAGAGCAGTACCAAAACAAGAGTATTGCCCTTTCTTAAGAAAACAAAGTAACGGAGTCCTAAACCCCTACTTCTTGGCCTCCAAAATTAACAAATATTCATTTTTGTCACCATTGTTTCATAATTTGAGAAAAACCAAACAGTACATTCAAGAAATAAAGGTCTCCTGTGTTTTCCTCCCCTATACTTAGAGCCAATTATTCTCATTAAGTTCATGTTTATCAAGTCCCTCCCACCCATGTTTTAATCATATAGATTGTATTTGCTAACCTAAGCCCTTTTAGCTGTTGAGCAAGTTCAGTTCTTTTTGGAAAACACTGGTGGCTTCCAGTGGTTAGACAGGCTGGGAGATGACTCTATACCTTCTCTTACAACCTCACTGTCAATAGCTGTGGTAAAATGGAAGTAAGCTGCAGAAGCTGGCCCCCTGCTGTCACGCCTCCTGTTTCGTAGCGCAGGAAGCCCCACTCTCTGCCTCCGGAAATGCTTTTCTGACAGGATATACTCTTCTGACATCAGGACTAGTCCACTTGCCCTGGTAGTCGGTCTGAGGTGGAGACATGCAGGCTCTAGATCTTGAGGATTGCCCCTTACCAAGGTGCCTTCACCCCATGCATGCAACAGAAGGAGGGTGTGCAAACATATGCAGTCCTGTGCTTGGGCAGGTGGAGCTCACGGTGCACATCTCTTCCCAGCACTGCGTTCAGTGATGTAGTGTTGGTAGCTTGAAATTGACCGTGGTGCAGTATTTATAGCCTGGAAATCAGCAAACACTACAAAGAAGGGCTTGTTTTTTTAGAGATCTAGTTGTTAAACATGCATGACTGCATATATTCCATAGTTTATTTTTTCTTCTAGCATACACACATTTTTCCAGTTCTTTACTATTACAAAAAAATACTGCAATGAATATATTATATAGTACTTTGTGTACATATGTGTGCATTTCTGTGGGTATATACCTAGAAGTGGAATTTCTAGCTTATAAATTATGCACATTTCAGCATTCTATCATCAAATTGCTGTCCCACCCACACCGTGTAAGATTTCCTGTTCCCTTACGCTCCTGTCGACACTTGGTATTGTCAGACCTCTTCCTTTAGGCCAAATTGAGCTTGAGGCAGCGTTTCATTGTTGTTTGAATTGATAATTTTCTAATTACTTGTGAAGTTGAATATCTTTTTATGTGTTTATTGGCCATTTGGGTTTTCTTTCTCGTGAATTTCGTGTTCATATTTTTTGTCCATTTTTCTTTTAGATCACGTCTCTTTTTTTTACTGATTTGTAGGAATTCCTTTACAAACCCTGGGTAACTTACTCTTATTCAATTAGATGCAGTATCAATATCTTCTTCCATCTGTGGCTTGTCTTTTAACTATATTGTTGTGTCTTTTGTCACCAAAAAGTTTACGTTTTGATATAGTCAAATTTATTATGATTTCTGTGATTTTTTTTCTTGTTAAAGCAATCTTTTCTGACCTCAAAGTTAAAGGTGTTTTCCTATGTTTTCTTTTTCAAAGTTTAGATTTTCATATTTACATCTTTAAACCATCCAGAGTTTATTTTTGTGAATGGTGTAAGAATTTAATTTTTTCCTCATATGGAAATGCTATTGTGCCAACATCATTATGGAAAAGACCAAAGTTTTCCTATTGATTTTTTGGTTCCTCTCCTATATGAAATCCCCATATATGCTTGCATCTGTTTTGATATTTTTTATTCTAGTCTATAGACCCATTGTTCGTTCTTTTTTGGCAATATCTACCATAACTATAAAAATTTTTGATATTTTGCTAGGGCAGTTCTTTTCTTCTTGTTCTTCCTTTTCAGAATTTTCTCATCTATTTTTGGAGGTTTACGCTTTCATGTGAATTTCAGAAAGAATTTGTCAGTTTGTCAACTTCCACAAAAACTTTGTTAAGATTTTTATTGGAATAACATTGAATTTATAGACTAATACCTACGTAAAGACCATCTTTATTATACTGAGTCTTCCCATCCATGAATATTTCATATATATAGATATATATGTATATATGTGTATAGACACACAGATTTTTTATGTCCTTCGATAATTGCTTTATATCACTTCCATAAAACTCTAATTCAGTTTTTATTAGATTTAAGTACTTTATAATCATTTTATAGATTGTTTTTATTTCTACTGTGAAATGGATCTTTTATCTGTTATATTATATGAGCAGTTATTGCTGGTGTATGGGAATGTTATTGATTTTTATATGCTCATCTCAGTATTAACTTTTTCAAACTTTTCCCAACTTTTCCCTGATCCCTGGAACTTGAGCTTTTATGTTAAGTTTAGTATCTGTCCTCAAAAGGATCAATGACATTTTGACTACTTTTTTTTAATGCTACATGTATGGAAGGGTCAAAGTTCTAATATGCCAACCAGGGCAAGGTCCAAATGGTATTTATCACAAGGTGTCTTTGCTAAAATCTATTCACTCGCAACAATGGTTTGGAGTAGAGCTACTTGCATTCTCTCTTTCATCTTGCTTTTTGCCTACATAGCAGCTGTATCGGTAAGTTGAGTTCTGCTCTTCAGGGTATTTAGAAATACTAATACTAGTATACACGATCCATTTTCTGTCTATTTATTTCCTTTCAGATTAAGCATCTTTCTGAAGGAAATGGTAAGAATCAATTGAAATGCATAGAGTGTTTCTGAATTTTTTCTCTTTTGTTCAGCAAGACTAATAACAATTTTTTCCTACTTTTACCAGTCCACGAGACAGATTTTGATGAACAGAAGGATATTTCAGAAATCAATTTAGGTGGGTTCAATTTTTACATTATTAATGCCTTGAAATAATTTTAAATTCTGTGATAGAATTGCTGAAAAACTCTTACCTTCATAATATGGTATTGGGTAACTTTAGCGGAGAAATATTTGTTGGTGCTTTATTAGAATTTGCAGAGTTTCTGAAAAGTGGAAATGTGGAAAGAGAATGATGGTTAGACCAAATTTTCTAGGAGAACTAATTAGTGCTCAATCGATCTAGAAATATATAACGAGATATTTATTTATGAAAATTTCATTTTTTCAGTTTCCATTTTGAAAAACAGGGAAAAAATGGATGATTATTCTTCTTTCTAAAGAAAAATATAAGGAATATGCCTTTGGTTATACTTAGTTGGGAAAAAACCCCAACCTCTCTACGGGCCCATCATAGGCACTAACAACTGTTTGCTCGGAACTTAGAGAAAATCGTTCTAAAGGTGGTTCCGTTTCGACATCTTGTCCACAAACACGTTTCTTGAGGAAATCTTCATCATCGAGAGGACAGAGAAGCTGAGTTATCATCTCTCTTTTCCATCTCTTATCTTGCTTCTAAAAGGAGAGAGAAACCTCTACATTCTGGGTGTCTTTGGTTAGGATTGGTGGGAAACAAAAGTATTCATGACCATAAATACCTTATAGTTTACAAAAGCTTTCAAATCCAATTGCATATTTATTTGTCAAATCCTGTAGTGGAGTAAGTACCATGTCATTTTGCAGGAAGGAATGGGAGGCTCTTTTTAATTAACATGACTCACCCAAAATCACAGATGGCAGAGACGGGGCTCACCTCCAGGTCTCCTGATTCATAGCTCAATAGCTCAGTGCTATTTGAAGACTACAAAACTATAAAACCCCATACCTAAGAGTTAAATTCCTCTGGCTTTGTCGCATTTATAGGAAAGGCAGGCTAGTTGATATTTAACTGGAAGAGCTTGAGAATGGCTGCATGGGCAGAGTAGAAATAGTTTAGCAGGGTATATGGGTGACTTCAGAACCAGGCATCAAATTATCTCTCTTTAGAGTCAGACAGTCAAGGTATATGTAATTCAGAGGATCTGCTGTACTTTAAGGGTCCTGAGGCAGGAAAGCCTTGGTGTCGGATTAGTGCTTCTCAAACTTGAACATCAGAATCTCCTGGACATCTTGTTAGGCACAGATTAGATTAAATTATTTCCCCTGGATTAGGCCTGGATTTTCCTAGTCTCATCCTTATTTATCTAGTAAAAATTAAATCTTTTACCTTAGAGCCATTTCTTGCTCTTCAGCTCCGCCACCATCCCTGAACTGAGACCCCAGTGAAGAAAATTTACCGTGTGGATCCATTCTCTTTTGAGGTCATTCCAACCAAGCTACCAGGATTGATTGGGTTAGACACATAGTGAGATTCTAAATCACAAATTGGTGGGGGAAATCATACAGAGAAAGTTGTCACGTTTTTCTATCTTCTCTCCATGCCTTACCATGCTGATTTAACCTTTCGACCCCAGACCTGCTCCTCTCAATCTTTTTCATTTCAGTAAATGCAGCTCCTTCTAGCTCTTTATCTCAGAACCTCAGAGCTACCCCTAACACTTGTGTTTCTCTCACACTTTACACACAATCTGTCAGCAAACGCTATTAGATCTAGCATCAAATTATATACAAGTTGTGACTTTCCAGCGCTTTCTCTTCTCCTCCCATGGCCCACACCGCCTCCTCTCTGGCCTGGTCCCTGCAGTGGCCTCATAACTGCTCCTCCCTTTCTGCCCTCACCCCGTACACGCTATTCTTCACAAAGTAGACAAAGAGCTCCTTTTAATACCATACAGACCATGTCACTTCTCTGATCCAATCTTCCAATGACTTCTTATCCAACACAAACTAAAGGCCATAGAGCCTTGATTCTCAGTGTGGTCCACAGGCCAACATCACGTGTACCATCCAAGAGCTGTCTTAGCAATGCAGCATCTTGGGCCCCACTCCAGACCTACAGAATCAGCATCTCCATTTTGAGAGACCCCAGATGATTCCTAGGCACATTAAAGTTGAGATGATCTGACGCCAGCCACCTCTCAGACCTATTTTTTATTACTCAACTCCTTACTTACTCAAGCTCTCCAGCCACCCTGACCTCATGGCTATTCCTCTACAAAAGTGTTTCACAATGTGTGGTTGCCCAACCAGCATCATCAGCATCATCAGGGAACTTGTTAGAAATGAAAATTCTCAGGCCCCACCCCAGACTTACTGACTCAGAAACCTTGGGGGTCGGGCTGAGCAATCTGTGTTGAACAAGCCCTCCAGGGGATTCTGAGGCTGAAGTCTGGGAAGCACTGCTCTAGGACATCAAGGCTTTCCTGCCCCAGGACATTTCTATTGGCTGTTGCCTCTGCCTTCAATACTTTCTTCATTCCCATTCCATTGGATTTCGGCTTAAATGCCACCTCCTCAGAGAGATCTTCCCTGACTACCTTTTATAAAAGATCAACCCTCCCACACCTCAGCACTCTTTTTCTCCTTACCTTATGTTTTTCTTTTCAATTTTACTTTTCACCATCTGTCATACTCTATATTTATTTATTTGTCTCCCTTCCCTCCCAATTCAAGAGTGTCATCTCCCTGAGGGCTTTGTTTTAGTCTCTGCTATGACCCTGGCATCTAGAACAATGCCTAGGACACATTAGGCATTTAATAGGGATATGCTGCATGAAAAAATTGGGTAGTGAATAGAGTGAGGCTTGCTTTCAATGGATTTGTACTTCTTTGTGAAGTGCTCTCCTGCTGCACTCTCTCACCCTCTGTGACCCCATCCATGCTGTCCAACCACTGGGGCCATGGTCAGGTGGCCTTTTCTACATAGCTCTGGAAGACCCCTCCCCAGACCCCCATCCTTAATCCAGGCCAGGTGTCAGGAAATGCATACTTTTTTTCATGACAAGCCTAGGTAAGAGTGTGGATGGACCAGCACATAGTACACCTACTGAAAATACAATTCAACACCCAGGTCCTAGTGCCAGTGGGCCCGTGGTATCATTGTGTTGTTGTTTAATTGTGCTGTTACCATAGGAATAGGTTAGGGTTATGGAAGTTAAGCAAATCTAGGAAATGTGTGCATGAGGAAGGGGGTGATGCAGGGACAGCCTTAGTTAGTCATTAGTAAGTGAAACCAGGATGACTTCTAAAACCTGACACCTCCATGATGTCATTTACAGAGACTGAACCCAGCTCCTGAATGAACCGTAGGCTTTGCCAATGGGACCTGTTACCACGTGAGGCTGTGGTGATCATTCTCTAGCTTGATTTCCCAGCTGGAAATCAGGGGCTGTCCTCAGGATGAAGTACAATCCAATGATCCTGTCTGGACTTGTTTGTGTTTTATAGGGGAGGCTGCTTATCACACATGAGGGTTGTGATAAGAAGTGACATTTTTCAATGCTCCTCAAGTTTTCCCACAAGGATCTTCCCTATTAAGGACCTTATTTTCAGAAACCGTATGAGGCCAGAATTAAGGAATGACATCAAGGAGAAAGTATATTCTGCTAAACTCCTGACAGCAGATGTTTGGAGATCCAAGTCTGAATGGATCTCTCCATATTTGCCTGGTCTTTATTAGAAAGGCAGCCCCTTGAACTTGGCTTTGGAGGGTACCACTCCTTTTCCATGGGAAAGAGCAAAATCAACCCGTTTACCTAGGGTCAGGAGGCAGGATGGTACAATGGCAAGAAGGGTCCTGGATGGGAAGTCAGGAGTTCTAATGCTCGCTCTGCCACTGACCACCTAGTACATCACTTCCTGCCTCAGGACTCCGTTTCGTCCCCTGAAGTATGAGAGGTTTGAAGTCAATGATCAATAAGATCCCTTCTTTTTTTTTTTTTGACAATAAGATGATCAAATTTTTATTGAATTCTAGAATTTTTCTGGCTGCAAATTTAGCATCACCAACCCCTACGAAAGATTCTTTCTTTCTTTTTTTTATTGCCATAACATTGGTTTATAACATCATATAAATTTCAGGTATACATCATTATATTTCGATTTCTGTGTAGATTCATTCCATCATGTTCACCACCCAAAGATTAATTACAATCCATCACCACACACTTGCGTAATCGTCCCTTTTGCCCTCCTCCCTCCCCCCTTCCCCTCTGGTAACCACCAATCCAATCTCTGTCTCTATGTGCTTGTTTGTTGTTGTTTTTATCTTCTACTTATAAATGAGATCATATGGTATTTGACTTGCTCCCTCTGACTTATTTCACTTAGCATAATACCCTGAGTGTCCATCCATGATGTCGCAAATGGCTGGATTTCATCATTTCTTACAGCTGAGTAGTATTCCATTGTGTATATATACCACATCTTCTTTATCCATTCATCCCTCGATGGTACCTAGGTTGCTTCCAAGTCTTGGCTATTGTGAACAATACTGCAATGAACTCAGGGGTGCATGTATCTTTACACATTTGTGTTTTCATGTTCTTTGGATAAATACCCAGCAGTGGAATAGCTGGATCACATGGTAGTTCTATTCTTAATTTTTTTGAGGAATCTCTGTACTGTTTTCCATAGTGGCTGCACCCACTTTGCACTCTGCACCCACCCTCGATTAGAGGGAATTTTTGCGTTATTTCAAAACGAGTTTCGCCACATAACGATTAACAATGAAAGATTTACAATGGAAAAGATTAATTTTATTACGAGAGATACCTTTTATTAACACTCATTCAAATATTTCTTTTTAAAAATCCATGTCTAGCTGCAGGCTTGGACCTGTTTCAAGGGGACATCCTCCTGCGGGTGAGTAGCTGCCAATGACACAACAGTGATCCTTAGGACCGGATGTGTCATAGGATTGTGAGCCTCCGCTCTGTGTCCGGCCCTGAGGTGGGCACTGTGAAGGAGATGAAGAATCTAATCTACAATCTGTACCCACAAGAACGCCCACCGTGGTTGGTCATGACAAAAACAGATGAAAAAATTAGAAACAGTACAAAAGAGTCTATAATTATTACTTTGCTTGTCCACCCAATTTTCCTAACATGTGAAGAATGAGAGAGAAGGAAATGCACCAATATGTTTAGTGTCTATCTCAGTTTTTAGGAACTGCAAGTCTCCTTTATTTTGTTGTTAATAATTCCTCTAAATTTTCCAAATTGCCTATAATCAACTTTCATCACCCTTATAATCAGAAGACAAATGCTATGAAATTGTTTGAATTGTGTGACAGGTTGCTCGTGGTGTGAGAGTCTAGCGAAGGAGGAGGCCAAGGAGACCTCGAGGATCAGCCTTCCTAGTCATCTTTGCCTTTGTTTCTACAGAAATCCAGAAACGCCCTGAGAGACTCCGACGCCAGATGGAGCTTCCCCATTCCTTACATTCTGGCTGACAATCTGGGTAATATTAACTGTTTTAATTAGGAACTTTGGGTTTAACTCTTCTCTCTTCCCCCTCCTCTTATTCATCAGCTTCAGATTGAGAGTAATTACCAATGTAAAAAGGGTTTCCAAGCCCTGACGATTCTTTATCTCATGGAATGAAAGGCATAACTTTGCATGGAAACCAGAGCTGCTCAACCAGTCTGAGATACAGAGTATCAAATAATAATTTTAAAAATGCAGAACACATTAACATGTTAATAAGACCAGGAGCAACAGAAAGAACAAAAACACAAGGAAAGATGATTTGACATAGTAGCAATGAAAAATTTGCACTTTATTTATTTATTTTTTTAAAATTTTATTTAGTTTCATAGCAATGAAAAATTTGCACTTTATTTTTTTTCCCCCAAAGCCCCAGTAGATAGTTGTATGTCATAGCTGCACATCCTTCTAGTAGCTGTATGTGGGACGCGGCCTCAGCATGGCCGGAGAAGCGGTGCATGGGTGCGCGCCCGGGATCCAAACCGGGGCCGCCAGCAGCGGAGCGCGCGCACTTAACCGCTAAGCCACGGGGCGGCCCCGCACTTTAAACAATAGTTTGTTTAGATGCATCTAAATATGGTGCGAGGATACTATTTTCAGCATATTAATTTCTTCGTTTTTTGTTACAAGACAAATCTGCCACACTTTTGAGAAATAGAAGTCTATATTTCACATGTTCCTAGTCCTTGTTCCTCAGTATTAATAATTTATATTCTTTTCACTCTCAAGATAAAGGAGTGAATAAGTTATATTTTACTCATTGTTGGAAATAATGAAATATTAGCAGCCACGTGTGGACACTGGCTGACCTCAAGCAGCTGACTGACAGCTGAGCAGCCACGATGACGCAGTGCCTGCGAGGCCCATCTGTGTAGACAGAGGAAGATGAGAGAGGAGAGGGGAAGCTAGGACAAGGTTGCTCAATCTTCATGGGCTGTTAGGCTGTTCCCACTCTGAGGAGGCGTAGATTATGTTTCAATATTTTCCGTCACTGTTATCAGGGCTGCCTCCAATCTCTTTTCTGGAGAAGAGCTAGATATAAACCAATGCTGTTGTTCTGTTATTTCACAGAAAATTGAGCTGCTGTTTTTCCACAGTGTTTGCCAGCACACTTGCAAATTCATGGAGTACTCATATTTATTGCAACATGATTTAAGAAACATCAACTTTAAAAATGTTATTTTGCCATGACAATTTTTCTTCCTGTTTGTCACACCGGTGTGCCCCTCCCATCAAGACATAGATAGCTTATTGAATCTCTATTATATGCCAAGCACGGTGCCTTCACTTGACATTGTATTTACCCTTCACTGTGCCTCTGTGAGGTGTACTAGTGCTCCTCAGACTTTAATGGGCATGAGGGTCCCGGAGGATCTCGTTAAAATGCAGGGGAGATCAGAGGCTGGGCTTGAAATTCTGCAAGTCTAACAATTCCCCAGGGCATGTTGATGCTGTTGGTCTGCTGACCACACCTTGAGTAGCAAGGTCTCTTTAGCTGCAAAGTAGGTGAAAGATTAACAGAGAGCAAGACTGAAGACAGGTGGCCTGAAATAAGACAGCAGCAGTAAGGATTCAGAGGCAGTTCTCAAGCAGCACCATGTAAGAATCAACTTTATAAATTTGTGTTTGTTTGTTTGTTTTGTTTTTTGTTGATTAGACATTGCTGTATGACATACAGGAAAGTTGTTAAGAGAGTAAATCCTAAGTATTTTCATCACAAGGAGAAAATTCTTTTCCTTTTTGTTGTATCTATTTGAGAAGATGGACGTTAGCTGAACCTATTGTGGTAATCATCACAATATATGTAAATCAAACCACCACGCTGTACACTTTAAACTTATACAGTGATGTATGTCAATTATTTTTCAATAAAACTGGAAAAAAATTAAAAAAAGAAAAAGGGAATCGCCTTTAGAATTGAATTCAGATACTTGGGCCCATACTATTGAGAAAAGTAAACATGCTAATTAGAGTTCAATATTTGTACACAATTCCTTTATTAAAGTTAAATTTACATAGAGTGAAATACACAAATCAGCATACAGGTCAATGGCTTTTGATAAATCCATAAACTTATGTAACCCACACTTCCAACACTCCAGAAAGTTCTCGTGTGTTTTTTTCCAGTCAATCCCCATCCCACTCCTCAAGAGACAACTACCATTCTAATTGTTTCCCTATAGATCAGTTTTACTTGATTTACAACTGATTTACACTTACAGGGAATCACATAGTATGTGCTCTTTTGTATCTGGCTTCTTTTGCTTAGCACTGAAGTTTCTCCACATTGTTGTGGGTCAGTAGTTAATTTTTTTTTTACTACTCAGTAATATTCCTTTGTATGAATACGTTGCAATTTGTTTATCCATTTTTCTGTTGATGGACATTGGGTTCTTTCAAGTTTGGGACTGTTGTGAAAAAAGCCACTGTGATCGTTCTTGTATAAGTCTGGGTGGATAGATATTTTTTCATTTATCTTGAGTAAATGTCTAGGGATAGAATTGCTTGATCATTTGGAAAATGTATGTTTAACTTTATAGGAAAATGCCAAATAATTTTCCAAAGTGGCTGTGTCATTTTTCACTTTCACTAACAATGTATCAGTGTCCTATATGCTCTGTATTTTCTCTAACATTGGTGGTGTTAAACTTTTTAATTGTAGTCATTTTAGTGGTTGTGAAATGGTATCTCACTGTGACTTTAATTTGCATTTCCCTAATGACTAACGATGTTTAGCAGCTTTTCAGGTGCTGTTGGCCATTTGTGTAACTTCTTTCATGAAATATCTGTTCAACTCTTTCATGATTTTTTTTTTATTGTATTGCTTGTCTTTTCATTATTTGTAGAACTTTATATATTATGGATAAAGTCTTCTGTCAGATATACACAGTGAATATTTTCTCCCAGTCTGTGACTTGCCTTTTTTTGTTTGTTTTTTAAGCAGTGTATTAAACTTTTGACTTATTTATTTTGTCTTGCTTTTCTGCTTTTTATTTTGTTGCTTTCTGCTCTTATCTTTATTATTTCCTTTTTTCTACTTCAGATTTAATTTGCTCTTTTTTTTGTATTTAAGTTAGATGTTTATATCATTGCTTTTAAATCATCTTTCTAATATAATATTATAAGATAGCATCTAAAGCAATAAATTTTATTTGAAGCACTGCTTCTACTGCTTTCCACAAATTTTGAGGTGTTGTATTTTTATTAAAATTTAGTTTAGATATTTTCTAATTTCTGTTGTGATTTTTTAAATTCCATGGGTCAATTAGAAGTGTGTTTTTAAGTTTCCAAATATTCGGAGCTCTTCTAGATATTCTATTTTTGATTTCTAGTTTAATTTTGTTGAGGTCAGAGAACATACTCTATAAGATTTCAATCTTTTGAAATTTACTGAGACATGTTTTGTGGTCTAGATAGACTTATGGTCTTATCTTGGTGAATGTTCCACGTGCACTCGAAAAGAACTTGTATTCTGCAGTTTGGGGGCATATTATTCTACCCATATCACATAGGTCAAGGTGATCGTTGGCGTTGTTCAAATATTAATATCTGTATTGATTTTTTGACTAATTGTCTTATCAATTACTGAAAGAGAGGTATTAAATCTTGAACTATAATTGTGCGTTTATTTCTTCCTTTAGCACTTTCATGACGCTCTGTTATTTGTGCAAACACATTGTTATACCAGCTTGAGAAACCGACTATTTTATCAATTAAAGGCATTTCCCTTTATGTCGGGTAATCGTCTTTGTTTTGAAGTCTACTTAAATTAAATACAGCCGCACCAGCTTTTTAATACTAACTGTTTGCATTGTGTATGTTTTCCCATTTTTTACCTCCAAGCTATTAATGTCTTTATATTTAAAGTGTATCTCTTTTAGACAGTATATATATTTGGGTCTCACTTTTTTATCCAGTTTATCAACCTCTGAATCTCAATTGGAGTGTTTAGTCTATTTATAATTAATGTAATTATTGGTATAGTTTGATTTAAAACTATCATTTTGTTACTTATCTTCTATTTGTTCTTTTTTTCTTCCTGTTTTCCTCCTTTCTTTGGTTAAATCCAATATTTTAATGTTTCATTTTGATTCTTGTTTTGGCTTTTTAGCTCAACCCATTTGTATTTTTTTGTGAGACTTTGCTCTAGGGATTACAATATGCATCCTTAACACATGACAGTCTCGTTAGACTTAATATTGTGTGATTTTGCACAAAATGCAAGCATTTTATGACAATATAATTCCATTTATACCCCTGCCTTTTGTGCTATTGTTGGTTTATACTTTTCAACTATATACGTTATAAACCTCACAAGAGAGTATTATAATTTTTGCTTTAATCAGTCAGTTGTCTTTTAAAGTAATTTATAAATTTGTAATTTATAAATTATATATAAATGTATATATTTATATATAAATTATATAAAGTATATTAAAAATTATATACAAATATATATTTAATAAATATATAAAATATGTATAGAATTACACATACAAAAATTTTATAAAATATATAGAAGTAATTTATAATTTTAAAGTAATTAATAAAAAAATAATCTTTATAGTTACTTCTATACTTGCAATTTCTGATGCTCTTCAATCCTCCTGTAGATCTGAATTCCTATCTGGTGTCATTTCTCTTCAGTCTGAAGAACTTCCTTTAGCATTTCTTGCAGAGCAAATCTGTTGGTGACAAATTCTCTTCTTTCTTCAAAACAGCCTCTATTTTGCCTTCATTTTTTTTTTTTTTTGGTGAGGATGGTCAGCCCTGAGCTAACGTCCATGCCAATCCTCCTCTTTTTTTCTGCTGAGGAAGACTGGCCCTGGGCTAACATCCATGTCCACCTTCCTCTACTTCATATGAGATGCCGCCACAGCATGGCTTGTCAAGCAGTGCCTCAGTGCGTGCCCGAGATCCAAACCCAGGCCACCAGCAGTGGAGCTCGAGCACCTAACCGCCACGCCATGGGGCCGTCCCCTGTTTTGCCTTCATTTTGAAGGATATTTTTACTGGAAATAGAATTTAGGTTGGCAGCTTTTTTCTTTCAGCATTTTAAAAGTTGTAATCCATTGTCTCTTTTCAACATTTTATTAAGAAAAATTTTAAATATACAAAAAGCTAAAAGTATTATAGTGAACACTCATATACTCACCACCTACATTTGCTTTATCTCATCTACCCATCCTGTTCATCCTTCCATCCATCTAGCAATCCATTCTATTTTTGGTGCATCTCAGAGTAATTTGCAGGTACCAATACGCTTTATCCCAAACACCTTAGCATGCATATCTTTAACTAGATTTCAATATTTGTTTATGGTTCTTTTTTACATAAAATGTACATAGAGTAAAATGCAGGAGTCTTATACGTACAGTTCAATGAGTTTTAAAATATTTATACATTTCTGTGATTTATATAATATATTTCATTTATACAATGTACAAACATTTATACAACTCCTATCAAGATATGGAGCATTTTTATCATCCCAGAAAGTTCTCTCTTGCTCCTTCATAGTTACGCTCACCCTTCCAGAAACAGCTACTCTTCTTTTTTGTTGTTGTTGTTTTAATCATAGATTAGTTTTGCCTGTTCTAGAATTTCATACAAATGGAAGCTTTTTTGATTAAGGCTTCTTTTATTCAGTAAAATGTTTTTGAGATGCATCAGTGTTGTTACGTGTATCAACAGTTTGTTTCATTTTATTACTGAGTGTCATTCCATTGTATGAATACAAGATATCACAGCTTGTTTAATCATCCTCCTGGTGATGGACTCCTGAATTGATTCTGTGTTTGGGCTATTATGAATAACACTACTATGAATATTCTTGTACATATCTTTTTTGAATATATGCTTTCATATTCATCTGTCTGGTGTAAATACCTAAGAGTGCAATTGCTGGGATTTAATATCGATGTAGGTTTACTGTTGGACCTCTTTCAAATGGCTTGTACCATTTTACACTTGCACAAACAATGAATAGAGTTTGTTTACTCCACATCCTTGCCAACATTTTGTGTTGCCATTCTTTTTAATTTTGGTGGGCATGTAGTGGTATTTTATTGTGGCTTTAGTTTGCATTTCCATGATGACTAATGATGTTGACCCCCTTTGCGTTTATTCATTGGTCATCTGTATATCTTCTCTTGTGAAATATTCATTCAAAGAGTTTACTCATTTTAAAAATCAAGTCATTTGTCTGTTTATTATTGAGTTGTAAGAGTTCTTTACATATTCTGGAGACAAGTCTTTTGTTGGATATGTATTTTGCAAATATTTTGCCCCAGTTACATCATCTCTGGTTTCCAGTGTTTACTGATGAGAGATTAGCTACTTTTCATATTGTTGTTCCCCTGTAGTAACATGTCTATTTTTCTTTGCCTGTTTTCAATATTTTCTCTTTCTGTTTGTTTTTTTAACATTTTGACTGTGATATGCTTATGTTGGTTTTCTTTGTGTTTATGCTGCTTAGGTTCACTAAGCTTTTTAGATCTGTAAGGTAATGTTTTAGATAACCAAATCTGAGAAATCTTGGGCCATTAGTTTCTCAAACATTTTTTCTGTGCTTCTCCTGTCCCTCAAAGACTAATTGTACATATGTTAGACTGCTTGGTATTTTTCCCATTGGTCACTAAAACTCTCTTTATTTTTCTCAATGTTTTTCTCTCTGACTCTTTTACCATCTCCAGTCTGCTATTAAACTCATCCAGTAAATTTTTCATTTTGGATATAATACTGATAGAATTTTCATTTGGTTCTTTTATATAATTTCCATTTCTCTGCAGAGATTCTTTGCATGTTCATATTTTTTCTTTAAATCCTTGAACAAATGTATAATAACACTTTAAAGTCTCTGTCTGTGAATTATAACATACAGGTCATCTTCAAGTCTGTTCTCATTCTACTGACTGCTTTTGCTGTTGTCTACAGATTACTCTTTTCTGTTTTTTCACAGGTTCAGTAATTTTGGGGTGTATATTAGACATTGTAGCTATTACATTGTAGAGATTTTATATTCTGTTATTTTCCTCTAACTAGTGTTAACTTTTGTTAGAGTAGTTAAATTACTGTTTGATCATATTGGATTTATGAAGGCTTTGTTTTGGTTTTGTCCTTAGTTCGAAGTAAATCCCTTAGTGCTGGGACATAGTCTTTACTCCTAAGACGCAACCTCTCTGGGGTTCCAGTGGAATGCCCGAGAGTTTTCTCAGCCCTTCTAATTGACATGACTCAAACTTCAAATTCTCTCCTCACTATGGTGGGCAGCAGCTGAGATATCTCTTCAATTTAATCAGCCTTCCCCCTGCTCCTTTCCACTAAGCTCCTTGGAGTCTTCTCCCATTCAGGCAAAGTTCATGGGTCAGACAAAAGATTGGAGAGGTGTTTATACACAGATTTTGGAACCACTAGCCCTCAGCCTCCCAATCAGTCATGGCTCTTTCCTTTGCAGGATTTCCTCCCTTGATTTTCAGCCACTCAGGCAATCCCAAACTCTTCCCTGTGATACATCAAGAAAATACAACCGCAGATTTATGCTTGAGTTCTCTCTTCCTTGCACTGAAAACATTGGGGGTGCCTGCATGCAAAAAGCTGTATAAATGTGAATCTTAACCAATAAAATTTCCTTCTTTGAAGAATAAATTCTCCTCCAGATTCTGCCTGTTTTAGCCATTTTCTAGGGCGTCAAAGAATTTATTTTCTTAATTTTTCCCAGAGTTTATCATTGTTATCTGCGGGAGGATTAGTCAGATTCAAGCTCCTCCACAATTAGCAGAATCAGAAACTCTCTCAAAGGATTCTTAGACTGAATGGAGTTAGCCTTCCTACGCTCATCCTCCAATATGTAGAGTCATTGGTGTCTGACCTTAACTCTTCTTATGTTGTTTGATCCAAGGTTAAAGAGGGCTAGTGGTGTTCAAAACTAACATGATTGTTTAAGACAGAGCTATGTAAAACTTACTAGGCCAGGGCAAAGTAAAGAATTAGGAATACAACAAGGCAAAAGATAAGCTCCTTCCTCTCAAGGAGCCAACAGTGTCCTGAGTGGATCAGACCTCCTACATAAAGAGAGCACACAAACATCAAGTGTGGCTTTCAGAGGAGGTGCACTCAGGGTTGGCTTCATGGTGAAGAAGGAGGCTTCATTTCCACTTTTTTTTCTTTTGAATGATGTTGGGACACTTTTTACAAAATTATTACAAGGTTGTTTAGTTCCTTTTCTACAACTTATTCAGGTGTGGGGAGGGCAGAAGAGCTGTGATTTTAAAATTAACCACTCTCAGAACTCCCACCATTTGGCTTGAGGATAGCAAAAGCAACCTAACCTTATAGACAGCTTGACTTTAGTATAATCAAACTTTTTTTTCTTACACTTTTGTGATGACCAAGCTGTCTTGTGTACATATCTTCTACTATAGATGTCACTAAGTAAGAGTAGGTAAAAGTCCATGAAAACCAGCCAGTAGGTTTAATGGATGATCTTGCTGTTATCTTGTTGTTTTCACGATTAATTTACTGATTATTTCAATGACTATTTCTTTAGTGACCTTGATATGATCTTATGACATCTGAACTGTGGAATCTCCAACTTGGTAGTTTGTTAAATGAAATAAGGGCCAAGAAAACATGAGATAAGGACTTGGTAAACTGCCAAGAATTATAAACTCTTTGAGAGAATGCACAAAATCAAATGTGCAAGAAATATAATTTTGTGTAACTTAGCTTGATTTTTAACTTAGAGACCTACCTTCAATGAGTTGATAGAAGAAAAAAATATACACACACAAAGTAAAACATAATCTCTGTTCCTCTGGAGTATGTTTCTTCTCCACCCCATCCTTGCCTTATGCAACACCAAGGTGTATGCATGTTAGATGAAAGAAAAGACGTTTGATCTTTGGTCATTGGTCCACACAGGTTATGAGAAAGCATCTATTGTTCTTACGCCTTCAAGCCCCAAACTTGGGTTACAGAAATCTTTTCTAAGGCTGTCTGCAGTGCTGCTTGTCTAGCTTTGCCATCTCCCCAGGGGTCTTGTAAGGAAGCAAGGTAAAATACCACATGGGCTCGTTATGCTTTCAGAACCCACAAACCTCTCTAAGCTCTGCTCTCTTCCTCCAGTACGAGGCGATGTTTTTTTAGACTGGAATAAGGAACACCATTCACACTGCTTCTCTCCAAGATACTTTACCTATTTATCCAGAAGACAGAAATGGCTTGCAGTCACTTCTGTCTTCTGCTCTGCCATGTGAGTCTCCTGAGGCAGTGCACTGAGAATCTCTGCATGAATGGGTAAACAGGAAAGGGAGAAAGTGGGAAAATTATTTTGTGATTTTATTCAGCCACACACACACACACACACACACAAGTGTATTTTTATTTTTTAGTTATATTTACATTACTTTTTTAAAGTATACACTTATTGTTTATATCCACAACTAATTTTTTAGTTTTCAAGGAATCTATTTACCACCAAAAACATCTATAATAGACCTCTGTGGATTTTATGCAGTGGCATGATTTTCTCTAAACTATGTTATGTATATTATCCTAGAGCTAAATAACGCTCATTGATATTTTTACTGATTTCTGCAGGGCTGAACGCCAAAGGAGCCATTCTCTATGCCTTTGAAATGTTCCGCCTCAAGTCCTGTGTGGATTTCAAGCCCTATGAAGGAGAGAGCTCGTATATCATCTTTCAGCAGTTTAGTGGGTTAGTATGAAATTTTAGAGTGTGAAAATCATGCATCCTTTGGTTTATAAAAAATGACACATCTCTTTCAAAGGCTAAAAGAAGAAATTGGAAAGAAACTAAAAGCAAAATCAAAATTTTCACTGTGGATTTTTAAATCACATAACGTTTTTAATGTATTATGTAGAGAGTGAGTTGTCTGGATACTTGTGGGCCCGAGGGAAATTTATCTTAATTCTTTTTCTAGGTTTAGGTCGTGTTTTAAATTACAGTAGTTTTTTCAAGTCAGGTTTATTAAAGTATAAATTACTTTATGGTACTATTTTATGGTACTATTTTAAATTATGGTACTCTGCCTGGATCTCTTGAAGAAGTTCTAGATGTAAATTTGCTTTTCACAGTTATTTATTTCCAAGAATAAATAAATGGTATATCAAGAAAGAAGCCCTTTTTTTCCAGTGGTGTTTATGTCAACCAACCTGGGTTGATGAGGTTGGGAAGTGAAGCTACCGTCTGCCCTGCCTCTATGTTTGTGTCTTCGAGCCCCGCCCGGAGGTATTTCTTCTCGCTGCATTTCCCATCACTGCCTCTAGGTGTCGCCTGGATTTGGTGGTTCAGTTCTGACGATGGGGTTTTTGTTAATCATGGATGGATAACAGAGACGAAGGAAGTTAGCACATGATTCAGGCTCTTAAGAAAAAGTATGCAACAATTAGCAGTGGGAAAAAAAGTAAAATTCTGATGACTACTTAGATACAAGTGCCTTACTTACCTTAGTTATTTTCTTAGCTCATAATTTTATTAAAAAAGAAATTTCTGAACACCTACTATATGCCAGGAAGCGTGCTAGTCTGTAGGTACAAAGAAGCATGAGACACAGTCTAGACTTCACAAGGTTTAGAGGCAGCAGGTGAGGGTGGTGGAGAAACAAGTAAATAGTTATAGTACGCTATGGTGAGTGTCGTGGGCTCTAGGAGGACAGAAGCAGGTATGAGGTGAAGCGTCAGGGAGAGCCAACCTGAGTGTTAGGGAGATGGAGAAGGGAGAGGACATCGAGGCAGAGGCGAGGAAAGGACAAACGCAGGGGTGGGAAGAGAGTGGGAGCAGGAGAGAAGTGGGGAGGAAGAAGAAGAAGAAGAGAGAAAGGGAAGAAGAAAGAGAAGAGAAGAGCGCAAACATGAGTAGAAATCTGGCTTACTTGGAGAATTCATTGAGGTCAGTATGTCTGAAGCTTTGCGTGTAAGGGGGCAGAATGATGAGTAACGGAGCCAGGACGATAAACAGGAGCCTGGCAATAGAGAATCCTGTGTAAGGGAATCTACTGTTTTGTGCAAGATTCATCATATGTTCAGTTTTCCGTTTTAGAAAGATTACTCTAGCAATAGTGGATAAAGAATTGAAGTTGAGGAAGACACATGGCAGGAGACCAATTAAAGGATATTCCAATCCTCCAGGAGAGAAGTGAAAGGGACCTACACTAAAGAAGAGGCAGTTGAAATACAGAAGAGGGAATAGATTTCAGAACTATGTAAGGAGGTGGACTTATTGGAACCTGGTGATTAGTTGATGTGAGGGATTAGAAAGAGAGAGGAATCAAGGATGTCTCCCAGATTTTTGATTTGGATGACTGGTGAGTAGTAACTTCATTCCCTGAGTTTGGAAATATTGCCAGAAGAGTTGCTTTAGAGATAAGACAGTGAATTTGTTTCTGGACATGTGCTTTATTGTTTGAAGTTCTGGTAGGTCATGAATGGAGGTTACCAATGGTATTTGGACAGTTTCTTCTTATGTGAAGGGAAAACATGTAAAGTATACCTCAGACCTTGCCAAGAACACAGATTGTAGAGGTCCTCTGCTTTTGACTTCCTCACCTTGTCCCTTGGCAATCTCTGAGCTTCCAGAAAGTCCCAAAGCCTTTAATCACTTATTAAAAATTTCAGGAATAAATTTCATTTTCTAAACACTTTTATTTCCATTTTTTAACTACTACTTTTTTTTTTGAAGTTGTCTCCCTTAAAAATAAAACAAAGTTGATCTGATTACCTTCCAAGAGTTGTCCCTTTTCCAGTAAAATTCTCTTGGCTTCTTTTCATTTTGCAACTCAGTCCCCAGGTACCTGATGAAGGGGTGGGCCAACTTGGAGGGACATTTTCTGTAAAACCTGAATCTGGGGGACTCGTATAGCCTGGGCCAGGAGGTGTCTCTGTTACATTTAAGTTAGGGGAAGTGAAAAGGAGGTAGTTTTGGAGAAGCGGCTGGACCAAAATGTCCCAAACACTTCAGGGCCTTGGTCCCCTGAAGCTGGAGGTTAGCTGAGCTCTTTCAGAAAGACAAGGCAGAAGATTCACAGAGTGGCAGAGTTACAGTATTTTTGCAACTTATACCTTTCTGTTAGAGAGAGATGTTAAAAAAAAAAAGATAATAAAGAAATAAATGCTTCCTCTGGATGGTGGATATCTTGCAGAGTAAACTCTGATTCGGTAATGAAATGCTACTGTCAGAGAGGTAAGGTGATCATGATGATGTTTGCACAGCTCGGTAAATTTACTAAAGATCACTGAATTGTATACTTAAAATTGATGAACTTTATGGTATGTAAATTATACCTTAATAAAGTTGTTAGAAAATAATTCAGATCCATCTTTGAATAGAAATCAAATCTATTAGCATTTGAAAATATTTGATGTTAGCAATCTCAGGGAAACAAGGGCAGGTAAGACAACATGAGTTTTACCAAGGAACTTGCAATTTGTTGGTTGTGTTTAGAACTATCGGCAGACGTCTTATCCTGCTGAGCACGGATTAGAGTCTAGATTCTTCTTCCTCACCTTAAAGCTGGTTAGGAGACAATTTGTGGGAAACTTTGAGTTTGCTAATAGCGGTGGAAAATTGGATTTATGAGAAAAGACAGAAACAGTTGGGGAAAAGAGGGCAAGAGTTTAACACCATGAGGAATTTAGAGTCTCTGCCAACAGTTTCTGAGTCCACTGTTTCCCGAGGGAAGGTACGTGTTCTCCTTCAGGAGTAAGCTGGGCAGCCTGCTCTGTGCTATCATCATGCTGCAGATCGGCTTACATCCAAAGAAATGGACTTGATTAACTCGCTTTTTTAAGGAAGTTCTTTTTCATGAGCATAAAACATATACCTGCTCATTAAAGAAAATTTGGAAATTCATTTAAGTATAAAGGAGAAAATTTATATCGACCACAGCCACCACTCAGAGACAACTTAATGTTGTGGTATAAAAGCAATAGCATTATTCTTTGGAATGCCTTATGGGTTTGTGAAGGTGAGGAAGAATGCCAATTTTTACTTCTTTCTACCTGATGCGTTATTAGGATTAATTTGCCTCTGCGTCTGTACCACTATTTTGGTGGACCATCACTTTTAAAGTCTGCATAACATTCCCTCCAGGGAATATTGCTTATTTAACCAGTCTCCTATGTTGAACCATTAGCCTACGAGAATACTATTGATAATTTCTTTTTTTCATTGAACTTAACTTCCTTCCAATTTGTGTTCTGGAATCTTCTGAATTACAACCTCTTAAGAATTCTCTAGAAGAAAATTTCCCTCTTCTCCTCTTTAAAGGTGCTGGTCTGAGGTTGGTGACCAACATGTGGGACAGAATATTTCCATTGGCCAGGGATGTGACTATAAGGCCATCATTGAACATGAGATCCTGCATGCTTTGGGATTTTACCATGAGCAGTCAAGGACTGACCGAGATGATTACGTGAACATCTGGTGGGATGAAATCATTTCAGGTGTGTATGAACCCAAGGTGGTTGGGTGGGATTTGCTAATATCTTTATCGCTTGCTGAGATCAACCCTGGGATGACCTGGCCAAATCTGTGTGTGGATGGGGGCTTCAGCTTCTCGAGTGGGAACACACAATAGGAAGAGGGTATGATTTCTTGGCTTCTCTTGTGGACTATACTGATCTAATCATAACTGATCCCAAATAAAGGTCTCAGGGAATGGTGTATGTTGGTTAACTCAATGTGAGGGTTAACTGAAAGTTAATGAGAAGGTTTTGCTTTGTTTCAGTGTTTTTGCTGAAAATCTATCTAAAATGCTGTGTATTTTCCTGTCTTAGTGAGTCAAGTGAATTAAGTCTCTGAGGATGTCGGGGTCATTTCTCCGGATGTGAAATCTTATGTAGCTCTAGGAGACTCCATGAGGTTTAGCTGACTGTAAGATGACTTTAAAACACACTCAAGACTTTTTTTGGTGCTTTACCAAGTCAATGATAGGTTTTAAAAAAACAAAACAAAACAACAGAAATGAATACTTTTATCTGAAATTGTACCCCTAATTATGCTAATTCTGGCTAATAGTCTGAGTTCTAGTTAATCAAAATGTTCTGGTCCTTTCTTTCTCTTTCCTGAGCACCGCTCTTCTGCCCCCAGCCTATACTATGCAAAGGATGACCAGTTTTATTTCACATATTATTATGCAGTTGTGTTATTCTCACAATTTCCATGTTCTTTAGTTTTGTTAGACTTCCCTGGACACTACCCTCCTTAATTGTTTGCGGAACTAAGTCGAGTGTTTTCGAGCACACTAAAACATTATTTGTCGAATACTTTCCCAGTGTGCTGGGGGAAAAGTCAATGCCGTGTTTCTGAAAACATCTAATTTTTAATTAGAAATTAGTTTAGGGAGCGGAAAAGCATTATTTTTGGCAGTAATAGATTAATGAAATTTTAGTATATCAGAAATGCCTTTATTATCACACGTGGTTTTTGTAAGGCAAATAATTGCGTTGTAATTATCTGTTTTATTTGGATCCCAATATCATATATGGATTCATATACTGTAGTGTATCTCTAATAATTTTACCTTTAGGGACTTGGAAGAACTGGCCATATTTTAAAATTAAATATGAATCCCAAAAGACTTCTGCCTGAACTAGCTCATTTTGGAGTGAGGTGGATCAATGGTTCTCACGTGAGTTAGAGGTGGGGATGGCTGATCATATCAAAATCACCTATGGGTTTCTCAGTCTCTGTTCATCCCAGTACCTCATAGTCTGATATTCCTGTGAATATGGAGTGCTGGCGAAAGGAGGAAACTGTGTGGTTTGTAAGCCTAATACATCACCAGAATTAGACCTACACACACACTTCTACCCCTCCGACCATCCAACCACTGAGCTAGATGCCAAGTCATTTCTTCTTTGCCTCCCAGTCCAATCTTGAGAAGTCTTAGAGAGTATTCACTCAGATATGAAATAACAGATAAAAATTTAATGTATTTGTCTTCCAGTGGTAATAGCTGGGTCTGTGTAGAGGGGAAAGGAGAGAGGGGGTCATAGGTCAAAGATCAAATCTCTGCTTGTGAGACTCAGGGCACTCTTAGACTTTGTCTATATTTGCCTAGAGGCTTGAATTTCTTACCTTCCAGTATACATACTTGCCTCTGCTGAAAATTACACGAGGAAGTGGAAAACATCCACATTTTTAAGTATTGAAGAACACAATGCTTAGTGCTTTTCAGATGGTTTTAGGTCAAATGAGGTTCCCTTTCTCAGAGGGAGCCGACACATTTCGCCAGGGTAGTTTGCAGACTTGCTTCAGTCCTGGGTTGAGCATGGGTTACTCAACACATTTGCTCATCACCTGTCTGTATTTTCATCAGGCATAATTCCATATCTCTAAATTGCCTGCAATCACTGGAGAATGGTTCTCAAATGAGACATCAAATACAATAAAATCATAAGCAAGGTCAGTATTATTGCTCAGGGTAATTTATGACTTTTTTTGCATCTCGTCTTCAGATGACAATCTTATTGCTTAACCTAAGAACATACTGTACTGGCAGTGTACTTCTCTCCCCAAATCCGTCTCCATTTGTTAAGTCAGAATTGTGTTTTCTGGATCTGTTTCCTCCCATTAAGGAAGAAATTCAACTTCTGAAGTCTAGGAGGGTTCTGCAACTACAGCCCATGGGCCATATCCACTTGCTTTTGTAAACAAAGTTTTGTGGGAACACAGCCATGCCCATTTGTTTATGTATTGTCCGTGGCTGCTTTTGTGCTACGTGGCAGAGTTGAGTAGCTGTGACAGAGACCATATGACCTGCAAAGCCAAAAATATTTGCTATCTGACCCTTTACACAAAAGGTTTGCCGACTGACCTCTGGTTTACAAGACCGCTCCGTCTTCAAGGCTCTCAGCTGTGAGTTTGCCTGAAGGCAGGACCATGCCTGTTCTATTCACTGCCGGGGCCACCTCCTACCTAGCACAGCTTCCAGTATATTTTAGGCATGACAAAAATGTGTTGAATAAATTTTTTAAAATTATTCAAAACATTAATGGGGTAAAGCATTCTGGTAAGAATCCTTGAATAATAATGAATAAAATAATCTATTCTAACTTGATGATTTTATTGAAAGTTAAAGAAAACACATCCAGTGAGTTGAAAGTGCTTTGCTTAAGCTGCCACCAAGAGTCACCAGGAGATTCCAGACCCAAGCCCCAGCCCTCACACCACCTTGAAGCTCTTTATAATTCTACCCCTCAAATGACATCCTAGGACCAAATGATCTGGAAGGAGTTACTTTCCTCCTTCTCTGTTTGGGTCATTTATTTCTTTCAGTCCCGTCCCACCTACGAAAATGCTTTGATCCCTATCCCCATAAAATCCCCACGAGGTGGGAGGATGCAAGATCAGTCTTCTCATTTTATAGTTAGAGCAAGGTCTTGCTCCAAGGGCTTCATTGGCTTTTCCAAACGCATTTGGAGACTCTGTCTGGCACATGCTGGACCCTCACGAGGTTGCCCCACACTTCTTCAATTCTAAATGTACCCACGTTGAAGTCTTTGAAAGATGGTTACATTTTCTTTTCTCTAATTGTTAAAAACAACTGGATGGGAGCTAGAGAGGAGAAGAACACGAGGACGGGAAGTTAGCGGAAGAGTTATGAGCATTCTCATTCAATTTTTTTTGTGTGTGTGTGAGGAAGATCAGCCCTGAGCTAACATCCATGCCAATCCTCCTCTTTTTGCTGAGGAAAACTAGCTCTGAGCTAACATCTATTGCCAATCCTCCTCCTTTTTTTTTCCCCAAAGCCCCAGTAGATAGTTGTATGTCATAGTTGCATATCCTGCTAGTTGCTGTATGTGGGACTCAGCCTCAGCATGGCTGGACAAGCGGTGCCTTGGTGTGCGCCCGGGATCCGAACCCCGGGCCGCCAGTATCGGAGCGTGCGCACTTAACTGCTAAGCCACAGGGCTGGCCCCTCTCATTCAGTTTTCCTGTCACTGCCCAAGAAGGAAATTAAAAATCTGTGAACTTCCCATTATTGCAGCTGAAACAGTACATTCCCGGTGGCTAGCAGGTGAAAAGAGCATCTGTCCAGCTTCTCATTTCAGCATTCCACATTGCAATACATATTAGCTCACTTGCACTAATCTCGTGAAAATGGTTTCCTTTTCTATTTTGATAGGAAAATAAATTTTCTTCTTCCTATTTTATTTTTGTCTCCATGGGGCTATTTCTGGAACAGAAGAGTATGAGCCTTGATTGACAGGATGCCCTTTTCTTGCCAGCTGCTTACCTTTCCCTCTGCCCCTCAGATTACCTTTCTCTAACCCGTGGAAGAACTGGCCAGGTACAGCTCTTGGTGGCTGAGGTACTTGACTATTAGCAAGATGTGTCAATCCTGAATATTTTCCTGAATTCACAAATTCTTGCCATTTGGAATATCTGCCTCCACTTGGATATTTTATCTTCTCTTTCTGAAAGTCTTATACATATACATTCACACAGATATATAATGAATCTTCTATTTCAATAAACACATACATTAAATAATATATAATGTGTATATATTTATATATTAATTATAACATGTATTTTTATACTCATTATAATAATTTTATATACTATTATATAATATATTAATATCATAGTATTAATCAGTTAATAGTGATTAATATGTATTAATTTTATATACCTTATGCTAACTATAAATACATTAAATATGTAAATACATTTAAATCAAAGATACATTGTCTCCCTTTTTTTTTTGATCTCTGCTTGAGAACCTGGTCAAAGAGGGTAGGACAGGGGAAATGATGTGACCGAACAGGACCTGTGGACTCTCTCCCTGACAGGATACGAGCACAACTTTGACACCTATGATGATGACATCATCACAGACCTCAACACGCCCTATGATTACGAGTCTGTGATGCACTACGGGCCTTACTCATTTAACAAGAATGCAAGTGTCCCTACCATTACAGCCAAGATCCCTGAGTTTGACTCCATCATCGGGCAGCGCCTGGATTTCAGTGCCATCGATTTGGAGAGGCTAAACCGAATGTATAACTGCAGTGAGTACCTCTGGGTATGAGGACTGGGTATACGAGTCCCCACAGAGAGTCCTCCAACCTTATCGATTTCCTATACATTTCTTTTCCTCTTCGTTTGTGTTATAGTTAAGGGAAATGAACAAACTACATAGCCCTAGTTTCTCTGTCTCTGGAGTAGAAAAAATTACAACACCCACCTCATAGGATGGTTATGAAAATCAATTGTGTGGTTGTGTTTTGTAAAGTGAAAGTATTGGGCCAATGTAAGGAGCTGTAGTTGTCTCACTTCTTTAGCTTCCTTTTGAAGGATGCTTCACTATGTAAAGCTCAGGGTCGGTGATAGGCTTGAAGGTGTTTTGTATCTTGCCAAATTCTTTACCCAGGTTAGTTGTTCCTAGAGTAACCTAATGCTCTGGGACAGCATATTTTCTCAGATGACCCCATGTTGGAGGAGGTCATAGAAAGGATGTGATCACCGGTTGACCTTTGAGCTAGACCTGGGCACTCTGAGGCTTCTCACCCCTCCCCTGTCCTTAAAGTGTACAATACACCCACCATTCCCACAGCCAGAGCCATTTTCAAGGACGCAGCCTTGAGAGAGCAATGTGTTGTTGAGACCGTGTGGATGGTATATGTTACTGAACCCAGTCAAGGCCTCTATATAAACCTTCAAGAATCTAGTGGGTGAGTGTGGAGATCTACTCATCATGAGGCTCCCAAGACAAGACTCATGTGTAAGTTCCCTTGCTTATTAAACCTGCCACCTACCAATCTGGAGTGGTCTGCCTCTTTCTTCAGTCTCTCCCTGCCTTGCATCAGATCTCAACTGGGAAACTCCCACAGTTGTGAACCAACAACCCGCTAGTCTTCAGAGACACATTGTTTAATTCTGTTCAGTATGTATGTACAGAAGACCTACTAAATACAAAGCCCGGTATCTAGGTACCTCGTTCTTGATCTAAAGGAGTTCATGGTTGGCATTTACATACCAAAGCATGATTCTCTTTATCATGTGACTCTGTGATTCTGTGAGGTAGGTAGGGCTGCATATATGTTGGCAAGTTTAAGATCTAATGGATGAGAGTAGGATTTGCATTTGCGAAAAAGTCAAGACAATGAAAGGCTCATGATTCTACTGTATGTGAACAATGAGGTCTTAGGTACTCAGATATTAAGTATTTGAAATGAGATGACTTAACTTTTTAACCAGGTGACAAAAATATCATTTGCAGCCACAACGCACACCCTTTTGGATCACTGTGCATTTGAGAAGACAAACATCTGTGGGATGATTCAGGGTACCAGAGACGATGCTGACTGGGTCCATGAGGACAGCACTCAGCCTGGACAAGTGGATCACACCTTGGTGGGACAATGTACAGGTTGGTGAAGGTAGAACATGAACACATTGAGTTGGTTCACCAGGTTCAACTAGGTGATGACTGTCAGCATGTTTTGCCTCCATTGGAATGCTAGTTATTAAACCTGGAAGTCTGAAAAGGACAAAGAACATTTCTCATATCTTATTTATTAACTCAATAAAAAGAATTCAGGTTCTGGGCATGCAAAAGAAATATGCATGTAAGCAATGATGAAACTGATACAGACAAATGGTTGATCAGACATGACTTTGCAAATAAGGGTGATGTATCTAGAGCAGTGCCCTCCATAGAACTATAATGCAAGCCACATATGTAATGTCAAATTTTCTAACAGCCACATGAAAAAGAAACAAAGAAAATTCTCTTTAAAAATATATTTTATCGGGGCCGGCCCTGTGGCGTAGGGGTTAAGTGCGCGTGCTCCGCTGCTGGCAGCCCGGGTTCAGATCCCGGGCGTGCACCGACATACTGCTTGTCAGGCCATGCTGTGGTGGCGTCCCTAGAGGAAGATGGGCATGGATGTTAGCTCAGGGCCGGTCTTCCTCAGCAAAAAGAGGAGGATTGGCAGATGTTAGCTCAGGGCTGATCTTCCTCACAAAAAAATATATATGTATATTTTATCTAACCCACTATATCCAAAATATTTCAACATGTAATCAATATTAAAATTATTAATGAGATACTCCACACTTCTGTATACTAGGTATTTGAAATCTGGTGTGCATTTTACCCTTCCAGCACATCTTGGTTTGGACTGGCTACAATTCAAGTGCCCAAAAGCCACATGTTTTGTAGCTGCCGTATTGGCTAGCGCAGCTTCAGATAGTTCAAAGATGGTTTGTGTGGTGAAAAAGCCATCAAGTCAGACAGACCTGGGTTTGAAATCGGGCTCCACCACTTGCTACCTGTGACCACAGGAAGTTGTTTTTATTGCTACTTTTTAAGTCTTTGCTTTTACAAGCCTCTCTGACCATCAAGAAATTGATACTTAACAGTGAGGATGGAAGGAGATAATGCATGCAGAGCTTCCAGCTGCAGACCAGCAACTTCACTCCGTAGTTTTTCCCCATGTTCTGTTTCTCTCCAGAGGTTCCATTTATTTTTTATTTCTATTTTGACAGCCTTTTATTATGTGCCTGTCATTGAAATCATCTCAACCCTATTTGGAAGCAGGTGGGGTTATAGATTATAATTGATTTTTTTTTTCTTTTGGTGAGGAAGATTGGCCCTGAGCTAACATGTACCAATCTTCCTCTATTTTGCATGTGGGATGCTACCACAGCATGGCTTGATGAGTGGTGTATAGGTCCGTGCCCAAGATCCAAACCCTCGAACTCCCGGCTGCAGAAGCAGAGCATGCAAATTTAACCACTACGCCCCCTGGCTGGCCCCTATAATTGCTTTTTAAAGACTGGACTATTATGAAGTCCTTTAGTCTATGCCTGTGTGAGAGTTGGTTGGAGTTCCTTCATAGAAGGAACCCACCTTGTCACTCAGATCCCAGGTCACCAGGGAAAAGAATATCAGAGGTCATAAAACATTACCACTGTTCCTCTGGCCCTTGCGAAGGGTGAAAGTCTCTGTCACACATCAGATTATTAAAGATATAATCTTAAGTGTCCAAAGGGTGATCCAAGCCTGAAGTTCTCTCTAAATTTCCATCATAGCTTTTATTCCAATCTCTCCTGTGAGATTGCTGCTAGGCTAATATACAATTTCCAGCGAAACAGAAAGGTGATCTTCATGTGAGAGGAACCTGCTGGAACAATGTTCTAGCACCTTAATAGGAAAGGAAAGAATCACACCCCAGAAGAGACATCTAGAAAAGCTTTATCAGGTTACTTTGACCAGCCATTATGCTTCTTCCACAGGAGGCACTTGATGGGACCGTGTTCCCTCTGCTAGAGAGCACTGGCATTGTTTAGCAGATGCATAGACTTGAAGAGCTTGAAGGATAGATTTCCCATTCGAAATCCAGAGAGATGAAGAACACCTAGTTAGTGGCAGAGCCAGGGCAAGAATTCAGGTCTCCTGACTCCCAGGCCTGAGTTGTTGGACTTTCACTTCCCATTTCCAAGTCCACTTGGGTGGAATTCCTGAGCAAAGACCACCCGGAGACCTTATTAGCCGTGTGAGTTCTTGTTTTCTTTAAGCCAAGCACTCAGTAATTCATAATGCAGAGGTCTCAGGCTACTAAGTTCAAGTATTGAGAAGAACATGCGAGAAAATATAATTTTTCCAGGTGTAACATTAGAGCTCTTATGATAGTTTTAAGCTTTGTGGAAAGCTTATTTAAGCATTGATGCTCTTTACCAACAAGGAAGGCACACACCCTGTGTGTGAGGCAGGATGGAGCAGAGAAGCATGTTGCCACAATATCTAGAACTGTACTAGACACTAACTTCATCTTTACTTTGAGAAATGTTTCGAGTGGAGCATTTGGTAAGAGATTGAGTACTGGAGCAAGTTTAAATGGCTTCTTTACATGCAAGACCTGTTCATTGCGCTTGACTTTGGAAAGTGTGCTGGTTTTCCAAGTGATGTATCCGTATAGGTGCCAACTTGTTTTTGGAGAGAGAGTTTTGAGATTTCTGACTTGGGCAAAACCAAGCTCTGGCACAAATGTAGCACCTCCCCCCTCTTTTTCAGTGTTCTTTCAAAGATTTCTTTACATTCAGGAGAAATCCTCAGTTAGTCCCTAGTATGCCTTGAATGCCCCTTCTTATGACATGGTAAAGATGATTCTTTACCACTGATAATACACCCAGTTATTAGGCTAGAAACAGGTAAAATTGAACCTTTATCATTGTGAATATTTAAACCCCAATTCCTAAACCTTTGATCCCACAGTTTCTTATACAACTAGGAGGCTAGCTCTTCCTCGGAGTGAGTCTCTAGTTTAAACAATGACATCGGTGAGGAAAATGGAATTCATCTCACAGATGCTAAATTCCATCAAACTTTACTTGAAGCCTGTATTTCCTTAAGTTGGAGGTACACATTTCACAAGCTTGGGAACAAAGACAGTCAAAAGCAGAGCTGGGTTACGGCTTTAGCCAGCGAGTCTGTTCGTGGAGAAAAACAGAATATTTACTGACAAACAACCTTCTTTTTGTTTTCCCCAGAAGAGTTCTAGCTTTTGTTTCCTGGAAATGGCTGTTCACATTTTCACTTGGCCGGGTCGAGGGTACCCGGGGTCGAGGGTGTGGGCAGCCAGAGATGGGACGTTGGGGTGCTCTCTCCATAGGTGCCGGCTACTTCATGCACCTCAGCACCAGCTCAGGGTCGGCAGAAGAGGCAGCCCTGCTGGAGTCTAGGATTCTTTACCCAAAGAGGAATCAGCAGTGCCTGCAGTTTTTCTACAAAATGACAGGAAGCCCTTCAGATAGACTCGTCGTCTGGGTCAGGAGGGATGACAGCACGGGCAACGTTCGAAAGCTGGTCAAGGTGAAGACCTTTCAAGGTACTTGGAGGCATCCGTGCAAGGACTGGTTTGGCTTAAAATCTGAGATCCTGATCCTCTCCTTTCCCTTCCCCTCCCTTTTCCCCCTTCGCCCCTCCCTTCTCCTTCTCCTCCTCCCACTCTGCTTCCTCCTCTGTCTCTGCTTCCTCCCTTGTCCTCCACCTCCCTTCTTCCTCTTCTAAATGCATAATGTCTGGCATGTTTCAACCACTCAAGGAATGTTTTTACCCCTCAGAAATTAGAAGCAGCATCCAGGGTTTAGATGAGGCTGAAATACACTTTGGTAAGAAGCCAATCAGAATATATAAATTCAGTTTTCACTAGAACTTTGGAGAAAGCGAGAGCAGAGAAAATTGATGACTCAGGGGTGCAGTTTGGAACGTAAAAGGGAAGCAGGGATTAACGCTGCTGGAGACCATAAGTCTTTCGGTGTCTGTTTCACACAACCAAATGATACCGTTATTTAATTCACTGAAGTAACTTGAAGCCTACTTGTGAAGTTGATGGGAAATAAGCCATTTGTATATATTAGTTCCATTATCATCATTTACGTATTCCTAAGTGATACTTTCTGTATTTCTATAAGAGATTCAGCATGAAAACCTTAAAATGCTACGGTAAGCAGTTGGATGTGAGGGTAGTCTGGCTGTAAATCAAGATGCAAGGTTATAAAGCTAAGTATTTACATTCTTTTGTTGTGGTGGTGGTTCATTCATGAGTACGAAAAGAGAGACATGCTTTCCTATTTTTCCATTCAACAAAGAATTTCTCAGTTAAGATGAGTCCCAATAAAGGAAGCATTCTTTGTGAACGTCTAGATGAAGCCGCTGCTCTTGAAGGGTGGCAGCTTCCTTAGAGGCCATTTATAAGAACAGGTGCCCAATTGCCTCCCCCGGGCCACTCTGTGGGCTCCCTGGGAACAGAAAGGGTTTTGAGGGGTTCACTTTTCTGGCTGAAATGTACAGAGCATCTTTATCAAATGGAGGGATGACAGCTAGGTGCCCTTTAAGAGTTGAGAATTTGCTGTTACCAAGGATTGGAAATATTTAATGAGACAATGAATTAGAGTCTCAATAATATTGATGGGATCTATTATTGCTCGCTTTCATATAAAGCTTCAATATTATCCTCGTAAGCATAAAATCAACCAAGCAAACTTCTCATGCTTTCTTAGTTCCTTACACAGCTATGCTTTGAGTTCCACTGAATTCAAAGTGTGTCTCTGTAAGTTCCCTGGAAGTGTCATATGAATGGATTTTTTTTTTTGGTGAGGAAGATCAGCCCTGAGCTAACATCCATGCCAATCCTCCTCTTTTTGCTGAGGAAGACCGGCTCTGAGCTAACATCTATTGCCAATCCTCTTCCTTTTTTTCCCCAAAGCCCCAGTAGATAGTTGTATGTCATAGTTGCACGTCCTTCTAGTTGCTGTATGTGGGACACGGCCTCAGCATGGCCGGAGAAGTGGTGCGTCGGTGCATGCCCGGGATCCAAACCCGGGCCGCCAGTAGCGGAGTGAGCACACTTAGCCACTAAGCCACAGGGCCGGCCCCTGAATGGATTTTTAAAGTAGTACATTCTGATACTGACTTGTTGATGACACTTTTGTAAAAGTTTAGTTGAATGTCATTTAGTCTTCATGTGTTATTCAACTTAAGAGAGTTGCAACTGTTTTTGAATAGCTTTTGACTTTTGCAAAATGTATTTTTTAACCAAAATGCTTACATACAAAATATGTGTTTCTGTGTGTGTATGTATATATGTATGCTTATATGCCAACTTACATGCAAAATTCTTACACACAAATATGCATATGTACACACACACACACACACTTATGTTTTTAGTGAGGCCAGGATCCCCTTAAGGATGACAATTCTGAACTAACAGGGATGAGCTTTGTCTTCTCAAACAATCTCAGTACCGTTTATTGCCTGCCTGATTCACAGCTGCTCTGTGGGAGCATGTAAATGGAACCTTCTTAATGACTTTGTAGAAGAGTCACTGCCCATCTGGTAATGGCCCCTCAGGTCTTCCTCTCAGTACTGTGTTCCCACATTTCAACCTCATGGTCAACCCATATGAAGAAAAAAAAGCACTTAGTCATTAGCAAGAAAGGGATTCTTGTTCTCTTTTCAGAATTCCCATGATCTATAACTCTGCTGATTAAGTAGTTCAAATCTTATGTATCTGTCCCTATTCTGGACTTTCTGACACCATTACATTTCAAGTCCACGTGGCCTCCACTTGGCTGCACTCCTGTCCCCAGGAGATGGCAGTTAGATCAGTTCGTATGTTATAGACATGGTCGCTATACCTTCTCCATCTCTCTCCTATGTGTACATGTAACCCGACTACACAGGCCACAACCAGCTCCACCTCAGGAAAAAACCTTGTTAGACCTGTCCCTTGGAGACAATCACCGAGAACAGAGGGAGATAAAAGGGCTCTTCAGTTTTGGGGAAAGTACAGCTCTGTAAGTAGATTACCAGTTACAACACACAGAAAGAGGATAAAAGACCCTTTCAAAGCCCTCTGGTCAATTGTATTTCAGGTTAAACTTCTGTAACACTCATCTGTGTGGATTCATTTTAGGCAGCATCGTTCCCTCTTGTGATGTCACATGTTTCTTCTCCTCTCTCAGCCCTAGGGCACACCCTGGGCACAATCCCGAAGATCTTTGGGGAACTCTGAGTTGCTGGCCTGGCAGCTTCTTCTCCCCAGACGCTCCAGCTCCTTTCTGGCTTCTTATGCTGTCCAGCCCGGGGTCTCATGATCTAGAACAAGCTTCTCCCTCCTACCTAAGCTCTTTAGTCAAAATTTCCACTTCCCCTTCAGTTTCAGGAAAAAAGCAGGTAGATCTAATTTTCACTGCACTGTGCGTATCTAGATAGTGGTAACTCTATTGGGATTATTTGTTTTTTAAAAGAGGAGGGATCTCCTACTTGGTGGAATTTCAGATAATATGAGGAAGATAAAAAATTGGATGTTAGAGAATGAGTCAGTTTTGTGCAGAGGAGATCCAGCTGGTCTTGCAAGTTATCTACTCTAGAGCCTGCCATATATCTCTCTGGCATTAAGTCGTTGCTCGGACTCTATGAAATTGCCATTATTTGACTTTTGGCTTACAAAATGACTATTTTATATGGTTCAGCCTAATTCTTGGGTATTCAGGTCTAACATTTGGAGGTGAGGTGCATTTAGGCCATCAAACCCAGGAGGAAACCCAGAACCTGTGGAATTAAATGATAATGGAAAACAAATTCATGATTAAGTTGGAATGCGAATTTTAAAATGTCATAATGTGTCATTTTTTTTAGCTATTTTCCCTTAGTAGATATGTCACTTTGGAAAAGTCCCTTAACCAGTTTATAACAGTACCTGTCTCCTAGGGCCGTTGTGAGGACTACATGAGATGATTCATGGAAAGCCCTTGGCATGGTACCAGGCTCAGAGTAAGTGCTCAATAACTGTTGGCCACAGTTGTCACCCTCCTTATTCTGTGTCCTCAGGAGACAGTGACCAAAATTGGAAAATTGCCCATGTGACACTCAGCGAGGAAAAGAAGTTTCGCTACCTTTTCCAGGGCACAAAAGGTGATCCCCAGAACTCGAATGGGGGAATTTACCTGGATGACATCACTCTGACGGAAACCGCCTGCCCCACAGGGGTTTGGACAGTACGGAATTTCTCCCAGGTCCTTCAAAACACGGTTAAAGGGGACAGCCTCCTGAGCCCTCGATTCTATAATTCAGAGGGATACGGTTTTGGGTTGACCTTATACCCTCATGGTGCAATAAGCTCCAGTAGCTCTGGCTACACAGGACTTGCATTTCACCTATGCAGTGGGGAGAATGATGCTATCCTGGAGTGGCCAGCGGAAAACAGACAAGTGATAATGACAATACTTGACCAGGAACCCGATGTCAGGAATAGAATGTCCTCAAGCATGGTGTTCACTACCTCAACGTCCCAGACATCTTCAGGTAGGTGGTTGTAAGATCTGCCCCTCAACCTGGAAGGGCCAACAGACGTGATTCTTCTCTGCATAAGAGAGATTAATGCTCCTCTCCGTTAACATTTCCTCTGTGGGCTTATCAACAACGCAGCCACGTTGGAGCATTAAGTTAAAATTTTCAATGTCATCTTGTCTTCCTTATCTTTTCTGAATTCATTCATCAAGCATCTTTTAAGGACTTGCAATATGTCAAACTCTATGCTAGCCACTTAGAATAAAAGCAAATCAGACAGCTTCTCCTTTACGGAGCTCAGTCTAAATGAGAAGACAGATACTGCTAACCATTTATCAAATACTCAGGATTTGCTTGGCTCTGTGCAGAACTAATGCACTGACTCCTAAAATATTGTTACCACCCCAAAAGGGGGTTTGTCTGCCTGCCGCAAGACATGCCAATAGTCAAGAGGTAAGGTAGTTGGAGAGAAAGGACTATTTATTACAGCTTGCTAGCAAGGGGGAAGATGGCCAACTAATGTCCAAAAAAACCCATCTTTCCAAGATTACAGGCCAGTTATATAGGGGGCTGGTCTCCAGGTGGGGGCAGACATCTAATCTTAGTTCCTGATAGTCTTTTGTTTTACTTGATATGCATCAGATACTGGGGCAACACCCTATACCCTGATCTTTCAGTTGTCATTGATGACAGCTATCAGCATAGACTCTCTGCCCAGGGGTCATCACATTCCTAAGAAAACCAAAGAACAAAGGCATCAACTTACAACAGCTGGGAGGGGCCGTAAAACCTATAGAGCATGTCTGAGTTAGTTAAACAGAGGTCATTCAAAGTTACAATAGGGTTTCTTTTCTACGATATGGCTTCCCTTATGTCAACCTTGTGTTGAGCTGGTATCAATATTACTGATCATCAGTATGTTCATGAAACAAACTTGCATCGATAAAGAAATGGGCAGACTATTTTTTTTTCAAATAAAGAGCCTTGAGCCTTAAGCCTGTAGATGTTCCTCCCTCTTCTTTGAGGAGGTCACTCAGGAGTGGACAATTGACCATTCAGAGCTGTGGTTCTCTGCGTCTCCACCCTTCCAATTCTGAGTTTTAATTCTCCCGGAAAGAGTAATTAACCTGATTTTTTCCAACATAATTTTTTCTGAATAACAAAGCTCTATATACTCATTAAAGACAAATTGGAAAGTGAAGTATAATGACATAACGTGATTTGATGCTACCTATAACTTTGCAGCAATAAATAACTCCGTCATCTGGGACAGGCCATCCGCTGTGGGATCCTATTATGACGACTGTGATTGTTTTAGAAGCATCGGTTGGGGCTGGAGTAGTTTCATCTCCCACCAAATGCTAACAAGGAGGAATTTTCTTAAAAATGATGACCTTATACTTCTTGTGGATTTTGAAGGTACTTTTGCTGGTCTTCCTGAATAAATAATCCTATGCTTTGGGTGTTCTACTGATTTTGCACTGATTTTTAAACAATTCATGGAGGCTGGGGGTATTTTTTGAGGACTAGCTTGAAAAAAAAGATGTGTTCTAAGAGAACCACATTTTACTCTATTGCTCAAGAATTCACATCTTTACTTTAACTTTCCTTGGGAGAAACTAAAATGTTATTGTCACCTTTTTCGATAATTTATCAAACATGACAGTTCACTGACTTCAATCTAGTTTCAATCAGTCTATTTATGCTTACTTTGTGCTTCTTTTTTCAAGTTAAATAAATAAAAATGTGATTGGACTACTTTAAAAATAAAAATAGCCAGCATTATGAGACTCAGCTGGATTCAAAGCCACTTTTCCATGTCACTAAAGGTGATGTCCATGAGGGATAGAGGTGGCCCAGGGAACTTTCTCCATAAGTGGAAGTGAAGTGTATTCAGATATTAATTGTAGATCTTCCTCACCATCCTTTGTCCGTTTCCTCAAGATATCACCCACCTTAGCCAGACTGAAGTTCAGACTACTGGAAGAAGTGTGATTTCCCAAGGCCTCATTCTCCAAGGCCAGGAGCAGCAGGCCTCAGAAGAAGGCTCAGAAAAGGCCTTGTTAGAGGAAGCCCTACCTGGCAGCCTGGGCCAGGAGCAGCCCAGCCGACGGAAGCGGTCAGTGGAGAACACGGGCCCCCTGGAGGACCACAACTGGCCACAGTACTTCAGAGACCCGTGTGACCCAAACCCGTGCCAAAATGAAGGCATCTGTATGAACGTGAAGGGGGTGGCGAGCTGCAGGTAGGCTCTGTGGCCGGGGGAGGCAGGTGGTGGGGCAGCAGACGTGAGCCGATTATTTGTGTAACCCTGGTAATAGGCGCTGCTTTCAGGTTGGGGCAAAGACCCCATCAGATGGTCTACTGGATGTGGCTGTCCCTGACTCCACAAGGCTGTGCCCTGAGTCAGTGGGCTTATGCTGTCAGGGCAGAGCAGGGGTCTTGCCAGGGCAGAGGGGTCCCAAATCACCTGTCTCATGACTTTTATCCCTTTCCCACCTGTGGGGCATTGTCAACCACATCTTCAATCCTGTTAGGATTTCAAACTCCACCGCAGTGCTCAGAAAAGACCCAGAGCTTTTAGCCGAAGGACTTTCTACTCCATGACCTGCCACAGGGGGACTCAGGACCAAGCTTCCACCTTCACTGACTGCTGATGTTATCTTTGGTTGTTAATTATTATTTTTATTGTCCAATAGTTCTGTTGTACTATTATTATAGTTATATTTTCAATAATAGTAATAAGAATATCTGATAATTTTACTGTTTGCTATGTGTCATAAGCTCTCCTGAGCAGTATACATGCACGATCTAAGTTATTCCCCACAGTCACCCTATGACATAAGGGTCCTTCTTATCCCCATTTAGTATATTAGGAAGTTGAAGCTTAGAGAGGTTAAGTAATTTGTCTAAAATACCCGGATGGTAAATACTGGAGCTGGAACTTCCATCCAGTTCTGTCTGTCTGCACGACTCACTATGTTTAATAGTTCTTTTTATAATGTTTGCCATTTGCTTAAAAATATTTCATAAAAAGATGTATGTGACGACAGAAGCATCAGTTACATTTGACAGAATAGCAACAGACGGAGAAACCACTCTGCTTGGCTCAAAATATCTATATTTCATCTGAGTTCTTTTCGATCTCCACTCTCTTTCTTCTTTTTTAACTTTTATTTGAAGCAATTTTGGATTTAAGGATACATTGCAAAAATACTACAGAGTTCTCTTATCCTAATGTTAGCATCTTACATAACCAAAGCACAACTAGCAAAGCCAAGAAATGAACATTAACTAAACTAAATACTATTAGCAAGTATTAACTAAACTACAGATCTTATTTAGATTTCCCAGTTTTTCCAGAAAACATCAGTTTTCTGTTCTAGGATCCAATTCTGGACCCCACATTACATTTAGTTGTCATGTTGTCTGGTTTTCTCCAATTTCTCTAAGACTAGAGAATATAATCAAACTCTTTTTGGAGGGACTGGGCCAGAAAAAATTGAACAATTCTTACTATTACTCACTGGTTTTTAAGAAGCCAATTCCTAGACTAGAGATGAGACTTTTAAAGGTAAAATAGTTCCAGGATTCATAAAAGGAGGCTTTGACTTTTAATCATCTCATTCTGCTCTGTGAGTAGACTCTGTGATAGGAACATTGTTCGAAACAAAGGCTAGAATTGTTCTAATGGAAGGGATGAAACACTGCACTCAATGCCTTGTTTCTGAGATTAGTTGATCTCTATACCAAATAACATTTAAAAAAAGGAACACCAGCGCATAGCCATTGTGTGCCAGCTGTGTGCAAAACACCACGTGATAGACACAATGTGCTCATTATCTACGAGAACTTCAGGCCAACCTGCGAGATAGGTGACAGTATGCTCATCTGACGGTAACATTTTAATTGATACTGTCTAGAAGTTTCCAAGCTCCAGCTAATCCACTGAGTCAGACTCGATCTGGAGAATTTCCCCTATGGCTTATAGTCTGAGCCAGTGTCAGGCGACATGTTCTTTGAGTGCCCCAGACCTTTCTTCTGGACGTTGCACATGGTGGGCAAGAGTGCAGAGTCTGGAGACAGACCTCCGGGGATTAGACTTCAAGTGTGAAACACTTACGAACCATGTGACCTTGAGCAAGTTATTTAACCTTTCTGTGAAATGAGGATGATGAGAATGACCTGGTAGTAACGACCACCTCAAAGGGTGGTTACAGGATTCACTTAACTGACTCATATAAAGCACTTTGAATGGGGCCAGGCACGTGGAACCGCTCGGGAAGTGTTTGCCGCCATTATTGCCGTGTTGGTGCTTGTCACCGGGAAGCGCTCGAGGCTCAGGTGGGTCTCACACTCCCTCTGTGTCCTGTTCCCCCAGGTGCATCTCCGATCACACCTTCTTCTACACAGGGGAGCGCTGTCAGGCCACACAGGTGCACGGCAGCATCCTGGGCCTGATGGTTGGAGGCATGGCCAGCGTGGTCTTCTTGACCTTCGCCATCATCTTCCTCCTTCCCCGAAGGCCATGGCAGTGACCCACCTGCTGACATGGGCCAAACCGCAGAAGCACCTCCTCCACTCAGACCGGTTTGGAGTGGTTCCTATGAGCCTTGCCTTGAATAAGCCTCTGAGGACCAAGGCCATCAGCCTCGTGTGTGACCATAATTGTTTTTCTTCCCTGCTATGGTTCTGTTACCCTGTGACATGCTCAGAATGTATCTAGTGTGGCCTGTGACAACATTCATTGCACTTCTTTGTAAATCACTTATCCAATCGTCTGTCTTTCCCATAGACTGTAAGCTCCACGTGGTCAGGTCCTCACTTACCACACTAGCCCCAGGGCTGGAAGCATGCCCAGCTGGCGCGTGTGGGCTCTCAATACGAGTGAATGAATGAACCAATAATTGAATGAATAACTAAGATAGAGAAACTCTCTCATTTCTACTGCAGATAAGATACACACAATGAAACTCATATGTTGTCTGTAATAGAATCAAATACTTGTTTTTCACCAGACACAATAGTGCTATTACTCTTTGAAGGTCTTATGTGTTAAAGGATTTCAAATAAAGACTCCTCCTGGCAGTGGGACTTCATGGCATTTGCTTTCCTTCTCCTCTGATTCTAAGGAAAGGTCTTTAATAAATTCAGTAAATATTTAGTCAGTACCTTCTATGTGTCCAGCATTGTGTGTAAGTTTGTGTGTTTGTGGAGGGGGGAGGAGGAGAGTTGTCCAAAAGCTCTTTCTCAGATCTTTTTGAGTTTTAAAGTATATTTTATATGCTATTTGTGTATAAAATTATTATATCAACAAACTGGAAGTATCTGGTAGAAAAGAATCTTGAAGAAGTATGTTTAGATACACTTTCTTTCCCAAGGAGATAAAATCTGGCTGGGGCAAGAAAGGTCCAAGATAGATCAAGTCAAAGGAAAGCTGAGGTTCCCATACCCACTCAGCACAAACCCCACAAGAGCTGGCTCTGGAATTTTACTAAAAGGAAATGTTTCAAAGAGCCTGAGCAGTCCAGGCTTTAGGTAACCAGCTTCCTAAATATATACTTTATGACCATTCTGGAAACAAATATGAGGGATTAAGAAGAGTCCCTTTAACGCGAAGGTGTGAGAAGAGTTTGTAGCGCGTACCAACAATACCCCAATGGGCTGACTCTCAAGCCTGAGGTGCATCAGTATCCTCTGGAGGGTTGGTTAAAACACAGATGGAGGGCCGGCCCCATGGCTTAGCGGTTAAATGTGCGCGCTCTGCTGCTGGCGGCCCGGCTTTGGATCCCGGGCGCGCACCGACGCACCGCTTCTCCGGCCATGCTGAGGCCGCGTCCCACATACAGCAACTAGCAGGATGTGCAGCTATGACATATGACATACAACTATCTACTGGGGCTTTGGGGGAAAAAAAAGAGGAGGATTGGCAATAGATGTTAGCTCAGAGCTGGTCTTCCTCAGCAAAAAGAGGGGGATTAGCATGGATGTTAGCTCAGGGCTGATCTTCCTCACACAAAAAAAAAACCAAAAAACAACCAAAAAAAAAAAAACCACTGATGGAGGGCACCACCCCTAGAGTTTCTGATTCAGTAGTTCTGGGTTGGGGTCTTGGTTGTTAGGTGTCATCAAGTCAACGCCAACTCCTGGCGACCCTATGAATGAGTGATGTCACACTGTCCTGTCTTCAACAGCTCTACTCAGCTCCTGTAGACTCATACCTATGGCGTCCTTTATGGAGTCAATCCATCTCATATTTGGTCTTCCTCTTTTCCTACTCTTTTGCAGTGTTATCGTCTTTTCCAAAGAATCCTGGCTTCTCATGATATGCCCAAAGTAGGACAACCTCAGTGTTATCATTTTTGCCTCAGTTTAGGCTTAAGTTCAGGCTTAATTTGCTCTAGGACCCACTTGCTCATCTTTTTGGCAGTCCAGGGTATCCGTAGAGCTCTCCTCCAACACCATTTCTCAAATGAATCAATTTCTTTCCTGTCAGCCTTCTTCACCATCCAGCTTTCGCATCCGTACATAGCAATTGGGAATACGAGGGTGTGGAGAATCTTGGCCTTGGTCTCTAATGACTCTTCCTTAGCCTTGATGATCTTTCCTAATTCTTACATTGTTGCCCTTCAGAGTCTCAGTCTTCTCTTGGTTTCTTGGCTGCAGTCTCCATTTAAATTGATGACTGAACCAAGGTAAACGAAATCTTCAACAATTTCAATGTTTTCGTTGCCTACATTAAGGTTGCGTAGTTCTTCTTAGTCCTAATTTTTGTCTTGATGCTCAAATGCAGTCCTGCTTTGGCGCTTTCTTCTTTCACTTGCGTCACAGGTCGTTTCAAGTCACTGCTGCTTTCTGCCAGTAAGAGGTGTCATCTGCATGTCTTAAACTGTTGATATTTCTTCCAATTTTCACTCTGCCTTCCTCTGAGTCAAGCCCAGCTTTTCGTCTGGTACGTTCTGTGTACAGATTAAACAGATAGGGAGATAACATGTACCCTTGTCTGACACCTTTGCCCGTAGGAAACCATTCTGTCTCTCCATATTCTGTCCTGACCGTGGCTTCTTGCTACTCATCAGTTACTCATCAGGATGATCAAATGCTGAGGCACACCCATTTCTTTCAGAGCAGCCCATAGCTTTTCACGATCCACGCAGTCAAGGGCTTTATTATAGGCTATAAAACATAGACTAACCTTCTGAGATTCTTTGGAGCACTCCAGTAGCCAACGAATAATCACAATTAGGTCTCGTGGGCCTCTCCTTTTTCAAAATTCAGCTTGGACACCAGGCATTTCTTGCTCCATATAAGGTAAAAGCCTTTGTTGTAGCACCTTGAGCGTCCCTTTACTTGCATGGGTCTAAGAATTTGCATTTCTAACAAGTTCCCAGGTGATGCTGATGCCGCTGGACCCAGACCATACTCTAGAACCACTGCTCTAGTGGATGGAAATGGGTGTGGAAGTCAGGCACCCTGGCTGCAGGCTTGGACTGACCATCTAACTAGCTGTGCAACTTTAGTAAAATCACTTCAGCTCTTGGTCTTAGTTTACTAATTTGTCAAATGGAAGTAACAGTTGACCCCTTCCTCCCACCTCACATTAACACCTACACAGTTGCAGGGTAATAAAATAGGATCATGGGTAAGAACGTATTATATAGTTAAAAATGTGTGCAAATATTGTTGGTAAATTTTCAGCCTAGATGAGAAGCTGTACAGCCACCAGCCTGGTCTTCTATCGCCAAAGACCAAATTGGAAATAAACTCCAGCTTTGCTTCCCCGTGTGCTTCACAGCCCTGTAAACCCACAACCCACTTCACAACGAGGCCTGGAGAAGATCCTTCGCTCCACACTCTCTCCGTGTCTTACCTCGGAAGGGAGCTCCAGGCGTTACTGTTACTGCTGTTGTTTCCCTTTTGTTTTATTAGAAGGAAAGGGGCTCTCGGCTTTGCCTCGTTTAGACCTGGTCCAGCTCAGAGGGAAAGGCCCCCATCCCAAACCAAGGACAACATCCCTTGTACACTTGAGCTCTCTCTAGAGAAAGCAGAAGCCCAAATTTCAAGAGTAACCTAGTATTTTGATCTAGTACTATAATTAAAACTGCTAGGTCAAAATAATGCTAAGGAGGTAGCAGACCGAGGGTAACACATTTTGATATTTCTCTGTAGGTTCTCAGCTCCTGCACCATCCTTACCACGTAGGCTCATCTCTGTTGATAACTGATGGTCATTTCTGTTGATTCATTAAGAATCTGGCTCACCATAGATCAGACATCGTATTTAGCTTTTGTTTGAGTCTGAAGTCCTTAATCCTTCCAGGAGGATTTGCAGATACTTTATTCTTTTGAGGTGTTGAGGTGGTGATGGAGGAGTAGGCATGTGTGATGGGGAGGAGGTAGAGAAATAAGCCTTCCATCTTCTCCAGGCAGTGTGGGATTTTGGCTTTAGATGAGCAACACGAAGAAGTGGGAAATTCTCTCTGCATCTCAGTGCTTGGATTCCTTGGTCTTACATACTGGGAATGAGTCAGGGTAGTCTGAAAGTCTGAAAATGTCTCACGCCTCCTCCCACCCTATCCTTTATCCTTCCCCCTCTGGCTCATTTCCTTCCGTGAACTTACCTGAGCCAATCTGGCCACTCACAAATGTCAAGTTCTTTAGGTAATATCCAGAGCATGTGATAGTTTGAAGTGGGTGGGAACTATAAGCCCTCTCCCACAATGTTAAAACGAATCAAGATTCTAAATTCTGCCACACATTTATATATATTGAGCCCCCCAAAAGTCATCCAGCCTGTTTTGTAAATGTACTGAAGTCTCTGCTCTGTGATTTTAGAGTCTCCAGCAAACTTCTTAGATTAAAGGTTCATTCCAGGCATGTGCAAACTAATAATCTGAAGGCCAGGATCAGACAACTATCTACCCTAGGGTCTCACAACCTCAGCACCATTGATATTTTGAACCAGCTATTCTTTGTGGTAGGGACTGCTCTGTGCATTGTAGGATATTAGCAGCACCCTGGCCTCTGCTCGCTAGATGACGGTAGCACCACCTTTCTGGTTTTTTTTTTTTTTTTTGCAAGGAGGACTAGCCCTGAGCTAACATCCATTGCCAGTCCTCGCCTTTTTTTTTCTTGAGGAAGACTGGCCCTGGGCTAACACCCGTGCCCGTCTTCCTCTACTTTATATGGGACGCCGCCACAGCACGGCTTAGCAAGCGGTGTGTCGGTGTGCGCCCGGGATCCGAACCTGCGAACCCCGGGCCGCCACAGCGGAGCGCGCACACTCAACCGCTGCGCCACCAGGCCAGCTCCTTTTTTTTTTAAGTTTTTTTTTTTTGTGAGGAAGATCAGCCCTGAGCTAACATCTGCCAATCCTCCTCTTTTTGCTCAGGAGGACTGGCCCTGGGCTAACATCCGTGCCCGTCTTCCTCCACTTTATATGGGACGCCGCCACAACATGACTTGGCAAGTGGTGCGCGCCCGGGATTGGAACCGGCGAACCCCTGGCCGCGGCAGCGGAGCGTGCGCACTTAACCCCTTGCGCCACCAGGCCGGACCCCCACCTCTTTGGTTTTGACAACCAAAAATGTTTCTGGATGTTGCCAAATATCCCCTGGGTCAAAGTGATCCCTGGTTGAGTACCACTGATCTAATTGGATCAGCCAATGCAATAATCTATTAAGTGAGGGAGACCAGGACCAAATAGAGTTCTAGTCGAAGATTCTACCCTTCCCTAAAAAAGTTAGTCCACTGGGCCTGCTAAAGTTTTGTACCTATAGCTGTTTGATAATGCCATTTCACCAAAGCAAAGATGATTTCTAGCATCCTTTACCCTAATAAACCCTCTGGTGTGGCTTGAGATAGCAATATTTAAAAGTTTTTGGCATAGGAATTTCTGCAGTACAGACTTTTGATTAGAATCCTTCAGTGCTAACTACCATAGCAGTGTTTCAGAGGACTTTGGCTACTATCTAACTTCTGGGTGTGGATTCCAATCAACCTGCACACTGTATCCAGTGTAATAGTGATATTGATGTATTTATAAACAAATTACAGACAATCTAACACCTCCTCTTCTCAAGCTCCTCCTTCCTGGTGAATTACATCATCTGCTTTACCGCTTAAGAAAACTTAGGGATCCTGAAGCTCAACTCTGGTATTTGAGTAAACTGAGGAGATTCTAAAGAGAACAGGCACCTTAGGCAGGTCAAAGAGCCACTGAATAGCAGAATCTGTTACCCTCTTCTGGCTGCCAGGGACGCTTAATAAGATCAGGGATTTCGTTGAGGGGACAACGAAATGGAAGCTAATCTACATCTAACGCTATATAAAGGTCTTTTCTGCTTGTTTTTCTTTGTTATGGATATCATTTTATGTCTCACAAGTTGCCTACCCGCATTTCCATGTGTTTATGAATATGGCTAAAACAACTTTGCTATGATAGTTTTAATATAAACATAATGTATTTTTTCCAAAATCGTCAAGCAAAATTAATTTTCAAAAAGATGCATTGTGTTTATCCTATAGCTCTTAGTACTGTTTAGCAAATTATCCCAAACCCTAATGGGTGGGTGATGGGAGACAGTGGAGTGGGATGGTGGTAACCCGTCACGAGTACTGACGTGAAAAAAATGACAGAAAAGATTTGACATGGGTAGGGCAGCCCAACAGGGTTCATGTGTGTGTGTGTGTGAGTGTGTATGTACACACGTGAGTGTGTGTAAGGGATGGGGCTAAAAGTGAGATGGGACAAGATAGTGAAGACAAGACCCATCTCTCTCTACCTTTCACAATTTTGGCAAGGGCTGGCCCTGGAATCCCAGAATAGATTGACACATGGCCTCACCTGGGTCACAGCTTCCCTCAGGGCCTAGACAAATTTAGGACAATGTGACCCAGGTGTGACTCAACAGCTCAATGGAAATCATCAGTAAAATTTAAAGATTTTTGTCTGGTCAGGAGAATAAAAGGAGAGTAGAAAAGTGGGGTCATGAGAAAGGTATAAGGAGGGAATGGGAGACGGGGCAGATATTCAGATTATCAGCCCCTGGGCAAAAATGGTCACCAATATCCGTTCTCCTTCTATCCATTCTCAGTAATGGAATCTCTAAACCCTAGCTGGTGGAATGGCTACCCAGAATAGAGTTTACATTCTCCCCTTCCCTTGCAGGTAGGTGGGGCTGTGTGATCATTACTGGCCAATGGAAGAGAAGCAGAAATGTTGCATGACAGCTTCTAGAAAACTTTCTTTAAAAAGCCTTGGTGCACTCCCCCTTAGTCCGTTCTTCTGTGCTAATGACTGATAAGGGGACATGATGGCCAGAGTGGGAAGTGCCATGTGGGGCTATGTGGTGACCATGGGAAGAACAGAACAGAAAGATAGAAAGTACCTGGATCCCTGAGAACTATGTGAAGCTAAGCCTACAATACCAATCTAGACTGCTTATCTACACACTTTTATGTGCTACCGAAATACACTCGTATGTTGTCACTATTGTATTGAATCTTTGTTGCTCACAGAAAACATAATCCTTACTGATCCAATAGTTTCTGCAGAGTGGGCACATGACTCAGACTAAGCCGGTCACGATGCCTTGCGCTGCCGTAGATACACGTACTGATGGGCAAGAAAAGAGTGACTCTTCCTTTTAGATCTCAATCTATGGTCCAGAGGCCTCACAGATTTCTTTCCCTGAAGCTCTGTCTTGGAATGAGATAAACACACAGAGGGAGGCAGAGACGTAAAAGGCAAAGCAGGAGCTCTGAGAACACCATTTGAGCCCCTGAATCCAGCTGTACCTGAAGATGTACAGTCCTGTATCTTTCCCAATCACATGAGCTAATAAATGTCAGTTCTCGCTTAAACCAGTTTGAGCTGTGGTTCTGTTACCCGTAACAGAAAGAGCGTTAACTGACTTACTGATAGCACACGATTGGCTCATCTGTAAAGAGGGGAAATAACGGGATTAGTTTAAAGATTAAATAAAATCCTGTATTACATAAGATAACCAAAGCTGAATTGAGATGCAGACACTGGGAAGTTAACCAGGCTGACTCATTTAAGTGGTTATTCTTCCCTTGAGTCTTCATAATGGGTGTGATTTAAGCTCAACCTTGGTAAAATGATGATTTATGATGTCGCGTATCTTCAGGGTCGCTTTCAAAGACTCCTAATCACGAATTAAATGCAAAAATGTGAGTGTGTATACATTTTGATTCTAAGTAGAGATTGTGTCTAAATCTGAGTTCTGTGTGTGTGTGTGTGTATAATTTTTACACACAATATGCTACAAAATGATAATGGCTAACTGCATTCAGCAGTCACTGTGTGTCAGCTGCTGTTCTATGGGCATAAGAAGTAACTCTTCACAACAACCTCTGAGATCTGTACCCTTATTATCCCGTTACGTTGTGGAAATTCAGTCACCAGAGAGTTACTTTACCCAAGGTCACAAAGCTAAGAAGTGGGGGACTGCCTATTGGAAAGCCAAGGTCTGGCTGCCCAACACTCGCCCTTAACGGCCACTCTACTTTCGCTCAACCAGCTGTCAGTCAGAGCTGAAGACAGCCCGGTGTGTCCACCCCAGCAAAGGGACGCAGAGAACCCAAATGATTCTAGTAGCACGTCAGCTGCTGCTTCAGTCTGGATAGCACAAGGGCAATCATGATGTAGCCAAGTTTATTATTATTATTATTATGTCTCAACTCTCCACTTGTGTTTAAACACAGCCTTAGAAACACTTCACTTCTGGAAAGCATATTTTCCTCCTATGTATCTAAGTAACATCCAACACCCTGAGAATGCTTGATAGATCTCTGGCAAGAATAAGAATAGCACCATCGGAGACTGGAGCGTCAAGGAAGCTCATGTGGATGAAAACTAAAGACAAAAACGGCACATACAGTCCAGCTGCTCCATTTGGGGAGTCCACGAGGTGGCTAATGTGAGACCTGCTCTCAGTAAAGCAGCACAGCGGGAGTCCCTTCCTACTCCAGCAGAGACTGGAAAAGGTAGTGGACCAGCTCTAAAGTCTACCTGGAACACCAGTCATTATGTTCTATGGGCATTATGTTCTAATTTCACCTGGGCTGCCCCTAGGTGAAATTAGAGAGTGAGATGAAGGTTGGAGATGCCTTAACTTCTCCACCCTTTCTGTCACCATTGTTGTCCTGCTCTCTTGTGTACTCAGAACTCTCCCCACTATGGGAGTCAACCTGCATCAGGTTGCACCAAGAAGCAATAGAGTGAGGTGGTGACATGCACATGTTCTAGGTCAGACACTCTGCATTCAACACCTGGCTCTACCATTCTTGAGCTGTGTGACCTCGGGTAACTTATTAACCTCTCTGTGCTTAGTTTATTCATCTGTAAAAGAAAAAGAATATGTACTCAATCCAGTGTTGCTGTAAAGTTTAAATGAGATTGCATGCACAAAGAGCTTAGGACCAAATACAGGGTAAGAACCCAATACACGTTAGTTAACATAGTTAAATAGTTATCAGCCATTTTCGCTGGAGGGGAAATTTCATGTCATCTGTTGTGTACCTCTCCCAGAGGTTTTTGCATGTTAAGCCCCCTCTCTCCTTGAGATTTTGTTTCCTGTTAGAGGAATGTCCAACAAAAGGCAGAAGGTGTGCGAGCTATTCTGAGGGGGTACGAGCAGTGTCCCAAGGCATGTGACATTCTCCTGCAGTCAGAAGCAGTCTGCCACATCATGCAAGGCCAGGTCAGCTTGTCCCCCTTCTCCAAGGGTCAGCCCTCTCGGCGGCCTGTGCTGTTTATTCTCCTGGGTCTTCCTGGATCACACTTTGGCTGGCAGAGCCGGCAGCCTCCTCTTCTGTGTGTGTCCAGAAGCTCGAGCGGGAACTCAGCAGCTGGCCTCCGCTGCCCGCTGGTGTGTCAGGCAGCCCTGGGACAGCCGCTGATTCAATGTGGGTTGAAAATGGAAATCCAGCCCTGCAGTAGTTTTCTACGGATGAATTAGAAAAGGAATAGGACCATCCCAGTTCGTCCTTTTGAAGGCATAATGATAGAAAAAGTGTTCCTGTGCCGTGAAACATGGAAGGCACCCATTTGGCACCTTCCAGACCCTGGTCTGGAATGGGGGACCAGGTGATTTCTGCCGCTGCTTTTAGCCTTGTCTTTGGTTCCGTAAATAAGATTCAGTCAGTGAGGGAGGAAAGAGAGAGGGAGCGATCCTGGCTAGTACATCTCAGAAATGTACACCTGCCTGCAAATCCATCCTCACACTGAAATGATGTGACTGGAATGTTCGCTCTCCCCATACCTCTACACGCCTTTCTGGCTACTTTTTCCTCCGCAAGGATCATAATACAAGAGTGTTAGGAGATGGGTTTCCTCCGCAAGGATCATAATACAAGAGTGTTAGGAGGTGTGGAGTGAGGGTGATTCTTTCATTCCTGGTTTCTATCATCTGGTAAGCGTTGATTCCACCTTCACTCTGTTCATAAGCCCCAAATTTTACTCTTCCTCTGCGGCTTGACCATCAGGCTTGTCATCCACAGCCCTAATGCCGTGTGCCCTGGAGGTTCTACCGCCGGGGACCCAGAAAACGCACCTCCTCTAACGACCACCAGGTGGCGACCAAGCCTCAGGAGAAGCCCGCGGGCTGCTGCGGAGACCAGGCGCTGGAAGGCAGCTGTCACTCATTAGGCCAGCTGGAGACGCTGTCAGGACAGCTTTGACTAGGACAGCTGTGAGAGCTCCTCCAGGCATGGGAAACGCTCACAGTTCCAGGAAAGCGGTAGATGGATGTAAGATTTTCTTCAGTTAATCAAAATAAAACCCTTCTTTCCACCGTTACTGGGGGTGAGGGCTCTTTGGCAGGATGGAGGACAGAGGATGGTACCAATCAAAATTGGGTCCACAAAAGGCAGGGCCTCACATCATTCTTGGATTGTACTGTTGAATGTCAGAAGTGGGCTGGAAAATAGCAATCTTCCCATGACTTGCCCGGTCAGTTCCTGTTGCTTTTCATGCTGAGAAAAAGCTTTTTTTTCTGGGCTCCCGGGCTTGTTCTGTTTAGTTTTTAGCAGTCACACTTCATTTGAGACTTGGCTTTGCATTAAAGAATAAAATCCCTGGGGTGCAAATGGGCTCACAAATCCCCTACCCATGGTTCATCTGTGCAGAGGGACACTCGTGACCTTTCAACTCTTCATCGGAAAGTTTAAAGGTGAAAGGGAAAGAATGGACGTCTATAAAGTCATTTAAAAATAGACAAGATGACCGTACTGTATCTAAATCGTAGGAGACTATGCCCACCCCACAAAGGAAAATGGTGTTGGGAGATGAACAACAGGGGGAGCACAGGGTGGGCTTCAGGAATTGTGCCCATCTTTCCTTCTTTCTTCTTCTGTCCACTCCATATTTGCTGAGAGTAGAAAACTTACGACAACTGTTTCCTTTCTAGAATGTGCTAGAGGATAAACTTAGACATCCATCTGTACCAAATATAAGGAAGGATGCTGGAGGGTAGGACCCTAGCCATCTGAGGAGGGTAAATGGAAGTAATTAGGTGCTTCACCACTGCCCACTCCTTCAGGACCACTGATGGGAACAGAGAGAAGGGCTGGCTACATCCCAGGCCAGGCCCAGGGGACCAACTCCATTCTCTTGTTTTGGCCCATTGCTTGGCATCTGCAGAGATGAGGGGTAATTCGATAGGAGCCTCCAGAGAGGCAGGGTGGTGTTTGAATGATGCTGCTGCTGGCTGTCCCTGGAAGGAAGGGGCACCAGACAGTCTGCCACGTGGACCCATTTGATGCTGGGAAGGCATTACTCAGAGCAGGCCTCCCCTGAGAACCCACTAATCACAACTGAGAGGCTTTCCCACTCCCCCAGACTTTCATCCTCTGGACCATCTGGTCTCCAGGCCTGAGGGAGAAGGGCCCTGAAGTAGTTGCAGCCAGAAGCTGATCACCAGGGGCTCCCCATCCCTCAAAGGGGTTCTGAGGCACCTGGGGTTGTGGGACATGTCTGGGCCTCTGACGGTTCTCCCCACACCATTGGGCAACAAGGGTCCAATACTTGCCCGCCGGGCTGTGTGCTCGGGGCTGAGTCATGCCCAGTGACTCAGCATTCCGAAGCAAGGGAGGAGGCTGGACTCTTCTGGGAAGCACAGGGCCAGCGTGAAGACGTGTCTTTGGGCATCATTGTTAAACTCTGCCCATCTGCACACGTGCTTTGGGGCCTTGTAAGAAAAGTCGTCTTGTCACATTAGCTTGAAGGAAATCTTATAAGTCAATAATGTTTTTGGTACTGCCTCACTCCCTCATGGGTACCTGATGAACTGTGCCCACCCTTCCCGATTCAGTGCCCTTCTGATGACCCCTGACACACCCAGGGCTTAGAATGCCCCTGGAATCTCATTAGGATCACCTGAGTTATTGCCCCCTCCCCAAAGATCCCCTGTGTCAGCCTTCTCTGCCTTTAAAAGAGATATACAAATAATCTTTTATTTGCATACTGCTTGACAGTTTACAAAACATGTTCATATAAACCATGCTTTTTGAGCCACACAACAGACTTAAGAGGTAATTAAGATAATCTCGGTTTTTCAGATGAGCAAACTAAGGATGAGCGAGGTTTAGTGAAGGGCCCAGGTGAGTGAGGAAAGGCATCTTTCTGTTCTAGGAATCATGTTCTTTCTGCTACACTACACCAGTGAGACAGAAAGCTCGTTCTCTAAGAAAGAAGGCTGATGGGGATCCCCAGGCACTTCCTCCTTCCCCGGGGAAGATGTGAAGCTGTGATTTTCTGGGGCCAATGCCCCGTGCTTGTCAGCAATCTCTGAGGAGAGTTTGTAACAGTGTGGCTTTCAGGCCAGCCTGGAGGGGCAGGAGTTACGTGGAACAGAGGCATTTGGGGCCTTCTGGATTTCTGGCCCCGACACCCACCACCACCATGTGCGGAGCCTCTGCATGGACCAGCCCGGATGATGTGGTACAGGCCTTGTCTTAATTTTATTTTCCTACCTGCTGTCAATGCACAAAAGGCAGCAGAAGTACGGAACAGAAAGCGTTAGTCTCTGGTTTATGCTCTAGAGCTGAGTCGTCCAGCACAGTAGCCTCCAGTATGTGTGGCTACTGAGCACTTGAAATGCGGCTGCGGCAACTGAAGTGTGCTGGAAGTGTAAAGTGCACACTGGATTTTGAACACTCAGTACAAAAAATAAAATGTAAAATATCTCATTAATAAGTGTACATTAATTATATTTTGAAATAATATTTTGGACATATTGAGTTAAATAAAATGCATTATTGAAATTAATTTTACCTACTTACTTTTTTTTTTGTGTGAGGAAGATCAGCCCTGAGCTGACATCCATGCCAATCCTCCTCTTTTTGCTGAGGAAGACCAGCTCTGAGCTAACATCTATTGCCAATCCTCCTCCTTTTTTTCCCCCCCTAAAGCCCCAGTAGATATTTGTACATCATAGTTGCACATCCTTCTAGTTGCTGTATGTGGGACCGGCCTCAGCATGGCCGGAGAAGCGGTGCGTCGGTGCGCGCCCGGGATCCGAACCCAGGCCGCCAGTAGCAGAGCGCGCGCACTCAACCGCTAAGCCACGGGGCCGGCCCACCTACTTACTTTTTCAAGTGTGGCTACTAAAAAATTTAAAATACACGTGATTCACATTCTGTTCCTACTAGATGATGCAAGGCTTTACCGAATAGTTCAAAGAAAGCTGCATTTACTCTCACCTAAAGTGTTCATAGGAACGTGCTTTTCTTCCTATTTATGTGAAGGAAGTGTAAACTTCATAAAGCCATGGAAAAATACAAAGTATTTTGTCTTCAAAATACAAAACTAAACATCTTCCTTCTAAATGATGTGTACATTATCTTATAAAGAAAAAAAGTCAGTCCAAGTGAGCGGAAAACTCCAGACAAGCGGCTGTGACCCAGGCAAGCATATCACAGCAGAAGTTTAAGCCCATAAGAGATTCATAAGAGACCCATGGTCTATCAAGGTGTGAAAACTTCCCCAGACCCAGGCATGAGGTGCAGGCTGCAGGTGGCAGCATTTCCTGGGGAGGCTTGAAGGATGAGAAGTGCCCAGCACGAGACTTTATTTTTAAGGACTGGGAGGTCAGATGCACAAAAGCTCAGAGGCCTGGCTGGCACCCGTGTGCTTAGGTCTCTGATCTGTCGGCCTGAATGTCAAGGGCACATTGGCTCCTGGGCGGCTGCACCTGGCGTGCCAGACACACACCGTGCTGGGGAAGGCCGCCAGCTCCCATGCTGCTTTCATCTGGATCAATCAAGCTTTTCCAAACAGCAGCCTTTCCCTGAATTTCCACACCGCTGCATGCCAAGCCCTCAGGAAAGGTGACTCCTCTCCTGTTTGCAGATTCAGCAGACGGAACAACACTGTGACGTTTGCAGCACATGAGCTTCATTACTGACACTGCCCGAGAGACCCTTCTGAGTGCGATTACCATTCTGGATAAAGAACTGTTTACAGGTCACCTATGCACAGCTAATGCCTCACACAGACTCTGCAGAGCACTGTCGGGTCCTTAACTTTGTTTGTTTCAATAATCCGATGAAATATCTTGTATAATCCTCTCCCCTTGACTGCGGGGCAGGACCTGTGAATCCGATGAGATGTCACTCCCATGAGTAGATTACATTATATGGCAAAGGTGAGGGGATTTTACTGATGTAATTAAGGTCTCCATTCACCTGGCTTTGAGTTAATCAGAAGGGAGATTATCCCGGATGAGCCTGACCTAATCAGGTGAGTCCTTTAAAAGAGACTCTAGAGGTCAGAGACTGAAGAAGTCGAAGAGACTCAAAGTAGCACAGAAGCTCTCCTATTGGCCATAAAGAAGCAAACTGCCATGTTGTGGAGAGGGCCACATGGCAGGGGACGGCAGGACGCCTCTAGGAGCTGAGGGCCTCAGTTCTATAAGTACAAAGAATGGAACTCTGCCAAACAACCAGTAAACTTGGAGGAGGACCCCTGCTTTCTGATGAGACCACAGCCCTGGCCGACAACTCGAGTTCAGCCTGGTGAACCCTGAGCAGAGAACCCAGTGAGCCATGTCCAGACTTCTGACCTACAGAAACTGTGCGATAACAAACGGGTGTCGTTTTAAGCCTCTACGTTTGTGGCAATATGTTACACAGCAATAGAAAACGAATACAGGAAATATAGGACCATGTTACAGAAATACCTATTGCTAATAGAACTCCAAAATTCCAACCAAGCCGCACACAAATGTTTAGAACAGGCATTTGTTTATTTGTTTCCCAGACAGTTAGCTCCTAAAAGCTTGACTTCAAGGACCCCTGTTTAAACCCTCTGTAAGCCTCTGAGCTCCACATGCTGAGTGGGAGTAGAGATGGTGTGAGGAAAGATATCAGCTCTGTCAAGCCAACCGAGCTCAGCTGTGAGCTTCTGGCATTGTCCCCTTCCCCACGCCTGGAAAATGGAAGGGCTCATTCACTGTTTGGAGAATGGAGTTAAATTCTGATTGACATAGGGAAGCTGAAACAGCAACAGTACATATTGCAAAAGAGCAGACAATTTATATAAAGAAAGCTTCAGAGATCTCGTTAGATATTTTATTGTGATAAGCATGGAAAGGAAACATAGCTGCATGCTGGCATACCATTAAGACATGATTTAAAACCCCAAGTCATAATTTTAGAAAAATAGCACCTAATTTCAAGGCTAATATCTTTGAAATGATGAGACATTATTTTCATTGACTTTTCAAAAATACGTAAGAAAGATACATCCACTGGAAGTCCCTCCTTTATTTTGGACACTCAGGGAATCAGGGTTCTGTTGGCCTGAGTTACTAACTATCTCTTTGGAAGGCAGAAGCCCCATTTGACATCACCATCACATGTCACAAATAAAATGCATTCCACCCACATGGCATTTCTATGAACACACTCATTGCCTTTGTCTTCTCAAATGGTTGTAACTTTCTGTGCCACTCAGCTCAGAGTAACCTCCCTCCCTTCTGCACTGTAATCTTTCTCATCTCCCTGTAACTTCTTTTTAAGCTTCAACATGGGCCTCTCTGAAGTTCTCTACATAAACCACAAGAGGCTATGACTTCCCACAGCGTTTCTTAATTTCTGGCCTTAGCAACCTACATCCTGAAAACCCCATAGACCTTTGTTTACCTCTTTCTCCATGTAAACAATAAGAAATAGGGAGGGGGATGGCAGAGGCATGACTCATTCAAGAGATGATGTGTTACACTGGGCTTAGACTATTCCTGGACAATATTTCTGTAGTTTATATTAATTGCTCATTTGTGGATGCTCCAACCTCTGAAGAATTAGCACAGATCCATCTGCAAGAAACTGACTTAAAAGAAGATCCCTTAATGCAAGAAAGTTCTGGCCCATGGAACTAACTTGACACACTGAGAGATGTCAGGAACGTGGGGAAGCATTGGGCTGTTTACAAGCAAAGTAGACCACCCATCCCACTTTGCACCAACGTCAGAGCCAACATTCCTCCTTCATCATTCTTCCCTCAGAAATCTGCTACTAGAAGCCTTGTAACCACTGCTGATTGAGAACTGATGACCTCAGGGCCGAGCAGGGCTCCTGCTCTCATAGAATTTACAGATTCATGGACTGTTTTACAATTCTGAATTCTACTGCTTATGTTAGGATATTCTTGGCAAAGAGTAGTGGTTGAACTATGTATCTTGCAATTGGGCAGAAAACTGGCAAGTATTTCTCCAGTTTTCTGTTTTCATAGCTTTTCTGGAATTTGGACCCAGTGCTGTGTGTAGTTTAAAAGGTGGGAAGTACACGCATGCCTCTGTGTGTTTGTGTGTGTGTGTGTGTGTGTGTGTGTGCGTGTGCTGGGGGTAAGGGAACGTGCTTCAGTTAATGCATGTGGGCAGAGGGCCAGAGGCACATCCTATGGAAGTCCGCCAGAGGTTCCTGCCATTATGGAGATTCCATTCACAACATCAAATGCAGTGATTCCCAAAGGATCCTACAGAAGTGGGTGGAAATTCAGTGTTTCTCGTCCTGCTGTGTTTTTTAGCTCCCCTCGAGTGCTGTGCTTTCCTTGGCTGATTACATCACGATGGCCATGCTGACACCGTGCTGTAACCCACCTCAGTTCTCCCTGACACAACTACAGGAACCAAACCTGTCAAAGCCATCCTTTCTCTGATATCTAATTGTAATTCAGTTGATCCTTCAACCTCACCTCTGGCTCTGTCTTCTCAGCACTGAGCTCTGCCCAAAGCCAATCATGCCCTGGAGAATTTTATAGCCTAACAATCATTTCCTCTGGGGACTTTAAACAATGAGCTATTCAGTTGGGATGTGACAATTTTCAGGCACATAGGAGTAGATGTCTATGTCATCTGTGAATATGTAGAAATAGAGTTCACTTACTTTAAACATTATTAGAACTTCTGTCAGTCCCTCCTCTCCCGCCCCATGAAGAAAAGAGAGGCAGAATTTAAATTTAAAATTAAAAATGAAAGAAAGAGATTTTAAGGAATTAAAATGTTAAAAGAAAACTCTTTTGAGCCTCAGTAAATAAATGGTTGCTGAATCTCAGCCTCTTTTGTCCTGTCCGCCTGATGGCTGGGCCCAGTTAGGTTCCCAGTCCTTATGGAAACCACACAGCGGGCCCTTCCCCAGTGGTCCCACATCTTTATTCTGTCTCATTGTCCCCTTGGGATCAGACTTTGATTTGGAATGTATGATTGCTGTGGCGACAGCACATGGTTAACTCTAATATGGATGCAATTTCAATAAATGTTTGTGTTTCTATGAAATGCACACACACGAAACACACACACACAAGTCACAAATAATCAAATTCTTGGGAAAAGCTCCACTTTTTGTTCATCAAGGTCAAGTGTCATTAGGAGCATGGACTAGCCAGCTGTAAAACTTCCATCTGGAAGATTTCTAAGTGGTTGGAATAAACACAAATTAGACTGTACAAAATTCTTAATGTATATTAATTGGTCTGGGAATTTGAAAACTGAAAGAGCTAATACACAGAGAGCTATACAACACGCCAAGGGCCGCTGCAGCCACAGTAACAACAACAACAATAATATACAGTGCTGTAAGGTTATTAAAATCTATTCTATAGTGCACAGAGAAGTACCTGGTTAAAGCTGTTAAATATAATATACGACAGTTGGGGTCTGTTTTCAGTGCAATATATTACATTTGGCAATTAGTGGATATAAAAAAATATATTTTTTGCTTTCAAAAGGTGGAATAAGCCAAAACATAAGGCTTTTCTGATAAATTATAAAAAAGTAATGGGCAGATCTGCTTGGATCGGATAAAGCATGGTTGTTATCACACTTTCTCTGCATATTCAATCCACTTAGCTCAAACCTTAACATACAAAGGTACATATGTATGTGTTTACCATCTGGATAATTGTGTCTCCTTCCGTGCACTTCTTGTAAATATTATTACCCACTTGAAAGCATCCTGTAATTCCCTCCCTATTTTTCCCACTGCCCTTCTCTTCTCTCTTAGCTAAGAAAATACCAGGGAGATAGCGAGAGAACTTTCCTGTGGCTTACTTTCAGTTTCCATTTTTGAGCCATTTTTTAATTCTCAGTGTGGCAGTGTCTGAGTAATTGTATTAGACAATCAACATGGAAATCTTAAAGTGTGGTCCTTAATGTTGTTTTTCTCTATTTTTTTCTTTTTCTTCCTGTTTCCTTCCATCCTTCTTTCCTTCCTTCCTCCCGCCCTCCCTCTCTTCCTTCCTTCCTACTTTCCTTCCTTTCTAGAATTCACTGAAGTATTTCCTAGGTACTAGCTTTTTACTTATTATTTTAATTAAAGCTTATCTTGGTGCCCAACATGTGAAAAGTGAAAATGTCTCTTTAAAATTCTATTTTACAATATAGACAGAGAAGCTAGGCCTTGAGGAACTTAAATTTCACTTAAATACTATACACATTTGGTATCACAGAAGGGCTGGAGGGTGGGGCAGCAAAATAAAGGTAACAATTTACTTTTAGTCTGTCTTTACAAAAGAAAGCCTCTTTCCTAATGAAAAAGTCTCTTCAGCATCTGCTCCCAGAAGCCTGTGGAGAAAACATTTTATGGATGGCTTGAAAGCATCTCTTTTTCAGAGCACATTCACGGTTCCTCAAGAGGTCACCTGGATTGGATTTTCCTGTTCTTAGTTGAGCAACGAACAAGCACTGGATGTGTTTTCCACGGACGAGCTGGTTGTTTCTGGGGTGGAAACATTGTACGTTCCTGAAAAACAGAGCACCAGCTCAGCCTAAAAGATAAGCGTTCAGGTTAGGGTGTGAACCACTCCAAAGGGCCTGGGGGAGCTCTCTCCAGGAGCCAGGTAAGCTCTGCCATGCCTGGACACACACCCATGCCTGCCCTCCTCCCTCCTGGGACCCAGCGGTGCCAGAGAACAAAGCTGTCCTTCTCGAGCATGCATGGCAGCCGACCAGACAAGCACAAACTACTTCCCATCACACCAGCAGCCAGATTTCTACAAAGGACAGGGAGATCTCAATGTGGGCGCCTCTCCACATGCCACCACATGCATGGGCCTGGGGACATTCACCTGAGGGGACCTCCCTGGTCCTCTTATGTTGGAGTGACTTGGGGGAGCTCTTGGGAGGGGCCTGGAGGCTGAGCTGGAAGGTGAGGTGGGGAAGGGGGAAAGGAAAAGAAAAGAGAAAATTACAGGGAAAGGAAAGGCACGACCAGAAGAGAAGCTGAAGTTAGGGGATACCAACAAAAGTGCCGAGAGCGAGTGCAGTGGGGAGGGCAGCCGGGGAGCAACCACACAGGCTGATGTCAGCAGTAGGGCGGGGCTGAGCACGGGGATTGTAGGGAGCATGTGCTGGGCAGGGGGAGGGACACAGTGCCCACCCTACCATCAGATTGGTGAACTGCCACTGCTAACAAGGTTTCCATCATTGCCTGGGAGGCCCTTTGGGGCTGCTGACAACATAAACCAAAGTTACAGTGATTATGGAACCCTCCGATAGGCCAACGTGGAGCTGCATTGATGACCCTGAGAGGCTATCGAGGGGTAATGACCTGGAATCTCAGGCCCTGGGACCTCGGGGAAAGAGCCCCAACTCCAACTTCTATCTGACTGATTCAGAAACAAGGAACTCATTCTATTGGCCTTACATATTGCATAATTCTGATTCTGTAGAATCATTTTGTAGAGTTTTCCCTATTTTCACTTTAATGCAAACGGTGAACACATTCCACAGACAGTGTTTTGGAGAACTATTGCCAAGAGCAATAGTTCTAATACACCCTGAAGATTTGATCATTTCACAACAGGTCCAATCAGTGACTTTCAAAATCAAAAGTGAAGGTCCTCCAGTTTCATAAGTCATGCATCAAACTGAAGCCCCAAACACCAAGTCCTTTGGAGTTTTAACAGTTAATACACATTCTTGAAATTTGTTTTTATATGAAAAGCCTTAGTCTAGAATACTGACACATTTCTAGATTCTGCATTTGTGAGATCTGTACAGTTTCAAGAAGATGGAAGGAATTCTGGTGCCTATTTTCCTGGCGGGAGAGGGTAGTGGCACGGGACAGGGGCTTCAACTTGCCAGAATAGCTGAGACATATTGCCCAAAGCCATTAACACTGTTTATTTTATACTCCCAAGGTGGAAATTTTAACTGTGCATGTTCCTAATAGAATAGCTAACTTGGGTGAGCCCTCATATATGAATGCACAGTTTTATAAATGTCAGTGTGTAAACCAAGCACACTCTAAAAAAAAAAAAGAAAGAAAAGAAAAAAAGGAAAAGAAACCCACAGCATGAGATCCTATAACAGGATTTTCTAAATATATTCTCTGCTGCACTGTAACCCAGAAACATGACCCACCCATTCCTATTTCACACGGATAGAAAAGAACTCTGTGTTGGGCAAGGCCAGCAATTTACAATTCCCATTTTTATGGTTGAGGCAGGTTTGACACACAGCCCTTCAAAAGCTTGTCTAGATTCTCCAAATCTTATTCTTCGTAAGTAACGATTAGCTGTCCACTGAAGGCATTTGTCCTCTGTACCAGCTTCCTGAGGGTTTGGGAAAATATTAGCAATTTCCTCTATGTGACCTCTGCCCCAAATGGAGCCATTGTAGCTAAATGCTCTGAAGTGAGAATCCCCATCAGGGCAAATTTGTCCAGGTCAACACAGGGAGCAACTAGGGTCACTACGTACCTGTTTTACCAAACAAATTGTTAAATCTTCTTGATATTGGAGAACTCATAGAAAATACAGGTGTAGATGAACCTAGGGATGTTGACTAGGAAAGAGAAGAAAAGACAATTACAAAGCAAATGTGTTAGACCAAGGCCCTGTTTCTACCTGTAGGAAGATTAGTTTGCTGCCCTCTAGTGGTCACTTACCACATCTCTCATCCCATTTCTCAAAGGCCTATGTGAACACAAATTTCTACTTCAAGCAAATCAAGCCGGAGAGCCACCTTGAAACATTGGAATCTCACCATCAGTCTTAGGAAAATAACTTTCAAATGCATGTTTCACTGTTCCATAGGGTTCTAGCATCTTCTGACATGTGGAAACAGTCAAATATATTCAAGTACAATAGTGATTTTCCAACATGAACTACAGAAAATTCTATTTATCATTATTCCTCAAATTGTGTTCTCTGTTGCCTTAGGTTTCCCCAGAAGATTGTTTCTCATTGAAATTTTATTTTGACCTCCAATCAATATTATCTGTGCTATTTGACTGCTATTTAAAGACGTGGGGACAGCATCTTAATGAGAGCTCCATGGCTGTGTTTAATAAACAAAATGAGGTGAGAAGCAAAAACGATGAAATAATCTATGCTAAAACTAGTTGTGGAGAGAGAGAGAGAGATTTGGAGAAGTCTCTACAAAGGAAAGATTTACCTTTGAATGCTGTGAAGACCATCTCGACAGTGAAAACTTATTCAGCAAGGCGTCCTGTACCTGCATTGTTTAAAAGAAGCCATTGTAAATTCAACACACCACAAGCACTTTAGACTTTTCTAGGAGCATGAAACTTGTTCTCACCTTCTGATCCCAGAGGCATCCAAAGAGTAAAATGAATAATCCCTGAAAAGGATTGGGAAGAAGTGCATTTTAATCATATTCTATTCTCTGGCAAAATAGGGAGTATTATTAACCTACTGTTGAATTTGTACTATCTCTTTGCACATCCGAGTTTATAGAATGAGTCCAGTAGATGATAATGTTAAAAGGGATGCAGTAGGAGCACACCAAGGGACCTTAAATGTTATGATGTTATAAGGATATTTCCTATTTCCCTATTATCCCCCAATGGTGAACTGGAGATCCTGTTGATTATGCGATTAAATACATCTCTTGTGCCTACAGGACTTGGGCATGGAGTGGAATAATCAGTCCCTTCTAGTCAAGGCTTATTATAAATGTCATTAGACATGAGCCTGATAGTTTGGAGCCATCGGACAAGTAGCATAAGTTAGGATTTGAGTGGTTTTGGCATGAACATCCAAGGAGGCAATGTCTCTACTTCCAGATGCCCTGCCCCTTCACCAGCTCATGGGGGCCTATGCTTACCACCCCTCCACTGGGTGAATCAGAACTAAGCATTCCCTTCCTTGTGTTCCAAAGGCTTGTTGTCTTCACCTCCGCTAAAGCCATTCTAACAATTTGGCTTGTATCATAATGAGTTGAGAGGGAAAAAGGTATTTTTTTGTTTTAGTATAATGGAGTAGAATGTCTACCTTACATAGAGCACACATTCTTTAGCAAGCTTTTCCAGAGAACACACTACGTGGCACACAGCATTCATTTTATTCACCAGATGCTTATTGAGCACCTACTCTGTCTTTTTAGGTGCTAGGGATACAGTGATAAATAGGACAGATGCTATCTCTGACCTGGCAAAGACAGAGCTCATTGAATGCTTATGGAAATTAACTGGAAAAATTATTTGGCTTAATAGTGGTATTGTCATTTAGGAGATAATCGACGACATTAATATAGTCTTGGATAAATAGCAAAATCTAGTGCAGGGAAAGGACTTTCCTGCTATTTGTATATTCAGGGCATTTAGAAGAGAGTCACATATGCAACTAAATTATAATGCAGGTGATAAGAGGTATGAGGTTCCATGGGAACAAAGGAATGTGTCCTTTCTATTTCATTGAGTTCTTGTCATTAACAGTCTTTAGGGCCAGGGCCTCCTCTGGATTAAAATCCTTCCCCATTCCTACTCTTGTTTGTGTTTCTATCATTAATTTGTCCCATCAGCCTAGTCATTTCCTAAGAGTCCTGCACTGCAGAACTTACCTGGAAAGCATTGAGGAGGGTAAATACGATATGGAACACAGCATTGCTCCCCGGGAACACAGTGGCAAGACCAAAACCCCAGGTGAGCCCCAAGAGTGGTGTCAGGACCCCAATGCTCTTGCTGATCTGAAAGATGCTGCTTTTCTCCTGCTTGCTTGGCTTGTCTCCAATGGAAGGTCTCAGGATCTTGGTGATGACCACCACCGTGATGGTCACGTTCACCACCACGATGATTAGTGCTGGGATGATAAAGGCCAGCAGGGCCTTGGTATCCTCCCAGTTGAGCCAACACGCATTCTTCCTCATGTAGACTTCCTGGGGCTGGGTGGCCCCCAACGTGATGACTGAGATGACAAGAGGGCAGCCATAGCCAAGAGAAAATGCAATAGCCTTCTGAATGGACTTGCTTGTGTCACGGAGGATGAAAACCAGGCGGTAGAAGAGCATAAGACCCAGAGTCAGCATCCAGAAGAAGACACTGAGGTAGAAGAAGTGGATGAAGAAGGTGGTGGCCACACAGGCCGTCTCATTGAGTAGGTAGTGATGGTCATCAATGGTGGCGGCCACAATGAACCAGATGTCGGCAACCAGAAGGGAAGCAGAAATGTTCACAATGCAGATGTGACGCATATAGGAAGTCCGATTCTTGGTCACTGATTTCCACACCACGGCTTCCACAACCAGACAGGCCGCTAAGCTCAAGATGGAGAAGCACAGCCCAATGTAGGAAATGATATCCAGTAGTATTTTCAGGAGAGAGTCAGGGTCTGGGGAGTCAGGGGACATGAGGATGGAGAATGATGTTAGATGGTCACAGCTGCAGGAGACAGTGTCTTCATTGACTTCTTTAACATAGCACCCACTGCTGTCCCACCCCCCTGTATGGTTGGCGAGGTTGAAGTTCCAGAAGACACATTGTGGTATCCCGCCTAAAGGGTTGTTGTTCTTAAAAGTCATTGAAATCCTGAATGGCATGGTTATATTGTGGCTGACAGTGGTTGTCATCACTAAGCTGTTTATAAAATTCTTTGCCTCAACATCCTGGGCAATAATGGCTTTGAGAGTTGGGAAAGCCACAGTGACAATAGATGAATCTGGCTGCAGGTTTTCCAGCTGGCACTCATCAATGGCCACATTGCCCCAGAGGTCAGAGTCTAAGAAAACAAAGCTCTGTTTGTAGGGTTTTGGGTCGCCAGATTTTATTACCATGCTCTTCATCTGTACGTTAGTTTGGGAGATGGACAAAAAGGTGCTATCTTCTGACCGTAATGCTCGGGAAAATCTTTCCACTGAATCCAGTAGCTGTGAGCTCTGATTGGTCTGTTGTTGTTGTAACACCTTCCAGGTACTCAAGATGGACTTGCTGAGGATGGCGTTAACCGTAGAGAGAACATGCTGTAATTGACATGGCATGGGATCAAACCAACCAAATTCTTTCAATCATGCAAGAGAAAAAAAATAACATCTCCCTGGAAACTGGTAAAGTGGGTACAGGTAAGAGGAAAAGAAGAGAAAAATGAGGCATCACAGGCTATGGAGATCTGTGATACACCTTCTTATGGCAGGGAGTTAGCAGAGACTAGACCTCAAGGCTGTGAGACTTTGTTAAACATTTAGCAACAGTGACAGTGAGAACCACCACCCTCTCCCCCACGACCCACTAAGGCCAAGTCAGCAGGCTGGCAGAGAGATTTATTAATTGTTTTATTTTATTTTAAATCTCAAGCCTACAAAGGCTTTTTGGTGGGTGATATTTCATCAGCATGGGTGAGGTAGTCTCAGAAGACCCTCTCAAATGCTGAGCATCAAATGAGCAATTGAGGGTTGTCAAATGCATCTTTGTTTTTTGCTAAACATATTGATTCTCTCTCCCATAAACTTGGGCATATCATTTTCCATTTGTGCCTTCTCTCAATATAATTTCTCTGCCCTTCTTTGCCTTGTTCTGTTCTCTGAAACTATAAGCCCTATAGTTAGTTGAATGGTGGCCCCCAAAACAACATGTCCTAATACCCTAATACCCTGTGAACGTGAACTTATTTGGAGAAAGGATCTTTGTAGATGTAGTTAAGTTAAGGATCTTGAGAGGAAATCATCCTGCATGACTTAGGTGGGCCCTACATCCAATGATAGTATCCTTATAAGAGACAGAAGAGAAGAAGATAAATGCAGAAGAGGAGAAGGCTGTGCGAAGACAAAGTCGGAGATTGGCATGAGGCAGACACAAGCCAAAGAATGCCTGGAGCCAGCAGCAGCTGGAAGAGGCAAGAAAAGATTCTCCCCTAGAGCTTCAGAGGGAACAATGCCCTGCAGATACCTTGATTTCAGATGTCTAGCTTCAAGAACTGTGAGAGAATAAGTTTCTGCCATTGTAAGCTATCCAGTTTGTGGCAATTTGTTATGGCAGCCCTAGGAAACTTATATAACTTTTTTGGACTCTTGTTTCCCAAGCTGCTTGCCAGTTGGCATCTGGTTGGGTTTGGCTAATGGGAAGCTTTAGCAGGAGATGGGTGGAGAGGGAAGAAAGAAGATGAAATATATTTTTCCTACTATCCCCTGCACCCCCATTCCCATTCTCCTCAGCACATCTTTGGCAATAGCTATGTCCTTCAAGACTGTAGCTCCTGCTGAGCAACCCCTCCTCCACGGGTCCAGCTCTCACTGGCTGTGAGTGCACTATTTCCTCTCCTTTCTCCTTTAGTCCTTGGGGTAGTTATGGCTCCTAGATGTTGCTGGTCTCGGGATGACTCACCACCTTTTTTTTTTAACCCTAGATTTACCTCTGTAAATATCCCTTCATTGAAGTCTCTTCATCTGAATTCTTGTCGGTGAATCCCCTTTCCTCCTAGAATCCTGTTTGCTTCCAAGTTCAGGTGTAGTGCTAGACCATTGAGAATCCTACCTTGTACCTATTCTGAAAACCTTTAATTCCTAGTTTTCCTAGAAAGCAGATAAGAATTCCTTCTTTTTTAATGAACAAACTAAAGCAGAGATTCACTAAAGAAATCTTCTTAAGGTCCCCAAATGAATACCGGAAACACTCCCTGATGTCCTAGAAGCCATAGGTGGAGAACATGTTACATGACTCTGGAAAAGACAGAGAAGAAGCCACAACAGGGAGGAGATATGTTTCTTGACCACAAGTCCTGAGGGGTGAAAAGATGAGATCCAAAACTCCTCCAAGGCTTAAACCAACTCACCGTCATCATTTCTGAATTCACTTGGGTTGGAACTGTTGAAAGCAAATCAAGGATGTTAATGGTGGCTCCCAGGCTCCCAGGAAATGAGCTGACTTCATTTTCCACCTTGCCTGTGCTAATAGAAAGATCCTTTAGGTATGTAGGGAGCTTCTCGTCCTGAGTGGGGCTCTTGATCAAAGCCTAGTAAAACAAAAGCCAACACAAAAAGACAAACAAAACAACTTGCCAATCAGTCCAATGATCAAATCCTGCTGATCCATCCATGACAAAATCTCTCATATCTATAGTTTCCTTTTTCCTTCATTCCCATAAGTATATCCCATAAGATAACTTACTTATCTCTTAAACTATCTGTGTGTGCTCTTCAGAACAGAATATTACATAAGAAGGGAAACAGTAAAACAGATGTCAACCTGATGACTAGTTGGAAAAAAAAAGAGAAAGTAGATGTGATTGCTGGAGAACTAGATTAAAGTTGAGTAGAATTGTCACTTGGATAGTCAATGGAAGCATATTTGCTACTCTTTGCTTTTTCTTATCACTTATTTTGCTGATCATTAGGGTGACCATCCCAATTTTCCTGGGACAGTTCTGGTGTATATCTGCTGTCCCAATGTAATTAGATAGTGCCCTCTTTTATTTTCAAAAAGTGTCCTAGTTTGGATGATAAATTATATGGTCACACTATCTAAAAGATCACACCTGTATTTTCTAATTATCTATCTTCTACTTATAATCAAAGAATGAACTCAAATTCTGTCTTCTCCATGAAGAACTCTGATGAGTGTTCCAACCCAGAGGAGTTTCTTCCTCTGAATGCATAAGTATTTGTTTTATTTAACACATGTCATATTTGTGACATCTTTCCTAGTGTCATCTTGTGTTTTAATTTTGATATCGCTCCACTTAAATGATAAGCTCCTTAATGACATGAACAATGTGTTGTTTTTCTTTATATCCTTCTCATATCGCATAATGCCTAACATAACACAAATCATTTGACTTGGCACATAGTAGGTGTTCAATAATATATGTTGAATGGATAAGTCAAATGGAGCGTGATAGGCCAGCATGCCCCTTTTCTATTGAAAATGTATTTGGGTATCTAGAATCAAGACCAGGGCCCAAAGTTGAGTTAAAATTAGTATAATTTCTATCTTTCTCAGTTAGGATGATTTATATCCCCAGTGCTTCATCAATCAAGGTCTAACTCAGATGCCAAGTTTTTCTAGCAGAACTTCCTGATTATCCTAGCCAAAATTAGTATGTACAACATCTGTATTCTCTATCAAATCAGCGGTCAAGTTCTGATTTGGCCTCTTTACTCGGATAGCACTTATAATAATGCTTTGCACATATAGGTATTTTAATGAATTTGGTGTAAGACAAGAGGACAGACAGAAGATAATTAGATAAAACACAAATCAATATCACCCCTTCCCCTTAGCTCTTCTTCCAAGGGTGAGAGGATTTGGAACCAGTTGTCTGAAGATGTCACCATTGGCTATAACCCCACTAGTTGCCTCCTTAGTGTTTATTTATTGTAACTCATGGAATTTAGGAGTCTTTAACTGTCAACAACTTAGGTATGAGGTGACATTTATTCATTTTGTTGGAAAGAAAGGAATTTTCCCCTACCACATGAAAGTAACCTCTGTGCTAGGTAAGAGAGGCAGGCTAGTCCCTTCTTTTATAACTATAGGCCACCTCTAAGGATTGAGGAAATCTCAAACCTGTAAAAACATAAAGCCCCACTATTTTTATTTTCCACCGATGAACCTTATTTTTTATATTGCTTTTCATTCTGAAAAGATTAGAGCTATTTTTCTGATATCAAAATCATTCAAAGGAGAGCGGATAGAGAGGATAGTACTACCTATACCTTGGAGCTAACGGAAACAAGATACTGAGATGACAAGGTGAGGGTACACAGCTGTTCCTAGAGCAGAACACATATTTTTTTGCCTCCATATTGACATTTAAGCAAATTTTTAAGCATTTCTAGGGTTGCATCTTCTTTGGAAACAAAGTTGTTTTGAGAGCAACACAAACCAACCCAAGGCCCATTTTCCTAAGTGCTGAGATACACAAGCTAGACAGATCTCCCCACGAAGAGCTCAGTCAGAGGTCTCAGGATCACCTTGGCCAGCTGGAGCAGACCATTTATTGTGGCAGAGATGCAGTTGTTTCTCTTCACCTTCCACTGGGAGCCTACACATTCATAAGTTATGATTCCACCAGCGGGACCTCCAGGGCTGCTGGGAACGTCCGAGAACTGACACAGCTTCTGGATGACTCGCCCAGGCTCCCCAGCACCTATTATGGGATCCTGGCATGTGATGTTCTCCTCTGCATTGGAAACATGGGAATAAAAGGGACAATTGAAAGGAGGAGAAAACATAGTGGAAACAGGGTCAAGCCAGGTGGAATTTTGATGTTTGAATTGATCTTTCTCTTCACTTCCAGTGAGATTTTCAGTTACCCAATTTCTTTATTTTGCTCCTGATTTCTCAAAGCCCCAGTGCTTTCCACACAAATCTGACTTTAATCTGCACTTGCTTTTCCTAACAGAATTTATGTCCTCTATGCCTCATTCCCACCTCCAATCCCCAGGAATCATCTCTCTGCTGCCTGCAAAATCGAAGCCATGGAAAATAATGAGAACTTAAAGTGCACTCAGCCAGATAAGAGATATTCAGTTTACTAGGATTTGTAGGGATATAATGCCTTCACCCAAAGGATTCTCATCCTGGCGTATTAGAATCACCTGGGGAGCTTGGAAAACACCAATGTCCGGGCTCACTCCAGCCGAGGTAAATCAGAACCTCTTGGGCTGGGATTTGGGCATCAGTAGTTTTTTAAGCTTCCGCAGTGATTCCAGTGTGCAGCCAAGGTTGAGAAGCCCTGCCTTCATCCAAAGATATAATTAGCAGTAGGAATTCTGGGCACCCACAACCTGAAGATTCTAGGCAATATTTGCAAGGATTTGTTCCTTCTGTTTTCCCTGAAAGATGACTCTATTTCACCTCTACTCTAGAGGAGACTTGAATGGGAAAATGACATCTGTTGCAAAATCTCTAATCTCCAAGGGACACTGACTCTCTGATGTGCAGATCCCTCTCTCACCAACTTTTAAATTTAGCATTAATTGAGTCCTCAGCCATTGTATAAAATCTTAAAATATGTGAGTAATGTTCTACTAGGAAAATGAAATGGAATCAGAGTTGATATGAAGAAAGAGAAGAAGAACAAACATAAAACATGTTGATGCCTGGACTAAAATGGAGGGACAAGGAAGAATTTACCTTAGCTGCCCCCTGGAAGAGGTCTTCTTGATAGCGTCAGTGGACAGTGCTTCAGAGAGAGATAGGGAACTCTAAATTGCATTCTACTTTGGTGTCCAGGGCTTAGTTATCAATACACATGAGAATGACCACAAATCAGTGAACTCAAAGGAGCTGGCTGATAGAGCCATGGACCCTTCAGAGATCAGGGGTCCTATTACAGAGAAGATTTCTGGGAGAGGGGTCACTTATGGTGGAAGCCCAGGACCATCATTTACACACTTGCCCCTCTGTTGTCGTTAAGGAGAGCTCTTTGGCATGGGCTGTTACAGAGATGTCTCAACAAATCATGACCTTTTACCTTGAAAATGTTATGTGGGGGGATATTGGCTCAGTGATGACAAAGGATGGAAAAGACAGTTGCCTAATGTTTAGATCGATTCTTTTCGTGTAGCCCTGTCTCAGGGAAACAATGCTAGTGGGGACACCCTTCCTTTGCTGAAACCTCAGAGGAGTCTCAGCCCCACACAGACACTGTGCACTCTTATCTGCTGGGGGTGGTACACAGCCTCCCAGACTCAGCTGAAATATGGCTTCGTCGGCAAGGCTCCTTGATCACTTCCTCCTCACCCATCAACAGCAGAGTTATGCCAGGCAGCCTCAGCTGGCCGCCCACAACGTCTCTAGTTTAGCACTTACCACATTATACGTGATAACATTTTTTATTGCATCTCTCTCTCCCGTAGGCTCGAGGCCAGGAAACATGGCTTATTTCTTTTCAAATCTCCACATTTACCCCAAGGCCTGCCACATGAAGGTGCTCGACATACATTTATTGGATGGATGAATGAAGGAGTGATTGAAAAAATGAATCCCTGGTCATGATTATAACACTTTAAAGTAATTTAAAATGCTCTCACCAAGAACCAGATTAAGCTTCATAGACTGGCTCCGGACTGAATTATTAGCGGCATTGGTAAAGTGACAAAACACGTCAACAGTTTTTGGACACCGGGAAATTGAGTTTGCCATGAAATCGTATCTGTAGCACACTTGCTTTCCATTAACTTCTTTTGCTAAGATAGAATTGTTGAAAGAATTAAGTCACAACATGAGTATCCAAAGCACAAATTTTGTTAGAAGGATCCAGTATGGGTAAACTTGTCCACACTCTTCCCAGGAATGGGCCACATGCACTTTTAATGTGGTTTTACTTGCTTACCTTTTGCCTCCAGCTCTTAGAAGTAAGTAAGCCCACATTTGCATGGGTGCTAGCCAAAACTTTACCTCCACCATTCATGACTCCAAATCTGTGCCCACACATTTTTCGACAATCAAAATACCTTCTCAGCATCTCTCAAATCTCTCTACCTATCTAAATCCCATCACATCCTGGGCATTTATTCTATCCTGCCTTCCCCACATTGGTTTAGAGTCACCTCCAATAGGGTCTGTCTCCTCCATGAGACCATAAGGTGTTGGAAAGAAAATACCTAGTCTTATTTATCTTTGCATCTCCCAGTGCCTAGCCCAGTATTTGGCATATAGCACTGAACACATGCAAGTTGAACACAGAATGTTGAGATGTTTGAATATTTTAATAACCAGATTGATTCCATGCCCCCTACCATGTAGCCTTCTCCAAACTTTTTATTGGATCCTCGCTGCTCTGAATTTCCACTGTTCTTTAGATCTGTATTACTCATTTTGGATATTTAATGTTATATGCATTATCTTTTATGACATGAGCCCTTCTAGATATTAACATATGTATTCTACTTCTTTTGTATCCTTTCCATTGCCTGCTATGGTGTTTTGCATTGAGCAGGTCCCCAAAAATAGTTCTTGAAAGAATGAATAAGCTTATAAAACCCTCATGAAGATGTCTATGTTTTGAGATTTGGGATTGTGAGCTCATATTTGGTTGACCTTTATCTGTAGGAATCCTGAAGGATCTGGACTGAAGTACATTCTATCAGAGAGGATTTGAATTTTTTTTTCCAAGTGCCATCAGTGCTACCAACAGACCACTTTAAGATAATTTTAAGTTAAGATAATTAACTTTAAGTTAATTATCCTTCAGCTTGAAGTTCCTGGACCACACAGGCAGTATAATTTCAAACCCCAAACCTGAGTGAAGGCAGGACACTTGTAATTCTCAGGGGAAAATTTTGCCCAACCAGAGATGAGGCCAAGCTCTTAACTCTGGCAGATGAATTTTGTTTTCCTAGCCTATTCTTATGTCACCCTTTGAGGGTCCTGACATCATGCTAGTAGGGTGGTGGTGCCTCAGTTACTGCACAGGAAGCAAGGCCTCTCCTTTCATGTCCTTTAGAGCCTTAAATCCCAAGGTTTTGGGTTTCTGATATTGACAAATGCTCTCAGGGATGCCCCAAAGTTAGTCAAAGCATTATCTCTATTTTTCTTTTCCTCTACATTTTTGGCCCTTAGTTATTCCTCTTACTTTCTTACATGCTCAACAGTGCATTTAAAAAGATTTTTGTAGAACATGTGGGATTTTTAGAGCATGCTGATTCATACCATGGAGTGAAGGACTATCAGAACATCTAGTTTACTATGTTGAGGAAGCAGAAAGCCTGTGAAGGTATCTTAATACCATCTTCAACAGTTCCCACTAAGGAGAATGGGCTCCACTCTCACAGACTCTTAAGATTTTGCCACAACCACAAGACACTGGCCACATAGCAAAATAGAAGATAATGAAGTCTCATGGGATTCTTCTCTGTTACATTCCATCTCTGATACAGTCCGTAGTTTCTTGAATTCTATTTTAAGAGTAAATTTTTAGACTTCACATATATGAAATAATATGTCCTAACAATTCATCAGTTGGCCTCTTACCAGCAGGAAAGGATGAAGAATCTATATGGAAAGTTACTCTGTAGTCTTCATCCTCCTCTATGCAGCACTTGAAGTGGTGGGAACCTCTGCGTGACACTATAGCTTCCAAAGGATCAACCATGATGTTTGGCTCTAGAGGCAGCGGGTGAACGATGACGTCTTTGCTCGCAACACTGTATGAATTCTTATATCTAAATATGCAGTAATAGGTTCCTGAGTGGAAGGAGACAAAAATGAGATGGAATGAAATCATCGTTCCAAAAAGGCATTTGCTGGGAAGGTTAAGAAGAGGCTTAGTTTTCCCTCTCAAGCTTGGGCAAGTGCACACCACACCACCTTGGACACTGGAGGAGAAAATGCATGATCGACTCCCCTTCTGGTTCGCTATGTATTTGAAGGACTAACCAACAGCCACCTAAATATTCACTTACTTTCAGATAAAATTAAATGGCTTATCCAAAATCATACAGCTTGTTAGGGGTGGAACTGGGTTTCAAACCAGGTTCCTGATACCTGCCCCAAGGCTCTTTCATTAACCTGGGGAATAAATGGGAATTTTGGTACATGCTGGGATGGAGAGAATTGGAAGAGAGCTGTGAGCCAGCTGGAGCACTGGGGGGGTCCGCATCTCTGAGCGATTAGGCTCTTCCGTGTCCAGGACACCATGGCACCATCAAGGAGTGAAGACAGAGAGGGAGTTAGTTCTTGGGAGAGCTTGACCTATGGACCCTGAGGTTAGATGTCTGACTCTTCTCTATAAAAGTCTAAAGATGAGAGGCTAGCTGACCGTGCTGGAGTGGGAAGAGAACACTTCAGGAGGAATAGCCTACACAGCCAGTGCTTGGGGGGCAGAGTGGGCTGTGGAAAGTACTTGGGCTGAGCATCTTGAAAGGGCCTTTTCCCAGTGGACTTTGCACTAGGGGCCATCAGATGATGAGCTACCATTTGAGCCACTGCCACAGAACAGTAGAGGAAGATTATAATAGCACCTACAGCTAAGGGAGACCCTTCGATTTTGTATATACTACTTCTCTTTGCTCCGTCACTGGAGGAGCCAGAGCAGGAGCTAGCCAGAGGGAACCTAGAACGAGGGCAGAGAAGAAACTCCTTTCCATTCCTGTTGAGAGGCAGGGAAACTTAAATTCAAGATAAAATAAAAGGGTTGTTGATTTAGAGGAGAATAGATTTTTTTTTAGTCCCTGAGTATGGGACCATTAATAGTGTAATGTGACTGGAAAAGCTCCTCCTAAGTCATGGCCCAGTCATAGGAGAGAGCAATAGGACAGAGTAGGTGTGAGTTTGCAACAGGAGAAAAATACTCCCATTTCCTGATTGTATACTACCAAGTCCAAACTATAACTAGTTATTTCTATAAGGTTGCCTAGGCTCTACAGGCAGAAATAAGGAAGACCTGGGACTCACGGGATCTGGACTGATTAACCTGATAGTTAATGAAAGGCTTCAGGTGGAATGAGTAAGATTTGGCCACTGGAGCCAGCCTTAGTTTCCCCCTGGCTCTGCCATTTACCAGACGGATAACCTCAGGTAATTGACTCACCCTCATTGGGCCTCAGGTTCCCCACCTGTAAAATGGCGATAATAATAGCACTATCTTCTAGGTTTATTCTTTTAAGTGAATTAATACACTTAAATACTTAGCACAGTGCCTATCACATAGTAAGGGCTCAACAAATGTCAGCCACTACTGGAGCAGTTTATCAAATTCTCTTTTTATTTTTTTTCCCCCAAATTTGTGTTTCCTCCCAACATGAACAAGGTACAGAGATAAATAGGAAACAAAAATGTTTCTTTCTTTGGAACCAGGCATATAAAAGCTTTACCTAGATTTTTTATAGCACAGTTGGGTGAAACACTCCCAAGAGTCTGGTAAAAGTACTTTTAAGAACAATTCTCTTTTGGGGTTGGCCCAGTGGTGTAGTGGTTAAGTTCGTGCACTCTGCTTTGGTGGCCCAGGGTTTGCAGTTTGGGATCCCAGGCGTGGACATACACACCACTTATCAAGCCATGCTGTGGCAGGCATCCCACATATAAAGTAGAGGAAGATGGTCATGGTTGTTAGCCCAGGGCCAGTCTTCCTCAGCAAAAAAAGAGGAGGATTGGCAATAGATGTTAGCTCAGGGCTAATCTTCCTCACCAAAAAAAAAAAAAAAAAATTCCTTTCTTAACTTCATGGTAGGAGCACAGGCTCTAGAATCAGAGATACTAACTCCAATCCTGACTCTACAACTGCAGTTGTGGAAGCCTGGGTGCATTTGTTATTCTCTCTGAGCCTCAGTTTCCACATCTGTAAAATGAGAATAATGACCTCTTCCCCCAAGGTGCTGATGCCTTAAATGTGACGACACATTTAATGTAAAGTGGCTGGCATAGGTGTATCCCAGGACGGGCCCTCTGGGGATGGTAACTGTTATGGTGTGTTTCCAGGGGTCCAGGCAGCAGAGCAGGGTATCTGGCCTTTCACTCACCCGTCCAGTCCCTGGTCGAGGTCTTCACTATCAGTACCGACTCTGCTCCATCAGGATACCTCCTTGTGGTATAGAACCTTTGGTGTATTTTAATTCCAGAAGAAGTGTTCCAGTACACCTCATCATAGTTACTCACATCACTGATGCACTTTATAGAAAAGTTTTGTCCCTCAGAAACAGAAATTGGTTCCGGGGTTATTGTTAGGTTGGCTGAAAGAAGGCAAACAAAACAGACAAAAGAAAACTGACAACAAGCACAATGTTTAGTCTTTCCGGTGACATCGACACACAAGTGAAATTTAAGATAAAGATAGAAAGCATGGACCGTCCTGACTCTACTTGTGTCAACGCGGGATTGGCACCTTGCTGTTCCTGGGCTTTACCTGTTTCTAGGCTGTTCCTGGTGGTGCTCTGAACTGTACTCATTTCCGTCACATGCCTTAGGAACTCGTGCACTTCCCCTTTGTGGCTGGAATTATCTCCTGATGATCAGCAGGGCAAAAGGTTGCAAACTTAGGGGTGTTGACTTAACCCAAGCTCCCCTCCATCCTCTCCCGTGACACCTCAAGGGAGACCAAATGTCTCTGTTCTTGTGACAATTCCATTCTATACTCTTTTAAAATACCCCTTTAAAAACAATACCACATTTTATTTTAATTCCTCTCTCTCTACTTCTCGGTAAAAAGTGACCCTCTCAAGAACAGGACTCTCTCTTCCGTGTCTTTGCATCCCCAGCACTTAGCAGTGGATCTAGTACACGGTCAGTGCTTACTAAGCAGAAGACTGATTTCTGGAACTACATTTTTAGTAGTGGGATCGTGAAGTTTATTGCCCAAATAATTACATGTGGACTCTCTCAGGCAAACTGGGATGTGTGGGATCCTAACTATAAGTCTCTACATTTACTCCTCTAAGAATCTCCTCATAGATTCATGAGGAATTATTCATCAAAAATGTTAACAAGACCCTTACAAATATAAAAGCTTGTATGACCATTCCACTGTTTTTGCCTCTGAATCTGTCTTTCCACTCCTCTTTGAGCATGTCCTCTAGATAGTTGACATTTCAAAAGGCCACTCGTTTCTGTCTTCCATAGGTGAACAACTTCATGCCTTGAGCCCGCTGATGCTGGCCTGCTATTCCAATCAGTGTAAAATCTTATTCTTAGTCATAATCAAAAGAAATCCGGGCTTTCCATAGTACTCTTTAGAAGTAGAGCCAAATGTTCAGAATTCTGAAGCCAAGCAAGCATGGATTAACGCGTCCCTCGCATGCCCCTCACTGTGTTGGGATCTTGAGATGCCTTTTTAAGGTTTAGCGGAAAGAGTAGAAAGGCTCATGGAATCATGAATTTGGTTCTCTTGCTTCTCAGTTGAGGTCCAAACTACCAGACCAGTGGTTTTCAGCAAAGGCTAAATATGACCCTAAAGACACCCAAAAGCTCACATAATCAGTACAACTCGCAGAGTTAAAACTTGCGGTGGACGACTGCTCTCGCTATAGGAAACCACAAATTGCTCAAAAAACCCGCCAACTCTTCTACAGCAACAATATTTTCAGATAAACCTGATCTAGCTCTTTGTAAAAATGCTAAGTCATGGTTACAGAAAACCAGTCCTTTCTCCAAGTTGTTCAGAGGGGGGTCTGATGATTTATTTAAATAGTTCCTTTTTGTAAGATGAGTGAAAAAACAAGTTTGCCCCATTTTTGCAGGTGGGGATGAAGTTATAAATGCTTTATTATGTGAGGAGAAGAAATGATACTTTTAAGAAGCCTACTGAAGCTGAATTAATTGAAATATAAAAAACACTTGTTACAACCATAAAATAAGCACAAAGTTTCAGATTATTAAAGGTTTCTGCAGCATTCTCTCCAGAATAGGTGAAACGGGAGAGGTGGAAGGACAGAGGGAGGAGAAGGGTGGTGGGGAATGAGCCAGGCTATTGGAATTCAAGGGAAGGAGAACGAGATTATGGGAGGAAAAAGGGGGAAATTAGGGGTGTTATCCTCATTATAAACTCAATGATCATTTAGGACTAATCTGAGTGTGAAACTCTACCTCCCAGGCCACTTTCGTGTTACCAGCACAATGCAGGCCCTGGCTTCCCTGCAGCCACTGGTCCCCATTCCTACCCTTCCCAGATTCTAATGACTTCATCTGCATTTAAATGGCAGAAGGGACGATCCTCTTCTGTCTCCCACTGTGGGATCTACCCCAACCACCTACCTGGAAGGCCCTGCTTTATTGCTCATAGATATTCCCAAGTGATCAGCAGCCCTTGGTTTAAGGTGCAAGGCTCTAAATTCTAGTGAACGAGTCCTTACCCACAGAGGTGAAAGTCACTTCTATGTTCTTACTGCCTCTGGCTCCGTGGGCGCTGGTGAACTCACACGTGTAGACGACCTTGGTTCCAGCCGACCCACTTAGACACTGAGTTCCGTTGGCCTGGAGGGTGTACCTGCTGCAGCTGGAGTCCATGTCTGTGTCAGAGTTTTCTGCAATGACATAAGTAGTTCTTCTGCCGTCACAGTTGGCTGACTCTCGGATTTAGCAGCAAAGAGGCCACATCAGTGAAAAAGCGTTATTATTTAAATTCGATTTCTTCTCTTTGAATGGAGAGGCAGGATTGTACAGTGGTTAGGTCTGCAGGCTCAGGAGCCAGGTGGCCTAGCAGCAGATCCCAAACTTTACCCCTTTCTGGCAGGGTGTTGTTGAGAAAGTCACTAAACTACTCTGTGCCTCAGTTTCTCAGTAAAATGGGCATAAATAATAACAGCTATGGCCCAGGACTATAGTCAGGTAAAATGAGTTAATATACGTAAACGCTTAGAACAGCTCCTGGCTGGGACCTGCCCCTAACAAAGACCACTAATGATAGTCGTTTAAGTGTGAAAAATAAAAAAAGAGTTTGGATACGTTTTCAACTGGAAGGAAAAAAGATGCCAGATTGTTTAGACTATTGTTATTGAAAAGAGGAAGAAACAAGACTGGGACATCTGATATCCATCCCATTTGAGAAATCTTTTCGTAACTTATTCTCTCCTTCCTAGTCTATATGTTTTAGTGGAAGCTTCGACTTCATGCTTTTTCAGGTTATCAGCAGTTTACCCTTCAAAACAGCTTCCTTTCCATTCCCAAGATGCCCTCCAAGCCATCTTCACTTCTTGCCTACGGCTCTATAACACCCTCCTGGCGAATTTTTTCTGCTCCAGTCCCTTCACTCTCTCCTCCAACATTGCTTGCTGCCATGTACCCTTAAGACATTCTTCAAACACTGTCAATCTTCCAAAAATTAAAGAAAAAGAATAAACTTCTGATTAGCTCCAATGTAAATGCATCTCTTTCAGCCTTGGCTGGATGATCAATGATATTTGAAATATTTTTATTGATATATAACCAGCTTTTTTCCTCAGTTCCCAAAACGGTTGTTCATAACACCAAACTGGTTTGTATCTTCACCAGCCTTGACTAATTACCTCCTACTTCATGGGCACGAGTGTCCCTACTCATCTCTAAGGCTCACCCCTCCAGTTATTTTTGGAAAGCCCACTTCCTCCAGTGCCTCCAGGACCTTATTCTGTCCTTTATCTTTCCTCTCCCCTGTGTCTTTAATCTTTCCTCACTTCAACCATCAGATATGCTCAAGTCTTCCCTTCCTAAAGTAATCCTTGCCCAATCTAAAAGCTCCCCTAGACACCACCACATTTCTTCCTCTCTTCATACCATGTCGCTTCTGCATTCACCACCTTTAGTCTTTCATTCCCACTTTTCAGCAAACCACTGCAATTTGCCTCTTCTCCCTATACTCCACCTAAGGTGTTCCTTTAAGGCCAACTGAGACTCCTTCTTTTCCACATCCAGTGGCTTCTTCTCATGCTCCCTGGACTGCAGCATCCCATTCTGCACACTTTCCCTGTGACTTGGCTCACTTGATTCCATAGGTCCCTCCTTCTTCTTCTCTCTCTTCATCCTTCTGGGTCTTCCTCCCAGGATCCTCTCCCCGCTGTTCCCTTTTTACATATTGGCGTTCCCCATGATATTGGCCTCCCCAAGCATCCTGATATGGGCTCTTTCCTTACCTTTTTCTCTACTCTCTCGCTGGGCAATCTCATCTACACACATGGCTCCTATTATATCCTGTATTTGGATGACTCCCTACTCTATCTCCAAGAGAAACCTCTTGTTGGAAACTCTAGAAGAAAATTCCCAAGTGCCAATGCGATGTCTTAGGTACCGCCAACTCAACATGTCCAATTAAGAACTCATCTTTCTTCTCTCCAGGCAAAATATGCACATCTTCTAATGTTTCTTCTCTTTGCTATTGGCAGTTCACAAAATTAAGAATCTTTAAGTCATCTTTAATTACTTGCATTTCCTCACATTCCACTTCCACTCAGTTGTAAAATCTTTTAGATTGCACCTTTGAAACATCTCACAACTGTCTTATCCACTCCAACCTGTGGTTACCTGCCTGGGTCCCGTTATCTATTATCTGCCAATTGCATACTCTTGAAACTGAATCTCTATTTTCAGCTAATTGCCCCTTCAATCTATTGGCTACACAACCTTAAAATTTATTTTTATTTTCTAAAATTTATTTTTCTAAAGTTCAGCCCTGATCATTTCACTTCTCTCCTTTAACCTTTAAAATCTTACCATTGCCTACAAAATAAAATAATATCTCCTTAGCGTAGTATATGTATTTGTTCACAGTATGATTTCAATCTGCCTCTGTTCTCTTTATTTCATTCTATATTCCTCTCTTACAGACTAGGTCACGGCCTGGCTCTTCAAAATGCCCGTAGCTTCATGCCTTTATGCCTGGGTTCACATCTAGAATATTCTCCTTCCCTCTTCCTCCTGTTGACTCTTACTCATCCTTCAAGGCCCAGCTTCCTCATCAAACTAATGTGCAAGACAATGAACTATGTCAGATGGATTATATATGGAGATGTTCAAAAATAATTGTAATGCACAGTAGATAGATTTCATAAGAGAAATAAGTATAATATGGAGATTAAAGAAATAAGTATATTATGGAGATAAATATATTATGGAGGGGTGTTTTAGTTGGGAGACTAGGGAAGATTTCAGAGAAGAAGGAAGATTTGCTCTAGGCCTGGAAAGAAATAGATAGAATGGTGGCTGTGCTGTTCTGGTGTGCAGCTGTGTGTGTGTGTGTGAACCAGTACTCCTTGGAGAACTTGGCCTTCCATTAAGCTGCTTCAGGAGCTGGGGCTGGGTGGGGGAGTGGGAGAGTGATAAGCTATGTGGGCTGTAAGCCCCCCACGCTTTTTACAACTCAAGTGGCTCCATTCTGGTGTGCTTTACCCATCAGATGTGTGGTTCTCAACCAAGGGTGATTTGGCCACCCTGGGGGGCATTTGGCAATATTCAGAGACAGTTTTGATTGTTACTACCAGGGGTGCTGCTGGCATCTAGTGAGTAGAGGCCAAAGATGTTGATAAACACCTTGCAATGCACAGGACAGCTAGCCTCAGCAAAGAATTATCAGGCCCCAAATGTCACTAGCGCCAAGGTTGAGAAATCTTGCATTGGACAACCACATAAGACTTTTCTTGAAGAAAGGATTGTACGGTTAAATCAGAAAACCATTGGTGTACACGGAAGCACAGAAGCAGCAGTGTGCTAGTCACGGTTGCGGAAAGCTAAGTAGCCCTGTTAGGCTGAAACACACAGGAAAAGAGTGGAGATGAGGCTCCAAGGAGATAGTGAACTCTGAAAACAAAAGCAAGACCTCTGAATCAGCAGCATTCACGTTGTCCTTCACACAACACCCCTGCGGCTGTGCAACTCGGGGTCCAGCACGGAAGGTACTGAATGCAGCTAATTAAGTTGGTGCTCTGCTTTCTGGAGAAGAGATGGGAGGCAATTACAAGTTTGCTGCTCAAGGTTAGATAATATCCAATGAAGATTCCCCACCACACTGAGGATAAGTGAGGGAATGGTTTTTAAGGCTATCGTCAGAAAATAGTTATTGTGGCAAATTCAATGTAGTCAACTTGGTTTTAAATGTTTACATTTATTATCTTGGTTTTTCTCCCTCTAAAAGTCTTGTAAAATAGGTGCCATTATCACTATTCAACAGATGAAGGTCTGGAGGTCAGTGAGGTGACTCGACTTGCTCTGCACCAGGAAGAGGGCACGTGGCAGAGCTGGGATTACAGCTTTTCAGGACTAGGTACTGTCTTACTGGAAAACATGGTTTGTAAGGCTAATTTTTCCAGGGCAGAAGACTTAGCACAAGTTCTTTCCTTTTCTTTTTCTTTTTTTAAATCTAATTTTGTGGGCATTCCTACAAGTAGAGGACCGCTATTTAAAATGGGCTTTGTCTATGGCACTGTCAGGAACACAGAGAAGGACATGGAGGAGGAGGAGAGAGTGGTGGGTGACGAGGTGGAGCCCTTTGCCACGATTGGGGAGACCCCGGGCAGCTCACATAAAGGCTCAGTTTCCCCATGTGTAAAATGAGGGATTGGACAAAATCCATGGTTCTCGCTCCCTCCTGCCCAATAAAATCACTTGTGAAATTTAAGAAAACATGCCACTGCCCAGAGCCCAAATTCATAGACTGACTTAGTTGCTCTAGAGTGGAGCCCTGACAGCTGGTCTTTTAAAAGAACAACGGAGGTGACCCCCATGTGCAGCCATGATGGAGGACGGTGCCTCTAACAATGCTACTTCTAGTTGCTTCTCTACTTAGGGCTCACCTCAGTCTCTGAGGCAGGCCTACTTCTGGTGGTGCTTTATAAAGTGACTCGAAAGCCACAAGACTGATTTTTACTCAATAAAGAAAAAAAGCCAGTGTCACTTTTTTATCTCTTACTGATGCCCTGTTTGGCTGCAAAAATAACATTTCAGGCGGCACACAAGCACACGCAATAACACGTGGTCAAAAACGTAAGCGGGGCCGTTGGGAAGAAAAGACACAAGAAGGGAGATTGTGGCGTTTGAGGCTGTTCCCCGTCACCAGTCACTCGGCGTGCTGTTCCATGTTGTCATATGCCTTCACAGCCAGCCGAGAGGGGGCTGACACCCTCTTGTAAAGACTCAATTGTTTTGTGAATACTCTGCACGACGATAGGCCAAGGGAGTATGGTAGGCAGGGCGAAGAAGAAATTCATGAACTCATTTGGGGACTGTTCTAACAAAGCGGGAATTAAGGCTCCATTATTTTTTATCATCACACCACATAAGAGGAGCTATGGTGAGACTACAAACTCTATTGCCCTAAATTCCCCCAAGCGGTCAATACGTCCCTAAACAGGCAGAGTAGTACTAGATACGGGCAAAGTAGAAGCGGCACTAATGATAATAACTATTAGTACCTCTACGCTTACTACTACTAAGATATAATATTAATACTATTACTTCTGCTGCTATTAACATTTATATCATTAGTCGGTGCCCGATGATTTGAAAAGCCCCAGAAAGCTCTCTATATTCCAAAAAGACCACCTTCTTAAAGCTGGAAATTCTTTCATTGCTGATTACCTCCTTGCTGTCTTATCCCTTGCCAGAAGTGTTTTCAAAATGAAATGCAACTTTTTCTGAGAAGAGGTAATATATTCACTTCCAAACCCTTTGGGGTGAATTATTTAGCTAGATTGCTTTCTCCTGACCTGAAAAAGTGGGTGCTAAGAGAACTTGTGGGATTTGGAGAAAGATTGCTGCAGAGACGGGCCAGCAAGGGAGGAGGAAGAGGGCAGAGTGCCGAGAGCAGAGGCTAAATTCATCAGAAAACTGACCGTGTGGGTCCCCAGGTGGCCAGCCCTGGGGCAGGAAATCCATTGTTCTGCAGTCGCTTCAGCTCACACTGGGCAATAGGAGTGTCTGCAGCAGTCTGGCCACGAGAGGCCCCTGAGCATCTGCACCGCAGACTTCCTGGTTCCTCTGCCAGAGGGCAAGGTTTTTCCCCTCTCCGAGTTGAAAGCCTATAAGTCAGTACCACGGGAACTTTGCAATGTCTTTCCCCCATCTGTCAGTTCTCTCAGGATGCCTACACCTCCTCTTCCTTAAAAATCAGGGAAGTGACTAAATGTACCATCTGTCAACATTTTCAACAGTTACCAAAGGCCTTTCCCATCCTTCGGAGTTCTTTAGAACGGAATGCAAATGCTGCAGGTGAAATGTGCTTTGCAAATGGATGTGCTCGGGAAAAGTTGCATGTACATTAACCATTATTTTATTTTTTTTATAATTTAATATAGTCTGATAGCAAAGACTCTGTAAAGTAAAGCTTTACCACACTAGTGTATTTCATGGGTGGAGTCACATTTTACTTTAATGATGTTTTACTTTAAAGATGAGCACATAATACTGTCATTTCTTAAGGAAGAATTGGATCTTGTTATGCGAGGTTTCTAGGCAGAAGACAGTCTTCTGCTTCAGTACAAACTCTGTCAGATCAGCTGGCTCCCGTGCTGGCTCACCAGGCACGGATAACATAGCCTGGCCAAGACAAACACTGGTCTTGTGAAACAACACCTGAGGTGAGTTCCAACTCTTTCTTTTTTTTCCTATTGTGACAATCTTGGATAAGTCATTTAATACGGACCACAATTTCCTTATTTGCAAATTAGAGGTAAAAATGCCAGCTTCAAACTTGTAGTCAAGTTTAAATGTGACTAAAAGTGATAACATATTTTTAAAAAAATGGTTAATCATAAACTGTTACACAAAAATGAGTCAGTATTGCTATTTTAGTTTATTATTATTATTATTATCATTCATCAGTATAAACTGAAGGGTGGGGAACTTCAAGTCAGATCTCAGATCTAAAACGGAAGCAAATAGGGTCAGAAATCGAGATGAAACAATTGAGAGACAAACAGGTCTACACAGAGAGATGAAAAAGCAGAGACACAGCATAATATAAAAGAAAGTGTGGATACCAAAGCAGAGAAATGAGAAGGACAGAAACCAAGAGAAGAGACACAGAAATGAGACGCTCTAAGTCAGACCCCAAAACAAAGCCAATGACCTTATCCTTAGCTCTTTGCTGAAGATGGAAAGGAAGGTAGGGAAAGGAAGGAAAGGAAAGGAAGCTTCTGTAGATGGGAGATGCTATGGACCTAAGTCATCAGGTCCCTCCCTCTGGGGTCTTCTCTGCCAGGATCTCATCTACAACCCAAACACGACACTTGTACGTATATATTTTTGAAATTTTGTTCTAGAATGGCTAAGTTGGAGCTGGCATCAAACCTAGTACTTTTTCACAGTCTGAAGCCCGGACAAAAACAGCGTCTGACGCTTCCTCTTTCACCCATCGCATCTCCCATTTTTACTTGGCCAAGAGGCAAAAATCTATTTGCAAAAGAGCATCTACCGTTCTTACCTTGAATGGTTATTTTCCCCTCTTTCTTCCATTCTATTTTACTCCAATTAACATTAATCTCACTGCAGCAGTTCAAAGACACAGGATTGTTGTCACACATGACCTTCATTTCTTCATTTGCCAAAATTTGGATGGAGGTAACATCTATTTTTTTTCTGGCCTCATATTCAAAAATATCGAGTGTCAGTTTGCAAATATATTCACCTGCACAGAATACACAAAAGCATTTATTATTACTACATATATCTATTTCCTTAGAAGAATGAGAGCCTTGTCTCATGTGTCATGACAGTACATCATGAAACACTATTTTCAAAGGCATCCGAGACTTGGTCTAAACAACCTTCAGGGAACATTCAGGAATTGCAGAAGATTAATGCAGATATTTCTGATGCCACCAGGTAAAGAGTAGAGAGATGTTCTAAAGAAATAGCAGAAATCTCAAAGTCTCTGCTAATAAAAGAAAAAAGTGTGGGAAGGGAAGAGGTAGAAAGGAAAAATTGGAAAGCCTTGGAGAATTAGAAGACTATGGATAATTCTGGCATCCTGTTTAACTCTGTGGCAAAATCAGAATCAACAAAGGTGTGCTAGGACCCATATGTCTGGAGCCCAATTTCTCATTCAGAGAAAAAGAGATGCCCCTGTGGACATCTGGGTTACAATGGGGTTATTTTTTCTGTTTTTATTTTTGATGAGGAAGATTCGTTCTGAGCTAACATCTGTTGCCGATCTTCCTCTTTTTTTGCTTGAGGAAGATTAGCCCTGAGCTAACATCTGTGCCAGTCTTCCTTTATTTGGTATGTGGGTCACTGCCATAGCATGGCTAGATGAGTGGTGTAAGTCCGCACCCAGGATCTGAACCCACAAACCTGGACACCAAAGTAGAGCATGCCGGACTTAACAACTATGCCACAGGGCCAGCCTCTACAGGGGGATTATTAAATTCTAGAACGTCAGGTTTAAAACTTATGCTTCCGGGTTGCTGGGGGAGGGGAGTGGGGAGGGGCAGGTGGGAGCGACTACAATGGTGTACAAGCAAATTTGGGAGGGTGACGGATGTGTTCACTATCTTGATTATGGTGATAGTTTCACATGTGTATACATATGTCAAACTTATTAAATTGTACACTTTAAATGTGTAGAGTTTATTATATGTCAATTCTACCTCAACAAAGCTGTTTTAAATTTTTAAAAATTAAAAAAAAAAGTCTGCTTTTTGTCTTGAGTTCCAACGAAGCCTTGGTAAACGTACAAAACTGTATTTGTCTCCAAGGCTGAATTTGCTTAGCTCGTATGTCATGGGATTAATTTTCAATTTTGAAAAGTTGCACCTGGTGACTTCCTTTTGAAGAGGAAAACACTATATACACATTCAATGGTTGGCTTCTTTATGAGCTCTTCCTTCCTTTCCTCACCCCAATTATTGGATGGAAACCCACCTGCGTCACCCTGAGTGATGTTGTAGATAGTGAATTTCGATACTGAGGTCGTGTTGTTGAGCACAGAGGTGTAAATCCAGAATCTGCTGCTGTTCTGGATGTCGGAGCTCCTTTCAACATGGTGCCAGGACACATTGGAGAACAGAACTTCGTTTTCACACACCAGAGTTACTGTATCCCCTTCAAAGATGATTTCTGGTATGACAGAGAACTTAGTTTCATCTGGAAACCCAGAAAAAATGTATTAGGATCCCAAAGCAAATAAGTGTACTTGATGCTACCCCCACAGACTGGACGCCACCACGACGAGGGTTCTCCCGAGGTCTCCACAGCATCTGTGCTGCTGACTAGAAGGAGGCAGCGTGTCCTCCTCGCTCCATCCTTGGGCAGCTGGTATCTGAGGCCCAAAGAGTTACAGCCTGCTGGATACTAGGGACAAGCCTTCCAGTTTGGGGTCTTTGCACACTTAAGAGTTCTTAATGGTAGTAATGAGGATCTCAAAGCTATTTTCAATATTTCAAATAGTCTGGTAGGAAATTGCACATTTGCTTATGAAAAAGCCACACCAGGTAACTTAAACATCAAGTTTCTTTGCTACTGACTCAAATAGTATCAACTGCTTCTTATCAATAACTGATACCTTGTGTTGACTGAATGTTCTGTCCTATGTCTTTGATGAATTAGAAATGGAAAGACAATTTAATTTTTGATAATCATGTCTGGTTGGGAAATAATTTTTTTTAAGATCTAATACCCATGGGCCCTTAAAAGTGAGAGCTGTATAGACACACAGGTCCAGATTTGAATTCTGGTTCTGTGCCATACATAGCTGTGTGGCTCTGGGGACCTTGCTTAGCCTCTCTGAGCCTCAGCTCCCTTCTCCGGAAAATAGGGGCAGTGAGAGATACCTTGGGAGATGACTAAGGGAACAGTAGCTATTATGGTTTTCATAGTAAAATTCTGGAGAACTATGGCTTTACATCCTTTCATAGATAGAAATAAAAACATAGTATTTGCTATTTTTGTACATGTTTTTATGGTTGTCCTTTGCTTACACAACTTTCCCTCTAAGCTGTTTCTTGTGTTATGTCCTTCGTGAGTTCTGTGTGTCAAGGAAATCAGAGGAGCGGGTGAGGAGGCTCTGTGGGGCCTCTTTTGTATGGGGCTCGATGCTCAGGCCAGATCCTCTCCATAGTGTAAACATGGGATAAAACACCATAAGATTACTCCGGGGTGGTATGATGCTCTAGCCAAAAGAACAAGGCATCTAAAAATTTCTTATCACTTTTTTTAGGCTCCTGAGTAAAATAAGATTTAAAAAAATCACATTCATCTATTAGGAAGCAAGGCCATCTGTGAATATTAATGTAATGAACTGACATTGAAGTCACACAAATTTGTGTTACTTACTATGTGTCCTTGAACAAATTATTTACCCTCTCTAAGTTTCCATGTTCTCATCTGTAAAATGGAGATAATAATATCTACCTCACAAGATATATAAAGATGAAATATGTACAACACACTGGGTTAACACAGAAAAGACTCAATAACAGTGTCCCTCTTTTCGTTACTATCGTTGCTAATAACTATGATTAGTAAAACTGCCAGTATCATATAGTTATATGGAATGGATCATAAATATATTGAGAGTGATTAAAGAAAAGGGTATACTGGTTAAGGGACCCTGCTGGTTAATCAAACATCACCAGAGGATTAATATATGACAAAATGAATGGAGCTATTCTGAAGATTGCCATGAGCCTTTGTGTTTCATAAAGACAGATTGAAAAATAAGTTCCTGATACCAACTCATTCATGCAGCATTTTTCTTTCTTGTTCTTCTTCTCTCTCTTGTCTTCTAAATATAATTATAATTTTTTAAAAACACCTAGTCACTTTACTTTTTTGGATATTTGTATTCTGGGTAAACACCACCACCACCACGGAGAGCAGGATGGTGTCTGCTTTCCCTGTGGAATTGCACATGACAAGTCCATGCTTATTGTTCTAAGGCTGTGCATATCACAGATCACATTCTGGTCTTCGAAGGAGGGCAGAGATGGATGTAAAAGGGTGTGTTGGGTGCCATTCACAACAACTTTATTGCTCTTTGGAAGAATAACCCGCAGATACTAAAGCCCCTTTGTGAACTGTACTGTCAGCAGTGTTTCTGGACTGACAGTCACCCACCCATCAGGAGAACGGCTGGACACTTATTCATTTCAGTGGCTGACTATCCTCAGCACAACTGAAATTTCTGGGGAAGAGTAATCATAACTGAAGCTCACCTATGCTAAAGCCTGCTATTCTCCTATGCCCTCTGAACCATAAATAAAAAGAATTTTTTGGGGCAATGCGTCTGCTGGTTGGTGGGGTGGCATTGGGTCGGGGAGCAGTGGTCTTGCTGGGATTGCTTCTGTGTGAGTCCAAACTCAGGCCACTTGTTCCTCTTCCTTTAATGTTCTGGTTTTCATCCATGTTGTTGCTGCCTCATCTATTCTGAATTTTTACTTTGCTATTTTATCTTGCTTATGTTGAAGCACTTTCTTACCATTGTGTATATCTCTTCCAATATTTTATTTTTAAAAATGAGCTGATGTCTAAAAATACCAGCAGAGAATGTCAAGAGAAAGAATATAAACCTATTGTCAGGATGGCCTCGCTCCTGAGAAGGGGCGCCCTTTCTCCTGGTTGTGCCTGCAACAGTCTGCTCAGTGCCTCCCCAACCGTGGACCATGTTGCTCCAAAGAGGAATTGCCTTCACGCCAGAACTGTGGACCTGAGTTATCCAGAACATCCGCTGGCCAATTCTTGCCCACCAAATCTCTGCCCAGCTGGCTCGCCTTCCTACCCAGCCAGTAACAATATGTCCCCCCACCTAATAACACAACAGAGCCCAACTCTGTACCCCATTTGTAAAATGGGGAAGAATATCTAAAATCCCAGGATTCTTACCACTGTTATATATGATCCAAAGCAGTGGTTCTCAAACTTTCCCCTGCATCAGAATCACCTGGAGGGCTTGTTGAAACATAGACTGGCCCGGTTGATCTGAGGTGGCCCCAAGAATATGCCTTTATAACAAGTTCCAGGTAGTGCTGATGGTGCTCGCCTGGGGGCCACACTTTGAGAACTACTGCTCTAAAATAACAATGGTTCCCTATTTAATATCAATACATTTCATGACTATCCCAACCCCTACCACAATGTTAGCTTTACTTTTCTGAATGTTTTGGGTCCGTTAATTAAAAAAAAATCCATAAATCCAGGTGGCTCTGGAGCCCCATTGTAAAACCTTTCCCCACTGAAAATGCCTCCTCCAACTGCAGTGACACTAGTCTGGTTGGGAGGCTTTGCACTGGCTTAAGACGGGGAGACAGCACATAAACCTTTATGCCAGGAACGAGAGCGTCTGTCTCCACGGAGGACATCGTAATGTAAGTTCCTAGGTTTAAGCATAATGATGAACATCATTACCATATCTAAATAGAATCTACATATAGGAAAAATGTAGCAATGTTCTACTTACTACTAGTAACTGCTTGAAAGGAGCTGTAGTCCATTTTGTAGGTCTGATTGAGGTTCTGTAATACTTGCTCATTCGCTTTATGCATTAATTCAGGTGATGTTGTTTTAGTCGTGACTTCATATGTCACAACCACACTTCCGGGCCTGGACGGAGACCACTCAGTTCAGTAAAACAGTAACTGACCTGAAAGAGTCTAGACCCTTATGGTTTATTTGCATAAGAAAATAAAATGACAGGAACAGCCCGGGTACTTTTATCTTCAAGGGTTCACTGAAATCAACCTGCTTTCAAAGCTCTAGTTGAAAGCCAAGGCAGGGCTCATAAATGTCTACAGACAGGTAACATAAATAAACAAAATACCAGACAGGGAAGAGGGAACTGAATCACATCAGCTGGTCATAGGGTGGCAGCCACAATGCAGACACCGTTGTCATACAACCATGCTGGCCCAGGGTTACCAGATATGCTGAATGTCAAGTGAAGCCAAAAGCCTGAATGTTTCTGTAAACATTCTTAATTTTTAAAATTGGCAACAAACTTTTAGAAACTCTGTATAAACCCACTCAGGGCTGCCAGAGTGCCCAGCACCAAGGGGAGCCATTCACACAGCAGCATGCAACTCTGAGTTGTAGCTGGCTGGTCAACTTTCCTTAAATAAAAGCATCATTGCATGACATTATTTCATTTTTATGTTTCTGAACTCCCTAGACTACAAGCTTCTCCCAGATCTTTGCAAAATTCTTGCATGCATAAAATGAACACAAGGCTTGTTCTCACCTTCCTTCTAAGTAGGTACATCTGTAAGGAGTGAGCTACTGTTCTTAGTATTTCCTTCCCCTTTAAGGCTGCAATCTGGCATTGTCTTCACCTCTACCGAATTGCTCCTGTTGAGTGTCCCAGATGATGGCCCTCTAACGGGCTTTTTCTCCTTCACTAATGTGTTGATCTCTGCCAATGGACAGAAATGACCTAATTACAGCATTCTTACCTGAACCCTGTCACAGTCACCAATTTGAAGCCTGGTAAAATCCGGTAACCTTTCCAGAACTGGAAAATAAAGCAAGACAAGTGTCATGTATCAAGGTCCAGTGGGATATATGCCAAAAGACTTTAAACAGAGTAAAAAGTGTGTTTTCCTTATCACCCTGGGTAAAATTTTCTCCTGTATATGTTGTTAGCGCCAGCATCAGCAGATCTTTGAAGAAGTAATTCCTGTCTACCTATGTCAGTGTGGGTTCTCTGAGAAGCAAACACTAGATTAAATGTGCAAAAAATTTACTCGGGGAAATGCCTAGGAGAGAAAATGTGGAGGCAACGAGGAAGGCAGGGAGAGCCCTCAGACCCCAAATGAAAGAGAGCAGGAAGGGAGGTTGGGTGAAATCATCCTAGACTGAGCTTGGAAAGGCTCAGTATGGCCTTCAAAGGAGTCCCATGTCTGCCAGACACAGACCTGCCGTGCTCATGCATTACCAGCGAGCAGCAAGCACTGCCATGGGTTTCAGAAGCAGCAGCTGTGGCCCTTGGTCAATTACATCCCCTGTAGTTGGAGATCTGTGATGGGCATTCACACGGCTGCTACACTGCCTGATCCCTCACTTAACATACTGCAGCACTGGTGGAGCCAATGTGGCTTTTGACGATGTTTTCACTCCACTTTGTTTCTCTGAGTACCAACCCCACAGGAGATTCAATCTGACTCAAGTCACATTCACAGGACAGGTGCAATGTGCAAATTACTGAGCCAGGTACCCAGATGGGTAGGACCCAAGGATTAACATGTAACTCTATCTTTCCTCAAAAGTATATAATTCAGTGTAGTGTGTGTGTGTGTGTGTGTGTGTGTGTGTGGAGGGTTCTCATGCTGTGTAGAACTATAACATGCCAAATATGCAAATCAGATGTCCAAGAGCTCTTCTGTGTCAGCAGTTCATCATGGCACCCATGGAAAATGATACTTGTGTGGCACACTGGGGTAAGCTAGAGGCTGCTCCTGGCCTAAGGCAGGGGCTCGGCTGCCCACAGAGCTAAGGGAACTCATTATCCCAGCCCACCTGTAGTAATTTCTGCTACACCAGTTGGGGAGCTCTATTCCAAATGAGTGAAATCAACCATTTAGGTTTAGATGAATTAATCCAAAGTAAAGCACTTTGAATAGTGTCTGGTACACAGTTAACACTTAGGGAATATTCTCACTCAGGGAAGAACACTCAGAGAATATTTTTACGTGAGTAAATTTAAATCTGTCTTAAGTGTGAATGCCTAGGAACCACTAGTATAGAGTGGTTTGGAACCCTCGGAAACTTAGGGCTGGTCTGCCCTAAAAGTGTGATGGGTTTCATCCATGTGCTGTGTGAATACGACTAGAAAGGCATCATCTGGTGCTTCTAGACCAGGTTCTTGGGCCTCTGAATAGGTTTCAGTGAGGTGATACCATCAAATCTTATCTGAATCAATTCTACCCTAGGAAGATGCTCCACCTACAGGTCAAAATGATGTCAAACCATCCCCTGAACACTATTTGAATTGAGCACTTCTTAATTCACCATTCCAGATGTAAAGGAATAATTTTGACATCCACATTCATAAATTCTGAGAGATTCAAGCAAACTATCCACTGTAAATGCAATAGATTCAGTTCCGCCCAAAGAATTTGTTCATTAAGAGGGTCCTAGGGCCAAAACCTACCGCTGTTTCCAAGTCAGTCTTGTAGGACCTATAGAGGGCAGAGGAAGAGTTCCTGAGGTCTTCTTGAAAGCCCACATTGAGTCTGACCGACATTCTCAGGGTAACATCTGCTGAAAAAATACAGGGCAATATTTAAAAATCTCATATTAGCATTTGAGTACACACAGGACAGAGAAACATTTGCTTGAGCTGACATAAAACAGCCATTCAACAAACAAACATTTAATGAGCAGTTACTTACCTCCCCGGAGTTGGCAAAAAGGTCCCTTAGGAGGCAGTCCTTTAAGGCAACTGCAATGATGTCCTGCAGGGGAGTTGCCGTGGTCGTGACATGTGAGATTGTGGAGGCACCTTTCCTGAGGCCACCTATAGCCTGTCTCACAGGAGCACCAGATTTCATTTCCAGTAGGTCTGCAGACTATCACCAACCAGAACAGTGAGGAGAGAGAATGTGGTCACCATCTCTGCATTTATAAACTACAAGTATTTATACTTGTAGGAAATCCTAAGTTGACTCCATATTGCCCTTCTGGGAAGTTCTCTGGCACTGCATGAGATTCCCTTGATTCCTGTATGTATCACCACGCTATTCGGCATGGCCATCCAAAAGGTGACTACTCTGACTATCCATATTAGGGGATGCCTACAATGATAACAAGATAAATAGATTCCTGGACATGGAAGGTATGGTAGCCAGCCTCCAAGATGGCCCCCGACCATCCCTGCCTCTGGGCATTCACACTCCTTTGTAGTTCTCTCTCATATTGTACTCTGGTTGGTCTGTGTGACCAATAGAATATAGCAGAAGTGATGATACATCACTTCTGAGATTAGGTTATAAAAGACACTGTGGCTTCTCTTTTGGTTGTCCTCTCTCTCTCTCATCACCCCCTCTGAGGGAAGCCAGCTGCCATCGCATGAGGACATGTCATGGAGTGGCCCACAGGGTGAGGAACTGAGGTCTCCAGCCAATACGCAGTGGGGAACTGAGCCTGCCAACAACCACACGAGTGAGCCGGGACGTGGATTTCCCAGCCCCAGGTGAGCCTTCAGATGACTGCAGCGCTGGCCAATAGCTTGACCACAACCTCATGAGAGACTCTGAGCCAGAGCCATCCAGCTAAGCTCCTCCCAGATTTCTGGCCCTCAGAAACTGTGTGACATAATCAATGTTTGTTGTTTTAAGATGATAAGTTTTGGGGTAATTTGTTATGCAGCAATAGATAACAAATATAGAATACAAATAAAATTGTGCCTTTTACATTTCAATTCAAATGCAAACGGCCCAAACAAAAACTGATCCCACTGGGGACACTGAAAAATGCTCTGAAAATGGTGCTTTGAATTTATTTCTAAAACTGGATCAAAGTCATATTGCTGGGAGCTGTTTGTTCTGCAGATGGACACCTAGGCATAGGCCCACCAACTGGCCACCCAAAGGAAAACCATCAAACGACTATTCCTGAAATAGGAGGGACAACCAAGTTCAGTGACTCTTTGGACACTAATGCAGTCCCATGCTCTAGAAGTAGGTGGAGGTTGAGCAGAAGCATAAGGAACAGAGGAAATTAGGGATGCTAGTGAGGGAGGTGAACATTGGCTGAGGGTAATTTGAAGGGAGCCAACAAGACTGCCTTTGTCAAACTCTCTCCTACTGACCTGAAATCCCACTACTAAAGCATTTTTTGTTTTGATTTGTCTGTTTTTGAGAGGGATGGCGGGTAGTATTTGAAGAACTTTTGACTCCCATGTAAAATACAAACATGCCTTAGGAGGATGGCAAAAGCTATTACCTCCAGACCACCTACCACATTCCAGATATTGTTTAGTGCTTTACACACATTGCCTAGCCTTAAAAATCCTCAGTTTTGTTTACTATTATTAAAAATGTCTTTCTTGAAAGGATCATTGGTAAGCTGTTCGAGAGTGAGCAGGGGGAAGCATGGGAAGAGGAGAATGGAGAAAATTTGGGGTGCTTAGACATTAGTACCATGGTCAGTAAGTCTAACCTCCATTACCCACCCATCCCATCCACTCCCCTTTGAGGTCAACTCTCCCCAGCCGTCTTGCTGGTCCTGAGAGCCATGAGTCTCAGGCTCTCTCAGTTAGCTATCAGAAGGATTCACCTCCCCAACGTGGGAATGGCCAGTCTTGCTGCCAGGATAAATTAAACTTTCCAAGGGTATTTACATCTTAAAAGAGAAACTCGTTAACCCAAGTTGTAAATTGACTAACCCAACATCTAAACTTGTGTTAACAAGTTCCTAAAATGGTATAAATAGCAGACCCCCTTGAAGTCATGCCATTTCCAGTAGAACAAAATAAATCAGAGTTTGTCAATAGGTCTACATTGAGTGTACATAACATGAACTCACAACTAAAGCTCAAGTATCCATAATCACAAGCTGTTCAATGAAAATAAACTACTTATTTATTTGATAATTACTGGTTTATTTTGTTTACTAGATTTGCTTTCTAGCACCCAAATACACACCCAAGGTTTCCTTAAAAAAAATTGGGAGGCAAAACAAAATTGCCTAAAAATCTATCAAAAAATTAATTTTTCCCCATAAATAGAAGCAATAATTTTAGAGGCAGAAGACCTGTGCTGAGTAGGAACATAGAAGGGTGTTTCCTGTGTTGCTCCAATGTACATTAGTTTTGTGAGATGTTCTATGGAAAAGAGTCCTGTGTGCAAATACATTTGAGGAACACAGAGTAAACTTCCCACTGCTGGAGGACTCACAGTGCATGCTGGCATCCTATCAGAGAACCACTAACTTGAGGAAATTAATGCTAACGTCGAATTTGATGGGAAGTGGCATCCAAAGGGAACCACAAGGCAGCCATTTCAGGTTCAGGTAGCATATATTAAGAATCAAAAATTAAGATGCATAGACTGATATGGTGATAGACTATTTGAAATATGAGAATTCAAATAGATTTTGAAAAATAAAAATTTTATTTTTGCCTCCATTTTAGAATCATGAAACCTAACATCTGTTACTGCTTTGCAATTTACAAAGCAGTAACCTTTTTTAGGACAAGGGACAGTCCCATCTTACAGCTTCTCAGATGATGGTCCTCTGAGAAATAGGAGAGCTAGCATGACTTTGAAAGAGAGTCAGTGTCCAGAAAATCCGATCCCATAGCCTGGGGGTTTCTGGTTCATGCCTTGCTTCTGACCCAGGCGTGTACCTGGTTCCTATTTCCTGACCCATGATGCCAAAAAGAAGGAAACTTGCTATTTATTAATATCCTCAACCACTCCTTGCTGTCTATACCCACTGATTGCCCAGGGGAAGAGGACCCCGTCGTTTGTCAGAAAGGACCTGGCAGTACGACCACTTTGCAACAACCACACACAAACCACCAAGCAAACATTTTGCTACCATTTAAAATAAGGAAACTGGCTGCAGAGTTTGCCAATAAGGGCTTCATTCTGGAAGGCTGTGAAGTCATAAAATCAGACCCATAAGGACTGTTGGGTCATTTCACTTGCCTACTAAGTATAATTTTCTCTAATGGTCAGGAGCTCAGACAGCCTTTCTCCTGACATGTCCCATCTTCCATTCTAAAGCGATGGGTCTTTTACTCACCTGTTGTCACTGCTATGCTCAAAATGTTGGTGGCTTGGTCAGTGCTGTTCCCTTGAATTGGAAAACTGAGGCTGTTCAAATGAGCTTTGAGAGGCTCCAGGAAGGAGGCATTTTCAAAACTGATCTCAATGTCAACGGTGTGCTCTTCAGCTGCAAGGCTACTCGAGGCAACTGGAATGAAACCACACGAAGGCTGTGAGAAAACACCGTGGGTGACAGAGAGAGAACGTGATGGACATGTCAGCATTTAAGGGTAATTCCACAACCATGTGGATGCTGGACATAACAGTCTTTAAGAATTTCTAATGAAACTTTTTAGAGAAAAAGAAGAGTTTGTCAACTCACCAGTGCCAAGCCCCCCTCATGGCGTTCCTGCTCTATGACCCTACTATTTAAAGGAGAAAGGCAATGCAGTGGTCTCTGGCCATCTGAGAGATTCAAAGGCTGAGCTCAGGACTTGCCCTTCCTCTCCGTGCCCCCCCTCCTTGCTGTCCCAGGCCAAGGACTGCTGTGTGGAGAATGGACTGTAAGGGGAAAGAATAGAAGCAGGGAGACCTAGCAAGGAGGCCTTGACAACAGTCTAGACAATAAACGCTATATTCCTGACTCACAGGAATGAGTCAGGGTGTTTCCAACACCATTCAATTGACACGCAGGTATTTTGAGAGCTGAACTGTGCATGGTTTGAAGACCTCTGGGAAAAGCCATCCAGTTAATTAACTTCGCTCTAAGCCTATGTACACAGTACGAGCTCTGTGTTCTTACTCTGTAACTCTGGTGTCCAGAACATGATAGGCACTCAACAAAAGCAAAATTGGCAAATTGGAAAGTAAAATAAAAGATATCTTCAGCTCTTCATTGCTTTTCCAAATTGTCTCTAGGCTGGTTAACTGGCTGGCATTCTAGCTGAATCTGCTCCTCAACACATGCCCACTGCAGGCAAGCCAGACAATATACATTGGAATATTCTTTCATAGTTTCCTGTATTACACTGTCTGGTCCACTAGGTGTAAGCTTCTCAAGGGCAGGAACTATTTCTTTCACTTCTCACAGCCTTACTCCATCTGGCACGGAGCTCACCACAAACAAATACGTGCCCAATTAGTTCTTGTTAAACCTGTGACTCTCTGTTACTGCTAGAATCTTTGGCTCATTCTTGGCTGAAACACGTAACTGGAGCAGAAGCCATGGGCTAGGTTAGTAGTTAATGAAGAACCTTCAAAGAATAGGAGAATTTTTTATACAGCTGTTTTAAGAAGACCAATTGTGGCTTTTCTTGTCAGTCAAATAAGAAAAATATTAGTGAATACTTGCAAAACCATCACTTTAAAATTTAAGTCAAACCTGAAAATATGATGTATATTTTACCATAAAATTGAAATTCTACGTCCATTTTCTAAAAGGGCAAAGAATTTTCCCACAATATTGCAAGATTTGTTTTAAATTTCCCAAGGAATATTGATGTGAAGCACTAAAATAGAGTAAGTTTATTATGAGAAACTCCCACTGATAAATGTTTGTTGCAGAAGGCTATAACATTTGTTCACTTAGAGTTGTAAACTATATTTGTCTTAGAAGGTTGGTTTTACTCATCAATCTTGAGAATTTTTTCATTTTGGCATCATTCAACTTGCTGTAATTAACTCAAACTGTCTCAAAAAAAAGTCTTTGCAGATTTCGTTAAAATTAAGAATGCATCTTACGGTATATTTCCTCCTTATAAAAATGTATTTACAAGTAGAACAAAGTGACTTTTAAAACCAGTGTGGAATCACAGTGTCTACTGATACGTGGGTTTGCCTCAAATTTCCTGTTTTCTCTCTGATTCTCAAGCGTTTAGTGATGGAAACAACCTTCCTGGAAGAAATGCTAATTTTATTTTGCGTGATCCTAACTCTAGACACAGTATGTTGCCTGCTGGGGGCATTTGCAAGGAGGGCTGCTGCATGATATTTACAAGGTCTGCACATTAGAGCACATTCTTTTTCCTGAAAAGCACTGCAGCAATGTTTATACCCTCCAGAGGATTCACTGGCTCCAGGATCCTCTTTGCCGTGGTCAGTCTACTCTCCTCCCACGAATGTAAACAGGATTTCCTGGACAGTAGCTGCTTTTGAGATGAGTGAGGTCAATAACAATTCCCCATCACCCACTTCATCATCTGCATTGTTGCATCCCAGGGTCTGATCCCAGCATAATATCACCGCTGCCTGAGGGCAACGTCCATCCCTGAGCCCACCCGTCTGTGCTCTTTACAGACATAATTGTAGGACAAGCATGTGCCTGGAAAGCACATGGTGATTCATGGATGTCATCATTCCTCACCAAACTAAGGCAGTTCTTCCACTGACATATTACAAGGAGCTGAGCCAAAAGCTTAAAATACCCAGAGGGAAGTTCCTGTGGCTTTAGTGAGTTCCCGTCTAAGGGATTTGTGCAGCTGTTAATTAAAGCACCAGCCTCTAAGACTCTCTTTCTCTCATCCACCGTTTATGTTCTTCAACAACTTCTAAGGGAGTTTCAGAATGGCCCTCAGCCTGAGCACAACTTCCCCCTAGAGACCGATAAGGATGAGGAATTTCTAATACAGAAGGAAATGTCTTTTCCATGAACATAGTCAATTCTTCAAAACAGGCTCAAAAACGCCATAGTAACTCAGAAGGCTCCGGGCTGGCCCTTGGAAATCATCCGGTACAGTGGTCCCCACGCTCGACTGATGATATACACACCCAGGGAATTCTACACACACAGATATTCTGGTGTCTCAACCCAGGTGGGCCAAGGTAGAATCTCTTTGGGTTAGGCCAGAAATCTGCATTTTTTTCAATTCCCACTGGTGATTCCGGCGCTCAAGCAGGTTTGGGGTCTAACGTTCCAATCCAAATGAGGAAATAGAGAAGGTAATACCGGAGAGCCAATATTAGCACCTAACTCTGCTTTTTTTTTTGGTTTTGCATTGCTTTTTGATTCAGACACCTCCTGCTGCTGCTCCTGTGGGGCAAACAGTCAGAGAGTCTCCAAGCATCCTTGCTTACCTCCTTCTTCAGTGATCCTGGATGGATCAAAGGTGATTATGATAAAGTAGCAATAATAATAGCAGCTGCCATTTATCTAGTGCCTGGTGGGTTCTAAGGCCATGAGGGCAGTGTGCATACACCCATTTTGCAGATGATGACACTGAAGTTTAAGTGATTGAAGCCACATGGATAGCAAATATTAGAGCTGGGATTTGAGACCCCATGTTTCTGGCTCCAAAGTCCATTTTCCTTTATCTATCCCCTGCCACAACTGAACTGGAAGAAGATAATGAAAGCGTCCACTTTGTAAACCCTAAGGTACTGTAAAAAATATAAGGTATTATTGTTAAATGTGTCTTTAGTATTCGGTGTGCAATTCCTACAGTAAATTTTAAAATAAAATCAAATACAAAGGCAAAATTATTAACAATAAATGGAAAAATAATCTAAAACTTTGTTGAATTCAATTCATCATAATAAATATCTTAAAAATCTGCAGTGAGGAAAAACACGTTGTGACCCACTGCCATTGAAACTCATGGCTTTTGACATTAAGCCTTGCTAGGTTTATCTGTTTGTTCCCTGATTTATTGATTTATGGGTAACTTCACTGTTTACTGAGTGCCTACTTCCCAGGCACTGTGCTGGGTGCTGGGGACACAGGGTGACTAAAAGGAGTAAAGCTGTACTTTCATGGATCTTCCATGCTCGTGCAGGGGGCAAACAGCACGTTCAAACTTCAATGTCAGGCAGTTCTAAAGGGCATGGAGAAAAATAAAGCAGGATAAGGAAACAGAGGGGCAGGCAGAATGGGGGTGGAGTGTTGTTTTTTGTAGAATGATCAGCAAAGACCTTTCTACAGCAGTAAACGTTGAGCAAAGAAGCAAATGATGTGAAGGGATAACCATGCAGATATCCGGGGAATATCACCCCAGGAAGAGAAACAGGCATGGATGCCCGGAGACAGCAACTTCCATGGCTTGTTTGAGGCGCAACAAGAAGATGTCCCTCCTGATTTGGGTCATTCCTTCTCAACTAGAGTATCACGGTAACTATGGGCAAGCAGAAGACAGAACCACGCTGGGCCTCCCGTCCGTGTAATGCCCCAGGGTGAGTGTCTGAGCTTAAGGGTGGTAGCCCAGATGCTCAGGTGTCAGGATGATCCAAATATGGGTGGGATCAGAGGCCCACTTTGCTCACAGACCTCAGACAGATTTGGGGTAGAAATGCCAAACCCTGTCCACTTCGCCTCTCTCAAACCTGAGGACTTCAGAGCTTGGGAAGGCGATGATGTCTGTTCCGCCCCAGGCTACAAGGGACCCGGGAGGAACAGAAGACAATTTCCCCACCTCTGCGTGAGGGTGTATTTTAGAGGTCCTTCCATGCTCCTCTGCTGCCTCGGGGCCATCTGATTCCAGACAGTTTAATGTGTTTTCTTTTCCTCGGGCTCCTTCGCCCTGGTGTTGTTTGTCTGAATTTCTGTGACTCACCGACGCCTTGAGTGGAAGGTAGCACATTCCAGGTGTCATCAGTGTCACAGATGGAGCCTATCGGCAGGCCCAGCAGACACAAACCAACCAGGATTTCCCCCTCCTTTCCCCTCAATCACTGCTTGCCACACAGCACTTATCTTAAAGAGACATTTCTGGAAAGTTGGCTACAAACTGAGACAAGCAGTTCTGGGTCTTAATTACAGCTGTTTAAGCAAACAATACTATTTTTGCATGGCAACTCTAATGGGAATTATGGCTTCTCAGAAGGCAGAGTCTAGTAGATGCACAAATTAATCTCACACCTGCAAAAGCATGAAGCCTGCGATCCCAGAAGAAGTGAGATTAGTGTGGTACTCTCTTGACTGGACAATGCTTCTTTACCACTGAAAATTTGGCTCTCTTCTTTCTCCCCCTTAGTCCCGCAGCAGGTAAATATTAAAAGATGCCTGCTCTTCTGCTTGTTTGTTGACATGTTCTAGTAGGTACCAATTTGGCAGCATCATCTATATCCTACTGTGCCGTTGTCAGCAGATAGTCAAAGGATCTTGTTCTCCCTTTGGGTTTTGGAAAGGTTTGTTCACACGGAGGAAAACTGCCAGCACCCTAGGCGATAGCTTACCTGGCAGGTGTGGATGGAGGAGACAGTGGGCAGTGCTGTGTCATAAAACACTGGGCTGTGAAGTCTGGAGAAAAGAATCAACTCTACTAGCTGGTCATATGCCCAAATCATTAAAGTCAGCCCCATATAAAGTTCTTTTCCTAGCAAGAGGAAGATAGTGGTGCCAGGGCTCCTTCCTCTACAAAGCTGCTTTAAGAATCAGGGAATGGACTCTCAAGGGCAAGAGCCAGAAACACATGCTGAAAACCATGACTCTTAACTATGAGCACGGACTTGAGAGCCAGAGGGAGCTGGGCAGGCCATCTCACCTCTGTGAGCCACACTTTGCTCATCTGTAAACTAGAGGTAATATTTTTTCTGCAGAATTGTTAAGGAGTTTGGATACTATATGAAGACCCCTAGCAAATAGTCTGGCATATAGTAGCCATTCTGAAATAGCTGGTAGAAATAATAATATTTATTATAATAAATGTAATGATTATATTCTATGCAGACATCTGCTGGTAGGTCAAGACAAACTAATGTTATTCCAATCGGGTCTCACCTTTGCTTTGAGATAGTTAAACAAACAAACAACATTAATCAGAAATTAAAAGAAAAAAGCACTTCCAATATTGAAGGTCCATTCTAAAACCAAACCCAAACGTCAGGCTGAGAGCTCCCAGCCTTCCCATCTTACTCTGCCACCACCGCCACCTGCTCAGAGCCCTAAATGACACATGTTATCACAAGAAAGATTAAAGCCATGAAAATCCCCAAATCTGTTCCTCGACCTGGAAAATGCACAGCGTTTCCTGCACCCAGATCAAAAAGGGCCAGCACTTTGGGGCTGCCAGGTCTGCGGGAAGGTCAGGATTTCCGCCCTGGCAGCCAGCAACCCTGTCTGGGAGGAACCTGGCTCTACTCAACAGGTGTGAAAGTGTAAGCACTTCCAAGGCAGGGTGAGGACATCCTGGAGCTCCCTTTCTCGAAAATTGTCTCCTACCAGCCATTTCTTTTGAACTCAGAGAAGAACCAATGGGGATTCTTCAGCCAAGGGCCCAAGACACATTCCCAATCAAGCTCAGAAACCTGGCGTGGAGGACTCCACAAATTGACAGAGACGACACATTTGTGTAACCAATAAGAAACTTCCATCTCCAGTCCCCTATAAAGACTACCCTGATGGCTAAATTTTGTGCTTATTGGCAAACCTCCAAGATTTTCATTTCAAGTCCAGTTTCTACGTGTGGCCTCCACATCCCTCAGTCACCCAGGTTTGAGCACTCTTGGAGTGTCACATGGACCCTCGCTTCCCTTCACCCCCAGGGTCAAATCTGTCTCCAAGTCCTTTTGATTCACTTCTCTAATTGTCTCTCACAAGCATTCCCTTTCCTTCTCTCCTATTTCACTCCAGGGGCCAGGGCCGATGATGGGCCACGCTGCTGAGCCTCCTCACTGGTCTCGTGACGCCAACTTCTTCATCTAATTCCTTCAGCCATAACCACCTGGCTAGCTTTCACTTCAGATGGCTTCCATCAGTCCATTCTCTGTGCCAGCCTCTCAGCTCATCTAGAATCCACTTCCCGGCGTAATCAGGACATAATTCTGGATGCTTTAACCCATTCTTATTTCCCTTTGCTGCCCAACAGCCGCTCACCTCTAATAAGTAGATCCACACTTATTCTTGCCTCCGGCCTCTGGGTTTTGTGCAGGCTACTCTTCCCCAGCAGAGTTTTGAAATCATTTTGCTAAAATGCTAACTCCTATATCATGGCATCCATTCTCCTGCCTTCAGTAGTTATATGGGAACTTCCCTGCATCAGGACTATTTCAGGCTCTTTCAGATGCAATATTGTTTTTACAAATAAATCAATTAACTTTGTTTTTAATTTAAAAAACTATTAAAACAAACAAAAAAAACAAATAAACTCTCAGATATCCCTATTAACATTTTTAAAAGTAATATGTACATAATATTACTTAATCCTCTCATCAACCCTGTAAGGTAATAACATATATATATATATATATGTGTGTGTTTGTGTGTGTGATATATATGAGAATATATGCATATATATCTCAAGGGCCTGGTGAAGCTCTATAACTAACCTTCTTCTTAGGGAGAAGTCCATAGTGCTCTGAGAATAAATATGAGTATTGATCCTACCTTTAAAGATGATTCTATCCCAAACCCTAAAGATTTGGTCCAGTGCCTCAAAAGGAAATTCCCTTTGAGAACTCTCTTTCTCTTGGAACCTTCGTTTGTCCCTTTCTGGCATTAAGCCTCCAGAAAGGGAGATGTATGTATATGAGAAAGGAAATTCCACTCTGAAGATCAGAGCCCCATCCTATCATCTCACTTAATTATCACACCAAGCAGAAGCCGGACACCTCTGTGCAGCATCTGCTGAACGTAACTCTCCTGTTGCTTTCTTTCACAGTTTTCCTGGAGAGTGATGCTCTTAACCTCAACTTACATTCTGGGTGTCTGCTGCCTGATGACCAAGTCTTTCCAAGGCCGTGTCTTACTTCAGTGATTTTGTGAAAGTACCAAGGCCAATCCATCTTCTGCAGATGATGGGTTGAGTCATTAACACTTCTAAAATGACTCTAGAGGCCCAAGAGCACAGAGGACCACGTGTAATAAGTGGAAAACATGTTTTCATGGTCATGATTGTTTTTAATGAAAGCACGCTTGGAAAAATTTTGGAAAGTCAAATCCTTAGATGTAGAAGTGGTTTCCTCCTCAAGGGCTAACCTCTCACGATGTTGCCATGGTTCATAAACAGAGATGAAGAGCTCGGATGTGCAGGAAGACCTTACTTTTACAGCTGTACCGTCACTGACTGCCCCGAGCAAGCTGGCAGCCTGAACTCTAGAAGAAGCTGGCGGAAACCTGGAGCTAGAACTCTCCTGCAAATATTTTGATTTTAAAAAGAAAAGTCCTTCAAAACACCAAATGGGGACATCTCTGGCCCTGTTTCTGTCACAGGTGCAGGAGGGCTCAAGAGGTTATCAGGGATGGGGTAGATGTAATGATACTTGCTTTGAAGCACAGAAAGTGCAGTCTGTACTACAGACGGCTTCAAGGAAGGAAGGGAGAAAGGGGGAGTGAGGTTCCCGTGGGGATATACAACAAGGCTGAAACAGAAAAGAATAGGAAGAAAGGGAAGAGAAAATGATCAGTGATATGACCTTTCAATGAGCATTTCGAAAGCTGCGTAAAGTGTGGTCAAATTCTCGTTTCAAGCTCTGGGCAACAGCTGGGTCTGGTTGCTGCACTGTGAGGGGCTCTGACAGACACCTCTATCCTGACCTCAGGGTGAGCCCACTCTCTTTGGCAGCCTACTGTCTCTCTCAGACCACAAAACTGAATAGACCAAGTCACGGCATGCCTGGAAAACAACTCCATCACAATGCTCTAGGTTAGAAGTTTTACTTTCTACACAGTTGGTACAGCCACTAGGCCAGCTGACTCAGCGGTAGGAACATACTCTGAACACATAAAGAGGCAGTGATGATAGAGACTGCACTCTCTTTGTTTGTCCACTCATCTATTGAGAAACCAGGCCACAGAGATGAAGAGAGTCCAGGGGAGCTCATGTCTGCTCGGGAAGGCAAACAGGAAGCAAAGTAATTACAATGCATCGGGACAGATGTGCTATGAGAATGTATGAAGACAATGGGAATACAGAAAAGCAGCCCCTCCCTGTCCCGGGAATTGGTGGAAAGCCTTATAGGGCAGGAGCCCCTGTGAACCGTGTGAACCGAGGCTTAAGTCAGAGTCTCCAGAGGAGCAAAGGGGGGTGGTGAGTGGGGCATCGACTATATGAAAGGAACAGAAGGAGAGCAAGTGGAAAAAGCATGTAGGGTCCAGTAAGACTCGAGTGGGTGATAGGATTTTATCTCTAAGGCAATTGGGAGCCATGAAGGACTTTATGCAGAGAAATAACAGAAGCAGACGGATGTTTTTGAAAGGCTGCTGTGAGGAAAGTTGGAGGGTCTGGTCCCAGGAGAATCCAGCCTGCAGACACACACAGACACCTGCCCAGGGTCCCACACATGGGACAAGACACCGAGGATCAGTGTGCGAGTGTTCACAGCTCTCACCTGCCCTCCGCCCTCCAGAGGGCAAAGCCTATATTCCAGACCACTTCTTTGGAATTTAGCAGGAAAATTGGAATGGGAGACAGACGAGAAGGACTTGAGTCTAGTGGTTAAGTTGATCCACAAAATAAAGTGCTGAGTGAGAAGAAAGAGGTTAAAAAATTTTAAAAAGACAGAAGAAAAGGCTGCTGGGTGGAGAGTAGAGAAGCAGGCCTTATGGTGGGGGGGAGGGCAGCTGAGGGCAGAGCCCCAGGGAAATCTTCAGGATATGAGGAGCGGGGAGGAAGAGGAAAGGGGATTGTAATGTGTTGCTAAGATTCATTTAATGTCGTCTGATAGAGTAGAGAATGGAGTTCCTTTGTAATTACTTCTAGAAATTGAACCCTGATGTGCTTGGAGACTGAATTATGTGGATCACAGTGTTTTGAAAAGTTATAGCAAATGCCATTTGATCTGACTTACTAGAAAAGATTGCCAAGCAGAGGTTACATACCTGCTCGTTTATGCCTTGGTGGCTCCTCCTCTGCTGGTTCATGTTCATGGAGAATCTGAAAGAACGTTTTAGAAAACCATCAATTAGTGTTAGAGGCTAGAGATTGATGGATCTATTGTTGCTTCCTGTGGCAGGGGCTAGGACGGCCAGCTCCAGAGTCAGACAGCTTGGGTACAAGGCTGTGCCACTTACTAGCTACGTGACCTTGGGGAAGTTATTCATCCTCTTTAAGCCTCAGTTTTCTCTTCTGTAAAATGGAATAATGACAGTACTGACCTCATAGAGTTGTTATGAGAATTAAGGCTTTCTGTCACATGCCCCGAAATGTTAGAGCTGAGCTTAGGACTACAGATTCTGGGTTAGCCCCTTGTGCCCGGTGGATGCTGGGCAAACAGCAATTGAATGGTGGGGAAAATGAAATGGAGTCGCGTCTGTAGTGTGAGCCGGGAATCCACTTTTCACAGACCAGTCTCTAGATCAGGAGCGGAAGAAATCACCATATCTGAGTTTCTCAGAGTTCCTGCAGTTTCAGACCTGTCAAGAAATATAACTTATGATGTTCTCAACTTGTGTTCTCTGTCTAAGATGGGAGCCCTGAGTCATTTCAATGACCTTCTGGAGAAGTCTCACGACCTCTTCTCAGCACTCAGCCTGTCCCCTCCCCAATATTTCTGCAGCGCTAGGGCTGTTTAGATTGTGCACAGTTAGAAATGATTTTCTCCTCCTCTGGTCCTTTTTCTCCCAGAGGGATCTATTGCTGCTTCCTGTGGCAGGGGCTAGGAGGGCCAGCTCCAGAGTCAGACAGCTTGGGTACAAGGCTGTGCCACTTACTAGCTACGTGACCTTGAGGAAGTTATTCATCCTTTCTAAGCCTCAGTTTTCTCTTCTGTAAAATGGAATAATGACAGTACTGACCTCATAGAGTTGTTATGAGAATTAAGTGAACCACAACATGGCACGTAGTAAGCCCTTAATAAACTTTAGTTGCATCATATAGTACAATGGTTAAGGGCAAGGACTCTGCAGACATTGAGTTCAAATCCTAGCTCTGCTATAAAATGGCTGTGTGACCTTGGGCAAATTATTTAGTCTGTCTGTACCTCATTACTCCTCTATAATATAGGGATAAAAATAGCCTACCTCGTGCAGTTGTTGTGAGGATGAAACGATTAACAAATACAAAGCAGTGAGAATAGTTTTTGTGACATAGGAAGTGCTATTCCAGGACGGGGCATCACTGTTCTGGGGGCACCATTCACATGGACCCCCTCTGTTCACCCACCGTCACTTGCTTCTTCTCTATAAAGCTCATCTCCTGTCATCCTGTGGCTTTTTTGTTTAAGAACTGATGCTGACTGTCTTTGCTGTCTGGCTCACCGCCAGCTCTGCAGCTGGTAACCTTGACCTGACATGGGTTCCCAGCTCATCCTGCCTCCAGGTGGGCTTCCCTGCAATGTGCTTCCCAATCCAAACTCCCGTCAAGGCTCAACAGAAGACCCCACCTTTCTGAAGTCTCCCCAGGTAACCCCTGCCCCCCGGGGGAGTGTCCTTTACTCCACACGCCTGTGAACACCACCTGAGGCAGAGCTCATTCTGCCATCTGGGATGTCTACCATTATTTTCTAGTTATCCCATGTCATAATGATACAAAAATAATAATTCCTAAGATGTATTCAACACCCTGTGCCAGGCACTGTTAAGTGCTGGATGTGCGTTTACTTACTTACTTCTCACGACAATCTAAGATATAATTGCTGTTTATCCACATTTCACTGATGAGAAAACACAGGCACAGAGAGGTCAAACAACTTGCCTAAGGTCACCCAGCCTTTAAATGGCAGAACCAGGCCTTGAACCCAGCTAGGCCGGCTCCAGAGTCTGCACTTGGCCACACAGACATTGCATCCTCCTATCAGGAGACGTCTGGGAAAACTGTGGGTTTGTCTCAATGACCTAGTCTTTCCTACCTAGCACTTTTTCTCTTTCTTTCTCTATTGCCTCCTCCTATCCCCTCTTTCTTGTCAATGACTGGTACTAATGTCTATGGGAACTGGAGGGAGACGTGTACCTGATCATTCATAAATGTTCTTGAACGTACTAGAGGAATGATGGGTCATGACTGGAATTTCAGAAGCCCAGGTGCTGCTTCACATGCAGCACGGTTGTCTTAGCTGAATTGAAATGAGCAGGAACGGAGAAGGAACAAAGTTGATGCATAGGGCTGGTTCCTCCCCACCTTCCCCTGGAGCCTGTTTTGGCTTTGTGCCCAGGCAGAAGGAAGGGTTCTTCCACTGCATTCCTGCCTCCATCATCGCTGGGGCCTGGGGGTAGGGAGAGGGAAGCCACCAGGAAGCTTTCTCTGCCCACTCTTCATGGGATGTGGTTGGGGGACTCAGCCCAGGAGAAAGTGACCACCAGCGGTCACCTTTGGGCAGCTCTCCCAGGTCGAGATTTCAATTTCTCCATTTTCCAGAGGGACTGAAAAATTGAGGACTTCCTGCCTATAGTTGTACATTAAAATCAAGGTCCATTTCAATTCTCTCGTGAAGAGTATTTCAAATCTTTTTGGGCACAAGGGTTACTTGCCCCCCATCCCCATAATCTGAATTAGCAGGTCTGGGGTGGGGCAAAGAAAACTGCCTTTTGTGTGTGTGTGTGTGTGTGTGTGTGTGTGTGTGTGTGTGAAGAAGACTGGCCCTGGGCTAACATCTGTGCCCATCTTCCTCTACTTTATACGGGACACCACCACAGCATGGCTTGACAGGCACTGTGTTGGTCTGCATCGGGATCTGAACCTGGGAAACCCCGGGCTGCCCAAGCGGAGCGCGTGCACTTAACCGCTAGGCCACTGCGCCGGCCCGAAAACTGCCTTTTTAACCAGCACATCCCTCAATGTGAGGCCACCTTTTGAGAAACACTGCTTTTTAACTATTTCCTGAAACTTTATAGTGATTATCTGGAACTTTCAGTCTTTGCAAAGTGCTGTTTCCACAACTCTGTGTTACCTACTGCCTCTCTGTTGTCTAGTGAGGATTCACAACATTTTGTGAGAATAACCTACCTTTTATTTTGAGCTCCATAATCATTGGGGAAAATGGAGGAAAAATACATTGAAAGCAATGAAGCATCGGAGGAGTTCCCTGGCAGTGGTGGCGGTGGTGGTGAATACCCTTGCTCTCCCAGATTAGAGAGGGTACAAAGAGCTGGGCTGCCAAGTCGTGGGGCCTGGATTCCAATAAGGCGAAGGCTGGAGTCACACCAAGAACTCAATGCCACGCCTCCACTTCTCCCTAGCGGGAAAAGTCGTTCACTCACGCTAAGCCTCATGTTCTTACGTTACGAAAGATAATGAGCTGAGGTACACCACATGCTGGTGCCATCTCCAGCAGCGGTGTGTCCCCTTATGTCCAGCTGGCCTGGGGCTCACCAGGAGCCGGCCTTGTCCTCTCAAGTCTTCATGTCACCCAGTTTGGAGAACTGTGAGACTCTAGCACTTGCCTTCTCTCTTAAACTCCAGGTGCTGAGGAGAACTCATGGGGGAGCACAGATCCTGCCAGGGCCTCCCAGTGCTCAGCTGAGCACTTACTTCAGACAAGGAAACAGAGCCTCCAGTGGGGCCTCCCTTTGCTTGTCCATATAGAGGCACCCAGATGAGTGTCTGAGCAACAATGGCCAGCTCTGTCCAGAGGGGATTTCCTGATGGCCAAGCTTTAGTCGGAAGACACAAGGTCACCAAATCCAGGAAATGCCCCACCTGTTGGACGTGATGACTTTACAAATAATTGTGTGTAGGGGGTGTGGCCGGGATGTGGACAATGTCAGGAATGAGAAGTGACACTTTACGTGTAGAAAAGAAAATCCCCAGGGAACTGGATGACAAACAAGGTGGTCCTCAAAAACCTCAGTGGTCGCCAGGCCTCACCCCTCCCCCCCGAGGCCCTGTCACTCACTCTCTTTGTTTTGACCTGGAATCCCCAATTTAACATCTTTGCCTCCATGTTTAGCAATTGTCTCCACAAGGGTCCTGTTGGAATGTCTCCTCACACAGGCATATTAACGCAGGTCTATTTGCACCAGAGTAGTAAAAATAACCAAATCTTAAGTACTTGCTCTGTGCTAGTCACTGGGCCAAGGCACACATGTATAAGAATGTTTAATCCTAAGATTAATGTGACTCAGTTTCCAAGGCTGGTGAGAGTCAGGGCTGGGCTTCAGACTCCGGGCTGGTGCCAGCTCTGAGAGCCCACAGCCTTGCTGCTCCAAGTGTGGTCTCTGGAGCAGGGACAAGGGCAACTTGTCAGAAATGTGACATCCAGGGCCCCACTCCAGAGTTCCCGAGTTGCAATCTGCATTTTAGGAAGGTGCCCAGGTGGATTTATGCACACACTGAAGTTTGAGAAGCTACAGCATCACATTTCATAAGCCTGTCACTTCATATTTGTACACCCGCGTTCACAGCAGCATTGTTCGCAATAGCCAAGGGGTGAAGGCAACCCAAGCGTCCACTGATGGATGAATGGATAAAACAAATGTGGGATATACACACAATGGATCATTATTCAGTCTTAAGAAAGGAAGGAAATTCTGATGCATACTCCAACATAGATAAGTTTTTAGGACATTATGCTAAGTGAAATAAGCCAGTCATGAAAAGACGAATACTATATGATGCCACTTATATGTGGAACTTAGAGCAGTCAAAATCATAGACACAGAAAACAGAATGGTGGTTGCCAGGAGCTGGGGGGAGGGGGGATGAGGAGTTGTTGTTCAACAGGTATAGATTTTCAGTTTTGTAAGATGAAAAAGTTCTGTAGATCAATTGCATGACAATGTGAATATATTTAACATTACTGAATTATACACTACTGAATTATACTGAAAATTTAAGATGGTAAATTTTATGTGTATTTACCACATTTTCTGTAAAAAAGCTCATCACCACATGTTGCATTAACTGGGAGAAGGTCAGCCGTGGGAGCTGAGCGGCAGCCTAGGGCACTATAAGCTGATAAGACAGGCTCAAGTGCACCTCTCCAATAGGGTCTTTGGCCTTTGGGCTGTATGAAGATATTGTACCTTGAAGGCAGATCTAGGGGGGAAAAGCAGGGCCCTTTAGGGGGTTGGTGGGAGCTTCCAAGATGATGAAGTTCAAATTCCACTAGCAGCCCTGGGAAGTCACTGGGGGATAAGTCACTTATCCCCTGACCCGCCTGTGCCACCAGCAGACGGAGGGGCTTTGTAGGGCCTCTGTGATGAGGGCCACCCTGGCACAGTGTCCGGGCGCTGCTGCAGCCATGAACATAAGGACACACTGCAAGAGAGGGAAAGCTAACCGCCTTGCTGAGACCCCCTCGCTCACTGGCTTTCTCCCCTACGCTGGGATAACCGGAGCTCTGCACGGACCCCGAATTCCCAGGAATCGTAACTGTCTCCTGCCTCTATTTCTATGAGCAACCTGCTGTGTGTGACTGCACGGGCTGCACCGTGCACACTGGAGTTTGAAAGAAGATACACACTGAGTACACCTCCCAAGCCATGAGAGAAATACAGGGAAAGACAAAGAAAGCCCAGGTCAAACAATGAAAGACACACAAACAGAAAGGAGGAAGGAAGTGCATGAAGTCAGCAAACAAAATCCTGGAAGTAAGAGCAAGCATTTTAAATACGTCATTAAATGTGAATCAATTATACTCCCCTAATCAAAGTCAGATGTACTCAGATGTGATTTAAAAGGAAAAAAGACCTGAAACACGTGTTGCTTATAAGAGAACCGTGAAAGCAGAGTGATACAATAGAGACTAAACAAAAAATAAAAGATAAAAATCAAGCAAACACAAATATGAAACCAGGATTGACAACTGGAATAGAATACAAAGAGTTAAAATGAAAAAGTGCCAAGCAGGGCAAAAAGAGACATTTTACAATGCTAAAATCTACCAATGAAGCTCTAAGAATAGCAACAGACTAAATAAAGTAGCACTAAAATATCTTTTAAAAAAATCAGTAGAAAAAAATACCATTACAGTAGGAGAAATAATAGCAAACAGTGACATAGCATTTATGATATGCCGGGCACTGGTCTAAGGCCTCTTATAAATATTAACTAATTTAACTCTCATAGCAATCACAGGACAGCAGTACTATTATTGTCATTGTTTTATAGATGAGGAAACCGAGACAGAGAGAGAATTACATCAGTCTCCCAAGATTTCATACCCAGTACCATACCCTGTCTCTGGTGCATTTCATAATCAGTACCATACCCTGTCTCCTTAGAGTGGTCTAAGGAAGGAATAATCCAATAATTCCCATAAGGAATAAAGGGGTACTTATCACCCCCTTCAGTTAAGCTCAACTTTCTTTAACTTCTGAAAGACAAAATGACCTGGATAATTTGTCAGCCAAAAGCTCAGATGATATCTTATGGCCCCTTCAGCTAGATCAGTCTGAGACTATGACACACCACTGATTAACGTCTTTTGAAATGTCTTTCTAGCCTGACGCTCAAGTTCAAATGAATCCTTTGAGAACATCCGTCCTTCTCAATCCTCCAATCTGCTTTATACTCATTGTTGTCAGTTTCAGAGTGGAGCTTCAGGCCTAGAGGTGGCAATTTAATTAGGGAGGGTTCCCTGGGTCCCACCCACCACCGATTTCAGAGTACCACAAGCTGTAGCCCAGTTGATACCTAACATCCACCTGCTCACCACCCCCTCCTCCCATTTGCAACATTTTCTCAAAGGCCCAAAAAAAAAGCAATTTCCGTCTGTGACATTCCCAGGAAATCAGAGAAATATGACAGGGGAAAAATGTAGCAGACATGGATTTACTCACCAAAGGATGAATAGACTCTAAATTCAAGTTCAGTGTAGCTTGGGATGAATAAATCACAATAATCATGAAGCACAAAGTGGTTCTCCTTGCAGATTTCATTTCTTCAAGTTTGGGTTGCTTTGCCTGAAATGGATATATGGTGGTTTAGAGACAGAGCCATTTATTTAACAAACATGGGAAGAACTAGCAAACCCTGTCTCGAAGGTCACACTACAAAAAGACTTTTTCATACAGAGGGGAAAGGAAGGAGTGTAAAGGTACCTATCTGTAGAGAAGAGTCTCTGCTCCTGACCCTTGGGTGAGGAAATGATCATGTCAGGTGGGAGGGGCTTGGGTAGATGGAGGATGGTTCCCATAAATAGGACAAAGGTGGCAGAGGTTTGGGTACATTTCCTTACACATGGAGAAGGAGAGAGAGAAGGAAAGAGAAAGGAGAAAGAGGAGAGAGAAGGAAAGCAAGAAAAAGGGAAAGACTACTCAGAAATCCTTTTAACATTGTCATCCAGTACACGTAATAGATGAACGAAAGGATTCAGAGAACAATACTCACCTTTGCTACATGCAACACACTCTGATATTTACAATTGTGGTCTATCCTATCTTACCCTATTTTTTCTTTTAATTCTGGTAACAACCCATTAAATTAACTTTTATTACTATTATTTGTTATTTATATTAATGGGCTTTTATTATTTTATTTATTATTTATATTAATGAGCTATGACCCATTAGTATGAAAAATCCTGGACTTCGTCATAAATATCTAAGTTGTATTCTATAGTCTTTTATCATGTTATAGTGATATAGTATAGAATATTAATATCATAATATATTCCATCTTATGTATCGATTTTTGACAGCAATCTCTTTATAATGATGGTGACGAAAATGAAGTTTTTTGGTGACCAGGTTACTCATTGTTGCTGTTAAAAAGTAGAGTACCAGATGGAATCATCCCAACCCTCGTGGGTCTGGGGACCAGGACAAACTACTTTGCTCAGATTCCTTTCCTCACTGACTTTTCTATATCTACGCATTGTTGTGAAAAGGGCTCTAGACTAAGAGAAGAAGATACGGGTTAGGATGCAGGTTTATTCTAACCTAACTGTGCTTCCGTGAGCAAGTCACATCTTCTCTGAGTTTATGTTTCCCCACCTGTGAAATGGAGATCATTATACCTCCTCTCATTCTCTCACAGAGTTTTCTGAGGCTCAAATGCAATTAAAAGCCATGAAGAGCTCCGGAGATACAGGCTGCAATGGTTTTCACCCTGATTGTTAGTGGAATCCAGAGGGCAACCATCAGGAAGGGCAGGCCTTGGCCCAGGCGTTGCAGGGAGCGCCAGGGGAACGTGGCCAGGATAACACAGATGATAGCCAAGATTTACATGCCAGGGAGAATTGTGTTTCAATCACCAGCTGCCGGCTCCCTCCTTTTCCTCTTCCCCAGTGGAAAAGAGGGAAGCATAAGGCCCTGGAAAACTGATCCAATTTGCAAATCTGGCAATCTAATACCTTTTTTTTAAATTCTGGAACTCTGTGTCTTTTGGAAAATGCTCTGCAATTTAGGTTACAGGAACAGATATTTAAGACCAGATGCATCTGCTATAGGGAAATCATAGCAACTCAGTGCTTAGTTCTCTATTAGAAGTTTCTCCTCCCTTGTTGAAAGGGAGTGGACTTTTGTGGGTATTGGGCAGGCTGATTTAGCTTGGTGATAGCAACTGTTCCTGGGATGAATCGGGTATTTAGGAGGCAACTTAAACTTTTCAGGCCCTGACTCAGTGCACTGTACTAGTTGGTTCCAGATCGAGGCAGTTAATAAGGGGGTGAGACTTAGTAACTGAATGGTTAATGAGCCTCCCTTAGTATGTGACACCTAGGGAGGGACTCATGTATTAGAGGGACTAGAGCTGTCTCCATATCTTTCCATTATTTCCCAATGTTGACTTTTTCATCAGAGTTATCAAGAATTATAATGTCCCCAAAATGTCATGTTTGGGCCTTTTGTATAGGCCACCAGCCAATACTGTCCACTGTTCCCATCTTCCCCCAGCCTCTCCTGAGACAGTTCTTGATTAAATTAATATTCTCTCTGTCGACCTACTTAGTGACAACAAAATCACCAGTCAATAGAAGTAGAGCTATAAGGAGGACCCTACTCTGGGAAGAGGAGTATTCTCTAGATGGAGAGGAATGACAATAGCTAGGTACAGTCCTCAGTTACACAGCAAGGGGGGTGGTTCTCCACTTGAAAAGAGAATGGTACCACTTTGAGGGAGAGGTAATATTCAAAACATTTGACAACCAGGATGGCGTGACCAATTGGAACACTGATACCAGCTGAGGATCAGTTCAGTTTTTGAGGTTGCTACTACATTTTGGGAGAGACCTGAAGATAAACTTCTCTTACCTACGTCAATAATCTTACATTAACTCTCTAGCTCACAGCTGTTCTCATCTGTGAGGAAGCCAGTGGAGGCTGTTTAACTTGGCTAATGGAGGAAAAAATCCAAATTCATCCAGTTAGAAGCATGGAGCAGTGTCCACATTCAAGGGAATATATCTTCAGTAAGGCCCCTTTATTTGTTTATCCCCTAGCAGTTCATATTTATTCTAAATTCCTGGAGTAAACGGCAGACGACAACTAAGAGACTCAGAGGCAGAGAGAGAAAGAAAATGATCTGAAGTCATTCCCAATTTCTTTCTCTTTTAAAATTATAAATCCTGGACACTCTTTACTAAAACTCACCAACCTGTATGAGTCAGCTGTGTTTTAGAAAAAGCTGGGAAATATGATCTCATGCCCAGTACTGACCCTGTGGTGATGAGCAACTTCCTGGTCTCCTCTGACTCGATTTTCCTGTCTGTGAAGTTAGGAGAGACAGAGAAATCAAGCCCCTTGACATCATATGCCAGGAATAAGTCATCAGGATTCTCAGCAGCCCTGCATTTAGAGAATGAGAGTCTGGGTTCCTTGAAGTGTCTATAACAACATTCTCTTGCTGCACGATTATGCATCAGGATCCGTCTTGTGAAACTAACCTGAAACACCCGGGAACTGTTCTCCCAAATCTTAGAGATAACCAGTGTTTAAGATCAACTGCTCTCCTGGAAACGCTTCATCAACCTTGACCTGCCCAGACGAGAGGAGGAGTAAATAGGCTTGTATGCCTGGCAAGGTTAGAAGCACATTCACAAAATGGCGACATCTGTGTGATCTGATGACCCAACGTCATCATCAAATTGTGATTGCAGGCTTCTTCTCAACAGAGCAATAGTGGGATTCTCTCTGGAAATGATTTATTTCCTAAGCTCTACACGGCTCTGCCTTCCCATGCTCTCTAGTGTCCTTGGCCCCTCTCACCTGGGGAGCCTAGCTTTAATACTCTCCTTGGCTCCTCTTGGGGAGTAGGAAGGTAAGAGGTGAAAGTGAGCCCACGTTTGACCATCCTCTGCCCAGGGGCCTCCTCCATCCTCCAATGCAGGGTTCTGCTCCTGGCTTTAGCCCAGTACACAGCCCCTCCCCTTAGCATCACTGGGGTACCACCACCCTGGAAGGAAGTTCCCTGGAGTATTTGTGCATCATTTGCTTCAGTGGTTCTTATCCCTGGCTGTGCATCAGAGCAATCACCTGGGGAGTTTCTTTTTTCTCTTTTTTCATTTGTTTGCTTGTTATTTTAATATCACTCCAGACCAATTGAATTAGAATTTCTGAGGAGTGGGAGCTGAGAGTCTGTATCCACTCCAGTTGCTTCTGATGCATAGGGGGATTTGAGGTCTGCAGATCCATATTTTCAGCATTCCATTGCTCTTTCCACATTCCCTTGCACACTTCTGGTACTTTCCATCACCAACCTATAACTTTCCCTTAATAAAGAAACTATGTAGAAGAAGAATCTTGAGGGGGATGCGTTTAGGAGGCAATCCACCAAGGGTAGATGAATGAATGGATTAATGGGAGTAGGGACTCAGAGGTGATCTACCCAATAATTTTTTATGCAATTCAGTAGCCAAGGCTGTTATTTGAGACTGTGTTTTATATCTCATGTAGCATCAAATGTGTTGCATGCTTATGGACCAAGCACCATAGGGTGCTTTCTATAGGCCCCAAGTTGTGCTATGCATTCACAAGTTGAAACAAGTCACGATCTTTGACCCCAAGAAGCTCTCAACCTCATTGAGAAGGCATGAAACCTACAATTAAAGAAACATAGACTGAAAGGAAAACATAAGCTTAAAAGACACTATTTACTAAATGCCTACTGAGTACCAGGCACAGTGTTAAGTGCAATAAATATGTTAATTCACTTAATTTGCTTCTCACAATAACCCTGTGAGGTAGGTATTTCAATCTTAATTCATAGACAAGAAAATGAAGGCCCAGAGAGGATACAGAACTTACCCAGGCCAATCAGCTAATAAGTAACAGAAGGAGCTCCACCCCCAAGTTAGCCTGTCTCTGAAGTGAGCAGCAGTGTGCAAGTGATCAGCATGACTGGAGTTGAGGACAGGAGGAAGTTGGGTGAGCTTTGGAGTGACCAGGGTCCCTGGCCAGACCCTGAAGGATGGGCAACGCTTCAATGTGTAATGGAGAAAGAGAAGAGAATTTCAAGCAAAGGAGAATAGCATAAGCACAGTCAGTTGTCTCTGTTTCAAAGGAAACAAAGCAGTCAAGAAGGGTGATGTTTAGCAGTCCCTCAAGCCACTTGTGGAAGTTTCCTGGAGCAGCTTGTCTAACCACTGTGACGTAGGCTCAGCTATGGTTCTCGGGAGGGCATTGTTCTCCTGAACAATCACTGTCACCAAAGAAGGCATTGTTATTTTTGCTGTGACCTCGAAAGAGAATGAATTTGATGGCATTAGGGCTTGGGTGATTCCCTCCTTCGTGTAGCCGACTGTAGTGGAAAGAGCACCGGCCTTGGAGAGAAACAAGCTTGTGTTCTGATTCCTGCTCTACTACTTCGTAACTATGAGCAAGACACTTAACCCTGCTGAGCCTCAGTTTCCCAATGTGATAATGGGGATCACAGTACCTGCCTTGCAGCATTGTTGTAAAGATTAGAGATCATGCCTATGTCATGGTTGGAATTTGCTATGGGCTATGTCCCTCCAAAATTCATATCTTCAAGTCCTAACCCCCAGTATCTCAGAATGAGACCTTATTTGGAGGTAGTATCCTTAAAGAGGTAGTTAAGTTAAAATAAGGTCATTAGGGTAGGCCCTAATCCAATATGACCAGTGACCTTATAAGAAGAGGAGATTAGGACACAGACACACACAGAGGAAGGACCAGAACCTCTAGAATTATGAGAAAATAAATTTCTATGGTTTAAGCCACCCAGCCTGTTGGCCTTTGTAATGGCATTCCTAGCAAACTAACATAGAAGTTAATAAAAATGGTATCTCTTTTTATTCTTTATCATTTAAAAAGAGTGAGTGTGGACCTCTAGTCTGCTGCTCAATATTTATTCTGGGTACATTTTTATGAAAATTGAAAAATGGATTATTAGTGTGTCTGAAAAGAGCATAAAAACATACACAGTCAGAACTGGAAGACAAGTTAGAATTCATCTCTTGTTCAAGTCCTTCCACCACCCCACACACCCCTTTTAGTTTTCCAGATGAGAAAACTAAGGCCACGCAAGGGCTGTGTGTCTCAAAGGCAGCTAGGGCCTGAGTCAGTCAGGACTCAAGAGGTCAACCAAGGATTCTAGATAATAATATTGTCCCACAGTCAGGCAAGCCATTTACGACAGGGTTGTGGATAATAACTGTCTTCGATGATGCTGTTGATGATATAGATCTCTGTCATTTATTGGGTTCTCACTGTGTTCCAGGCATGGTGCTAAGCTCTCTCCAAGGATTGTCATTGAACCCTTTCAAGGATCCTATGATACCAATAAATTACCCCCACTTTTCAGATACGGAATGGAAGATTAGAAGAATGAATAACTCACCAAGGCCACACAGCTGACATATGGAGGTGGCAAAATGATAAATTAAGCTGTCTATTCCACTGGGGAAAAGGTAACATTTGGGCTACGAGATCGTCTTGGTGGGGTATCAACAAGAATAAATGGAAAACTTTCTCTGTATGTATGGACACTAGACCAGGCAACTGGAAACACGATTTCTAGCCTTACTTTGCCACTAATTAGCTGTGTGACCTGGAACAAATCATTTCACCTCTCTGAGTCTCAGTTTTCTAATCAACAAAGCCAGGAATTTGACTGCACTCAGTGATTTCAAAATTGGGGTGTAGGAGTTGGCCTCTGAAGGCCCTACTACTTTCAAAGAGTCTAAAATTCCTCACCATTATTTCAAATCCAGTGTAACCTCACTTAGGCTTCTAAGCCTAACCATAATTATCTCTTGCATGTATCCAACCCATCTCTGATTTACTACACACTCCAGGCCTTCACTGCCTTCGTGTGTACCATTGTGATGGCTTCCATTCTTTTCCTGTCTGCCCCATCGTTTACATAGATGCAACATTGATCTTCCAGAAGCATTTTTCTCATGTGTTACCCCCTGCTCAGCTCCCCACTGCTTTCAGAATTAAGGCAATTGCTTTACCGATACTCAAGGCCCTCCATGACCTGGATTTTATTTTTCAGAGTTGGCATATTTAATAAGCATCTATCATATTTTCACTACTGAAGCTGGTTGCTTTTTCATAATTTAAAATAGTGCAAGAGATTTTCTGGTCTTCATGCAAAAGTAAAAATACAAAAACTAATCTTTGAGAATTAATCCTGGGGGTGGGGAGGAGTAGTTATTATTGTCAAATTATTTTTCAGTGTTTGGCAAAACCAAAATAATGCTGCCTTTTACTTTGTTTGTTAATCTTCGTCTTGTCCTGCCCCTTAGCCCCAGGATAATCACTGCGTATTCAAATTCTACCCACCCCTCAATGTCCAGGCAAAAGGCCCCCTCCTGGCTCGAGGTTACCCGATCTGTTCAGCTATAAATAGTCCCTACTTCCTCTGAACACTCACACTTAATCTAGATCCTTAGCCTTCCTACTTGTATTATATTTATCGTTGTAAGTATTAGATAAAATGAATCTATTGATTCCCCCATTCATGTATTCATTTGTTCATTCATTCACTGGACAAACATTTATTAAGTCCTGGTAAGTGCCAGGTGTTCTGTTAGGTGCAGGAGAAGTAGAAAAAAACAAGAGAATGGTCCCTGTCTCCATGGAGCTTAGAGTCTAAGGGAATAGATGACATTAATAAAGAATCAATTACTCAATTCATTGTTTAACTATGACTGTGACAGTGCTACCAGGGAGAATAATCATAATACAAACATTTGTTGTGCACTTACTCTGTGCCAGGCACTGATTTGAGCACTGACTGTATTAAATCCTTTAATCCTCACAACAATTCCAATGAAGTGGTTCTAGTATGATATCTAATTAATAGTACGATATCAAGTTAACTGAGCCACAGAGTGGGCAAAGTACTTGCCCCAAACCACACAGCTGGTAAGTGGCAGAGCCAGAATTGAAACCTAGGAAGTCTCACTCCAGAGCCCATCTGTTTAATCAGGGTGCTGAACTGCCTAATAAAGCCTATCAAGACAGGGGCATGACCTAGTCTTGGGAATTTGTGGAAGGTGTCCCAGAGGAAGTATTTAATTGAGCTGAAATCTGAAGTATGAGTTAGAGTTAACTAAAAACAAATGGGGAGGTTGAAGGGAGGGGAGGAAGAGGGTTCCAGGCAGAAAGAAGATCACGTGCAAAAGCCCTGAGGTAGGAAAACACATGGCAAATTTAAGTTGCTGCAAGCAGGCCAGAGTGGCTGGAACACCAAATGGAAGCAGGTATGAAATGGGGCTGGTGAGCCAGGACAGGCAGGCCTTATAACTGCAAGCACGGGAGTGGGTAAGGTTGATTAGGAAGACAGCAGAGAGAGTAGAGAAGAAGGCCTAGGACCAAGGTTCACAGAATTCCAACAATCAATCAAGGAAGGTGATAGAGCCAAGATGTGTGGGAACGAGAGACCACAGAGGCAGGAGGGAGAAAAGGCTAGCAGTGAGTCTGAAACAAGAGAAGGTCAAGTTTCAAGAAGCAGAGTGTGGTCAACTATGTCCAACAGTGCTGAGATGTCCCTTGAGGAGAGGACTGAGCTTGCCCACTGGATGTGGAAGCATGGTATGTTCTTAGCAAGGGGAATCTCATTGGGGTTACATGGGAGGAAATCCTAGTGCGAAGAGTGTAGAGTGCGGGAGGTGAGGACTTAGAGAGAGTGAGCATGTAAAACTCAAGAAATTTGGTTGCAAAGTGGAGGAGAGAGAATGGAGAGTCTTCCCATGGGTAAACTGCTTGGTTTTCGTGTCACTCAAATTAGGTGATGTTATACGCATGGCTTTCTTTTTAAGGAAGGAACAAATTGTATCACATGCTAGGACAGCATCAAGGGAAGCCGTGACTCTTACTAAACCTTGGCCTAGTTTATGGCTGGCTAACTAGACAAGTTATTGTGTGCTTTGAAAGAAGCCAAGGGCATATCTCCCTATCCCTGCTCCCCGTGTTCTGGGGTACAGTCCATATGCTCAGGCAGTTGTGTTTTAAACATGGCCTTCTGATCAAAATAGAGACTAGGTGAGAGATGGAAGACAGATATGCGCATATACCATTCTACTACTAGAGAATAATTGAAAGCAGAGCTCTTCTTGATGGTAGATGATAGATGGTAATACCAAATTTCAGGAGGACTTTCATTGCGAAGTTTGCTGTGATTATTACTCTTTGCTCAGCTCCGTGAGGCACAGGTTGCAATAAAGATAGGATGCCATCAGTAACCTCCCTCCTGAATTGTAGAAGTAGAGATTAAAAATCCTCAAGTGTATCTTCAAGAGCCTGCCTTCAGAGATCTGTGTTTTCAACTGCAGAGGTGATAAGACTTATGTTTGCTGACCTTATTTAAGTAGAGGATTCATCCCTCGCACGCGCAGAACTATAAGCTAAATATTTATTCAACACAAACACGAAATACAATACCAATTAAAGAACTGCCGTGAAAATTTTTCTCTGTTGAATTTTCCTTGGCCTTGAAATAGGGTCCTGAAGCAGCATTGTGTCAGGGTGGCCCAGCGCTATCAGATTACAGAGGAACATTTGTTTGTACACAATGGGGTCAAGTTTTCCAAACACACTGCACATGTGTGCAGCGTTGATAATCTTTTATCCTTCTTTTCTTGTTGTAAATCACCAGAGGATTTGAACATTTAAGCTAGAGATTGCCATCTTTGTGAAAACATTGCGTTCCTAACTCTGCTCTTATCTCATCTATCTCGCTACTTTCAGTGACCATGTGGAGGGATTTCCCTGAACTTTGGCAAAACAATGCCAGGAGTGCATTCCATTTGCAATGGAGGGGAGCCCTGTGGTTGGCTGCAGTGCTGATGGAGCACCAGAGCCCTTGGGTGTGGGTGCAAGCCTTACATTCTGTGGTTCTACCCTTTATTAGGTGAGACTCAAAATAATACTGGAGGGGCTGGCCTGGTGGCGTAGCGGTTAAGTGCACGCGCTCCACTGCGGAGGCCCAGGGTTCTCAGGTTCGTATTCCGGGCGTGCACTGACACACTGCTTGTCAAGCCATGCTGTGGCGGCGTCCCATATAGAGTGGAGGAAGATGGGCACGATGTTAGCCCAGGGCCAATCTTCCTCAGCAAAAAGAGGAGGATTGGCAACAGATGTGAGCTCAGGGCTGATCTTCCTCACACACACACACACACACCAATAACAATAATACTGGAATATTTTAATAATGACCATAATGGACCAATCAGAGCAGTCTCTGGTCACTGTGCAGGAGTTGGGGGCTGGGGGCCTTCATTGCTGGGTAGTGGCGAGGTCTGTGGGAGGTTTCCGAGGTGAGGGGCTGGGAGGCTAAGGCAGAGATGGGTGGGGGGCACTCCGCACTCTGGGGACTCGAGGCAGCAGTTATTTACCATGTGGTTTAAAATAGTCCAATGTCTTAAGAATTGGCAGGGACGTCCTACCCTCTGTGTTTCCCCCTTTCGTGCCCTTATCCACTCCATCTCCCCGAGACTGGGCATTGCCTTCCTTGGCCAGTGACTTCACTTCTCTTAAATTCTCATTCCCTCTCTAGGGATTACGTTAGGCTTTAAGAATAATGTGTGTTATTCACAATGAAAAAAGTGTTACTTTTTTCCCCAAAAATACAGTACCCTGAGAAGTGATGGCCGTTCCAAGATTTCCTTAATCTGGACAGTCTGACTTTTGTCCTCACCTCGTCATGAAAAGGATTTTATAAAGGCAAACCCAATGACATTCTTCACTAGTCCTCATCCTCCCTGGTTTCTTGTTGGTTTCTGATGTCATTTAGGGCCTCCTCCTTTGTGGAGCCCCCTTTTCCCTCTCCTGCTTCTTTCATCCCTCCAGTTTTTGCTCCCTTCCCTCCTCCTTCTGTGATTCCATCCATCTTATCCCACAACGGTCTCACTGTGGTTCTGCCAAAACGTCTCCTGGATCCTTGGCTTATCTCTCTTGACACCCTTTCTCTTAGGGAGCTTGTCTACTTCTAGAGTTTTAATTATCAATTTATGCAACAATTCCCAAAACTTTATTTCCACCCTGAGCTCTTTGCTAAATATTAGGAGCATCTCTCCAACTGTACTATTTCCGCCTAGGTCTAAATTCAGCTCATCTAAAACTGTACGTGTCTTCCTTCTCTCCCAGTGCTGTCTCCTAACCCATCCCTTCCCAGATTTACCAACTGCTGGCTTTATTCTCCAGTTTCCCAGGCCCACCACTCCATAGGTATCCTTAGACACAAGAATCGAGGGCAGGAGGGGGAGCAGCAATTCAACCAGTCTCTAAGTCCTGTTAATGACTCCATTGCTGCTGTATTTTTTTTCCTCGGTCACCACATTGGTTTGGACGTTATCATCTCACATCTGGATGAACGCAGCAACCTCCTGAATGGGCTCCCTCCCTCCTTTCTGCCCTGCTCAATAATCCAACACACCATCAGCCAATTAATTTGCCTCTCAGCTTCTTCTCATCCTATTCTTGGCAACTGAAATGCTCTGTTCCTCCTTTCTGAAATTTACACATCATTTCAGGTCTTGCTTATTCACTTAGTAACAACGACAATTTCTATCATTTACCAAGTCCTTGCTATGTGCCAGGCAATAGGCTAAGCACTCTGCATGCACTAGGATCATTTAATCCTTAAGTCTTATACTGTCAGAACTATCATCATCCCCATTTTACAGAAGCAGAAACTGAAGCTCAGGTAAATTAAGTAACACACTCCAGGTCACACAGTAAGTAACCAAGTCTGCTGCCAAAGTCTGAACTCTTAACCTTTATAGCATACTGCCTCTTTTCTTGTCTTCCCAGAGATACATCTTTCTCCTGAAAACACTGCATTTCTCTTCTCAGCTGCTCCTCTGGACCTGCCATGAGGCTCTTTTGGCAGCACTGTTGTGGTTTTTGTAGTGTAGCATAGTAATGGCAATGTAATAGTAATGTAATAATAATAATAGTAATGTAATAGTAATAGCATAGTAACAGTAATGGACTCTGAAGTCAGACTACCTGAACCGGAATCCTTATCCACTATGTGCCAGCTCTGTGTGCCTCACGCAGCTTTCTTAAAATTGTCTGTCCCCTCGTCTATAAAATAGGGATCATAATAGCACCTGAGTTATAGGATTATTGGAATAAATGAGTTAACAATCTTTGTTATCACTGAGCGTAGTGCCTGACACATTGTAAGCACTCAATAAATATTTCCTGTTATTAAAATTCTCAATGCTCATGCCTCGCCTCCCATTAAGAGTATAAGTTAACTAAAGGGAAGGATTCTCTGCCTTTGCAATTCCACAGCAAGTCTCAGCAACATAGGTGCTTCCATTAACCTGTGATTTTAAGGGTTTCACTTTTGTGATTATCTTTTAGGAAACAGGCAAGATTCCAATTACTTTAACCATCAGGACCAGAATCATACAATGTGAGCTGAAATGCTGAGCTGGTAAATAACTCGTGAATTCACAGTGTACCCAATGCAGATATTTAACTCAACAAGCCTTCCTTATGAGCATATTCTGTGCCGAAACTCGCCGGCCCTGGGGAAACTGAGATAAGCTGAGGGAGGCCCTCCTAGCGCTTTCTATAAAGGAGACAAAGGCTACACCGATGAGGAATACTAACTTGAACTATATCGAGAAAAGTTGGGGGCGAAAGGTTCTACGAGCACATTTCGTAATTTAAAAACAGCCCTGATTTATTGTCTATCCATTTTAGATCAATCCAGAAAGTGGTGGGCTGTGCAAAGGATAATTAGTATTTCTTTGTCGCCTTTTTCTTAAGATTGGGACACAACATGTTAAAGTGACATTGAGCAAAATGCATGACCTCCCGTAGTCATTTGGCACTGGAAGAGCACATCCTGTTTACCTAGAACATTTCATCTGATTTTGTTAAATCTGTAAGTAACAGGCAGCCAATGTGTCTGCAGTGAAGTCAGGGGGGTTGTTCCAATTTAAATTCAACAGGCGGTGCCATTGTAACTCCTCTTCATTTTCACATGCAGAGCTGAGATGCGTCTGCCCCTCTCACAAACAATAGCAGCCAGGATCCCAATACATGGTGCTCACAGCTGCTGGCACTTCTGGCCCCAACTTTTTGGCTGCATGAACAGGTATTACTTATATTTCTCCACTTAGCCATTTTCTCTCTTACAGTTAGGACTTAGTGGTTCTCAGCCCTAGCTGCACAAATGAATCACTTCAGAGATTAAAAAAATGAAGAATACCATGCCCGGGCCCCTTCCCCAGAAATTCTGATTCAGTAGGTCCAGGGAAATGTCTGGGCATTGTTTTCTTTTTGTTAAGTTTCTGAGGCAAAACTAATGGACAACAGGTGTTACACTCTGCCAAAATCTGTACCAGGCAATAGCTTGATCTGTCTACAGATTCGCAGCAAAACACGTACCATGTTGCTGCAAAGCTGACAGAATCCAGCCGATCACCTTAATTCTCTATTCCGCGTGAATTTTATCCTTGCATTTCTGACCAAGAATGGGGCTGGGAAGCCAGAGATCTGGGTTTCTTCTCATTTCAGCACCCCGAAAAGATTCTTTGTGTGATGCTGGACAAAACTTAACCTCTGAACCTTTCTTTTTTGGATTCCATAAAATGAGAGTGAGAGACTTGCTCCCCCTGTGACACGTCGAAAGAGGAGGAAATCTCTGTCAGGGGGCTAGCACGAGGCACTAGGGTGAAATGATTAACCAGATTAGCCACGGATCAGGAGAAGGGATCAAGGCAGGCAAATTTAACACAGTGGTCAAGAAATTACTCAGAATGCCCCAAATCAGCAGGGCCAAGTGGCCCTCTGGTTTGAGGTGGAAAAGTCTTGGAAAGGGCAAGAAAATACCATATAGTAACTGAAAGTATTTTCTAATTATTCTTGGGTTTGACATTGCTTATTTGTACCTTGCTTCCAAACCTTTTCTCCATGACCCATATTGACTTGTTCATAGTGATTTTTTCTCATTCACTTGTCTCAGAACAATGTTTGGGGGAATTAAAAAAGGCCACATTTTTACATAAAGCTAAAAGAGATAGAAAATTAACCCATCTGTTAAAAGCATTTATTATCCATTAAATAAAAAGGGCATCTCTCCCACTCTCACCCTATCTTCCCACTTAATCTATCCATCTATCTATCCATCCATCTATCTATCTATCCATCCATCCATCTATCCGTCTATCTAGCTAATTTCCTTTTACTTTATTTTTTTCCCTTTCATTTGCAAAACAAGGTTGCCTTTGACAGCCTTTAAGAGAGAAGCCCAAACCACTTGTTGGAAAATCTAGAGATTAATCCATGGGAAATTATTGTGAAAATTATTAATTGCCAAAGCCAAAACGGACACAAATATAATAACGGTAAAAATGAGTAAAACTCTTTCAGACTGTTCTAAGTGTTAACAGAGCTGTTCACACTCCCCACGTATCATTTCATCTTTCCAGTGAGTGGCAGGTGTTGCTAGAGATCACTGCATGAACCTGACAATGAGAAGGTATTGTACTCCTGTGTGCCCCGGCTTGTCTAAGAGCTGGGAAGAGAGAAATTAAGTCATTTAACTGGTAAGATGCAGGGCAAACTCTTGACAGGCTAATTTTGGGACAGGGAGAAAAAGAGTGTCTTGGGGGGTGTGGGGCTTGAAAAATTGTTAGAGATATTCTACGACAGTATGAACATGTCCCTGCGTTACTTGCATAATTCAAAAATGAGAAACTAAAAACATCAGCCCTTTATGAAAGGAAAGTGGCGTGACCCGGCTTCCTACAAAGTACAAGAAAACATGGTTTGAGCAAGCCCCGCATCACAGAACTTTTCCTCCCTTCTGGAATGACCAAAGCAAGCCTGCCCAGCTCTGAATCCCAGCTGTCTTCCTGACCTCCTTTCCAGTACTGTCTGTAAGCCCCTTTGCCGCAGTCATGGGTGGGAGGTAACAGCTTACATTTCCATTTCGGGGATACCCCTTGCCCCTAGGACTGTCTGGGAGCTGAGAGAATATCCGTGCTCCTCCCACTGTACACGGGTGCAGCCTCCTCTTCATCAGTACGCCTCGACATGGCTGCCTGGCCATGGAAACACTCACATAGTAATTCATGAATGCTCTGGTCTTTATGGTATTTTCTGGTACTCTCTTTATTATAGAGAAAACCATAAAAAGATCCCAGTTAGTTGCCTGATAATCTCCCTAAATATGGTCTCAACTTGACTAACAGGCTACACAATACTCTTGACCAGACATGCTTAACGCTCACAACATACATGTCACAGCTATATAAAAGAAAATCAGGGAAAGAGGATCCTAACTGGACGATGCCTTAAAAGTTGTGTCAAAGTGACTGAGGTGCCCCTGAGGTCTTGCTGCGAAAGGAGACAGACCACAGAGGGAGAAATGCCTGTTACCTGTCCAGCACCGCAGTCTCCAGGCCGGCTCCTGCTCTGATCAGACGCCTAGAAGCTTCCAGATTTCCACTCTGAGGCCATTTGCCCTGTGGCCTCCTAGAAGGCCTCACACCGGTGAAGGGACAGCCAAGCAGGATTCATTGTGAGGGCTCAGGCAGGACTGGCAGCTCCACACCACACTCAGCCTCACCCCCGCCCGGTGGCTCCCCTGCCGCGGTCCTCGGAGCCTCACAGAGCCATCCCTGTGAGCCTCACAGCTGTTTGAAAAACAAGAAGTGATTTCCTGATCCTCTTCCCCGGATGGCGTGTGCGACTTCCCTCACGCCCATGGGAAGTCCTTCAGATCCTTCTTTATCTGGAAACCTCTCCACTGAGTGGCCAGACTTGTTTAGCCAATACCCCCTAGCTCTTGCTTTCCTTTCTCCCAGAAAAAAAAAATCAGAAAATGAAACCAGAGCAAACCAAAGATGAGTTAGAACTAATGAGTGGCGTCAGATGCCTGGTTTACACCTTTGAAAGATGCCCACTAAATTAGATTGTGGAAGGAAAATTAATTTCAGAGTGGAAGGAAAATTAAAATTATCAGTGAGTTCCTCGTCTCTAAAACTATCAATAAGTGTCAAGAAGTCAGAGAAATAAAACTCCCCGGAGTACGAGAAGACCTCAAGAAGTCATTTGGTCCTAGCTCTGGGATTTAGCAAGGGCAGCACTTCAAATATGCCACATGAAGGGGGCGTCTAGCTCTCCCAGATCTCCAGGGAAACCCTGTGAATATTTGTGCATCAAACTATAAATTCTGTGACGCTTAAAAACCATCTCAATAACACTAATATTTAAAGATGAGGCGATGCCCGGAAAAGGGCCATTTGGCAGGCTGCAGTTAGGTTACTGGGTTTAAAGATGAATTATAATCAGAGTGTTTTAGCTGAAAGTGACCCTACTATCCTCGTTTTACAAGTGAGGAAACTGAGGCGCAAGGAGAAACAGTGACTTGCCCAAGCTCAGTACACAGATGGGAAGTAATACATTATCATGCATTGTTCTTAGACCTCAGTGTGCGGAATGCTGTTCAGTTGCCTGCTCTGGAGCCCTACCCACAGAAAGTCTGGTGAAGGCGGCCCGGCCTGGAGCCCAGGACTCTGCATTGTGGGTAAGTGCTCCAGGTGAGTCTCATGCAGGCAATCCCAAGACTGTATTCAGAGAAACGCTCGGAATGTTAGAGCAAGGACTCCAGTGCCAGACCGCAGGGATTCAAACCACAGTCCCACATATTTCTGTTTTTGTAGTCTTGTGCACATTAGGAGATCTCACCAAGACGCAGTTTTATGGCGTGTGAAAGTGGATGATAACACTGCTGAGCTTAGAGGCTCCCAGGACAGCCTGGCGTAGAGGAGGAGCTCGAGAACTGTTCGTTCCTATCGGAGGACCTGGACTCTAAGCCTCAAGCTCACACGCCTTCCCTGCTCCACACCGGCTCCCTCTCTCCTTGCCCGCCTTCACTTCTGCCCAAGGCCATGGCCCTTAGGCACGCCGGCAACCCCCAGTACTACTTACGGTTGAGACAAAAGTTAAGTATTTTAGCAAAAAGAGGATGAACCTTCAAAATGTTATTATTCTACTTCTCAGTACTGATTCTCAGTTGTATTTTCCACCCCCTCCCATGCCGTCATTGGGAGACGCTAGTCGTTGTCCACCCACAGCTGACCCTCCCCTTACTCCTCACTGCCATCCCCGGTCAGGCCGTGTGCTCAGGGGATGCACCACGATTGGTCTGAAGCACGGCCATCTCCTTCTCCTTGCTGGACACTGGGGTATGCTTGGACATGGGGCCAGTCGTGGCTGCATATTACTTCTGGGTTCACCGTTAGTGGCACAATAAAGGGCCTTATTATTTAATCCAGTTCTAATTGGGCTTTCTGTTATTTGTCGCTAAAAGCCACTATAGTAAAGTGGTAATTCACTATGAAAAGTAAATCTATTGATTCTATATAAAAGGCTACCCTTGGCCTAAAAAAAAATTAGGAAGAATATTAAAACACATACACACAGGGCCAAATAGCTTAAACCATATTCTAAAATATTCCAAATTAATTTCTTATGCTAAATATTTGTGGTATTGACTTTTTCTATAGGAAATGGACCAAGATACTCCAGATTATTCCTTACACTAGAAATCTATAATATTAAGTATAAGTAGTGGAGAAGCACCTGCGTCTTGGAAACTCAGAGGAGCGTGAGGGTTAGGAGTGTGGACTCCAGATCTGCCCAGTAATAGCTCCGTGGAATCTTAACAGGTTATTTAATCTTTCTGTGCCTCAGTTTCCTCATCTGTAAAATCAGAGTAATAATGACACCTCCCTCAGGGTTGTCTTGAAAATTAAATGAGTTAAATACATAAGAAAATGCTTAGAATAGAGCCTGGCACAGAGTGAGCATGTAGAAGTGTTGGCTATTGTTATTTCTGCAGAGAGAGATTTTGTTGTAATGAGAGTTGCACGTATGGATTTGGTATTATCCTCACGTTTGCTTTCTGCTAGCTTTGCCTCTGGTTCATTGGCACTTTGAAGATGCCTCCGAGGTATGTCTTGTCTCTGTCGTGAGATTTGGTTCCTTTGGGGGTGGCTTAAGTGGATTAGTATAAATGTAGATGAATGACGCCAGCTGTGTTGGGGAGGAATGAAGAAAATGTAGGAGGAAACCGGACATTAACGTGGTGTTGAAGGACACTAAGAGAACTTTGCGGGCTGACAGCAACTGTGTGGGGGAAATTGACTTGGATACATCTTGCCTTAAGAAGCACCCTGCTGTCACAAGGAGCTCCTGGATAGATGCTCCTTCTATAAGACTCTATCTTTTTTCTGGCTGGCATTGCATAGTCAGGCGCAGTTGGCTCTCTGGACATGGAACGGGGCGTTGTCACGGTAGCTGTCCCTTTGTTTCCCTGAGGAGCAATTCCTCTCTCACCCACAGTCCCGTTTGTTGCTAGGAACACTCTGTGCTTAGTGCACTCACTTTACAATGAAAACAAAGACAAATAAAAAATGGAACCACCATATGGTCTTGGCTGCAGCCCAGAATTAACTGCTGTTGGGAAGACTTTGCCCTGTCGCAGCTACGGCTGCAGTTGGCTGTGACAGAGGCCCTTCTCCTGAATTCTAAGATGTTAGAGTTGGCGGCAAGTTGAACCCAAACTTTTTCAACCAGACTGCAGTGGTGCAGCCAGAGTAACTAATTCAGCAGTCGTGTTATCTATGTTTGTGTTAGCAAGAGGTGTCTCTCAGGGCTTGAGGGTATAACTTCATTAGAGAGAAAGCTATTTTCTCAGGCAAAAATGTTGGCACCAAATAAATGTGTATTTGCCTGCATGGTCCAGGCTGTTTCACCCCTCTGCCTGTTCCCCTTCCTCACCTAGCTAACTTTTAGTCTCCCGTTAAGTTGCAGGAATTATTTCTTCCAAGGACCGTCCTAGCCCTCCCAGCCTGGGCCAAGTGTTCCTTTTCCCTGATCCCATCCTACCAGGTACATGTCTTTTTGCAGTTACCACACTGCATTCCAATGATTATTTTGATACATTGACTGTAAGCACCTTGAGGGCAGGGGCTAGTCTTATTTATTGTTTGTCCAGCTCCAGTATAGTACTGGCATATCATAGGTGATCAATAAAAGCCAAAAAATGAAATTATTCCATCTCATTCCATTGCTGGTTCCTCTTCTTAACGCTGGGGTGTCCGTGGCTCAGCCTTTGGAACTCTTCTTTGTTGACACTATTCCGCCAAGTGATCTCCACCCATTTCATGGTTTAGATCTTTGTGCTGATGACTTCCAAATGTATATCTCTATCATGGGCCTCTCACCTGAATTCCTGCCGCATATATCCCACTGCCTACTTGATATCTCCACTTAGATGTTCAATAGGATCTCACACTGAACACGTCCAAAGCTGAACTCCTCATCTTCCCTCCCAAGAGTCTCTCCCATCTTAGTAAAGAGTATCTTCATCCTTCCCAGTTACCCAAACCTGAACCCTAAGACTCAACCTTGAGTCCCCCTTTGCACACTTTATATTTAATTTGGCATCAAATCCTGTTAGCTCTACCTTCAAAATATATGCATAATCAGCTATTTCTTACCCCTTCCATTGCTATCCTTCTCATCCAACCCTCCATTATCTCTTGACTGGATTGTTATCATTGCCTCTAATTGGTCTCTGGGCAAGACTGCAATTAGAATGGTCCTAGTCAAACAACCGTATATAATGCCCACCAATGCTCAGCCCTGTGGTGCTCGCATCCCACACAGTCAAAGTGAAAGTCCTTTCAGTGGCCTATAAGGCCTACACCATCAGCACCCCTGCTCCTCCACTATTTCTTCCCTTAATTCCTCTCCTACTTGTCCCCACATTGCCCTAGGCACTCTGGCCTCCTTGTGAGCCAGGCACAGCTCTAGCTCCGAGTCCTCACACTTGCTCTTCTCTCAGCCTGGAATGCTCTTTGCCCAGACATCCTCCAGACTCACTCCCTCACCTCATTCCTACCTCTGCCCAAACATCGCTTTCTTAGTGAGGACTTTGTGACCACCACATTTCACATTTCAGCCCTCTCAATCTCCCTTTCCTGATTAATTTTTTCCATATCACCTGTGACCTCTAATATACTGTAATGTACTTGTTTATTTTGTTTATTGGCTGTCTCCCCCTTTCAGCCCCACACCAGAATATAAGCTTCCTGAGGGCAGAGATGCCTCTTTGGTTCACTAAAGAAGAGTATTTGAAAGTGTAGCACACAAGCAAAGGTACGAATGCCACAGCATTAGGATGTACCCAGTAGAAGTATATACAAAAGTACATGACAGTTCAACTTGTAAAACACTCCTACCTCCTTGTCTTGGCAGGGGAAGCTCTGGGTTTTTTCAATCTACAAAGAAATCTTGGTAACCCTTTTGACCCAATGTGGCCCAGAGTCAGCTCTCATTTGGTATTTCTAAATCGAGGCCAGGGAAAGTCCCCTCTGGCACTGACCTGTCCCTATGCGAGGAAGGAACCAGCGAATAATTGGGCAGTTTTATAATATGCAAATAGTCATATTCTTATCTTTTGTGTGTATATCTTGGCAGAGTCTCTGCTAATTGGAGTTGGTCATGTTTGCACTTGGCCCGCCGTCTCTCAAGTTTTATTTGCACTTTTTTCTATTGGATCCATTCCACCAATAGATGGAGTGATCACACTTTCTCTGCGTACACGTCTTTCAGATATTTATAATATTTTGCTACGGTAGATCCCAAAGCTCCATCTTTTGAACCTATTGGATACAGCTGACAGCCCTGTTCTACCCACATTCTTATGCCTCCAGTGATGGCCCCAGCTTCTGTCAGAAATTCAGAGCATCCTCCAAGTGGAGCTCTGTTTTGGACTCTATTCAAAGCACTACCTTCCCTGCCTTTTCTCAGAAGAGGGAGGGACAACATATGGGGGAAATGGAGGTAGACTTAGGACGTGGCTCCATAGAGGTGTCATTGACAGTCCTCTATTGACCTTTGTTGACCTTTTCTTGTGGAGGGTTGACCCTCAATGGTCTTTGAGCCATCCCCAGCCTTCAGATTCCACCTTCAGTTCTTACAGGTGACACGCCATCCATGTAGTAGGAAGTACTTGCTGATGCCCATGGCATGACTTATGTCACTCACGTGCTACAGCCATGATGCACATGATATCAGAGTTATTGATTGACCAAACTTGTCATTACCTCCTCCTCCTTCAGTCTCCTCCCACCCCCAGCCAGTATCATGGATGGAGAAGAGCAGGGAATTTGAGGACATGGGCATTCCTTCTTGCCTTGGTCTGGTAAGGAATCTAGTTAGAAGGAAGCTGCATTTCCTCTAAAGTGCACAAGTTCTTTTGTCCATGCACACCGGGTGGTCACTCCTATTCTAACTTCTGCTCCTTGATTGTGCATTCTGGGTGCAGATGCTCTGCGTCAGCAGATATCACATACCTCAGGTAACAGTGAGGGCGATCTGCAACATCTGGCAGACCCTAGTTTGAGCCTGCAAAGCCCTGTCCCCATTAAGGGTGCATCCATGCAGATTCCGTCGCTCTCTACTGTTTTCAGGAACTCAGCATTTCCTCTGACACCAAAAGAAAGGGCCCGTCACTTTTCCTCTGATGATAGAGGTAATTTCCTCAGAATTTATCAAGTTGATTAGTGAACAGTCTTGATGCCAAAACCACTAGACAAACATGAGCTGAAGAGTCATCCACACCAGGAAAAAAATCAGAATCAAAGAATTCTAGAGTACGGGGGCCAGTGATCATTCCTTCCAGCTACCTCATGTCAGAGGGAGGTTGAGCGGCTTAACCAAGGTCATAGCACCCATCAGTGTCAGAGCGAGAATTAGAATTTAGACCTTCCATCTCCCATGCAGGACTCTTAACATTATGCCCTGGTGCCCACCGCCCCCCTCCAGATACTGTTAAGATACTTTTCCTCTTACCTCTAAATTGGGACTATTCCACAGCTACAAGTAGGGTGCTTAACCGTATACGTAATGTCTATATGGAGTAATGATTTCTGAGTAGAGAAAGAGGTGATATTACACTCATGTTAAACTTGTAGTCTTTTCTTGATGATGCTTGGTTCACAATTTAATTACTGCCAGAAATGACACTCTAAATAACTCAGCCCAATTTTTCCAGCGCCCATATTCTTGCATGGAAGAATGTTAAATGATTCTTTTGAATGTATTAAAATACAGCTGAACCGAAAGTGTAGGGAATGGCAAAATAGTTGTCTGAAAAATATGGTGCCAGGTGACAGCAGGAGTATAGACGCTCACCTCTGTGGCAGGATTTGAGAAGCCACAGAAAAACCTATGTCCACCTGCCCTGAATTCCTAAAATTACACTTTTAGAGACAAATTGCTGTAAGGGAAGGAACTCTTCTCTGACTCAAATAATTTTGAAGGGTTGACATATTGTCTGTTTCCAGTGAGTTGCGTATAAGCATGAATTAGTTTAAGTCATCAAAGGGGCTTTAATATGGAAGAGAGCAGAGATAATGGGAGGACAATGAAGTCAGAGAGAAGTGGGGAATGATGGGGGGATAGTGTTTTAGAGAGCAGCTCTTAACTGTATCTGAGGGAAGACACAGCTTATTCATCAAAATCATCCTGCTAATTGTTGGTGGAATTGCTACAACCACATCGCCTGACAATCCTATTATTTATGTTACTTTTCTCACTCCTCAAAATCACCATTTCACATCTCTTCTTCTCTCCTCACTCTCAGTTGTAGCCTGGCCTCATATTTCATTGAGAAAACAGAATCGATCAAACTGGAATGCTCATTTTCCTGTACACAAACCTCCACGCCTCCTGCAACTGAACTGCTCTTTTTGGCTCCTTCCCTCCAGTTTGAGAGGATGACATGTCCCTGCTCCTCCTAATGGCCTGCCTCTTCCTCCACTTGGCTCTGGGTCCCATTTCCTCTTCCTTCTTCAGCACTAGATCAGTCTCATGAGCACACAAACATGCTCTAAAATTTCTCTTTAAAGGCCTCCTTTTGACATATGTCTCTCTCTCTCTTCATTGACTGCAACATTTCTCTGTTCCCCTTCACATCAAATCTTGACCAAAGAGCTGAATACATGGATTTTGTCTCCACTTCCTCACCCCTATTCTCTGACCCCAAAGTCAGTCAAATCAGTCTTCCTCCCCGAGTAGTGCACAAAGCAGCTCTCGGGGTGGTCTCCGTGGCTTCCATGTGGCCGTAGTCAATGGTCCCTTTGCTGTTCTCATCTTCCTTGACCCTGCATCACTGTTTGACAGAGTTGGACTCCCTTCTTCTTGAAACCCCATATTCTTCTGGCTTCTGTGGCACTCAATCTCCTGATGTCCCCCATTCTCCACCCATCCCTCCTCTCAGTTTCCTTGGTGGCCTTCCTTCCTCTACCTGACCTCTAAAATTGGCATGCCCCAGGTCTAGGGTCCCACTGTCCCTTCGCACCTGTGCTTTCCTCTAGGGTGACCTCATCTGGCTCCACACTTGAAAACACATTCATGGGTGAGGGAAAATTAAAGGTATTTTTAGACATATAAAGACTGAAAGAATTTGTAACTCACTGGCCCTGGATGAAAGGACTATTAAAATAGGATTAAAAAAAGATTTTGTGCCAGGGATCCTTTTGGCTGTCTGGTGAAGCCTGTGGCCTCCTTCTCATAATAATGCTTTTAAACACATAAAACACAACACATAAGATTGCAAAGGAAAATTATTATCTTGAAATATAGTTATCAAAATATTAAAATGATGTGATTTAGTAATATATTTACTTCTTTGTTAATCTATTCAATTCAAAGATTTAATGAGGCAGGTTTAATAACTATCACAAGTTTTAAGTGGTGATGAGAATAAACTAGATTTTGGAGATCTGCAACATAGTAATGTGATATAAAATATCTGTGATTTCTATTGATGACAAAGTCATAGGTACGGCTAATACTGCTGTGGTCTGTTACCTAGGATCCTCATTGAAGGAAATCCTAAATTTCAATTAAAGGTTAGTGAAAACTAAGTTATATTTTTTCCCATTCAAGTTCATGAACCCCCTGAATTTTATTCCTGTAGCGTCCACGAACTTAGGTTAATATATTTAGGAGAGAAGGAAATTGAACACTCGAAAACTGAAAGTTTAAAAACTATTTTTTTAACTATTAGTTTTTTAAATTATTAGTTAAAAATGATGAATTTGGAGGAGGTATTATAAAAGAAAATATAAATTAAAATACTAGGCAACTGAAAAGGAACATAAAATAGGTGTTCAATTAATGCTTTTTTCATGAGTAAGTGAATCAAGGAGAGATTTTTTTGACCTCTCTTCTCTTCTTCAGCTGGCCAGGATATACACCCTCAGGGGAATCCACTGCTTCCAAAAGCACGCTCACAGCACAGTTGTGGTTGCTAACACACTGTGCACATTGACGTCCCCTGTATGCCCTGTTGCTTGTTAGTAGGCTTACAGGAGTCCCCTCCGTGTGTATGGGGGGTACTCCAGCATCTTAGCCAAAGAGTGAAAGTAATTTCTGAGGTAGAGCTAGAAATCCCCAGCACAGAATAGATGCTCAATAAATTGTCCAAGACCTACACTATGAGGGTAACACTTATTGGTCAATATCACCTTCTGGTCAACCCGAGAAGGCCATCTCTGTGGTAAAAATTGCCACCCCCCAAGTGTGTACCCCCCTCCCTCCAGAGTCACCGCTCTTTGGCTCCTGGTTCACGTCTAACAGTTATGGCCCTCTACTAACACTTCTCTCAATTCTTCAGAGGACTGATGTATTCTTTTCAAAATACCCTTACAAGAAAACATAATATGTCAGGCACAATGACAATGTTTGCTTGAGAAAGAAGTCGGAAAAAGACTGGCCGACGCCTGTGTCTATGAAGAACAACAATGGCTCTGAAATTCAACCCCCAAAAAGGGCCTAAAATAAGCTCGCCGAGGAGAAGCACAAAGTTGGAGGCAGCAGTGGTGAGAATGGAAAATGAAGCACAAATGAAAATTAATCAAAATTTCTGAAGTTCAACTCCTTGGGGAGGAGGAAGAATCTGCCTTTTAAAAGCATGTGGATGTGGAATGCTGAAAACGACAGAGCTCATGACTGAGTTTTGGGGAAATGAAATAATTGATAATTAGCAAGATCTTGTTAGACCATGAACACTACTTTTTATTTAACCTGTAGCGAATCACTTTTAAAGAAAATGGAAGGGCACATAATTTCCAGATACCACGCACGTTACACGGTAAACTAGCTCCTGTTCAAACAACTTGCTTATTTTAGCATTGGAGAAAAGCATGAATTGTTAAATGGCTTACCATAGGTTAATTGAATTCCCTGTCTCCCCAAATCTAAGCTGTGGATAAGCCACTGCTTTGACACCGTTTTCCTTCACTGGTCTGGTCTGTTTCATACCGTTATGGGAAACTCTGAGAGTCCGCTGACCTTCTAGTTGGCTTGGTGACCCAGTTGGTAAACCCAAAGCTTAGTTGCCCTGGGTTCTAGCCTGTACTTTTTGAGTTTTTCAGAAATAGATGGGGTAAGAGATTAACGGGAAGGTGTTTGCAGTGGCTACTACTGCCCTTTAAAGTGACCTAGCATCTTGCAGATGCCGCCTTGCTACATGGAAGTGGCCCAGCACTCCACAGCTCTGACGGCCTACGAGGGGCAACGAGGGGTCCAGGTTTCCATGTCCAAGACCTTTCCTAACTATGTTGCCTTCTGTAATTCAAAGTCTGCCTCTCAGGACCAGTAAACTATTTTTAGACCTGATACGTAGTATACAAAACACAGCTGCAGATCAACAATTACATGATTATTCCAGGGCCACACCCCTTGAGTTCGCCTCATCTAACCTGGAACATTAAGAAAGGGAAAACCACACATATTTTTAGTCTTTTCCTGAATTCCTCAAATGTTGTTCCATTTTCCATTTTATTGAGGGCCAGTAAGACGTGTCCTTTGTGTTTTACATGGCAGTGTGTGCACACACAGAAGATGAGCCTCTGCCTTGCACTCTTTATTTGAACCTGCTGGGCTCTTGCTAAATCTGGGCGCTCTTATGAACAACAGCTGGCCCTTGGATCACTTACTAGTCTGCATTAGAAATGCTCCCATATACTCCCTTCTTAAGTGTGAGAATCGCCATATACATCAGGTGCCTGCACAGGGATTATTTATGTGTACTAACAGGAGCAATATTTAAGTACACTTCTATGTTTAAAATCATAAAATTTTTCCAGGAGGCAGGTAATGACAAAGAGAGAAAACTGGTGCCCTAAACCCACTAATACACACACACACACACACACACGCATGTATGTGTACACTTGTACTACATACATACACACGTGCTTCTCTGCATTGCAAAATGTGGTGAAGAAGGCAGCAGCCAGCACACATAATTCTGGACCATGGAGATAGCCAGCATATTTGACATCTGGACCACATCTTTTATTAACTTCCCCCTCTTTTATATGAGAACGTTATTTCCAGTGGTAATCCTTATTTTCTTGATTAATTCTTTAGATCTAAAGCAACTTGCTAAAAAAATTAAACATTTGACTTTTAAATATTATTAAAAATCAGTAAGTGTGCACACAAATTTGTATTTGCCAAATAAAAAGAGAACACCTTGCAGGTTGCTCTCTCCTTCACTGTTTTAAATTTTAAACACAGATAAAAACTCTATGCAGTCCCATAGAATGACAGAATTGAAGCAACTCCTGTTGGGTTTCTTTGCACAACTACTGCACTAATATTGCTTATTTTTAATCTACTGTTTAAATGCAGGGACCTGTCCTACCGTGGGGGTTAGAGACACTTCGAGCAACTTCAGACAGTTCCAAACCGCTAGGAACTCAGTCATGCAACAAGCCCGGGTCGCTGAGTCCCTCTGTGTCGGGAGTCGCTATCTACCTGAGAGTTGTCTGAATTAACTTCTATGGAGAATACAATATTTATTAAAAGATAAGTAATAAAAATATGGTAATTAGGAGTTTATATTACTGATGGAAGCAATTATTTAGAACTTAGACCAATAAAAGATTTGCTAGGAAGAGTGTTTTATCACTGATATTGGAATTGCCACCAGGTGGTGATAATATTTTTTTTTAAAGACTTCTAGTTGGTTTTGTTATTGATTTTAAATTCTGCACAGACAGGGTTCCACCCTATTGCCTGCGCCCAGGGGGACCTCTCCCCACATCCACCCTCCGTGCCATTGATTCCAGCGTCTCGTAAGCTTGTCGCGCAAGCACAGGAGACGTCCGTCTCAGAGGGTCGCCGGTTCTCTCTTCATTAGCCTCATCTATTTTCACTCGGAGTGGTCCTCTTAGGGGTGCAGACCCAAAGAGGGTGGAGGAAGGACTTGCCACCAGCAAACAGAAGTGGAGGAGAGCCCTTGGAAAAGGACAAAGCATGGCCGCGTGAACCCCACGCATCACTAAGGCATTTCTCCAGCTTCTCCAGGAGCAGCTAATCTCCCCTTTCCCCTTCCCCCGGTCCACCACCTGCTCCTCGCATCAGCTCCATCTGGAAACACCTCCCCGACCCAGAGGAAGGAAGAGCTGTATGGTTTTCTTTCTTAGTACGGTTCTAACCCCGCCAGGCCACCTGAAAAAAATAAAGTGTGGTGTGTGGTGCTGACCGGGGGTTAGAGAGGAAATCGGCTTTCGCTCCACTTGACCCTGGAGGAAGGAAGCAGGAAGCCCTGCGCGGGGACGAGGGTGAAGCCACCTTCTGGACGGGGGGACAGGGCCCCTCTGCCTAATCCAGAATGCCGAGCGAAGGGCTCCAGCGCAGAAAGCAGAGCCTCTGCGGCGCTTGGCGCACCTCTTTCAAGGTTAGCGACCTCATCTTTTATAAGAAACAATCCTTATAGGGACTACAAGTGTTGACACCATGTAAGGCAGCCAGTCAGGACCCGACTGAGCCTCACAACTCTGTGAGGGAGGAACGGTCGTCCTTCCCATTTTTCAGACCGGAAACTCATCAGAGCAAGCTGACTTGGAGAGAATGGAACCCAGAACTGCCTCATGTCCAAGGCCTTCCATCCTCCTGGGGTGAGGTTGGCTGGGGGTTGAACCATCCAGTGATTCAAGCACCTGTAGATACTGGAGCATTAACCTTCAGAGCATTGCCATTGTGCTATTGCAAGTACAGCGTTGGCGTCCAGCTATTGTTAATTGAGTCCAGCTGCTCATAGAGCTAGATTTAGAAATGTGTAAAGTGAACTTCTGGATGACTTATTCGTATAATATGTGTGTAATCAGACGCCAGGTGCCTTCCCATTCTTTTCATCCAGGTCGGCCTGCTGTACCTGCCCCTCCAGTATCCCTTTGCATGAAAGGGTTATGAGCAAGGATGAATTTAGTTAAATACAATGGTAGGGACAGTGTGTGGATTTGCTCTATGTAACGGCTGAAATCCTCTTTTAATATATCTCTTCTTCCAACTCATGAATCATTCATTCCTTCACCAAATATTTGTTGAAAACTGATAAACCTACGCACCAGACCCTGATCTAGACCCTGGAGATAAGCAGTGACCAAAACAACTGTCCCCTAGGAGTTACATTCTAGTTGGAGGAGAATGGTACCCCCAGGTCCATCTCCACCCTGTCTGCCCTGCTCTGTGTCCCGGGAGGCCAACCCCACAGCCTGCAGCGCCTTGTCACCGGGGAGGGCAATGGGAAGAAAGGGAGAGTGGGAGACCCCAGCAGGAGACTATAGGAGGGAAGGAGAGGGCAGCAGGTGTTTACTACTCTCCCCTCCTTGCCAGGCTGCAGCTTTAGCAGTGGCTGTGTTCCTCCACCCTCAGCCACGGATTCTGGAGAACCCCCCTCTCCCATACCCACAGATCTTACCAGGCTCCTCTGACACACCATCCTAACCTTCTTGACCATTTCTGCCCTAGGGAGGTTAATCAAAGTCTTCCTGATCCTGCCAGTCCTCTGCTGACTTAACTGTCTACACCTTCTCAGTTACCCTTTGAGAATGTCATTTCTTTTCTGCCAGGACCTTGACTTATACAGTAATATAGACAATAAACAAACAAGTTATGTCTCAGATGAGCAAAAATGCTATGTTGAAACATAAAGCAGAGGAAGGACAATAAAAAGTGTGTGTATATGTGTATGTGTGTGTATGCGTGTGCATGTGGGTTGGTGGCATCAAACCCCTCTGTATTCCATGTTATTGAAAATCCCCTTTCCAACTCTTACCCTACCCCTCCTTGGTCTCACTAGCTCAGATCTCACGTATTGGATTTTCCACTGGGTCCTCAATTTTTCTTATCTGTATTAAACAGAGCAGTTCAGGCCAATCGTGGTTCCTACCTTAGAACGTGCATCTCAATGTTCCCAAGCAAAGTGCCCTCCATCAGTTACCATCCTAGTTCCACGGTGATTTTAGGAGTTACCAACCACAAGAAATGTTTTCTACTACATGTGGTTTGAGAATAAACATGATTTACAGCTTAATTTTGTGTGTTTGGGAAGTACGTACACTCTTTAACCCTGAAAGCCTGTAGAACAAATTCCAATGCTTGCTCTGCAGATTCTTTGCTAGAAGAATGACAACGCTCCAGGTACCTTCTAAAGCATCATCTTCTCTTTCCCTGCCTGTCTGCCAGCCTCAGACCCCACCATCTACCATCTCATAAGCAGATAATCAGAGTTGAGTATGATGGCTTCTTTCCCACTTTCCTCAAACCCTCAGTTAACACTGTTGACTGGCAAGTATCATTTGTCTATTTCTGTGTCTTTTTGCTCTGTCAAGCATTTAGGAAGCCGATGATAATGAGCAACTTCTGGGGTTGCTGTCAGAAAGGAAAATGAGGTTCTGGTAGCTGAGGCTGATGGGATTCAGGACACAGTACCCCAAAACGTAGCACCTTGGAGTGTTGGCTATTTTAAGCTGAAGGAGTTTGAGAAAATAGCAGAACCAGGAAGATCTCTCTGATCTTCCCCACCCTTCTTCCCTGAAGCAGACCATAAGATCCTCATGTGAGAGATGCCCTCTCTATACCCAGAGGAAAGGAGCATCCTTATCTCCAAGGTGGAGGGACGCCAAGAAGAATCTGAATGAGCAGGGCTTGCTAAGTCTCCCCCAGGTTCCTATTCTTAACTCACACTCTTTGTCCTATTGTATCTTTCCCTGACTCTCCACTCTTCATCAAACCTAGCATAAAAACACTCAGGTTTAACCATTTCTTCAGATCTTCATTTCTTCGTAAAGCTTCTGTGTCATGTAAAATTTATATGAAATAAATTTGTATGCTTTTCTCCTGTTAGGCTGTCTTTGTCAGTCTAATTTTCAGATCCAGCCAGGGACCCTAAGAGGACTGAGGGAAACTTTTTCCTCCCATTCACCTCCGAGCCATTGCTGAAACCTTGGAGCCCACCTGCTCTTCTTACCATGCGGGAGCATCTTGGAGGGTGCGGATCAGTACTTGGGACTCGATCTTAGTGATTCTCATGGGCAGTGTGCTTACTAAGCCCTTGGTGGGAGGTCCACTGACCAGGACTTCCAGGCCCTGCCTGTGACCTTCTCCTCGGAGTCTCAGGGTGGAGTCTGGAATCTTCATTACTAACAGGCTCTCTAGGTGACCCTCGTGCAAACTAAACTCTGAAAACTACCATTCTAGAGACAACTATCCATGTTCTCCCGCCCAGTCCTTCCCATTTTTCAGGTTATATCAAAGCAAAAGTCTCAGGGAGTCATTCCTCCCTCCTTTAATTAGTGATTCTTTTCTACATGTAAGAATCTTGAGTCTGGACAGGGCTAAGATTGTGTTGGAACTGAGATGGGCTCAAAGGTGTGGAGGAGACAACAGAAGATGCGAGAGCACTGGCTGCCCCATGAGCTTGTGGAGGCGCAGAGTCACTAAACAAACAAAACAGACAACCAAATCATTGTATCTGTGGGACTTCAACTAAAATCCCAACATGAAAATTAAACAAATGAGGGGAAAGAGCAAGTAAATAAAAGTTTATTGGTTCTCACACTCAATGAAAGTAGTTTTCTGCTTATTTCCTTTTTACACAATCACTGTTAATTTCAACTATTTTTAGTAACTTCCCTTTGAACTCGTTGTTTCGAGCCTCAAAAGTAACTTTAAGGGGCCAGCCTGGTGGCGCAAGCGGTTAAGTGCGCGTGCTCCGCTGCGGTGGCCCGGGGTCTGCCAGTTCGGATCCCAGGCGCGCACCAACCCACCACTTGGCAAGCCATGCTGTGGCGAGGTCCCATATAAGGTGGAGGAAGATGGGCACGGATGTTAGCCCAGAGCCAGTCTTCCTCAGCAAAAAAAGAGGAGGATTGGCAGATGTTAGCTCAGGGCTGATCTTCCTCACACACACACACAAAAAAGTACATTTCAGTGAGATTGAATTTTGTTGTGAAGATATGGAATGGGGAGCTCCACTAATTAACTTCACTGGTAAACAAGGCAAAAAATTATGCAGTATTGAAAAATCTTAGAACATATATTTAGCTAATTTCTTCTATATGAAACAGAGATAGTTAATGGAATTGAACCTACTTTGGGTGAATGAGGATTTCCAGATGCTTCCAGATATTCAGAATGGCGTTTGCATTTCAATACTATAGATATAGGAGTTTTAGCTACTGGACTGGTAATAAAACCCTCACAGCAACTTTGCTTTTTATGATTTGTGATTATTTCTGCTCCTGGAAGCCTCGCTTTGATTCATCACTTATTTGTGTTAAAGATTGTTAATTTGGCAACTTGCTTTTTTTGACATGAATCTTTTTCTTCCAGATCTTTGGCGTGAGAAATTTAGTTTGTGACCACGACATAAAAAAGGTAGATTTATTTATTTTATTTTATTTATTTATTTTTGTTAAGCAAAGGGAAACATTAAGCATTCAGGATCCTTTCTTCCCTGTCCATCCTTTTGCTCCTCCCTTGTTGGAGATACCTTTGGGGTTCCCAGCCTTCTCCTGCTTATCCATTAAGGAGAAACTAACAACCCTTCTGGTACATGTTGGCCTAAGCCGGTTGACCACACTCAAAGACACTGATCTCATATTTCCACACTCAAAGCCCATTCCGTAAAGGCTCAGATTCAAATTGCTCTAAAATGTAGAGAAACTTGCTCCAAAGCTGCAGCTCTAAAGCCCTCCAGAGGGGCACACTCGTGACTCAAGTGTTTGCTCTGGGTGACAAGTGACTTCCTGCTTTGCACACAAAAGTTTCCAAGGGCTGGTTTTTAAAACTCCAAAGAACCCTAAAAGTCACTCTGTTTTGACAACTTACAGACCAAAATGAACCAGAATATCAGGAATATTTGGGTCATATTTTCTTAAACTACAGAAATATTTAAAAGTTAAAGGAGCATTATAGCAAAGAAGAGAAAAGATTTAGTCATTCTTCCTCCCAGGAATTTTTAAATTTTAGTGCAGCTTAAAATCACCCAAATACTTTTGGCTAAGTTCCTGGCTTCTCACTCAGAGATTCTGCTCTGTAGAAGGCTGCGGATTAGCAGCATTAGCATCACCTATGAAGTTGTTAGAAATGCACCTTCTTGAGCCCACCCAAACCTCCAGAACCTAAAACTCTGGGGTTGGGCCCGGTAATCAGTGTTAAACATGCTCTCCAGAGGTGATTCTGAGGCATATGAAAGTTTAACAACCACTGAGATATAGCATGATTATCTTTACTACAGTGGTTCTCACTTTGAAAAAACACTGATGCCTCATGCCCAGGCCTAGGCCAGTTGAATCTGAAGCTCTGCATACATTTGGAGAAACACTGGCAGGTAAATGAGCTGCTGGGTTAGTCCATGGGGAGTCTCTTCTCTCTCCCAAAAGACACAGAATTTTCTCCAGCTAAAACCCTTAACCATTAGGGCTTCTGCCTACACACCCAGTGTCACCCCTCTCACCACTTTCTTCTCATCTTACTCTCCCATATTTGAACCTCCTTAGTGCCCTGCAAGCACTATGTTCTCCAGCCTCTGCCCGAAACTGCCTCCTTCCTCCATTTTCACTTGTCTAACTCCCATTGTCTTTCAAGGCCCAAGTCAAGGTCATTCCCTGTGAGAAGCTGCCTTTAACTCCCTCTAGTTGTGTGTACACCTCCGCCCTCGCTTCCCTCTGTTAAAGCACATACCGAACTGCATTATAAGGGTCTATTTGTGGGTTCTTCTGCTGTCCTATGAACCCCCATTCCCCACCCTTAACCCCAAGGCAGGACCTTGTTTGTCTATTCTTCTGTGCCCTGTACCCATCATGGTGTCAGACACAGAGAAGGCAGGCGCTCAACGTTTGTTGTGAATGAATCCTTAAGGCGAGACATCATTAGAGGTGCTATAAGGGGTAAGAACATGGACCATGGCATCAGACTGCTGGGTTCAAGTCCTTGTTCTACCATTTACTAGCTGTGTACACTTGGGCCAGTTACTTAATTCCTCTGTTCCTCAATTCCTCATCTATAAAATGGAGATAGAGGTACAACTATCTCATAGAGTTATTGGGTGCTTTAAATGAAGTAATCCATAGCAAGTGCTTAGAACAGAGCCTGGTGAGTATTAAGGCTTCGATGTTCAATGCTAGTGACAGAAAGGACCAGAGGGTCCTAAGATGCTTCTGTAGTTAGCCTCCACATACAACACTTTTTATCCATTCTCTCCCTCTCTCTCTCTTCCCAAATTTGCTTATTTCTTTTTTTAGACTGCCAATATTTCTTTCTCCTTTCTCCTTCTCTTTCTTTGTTACGGTACTCTACAAGTCTATGACAAAATCCTACATTTATAACCATTGGAAGTGTGTGTGTGTGTGTAGAAGTTTGTGGGGTACATCAGGAATAGGAATAGGAAATAGATATTAGCCAATTCCTTAGCTGGAGGTCTTATTTTTGAAGGATTATTCATCAGAATAAATAAAGCCCACATGTTCTTGAAAATTGTCATTTATGAAATTATTGACTTAAAGTGGATCTCAAGCACAAAGAGAGAAAAAAACCCCTGGATTTAGTAGTTGACAGCAGATATGAGACTTAAACATACAAGCAATAGGCAGAACTGCCTGATAAAGTAAATAAAGAAAACTTACAGACAACTTGTGGGAAAGTAGGTTTTTTTTTTTGCACAAAGTTACTTGAGTTTTATCAAGAGCAGCCCAGATTTGATTTCTAGTCGTGTGTGTAGTTACATTAGCAGTTTGGTTACATATTTATATTTTCAAAATCCTACTCTTCTTTTCACCAATGAATTACAACATACCGACTGGACAAATGTTTTTGAGCACCTACTTTGTGTAAAATACTATCTTATATGCTGTAAAAAACAAATCATCCACAAGTTTCCCAAACTCACAAAGTTTATTCATTGTTGTTGGTAGTGATGATACTTCTGTTGTTATTATGAATTGCTATCTCTTGCTGAGAACTGACTCCTTCACAGGGTCTGTGCTGAGCACTTTTTAAAAAATTATTTATGCACGATGTCATTTAATTTTCACAATGATCAATGAACTCTAGCTCTTTCCATATGAGAGAAGGAGGCTTAGAAAGGTTTGGAATGTGCCAACCCTCATTTAAAGACTGCATAGACTGGTGGTCAAACAAACAGAAGAATTTGAAGCAGAATCCGAACTCCAAATCCAGCTCTCACCACTATACTATACTGTGCTCCAAGGTAAGCTGCCAACGCATAAACAAAAATTATACACGTGAAGGTGTGATGGTGTGAAGGGTAGTGCAAAGCAGTATACGATTCTCTTCCAAACGTGTGGCCCAGAGAAGGGTTACAAATTTGGCAGGAAGAACGTCATTGCAAAGATGAACCCAGATGGGAAAATCATTAACCCACCCCCAGAGGAATGCAGGGAGGGGCCCCTTAAGCTACAGTGTAAACACTTTTCTAAACACAATCTGGCAGATATTTTCTAAATATTGTTTCTTCTGCATAATTAAATGTGCATCAGACTTTGGAAGAACTATCTAAGGTGCTGTTCAAAGAATGTGGATTCTGTAGCCCTGCCCCCCTTCCCCGCCCCCATGCCCCCTTCCCACACACACGGGTCCTATTTAATGGGGGGTCTAGGCAGACCTAGCAATCTGCATTTTGACTAGTGCTCCCGTCAATTTATCTATGGATGATCTCTAGACCACACTCGGACCAACCATGCTTTGTATCTTTAGTATTTTGTGTCTTTTACAGTTCCCTTGTACTAATATTTTACACACATTATTATAAAAAAAAACAAAATAGAGATTTTAAAGGAGATTTTTCAAAATAAATAGCAGTTCATGTATTTTCTCCTCATAGCCCAGTGGAGGATGCAGCACCTAGTCCACCATCCAGGCTTGGGTGAGCCCCTGACCCCGTCCTGTAAGACCCTTCCCTGCCCTAAGCACTCCTGGCAGTCAGGAGGTTGGGTGGATTCTGACTCAGTGTTCAGGCTCAGCTTCCTGTGGCCCCCACGGCTCTCCTTCAGACATCTTGGCAGATCAATCTCTGTGTCTGCAGAAGATCTGCAGGTGCAGTCAGGGAAAGTTTGTGTAATGCCAGGTCCACGGTGAAGTGGTGACCTTGACAAAATATCGGTTCCGTTCCACCATGGCAACATCACTTCAAATGCATGAAAACCCAGTGTCATTCATGACGCTTTCAGAGGGGAGATTTAAATTCAGCATGAAGTCCAAGTTGTCAATTATTTCTGCTTTGCAACAGGGATTGAGAACTCAAATAGGAAGTGCTAAGAATTGTGATTTTGATTTCGAGAACAGTTGAAATATTCTTAGTAGTCTAAAAGTGAGTAGTTTAACTTAAAAAATTATATTAAAATAAAAATTTACTAATACATCCATCTCAAAGCAGTAAAGATGTTATTTAAGCTCAGGGTTAAGTTCACCAAAATGTCTGTTTGTTAAAGGACACTTTTGTATTCCCAACTCTTTATGAAACATTAATTGAAAGCCTAAATGTGCCAATTACTATGCTAAGGGCTGGGAATAAAAAGATGAATAAGATGGCATCTCTACATCCTCGGAAAGAAGTGCATGTGAACAATTACCGAGAACACAAGTACAAAAGGTGCTGTAACAAAGCCTTGGAAAGGTGCTGCTAGGATGCTTACAAGAGAGTTCAGCTCTGCACACAGATGGGAGACAATGATGGCATTTAAAATGGGCTTTGGGACCGGCCCGTGGCTTGGCGGTTAAGTGCGCGCGCTCTGCTGCTGGTGGCTGGGGTTCAGATCCCAGGCGCGCACTGACGCGCTGCTTCTCCGCCATACTGAGGCCGCGTCCCACATGCAGCAACTAGAAAGGTGTGCAACTATGACACACAACTATCTACTGGGGCTTTGGGGGGAAAATAAATAAATAAATAAAATCTTTAAAAAAATAAAATAAAATAAAATGGGCTTTGGAGGATCAATAATTTACTTGACAGAGAAGGGAGAAAAGAGGACTCTAGACAGAAGGAGGAACTGCAGCAGGAGGTGATAGAGATAGAGAAGAGAAGATGACCTGGGTCATGGCCATCGGGAAGTTGAGGGAACAGCAGAGGGAAGAGAGCCTGCCAAGAAAACTGAGGAGGCACAGCCAGAGAAGTAGGAGAAAAGCCAGGACGAGCCATGTCAAGCCATGACAATGAAGTGAGATGGATTTGGGAACATAAAGGTCATAGAGAATCTTGGCAAGAGCATTCACTATGGCGCACTGGGGGAGGGCAGACGGGAAGACAGAACATAGTGGTTTGCAGGGTGAATGGTTGGCGATGACGTGAAGACATGAACATCCATAATTCTTTCAAGCATTGTGGTGAGGACAAAAGGAAGATGGAAGCTGTGGGGCTGGGGAAGAGCTGCTGCTCCTATTGTTTTGAGATGAGAAGGACCTAAGAAGAATTAAATGATAACGGGAAAGAGCCAATCAGAGAGGAGTGTAGTGAGGCCATTGGGTGGGTGGGAGGGGTGAGAGCTGAGCTCTGGATGCAGGGAAGGGCTGTCTCTTCCCTCAAGGGAAGAGATAGGAAAAAAGGAGGAAGAGATGGGTGTTGAAGCAGACACTTTCATGGAGTCGGTAGTGAAAGGCCAAGGGAGTTATTTCCTCCGAGAAGGCAAAGCTGTCTGCTGAGAGTGAGGTATGTGTGCATGTGTGTGTGCGTGTATGCACTTGGCCACGCTGGTGCCTGGAGATTTGAGGACAGGGGAGACACCGTGAAAGTGTGTATGGGGATAATAAGAGTCTCAGGCTTGGGGAAGGTTCATGTCCCTCCTCTGATCTTTCCGGGACTTAATCTATAGTTTTCTGGCTCCTTTGCACTCTCACTTACAATGCATGAGTGTATGTGTCTGTATATATCTCTAAATATATCATATGTTCTTGAAGTTTCTTGGAGGCAGAATTTCTGCTTTCCTTTGATGCCTAGTAGAGTTCAGGTACACAGCATATGCTCAATAAATAACTCTTGGTTGATTGAGAGATCTTTCAACTCATCGTGCCCCTGCTTTACCCAATAACCAGACTCCGAAGGGGAAAGCACCTATAATTCTAGAAGAGTCCTGCCCTGGGGACAGGGAACTGAAATTGGGTCAACATTTTTAGTAGGAACACATATGATGGTAAAGAAAGTAGAAATTTCATCTGGTCTGAGCAATGACTGGGTGCATGATATGATATTGAATGAAAAACTTTTATAATAAATTAAGTTTTCTGTTTTATTGCTTATTTCCTCTTCACTGACACACACACACGCTCACACACACATGCACGCAAACCTGCAGGTGGACACACACAACCTAAGTCCGAAATCTTTCTGCTTCTTAGAAGGTTGGAAGCATGATTTTTCTGCCATGTGGGGACACAGGAGCTGTGACCAGGAGAAAGGGTTAAGTAAGTATCTCTAGTAATGCTTCCACTTGTTCTTTGAGGAGTAACAAAGAGAGGAAGTGCAGCCTTTGGGGAAGGAAATTCCCAGCCCCCACTTCGGACATCTCACCATGCCCTGTGAACCCCTGAGGGGTGTCTGACAATAAACACTTGCAAACAAAACAATCCATAAAGGCATTTTTGCTAACATTCTCGCATTTTCACCAAAGGGCTCGGACACCTTTTCCTGTGTCTGCAGACCTGGGGGGGCCTGGACATCCACCTGCTGGCAGAGACCAACAATCCCGTCCCTGCTCAGGGCTGGCGTTTGTACACACAGGTCCTCTGCCCCTGTGGTCTTTGACTGGGCAGGGGCCCCATCCTCATGTGTGGCCGCTGGAATGCAGATCGCAGGCCCCGCGCAGGCCAGGTGTGGACTGCCATGTGCAAACCTGAGACCCTCCTGTCCATCTTCTGTAGCGACCCCCAGACACAGCCCGAGCATTTCACCCTTGAGTGACAATGCAGTGACTGTCCTCAGGAGTGGAGAGAGCTGGAAAAAGGCCTGAAAAGCTCTGCTGGTCAAGTGTGCCAACTAAATAGCAGATTAGGCTTCTTTCTCTGTAATGGCAACAAAAACAAATCCAAAACAAAACCAAAAAAAGAAACCAAACCCCCCAAAACAACAAAAACCCCATGGTAAATATTTTCACAGTAGTTCCTTCTAAGGAGCTCAAAGCATATTGGGACCAAAATGCAAAACCTTAAGCAAGAGTCTAGTTTGGGTCAGTTTATTTGTAATACTGGACCTTATTTATCCCCAAAGTAATAGGATGTGAGGTCTGTTGCATCTATTTTGTAGATGAATAAATCAAGGATCAGAACCTGGCCTAGGATTAATAGCAAAGATCTGGATGATTCAGGTGTCTGATACCTGCTCTCACGTGTGTGTGTGTGAGTGTGTGTGTGTGTTGGGGCTGTGTGTACATGCATTTATGCTTTGTTTTACTATAATGTGCTTAAAAACACTCTATTAATTGCAGTCTAACCCAGGATCTCCGAATGACATCCCTGTTTCTGTGCTATCCCAGAATCCACTCCACAGCACGGGTGAGGGTTAGATCCTCAACTACAAACAGAAAGCTGAGCCTTTAGCCTTTATTTCTGAAATGCCATCACAATTCTCTGGGATATTTTTAGATGAAATAATTATACATGTCGCTCATTTGCATCTGCCCAGGCAGGCGACCTCTATCTTGACCCCGGCACTCAGGACCTTGTAGACTGAGGAATGACAGGTTCCAGATTTCACTCTAGGTGGGGTTACCGTGGGCCTTGCACTCCGGCCTCTTTCTGCCCTTTGTACTGTAACAATGGGCGGAAACACAGGCTTGTTAGAGGAAATTCCCAGGGCCGTAGTTTGGATATTAGGCAGTTGCTTTGCTATGCTGGGCAGGCCAATGTGCATCTAAAAATAAACATGCTGGTCTGCATGGATTTCTATGATTTTGCCTTGCACAGTTGATTATATTTCAAAGGGATTTTTTTTTTTAATTGTTGTTTTTAAGAAAGCAAGCCTAGGTAAACCTGGAGAATAAAATATACCATGGCTTTGTTTCTATTTGATGAAATGTAGCATTTGCTGTTACCCATTTCTATTGAAAGAACTGCAGCTTTTCTTGCCCCAGGATTTCAGAACAAGACTGAAGAAAGCAAGGCATGCTGAGATGCTGCCCAAGCAACTACAGAAAGATGTGAGGGTCCAAAACCGCAAGACCAGCCGGTTCTTCCGAGTGCACGAAGGATGAAGTATCAGCAAAGAACCCCGGGGAAGCCTGGAGCAGTGGATGATGTGTGTGGGACCCACCTAAGCTATTATCTCTTCTCTAAAAACCTCCAGGTCCTTAGCTGGCAGAGAGGCTGTTATTCATGTGGCTCATTTAGCTGTAAAGGGAAGGTGGGTGGAAAACAATGACAATGAACTTGACTCAGAGCAGGCAGACAGCTCCAGCCAGCTCCCTTCTCTCCCCAAAAGTCAAATATCCCACTCATTGTCCCCCAATTTAGAGGATGGAGAGCCGTGCACTTTTTAAAATTAGATTTCTGACTGGCTAAGAATACATATCCACAGAGTAGTGTTTCCGTTTCACACACAGAACAGAAATCAAGAAAAAGCCCTGAGTCTTTCTGTTACTTGCCTGACCCTGGTTTGGCTGAAAATGTACCATAATGTGGCAATTTTCCATCAAATGGGAATGTGTTTTCAGCACAAGAAGTAACCTTCAATCTAGTTAGAGAGTTACCCAAGAAGAGCGATTTGGAGTGAATTTTCCCATCTCATTGTTCTCATTTCTTTTTTGCTTTTTCCTGAAAGTCCAATCTAACTCTATTGTTGTTGCAAAGACCCTATTTTAAAATGATCTCAGCAAATAGGTAGGGCTTGCTAGTGAAAAGGCAGCTACGATAACTCTCTGGTGATTTTTTTTGCAGACCTTCGTTTGGTGCCTTGAGTTGGGGCCCTGAGATCACAAGGCTTTTGGTAGCTTTGAGCGGGAAGGACCTTGAGGTCATCACCCGGACCCCACCCAGTGCAGGCATCCCTTTGGGAACACCCTGGCCATCGTCTTCCAGGGTGCTGGCACACTGCCCGGGACAGGGTGTTCACCACAAGGGACAAGGCAGCTCACCCAGTTTTAGACAATTCTGATGGGGTAAATCCTTCCACACATTGAGCTAAAACCTGTTACCCTATAATTTCCACTCATTGGTCCTCTGGTGACCTCTTTTTGCACATAGAGCAATCTTTAAATATTTGAAGGCGGCCTTTACATGCTGCAGGACTGACTTTTTACTTCAAATATTCTGCAAAAGACAATTTTCTCATTTTCACCATTTTGGCCAGCCTCCTCTTTTAAGATCGGATGTATTTCTCGAGGCAACATATTAGGTACTTTAGCTAATTAACCTTCTCTACAATCTTGTGTGCTAAATAGTATCTGCATTTTCAGAACCAGAACAAAGACTCGGCAAGACACAACAAGATACAACTACTTATTAAAGGAAGAGGCAGGTAGGGGATTCAGAACCAGGTCTGCCTCTTTCTAGCCCACCACATGCCTCTGATTAAAAAAGAAATGTGGAACCAGATTTTGGTCTCAGATACATTCTGAGATCTATGGCAGGCTGCTAGAAACATCCCATGCAGGTCAACATCCCTTTTGTGGCTACAACTTATGCTTACTAATAGAAATTAATGTTAATTTGAGAGGTTAGGAAATGACCAGTAGAAAACACTTCGGCTGCTGAAAGGCCACTGTAGACAAGGCTGGCGTGCAGGAAGAATGGAGTCAAAGAGATGCATAAGCAACAGGAAGCAAGCAGGAATGAGGGAGGTCCAGGAGGCATCTCATTTGAAAGCTTCAGCTGATAAGGGAGCAAGACAAGAGGGTTCAGAGAGGGAAACAGTGTTTGCTTGAGAGAGCTTAAACAGTTTGCTTCAGACTGAGTCTGGCGGTTGTGTCTGAAGAACAAATAGAAAGTATTTGTCTTCCCCCAGCCGTCCATACACCCTATGAAAAGCTTGGGGACAATGGTACTATGCCCTTCCCTAACATATATTCTAGGTGAAATCTGGCTAAGTCACAAATCTTTAGGTAGGAAAAGAAAAAGCCCATATGTAGTCAGAGAGAGAGTCCTTGTAGCCATGCCATGGTGAGGGTCAGTGTAATGGCTGGCTATATGTCTACAGGCTTCTAGAGTTTTCCTGCACCACTTGGTAGAGCTCCTTCCTTCCCATCTCCTGGCTGCTTTCCAAAAGCAGAGATTGCCTGAGGATGACACTGCCTCCCTCCTCAGCAAACCAGCTCCACACCCAACAACTAATGCCAAATGGATTCCTCTAAGCTGCAGGGCCCTGCTCCCTAGGAGCCATTGCCACTCTGTGCCCGATGGAAGGTACCCAAGGACAACCTTAATGTCTACAGCTGAGCACAGGGGCATAGTAATGAAATGACTCCCTTGAGATCTCTTCTTTGCCAGTTTGACTCAGAACTGCAGAGCATTGCCCTTCAGATAACCATGCAGTGTGAGAGAGGGGAGTGCAGAGGCTCACTGGATATCGTCTTCTCATGAAGACATGCACTCCTATCGTGCATTCATGAAGGCAGGTGCTTCTCTTCCTTGTGGCTCTCTGTCCTGTTCACCACTTGAGAAAATCAGGGTTCAGAGAATGGATGTGGATTCACCCAAGTTCACATGGCAAGTGATTTGCGGGTGCAGGACTAAATCCAGGCCCCAAAGCACAGCCCAGCTTGCATTCTGCTAAATCACACTGCCTTCAAGCTTGTATGTGCCAACATTTATTAGAGATTAGACTCCTTTGATTTTTCCTTAATTCTTTTTAGGGAGAAGCAAGATAGAGGATGATAAAGAGTACACCTCTGGGCCGGCCCAGTGGCTTAGTGGTTAAGTGCGTGCTCTCCACTACTGGCAGCCCGAGTTGGCATCCCGGGTGCACACCGACGCACTGCTTCTCTGGCCATGCTGAGGCCACGTCCCACATACAGCAGCTAGAAGGATGTGCAACTATGACATGCAACTATCTACTGGGGCTTTGAGGAAAAAAAGGGAGGAGGATTGGCAATAGATGTTAGCTCAGAGCCAGTCTTCCTCAGCAAAAAGAGGAGGATTAGCATGGATGTTAGCTCAGGGCTGATCTTCCTCACAAAAAAAAAAAAAAAAAAGAGTACATCTCCTATATGGAAGGTGCCTGGGGGAAGTACTCACACCTATGTCATTTCCTTCGTATCCCCAGCACAGAGCACAGTGCCTGGCATGTGGAAGGTGCTCAGTATATATTTGCTGAAAAATGAGACAGCCTCTGACTTGGAGTGGTGGAGAATGAGGGGCACTGACAGAGAAACACACAGTGGGAGAGCCTATCCACATAGACATAAAGAAATAGATTCTAAATCTATGTCACAGAACAGGTATTCAAAATATTTGGTGAAAAAATGAATCCAACAAAGTCTCATAAAGGAGAGTGTGAGACATGTATAGGGATTGGCAATCTCCTGGGAAAACTTCAAACTATAGATCTCAATCTGGTAATTAATTTGGGTTTTTCAGACAATATATGCATTCATTCATCCATTCGTTCTGTCATAAATTCAATAAATATTTATTGAGCACAAGCTACACTGCCGACATTGTTTCAAGGGCTATGGATTCAGAAATCAAAGACGGATAACTCCCCAAAGGTGAAAATAAACATAGCAACCATCATTTAAGGTACTAAGGGCTAGGACAGAATCATTTCACCAAGTGCCATAAAATCACAGACCTGAGGGGCACTTAGTCTGAGATGGATTGAGGGGGAAAGAGGGAAAACAAATCAGGCTGTAATGGTAGTTGGATGGAGAAGATGAATGGAGGTATCCCGGACAGGAGGAGCAGCATATAGAGACATAGGTAGGCATTAGGGCTCTTGTGTATTGGAGAAATGCAGGGTATTTAGTACAGCTGGAAAGTCAGGTGGTGAGAGGTGAGGATGAACAGGATGATAAGGAGCAGACCTTAAAGGTCTTGTCTACCCTGCTTTAAAGTCAGGGCTTCTCTTTAATGTGCATGGATCACCCAAGGACCTGGTTAAAATGGAGGTTCAGTAAGTCTGGGAAGGGGATGGAGAACTTGCTTCTCTAACAAGCTGCCAGAAAGCCTGATGCAGCTGATTCCCAGACTACCCTTTAGGTAGCAAGGCTGTAAGCAATGGGGCACAATGGAACTATTTCACTGAAAAGAGTGACATTGTCAGAATTACATATTCCCAAGAACCGTACAGCAGGATGTGGAGGATGGAATGGAAGGAGACTGTGCTGAGGTAAAATACATAGGTTGCAAGAAGTTTTGAGAATCTGAACTAAATAAGCCAGGGAAGAATAGTCAATGTTCAATAAATGGGTGTAAATTGGCTGATGTACTATGACGTCATTATAAAATATTTCTCACAGAGGAGAGGCTGGTTGTCAGGACAAAATGAAACGATAACAACATAAGAGGCAAAAAAAAAAAAAAAAATCAGAGATATATGTAGTATTATTTGAACAAGGCTTGACCCATCTCCTGGTCTCAGTCAACACATCATCTTGAGCCCCAATAGTGACCAAAAAGAGCAGCTTGCTAAGGAATGATCATCATCCCGGCAGACAATTATCACAACAGAATAAACAAAATCAGCCTTCTCAGCCATCACTTGACATACGTTGTCACTACTTGCATGTAATTTCAGGAAACTTCACAAAGGGGGAATTGTTTCATAGAAAATTCTGGAAAATAGCATGGAAGTCAACCAGATCCTGAACAAAGTGCTTGTTCATTTACTTATAACTCATAAGTACCCTATATTAGAAACACCTATTTCTATTCCTGTTAGAAAATCCTCTGTCAACTCTGGTACATCTTTAACTGAAAGGAAAAACTCAGAAAGGAGTAAAAATAAATAAATAAATCATGGTGGGGGTCTACATTGTTGAAAAGAAATGACAGGTGGTAAATTTTCCCTTCTGCAGAAGCAAAAGCTGCAACTTCTTATGAGATTTGCCCTCCAAAAAGAATAAGAATCAGCTCATGTTCTATGTACTATGCTAGTTGGCATTCTTTATCCAAAGATGTACAAATTCAAAAAACTCAAATGTCATCTCCCCTCTCACTACCTTTCCTCAAAGTCCTATAAATCAGTAAATCTCAACAGGACACAGATTGAAAACATGCAACCAACTAGAAAAGCCGCATGGACACACACATCTACTTCAGAGTAGCTGGATTCACATTCCACGAGACAAAACAAAATAATGCAAGGACCTACCTTTCTCTTCTGTGGTTTGTAGGTTCCTGAAGTTTAACCCTGTACGAGAGATCTTCCCAAGAACCTCTTATGTGAGATGTAACTTAGGGACTTCCCATTCAATCACACAGCCACAGGAGGGTGGGGTTTCACAAGACCAGACTTCAGCTCCTCGGGGCTCACACAGACCTTTGGGAGCAGAGGTGAACTGCCTTCTGTTCTCTGCTGCAGGAAAAAGCTGGGAGACAAGGGTGGCTGGAGGTGGGGGCGGAGGCTGGAGGAAGGGAAGTAATATGGGAACCGTAATAAATAAGAGATCCTCTCCACATGATTTCCTGTATTTGGTGCCTGTTGCCTCTCTGCAGGCTCCCTAGAGGAAATAAGAAATTTAAACTTGTCCTTTGGCCACTGGAAAGAAGAGAATAAACACGTTAAGCACCATGAAAATGAGTATGAACAGGGCAGCAGGCTGGGAGCTGATGGGCCAGCTAGCTTTGCCTGCTATCGAGTGCTTTCTTCCTGAAGTTGCTCCAAGTGTTTAATTCTGCAAAAGTCAAGAATGCCCTCACCCTCTTCCACTGACCTGAAGCATTTTCTGGCCACGGTCCAGATGTCTTGTTACAGAGCCACTCGTGACAGGCAGGTCAAAACACACCTGAGGAGACTCTGTTCACCAGCTTAGGAAAAGACCCTCTTGGCTCTGTCTCTGAAAACACTGATGACATTCTGTATCTAATCTTGGAACAACTCTTAAATTCCTCAGGCCATTTGCCTGAGGTTTTAAAGAATTATCTGAAGGCTGCCATCCACAGATTGCTGAAAGCAAGACCCTCTACATAATTTGTGGGTCTCAGTGCAAAATGAAAATGTGAGACCACTCATTCAAAGATTAAGGATTTCAAGATGGTGACAGCAGAACATTAAACCAAGTGTGGGGGCCCTTCTGAGTATGGGACTCGATGAAACTGTGCATGCTGTACATCCGTGGAGCCGGTCCCTGCTAGAGGAAGAGGATTGGAGTGACGAGTGTGTTGGTTTTAATCAGCTGAGTTATCAAGAGGCTTGGACTATGGCCATTTTGTTGTGTGGGATGACAGTCAACCCTTGAACAGCAGTGCACTCGGAAGCTGGTGCACAGGGGGAAATGCTGGCCTGTGTGTGAAAGCAGGCACAGACCACAAACACATCACTGAGGTAAAATCACCCCAGTGGTCTCCTTGCTGATCTTCAGCTCACCTCCAGTCCATTCACCTCCCGCAGTCAGAGCAATCTCTCTCAAATGCAGTCTTCATGATATGATTCTCACGCTGAAAATCTCCCAATCACCTAAGAATAAAGGAGAAACACTTTAACGTGGCTTACAGCAACCTGCAGGTCCTGGCACTGGCTAACCTCTCCCGCCTTACCTCAAAGCCCGCCTCCACCCACCCTCTCCTTCCAACCCCTAATCCTTCGAATCTCACATCTTCCAGAAAACGTTTTTCTGATTCCTGGGCCCCTGTAGGTGTTCTTCCTTAGCAAACCATGCTTATCTCTCTGGTAACACTCATAACTCAAAGCAGTGAAGACCTGCCCACTTCTCCCCTGTCTCCTGCCATAAACTCTGTAAAGTCATGGACCGTGTCTGTTTCAGCGTTACACCCCTAGACCTAAGACCCAGAAGGGTGTAATTTGTGTAAGTTTAGTGTTAGCGGCAGGAGCATTATTAATTACAGTTATTCCCCTTTTTGGAAAAAGGAAAACAAATGACCCAGAGGAAAACATAAGATTATTGTTAGGGTTTTACAGTTTAAACTCTGGCAGACAAAGTAGAGCAATTTCTCAGGCGATATTGCCATGCTGATTTTTAATATTTACTGAAATGCCACAGTTTGTCACCTGCTGTATGTCCGTGTCCTCATAGGGACTATACTATGAGTAGGAAATGACCTCTACTCAGAAAATGAAGCTTTAGACATGCCCACAGGAAGGAGGACTGAAGTTTGTAAGGGTGAAGGAAAAAGCTGTTGGAGGTGAGAAGAGAGAGAGGAGAAAGTGAGGCGTGCCAAATGGGAGAATGGGAAGGAAAGAGGAGGTAGGGATGTGGGACAGGGAAAGGAAGGGGAGGTAAAGACAGGAGGGAGAGGTGGGAAGAAGTGTAAGGATCCAGCAACGTTAGAAAACAGCAGGGTAGGAGATGGAAGGAAAATGACTATCCAGGGCTGCATTTCTTCTAGAAGCGGTTTTTTCTAGCAGAGTCTAGAAACCTGACTCCCCCAGGCCTTTCCTATGCTCCTTGATAAATCAAATCCGTGTTTTCTAAAAATCAAATTGTAGAAGAGGGTCAAGGGACATGCCACAGTGCTGCTGTTATGACACAGAAATTAGCTTCTGCATTTTGCTTGGATTGAAAACATTTTTAAAGCTACATAATCATTTTTCATTTCTCCGTTTTGAAGACTTTCATGACACCAATGTTACTACTAGACTGTCAGAGCATGTATTCTGGCTACTTCTCACGGTTCCTCTGAACCAAAATGTCACTTTGTGTATGGATAAGGGCTGTTAAGGGCTGGGAAGGCCCCGTTGAGACTGTCTGATCAGAGTATAAGCAACAGTAACAGAGACCCATAATCTAACATCTATAAAGATAATCTAAATGTGCGCGATTCTGAATATCTAGTTTTGTGCAATTAATTGTAATTTAATATATGCATATATCTATACTATAGCAAAGATATTTATTAAACCAATAGTTTGAATTTTCTTCATGGAGTCTCAATTTTGTTCCTAACCAATGGATATTACTTCCATTGAAAATAGAATAGTCAAGAAACACAGTGAAAGACTTTAGAGTGAGAAAAGATGACTGGGTGTCATGTCAACAGAATGTTGAGTTGACTAGCAGACCCTTGGTGAGGAGCTGAATCTATAGGGGTCTATACCTTTGACTATTTTTGACTGGCTATTTTATAATTCTGAAAGATGTAGAAACTGACAGTAATGCAAATGATTCTTGTCCATAGAAATACAAACTAATTTTCTCCCGTTGAGATCCCATTGATTTCCAACCTGTAGAAATGATTACCCTAAACATTACATTTTAGTGCTCTATAGGCTATTAGTCTATATTTTGCATCTATTAGCAAAATTGGGTCAACATTCCTGATTACCTATATAAATACACCTACTCTTGAGATTTTTCTTTGAACCAGTTTTAACATATTACTGTCCCCTTACTAAATAATGAGTTAAATAAAATTTTGGTCACATGTTTATTTTATATTTGTATGAGAGTGATGATTTCACCTTTTTGAAAATGATCTTTTAACAGAAGTCAGGTGATAATCTGTGCATATGGCAAATTGTATTGGGAATTTGCAGTGGCAGAACTCTATTTTCTTCAATATTTTGCTTAGTTTTCTGTGTTCCCTGAGTGTGTAAAATAAAAACATGAAATAAACAAAGCATGTTGATTATCAAAGCAAATGACAGAACTGCCTCAGCTGAACAGTTAGGAGGGTACAGGGTTTCCATCAGGGCAGAAATATAGGCAGAGCTGGAAGGTGGACTGTACTAAACCATAACTGGACATGGGTTTACCGGGTAGGGTGAAGTGCCGAGGTCTGGACTCATGGAAACTAGTACCCTGGAGGTGAGAAGAACTGGATAAGCGAAGAACACATATTTCAGGTATTCCATAGTTCTTTACAACAGTATTTTCAGGAATTCTAGCAGCATAGACAACCATCTGGAAATATCTTACTATCCATCACCTACAGCAAACCCTTCAACAAAGGGGACAGTGGCACTTTGCCAGGAAGAGACCAGAAAATATCAATATATTTGTGTATTTTAGTTTCTCTTTAATTTTGATATTTATTGTGTTTTTAATTGATGTGACTTGCAATATTTTTTTTTTATATCAAAGACATAGAATGATTTATCTTTAAGGAATGTTTTAACCAGTCAGTCCAACCTGCTTCCTAAAGCCCTTAGTGCCAGAAAGGCAGGTAAACATAAAGGATTTTTTGTTTTGTTTTTTATTTTTTATTTTTGAAATGAATTTGTCATTAATTCCATCATTCGGAGGGGAAAAAAATAACACACCTAACAGCTCCATGTGGAAGTTCTGATGTTTTTCTGAGAAGGATGATTCCTGATTTTGGAGGAATTGTGAGAAGCATGAACAATCATGGCAAGTAACAGAGCAAATGTGATCTGTTAGATGCTCAAAGATCACTTTCCACAAACACGTGGCTCTTTCTGCAGAGCTCTAAGGGGGACTCAGTCACACGCGCTTCAGCTCCACCTACATCAGAGGTGAGGCTTGTCTTGTTCCATTAGCCATTTTTCTCTTTGCCAACTATTAACGTCACATTTGTCACTGAAGATAGAGCACTAAAAGGGGACTACTAAGGGAGTTCTATGATTTCCATTATTTCACTGAGAGATAAAAAGGAAATGTATATTCTGTAATATCAAACCTGTCACCTCAGGAGCATACGCGAGAAATCTCAGTAGGATTGTTCCTGGAAAAAAGAAAAATGTTCGCCTTAAGTAAGACCACTATCATATTCTTCCCTGGAAAATAAAGATGTTAGGAAAAAAGGAAGGAAGGAAGTGGGGGGGGGAGGGAAGGAGAGAGGAGGAGGGGAGAGAGAGAGAGAGAAAGAAAAAGAAAGAAAAAAGGAAGGAAGGAAGGAGAGAGAGAGAGAGAAAGAGAGAAAGGAGGGAGGGAGGGAGAGAAGGAAGGAGGGAAGGAAGGAAGGAAGAAAGGGAGGAAGGGAGGAAGAGAGGAAGGGAAAGAAAGAAAGAGAAAAAGAAAGGCATAAATCTAAGTGTTTTGGGGACCTAGGAATTCTCATACACTGCTGAGTGTTTTGAGGGGAATGAGGAACTCTCACACTGCTGAGTGAGTATTATTGGGTAAAGCACTGGAGAGCAACTTGGCAGTATTCAGGATAGTTCAAAATTCTGGTCAATGTATTTATTCTAGAGAAATTTTTGCCTATATATACAAGGAGAAAATATAAGCATGTTCAATTGCATCATCTTTTATTATTAATAGCTAGAATCTAAAAAAACATACATATGCATCAGTGGGGAAATGGATAAAAAAATTTTAGTATTTCTACAGGAATAGTGAACTAGATCTATATGTATCAACATGAAAGGATAATTTTTTAAAAAGTAAAGGAAGGGGCCAACTGGGGGCGCAACCGGTTGGGTGCACACGCTCCGCTGCAGTGGCCCGGGGTTAGCCAGTTCGCATCCCGTGTGCACCCCGACGCACTGCTTGGCAAGCCATGCTGTGGCAGCGTCCCATACAAAGTGGAGGAGGATGGGCACAGATGTTGGCCCAGGGCCAGTCTCCCTCAGCAAAAAAAGAGGAAGATTGGCAGATGTTAGCACAGGACTGATCTTCCTCACCAAAAAAAAAAAAAAAAAAAAAAAGAAGGAAAAAAAAAAGCCAGAATGAAAAAAGCCAGTTGCAGAAAAATATACACAAATGATATATGATGAAAAAAATACACAGTGCAGTCTAGGAGAAGGAAGGTATAGAAGAGGAATAAGCAGGGAATAAAAGAGATTTTCCATTTTATTCTATGTCTTTGGTATAAAAAAAGAAACAAAAATGACAAAATATCAATACTTTAATCTGTATGGCACGTAATACAGACGGTTGTTTTTCTCTACAGTTTGTCTTTTAAAAAAGAAAAAAGCAAAGTCAGTAAAATATTATTTTAAAAAATAGAGACCTTTTGAGTCATAGATAAAACACATTCTTTTCACATTCTCCACCTGCAATTGTGGTAGAAAAAAAGTTACTAGGAAGAGAACTTCAGGGAAGATCATAATTATCTTCAACCCTTGATGAAATGCAGTATTATCCTTGGCTCCATCTCAGATTTGCTCACTTCTTCCATGTGAAATGAAACCTTGTGTCCTCAGATGCAGTATTTTCCAGTGTCCTGCATGTTTACTGACAGCTCAGCATCTGCTACTCTATGCACTGTTTGATATAGTTCACAAGAGAACCTGTAAAACCTCAATGAATATATCTAAAAGTTTCTCAAAGACAACTTGCTTTAAAAATGTATGTATCTTGAGGAAGATGAGCACGGATGTTAGCCCAGGGCCAGTCTTCCTCAGCCAAAAAAAAAGAAGAGGATTGGCAGATGTTAGCACAGGGCTGATCTCCTCACACACACACAACATGTATGTATCTTAGGAAGTTTGAAAAAGAAATTATTTTAATTTTATTTGAATGATGTAAAGAGGAACTTGTTTTTAAAAATTAACCTTAGGCATTCTGCATCTGAGTATAAACATTGCTTTGGTTGGTTGGTTGGTTGGTTGGTTGGTTGGTTGGTTTGGTTGGTGGAGTTTTAGCAACAAACCAGCGTGGGTTGAGAATATACTGCATGGGTTGAAAATACATTGAAGAAACTTTTTGTTTTTGTTTTTTTAATTATAGAGATAGAGGAGGAAGCTGTGGCTAAACTTCTCTCACCTCTGACATTCCTGTTAGGTAAGGGATGGTCCTTGTCTCAGACTCACTCCCAGCCATGCCATTCAACATCTCAGACGGAAAAGTGAATAAACAAACAGAGACCATGTCTCTTTAAAGATGTGACTGAGGGGAATCACGTGGCTACCCAGGAGACATTACTGTGATAAAGTTACACCCGCTAGTGATGTGGGGCTTCCTGGATCTCCACGCCAGATTGTTTCCCCTGAGGCATTTCTGTGCACCACCGTCGTACACAATGCAGGCCTGGGGTAAAGGCCTCCTCCCTTCACAGGAGTCTCTGCCTCCAGATCCCCTTCTGTCTCCCTGGGTGTGCCATCCTGGTCACCACACCTGCCCCCTAGGCACAAACCCTTCCCCATCTCTGTTACCCACTTCCCATTCCCCTCATGCTTACCCATCACCACTCACCCTTACACGGTTCTTTGAAGACTGGCCCCTGGCTCACACTCTTATCTTCACTCTGGAATCGTTCTCTGCGATTTCTGCATCCTCCCTTTCAAGACCTTGACCTCGCACTTCCTTGAGCTCCTCAATGCCAATGAATTTCACCCCACATTAGCAAATCACCGTCTGTTGCCACAATGTCACCATCTGGAACTGCTCTAATTTCAAAACAGATGATTCTAAGTTTGACTTGTTTGGGGGGAGAGCACCCTTTGACCTCTTCTTCCTCCCTTCCATGGGAAGTCTGCCTTCATCGAGAGCCCCACTTCTTCCTGGCCTCCTTGCCTAGACTCCAGCTGCTTCAAGCTACTCTCACCTTCCTATCAAACCCAGACACCATAGATAGCTATTTAAATGCTCTCTTTGCCAATTTTCCATCATATCTTTCTTTCTTGACATTCCGCTGTGCCACTAGCAGCTTCTGCTCCCAGGGACCTACCGATCCATCTTTCCTGCTCTCTCTGTGACTGATGGGAAAGGCCACAAAAGGTTACTGAAGAGGTATTTCCACTGTGAACCACAGCTGGATCCTCAGAGCTGCTTGACCAGGAGTTCCAGGACTCAGCAGCCTACTAGCGCTCTTGAGATCTGACCCCATCTCACCTCCTTTGTAACTATCCTCTCCTAGCATATTTAACCTCTCCCTTTCTACTTAGTCCTTAATCCTTTTGCCTGAAAACATGGTCATATCTCTTCCTCCAAAAACCTTCCTCTTCCTCATATCTCTTCCTCTGCCTACTCTTGAATTACCATCTTATCTTTTCTCTTCCATTTTCATCCAAACTTATCAAAAAGAACACTTGATAATCACCCAGCCTCTTCCTCCTCTATCTGGTAATCCATCTCTCTCTCTAAATCACCTTGTTTAAAGTCACCCATGACTTTAGGCTAACAAGGGCTTTTCTCAGGTCTCATCTTGGTCATCTTGAAATTTTTAACATATGGATCAATTCTTTTTTGAAACTTCCATCTCATCTTCCTTGCATCTGTACCACCTGAAGTCTCTATCCTTGGACTCCCCATTTCCTCCCTTCTGATCTGGCTTTTCTTCATTCCTCTTTAAATGAGGGCATTTCCCAAAGTATCTCACATGCCTTGTTCTGTTTTAGGCACCACCATTCTTCTGGTTCAAATGTAGGGTGGGATAATTAGCTTTACTTCTACCTTAATTTTCCCAGGTCCTCATCCTTTCCCCAAACCCAAGTCATTTTCCGGAACCTGCTGATTATTACTTTGACATATCTTTCCCATATGTCTCTTTCTTTGTATATCCACTGCCATCACTTCATGCTTGCATTTATCTCTTCCAGCCTGAACTACTGAAAAATTATCCTCAGTCTTTCCTCGCCTGGACTCACTCCTTCCAGCCATTGACACTCTGCTGTCAGGTTAATTTCCTTAAAGCCCTGCTACAATTTTGATACTCCCTTCTCAAAAGTCCTTCCATGACACCTCTTGCATACACACACTGCCTCTCGAGAGGCTTTACTCTTTAGACTGTCATTCAAAACCCTCCCAGTCTATGTCCAGTCTATCTTTCCAGTGTAACCTCTGCTCTTCTGTACTTAGCTTTGGCTCCAGACCCAAATGAATTTCCTTCTCCCCCTCCAACAAGTCTTGTCTTTTCTCTTCTGCAGAGAGCTAGGCTTCCAGCTGGAGTCATCCATCAGTCTCAAACAGGTCCGGATGCTCAGCATGAAGTTCAGTTCCTCCATAAACCTTTCTCTGATAAATGGTGCCGCAAGTAATCTCTCCCATCACTTAAATCCTAGAACACATATTGTCTATATCACTTTAGTAGCTCTTCCTTGTCTTACATATTATCTATTTATGATTTCATAACCCAGCTATTCAAATAATAAAAATAATAATATGTACCAAAGACTCTTTGAGTGTTTACTATATGCCAAGCCCTTGGCATATTAACTTATTTAATTCTCTCAACAGACAATCCTATGGGATGATTTCAGCCTTTCCTATATGATAGCAAAAGGAATGGCTGGAGTTTCCATCCATGTATTGTGGGAAATCCACCAAAGCCCAGCCCTCCCTCCCTCCATTCCTCTGGGATCCTCAACAAAGGAGGTGTGGGAAAAAGTTGAGTTCTTCTGAGCCATCCTCACTGGAGGCTGCACTGGAATCAGCACCAAATGGCTTGCTGCCAAGCCATTGCTCTTGGTTCCCCCTTTGAACCCCTGATCCTTCATTTCCCCAAAGTCCCATTAGCATAAGGCTATTGGGTGAAACAGATTTTTTTTTAAATGTCGAGAAAACGGAGAAAGTAATTCATCATAACCCAGAAAACAGCTTACATCGATCACTGGAATCATTGTCCTAAAGTCCTTCTGCTACCACTCCCCAGGGAATTTTTGTGGCCAGTGTTCTCCCGAAGCCTCCATCTACATCATGTGCTTGGCTCTTCTTCCTTTCCAGAGCCTCCTGACATCCCACTCCTCTTCTCTCCTGGGGCCCATCCTCTTACTGCTGTGTAAAGTCCTAGTTCTTCTCACTCCATGATGCAGAGCAATTCATCTCTCCTCTCATTTTGCATCCACCCATCTGAATGCCCAGGGGGTTTCAACTTTCACCTCCAAAATGACCCCAGTCAGGTATCTTCTAAAACAAGCATCCATCTTTATACTACCCCCTTAGAAGGCTACAGTACTTTTATCAATTTAAACAGCAACATTTTATTTTTCTTCCTCACCTATGTATAACTTATCTTCCTAGTATATGCATGTCTTATTTTTTATACTATATTTTAAGCATCTTGACTTCATTGTAACCAGCTTTGTATCCATCTTTGTGCCACACACTTGTTGAACAGATAAGTTAATAAGAAAGAGAATGATAGAAGGCATGAGGACAGAGGGTTTTGGGGATAGATAAAGACAAGGGAGGACTGATTTCTATCAGTGATTGGAAAAACTTAAAAGGCTTGTTTTTCACAGTTGCAGGTGACCCAAAGCTGGGAGATAGACAGAAGTGAAATTTGAATAGACTTTGAAAGTTCTATACCATTTCCAGAACGCACTGCCTCTTTACTTGGGTCTAGATTACGAAACGTGTTCTGTAAATACTGAACATCTTAGGAAATGACGTGAGGTATTCTCCCCAACCCTGTTTCTCTGGAATGAGAAATGTAGGAAAAATAAGCCGCCGTCAAGGTCTCCCTGGACTGAACCCTCAGGCCAGGGCGTGGGCAGCACTCAGACCACTTCCTTTGGTTTATCATTGTTGAAACGGCCCTACAGCTAATGTTTCAGTTCATTCACAGGGGATAACTTCCATTCTCCTTGCCTCAATGCGCTGTCATTTCTTCTCACAGAAACAGTAATATTCCCAGCTATTAATTCTTCAAATCAGTTGGAATTTATAAAAACGTGTTCTTTATTCCTCAATGAGCATCACGAAGAATCTTCTTCATGTAACGTGCTTGTCTCCTAATCATCCCCAGCTATCTTAGGGAGAAAATCTGCCAACACCACAGAGATTTGACTCCGCTTCCAGTCTCTGTGTCAGGTTTTATTCCCAGCACTAGAGACCCAAAGAGCTCACAGTCTAAGCAATTAAAGAATTTCATAACTATTTAAGTTTAGAAACACTTTAGCCTCAGACTGTTGACCTCATTGAGAGTTTGAATACAACTTTAACGTAATTTGGAAAAAATTACTATCTGCTATTATTTCAATTGTCCTCCTCATATTCCCATATCTGATAGAAATAGGATAGAAATGAGGATAAGGCAGTTTAGAAGTCACAAAACAGTTCTATTCCCAAACACAGTTATTTATTTGGGCATGCAGAATATATTTTTAACAGAAACAAAATTTCTAAAATAACAGCAATAATTGCTATCATTTATTGAATACTTATTATGTACTAGATACGATGCTAGATTGGATGTTAGTTCACTCAATTCTGATATCAACTCTGAAAGGCGGCTATGACGACTTCTATCTTTGATAGGAAACTAAAGTTCAGAGAGGTTCTGTAGCTTACACATGGTCACGTTGCTGTGCTTTAAAAATACAGGGTTACTTTTTAGCTCTCATAGTAAATACTGAATAAGTGAATGAAGGGAAGAATAACTTAATATATGAAGCAGTGGCTTCCTGAAAGGATCCACACTGTCTGTGTAATTGTCCATATGCAAACAAAAATACGCATAAACAGTAATTACAATCTTTGTAATAAAATTATGCAGAAAATCAATAATTTAGGGTAAAAAAAGATTTTTACATTGAAGTCTGATGTTTGAGAGGAACTGGTCTAAATAGAGGGGGAGATGGACATTTTGGGGACATCATGCTAGCCACTTTGAATTTTACTTTGAAAACTTGATAGGTACTAATCTTTGTTGACCTCTCAATTTAAGGGTATAAAAATTTCAATAATACCATAGTTGGTAAACATCATTGCTAGGGCTCATAAAAATAATAAACTTAGAAAAATAAATTCATTGGTAGCTGAAATAATAATTCTATTAATTAAAAAGTCTAATAGTGGTATTTGGAAGAAAATTTATTATCTTGACTGAAACCCAAGCAAAATTTCCTTTAAGTTATCAAAAATTGAACTGATGATGTTTTAGGTGTACATGGAATTTGAGGAAATAGTAGTTTATTAATGTTACTGAATAGCCTTGTCTGACTTGGACTCTTTCTGCAATCTCTTCAGCACACCACTCTCAGGGGGCCCATGAAGAATCAAGACTGGAAGCTGGAGGCACAGTGCTGGTTGGGACAGGAAGGGATCCACGGCCTGATAAAAACAAGAAACCTGAGGGCACAGATATAGAGAGCAGGCCCAAGGCCCATCAGGTATTCAGAAACTGATGAGTAGGATGGACATAGGTGAGTTGTCAAAAGTCTGGCAAAGACCCAGTGCCAGGGAGGCACCCGAACTAAAGGAGCATGTGGGCAAGACAATGAGAAGAACAGGCACCCGGCACCAACCACACAGTCCTGCACTCCGGGGGGAGGTGGGCTCCTTGAGCTCTAGCAGCCTTTACTTGCCTCACCCAATTCCATAGGCAAGTGGCCTGAAGGTGCTCAGAGGTGACTGGAGCTGCTTTTGCTGACACCAAAGAAAGGAGAAAGACAGATTTTTCTAGGGTAATTGGAAAAGAATTGGTGGAGAGGAAGGCAAAATAGGATTAGAAGCTGAATGGTTATGGGTGAAAAAGAAAAGCCTGAGAAGTACCTAATTCACAAGTGAGGGGTGAAAGACAGCTTATGAGATAATTAACTGCCCACCCATCTCTCACCTCTGAGGAGCATTTGTCCTGGACCCTTGGCATCTAGGCTCATGGGAGTACTGGGTAAAGCTGGAAAATGGTGGAGCTCAGGGAAGAGCTTGAGATATGTTGATTTTCAATGGAATGGTCAAAATCCTATTAGTGGGCAAAAAAGAACAGATACATCGAAGAGAAGATAAGGAAAGAGTAAAGGTAGGTGTCTCAGGTCAAATCTGGAGAAGACATTTAGGGAAGAAGTACCATGCCTGCAGGCCTGTCCCTACATTTGTAGAGCTGAGCAAGAGTGCACATGGAGAGTCACATACTCTATGTCTCAGTATCTAAAAATTATCAGTTAAGCTAACTGTATCAGTCAGGCTTCCACCAGCAAAACAGAACCAGATGGAGACCTATATTAAGAGACTTATTGCAAAAATTGGTTCACGCGATTGTGGGAGCTGGCTAGGCAAGTCCGAGATCCGTAGGGCAGGCGATCGGGAGGGACAGGCTGAACTCACAGGCACAACCTGAAGCTGCGCTCCACAGGCAGAATTTCTTCTTCCTCAGGAAACCTCAGTTCTGCTCTAAAGGCCTTTCAACTGTTAGAGTCAGGCCCACCCAGATTACCTAGGGTAATCTCCCTTACTTAAAGTCAACCGATTATAGATGTAAATGGTATCTATAAAATACCTTCAGGGCAACACCTAGATTAGTATTTGATTGAATAGCTGTGTACTATAGCCTAGCTAAGTTAACACATAAAACTGACCATCACACTGACAAACTGTTAAACAAAATATGTAACCATTATCTACCTTGAGATATACACCATCATGATGACAATATAAAAGTGTATTAAGCAATGGTTTCTAAATAACTGATAAATCAGCAAAATATCAAAAATGGCTTAAAGTAATTATTGCTCTTTTCTGACTGTTCTCTTGACCAGTCAGTGAAGTTTGGATGAATAATAAAATAAAGATATACATAATTTGTAAATTATATATATATTTCATAAAATTTATATTTCTTGCCTTAATTTCAACAAAACTACCAAACTACGTTGTTATAATCAAGATTTTGTTGTGTTGATGTAATGTCAACTTAGACAACCTTTCTTGAGTCATTATAGTTTCTAGGTAGTTTTATAAATTGATTTAAATTTGGAGAAATATTGCTCTGTAGGGGAAGTAGCAGCCAAAATTGTCAATAAATGTCTTACAGAAATATTTAGATTGAGAAATAACCATGAATTTTACATGTCTTCTTAAAATATTGTAATAAAATCACATATCAATTAGCATTAACATAGGAAACACTTTGAGATATTTTAATTTTATCATATATTGTGATTTTAGTCATCTCATTAAGCGAAATTTAGATACATATGATATTTTTAAATTTCCTTTTCTTTCAAGTTTTTCAAAGCTGGGGTAGCGTAAAAAAAACTGAAAATAGCGCTTTGTTGCTGTATTTGTTCAAATCTTTCTTCAACAGAGAGCATACTTTGATCTATAATGACCAGAAAATCATCCTCACAGAAATTTCTTTGGAAATTATTTGTACATGAATCTTCTTTATATTCATACACACATTTTTGTTTCCTTGTTCTATTTAACTTATATTTTATCGGAATATCACTTTGCTATACAGGTCACATGCATTTTCTTTTGATTTATAAAAATACTTTTTCTTTAAAAATTAAAAAAAACGTTTGTAAGCATTTTATAAGTGAAATGGCCAAACTCTGATCTTCTCTTTTTATGAAGTTTTGCTGAAACATTCACATCAAATAAACAAAGTTCATTCCAAATAACAAAATAACATGGGGAGCTCATGTTCAAACTTAATTTAATTTTCTGCTGAAGACCACAGTTTACTGTTTATTTGAAGCTCTTCTGTGTTTCACTTAATTCTCCTATGCATCTGATAGCTTGCCTAAATTAAATCTTATTGCTTTAATAGCATTCAGTCAGCATTGCCCTGACATGTCTAAGGATGGTTGCATGGCCAAATTTGATACTGGTTTCCTCAATTTTCCATCTTATGGTGGAGAAAGACAATAACATATATAGTCTTTAAATTGCTCCATAGAATGCCATTCTTATCCACAACTTGACATCTTGTCTTCTGATAACAAATTCAAACTATGTTGAGGATTCTGTCTTATGTGTTTTTTCTTTGCCTGACCACAATTCTCAACAAACTTTTAAATCAATGCCTAAAATTTGAAGTTGTTTTTTCAGCTTTTCACGAGTCAAACTCTTGCTTTTTACAAAAGATGTAAAAACCAATGAAATATTTGTAAATTTTGACTTCTTTATTTCTTCATCTAGTAGTTTTTAATAATTTATATGGTAAATGTAGGCATACAAGACTTTCATCACTAGTATAATCTAGTTGACCTAAGATATGCATCCTTAAAAATTTTACGTATTAAATATTCTTATTGTATTAATCATGATTAACAATCTCCTTTAAAATTTTCCATTCTAGATAGTGATCATTTGTTTCATTATTCTTTATCTGTGTTTTTTATCTATGTTTGGCCATCTACCATCAAATTTTGAAATCATTTCTACTTAACCTAGAAATTTTCCATTGTTTTCTGTAAATATTGTTCTGTTATTGCCACAAAAAAACATCATTCTCCTTGAGTAAATATTGGACACAATATTATTCTTTTAATAACATCACCCAACACCCAATGATCTATTTCAGTGATTAAATGCCAACAATTGTTTTCTGTTTATTCAGCCTTTTATTTTAGTTCTAATAATTTCTATTTACATTTTTTTCTTTTTGGTGCTTCATTTATGTTCTTTTTAATGAGAGCCTAAGAGTTTCCAGTCACACATATCTTCCTTGGCCAAAGCTGATCATGAAAATGGATTGTAATACATGCACCAGTAGTATCAAAATACTCTGTCTTTGAACTTAGTGTTTGAACTTAGAAACTACAAACCAATTAGATAGTTAGAAGGAAGAGGTTTTACTTATTTTGTTAAAATACCCAGAAACTTTCGTGCAAAGATGACTGTAAATGGAAATTTTAAAGGACATCTCTAATTGAGTGCATTAGGATCCAGTCCAATATTAATATGTGTAAATAAATATGTTTGGAAAACAAAAGCCATTTTGTCATACCACTCAAATTTATCAAGAAGGACTAAGGCAAAAGTTACAAGCTTTTTTAGTGGTAGTTCTGTTTATTTACAAAAACCAAATGTCCTCCTTTAAAATTATTTTGCCTGCAATGCTGGAATTTCAGCCTATTCTAAGGGTGTTAATGAAGCCACCTCCTCCTAGTTCAGCCCTTGTGCTAATAGCATGGCCATTCCTCCAGGCCCTTGGGGTAGACACTTAGTGCGGTCTTGGACTCATTCCTCTCCTTTACCTCATGATGTCCTGACAGTCTTACCTCAGCAATGTCTCTCCTCTCCGTCCTCCACTTTTTGGTCTCTCCTAACACTACCATAGCTTGGATCATCAATACTTCATGCCTAGAGTTTTCAATATGCTTCCAAATTGGGTGCACTTCTCCTAGGCTCAAGTCAACCACCCACTGCTACCACGTTCATTCTCCAAAATCTCAGCCTGATTTTCGTTTGTGGGTATCCTACTCATCCTTCAAAACCAAACTCAGTTGCTTCCTCTTCCATGAAACTTTAGCTGGTCCTCCCAATCAGAGGATACCTCCCTCTTTGAATTTCCTAGTCTCCTCTGGAAAGAACATTCTTCTTGCTTTGTGGTCAGCTGATTACTTCTCTTATTCCCCTTACTAAACTGTGAGCTTCTTGTGGTCAAAATCTTCTTCTATCTATTTTTTATCTCCCCTGTATCACTTACATGATACCATATACACAGACAGAATCACTAAAAATTTGCTGAGTTGAATTAAACAGAGACTTATGGAAGCCTTCCGTTTTAAATGACCCTATTTTAATATCTATTTAGAATGAATTTTTCATTAAAATTTTTTCTTTGTCTTGAATATCTAGAAGTTTATGGCTCTAATAGAAATTTCTCTAAGGAATTAAAGGCAATGTCTCTTCACAGCTCTACGTTGTATGAGTAGTGATTCAAATTCCAGATCTGTGGACAAACTCTACGTAGCCTAATGTATTAGGGTAGTTGGAAGGATTAGGAAGCATGAGACAGCAGAAATGACTGGAGTTGTCTTTCCTTTAGCATTACAAAAAGGGAAAATAAACTGAAATAAACTATTACCGAGTTATCCTAACAGCGTTCCTCAGTCCTCCTAATCTGAGGACACTGGCAAGATAACAGTAATACCTTATAATTCTACGTCATTTAACAGCTCTCGAAGTATTTCCACATATATATATGCAATGTTCAGGACATCTGTAAGTTAATCAAGTCAGATATTAGTAAGCTAATTTTCAGAGGGCAAAATAGATTAGTAAGTGGGAAAGTGAGAATTCTATCCATCCATCCATTGAACTAGCATTTTTTTATTATCCGCACTCATGTACCATTCCTTAAATTTAAGGAATACACTAAAAATTCCATAGAATGCACTAAAAATTTTCCAAAGATTTATTCTGTTCACAAAAAAATAGAATCCTGGGCTGGAAAGACCCTTAGATAATATCTAGCCTTGAAGTAATAAATGGGTTACATCTTAAGTCTACCAAGTCTACTTGGTAGACTTGGTAGCAGCTGTCTGTAGCATTTAATTGAGAAGGATTGTAATACAAAGTTAGGGCTAAGTGGGAAAGAGATCAGTGATGGATTAGCTGTATCTGCCAAGGATATGTGAGGAGGAGGGACAGCATGTATGCAGTATATTTGATGAGTCTAATCTAGTTCAACTCTCTTGTTTTATAGGTGGGGAAACTAGACCTCAGAAAGTTGGAATGACCATGTTTAAGACACATTGCTCACTGAGAACAGAAACTGGACTAGAATCCAGAATTTAGGATGTACAGAGAAATGCCATATCTACCTCAGTTCCATGTCTATATTCATATACACAGTTACACCTGATGCCACTGACAATTAGAATCTCCAGTTTAGGGAGACAATGACTCCTAAAGAACACATACAGGGTAACAGTGTAATTGCTGGTTCAGGAAAGATCTCTCAGTTTTCATGGGAGTGAAAAACACCTGTAGGGAAAGGACTGACTACTGCTTTTCAGAAATGGGAGACTGTGGAAAACATTTGTTTTCAAAACTTCTGTTTGAAAAATCTCAACCAGAACCACAACATCAAACAAGAGAAATTCTCTCTAAGCATATTTGTTCTTGTTTGTTTAAATGAGCATATTCTAAGAGATTTTGGCTACCTGGTCTGCTTGTTTCCATGCTGAGGGACATTCTGTCCTCTGGGGGGAGAAAGGAAAGAACAAATCTTGAGCCTGGGAAAAGTGGAAGTAATGTCTTTCCCTAAGGCTAATCTTGCAAGGCCATAAATATGACAGATTGTTAATGGAGGATAATTAATTCATTCCTCATAAATATCATTCTTATTTCACAATTGTGGGTATTTTCTCCAATGCTCTCATTTGCCCCAAATGTACAGACACCTCCTGATAAGACGTGGTTCACCTGATGCAACTAAGTGCCTGCCTCAAGAAAGCAAACATTTTGAGATTTACTAGGGCAATTCACGTTGAAGGCATATGATACATTTATTTCGACACTTTGCTCCTATCCCTCTGAAACACTAAGGCAAATATTTACCGAAGCCATCAGGAAATATGGCTGTGACCAACACAAAATTGATTTTTCACGTACATATCAGTCTCAGAAAGAGTACATTCACAGGTACATTGGGGACTTTGGAAAAAATTGAAAAGGAAAACTATTTTTTCTTACACGACATTCTTAGTTTGAGGGTAGGGGTCTTTCAAACAGCATGGTGTATAATTTTAAATATAAAGTGAAAAATCTTAAATGTCTATAGTCAATTATCATCTTGCTTGGTTTACACATGACTTCATCACACAAAGTTCTGACATAATACAAAATATTTGCAGAAACAATGGAATAACACACCTGTAAAGGGCAGTGGAGCAAAGCAAGGACATTACAACCTTGAACAGTTCTTTGATTCTTGACTACTTTGGAAACTACTGGTAATTCCCAGACGTCACTTTGAGAACCTGGGACCTAAACCACGCCATGCTTTGTACATTCATTTCTGGGATCCTTCTCTGAACTGGTCGTTGCAGTTGTGATAAAGAGGAGGGGACAGATGTGAGAAATATTTAGGAGGCAAAAAGGATTTGCTGGTAGACTGATTGGGAGAGAGCGTGGTGAAGAAGAGGAAGGAGTTGAAGACAAGGCCCAAGGTGGTGGGAGGGACTGAGGAAATAAATGATGGGGATATTTCCTGAGACAAGTAATGTAAGAGGAGGATCCCATTTGGTGTTTAAGATAAGGAAAGAATCACAGATGCCTGTACTCACTACCAAAAGCTTCCTGCATTGGATGTGATGGTGGAAGACAGTAGCATGGAATCTGGAAATAAGGAGAGATCTCAACTCTCCCAGTCAGAATGTGAAAGGCTCCCTACACCTCAAACTCCACGTGCACTACTTCTCGTGCCCTCAGCCTAGCCAGATGGGTATTCATAACACATTTAACGATTAAAGTTAAGCTGATTCAACTATACACCATAAGCAGAGGAATAAAGAGAGAGAAATAATTTAAACAGTTGAGAGGATTCTGCCTGCCACCCCACTCAATCAACATAGGCCCCCTAGTGAGTCTCAGATGGGCAGGACCACCCTTAGTCTGAGTAGGAGGACTCTTCTCCAACCTCACAGTAGAAGTATATGCTCCTGGCCCCTTCCTACACCACAAGGAGTCTCACACACAGGGATATGTACACCCGGGTTACCATACCTAAACTCTAACCACACACTCTGCAAACAACTACCCTTTGGTCACCCTTTGGGATTAGGTGTGTGCACACTAGTGGTACAGTCCCTTCCAGGGAAAAAGCCTACACAGGCCCAGGAAACCAGATTGAGATCTTTGGCAGGGAGTTCCAGGGTCCTGTGTTGCTGTAGCGAAGTCTAGATGGTATGGGTCATGGGTTCTGGATGGGCTTATCCCTTTGTCCCTATGAGGAGAGGTGTGGCTGGAGGGTGACCTCTGTCTGCACTGCCACATTCTGGCACAAAACTTCAAGGAGTCTGAAAAATTCCCAGTTTGAACCTTCCCTTCCAGGCCATTATGAAAGTCTACTGGTTAAGAAAGAAGGATGAAATACACTTTTTTGTGTGTGTGTGTGTGAGGAAGATTCACCCTGAGCTAACATCTGTTGCCAATCTTCTTCTTCTTTTGCTTGAGGAAGATTTGCCTGTAGCTAACATCTGTGCCAATCTTCCTCTATTTTGTATGTGGGTTGCCGCCTCAGCACGGCTGACGAGTGGTGTAGGTCTGAATCCAGGATCCAAACCTGTGAATCCAGGGCCCCGAAGCAAAGCGCACTGAAGTTAACCACTACGCCACAGGGCTGGCCCCTGAAATACATTTTATTTAACAGTTTGTTTGCTTGATTTATAACTTCAAAATATATAGACATATGCTCTTTGGGCCTCATTTATATTCTTGTCCTAGTTTCCACAAATATTAAGGATAGAGTCTGGAGAAGGAAGATTTGCATTGGTTGTTTCCTCTGGTACATTCATTCCCCATGTTCCTCTCACACTGAGTGTGACTCTTGCCACACTGAGTGTGTTTTTAGACATACATATTACTCATATAATATAGCCCCTAAATGTAAGTCAGTTACTTCATCTGATACCAACTAGGACACAGCCATCTTTTCTAACCCAGAGAAATCACTGGCCATGTCAGACTTACCGAGTGACAGTATGTCGAGTCTGTCTCCAGGCTGGCCTGTCAGTATGAGTATTTACATAGTTGTCTATGTCTTATACAGGGATTTTTCAAGGGTAATTTTGATTACATTTTATTTTCACTCTATTCACATGTCCATGCTGATCAAAATGACTATTAGGCATTCTGGTGAATTCCTTATGCTAGTCTTTGACATGTGAAGAGAAAAAAATGCAAGTGAGATTATTTGGGTATGATTTCAACTGGAAGAAAAATAAAAGATGTGGGATTATTTATTTATTTATTTATTTATTTATTTTTAATAATTATATATATTTATTTATTTTCCCCCAAAGCCCCACTAGATAGTTGTATGTCATAGCTGCACATCCTTCTAGTTGCTGTATGTGGGACATGGCCTCAGCATGGCCAGAGAAGCGGTGCGTCGGTGCGCGCCCGGGATCCGAACCCAGGGGCCGCCAGCAGCAGAGCGTGCGCACTTAACCGCTAAGCCACGGGGCCGGCCCGATGTGGGATAATTTAGGCATTTTATTCTTTTGCCAGCCCAAAGACAAAGGGAATGCTAACATACTCTTTTGAGGACGATGAAGACATCCCCTATAAACCCTCTCCCTTACCTACTTCAAAATCAATGAATTAGAGCAGCCAAACAAGTGTTTTGAGGATAGGATAAATAGTTCTATTTATAAAGAGGGAGAAGGAAATACAATAAAAGGTGAAGTTCTAAAATCCCATTATAAGGATTGGATCTCTGCTGTTTGATAAAAAGTCACAAAAGAACATTTGTACGCAGCCTTATGCCTAGTGATACGGCCCCTGTGCCTTGAATTCATCAATAGAAGGACGTGCCACTTTCTGATGAAACTGGTTCATTCTGCTGCTTCGAAGCAAGTCCCCTGGCAACAAGCTGTTGGTAAGATAGATAGTGTTACCGAATCTATAAGGGCTAATTTTCAAGGACTGGGATAAGCAAAATTGCTTTAAGAAGGATGACAGTGCCAATAATTGAGTTCTTCTGAAGGAGATTTGAAAAGATAGGGAGGTAAACACTCAAAGAGAACTAAGTCTTCATTTTAGGACTAGTTACACGTGGTAGAAAACATAAGGGCTGGTTTTTCTGTCTGAAGGATGGATTCAGATGCTTTTATTTCAGAAGAAATGTCAGCTGTTATTTGGGAGTTGTTGATTATCTGATTCAACAGACGTAGAGAATCCAAAGTTAGCAGGAACTGAGACCATGAAAAAATCATTTAAAAGGAGAGCAATGTGTATCATGATGGTGAGCAACATTCAGGGGTAGAATAAACTAGACTCATAATAGAGTGGGGGTGTGGGAAATATATGGACAAAGTATGGGGGAAAAGCTTGAAGATTTTCAAACTTGGGTTTGATAATTATTTATTAGGGCTACTAAATATATTTCTTTGAATATCAGGTTTCTCTCTCAAACTAAAATCTGAATATAATGTCAAGATAAAGTCAATTATTCAAGAACAAATATTGTCTACTGCACCTTCAGTTTTGGAAGAGATAAGAGACATAGAAAGCACAAGTCCGGACTTCAGAAAATTTTTCTACCCAGGAAGAATGCAAAACCAAGACTAAATTATCTAAATTGTCTAGACAGAAACAAAGATGGTTGCCTATCAGGTGAACCCACCTCTGTCATTTACTGCACATGTGACACTGGGCAAGTTTCTTGATCTCCCCATGGCTTAGTTTTCCCATGTATAAAATGGGGATCTGCATTGTACACTTCTCTTATGGAGTTGTTGTGAGGATTAAATGGGCTAATATTGCTAAAGTGCTTAGACCAGTTTCTAGCACACAGTAGGTACTCAATACTTTTGACTATTGTTATTATATTTATTATTTACTTTTTTAATAGACTTAGAGATGTAATACTTAGTTTTTGTCGAACATACTAACAGGTTTTCTGCAGTGTGAAAATATGCAGTTTTCTGCATATTTTTGGATATAAATTAAAGAACCATATTCCGTGTATTCTTTTAATATTAATTATTACAATTGTAATGATTATAATATATTGTGTACCAGGCACTTCACGTATACTATATTTTCCTATTTAATGCTCATAGCCACTTTTCAAGATGGACATGAATATGTACATTTTAATTGAGGCTTGGAGAAGTTAAACACTTGCTTAGTCAGTCGCAAAGTCAGTAAGTGATGGAGCCCGTGTTTGAATCCTGCTGTCATTCCTATGCAAATTGGGAACCACAAGGCTGTATCACTTTTTTATACAATGCAGTTGTATTCTGCACACAGCCCTCATGTACCCATCAGTTCTCATATCCTTTGAAATATAGTCAGAGAGAGAGCTGAGCATGAAAACAAGACGACGAGACACGGCGTTCTCTTGAGACTGAGTTCTTGGTTAAGGGACTCACGTGCTTTAGAAGAGAATGTATTTCTCCCTGGTTACTTCTGAGCTCTTTAAACTTGACCTGGGGTCCAAATGTGGTTCCAGCTGTCTCTTCCTGGATCTCAGGGTTGCGATTTCGAGGAAGAGTGCGGTCCACTGACGACATTTTTATTCTTTCCCATCAAGTGAGGAAGTATTTAATAAGTCACTCATCTGGAAAACTCAACTGAACGAGCTTATTTCCCCCATAATGCTAACAGTGCAAAAAAAAAGGTCTATCTATCCAAATGAAACAGTGTGATAAAATACATTTTCTCTTAGTAAGTTTTGCTGAAAACATTTCTTTTGTTGAAACTTGTGCTTCCCATATCTGTTAGTCTCAGGAATTGTTTACATTAAAAATTAGAGCTTTTGCTTGTGTTTATGTTATGATATTGTATTGTTAATCTTTATCAATATTAGCCATATTAGGAATTAAATCAGAAATTTTAAAAAATATATTTAGTAACTCATTTTAAATGTCAATAATAAACCCAATTACATGTTAATGAAAATAATATTTTTTGTGAAAAATAATCATGCTTTCCAAAATAAAAACAAGTAGAGTGACAAGAGTGGCATTGTTTTACATTTTTGCAAACCTCTTTAGCATCTTTAATGGAAGATAGCTGGATCCTCATGTTTGCTTCTGTATTTAATTTGTGCTGATATCACATGTCATGCAGCCTTTGGAAATCCTCATTTTACACATATGAGAAAACAAGAGTAAAAAAAGGCAAATTATATTTTAACATCATTTTGAAAATAGTTTTGACCTCGTGAACTTCTCAGGGACTCTAATCACTGGACCATGTTTTGAGAACCTCTAGCTTAAACTCTACCTGTCTTTATACATTTGTCTCCAGGGTCCTTCTCTGAACTGGTTCTAGTCTCCTGTGTAAGCTGAATTCTAAGACGGCCACCATGATCTCCACTTTCTGGTGTTAATCTTGTGATTAGATTATTTTGCATGGCCGGGAGCAGGGAGCGGGGTGCAGTGAGGGAGAGGGAGAGGGATATTGCAGATGTGATTGATGTCACTAACCAGTTGACCTTAAGATAGGAAGATTTCTAGTGCATCTAACCTAGTGACATGATTCCTTTAAAAGCAGCAAGTTTTCTTCCACTGGGAACAGAAAAGGAAGTCGGAGAGATTTGAAGTGTGAGATGTTGGGGAGGGCCTCGGGCAAGGAACTGAGACAGCCTCTGGTTGCTGAGAGCAGTCCACATTCAACAGCCAGCAAGAAAATAGGGACTTTTCCTTATAGGAGGACCCAAGTTCCAGATGAGAATGCACGCAGCCGACACCTTGATTTCAGCCTGAGCAGAGAACCCAGCCATGCCAAGCCAGACTTCTGACCCACAGAATGTAAGTTAATAAACAGGTATTGGTTTAAGCTGCTAAGTTTGTGGTAATGTATTATGCAACAATAGAACATTGATATATATCTCTAAAAACTTATTCTCCATGTATCCTGTATTAGAAAGAGGTAAGCTATGAACCAGTATACAAAGAGACAATATGTGCATGTTTCTTGTAACAAATATATTCCTCTAAAAAAATCCATATTTGGGGGCCTAAAATGAAACATATTTTTAAAGCATTATGAGATTATTTTAGCTTTGTTTAGAATGTTTACTGTTGTTTCTGTTTGCTTGTTTTTTTTTTGTTTGTTTGTTTTAGTGCAGGCCTCAAGTTTAAAGGGTAAAAAATTTGGTAGAGTGCCATATGATGAAAAATTATAGTTGCAGTTTTTGTGGAATCAGGAATCACAGCAATATAAAGTATCAATTTATCTCATTTAAAAAATAAAATGAGAAACATACTACTTTCCTTTAATAAATTCAAATTTATTCAAATTTAGTTTTCTTCACTATAGTAAAGGCAAGAATGAATCCTGAAAGCAGAAAGATAGAGAAGAGGACAAGTAAACTGAGAGACCTAAGAAGGAAGGAGAAGGTAGACCTAGATACGCACAGAGTGAAAATCATTTGGATATTGAGAGACAGGACAGGGAAGAGACTGAAAAAAAATCTTTAGTGGGTTTTGAAGTGTAAATGTAAGGAAAACTGCTTTGGTATGACCCTATTTGTTTCTTCAGACCATTAAGTCAACTTTGAAATGCTCATTAGCAGTTTAGCCACTGTTGACAGCTTTTCAGTTGTCCTTATCAGTCACTCTTTGGAGGGTCACCTCTCGATAGGAGCCAGGACCTGGTGCATAATTTGCAGAGCCCAGTGCAAAATGAAAGTGTAAGTGTGGGCTCCTTGTTCAAAGAATTTCAAGACAGTGAGAGCAGAGCATTAAACCAAGCATTAAGCAGTTCACACTCTGGTGAAGCTGGCCCTCACAGGAGAAATCAGACAGGAGAATTATTCCTGGGCTACATTGGCAGCGAACAGGGCTCTATTATTCTCGGGGATGAACCAGATTGCTGGAAAGCCACACTTCTTTTTCTCATCCCTTTCTAGGCTCACGGAGCACTTTTTCTCAAATACGGTAATTTCTGTCAATCCTTCCAAATTATCTAGAAAAGAATCTTTGGAAATCTCACAATATTTGAACACTATACTTTTGGAAGATGAATATTTCTTCCCTGATACTAGGCCTACAACTTGGGTAATAGCTTCCATCCATCCATCCATCCATCCATCCATCCATTTATTATTTGACATAACATTTATCAAGTACCCACTATGTGCAAGAGCCTTTCCTGGGAGCTGGAAGCTGGAAGCTTCCATTAAAAGTGTTAATACACTTTCATGGCAAAGTTTTAGAAGCATTTCCTTACTATTATTTTTCAAAAGAAAGCATAACATTGTTTCAAGTTGTGTGTAAGAACTATAAGATTTTTGAGGTCTTAGTAAGTACCCTTATACTAAGAAGCCTCTGAGTCTAGACTCTGCCATATGACATATGATTTGCTTGCTACCTATTTCTTCTGGATGCTCTGGAATGATCAGCTTTTCAACTTAGCCTTTTATAGGAGTTTCTGCTCTCTCAAATCCTTTGTGGAATGGGGCTCAATGTCAGCTAGCCTCTTAGAATGCCCGAGAGTCTCAATACCTCCTGCCTTGCAGGCCTCTAATCATCTTGGATGGTTTCACTGTTGTAATGGGATTTACCTCCTTAAACCTTTCCCTCAAATACTCACCTGTCCAAGCTCTCATTTTGTTCAGCCCAGATCATTCTCTCACTGACCTCCCAAAGAATCTTATGCGTCCCTGCCTCCATGCATTTACCTCTTCTCTTTGGCCCACCTGGAAGACTCTACCCTCCCTTTCCCGATCTCATGCTATACATCCAAATGCTTCACATTCTTCAAGCTTGATGTTCAGGCCTTTTAACCCATTAATCCTACTTTTATGAATCTAATGTAAGGAAATGATCAAAGATACATGAAGATGTGCATACTATACACTACTCTGTTATTTACATTACAAAAAGTTACAACAGTTTGCCTTATTTTCTTAATTCTAAGAGCTACCCTTTAACATATTTAACCTTTCTAATGCATATTACAAATGATGTAACTTTTCTTTATTTTACAAAATGCTATTTTAAACCCATATTTCATTTAAAAATCATTGATTACTTAGAATAAAGGAAAATATTATTGCTCCTGTGAAGTTAGGCTTTATGGTCCACAAAACCACCCTCACTTCTGATGCCGACTATGGAGTTTGGGAGCTCTCAAGGCCACCCTCAGGTTTGGTAATTCACTAGAAGGATTCACAGAACCCACTGAAAACTGTTATACTTATGGTTATGTTTTATTATAGTGAAAGAAGATAGGTTAAAATCAGCCAAGGGAAGATGTGCATAGGGCAGAGTCCCAGAAAATTCCAAATGTGGAGCTTCCATTTGTCCTCTCCCAGTAGAATCATGGACAGCATGAAGTCTCCTGGCAATAATATATGACAATATGCACAGAGTATTGTCAACCAGAGAAGGCCACCCGATTATTGGGTGTCCAGAGTTTTTACTGGGGCTCAATCACATAGACATGATTGACTGCCTGTGTGACAGTGTGGCATACTCTACCTAGGCCAAGAGAGAGGCCAAGAGAATACCTTCCAGTAGTCAAAGCCAAAGTCAAACTGCTTTTTAGGTAAGATTAATTCTTTACTACAGAGCCCCCCAAATGAGGGATTGGTTAAATTAAATATAGTTCAACAACATAACAGAAGAGCATGCAGCTCGTTAAAATTATGTTTTGAAACTTATGACATGCGGAAATTTGTAAAGCATAGTCTTGTGTACATCTTTTGAATTGTGTGTATACGTGATGCCTTTCAGCTAACCATTGATACATTCACATTCTTCTGGTTTAATAATTTTTTCAATTGTCCACATTTAGTTTCCATGAAATGTATTTTTTATTCCCCATTCAGGTTCTGCATTTTCTTACAGAATAACAGAGGCTTCTCCTTCCTTCCTATTACCTTTTTCTCCACATCAGGCCTTGTGGCAATGTTCAAAGTCGAAGAATGGAAATTCACTTTGGAAAGTCATTTGTAGACAGAAGAGAGTTTCTTGGTAAGACTTCTCTCTGTTTCTCTGCCTATTAAGTTTGTTCTTTCACTCCTTCATTCATTGAACAAAGCTTACAGAATTTTCGCTAGGACTGGGGCTGTAAAGATGAGTGAGCCACATGGTCTTACATTCAAAGGACTGAGAATCTGGTGACAGAAAGAAACATGTGGAAGATAAGCTACCATATACGACAAAGGTGTCCTCTCACCCCATGAAAACCCAAAGTGTTCCAGCCTACAAACTTAGAAAATCATTCAGAGCTTACTCTAGCTGGAGCCATAGAGATAGGGCGTTAATGTAGAACTCTCCTTCTGCCATAGGTCCTATACCTTCCGGGCCACACACAGACCCCAGGATGTGTTACTAGGATGACGACTAGGGCATATGCTACCTTAAGGACTCAGAATCCCAATTATCTTTCTTTTGTTCTATTTACTTTGCAATTTGGCCACTTGCTCCCCTTGCAACCGTCATACTCCAAAGGCACATTACATTGCTATTCAAGACACTGGAAGAGCAGGACAGACATCTAAGAGGTGCCTCAAGGAGTTCCAAGCTTTCCACACTTGATCTTTAGTGACTTCCCAGTCACTTACCTGGCACCATTTTTGGCTTTGCCATTTGTTGTAGAGCAAAACAAACAACATAAAATAACGACAAAAAAATATGTATATGTAAAACCTGAGTTTATTTTCCATCAAACTAAATGATTGATTACATGAAGGAATAAATTATAAATATTCTTTAATACATACTGGTATACAAACACAGTGAAAAATACTATAACATCAGAAAAAAGGCTGTACAAATACAGAAACGAAATCAGCATATCCTATTTAGGGGGATAAGATGTCACACCCCATCCCTGCACACACAGAATCTGCCTCAACCCCCAATATTACTTGGTCCTAGGACCGTAAAAATTGTCTTTAGCTCCCTGTGTAATGGCAATCACAGCTGCTGGGTATAACATCTAAGTCAGCTATTTCTGATGCAGCATCAGGCATTTTCTCAAGCACTCCATAAGTCATCATTGTGATTACCAAGTTCAAAACCCAACTCCACCTTTCTCTTCCATTCAAAGCACAGGGGCATGGGAGAAATCTCTCCACCTCCAAGCCAGGCAGTGTACACACAAGCACATGCACACACAGGTCCACAGACCAAGCAACCACGGAGAAGGAAATGCATTTCGTTTTGGCTTGTTCAGAAGGGCTTGGCAAACAATGGAGAGAACTGACATGGGAAAATACCAAAAAGCTACTTGAAGCACTCCTTTGTGTGTTTAAAAGAAAAGCAGGGAGATGTGAGGGGCTCTGGACCATGGTGTGTTGAGGTGGATACACAGAGTCATATTAAATGAATGGGCCTTACTTTCCTCATCTCCTCCGACCATATTTTCTCTACCATATCCAGAGCTACTTCTTTCTTACACCAGATTTACAAATGAATAAGTATTTTGACCAGCGTAATGCCCATTTTTCAAATTGTATGAAGAGGGAAAAGTCTGTGAACAACTGATTACTTAGTTCACTGATTAATTGGTTAGTGTTGAGAAAATACAAGTCAATCTTCCGGTGGTTTCTTCTCTACATTTTCAACATCTGGATGATCAATTGAATCTTTTTTAGCTTTTATCCAATCACCTAGCATTCCTGTAGACAATTCTACCATAATATGAAAGTTCTCTATAAGAGGGAAAAGCTGACCTTTCCTCTTATAAACCGAATGTAATACACACCACACACACTCATGAATGCACATGCACACACATACACACAAGCAATTTCTGGTAACTGAAACCAAGAATTAAAAGATGGAGTTGTTTTTAATTTCAAAATTATTAAATCGTTTCTTGGCTCATTTAGGAAAACGTGAACCCCTCAAGGGCATATATTGTGTTTTCAACTTCCTTTCTAGCCCCCACAGCACTACATCATTTTGGACATAATAGGACAACAGAGTATATTAAATGAATATATATATGAATGACTCAGAGCATAACTCAATTATTAAAAGCTTTTTAATTAGCAAATTAAAAGGTATATTTCAAATGTATACAGTTCATATTCAAGTCTAATACCAATAAGCTAGCTACCATCAAAGAATAAAGCACAGTCCTCATTGGCAAGGAGTGCATAATCTAGCAGGTGAAACAAGATTAATGGAGATGAAAAACAGCAAATGATAGAAAAACCATGCAATAAATACCCCCCTGTAACATCTTAGTGTCTCCTTGAGGACTACAAGATTCAGAGGAGAGGGGAGTTGATGGAGGCAGGAGCAGGCAGAAACGTCTTCAGGCAGGGTGTGGGATGCCACCTGAACCTTGAAGAGCAAGGGAGATTTGCAAACATGGAAGAGAGAGTGCGTGGGCTTTCTAGGTGAGTGAAACAACATAGTGAGTGATAAGTTTTTCTTTGGGAACTAGAGCATAAAAATAGATGAGTACCAAGTTATTTATTGACAGGGCCTAAGTACTCCAAATCAATAACAAAGAACACCTTGCAAGACAGCAGAGGTTAGGAGAAAACAAGAAGAGAGTGACCCGACAAACTGAAACGTTGTAGACTTGTGATAGGTGTGTTACCACGTGGAAACGCATGATGGCTGTGAGACACGTGGATTCCATACGGGCGGGAGCCTCATTTGCTTTGTTCATCTTGTTCACCATTGTATCCCCAACACCTAGAACAGAGCCTGGCCCATAGCAGGCGCCCAATAGATTTTTGCCGAGTAGATGAATGAACCTTGGAAAGGCTCAAAGTGACCCAGGCTCATACACTTCCAAGCAGAGCCATTTCAGAGACCTGCAGAGCTGGTGCTATGTTTGTTTTCCTGAATAGGTTGGTCTCCAGCGGTGTTTGCTAAAAATACAAGCCTATTTTCCCGTTAGTGTAAAGGTGAAAGAACTCAAGGAATGTTCTCTTCCTCTCAGAAGTGCATGAGGGTAAATGTCCTTCTCTAAGCCAATCTGCTCCCTTCCCAGGCCTAGAAGCATGAAGTTTAATGGCTCATTCCAAAGGCTGCAAGACTACCAATGTTAATAAAAGTCACAGAAGTGCTCAGCCCTGTACAAACAAGCCAGTCATTTATTCTGCCCTTCTCATTGGGGCACTCTGAGGACTGAGTACGTGTGGTAGAGCTTGTGCATAACACTTTAAATCCAGTCAAATCCCCTGATGTAATTTCAACTAAATACAAAGAAAGGATCTGTCCCAAGATTTATAGGATACATTCAGGAGGAGGAAATACTCCAGCTAAGAAAATATGGAGTGAGGTGAGATGTCATTTCATAAGATGAAAATAAAAACGAGACCATGTTTTATTCCTTATCCTAGGACTAAGGGTAAATGGGATATTCCAGTTTTTTCTGAAAATGGCACTTATCTCATGCTTTCCACCCGTTTCACCTTGACATTTTGCTTCTGACAAATAGAAGAAATTAAAGAGATTCTCCCCAGTATGCGTCTCTTTTCCCTGGTGTGGTCTCACAGCCCTTGAGGAAAAGAGGAAGATCAATGTCCTCCATACAGTAGTCCTCAGTGGCTGCCCTTGTTTCCCTTCTAGGAGTGTAAAACCTTTTGTCATTTCTCCACAACGTGCTCTCAGTAGCAATAGGAATAGAAATGATTTCTTTTCATCTCCTTTTTACTTTTTTTCTCTCTCTCATGCCCTCATGCTTTCCAACATCCATTGGAAATGTCCTAAGTCAAAGTTATAGTGATGTTTTTTTGATATACTTTTAAAGTCTATTTTATATTAACAAAGAAAAAATAATTAGAAATTTCTTTTGGTTTGTAACTCTTCAGTTGTTCCTTTTAAGAGCCTTCTTTTGCCTGGGCTATTTTTCTTTCTCCTTGTCAAGAGTCATTAAACTTTTCTATAGGCTAATGAACAAGAAAAAGAAATATACACAAGGAGGCCCCTCTCTCCTTCACAGCCCCTATAGTCTTTTCCCTCGCCTTTAGATGGGTATTTTCTAAGCCATCTGGCTGGAATGCCCCAATATGAATGTTTTGCTTGATTAAATCCCTGGCACACTGACCTTCATATTCTTAAAAATTTGGGTTTATTTTCCCACTGAAAAAGAGGAAGGGAGAGGAAACTCTATTGAACACCAATAGTATTCAAGTACTAAACAAGCTACTTTATTTACTTCTCCACTTAAGCCTCCCAATGACCTTGCAAGGTAATTGTCTTCTTTCCCATTTTACAAATAGAGATGACAGCCTGTCCAAGGGGGTCAGTAGCAGAACTAAGATTTGAACCCTTGTCTATGGTCCCTGGAAATTGTACCTGTCCTCTAAGTGCACTGCTTTGAAGCTGTAACGATGCTGTATAGAATTTATGCTTCATTATTAACATTAGCATTATTAATATTAATAACACCATTTTTTGGATGCTTACCAAATATCAGACTATATGCTAAGAATTTTCAGGCTTCTGTCATGTACTCCCAACAATAACTTCACAAAGAGTTATTACTCTTTGCTTACAGATGAAGTAACTGGGATTTGGTAATGTCACCAAGTTATTACAATTAATAAATGTTGGAGCCTGGCCTCAAACTCGTTTCTTTCTTAACAGTTCTATTACGTTGCCCAGAATACTGCCAATCCAGCATTAAACACTTCTCTGCTCACACCATTACCAAGACTTTCTTGATTCCTGAAGCTCATAGGGGTGTTAGCAATAGAAAATGAAACTTGAAAAGTCCTCACTCCCACCCTCCCCACTCCTGCATAAAGGGAGGCTTCGGAGCCCCCTGACCCTGACTTCCAGCCCTCAGTCTCAAACATTCCCTCTCTGAGGTCTCTACGTCGATGGTTCCCAAATTGGAGTGTGCCTCAGAGTCACCTGGAGGGCTTGCTAAAACACAGGTCCCTGGGCCCCACTCCAGAGTTTCTGATTTCAGAGGTCTGTGGTGGGGTCCAAGAATTGGCATTCCTGACAAGTTCCAGGTCACGCTGATGCTGCTGGTTAGGAAATACACTTTGAGAACCATTGCTCTAGTCTAAGAGAAAGCAGAGTATAAGCAATTCATATTATTGCAGATTTTAATATGTAAACAATTGTCAACATACGTTCTGGAGTGATTCCATTAATGTCACCTCTTATTTATTCCTTGTTAAGTTGATGGGGAGGGGGACTGTACACCATTTCCCGCAATCAGGAGAAAAGAGGACAGGCAGGGCTGGCTCTCCCACCCAGCCCACTTCACATTATCACCAAAGTTACGTTATCACCAGCGCCAGGCAAAGCTTCCACGCTGCAAAGAGTTGTCCTTGGCAGTGGCCGGCTGTGTGTTGTCATGGAATTCACAGCTGCCTTGCCTGTGCCCTGTTGGTGGACATGGCTGAGATCTAAGAACCAGGAAACCTTATCCACAAAAGCAATGTGTTCCTTGGCAGCACATCACACTGGGGTTCCTCTGCTCTGGTTTCAAGCATCAGGTCAGAATTCCAGAGGTGTTGCCTCCCGTCTGGTTGGCATTAATGTAGCTTTTGGCAATGCTTTATCTCTGTTTCCTACCCGGCAAGATAAGGTTGTGCCAAAGCCACTCGGACTGGTACTCTTTGGTGATAAATTTCTCTTCTTCCAGGGTGTTACCTAGGAAGAGACACAGAACCAGAGAAAGACAGAACTGGATGGGATCTCTGAGCTTATCTAATGAAGTCTGATCTGTGGTTTTACTGATGGGAAACTGAAACGCAGAGAAATGGCAGAGGCAAGCTGGAGGCCAGATCTCCCAAGGCCTTTGTCCTAGAGAGAACTCTCTACATTAGCCCCACAGGAGCCCATCAACTAGCATATTTGGTTAGGATCAAGCCAGGTGAAATGTAGACCAATTCTGGGAGAATCATGATAACTAGTGAACTATAGGATTCTTCCCCTATCACTTGTTTTAGTTCTTTTCTCAAGTTCCAGCCTTTCCCCTCACCTTGCCCAGGTTATCAGGAGAATCTGGAGTAAAGAAATCTGGAAAAATAACTCATAGAACACTGTTAGGAACGGTATCCTTTTAAAAGACAGCCTCGGGGGCCAATATTTATCCCAAAGGGATAAATCTCTCTTCATAAAATATCAGGATCTGTTGCTGCTGGTGTGGAGCGAGGCCAGGAGGCTTCTGGAACAGGGGAAGTGTGGTGGAGTGGAGCACGCTGGAGCAGATGCTCCTCCCTGTGCGTTCTCTTGCCCTAGGCAGGGTACCCAAACTCTATGAGCCCAGCTTCTGCATCTATAGAAGAGGGGAAATAACATACAAGGTACTGTGTTGTTCTGAGGATCAAAGGAGGTAATCTATGCCGAGTCTAGCACAGAAACTGAAATATGGAAGGGCTTAATAATCTCTGTTCTCTCTCCTACCCTTTTCCTCAAGCCACACCGTGTGCCAGGCAAGCATAATGGTAAGGCAAGGGCTGAGGGGTACACGGTGAGCAGCCCTGATCTTTCCTGATGAACCTTCGAGGGCCTCGTAAATCCTTGCTCCAAATGCTGTCACTGTTTATGCTTGTTTGTTTGTTTTGTCCTCTTCACCCCTAAGTCCTTGGATACAAAATGTAATCTGTGAAGAGTCTGGGTAATGCAGTCATAAAAGTGTGGCTCATGTCTGACAAAACTGTATAAAATTTGCCAAACTATTTCCCACCAAAGTAAAAGATGAATCCAAAAAGCCTAGAATATTCCCAGTCTATTTTGCACCACTTACTTGAATTAACTCGATTTGCCCAAGGTACTTAAGGTTTATCCCATTGATGCAGCCCAGATTTAACTAAAACACTGGTTTTCTAGCAGGAAAAATCCTGCGCCAATGTGGCTAATTCTGCTTTGCTTAGAAACAGCCTTCACTGTTCACTAGCACCCTTGGGCATAAACCCAAGGTATTGTCACCATCCAGAAACAGCTATTATGTTCTTAGCGCCCTAATCTCTTTTACTATACAAAACACAGCAAGAACACTGTAAATTGTTCCTAATTAGAGTAGTTGGATTAAAACGCCTTTTATATCCCCAGGTTCCAGAGTGGATCTCAGGTATATAAGCTTTGAGAAATTTGTCCAGGACTTATTTCTCGGTGAGAGTCTGCCCCCTGACGTTTGCCATAGGTAAGTACAACACAGTCCTGCTGCCTTCGTAACAAAAGGCAAACGGTCTTTCCATTTAAGAATCATTTGGAAGGAAAGAGATATGGGGCTTTTAATGAAATCTACATCAGGCTGAGAAAATTCTAGGTGCTACAGAATGACTATCCCTCAACCCCTTCATTTGTTGTACAAGCATCAGGAAAACCTTGGAGAGAATTAATCTTTCTAAAATAGCTAGTTACAGATGTGGAAGAGCTTATTCCACATAGGCCAGGCAGAGTCTAAGCGTGATTCCACTCTGTGCATCCAGTGTGAAACTCTCCAACAGTGAGGTTTCTTACTCTGAGTGCCTGTTATGTTCATATACCCCCAATCTTCATGTTTCCCACTGGAATGGGCAAGTTGGGGTCATTCTCTTCCTTGGCTCTCAGCAGTATTGAACCCAGTAGCTGTCCTTGAAATCCTTCTTGAAATGCTTTTCTTAGCTTCTGGGACAGCACATTCTCATGGTTTCCCTCCCACTTCACAGGCTGCTCCTTCTCGTTCCCTTTACTGGGTCCTCCTCCTCTCCGTACCTCTAGAAGATGGGGTGCCCAGGCTCAATGCTTGGACCTCCTCACTTTTCTCCCTGTACTAATTGGATCCGGTCCCATGGCTTTAAGCACCATCTCTAGGCTGATCACCCTGAGAGTGTATCTCTAGCCCATATCTACCCTTGAACAATAGATTAGCACACCCAGTGGCCTACTTGACATCTCAGAGTGGAGGTCTCATAGGCGTCTCAAAGGCCTGAAGCAGCTGACCAAATCCACATAAGCTTGGGGAGCACTGTGGCCTCTGAGTTCAAGCAAATGAATCAAGGGGATTTCCAACTTGAGAATATCCCATGCTTTTGCCAATTTACATACACGCACACATTTTATTTATTTATTTATTATTATTATTATCATTTTGGTGAAGAAGATTAGCCCTGAGCTAACATCTGTTGCCAATCCTCCTCTTTTTGCCGAGGAAGATTGGCCCTGGGCTAACATCCATGCCCATCTTCCTCTACTTTGTATGTGGGATGCCGCCACAGCATGGCTTGATAAGTGGTGTGTAGGTCTTCGCCAGGAATCCAAACCTGCAAACCCTGGGCTGCCGAAGTGGAATGTGCGAACTTAACCACTATGCCACCAGGCCGGCCCCCATATTTATTTATATTTAACCACAGTTATATCAATATGCTTTCAAGAGTCAAATAATTATAATTCCCTGCTTCTCAGAGACAATCTCTTTTAACTAATTTAGTTTATTCTTTTGACATTTATTTTCATATTTCTAAATAACATGATTATAATGCTACTTCTTGGTTTCTTAGTTTTATTGATTTCCAAAAACAAAGAATGAAGGTTAAGTTCTCTTTGCCATCCCCCCAAATATACCTCCTATTCTCCACCTTCCCAATATATTTATATTGTTATTATTTGGGATATGTTAAAACCATTTTTCATTATTGGCACTCTGTATACTCTGCTCATAGCTGAGCTGGGTAGTATGTTTCATTGCTTTTCCTGTTCTGCACACCATTTTGTTTCCGTTAGATGTAACACTTTTTTTATTTGCTTGGATTTCTGTGTTCTTATCAAAAATCCATCCTCGGGCCGGACCCGTGGCTTAGCGGTTAAGTGCGCGCGCTCCACTGCTGGCGGCCCGGGTTCGGATCCCGGGTGCGCACCGACGCACCGCTTCTCCGGCCATGCTGAGGCCGCGTCCCACGTACAGCAACTAGAAGGATGTGCAGCTATGACATACAACTATCTACTGAGGCTTTGGGGGGAAAATAAATAAATAAAATCTTTAAAAAAAAAAAAATCCATCCTCAACCCACTCCCAGGTATGTAAATCTCCTCTAAATCACACTCGAATACTTTAGGTATCCTATCATTTTCACCTTCTTGAGCAGTCTACCCTGCAGGGCTGGTCTGGACCTGCCCCACAGCTCTTGCCTGGGTAGCAGTCTTTACTCCCACTCCCAAGTTTCCCTCTGCTCTCTCTTCTATCGTATCAAAAGTTTGGGGGACCCAAGTCTTCCTCTTTCTGGGTTTATTGCCACATTTAGTGCAGTCTATTCCCCAAAAGCTGTTGAGAAAGGAAGCATTGCAGGAAAATTTATCAAGAATTTCTGTGTCTGAAAATATCTTCATTCTTCCCACACGTTAATTGCTTCTCGGTTGCAATCATTTCTTAACATTTTGAAGGCATTCTCCATTGTTATCTAGCTTACAATGTTGCTGTGAAGAGTTCTGATAATCTGATTTTGCCTTTTTATGTAAAACCAATTTTTTCTCTCTGAAAATTTTTGGATCTTTTTTCTTCTGTGACCTAAAATTTCACAATGGTCTTAGTTCATTCTGGCGGCTATAACAAAATACCATAGACTGGGTGACTTATAAACAACAAACATTGATTTCTCACAGTTCTGGAGGCTGGAAGTCCAAGATCAGGGTGCCAGCACCGTTGGGTTCTGGTGAAGGCCCTCTTCTGGTGTGCAGACCCCTGACTTCTCACTGTGTCCACACATGGTGAACGAGGCTAGGAAACTCTGGAGTCTTTTTTATAAGAGCACTAAACTCATTCATGAGGGCTCCACCCTCATGACCTAAGCACTTCCCAAAGGCCCCACCTCCAAATACCATCAGTGGTTAGGTATTAACATATGAATTTGGATGGGGGGGACACAAACATTCAGATCATAGCATGTCTAACTGTGGGTCTATTTCCATCTGTCACACTGGGCGTTTGGTGGAACATTTCACTAGAGAAACTCATGTGCCTTAATGGCCAAAAATTGTTCTCTATTTCTTTAATGATGTCCTTCCTTCTACTCCTCTAGCCTTTCTTTCTGTAAATCCTGTTATTCAAATGGTGAAACTCTTGGCCTCATCCTCTAATTTTTTTCCCTTTGATTTTACACCTTTTTCTTCTACAGTCAGCCCTCCACGTCCACGGGTTCCACATTCACAGATCAACCAAGCTTGAATTAAAGGACTACAATGGTTGCATCTGTACTGAACGTGTACAGATTTTTTTTCTTGTCATTATTCCCTAAACAATACAGTATAACAACTATTTGCATAGCAGTTACATAAGTAATCTAGAGATGATTTAAAGTATATGAGAGGATGTGCGTAGGTTATATGCAAATACTACACCATTTTATATAAGAGACTGAGCATCCTTAGATTTTGGTATCCATGGGGTTCCTGCAACCAATCCCCCGTGGCTACCAAGGGATGACTATATTTCTATTTTCTAGGTCATTTCCTCAACTTTATCTTCCAACCTCTCTATTGAAGTATTTTATTTATACTATCCTACTTTTAGTTTCAAAGATACTTTTTCTTGCCCAAGTATTCCTTTTTCACAGCATCCTGTTCCTAAAGGCAACATCCTGTTTGATGATAATATTGATCCCCGCCCCTCTCCCACCTCCTAGTCTTGTTTTTTCCCTGAAGTTGCCTTTCTCTGTTTCTTCTTTGCCCTCTAGTCAACCTATAGGACAGGATTCTAGATAACACCACACTGGCTCTTTCTGTCTCTTTTTTGGTTTGTTCTGGCTTCTGCATTTAATACTGGATGCTTTCCTAGAGTGCCTAGTGATCCGTGACTGTTTGGTTATTTTTAAGTGTGAGACATTACATAGTTGATTGGAAGGTCTGTGTACACGGTGGGTATGTTGACTCTCGGCTTCACTATAGGGTGATCTGGGTGAACATTTCATTAGCAAATATCCAAAGTCAGTATCTTTCAGTGTTTTCTCCTGGTATGATCAGATTCTGCAGAGACGACTGTCCCAGTCTCTTGCCTGGAGGAGGTAAGTCTTTCTGCTCGCCTTATATGTCAACTTTCACTGATCTCCTTGTTTTCAGGCTACTAAACTCTCCCTCAACTGCTTCTGGAGTCCCCCAATCCCAAAATCCCATTTTTCCCCACATCTTCATATAATCTATTGCTAGGATGTAGGAAGGGACAGTTACTTGGCAGTGTGAGATTAGTGAGGGATCTAAGACTCTGTTTCCTAAATTGACTTTGAACCAACTATATTGTTTAGTTCTACATTGACTACATTTCTCAAGGAACGTGGTGCTGCCAAGTCTAGAGTGTCTTGAGGGATTCTGCAGTGTAAAGCAGGTTGCTTCTCAGCTTTCTCTGCTGTTGGCTTAATATTTAGCTGTCTTAGGTCTACTGAGTCAGTTAGCGCTCCCCCACCTGCTTTCCAAAGTTCCGTTGCTGTTGTCTCCTCTCTCACTCCCTCCCCGTGAGAGTTCATGTGTGTGACCACCAGTGACCCCTTCCTCCTGCTGCTCACACCTCTTGAAATCCCCTCCCCTTGAGTGTGGCCAGGGCCTGTGACTTACTTAAACCCAATAGGATATCCCAAAAGTTATGAGATGTCACTCCCCTGATTACCTTATATTATACAAAACTCTACCTTAAAAGCAGAATGGAGTACGAGCTACAAAGCTATTTCATTTCCTTCTGATTAATTTTCAAAGTTAAGTGACTAGACCTAAAAAGCAAAAATAAGCATAAAATCTAACTGGAAAATTTGGGAGGGAAATGCCTTTTCTCTAGGAAATTTGCACCAATGACTTTTGTGTGTGTGTGTGTGTGTGTGAGGAAGATTAGCCGTGAGCTAACATCTGCTGCCAATCCTCCTCTTTTTGCTGAGGAAGATTGGCCCTGGGCTAACATCCGTGCCCATCATCCTCTACTTTATATGTGGGATGCCTGCCACAGCATGGCTTGATAAGCAGTGTGTAGGTCCGCACCCATGATCCAAACCTGCAAACCCTGGGCCACCAAAGCAGAGTGCGCAAACTCAACCAGTATGCCACCAGGCTGGCCCCTCCAATGAGTTTTTGATAAGAAAGAGAACATGGTCCATCAATTTATCCAAGGCAATTTCATAAGTTGTGAAATTTCACAACTAATTTCATAAGTAAGTTTTCTTTCTCCAATTCAGATGATTGGAAGTGCCACAGGAATAATGCTATTTTATGCAAAAAGAAACCATAGTTTGTGGCAGTGAGAAGCTGGTACAACTGACATAATTTCCGACAAAACCTGCTCGTCTACATTTTTGCGGCAATTCTTTTGAATCAAACCACATGGAAATAAGTCTTTCCATTTAATTGACAATAAGCAGGGCAGTGATGAAGCCACTGAAAACTCCCAGACTCCTAAATCAGAAAAATTCCTTCTAATATTGAGCATAATTTCTTCACTGACATTTAGCTCTAAATGTCAAATTGTTCCAAAAAATTTTCCTTGATTTTATGGTTCCCAGCCTTATTCAGTTGAAGAAAACTGAGTTAGCATGATGTCGTCTGAGGACTCTCCAGTGTGAGAAAGCGCATAAGTGCCTAAAGGAGGAAAAAGAGGTAGGAATTACTGCTACTAAGTTGGAATCAAGCATGAGACCAAAATGAATATAAGCCTGTGCAATTCATTACAACTCTGGACAGATTTAGGAAGACATTAGGGAAAGATATAGAGTATAGTTGGTCGATAGGCACAACATTGCATTAATACCGTAGAAGCTTGCATTTGTGAGAAGGGAAGCACCATATCTTTCAGATATTGCTGGGAAATGAGATAAAGCAGATTTGAGATCACAGAATGTTATTGCTGGAAGGAACCTTAGTGATCTCTTAGTTTTTCATTTTACTGTTGAGAAATAAATGCCAAAAAAAGTAAAGAGATTTGTAAAAAGCACTAGGGCTGGTTGGTAGCAGTGTCAACAAGACTCAAGGCTTCCAGATGAGCACATTGAACACTTTGGGAGGAAAGTGCTTTTTCAAGTTCAGACACTTAAACTTTATCTGGAATTCAAATAGTTTTCATTGGAATCTAAAATGAGTCACCCATTTCCCTACCTTAATAAGGATATGAACATAATTTAATGTGAAATGGGCCTCGGGCACTTAAGTATGACTTCAACTTAACTTGTAATGCAATATCTCTTCCTCAACCCCCATGCTCCAACCTTCTCCTCCAGGCATACTGGGACTATTTGCAGTGCTTAAATATCAGTCTTCCAGTAGCTGAGTATCATTGACTTTAGGAACAGCCAACATTTGAGCACAGGAACAATCCATGTCATAGGCAGAAGAGACAGTGCTCTCTCACCCACAGCAGGTGGTGGCTCCTCCCTCTCCAGGAACACTTTAAGGAGGAGGATATGTCCAACCCCAGGGCACAAACACCTGGCACCATGCCCACTGCTCAGCAGCTGGCACAAGAGTTTGATTCTCCAGTAAGGACACAATTGTTAGTCTAACCACTCTCCTTCACCCCGTGGCTTTGATGATTAATATCACAGATGTATATAATACCTAACTGAGGAAATGGTGGTAATTGGTGATGAAATTAAGAGAGACACTCACTGGTCTCCATGAGCATCAAATCTCCAACATTGTTCTGTCAGCCTTGAGCATCATCCTGATGAACTCTGAACACGTGGCCAGCTGATATCCTCACACTTGTCACATGCATTTTTTTAAAGTTGCCATTGAATTTTCTTCATATGATCTATTCATATTCTTTCTTTCTACCTTTTATAACCTTTGGTTTATTGTAACTCACCTTTGTGTTGCAATGGGTTGAAAGGCGTTGCGAGTTTTGGTTTGGCAGACAAATCTGATGATTTTTGCTGCATAAAAGAAAAACAAGTCATATGGACATTAACAGTATTCTTTTAGTGATGGTCTGCATTTCCTGACTTCTTGATGTTATTAATGATCCTTTATTCCATTTGTATAGTGCACTATTCTCTTTTCAAGAAATTAGAGTCCTTACTTCCTTACTCTTTCTTCTGCTTTAATCTATTTAAAAATGCCTAAGATAGATGTTAGCTCAGAGCCGGCCTTACTCAGCAAAAAAAGAGAGGGGGATTAGCATGGATGTTAGCTCAGGGCTGATCTTCCTCACACACAAAAAATAAAAATGCCTAAGAACTTATTTCTAAGTGAATATTGTGTCCCTATAAATTCTCACAACTTTTACAACAAACTAGAAAACAATTTTAAAGGAGATATTATCCTTTTCCATTTACTTGCCTACATTTCTTTTTTTTTTTTTTGTAATTTTATTTATTTATTTTTTCCCCAAAGCCCCAGTAGATAGTTGTATGTCATAGCTGCACGTCCTTCTAGTTGCTGTATGTGGGACGCGGCCTCAGCATGGCCGGAGAAGCGGTGCGTCGGTGCACGTTTGGGATCCGAACCCGGGCCGCCAGCAGCAGAGCGCGTGCACTTAACTGCTAAGCCATGGGACCGGCCCAACTTGCTTACATTTCTTTGAGAAGAGGAACCCACAAAGGAAAGACAATATTTCAGTAAAAATTGTCTCGCATAAAGCTTTGCTTTACTCTCATTTATCTTAGCATTCAAATCTCTTTGTGAATAATCTTTTGGTTACTGGAGCAGAGGATAAGCAGAGTTCAAAAATTTTAAAACTGAATTATCAAACTGAAATAAAGTATTTCAAATAAAGAACATGCACTTATTGGAAAAGATAACAGTGTTAAGATACATCATATCCTTTTCCCACTCATTAATTGATTTATTCATTAATTTAACATCTCATATTGAGTGCCGTTGTGTGCCAGACACTGTTTTAGACGCCAGGAATATTGGAAGGAATAAGTTCCATTTCCTGCTACAGTCCAGGTCATGAGGAAGCTAAATCAAGATGGGAGAAACAGGTTCTTGTTATATGCAGTAGACATCCCAGTGATCGCTTCCTGATTTTCACTGAAATATGTAAGTAGCTATCACATTGAGCTCTGAAAAAAAAATTATCATAGAGACAGTAACGAGAAACATCTGAAAGTTCCAAAGCAAAAGAATTGATTTTCTAGAATTTAGAGCTCAGCAAATATATAATACTATAACCCTAAAGAAAAATCCTAAGGCCATGATCACTGCATTTAAAACTGCATCCTGCCCCATTTGGAGAGAAGAATCTTAGATTGCAACACACTCAGGGACTCTACACGGTCTCGAGAAAAGCAGCCTCTTTAGGCATGTAAGGTTATATGAGTTTAAGCTGTTGGTCAACTAACAGGACCTGAGTTATTGGAACTAAGACTACATAAATCCCTTCTTTGTAGACAGAGTCTGTAGAGGCCACCAGAGTCGGCCTTTTGGTGAAGAGTTACAGAGAATGTGGCTAGGGACAATGGACGGGACAAGAGGGGTCCCTGAGCCCTCAGCAGGGAGAGGATTTTGAGAGAAACCACACCGTGGTCCATACAGTGTTATGGTAGCCTGAGGGATGGTCCTTGCTGAGAACATTGTTGGCTTCTTCTCCCATTCCCTTAAACCGACTATCCAAGTTTTCACAGCTCTTTTCAAGATGCCTACTTCACCACCCCTTTCCCATCTTTTAGTGGATGGCCTTGTCTCCTACTTTAAAAAAAAAAAAAAAAAAAAAGAAGGTATCCAGATCTAAATTCTCTCAACATCAGTGTGTACATGTTGATGGGAATCCACATCAGCCTGATACTTCCTGAGTCTAGGGAGAGGCTAATCCCTCCATCTTCAGCACATCCACTCAATCCATCTTCCTGGGAATCCTCTTCTGTCAATTATCCTCCTCTCTTTATTTTCAAACTCTCTCTTTGCTGGCTCATCCCTCCCAACATATGCTCACATCCTGGCAACTCAGCTCTACCCTGTCACTGCAGGTTCTGTGTCTGCATCTGGTTACCACCCTCACTCTCTTTTCACTCACAAGCAAGTTTCTTGACAGAAGCATTCACGCTAAGTGTTATCTCTTCCTCACCTTATCATTTCTCAACCACTGCAATCTGGGTTCCTCCTTTCACATTCACACTCCCTCAGAAAATTACACATACTCATCTTTTCTTCTGCCAAGTGTACATTTATTTTTAAGCAAATGAGCCACCTAACCAGAATACAAAAATCCCATTATTGTCACCTGATTTGAAAACAAAATTGGAGAAGGGGTACAAATCCAGAAGATGCAAGGCCCTCACTGATCGCTGCTGCCTTCTGAAAAGTATCAATGCTTCACGTTAGAAACAGGGAGGAAAAACACTGTCAGGCATCTTTACTTTTGTTTTCATTTTTTTACTTTTGGGTGTTTTTCTCTCTTTGGTTTTCAAATGAAAAAAAATTCTGGGGCCGGCCCGGTAGCGTAGTGGTTAAGTGTGCGCACTCCGCTTGGGCGGCCCAAGGTTCACAGGTTTGGATCCCGGGTGCACACAGAGGCACCACTTGTCAAGCCATGCTGTGGCGGTGTCCCATATAAAGTAGGGGAAGGTGGGCATGGATGTTAGCCCAGGGCCAGTCTGTCCCAGCAAAAAGAGGAGGATTGGTGACAGATGTTAGCTCGGGGCTGGTCTTCCTCACAAAAAAAAAAAAAAATTCTGACTTCCTGCTCTGGAGGGTGGGGAGTGTCCTGTCTCACTATTAACTAAAGGTTTTTCTTTAATGCAGTCACATGTGCTGTAGTTCCCTCCTTTTCTTAAGAGTGGTGAACGATTCATCAGTGTCACACTTTCTGGTTCAAGAGATTTGAGTTCTCTAAGACAGAAACTCAAAATTACTGAATGTTAGGACTTCTGCTTTGAGTAACCAGTCCAACACTTCTTTTTAACAATTGAGAAAATTGAAACCAAAAGGTAGCATGTGACATTCCTAAGATCACAAGGTCAATTGTTTACTGAGACAGAAATACAGGGCAGGTCTGCCAGCACATAGGCCACCGGCTTTCTAATTCTCATCAGTGTCCTCTACTATGAAATGCAGACTCAGGAAAATTTTTTAATGTCAGAGGTTAATTTCCTCACTGTTTTTTATTTCAAAAGGTTATATTGTTGTCCTTTGTAAAAATCTCTAGACATCTGTGTAGGTTTTCATGCACTTAAGTCAGTTGACTTTTATCAGACACAGAAATCTCTGCTTTAGAACCCTTTCTGAAAGGCCCTCAGTGTCTTGCTGAAAGAGAAAAGTCTAAATTAACATCAAAAATGCAAAATATGGATGCAAGTACTTTTGTTTCTAACTATACTCTCTTCATATGAATTGTACTTTTGTGTCAAAGAATGAAACAGGTATCCTGTTTCCATACACACTTGTCAGTTTGTAGACTTCAGAGCGAAAATTACAAGGTCAAAGTCAGTTATCCCAGCCTAAGAGTCACAGAGAGCATTTTCTACACGAGAAGTTAATCAAGACTTCACCCTTTGCTTTTCGGGTGAAGGAAAAATGGTCTACAGGAGGTCCAGAATGTCAGGCAGAGAAAAGGGCCTTACTAATTCTAGATATTGGGAGACAAGTCAGAGTAAAGCAAACAATACTGTTCAAAGGTATTCGCTCACAATAGCACCCACAGACCTTGATGCTTGAGCATCATTGAAGCTTTCCATGCCTTCTTATTCATTCATTCATTCATTCATTCATTCATTCATTTACTCCCTCACTCAACAATTCTTTAATGGGTAGTGACTGTGTGCTGGGCATCATGCCAAATATTAGGAACATAATGGGGACAGAAACTCAAGGCATTTACGCACAAGTGGGCTTGCTGTGGGACCGCATAAAGAGAAAAATGCAAAACTGGAACTTCATGCATTGGCTCCATGGCAGTAGGAGAAAGTTACCTTTGATGCTTGCTTCCAACAGCTTAAAGGAGACAACATGTTGAACAGCAGTTGTCGCAGCTATAAGGGCAACAAAAAATATTGAGGAGATACACATATACAATCACACATGGACAAATCAAGAACAAAACTGCAGATTGAAATTGTTATTTAATAATAGTATTTCCTGGAAACACTTAATAGACCATAAGCATGAGTATCTGATGAAAGCATTTATTTTCTTTTATTTCTTTTCTTTACCTATAAACAAATCCAGAATTAAATGAAGAACAACAGTACCAAAAGCCATAATAACTCAGATTCTAGACCTTAGTAACTAGCAATAATTCCTAAATTGAAGTTTACCTTTGAAGTGAAGAGTTTCCCAACCATGTGAATGGTGCAAACAAGGGAATTATTTAGTCCAATCAAGAACAACAAATTGCACCTTGTAAACAAGGGTTTTGTGCATGTGCAACAATTGTACTAATTATAAAATATTCTCGTCTTCTTATTAAAACAAAGTCTATGTCTGTTAGCTTACTGTCTTTACCTCTCTCAACAGAAGTGCTCAATGCTTGGGAAAAATAATGAAACAAGTTTATTTAAATTTTTTTTCTCAGTCTTTCACTTACACTGATCGTCCTTCATTAGGAATTTTATTTAATGTTAGAGGTTATTTAATATTTACTATATAAAACTCTACAAATATAGAAGTAGATATATCTTTCGGCATATTCTAAATAAATGGGTAAATTAATCCAAGGAGCAAAAGGGAGGAGCCGGCCCTTTGGCATAGTGGTTATGTTCGGTGCACTTCACTTCAGTGGCTCACGTTCATGGGTTCGCAGACCTATGCCACTCATCAGCCACGCTGTGGCGGCATCCCACATACAAAATAGAGGAAGACTGGCAGCTCAAGATGACAGCTCAGATGACAGCTCAAGGCAAATCTTCCTCAAGCAAAAAGGGAAACTTTGCAACAGATGTTAGCTCAGGGTGAATCTTCCTCAACAAAACAAAAAGGAGCAAAAGGAAATTCACCCCTAAGGAAAATACTTTTGCTTTCGAATTATTGCAAAACCATAATTTAAGGTAGAAAAATTAAAAGTAAAAAGAATTTCCTTTTTTTTTCTATAATGTTCACATTATAAGTTGCGATTAGCTCCGTGTAGTTTTACTATCAGCGGTGAGTGTTTTGTTCTCTTGTCTCCTGACTGAGCCTGCGTTTTGCAAAATTATAGAATTTTATTACAAAGTGCCTGTAGTCCAAGGTCTTACTATATGAATAAGGGCCCCAGAACTGAAGGGGAAGGATTAGATGCCTGGGTTGGGGACGAAGAGAGAAATGAATACACATACCTTACTATCCAAGAGGATTCCAAAACATAAGATGAAAAACCCCTTAGAAAAAAGGAATAAATCACACATATTATCTTTTTCTTTTCCAGAAAAGAAAGCATTTGTATGTAATACTATTCCATCACCCAACATTGAAGTTGATTTCTCGTCTCTCTCCTGATTGGACTATGGGCCCCCTGAAGTCAAGAACACTGTGTGATCTCCACAATGCCTGGCATAACACAAAGTACTCAAAAATTTTTTCATTGAATGTATAAGTAAATAAATTATTGAGTGAATAAAGTTTTAAATGCGTGTGGAGCTTCATTTTCCCCTTCGTGTCACCCTAAACCAAAACAAATAACTTCCATTTGCTTCCATATCTTAGTCTTTCTTTAGAACAGGCATTTAATGGACATTTCCTGAGCATCTATGACGGCAGCAGGCACTGAGAGCCAACGCTAAGGCCAAGCAGAGGGAGCTGCCCTATATCAGCCCCGTTTCCCTCAAGTCGAGCCCTTGGAGAACCCTTGGTGGAGGCTTTCTCAGACCTTGACATCCTCCTCCCAGTCAGAGCACCCTCAGTTGGTGCCTGTAAGGACAGCACATCGCCATGGGTCTGCTCTCAACAGGAGCTTCCTAAACCTGCCACCACTGCGTGCGTGCTCTCCATGGTTGCCATCTGTACCATCATCTAAACGTCCACTGGTCTGCTGAAGAAGGTGGAGAACCAGCTGCTTTCAGGAGACCCCTACAGAGCATTTACTACGTGCCAGGCACTGTGCTAAGTGCTAAGCCATCTCATTTAATCTTCACCTCTATGATATAGGTAATAATATTATCTTTGTTTAGCAGATGAGAGAATTGAGGGACAGAGAGATTAAGTGATTTGTTAGAGGTCACACAGTTGATAAAGTGACATATTTGAGCCCAGATCTATTTAACTCTAGAGCTCAGATATTTACCCACCAATTCCCTGAGTCATTGTCCAGAGGAGACCCAGCAAACCTTCATTAAACCAGGATTGAAGACTCGCTTCCAGATTCATCAAAACCTAAGGATTACTTTAGTCACTTACTCTCTGAACACATTCTAACTGCAGCGTGTAAAAACCATCCTTTGCAGGAGGGGTCGGCACTCTTTTTCTGTAAAGAGCCAGATAAATATTTTAGGCTTTGCAGGTTATGCAGTCTCTGTTGCAACTGCTCAACTCTGCCAGTGTAATGACAGCAGCCACAGACCATATGTAAAAGAATGGGCGTGGCTGTGTTCCAATAAAACTTTATTTACAAAAACAACACTGGCTGCAGTTTGCCAGCCCCTGCTCTATTACACTCCAGGGACCTCCTATGCACCATTCAGAGTCAACAAGTAGTCTTGATTTATTTCCCTTTCCCTCTGGGCTTTACAGAGGTCTGCACAAGAGAAAGAGTCAGCAGCAAGAGGGATTAACGTTAGCTATGTAAACTCTAACAGATTTAAGACTCTGGAATGGATTACTGGAGAAGTCCAATATTCTGCTTCAGTATGAGAGTAACTGTTGGGAAAAATGGATCCTTTTTTTTCTTTTTCTATTCACATTGCCAGACAGTTTTGGTTACTGTCCTGCTGGAGACAGGGAGATGAGATAGCCTCCAGAGTGGTTTTACCAACCTCAGTTCTCTATAATTATTCCAATGACCTAAAGATAGAAGAGGTTATTCTTATTGTTCTCACCTGGAATGCGTTGAGTATTGCAAAAATAACATGCCAAACCAGATTCTGGCTGTCCACCATTATTCCTATGCCAAAGCCCCAGGTGAGCCCCAGCAGAGGGGTCAGAATGAGGAGGCTCTTCCCCATGCGGACAATCGTGGCCTTGTTGTCCTGACTCAGTCTTTCTCCAACAGCAGGCCTCCAGAGCTTCGTGAGAACTAACAGCACCACAACCAAATTCACAGCCACAATAGCCAGTGCAGGCACAGCGAAGGCCAAGAGAGGTTTGCTCCCTTCAGACCAGTTAAGCCAACACACATCTTTCCTTTTGTAGCCATTGCTAGGTTGTGTGACCGCAATGGTGATGACAGATATAATGAGAGGGCATCCATAGCCCAGGCAGAACCCGACAGCCATCATCAAAGGCATGGCTGTGTGATGGAACACGAAGACGATCCGATAAGCCAGCAGGACGCCGAGCATGAGCATCCAAAAGAACAAGGAGAGGTAGAAAAAGTGCGTCAAGAACACTGCAGCTATGCAGACTCCAGAAGGGTTTACCGTGGTGTCCACAGTGGCAGCAACAATAAACCAAACATCAGCAATCAGGAGGCACAGGGCTATGTTCACCATGCAAATATGACGTGTGTGTGAGGTCTGGCTTTTCTTGACCTGCTTCCAAAACAGAGCTTCAATGATCAGGCATAAGATGAGACTTCCCATGGAGATGCCCAGTCCCACAAAGGTGATCCATTTCACAATGGGAATGATGGCAGGGGGGACAAAGGATGACATCAGCATGGAGAAGGAGGTCAGGTGAGTACATCGACACATCACCGTGTCTGGAGTTTCATTCACTAGGTGGCAGCCTGCGTTGTTCCATCGCAAATGACTGAAATCCCAAAACACACATTGAGGCTGGCTCAAGTTTGATTCTATCTTGGAAAAATTCAGGAAAATTTCATTTATGGAATAGTTTTGGATAACCATGGATATCACAGGCCCATTGACTTGAACATTTCCATTTTGGGTAATGGATAGAATGTTCCCCAGGGTCAATGAGGCCATGCTGATAATAGTTTCTGGAAGGGACCTCTGGAATTGATCTGACCCAATGAACACATGGCCTCTGATGGGAATGGAGGTGTTTTTTTGAAACATTTCAGTCTGATAGTTGTAACCCTTCTTGAGTTGGGTTGTGGACACTGGAATCCCTTTCCAGTCAATGAATTCCCGAGAAAAACTCAGAGGCAGAGCTGTCGGAGGTACCAGAATGCTGATATTTTCCAATGTCTCTAGTAATCGTGAGCTGGCACGCTTTTCTTCCTTCAGCAATACTGTCCAATTGGTTACTGATGCTGAATTAAGGATATAGTCAGCTATATTGATGACATCCTGAAATACAAAGGTGAAACTCAGTTTGTATTTTGAGTAAACAACTCAAAGGACTAAGAGTGAATAGTCATTAGTATGTAGTACAGGAAAATTGCCCAGAGAATTGGCTCAGCTGAGGATCACACTAAAACTCATCAACGAAATTCATCTCAGTTGTTCTGCACAGTAGACGCTTTGGGTTAAGAAATTTGAGTCAGCGGAATCATGTAACTTCGGGAGTGATCACCCCAGGGCATACATACGCACATCGGGGTTTCAGGATGAGTGAGAAAGAACCCTGCAACTCGGGCTGCGACAGTTTGCATTTGCTTCCTCCTGAGATGGCAGACATGACTGCATTACTACTCAGGCTGAGGTTCAAAGAGTGAGACATGACTTTTAACTGCTTTCCCATATTATGTTTGTTTTGCTAACATCAGAAGTTCTAAATTCATGTCATGGAAGTTCAAGTTGTAATTCCTGTGTATTTATGATTTTTTATTTAGTAGAGGAGAATATAAAGCAAAAATCCTTTAAAACTGTACCCAAGTAACAAGGAAGCATTGAATTGCTGTGGGTTTTAAGGGTCAGTATTAGTTTGAGGGATTCCTTTTCCAAACAACTCCTTGAAAGGTGCCACTTTCTCCCACAGGACCCTCTCTTGCTTGTGGCTCTGGTTCCCAAGCATTGTGCCGCAGGCGTCTGTCACTCTGGCAGAGTCTTACCCTACCAGAGCCCCCGGTAGCTTCTGGCCTGGAGTCCCCTAGCATGCTTCTTCTACTCCTTCCCAGGAACCTTTCTTTTGGTTTGTGTTTGCTGTGTTTTTGCCCTTTATTTTATTTTTTAGCCGTTTGTGTTTAAATTTTTGTTTTAGTCTCTTGTAAATAACATGTGGTCAGCCTTTTTTTTTAAACAAATCTGAGCATCTTTTCTCGGATTCAGGAAGTTTAACTTATTCATATTTAATGTCACCTCTGACATAATGCTCACCTCATATAGTTAAGTATAATTGTATGATTATTTAACATTATACATTATATGATCCAGTTTTGTAAAATATTATATACTTTAAAATATAAACTGTATACATCCAAAATGCTTGGAAGGAATGTATTTAACAAATATTTATTGAGTGCCTGCTAGGTGTCACTTGTCATTCTTCTAGGCACTAAGGTGATACCTAAAATGTAAGCAGTGGCTATTCTAGGGTGACCAGATTACAGATTATTTATTTTTCTTTTTGCTTTTTTGCATTTCTTAGAGTGACCAAGACTTATTTGTGCAATTTTTAAGTTAATTTTTAAATATCTATACTAAATGTTGAATTTCCCAGTTGAAAAAAGAGAGTTCTTAAAATATATGCTGCTAAAGTCAGAGCTTATGGCCACAGGAAACAACAATAATAGATTGCAAACAGATGTTTAAAAGTTGGTGCCTGAGTCATATGGTGCAAAGGCACTAAGGCTTCCCCTAAGCCAGGTGCTGCCCAGGCAGCCTGCCTAGGGGCAGCTCCCTCTTACTTTGAACTCACATAAGTGATTCCATGAGTTCCTCGTACATAGCAGAGGAAGCAGTAAAGCTCGCACCAGGACTGTTACATGGCTCTTCCTTCGGTCTTTCTCAACAGTGCCCCATCAACTTAGGCTTTTGTCGTTCCTCCTGTGAGACGAAGCATTTAAAGTGAGCCCTTCAAGCACAGGCAGACCATACCTCCATTGTCGAATTAGACACCCTGAAATTGCTCGCCAGTGACAGGGACGAAATGCTACCCAGAATCGACACCACTGAAGCCAGATTCCCAGCTGTGGTTGATGGGCTTTGCTGAATGACGACTGAAAGATTTCGCACAAAAGATGACACAGCTGCCTCAGTGGCATTACCTGCGATCACACTGAAATTCTAGAAATAAAAATGGTTACACTCTAAAAAACAATAAAATGATTGTGTTTCATCAAATTTAAATCATATTTCTTGGCCATATATCACTAACATTTGTATGGTGCATTGTAATGTAGGATGATTCTATAACAATGATAACAACAATGGGTGTTATTCAGTGCTTTCTATGTTCCAGACACTGTACTAAATGCTTTACTAGGGATTCATTGAGTTAATCCTTTCACCGCCCTTTGAGGCAGGTACCATTATTATTTTTATTTTATAATTAAGGAAACTGAAACTTGAAGAGACTTATTAAAAGACATTTTCATATAAATTATTATCCTATGGGGCGGAGTCAAGATGGCGGCGTAAGCAGACTCTGAACTCACCTCCTCCTGTGGACACAGCCAATTTACAACTACTCGTGGAAAAATTACCCCTGAGACAGAACTGAAAACTGCATGAGAGGAACTCCTGCAACAACGGACAATCCTAACTGAGGTGGAAGAGGCAGAGACTCCCTTCCGGAGAGGAAAAAAGCCGCCTTCACAAGCCGCCAGCTTCACGGCCGCGGGAGCAGCGCACAGGTCTGCAGCCTCCCTGGAGGCGCGGGGCCCTGAGCCGGGGAGCGCCTCCGCTGTGGGCATTTTGTGGACCCAGCACAATCGAGACCAGCGGCATAATATCTGACTTTGCCTGCTACTAAAGCATTGGGGAGCACCCCCAGAAAACCCGGTTCACAAAGAAACTAAAACTGGCTCTTAAAGGGCCCGCGCGCAAACTCACCCGTTTCAGGAAGCATCCTAAAATCACCAGAAAGAAAGGTGCACAGTGCTTTGGTGACAAGAGACTCACCTAATAGGCCCTGAGTGCATCTCGGTGAGGGGTGTAGACCTCTCCAGGGACTGGGACATTGGCGGCGGCCGTTGTTGTGGCCTGGTGTGGGTGTGCTGACAGACACCATTGGAGTTCTCCCTGAGGCCTGCTAGCCCAGGGTCTGCCCCACCCGCTAGAGCACCGATTTAATCCAGCTCAGCCAGGGCAGGCAGCCCACCCTAGAGACTGGCCCCACCCAACAACAAGCCCTCAGGCAACTTGTGGGCCTGCATAGATTGGTGACTGGATTCTCTGCAGCCTGGCAACTGAGCCGACTTGAGTGGCGCAGGGTGTGCACAAGGAGCGGGTGGAGAGTGTGGGGCCGTGGCAGAGTGTGTGGGGCTCCTGCTGTGGAGAGACTGGGTCCGCTTGGGGAGGTCGGGGCGCTCACACAGGGCAGGACTGTGCTGACTGTGTGTGTGGACCTGTGGGCGGCAGGGCTTCTCAGCCGCGGAAGACTTGTGCTTCTCAAAGACCCACATAGGAGGTTTGCTGCACCTTCCAAAACCTGAAACAATTGGGTGCTCCTGTGCCTGAGGCCAGCCCCACCCAGCTGCAATCCTCAGAGAGCTGACAAGAGACCTAATAGGCTAGAGGCTTACAGCAATTGTAAGGCCCTGAGCCTAACAACCTGCCACGGTGGGGGCCTACTCACTGAAAAGAAATACTGCAACACAAATGTGGTATTAGAACTTGCAGCCAACTGTGCTGGGGCTCCCCACACCTGATAAAGAGACTGAAGGGCCCGCAACAACTACAAGCAGCTGAGCATTACAACAGCTGGCCAGGAGCATATCTCAGCCTCCCTGGGCGCCTACAGGGAGAGCAAACAGGCCACAGCAGAAGGATACACGTAGCCCACATAGGGGTCACCCCTGGAACATTGAGAACTGAGGGAAGCACACTGGAAGCCTCCTAAGCCATCACTTACATAAGGTCACCTATCCAAGAGCAGGAGACATAGCTGACCTACCTAATACGTAGACACAAGCACAGGGAAAGAGGCAAAATGAAGAGGCAAAAGAATACATTCCAAGTAAGGGAACAGGACAAAACCCCAGAAAAGGAACTAAGTGAAACAGAAATGAGCAACCTACCTGACAGAGAGTTCAAACTAAGAGTGTTAAGGATGCTCACTGATCTGGGGAGAAGAATAGATGAACTCAGTGAGAATGTCAACAAAGAAATGGAAGATATAAAAAAGAACCAATCAGAAATGAAGAATACAATACTGGAAATGAAAAATTCATTAGAGGGACTCAAAAGCAGAGTAGAGGATACAGAAGAACAGATCTGTGAGCTGGACGAAAGACTAGAAGAAATTACCCGAGGTGAACAGGTAAAAGAGAAAAGAATTAAAAAGACTGAGGACAGTCTAAGGGACCTCTGGGACAACATCAAGCGCACTAACATCCATGTTATAGGTGTCCCGGAAAGAGAAGAGCGAGACAAGGGGTCAGAGAATCTATTTCAAGAAATAATAGATGAAAACTTCCCTAACCTAAGGAAGGAAACAGACATCCAGGTACAGGAAGCACAGAGAGCCCCAAACAAGATAAACCCAAAGAGGCCCACACCAAGACACATCATAATCAAAATGTCCAGAATTAAAGACAAAGAGAGAATCCTAAAAGCCGCAAGAGAATGTCAAGTTACGTACAAAGGAAACCCCATAAGGCTATCAGCTGACTTCTCAGCAGAAACCTTACAGGCTAGAAGAGAATGGCACGATATATTTAAAGTGCTAAAAGGAAAAAACTTACAGCCAAGAATACTCTACCCAGCAAGGTTATCATTCAAAATGGAAGGAGAGATCAAAATTTTCCCAGACAAGCAAAAATTAAAGGAGTTTGTCACCAAGAAACCAGTGCTACAAGAAATGTTAAAGGGACTGATTTAAGGGGAAAAGAAAAGACCACAAATAGGAAAAATTATCTATTTCCATGATTAGAACGTAATGAATACATATGCACAACAAAGAGGTTAGATATGATATCAAAAACATGAGGGAGGAGGGGAGTTAAAGGGTACAGCTTTCAGACAGAGGTCAAACTAAAGTGACCATCAATTCTGTATAGAAGAAGAAAGGAACAGAGAAGGACTACTAAAACACTGAGAAAAAAAAAAGTTAAAAAATGGCAGTAAGTACATACTTATCAATAGCTACTTTAAACGTCAATGGACTAAATGCTCCAATTAAAAAGCATAGGGTGGCTGACTGGATAAAAAAACAAGACCCATATATATGCTGCATACAAGAGACACACTTCAGACCTAAAGACACTCACAAACTGAAAGTGAAGGGATGGAAAAAGATACTCCATGCAAATGGCAATGAAAAGAAAGCTGGGGTAGCAGTACTCATATCAGACAAAATAGACTTTAAAACAAAAACTGTAAAAAGAGACAAAGAAGGGCATCACATAATGATCAAGGGAACAATCCAACAAGAGGATATAACACTTGTAAATATCTACGCACCCAATGTAGGTGCACCTAAATATATAAAGCAATTATTAACAGACATAAAAACAGAAATAGACAGTAACACAATAATAGTAGGGGACTTTAACACTCCACTTACACCAACGGATAGATCATCCAAACAGAAGATCAATAAGGAAACATTGGCCTTAAACGACACACTACAACAGATGGACCTAGTAGATATATACAGAGCATTCCATCCAAAAACCGAAGAATACACGTTCTTTTCAAAGGCACATGGAACATTCTCCAGGATTGATCACATATTAGGCCACAAAACAAGTCTCCATAAATTTAAGAAGATTGCAATAATACCAAGCAACTTTTCTGACCACAATGGTATGAAACTAGAAATCAACTATAGGAAGATAATCAGAAAAGCCACAAATACGTGGAGATTAAACAAAATGCTACTGAACAATGACTGGGTTAACGAAGAAATCAAAGAAGAAATCAAAAAATACCTGGAGACAAATGAAAATGAAAATACGACATGCCAGAATTTATGGGATACAGCAAAAGCAGTTCTAAGAGGGAAGTTTATAGTGATACAGGCCTATCTCAACAAACAAGAAAAATCTCAAATAAACAATCTAACAATGCACCTTAAGGAACTGGAAAAACAAGAACAAACAAAGCCCAAAATCAGTAGAAGAAGGGAAATAATAAAAATCAGAGCAGAAATAAATGAAATAGAGACCAAAAAAACAATAGAAAAATTATTATCCTAATTATACAATAACTGATATTCGGGGAGATTCAGTGACTTTCCAAACAGTACCCAGCTAGGAAGTGGTAAGGTAGGGCCTACTGGCATTAAGTCCTATGCTATATTCACTATACTATGCTGAGAAATTCTTGGTAGGATGAGAAGACAGAGGGACACACGTGGAGATATGACTATACTTTGTCACTGAATTTGGAGTTTTACTTCTTCCTTGAGGCTCCCATCTGCTTCCACTACACTGAGCTGGCTTGGAAGGCAGCAAAGAAGGGTTATTCCCTTCTGTTCAAAACAAGTCAACCCAGGAGCCCAGATCCCACCAATTTTCCTTTTTGTTCTTCTCAGCTGACAGTGTTGTTCTCTGCCCAGGGCACCTGAGATCTGCCTGCCCTCACACCCTGGGGTGGACTAGTCCCAGCTATGGTCCATGTCCAGAACTGAAGCAAAGAAGGCAAGAGCAAGGAGACTCTAGGAGCCATCTGGTCCAATCTCCCCCCCTGTTTATAGATAAGGAAACTAAGGTCCAGAAAGAGAGAAGTAAACGGTCTACAGTCCCTGATATAAACACCATTCTGGGGTTTTCTACTGCAATAGCAGGTCTCTGGCTGGGACAGAAGTTCTGCTCAATATGGGGATCTATTTGTAGAACAGTATCTGTGAACTGGTCTTGGAGTCGCTCTTTCCTGTGGCTTGAGTCCTAATTCATCACCATTTGCTTCCATCTTTCTATCTACCTTGTTTTAAATACTTGAACTTTCCTAAAAGACCATGATGTGGAGGTCACAGCACTGGGCTGAGAATCAAGTGACCATGTTTCTAGTTCAGCACTATTGCTACCAAAGGGACCATTAGCCCCTTAGTCCTTCATTTCCTGATCTATAAAAGAGGTTGGTAAACCAGATGACCCCTAAGATCCATTGCAATTCTATCATTCTCTATGGTTCACCTCTGCCTGACCCACTCCCTGCCCCGAATTCTGACATGTGTACATCCTCACTTGTATTAAGACTATAGCTTCTGACTCATACCTTTCACTTAGATCTTTGGTTCCCAGGTTTTCTGGACTTCTGAGGCCAGCTTAGTTGCTGTTCTATCATCTATCATAGACCTCTTCAGCATTGATTCACTCCTCTGCAGAACCCCTCTCCACCAAAACCATCGACTCTGATATTTGCTGACCTTCTCAACTGCCACCTAGACTCTGTTTCTCAAGCCTCCACTCCCTGGGTTGGCCAGGGTCTGAGGTCACCCTTGAGTTCTGAGCACTCGCCAATGAGACAAATTGATGTGTTTTACCCTCTACCTGGCCATGCTCACTGGGAGATGCCCACTGTGAAACTCGAAACCAGGGTGAGTCTGCAAGGTGGAAATGCTTTACCTTCTTCAGTTCTTCCAGCTGAGAGAGCACACAGGTTTCCTTGACGACCTGCCACCCAGAGGGCTGACACCTGGCCGTGATGCTTCCAATGTAGCCACTGCTACAGGGAAGAGTATACTCATCATTCTTAGACCCAAATCCAAAGACGATGCTGTTACACTGGACTGGAAAAGAATGGAAACAGAGAGGAAAAATGTCTCTGAACATCCTGGCCCTCTATATCAACTATATAGCAATGATTTAGAGATCATATTTTCAGAGACAAAACCAAGGCAAAATTCAGGAAGAGAAGTTTGTCTTTGAAGCCCAGCTTCATTCCTATCAGCACCTTTTTCTCCTTCCTGATGCCCTCCCCTCCCCAAGGCTGGCCCCTCTCCCTCCAGGTGTCTGATCTGTGCCAACAATCTCACGTTTAGTGGGCTATCAAATAGTATTAGGTGAAAATACGGCAGACTGTGATAACTCCCAGCAAATATTTTCACTCTTTAAGGAAATACTAGAAAACCAGAAAATCTTCAAGACACTATGGAACAAAGCGGTAATGATATGGTTAAAAGATGGGCAGTTGCCATCGGGGGTGACACGTCCCACTTTGTACCCCTTTAAAGGTTTCTCACGCTGTGACCAGCCACTAGTGACTCTTGCAGCTGGCCCTTAATAATATATTCTTACCATGACTGGGACTGGGAGAAGGAAATCTTGAATGGAAGATCCACAGGGCTGTGATTTTTGTTTGTCTTCCCCAGTGCTGTGTCCTAAGTGCCCAGGCACTTTGGACACTTAGTCAATATTTGTTGAATAAGTGTTGTTGAAAGTGGCACAAATTTTGGTAGGAGAGCTTTAAGATTGAATGTAAAGAAACAAAAGAAAAAGAAAAACATCAGGTATGTGTGTGGGGGTGTGTGTATGTGGTGTTAAAGACCCGGATGTGTGCATTCTTTCCTTGATTCCTTGGATTATGATTTGGGAATATTGTCAGCCTCAGTGATATCTCCACATGTATACCAGTACCCTACTGCTGAATCATTTCCATCACAGCCTGCAGTGAAATCAGTCTTCCGTGATGTTTACAGTAGAGGTCAGATCACCAATTGGCAAGGATTTGAACTAGTCAGCTGAAACTGAATTTCACCATGCACAGCTCCCTGTTTCTACTGTAAGTCAGTCTTAAAATAATTCTGTATCAGACACTTCTCCAATCTACTTCCTGAAGATACAAATGAGCTACTAATTAAAGGACTCCCTTAACTTAAGTAGAGGATAGAAGTCCAGTATTACCTTTTCCGAATACTCTGAAAGAGTCGTCTTCTAGTGGAAACAGATGGTGAAGGCCTGCCTCAGCCTTCTCTGCCACCTGCTCAATGGCTGACAGCAGCTCAGAGGTGCTGCTGGAGCCAACAACCTCATACCCGGCAACGACACTTCCATCCCTATAATGATTATGTGGAAAGAAAAGTGAGATTCATTCATTCAGTCACTCAGGGCCTACTCTGTGTGCACACGGCATTAGATCCATAGGAATACATCAAACAAATTTGGTCCCTGCTTTCATGGAACATACATTCTAGTGGAGAAGGCAAGGCAAATAAGAAACAAGTAACCACCATATAGAAGTAATTATATATATATATATATAATTATTATATATAATTATATAGTATAATTAATTATAATAATATATAACTTAATATAACTAATTATATAAATAATATATAATTATATATAATAATATAAAATATATAATAATTATTAATTATAATAATATATAATTTTATATATATATAAATTTTGTAAGTGTTATGTGAGACTGGTACAGTGATAAGAATAGCAGGTAGACATGAGGCCCGCTTTAAATAAGAGTGATCAGGAAACTCTTCTCTGTGCAGAGGGTCTTTGAGGTTGAGGTCAGAGGATGAGAAGAAAAGGCCCGTGATGCAAAAAATGCTGGTGTAGCATGCCAGCACATGTGAAGGTCCTGAGGCAAGAAAATTTCTAGAGTTTGACAAATCCAAAAACTAGCATGGTTAAAGCTCAATGAGCAAGAGAGAGATGGGCAGGAGATAATATTAGAGAAGTAGCCAGGAGCCAGATCACATAGGGCCTTAGCATTTGAATTTTATTTTTATTAAAAGGTTTTATTCTTTATCAAAAGGAAGTGGCATGATCAGATTTATTTTTTAAGATCATCACTCTGGCTATGGTAGAAAATAGACTGAAGGGAGGCAAGCAGGGAAGCAGGAAGAGTAGTAGGGACAGAGGTAGTGGTGGCTTGAACTAGTTGAGTAGCAGTGCATGTGGGGAGAAGTGGTCAGATTCAGGCTGCATTTGAAGACCGAGCCATAGGACATGCTAATGGAGCAGATTTCAGGTGTGGGAAAAAGAAACCAGTCAAGAATGACTGTAAGGAATGGAAAAACAAACTAATGTATTCGTACGATACCATACTACTGGGCAATAGAAAGGAAGGAACCACTGATACTCAGAAAAACAGAGATGAATCTCAAAGACATCATGCTGCATGAAAGAAGCCAGGCACACAGAAAGCTATACACTGGATGATTCCATCTATATGAAGTTCTGGAACAGGCAAACCAGCCTATGGTGATAGAAATAAGATTGGTGGTTGTTTCTGGTAGGGGGGTGAAGGAGGGCATGGAGGTTGGCTGGAGAGCAGCACAAGAATACTTTTAGGATAATGGAAATGTTCTGTATTGATGGGAAGTGGCTTGTACAAGCATTTGTCAAAGCTAATTAAGCTGTACACCTAAGGTTTGAGCATATTACAGTATATAAATTATACTTCAATAAAATAAATTAAAACAAAGGATAGCTCCAAGGAAGAATAGCATCGCTGTAACTGAGATGGGGAAGACAGTGGGAGAAGGAGGTTAAAGATTGGGAGAGTGGAGTGGAGGACCCCTGTTTTGGACATGTTACATTTGACATGCATGCTAGAAAATCAAGCAGAGATGTTAACAGGCATTGGATATTCAGGTCTAAAGTTTAGGGGAGAGGCCAAGCTCCAATAATAACTTTAGAAACCATCAGCATAGAGATGGTGTTTGAAGTCATGAAAGCCAGTGAAATCACATGCATTAATTAAGTCGACCCTGGAATAAAACCATGAGTTAAACACTGTATTATCCCCATTTTATAGATAAGGGAACTGAGTCCCAGAGACAAGTTGAGTCAGGTAATTATTAATTACTAATTGATGAATTAGAATCTCTGATGCTCCAAAGTTCAAACTCTTTTTTTCTTTCTTTTTTTTTCTGAGGAAAATTCACCCTGAACTAACATCCACTGCCAATCTTCCTCATTTTTTTTTGGTATGTGAGCTGCCACCACAGCATGGCCACTGACGGACAAGTGGTGTAGGTCCACACCTGGGAACTGAACCCAGGCTGCCGAAGTGGAGTGCACCAAACTTAACCATTAGGCACTGGGGCTGGCCCTCAAATTCTTAATCACTTTGTTGAACTACCACTCACAGTAAATAAATCGAAATACCCTTTTACGTAGTGATGGTCACAGTGTCTTTGTGTTCATACGGCCCTTCCATATTGTTTAAAAAGTATTTTCTTGCCTATTATTTCATTTGATTTAATGAAATTAAATCAAGTTCCACAGGTATTAACAGTCCTGTTCAACAGATAAATAAATTGAGACAATGAGAGATTAAAATTTACTTTAAATCATATATGTAAAGAGTAAAACCTAAATAGCTGTATTTTATAGACTTATGCCTACTTTTACTGTGATTTTGTCTACAAATTATTGGAGACAGCTTCTGAGATATATATGACAGAATGAAAGTTAGAAATATAACTAGAAAACCAGGATCAAGGAAAAGAAAAATATGAATGTTGAATACAAAATTTATTATGATTGGGTTTCAATTTTGTCTATGAGTTCAATGACAGCAAAGTCAAAAAGGAAAATATAGCTAATTATATAGACCTTGATATAAGAAAAAAAGAAGCAGTGTTTTTCCTAGCACTGAATTTTAAAGAAAATTATACATTATATAAGGACATGAGATGATTTAAAGGATAATGTCCAGGACAATTATTTATAGCAAATGCTGTTGAAAATTTTCTATGGATATTCTTTCAATTAACTGTGAAGAAAAATATGTCAAGTTCTCTCACCTCTAAGCTACTTCTTCTATCAAGCTGACTAATAATAGTTGATAATGCACACATGGCTAACTAACCAAATAACTTGGAATTAAAGCATAAACAAAAGGATAGTTTATTTGCTGTAGACAATGACTACTAGGTTTTGAACTATGGTGCATACACGATATCTATGCAAAAATACAATATTTTACCCAAAGCTCCCTTTGTGACTCCCAGTTATACAATATCATACCCGCCTGCGGTTGTGGAAGGAGAAAATCCATCCCTCTACCACCCACAACCCTCATCCCCACTTCTCGCCCCTTCCCATACATGCACACCATGGTCTCCTGCTTCCTTTCAAGTTCTGCCTTACAAATGTGGGTTTGCAATCCTAGTCTCTGATCCGTAGCTTTGAGAATGCCATTCAATATTTAAGATCCTAAACTCACCTAAATGAGAATATAGGCTTTCCCCTTCAGATTTTTTAAAGGATCACAGATTCTTGTCCAGTTTTAGTAAGAATCCTACTAGATAGATCAGTTCTGCCTTCTTTTCTGTAAAGGTCACTTGAGAACAGCACTAGGCATTCTGCAGGACTGGTGCACAATTCCGGGGATGCCCTTCTAAGGCCATTGTGTTACTTACCGAAATTGGGTGACACGAACTGACTCAAAACCTTGAATTCTTTTGTATGCTTCTTTAAGCTTACAAAGAGAACAAAGGGAAATATGTTGATCTTTGTCCCCACACAAGAAAGACATTTGAGCAAAAAATGGATACAGACAATAAATAAAACAACAGAAGCACTGAACGAAGGAAAGAGATACAGCAGGAGGTAGTTGCACGTTATACAAATACGGTTAAAATGACAATTGAGAATGTATGCATACACACACACATATAATTTATTTTTGAGGTTGCTAATATAGAGTGAAGAACTAACTACTTAGAATAGGGGATGAATTTGGTACCAAATAATACAATAAATTTACCCCAAATTTATCTATTTTCTCCTTCTCAAAAATAAGCCATTGATTTCCATATATAATTAAACTAAATCTACCTGCAAAGTATTTGTGCATATCTTCAATTAGAAGTTGATGGTTCACACCTGAACCATCATCCTAGGCAGAGGTACGCTGATCTAGCCTTTATGTGACTTTATTATGAGTCCAGAATTTTGCTTAGTAACTGTCTTTAGACTCTAACAAGAGAGGCTTCCTTATGGAACACATTCCAATGAAATTTTCCCAAATGAAAATTTCATTTGACAAATAAAAAACAGAAAATCATCAAGAAGTCTTGGTATAATATTACCCACATAAATGAGCAAGACTGAACACAAGAGAAGTGGAAAGAAGTCAACTGCTAAACTCTCTCAGGAAAAAAAAGTTCAAAATAACGTCAGTTGTGGGTAATGCTATTAACTGCTCTGTAATAACTCATTGAAAATGAATAACTAAGAATATATAAAATAAAAATAATAATTTATATAAAAATATTATAAAAAGTTATTATAATTTTTATATTATATTACTATATTATAATTATTATAAAAATTTATATAAAAATATATAAAATAAACATGCTGAATTGAAAATATCTGAATTTATTGGTTAAACAGCCAACAATTTCTTATGTAATAAGTAGAAAGTGCTTACTTGAATTTCAATTCCAGTGGCATATCTGGAGTATGTAGCAGAGGATGAATTCAAAAGGTCTTTGGTAAATGTTTCATTAATTTTGAAAGTGCCCCAAACCTCTATGGAAATTAAAAAGAAGTTTATAGATACAAAAACTACTCACTTGATTTTATTATAGCATAAAATTACCAAGTACGATTTGGAGCCCATCTATTCAACAGTGGTATTTCAATTGCTTTTTATAATGAATGTTCACCTAAAATAATATAAGAAGTGTACGTAAAACCAGAGTTTTCAATTGTTGATTTGGAACGTAATGGGAAATTGCTGGTAATCAAGACAACCTTATAAGTAGGTAAATGTGTGGTCACTCACGTGTGGTTAAATAAGGCAGTCACTTAGCACTGAAATATATGCCCATCTAGGCATTGAGCTTAAACATTGTTCCTGTTAAAAATTTTTAAAAAAAAATTACTACTTGCTAACTCCAACACACCCCTTGCTTACTCATCACTGGTGCTTTTCTACATTGGGACAGGTCTTTCCCCATCTTTGTATGGACAAATCCTGTTTATGTTTCATTCAGGACCTAGTCAAATGCACCTCCTCTGCAAGGCCTTCCCTGATACCCAGAGGCAAAGTCTTTCCTTCCTCTAAATCCCTACGGTACTTTATCCATATTTCCCTTACAACCTCTATACCTATACTACTGTTTGTGAACATGTCTAATGTATATATGTCCCCACTCTACTCTGGGAAACCCGTTATGAGTGTAATCCCTGTCTGATCCATCTTTGCACCCACGAAGATGGCTCAGACATGGACCACCTTTCAAAAGGTAGGCTTTCATCAAAATTTGTGGAAGAAATTACATTGTCTTCTTTCTTGTGTTACACTCTGGTCTCCACAACTAGCCTGCTAATTCGTAGACAGCAAGAGAAATGCTTTATCGTGTCCTCCCAGAATTTGACCCAGATCTGAGTATAAAGATGGTGCTTAATAAATACACGTTGCCTTAACCTGAATTGCTGTGATCCTGGGAAGGGGAACCAGGGATGCCCAGGAAAGCTGGACTATTTCAGAGGTTCTCTCTGACTCTTTGCTCAGCTCTACTAAAATTCTGAGCTTCAAGATAACTGGAGTAGGGCCGGCCCCGTGGCTTAGCGGTTAAGTGCAAGTGCTCCGCTGCTGGCGGCCCGGGGTTCGGATCCCGGGCTTGCACCGACGCACCACTTCTCCGGCCATGCTGAGGCCACGTCCCACATACAGCAACTAGAAGGATGTGCAGCTATGACATACAACTATCTACTGGGGCTTTGGGAGAAAAAAATAAATAAAATTATTAAAAAAAAATATATATATATAACTGGAGTAGTTTCTTTGGGGAAACTTCTTAAAGTCTTTCAAGCCCTGGAGGCCACGTCATTTGGCTCACTCTTCATCCATTGAACATCAGCCTGAGTCAACAGTAGCTCCCTCAGCTTCCACTGGTTTCCTAAGCTAGACTTTTAACTTCTGTTTTGTTTTGGTGATGCATTCAGTACACGTATTTGTTGCCAATTTAGAGCATTTCTTTCAATATAGTCACTGCATTTTCTTCCCTGCTTTCACACCTCTAGACGTCTCTTTTCTGGAAATTGATGTTGGCAAAAGAGATGAAATGAAGGTAGGAAGAAAAATTTTATTTACTCAAGCAGTTCCCCTACTTGTGATTTCAATGAATCTCCCTAAATCTCAATAGAATCATAGAATTGCAGAGCTGAGCTGGATGTGTCTCAAGGTTAAAGTGATGCCCAATCAAGGACTTGCATTTCTGAATTTTCTGCACGTGTGAGGCTCTCACTGTGTCCAGCCGAGCCTACCGGGGTATATCATCACTGCCCTCCAATCTCCCTGCAAACACTAGCTCTGTTCAGGGAGACAAAGAGTAACACGTGGGCAAAGGGCTAGAGTCCCCTCTCTGTCGCATGCTGGGTGGGAGGTGTCCCAGCCCAGAGTGCCCCTCCTGGTATCCTTCTGTGCTTACTTGTTCTCTCACAGAAATTGACACTCTGGGCGAGGTTGTTGAGATGACAGTCACAGCTCTGGTGTGATCCATCCGTGTGAAGGCAGCATTTCTGGGGATCAAGGCATGAGGGGGGAAACCAGGTGTAGCCATCTTCACAGGCACACCGCAGGACCCCATTCTGGTTGCCACAGTCTGCATTAAAAAAACAGAGCTTCGTCTCATAGGGCCTGGTTAATAAATTGACTACTGCTGACTTCTCTTCTATGGCTCTGACTTAGAATCTGAGCCAAATATTTCTCACCAAACGCTAGAAGGATGAAACTAAGATGGCACATTGTTTAAGGTAAAGAAATGTTCAACTCAACAGATTATGAGGTTGGTATCAGAAACCTATCAAACATTAAAATCAAATGGCTGGGACTAGCATCCAAAAGAAGAATGTATGTCCAGTGGCTATCCCTTGGAATGGAAGAGAGAAGCAGAAGACGGTATGTCAACCTGAGAGTTATTTGAAAAGTTCTAGAGGGTATTTGTCCAATATCTTATTGGAGGCTCCCCTCCATCCACCTAACACCATTCTCAGGAAGGCCCTATAAGCAAGATGGCAAAGGCAGAGATACTTTTTTTTTTGAGAGTCATGATGAAAAATTCCATCTGCCAATCCTGTATGCTCATTCCCTTCTCACTGACCTAAAACTCCCACCAAAAACCATTCCTTTTTAACAGACAAAAAAATGGGGTAAAGTCACCAGACATCTTTGTGAAAATATGCATGATGGTGTGCAGTGTATGGTTCTCAAACTTTATCATGCATCAGAATCACCTGGAGGGTCTCATTCCAAAGTTCCTGATTCAGTACGCCGGGAATGGGGCCAAGCATTTGCATTTCTAGTAAGTTCCCTGATACTGCTGCTGCTGTTAATCTGGGTACCACACTTTGAGAACCACTGCTTTAAACAAATCATTTAATTTCTCTGAATCCCACTGCTATGGTCATTAGTGCTATTTGCCAAATATTTCTTGCTCTCTTCCAGGCAGATAGTAGGATTGCATATCCTGGGCCCCTGAGGTTGGATGGGGCCATGGAACCAGTCCTGGCCAATAAGTTGTGAGCAGAATTAATGTGTGTCCCTTCTGCGTTAGAGAATTCTATTGCCAACGTGAAACCCCCCAGTGTTCCATTTCTTTTTGGCTCAGAATGGGTACATTTGAGATAGTGTCTGATTCATCAACCTGAGTCCCCAAGTGACCACACAAACACGGCCCTTCTGCCAACTTCAGTGGATATGAAGCCTGAAGAAGAAATAAAACATTTATTCTTTTAAGCCACAGAGATAGTAGGGATGATTGTTTCCACAGCATAACCTGACCTATCCCGACTGATACACCCACCTGCCCCAGTCCACTCCCAGTCCCCAGAAAGCTGACTTACACGTGGTGGCCTTTGCTCTGATAATCTTCATTGGCCCATGTAACCATAATGACAGAGACTCCAAAACCTTCAGAAAATTCTTCAAATCTCTTTTCTCCTTGGAATCTCGATAGGCCACCTGAAGCAGCAGCTCATATTCCTGGACTGGGCCTAAAAAGAGGGAGAGAGTCAGAAGCCCTCCTGTCTCAGTCTGGGAGGGGAATCTGGCCGAGGAAGTGACCGTGAAGCAATCGTCAGATTCAGCCTGGAGGTCATGGACTGCACCGCACTGCTTGTTATTGACTTCTGCTCATCCAGACATTGACTAAAAACAAGCATCCAGAGCAAACATGCAGAGTCCCACACATGCCTGAGATATGTCTACCCTCTCACTTCTGCCAGGCCAGCTGCTCGCGCGCTCTCGCTCCCACCCCAGCATCACTCTCCTGACTTTACAGCCGTCCTCAGGACACATCCAGAGTCAAGATTCAGGGGTCAAGACTGAAGGGAGAAGAGGTAAAATCCTAGTCACTGTCTCCTCCTCCTCCCCTAGCTCTGGTCTCCTTGAACTATCTCCAATATAAAACTCATCTTAGTATGAGTATGAGATCAATATAGTATGAGATCAATATAGATCTCATACTTTCCTCTCCAAAGAGCCCTTCCTCCTCTTGTAAAAATGTTCCATTAATTAGTCGAGTTTGAGTATCTATATGAAATGCAAAAGAAAAACAAAACTAACCCTTCCTTAAGCCTTTATGCTCCTTCATCTCCATCCTATCATTTCTGAGCAGCACTTTTGTTTCCCTAAGGAGAGGCCATTAAGTGTTTTTGGCTGGGAGAGAAGATGAATCCTAATAGTCTTCTCCCACCCAGAAGTCATTTAGGCACATTCACATGAAACTTAGTATGAAATTCCATGGTTTCAAGGTCTTCCGAAGCTAATCTATGGACCCCAGATCAAGAATGTGAAGGACCTTAGAGAAAAAGAAGCAACAGGTGACCATCCTTTTATCCTGGGTCTCGTTTCATTGCCATTGACAGTGAAATTTCTTAGATTTCTCAGGACACCACCATGCTTTCTGAAGGGACAGATGAGATGGGGAGCTTCTATGAGACTGTCCTGTTTCTTAGGGGTCCTGTGGGTCTAGGCAGAGGGAGATTTGTAGAGAAGCAAAGCAGCTGGATCAATCCCTAGGCTTCTCAGAAGAAAATCAAGAGGGTAACTGGAAGCTGGTCGAGGCTGAGACATGTCCCAGGACATTTACAAGAGACTTCTGTCTGCCATGGCTCTGGCCATCTCATACCATTGAGCCTTAACTGCCTTCTTGTACTCTCCCCAACTCCTTGCAGGCTGGAACCTCTACCCCAGGTCTTAGGAGTCACCTCAAATGGTGGGAGCTAAGAGGATTCCCACTTCTACTGCCCAAGCAGGTAAGAAGTGGGGATCAGGGGAAAGGTTAACCCTAGTCACATTGTCAAGGGTTAATGGCACTGGTTCTGGAGCCAGACTGACTGGGTTTGATCATTCCTCCTGCCCCCTAGCCTTTATTTCACTGTGCCGTAAAATAAACATGACCATTGTACCTAACTCAGAAGGTCAGTGTGAGGATTGAATTCATCTAATGCACTTCAAATAGCTCCTGGCACATTATAACGGCTCAACAATTATCAGCTGTATTTTACTGTCAGGGAAAATGTATTCACGGCATTCCAAGTTGAATCATTTCATTTTCCTGAAGAATTGTAGCCTCGCATGGTGGTAAGTTCTACGGCACGATTAGCACATTGTTGTATGGCAGATTTATTGCACTGTAGGAAGACTTTTATGGACTGACCCAGGAATCTAACAACCATCTGTGTGCATCACAGTTTCCATGAGGAATGCATTCAGTGCTTGAAATATCAGACCCACAAGTTAAATTTCAGAAAACAACTCATTCCCAGAACAGAGGCTGTGCCCATTAATTACATTGTTAGGATGAAGGTAAGGAAGAATATGGAGCAGCTACTCGCTAGGTCTGGTGCAGGATACTATGCCTTCATTACATTATTTAATCCTCACAAATGTTTTACTAGCAAGAATTACTATTATTCTCATTTTACAGATTTGGGTTGTTTAATAATGTGCCAAAGATCACACAACCAGTCAGAAGTACTATTGGGGTTTGAACCCTGGTCTGTTGGCACCAGTGTCCACTGCACCGTGCTATCTAATGGAGTCTCACCTAGAGGCTTTTTCTTATTCACAATGAGTTCTCTTTTTGTTTTGATGCCATCACTTCTCTGTTAAAAAGAAAAAAAGAATAATTACGGCGAGGCTTTGTAATGTCGTACTCCATGAGGTATGTTGGATGTCCCAGATAAATTGAAATTACGGATTTAAAATGCAAGCTGGGGAAAGTGGGGAGGTGGCAAGAGAAGGTCTCACTGAGGCAACTTTTGAGCACAAACCTGAAGGAGGAGGGGAAGTGAGGATCCCTGGAGAAAGAACTTTCCAGGCAGACAGAACAGCATATGCAAAGGCCCTGGGATAAGAATACGCCTGGCATGTGAAGGCAGAGCGAGGAGGCCAGAGTAGCTAAGTGGAGTGGGTGAGGAGAGAGGGGCAGGAAGTGAGGTAAGAGAGTGTCTCCAGGGAGGCAGGTTGTGTAGATCTTTACAGGCTATGACAAGGGATTAGCTTTTTCTTGAGTGAGATGGGAACCCACTGGAGAGTTCTGAACAGAGGAAAGACACATGCTAGTTTACTTTTTGAAAGGCTTGATCCTGCAGCCATGTTGAAAATAGACATTTCAGGAGTTGTTGAAATAATATAGCTGAGAGATGATGAAGGTGTGGATTAAGGTAGTAGCCATGGAGGTGGTGAAAAGTATTTGAATTCTGGATATATTTTAAAGATAAAGCCACAAAAAGAAAGAGCCAATGGTTTAGATATGGATTATGAGAAGAGTCAAGCATGAAAATAAGTTTTCTTCCTAAGCAGCTAGAGAGATGGTGACACCACTTGCTAAGACAGGAAAGGAGGAGCAGGTTTGGTGAGAATAAAATCAAGAATTTAATTTTAGACATACTAAGATGAGGGGTCTATTGGGCATCCAATTGAAGATACCAAGTAGGTAGCAGACATGTGAGTGTGGAGTTCAGGGGAGAGGTCTGAGGTGGAGATATAAATTTAGGATTCATCGGCACGTAGAGAACATTAAAACCATGATCCTAGATGAAAGCATCAAGAAAGTGAGTCTAGATGGGAAGAGAGAGTCCAAGGATTGCTAATGCCATCTTATATGCTTTTTCTCCATCAAAGACGCCATAGGAGAGAATGTGTTGAACTAAAAAAAAATCTCCAAGGGCTGGCCCAGTGGCGCAGTGGTTAAGTTCGCACACTCCGCTATGGCAGCCTGGGGTTCGCAAGTTCGAAACCCAGGCGTGGATCGACGCACTGCTCATCAAGCCGTGCTGTGGTGGCGTCCCACACACAAAATAGAAGAAAATGGGCACAGATGTTAGCTCAGAGCCAATCTTCCTCAAAAAAAAAAAAAAATTTCCAAAATGGTTTTGTCCAAGATCCTTATTCTGCAATTAGGACATCTAAGCTCCAAGAGATGAAATGACTCATCTAAGGCCACCCAGCTAATGTTGGTAATGTTGAGATGAGAACTCATGATTTCTGATTCCAAGTCTGGTAAATTATATAATTTCAGTTGCCTAGAGAGTGATGGATTCTACAAGCGCCAGAAGGAGAGAGGACGGGTGGTAGAGAGAAAAAATGGAACAGATGCCAACTCACCTCCAGGAAGCCATCATGGCCCTCAGTGGTTGCAAAGAAAGAGATGAGCCAGAATACCCGAGCTCTCATCTTCAGCAGGTCCCTCTCCTTTTCCTGGACTGAACACAAAGAGCTGGGTTCATAGCCTGTGACTAGACAAATGGTGTGCCATGCAAGGCTGAGCACAAAAACAAGTAATTCAAGCCAAAATTTAAAAACACACCCAGTGGTAGGGCCTAACTGAGCTGATCAGAAGCCCTGAGTGTCTGGTTATTTTCCACTTCATGTGTGTAGCCTGAGACACCAGTACTTCTGCTCCCTTTGCAGAAGTAGTAAATTTCTGTCTTTACTAACTTACTAGAAAATTTCTCAAGCGCTCTATTCTAAGTGACCAAATTTAACTAAACAGAGGCTATTTTAAAATTATGACTTGCTTAACTTTGAAGCTAGGTACATTTAACATCCAGCCTTTTATATTTCAACGTCCAGTCTTTTATATTTCACTGAGGTTCCCTTTTCATCTCAGTAAAAACAAGCATTAAAATAACCAAGGACCCTTAGAACTGTTAATGTTAAGGACAGAGTCTGAGTGTTTAAGCATAAAAATAATAGTGAACCAATCCAGCAAATTTCCTTTTTTATAGTTGATGTAATTGGCAACAACTGCCCTCTAGTTTATGGTTATCTCATAATAATTTAGACAAAACTCAGCACATAGTCATGGTCACAAAATTAATCATTTATACCCTAGAAGGAGTTCGTATTAACAGGTTATGTGGTGTCAGTGAAACAAATCACGATAAGTTAGAACTGTTCTGTCCAAAAAGTAGTCACTAGACACATATGGCAATCTAGATTTTAATTACAATAAAATGAAATTAAAAATTCAACTTCTCAGTCACAATAGCCACATTTCAAGTGTTCAACAGCCGCATGTGGCTAGGGGCTACCATGTTAGGCAGTGTAGACACAGAACACTTCCATCTTGGCCAAAGTTTTACGAGGCATGGAATATTATTCAGCCTTAAAAAAGAAGGAAATCCTGTCACATGCTACAACATGGATGAACCTTGAGGAAATTCTGTTAAGTGAAATAAGCCAATCATAAAAAGACAAATACTGTATGATTCCACCTATATGAGGTATCTAAAGAAGTCACACTCGTAGAAATAGAAAGTGACTTGTAGTTGGCAGGGGCTTGGAGGAGGGGGAAATGGGGAGTGGTTATTCACTGGATATGAGTTTCAGTTTTGTCAGATGAAAAAGTTCTAGACATCTGGTGCACAACAATGTGAATATACTTAACACTATGGAACTTGTAAACTTAAAAATGGTTAAGATGGTATATTTTATGCTGTGTGGGTTTTTTTTACTGCAATTTAGAAAAACCTTTTATTGGACAATATTGACAGAACATGAAGGAATACTTCCCTATGGCCTCTCCACACTCCTTTCACACCTCCATAGGAAAAGATGAAGCACTAGGATTCCCAAACTCAACAGCCCACCATTGGATAAGTGCCCTTGATTGGCAGTGCAGAAGAGGCAGAACTGGGCCCCCTTCCTGCCCTACCTCCTTCCTGGGTCTACTTCAAACTTCATGCCAACCCTGCCATCCCCAACAGTGCTGCCCCATGCTTTACTCTCTGATCTACAAGAAAAGGGGAAAGGCAGTAGAGACAGGAAATGACTACCACAGACGTGGCCTACATGTCAGTAGAGACCCTTTCTAGGGCTTTCCAGGGAAGTATGAAAAATAGGCAACGGGACACATCAACTTTTGGATTTACCTTCTCCTCTTTGGTGAGCGGTCCTCACATGCCCCCCCCCTTTCTACTTGCCAAGACTCCTCCTAAATCTGTGGCTTTAACTTTCTTAAGGGAGCAGCCTGTGCTCCAGATCATTCCTCCAGATATTGCTTCCCAAAACTTCTCTGCTCTGAGTCTTATTCCCCCTGCCCTGTGCTTTCTGCTTCCCAAAAGTGATGGATATTTGCTTCTAGAGTGGTATTTTTCAAACATTTTTGACCCATAGAAAGAAATATGTTTTATAACATGAGTATACACACACACACACAAATAATAAAATGTATGAGTGTGTGTGCATATATATATAGAGAGAGAGTAAATAACTGAACAGTTTTGTGAGATAGAACTAATGCTTTCTCTGAAACATGCCCTTGGATATTTTCTATTCATTTTGTTTTATTTCATTTTTATTGGTAAATTGTCGTGTCCCACTAAATTGATCTCCCAATACTTCCTGGAGGGCAGCCACATTATAGAGAGAACTTGTGCTCTTTCCGGCCCCTTTCCCACTTTTTGTCCTCTTCCAGGGAAGACTTTTGTTGTTGTTGTTGAGGAAGATTCACCCTGAGCTAACATCTATTGCAAACCTTTCCTCTTTTTTTTTTTTTTGCTTGAGGGAGCTAACATCTGTGCCAATCTTCCTCTATTTTGTATGTGGGTAGCCGCCACAGCATGGCCACTGACGAGTGGTGTAGGTCCATGCCTGGGAACCGAACCTGGGCCACCAAAGTGGAGTGCAATGAACTTAACCACTGGGCCACGGGGCCAGCACCCAGAGGAGACTTTTAACACGGATTCCTGGGTACTGCTCAGGCCATAGTCTGTAGCACTAGAGCTTTCAAAGTGCATAAGAGTTTCAGTGCATATGGGTGTGATCTATCCTCTCTTGAGCCAGGGTCTGCTTCTAAGTGGGAGGCCTGGCCCTCATATGGCTCTTTCTCTCAATCTCTCTCTCTGAAAAATCTTTCTCCCACACAGAGTCCAGGCCTGAGGCTACAAACCCAGCTCAAGAAGGCCTGGGTGACAGCTTTGGGCATTGTGAGAAAACTCTCTCATACTCCGGGCCTCTTTATTCCTTCTTCCTCCTACACTGGAGGGTGGATTGTGGGCTGTCTCCTTGGGTTTGCTAGAAATGGTAAACTGTAACTTATAGTCAGGGTTTCAGACCAGTGATTTCAAGTCACTGCTCTGTATACCAATCTTGAATAGCTGGACTATAAGGAAAGAGGAGGAGGAGGAGGAAGAGAAGGAAGAAGAAGAGGAAGAAGAAGAAGAAGAGGAGAAACGAAAACATGTAGGAGCTCATTAGAAGACACAGATGCCCTCATTCCACCCTAAACCTACTAAATCTTAGAAAGGCCAGGCTCAGCCACGTGCGTCATTAAAGCTACCCAATTGACACTGACCTTCAGGTAGCTTTGAGAGCTGTTGTTCTAGACTGGTTCTTTTTTGTTGTTGCTAGTGCTGTTGAGCGGATTGCAACTCCTAGTGACCCTGTGTACCGCAGAGCAGAGCACTGCCTGATCCTTTTGCACCCTCTTCGCACCTTCTGGCACTGTATCAGACAATGCTCCACTGCTAGTCACAGGGTTTTCATGGCCAATTTTTTCAGAAGTGGGTGGCCAGGTCCTCCTTCCTGGTCTATCTTAGTCTAGAAGTTCCGCTGAAACCTGTCCACCACGCTGGTATTTGCAATACGGGTGGCATAGCTTTCAGCATCACAGCAACATGCAGCCACCACAATATGACAACCAACAGATGGGTGGTGTGGTTCCCTGACTGGGAAACAAATCTGGGCCCAAGGGCACAAATCTTAATCACTAGGCCACCAGGATTGGTTCTAGGTTGGGGAAAAACGAGTTCTATACCTAAGTTAATCCTGTCATTTGAATTCTTCTTTGGGGTTTGGGATGCAAGCTCCAACTAATCAAAACTTTTTCTTTGCTTCCTCGGTGCATACAGCCCTTTCTGGGATAGAGTTGAAAGACTGGTTTTCAGATAAATAACGAATAATTTTTTAGTGTAATTATGCCCCACACCATACTTGGGACACTATTCACTGTCCAGAATTATTTATTGTTGTTCTGAAATTCAAACTTAACTGGGCATCCTGTATTCAACAACTAGTCAAAGGTGGGAAAACAGTCTCTCAAGGCACATAGGTCAAAATGGGCTGTGTAGTTAGACTGCCCAGGGCTCAGGTCCCAGCTTTGACATCTATCGACTAGATGCTCTTTGACATTTTCTTAGACTTTCTATACCTCAGTTTATTCATCTATAAAATGGGGAAAATAGTATCTAGTTCAGAGGTTCTTACAAGAATTCAGTGAGTTTTGCATATCAAGTACCCAGAACAATGACCAGCAGGTGATAAGCTTCAATTCTTGTTAGCTATTAACATAAGCATTACTAGCATTTCAATCTCACCACCAGTTTATATAGTCACTTGTTAGATTTTGTCAGAATTTGACTTCAGTTCTGAGTCAAATTAACTTAACAAATAAAAGGTGCTCCTGGGTTGATGGCCACCACTGTATAAATGGAGGGATCCCAGCCTCAAGGTAATAAAAATACGTATTTATAGTAACCGAGTTATCTGACTCAAAGGCAAGTCCTCAGTAGTGAGGATGTCAAGAAATGCCGTGGGGCGGTGAGGGGTGGGGTGTGGAATCTGATATCCCATTTAACTTTGCCTTTACTAGATGCAAACCCCATGGTATTTTCAGTACTTCCCTTCCAAGCTGGAAGGGTTTAATTATTTAAAAATTCCCAGAATCGTCTGTCCTTGCCGCAGATAAGGAGCTGTTGTCATCACAGTATGTGTGTTTACATCGCACCGCGCTCTGAGGCAGCTGGGGCCAGTGATGCCTGACCTACAGCTGTGTTGGCACTGGCTTCCGTGGGAAGGCTTGGCCATGGTAGAACCCCCCTCACTTCCCTGAATTCATCCAAGTGAATTCATTCCTGATAACCCCTGTCCTTCAGTTTGCAGAAAACAATACTAGAATTTGCTGTTACGCCTCTGGAGACTGTGGTCCATTGTCTCCCCATTCTTCCAGTTCTGTATTCATGGACTCCAAGTATCATTTATTTATGTCAACAGCTGTCTCCTTACCAACAGTGGTGCATGGTTGGAACAGCTCACACCTACGCTTTCCAGCATTTTTAACAACAATCTAATCTGAGGCACAGTTGAACCCTTGGTTTGCTTTCCTGGCATCAATATTTATGGGATCATGTTTCTTCTTCTATAAATAGGAGAATTCCCATAGAGTTGTCTCCCTTCTCTCTGTCTTGGACTCACATGTGTACATATGCATAATACACGCACACACATACACACACATACACTAATGGAAAGAACAGATCTCAGCTAGGATCTGAACAAAATCATGACTCAAAAAGAACTGATTGTTTTACACCCAGAGGACCTGTAAAATCTTGTTTTTATTTCACCTCTTATTTTATAAGTCTTTGGTAACATTTTCATTGAGCTCTGTCTTTGCATAGGAAACTTTGGGCCATCTGCCTTTGAGAAGAGTTTCTTTGTGTTCCTTTAAGTAGACAGAAATAGTAGAGAAGACAGGTGGAAAGACAGGTGGGGGAGAGAAAAGATAACCAATTTCATATCTGGAAAACTGTTTGGAGATTTGGTAAATTTTCTGGGCTAGACAAACTTTTTCTGGAAGGACTATAATTTAAAGTTATTTAAAATCTCAATGAGTGTCTATAAATATGTGTGCACAGTAAAATTTTAAACATATATTTTGTATTTTAGCTTGTTTTTAGTATGTTTATCTTGTATAAACCTAGTAGAAAGAGACCCAGATGAATTAGACCCTGACCCCAGGTTTGTCTCTTGTCTGTTAGATCTTGAAAAAGTTAAAAAAAAAAAAGCCTCAACGGACTCAGTTTCCTCCTATATAAAATGAGTGATAAAATAAGGTGAGCTCAGATCCATTCACATTCAGATTCTATTATTATATGCCCATTTCCCAGTTTCTATTTATAGACTATTTATTTAATTGTTCTTTTCATTAATGTCTGTCCATCTTCAAATCTAAGCCTGGAAAGATTAAAGGGAAAGATTTTACCGGGCTTTGTTTCTACTTTCTTTTCAAAGTGGTTATTACAATTCTTGAGCCTTCTTTGAGATGGGTTGAGGACCTAAGAAAAGTCCTTGGGTTGGGAAGAGAGAGATGATTTTTAAGAATTCTGGAATTATAAGGCTGAGAGAGACAAAGGAAATTACTTAGCTCAGTCTTCCCTGCCCCGGGACACTTTACCAATCTGCTAAACTTTAATCTGTTCACCAACTGTACTTTGAGAGCCTCCTATTTCCCGGGCACCGTGCCCAGCACTGGCTGTTCACAACATAGTCACGCAGGGTGTTCGTGCTTTGCAGCTCCATCCACAAGGAAAAACTCCAAAAGCAGTGACCCAGCCCCGCTTTTGAAAACAACTGCTGGGTTGCTGGGGTCTCTTTGTTCCAGGGTCCCTATTTAAACCCTCTGATGTTTCAATGAATGGCTCTCCCTGCAGAGCCCAGATTGTGACCCTACCTCCTCGTCTGACCCTTTTTGATCCAAGAATTGAGACACATTTTTTACAAGCCTGTGTGTCCTTTGCCACCCATTGGAACTTCAGCTCGAGAGCATTTCTCCCGTTGCAGGTGCTGTCAGCCTAGCCCAGCTGTGTGCTCCTTCCTAACAAGGACTCTGGCTTTTTTTAAGTCCATTTGGTCTGTGCTTTGTATCTCACATGCAGGTGGGATACAAGGATGGTTTGTTGTTCTTAGCGCAACGCCTAATACTTCTCAATTCCGTTGTAAAAAACCTGACTGCCAGCTTCACGGGTTGGCTCTATTCCAACCCCTTGTAACTAAACATTTTCTCCTGTCACTCTTGGTGAAGCAGAAGTTACCACCAAGTTGTTAAAGCATGATTAATGGCATTCCAGAGAAGGTGCCAAGCTCTTTCTTCCAGCCAAGCCTTCAGATTAGCAATGGGGACCCAGCCTTCCTGGAATCCCCAGGTCAGGCTTATTTCTCATATTCCGCACTTGACTTTGCTTACATAGAGTGGGTAAACCCCAGAGAATTTGAGCTTCCTGTTAGATTGTTCACTTGAGAAAGTACCTGAATACCACTTGTGGGAGGTGATAATTACATAAAAAGAAGAAATAAGAATAATTCTTTCAAATTTACAAAATGCTTTCATATGTATTGATTTGATTATTTTGGCAATCTTGTAAATTAAGTGGGAATTATTTCCGTTTCACACTTGGGAAAATGAGAAGGGTAAGCCTAAATCTTAAATAAAAAAAGTTTATCGACTACTTCCCTGAATTTCTCTCCCAAAAGAATCTAATACTTCTCCTGGACTCTGGGCCGGTTCGTTTTGTTGTTTGGGGCGTGATTTTAATAAAGTCATGATTGTTACTTTGATCTCCATCTGAGTTCCTTACAAATAAGCTCTCTTTGGTAAGGAAAAAGAAGGATATATATTGCAAAGCTATCCTCCTAACAAATGTGAGTGTCATCAATGTCTAAAGATACTCAGTAGTCTAGTGATGAAAACACAATTCATCAGGCCCACTGGGAAGAAGCTACAGAAACAGGCTGTGTGGGGTCTTCATACGTGAGCAGTCGGATTAAAGACGTTACAAACTTTTCTTGGATGATCTATTTTTAAGTAAGACTAAAACAGATATCTGACTTCTCATTCAATACTTATCCTGAAAACCTTAATGGTTTCAGATCTACCAAAAAACACTCATTCTTTAAGTTTCCCTATGCGTATTAACAGTGTCTTCATCACAATTTCCTAAAAAGTAAAGGCAAGTTTTTCAATCATATTCACCAAATGATTCTTCTAGAAATAGAACCAGTTGCCTGGCATTCCACCCATCCTGCAAATGTCACGTCAATCCATACTCGGAAAACTTCCAGGCTCCATGCTATGTCAAACTTGTTATCGTGGCAAACTTGTTATTTGGACCCCTACAATCTGCCCTCAGACATTCCTTCTATTAAGCTTCCTCTTGTGTATCCTTAATTCCAGGCGAACCAGGATCTTTCTAGAGTGAAAGTGCTGCTTCAGAAGGCTTATACATTTTGCTTTTCATAGGGATGGCCAAACTGCCCTTCTAATCTGTACTTGTTTACACTCCCTGGTAAGGCGTAGAAATTCTGTTATATCACACTGGCCCAACATCTTTTTAATGTTTGCCAAACTGATAAGCAAAATTTTATCTAATTGTTTTAATTTTCATGTCTTTAAGCATTTTTTCAGATGTTTATTGGCCATTTGTATTTTTTTCTGGCTTGACTGTTTAAGTCATTATTCTAAGTTTTTCTATTGGAATGTTCATATTTTCTTAAGGACTGCTTCTTAGGAGCTCTTTGTATAGTATGGATATCAGATCTTGTCTGCTACTTGTGTTATAAATATTTGCTTATCATTTGTCTTTGGTCTTTCAACTTTTTATGTTGTCTTGTTCTACATAAAAGTTCAAAATGTAAGTGAAATTGTGCCCGTTAATCTTTTCCATTATAGATTTTAAACTTGAGGTCATGCTAAGAATTTTTGTCTATAATTATAAAAATATTCTGTATTTTCTTCTAACACTTCTTGAGGTTTTTTAAAAATCCATCTAAATCTTCAGTCCTTCTGGAGTTATTTTAGGTTTGAGTATGAAGTAGGGGTTTACTTTCATTTTCCTCCAAATGAATAACCAGTTATCCTAACTACGTTTCTTGGCTAAAAGATTCTTTATGAATACCACCCCGATAATTCTTTATCAATTTTAAAGGCCAACTTGTCATATAATAAAATTCTGACTTATATTTTAATTCTACTGCTATCTGTGTCTTTTCTTTTACTAGTTAGTTGCGTAATCGATATCTTGGTCAACAACATAGAAAAGTGTTATATGCCTAAGAAATATATCGTTAAGTTTCTTACTAAAAATAATAAGCCTGATTCTCTGGGAGATTAAGTGTAGGAAAGTCTTCAAGCAAAATTAGGCTGAAGTACAAACACAAGTATGAAAGGTTTTCATGGAAAATATAATCTGCTTAATACAAATTCTCTTCACCCAAAACTTTGCAGGTGTGAATCTGTTCCATTGTGACAAGCTGTCCCAACACCACAAATTTATAGTAAACGCCTGCTTTTAGCCCTAAACAATAAAGGAACTCTGTGATCAGATTTTTAAAATTTTGAGAAAGAAGCAAATGATAAGAAAATTACCTTAAAGACTTTATTTTAAAAGATTGTATTTAAAACAGAACCAAAAAACTAGAGTTTCCAAGATCTCTGTGCCTCTGGAGATTAAAAACTGACTTTTGTGCTGAGACCCAGAGACGCCATGAAGACCTGATAACCCTCATCAACGAGATTAAACTCTATTTTGCACAGTTTTAGGGCTACATACTTCATTGCTCTTCGCCTCTTTGCATTTTATTTATTCAACTGACTGCACACAGGGAATTTACCATAACTCTGTGAAACGCCAGGGCGCTGTCACACAATAATTCTCATGGACTTTCATCCTCAACATGTCAGAGCCCAGATTTTCATCTGCCATTGAGCAGGCGCCTCTATGAGAGTACCTGTGGCTTGTCGGGGACAGAGTGTGGTAAGAGGGCCTCCCCTCCCAGCTGGTTTTGTGTACTACAGTTGTGGAACTCAGCAAGGCTGGAACCAACCGTGCATGTGAGAGTGTATGTTTCTGGCCATGATGCTATATACCTTGGCACTATCCCTCCAGGTTTCTAGATTATTTTCACAGCTATTAAGACCGCATATCTATCCTGTCCAGAACCGTGGAGAACTTGTCATCCTGTGAGCACTTCTCTGCTCAGACACAATCCAGGAGAATCCCTGATGTGTTTGGGAACATGGTTTCCCTTTCTCTGTAGCTATGGGTGTCCCCTGCCAAAAAACTTTAGAAAGAAAACAAGGCAGGAGATTTTGAAAGTGCAAATACATATCTTTAGATTGGGTAGAACATAGTTTCGTAAGGTGTGGCCTTAAGCAAAACAGAGAATTCAGTGACATTTGTCCTGGGGATGCCGCTCGTCCACTTTCTGAGTCTTTCACCCTTGTGACACGCACCCCTACCACTGTTATGCCCTTTAATCCCCAGTACCCTCTTGCTCCTTCCGGTTCATACTTGCTCCCAACGAAAGTGCTAAAATCAGTCACTTATACCCCACTTTGAATGAATGTGTTCATTTATCTTTTCTAAGAGGATATTTGCATTCTTCTAATTGTGGAATGAATGATATCAAAGGGTATATGGATATAAACGTATGATGCTCCCTTTCCCCTCAGCACAACAAAAGATAAACACTGTAATGGGGACCCTGCCTTGTTCTTTAAAAAATTAAAGAAATTTACGGTCTTTTTAGAGAAGCAAGACACACATGTCAGCAACAATTCACATCAGCTTGTGGCTGTGCACAAAATAGGAGTGTTTGCAACTCGAGCTGCTAAAACTGAACGTACACTCCCATTTTAAATCTTAACGCTTAGTTCTACTGTTTTGCAAATTAAGTAACTAGAGCAAGAAAAGCTAAATAATTTGCTCCAAGTTATACTATTTGTTAAGAGTGGAAGGAAGTACTACGTGGTCATTGTTGTAAAATTGTTTTTAATATTGGTTATGATTGGATAATTACTAGTGGTTTTATTATTGAAAATAAGAATATAACAAAAGGCTTGTTCTAATATTCTGATAAATTTTAGAATGTATTTTTACCTATTTTTGTTACCTGTCTTATATCTATGATTTCCAGCCTATATGTGTAACTATCAGCTTTAGTTTGATGGGTATGGCCATCAAAAAGACAAAGTTATCATTTCTCCACTCCTCTCCCACCTCGACCTTCTTTCCAAACCTCCTTCAATCACTTTCCATCATGGAGTCTCTGGCATGGGTGGATTACATAGGATATCAGGTTTACATAAGTGGGTTTTTCATGAAAAAGAAAAAAATGGAAAAGAAAAATTAAGAATTTTCAAGGCCTGTCAGTCAGAAAATACAGTGTCGCTTTATATTTATTTGGGGCAAGGAGCAGAGGAGATGGTTTTCAGGGCCAATTTTTGGATTTTTCAGAGTCTAAGGAGGGAGTTAAACTGGGAAGTACTTCCCAGACATATACTGGTTCAGTCAAAGCTTAAATGAATTCATCCTAAAGTGAAAGTAAATTTAATCCTCTCAAGAATATTTTTATTTTAAGAGATTGCTAAGGCTAATATATTACTAATTAGTGGAAACCTTGAGAAGATATTTTTAACAAGTATCCTTGGTGGAGCCTTCATTATTTCAGTCACTCTGCCTCCCAGGCACACCCGAAGAATAGGGGGTACTGTGTTATGATCCATAGAGAGAACAGTGAGCTTTGAGTCAGAAAACCTGGAGTTTGAGACTCAGCGAATCACCTCAATTTATATAGTTACCAAGAGGCTGACCTCTGTTGTCACTGCTCGTTGCTTTTTCCACTCTCTGTTCCTTTATTTAATCTTCTTCAGAAAATAGAATATTGAAATCAGAGTTTTCCCCATGTGAAGGGGAAAACATATCCACTTAACAGGTAGTACTGGTGATAGTAATACACTTTCTAAGGAATCAAATCATAGTTATTGGGCTTACCTGGTGATTCCCCTCTTCACATCACAGCCCGAGGGAGCCCTTCCTCCAGTGTACTTGTGGCTCAATCGCTTCTTACGCTGCTTGGAAAGACGATTTTAGTATCTGAACCAGGGCAGCTCACTGGCACGCATACAGTCCACTGATTGATGAGCAACTCTGGTGCACGTCGCTGCCCTTGCAGCAGACAAGCCCAGGACACACCCCCTTCAAGAAGGAAAAGAGAAATATTTTTCTGCTGACTCTCCCTCACCCTCGAGTCAATATCAGGCCTGGTAAGAGGAAGGAGCGCAGAGACCAAGTCCTAACGATTCTTCCAGCAAACAGAGACGAATTGCTGAAATCGCAGAAGGGAAATGGGAGAACAGTGCTCTAGAGGAATGCGGAACACTTCTGTCCTAGATCAGTTTGCTACAAAATGCCACTCTGTCAGGCTTTCGTGTCCAGCCTCTGGACATCCGGGGTCATACCCCATAAATCGGAAGGAATGCATCCCTTCATTCGTAACTCCAGTTGGGAGAGTGGGAGGTAATTCCAGTGGAGTGGGGGTAGGGGTAGGTATTATTTTTCCTTTTCCAACTTTCTCACTTAAGTCTGAAGAATCAACTTGCTACTTTCCCAAAGGAACCTCGGACTTCTGAGTGGGATAACGTGGAAAGGGGGACGGCAAAAGAGAGCAATGATGTGTGTGCCAAGGGTGAATGTTTTCAGTATGTACTTTGTCCTTAGAAAACCTAAAGCTAAACCTTATTAATTTCTTTAATAAAGGTTTCTTTCCTTTCCAAGGAGTCACTCAACTTGAAAACTAACACTCCATATTTACAAATGACTTGAGGTGGCTTACAATGCTAATGCATAAAATAAAATGATATTAGAACAGAAATTCTTTTTTCTATTTCTTTAATTCTATGAGAACTATAAAAATTCTGTATAAACTACACGAATTATAAAAAGAGAAGCTGTAAAAGAAGAGAGTCAATGAAGAAATAGAATGCAAATAGAAACCTACGAAGTATCTACACTGTTTTGTAAATTTGAAACTTAACTCTGAGACAGAGCTTCCTAGCAGTCAAAGAAAAGGGGAGGCTACTCAGGCCCATTGTTCTTATTGTCAGAAAAGAGGAAGCATCCATCTTCTCAGCAAGAATAAAATGGTCTTTGGAGCACTAAATTCTAATAGAAATATCTTTTTTAGAGTGAATAATATTCCCAATAACACTGGAGCCCATAATTTCATGTTGAAGACCTTTAGTGCCAAGCATGTCTAAATACAATGTGACCCTCTTATTTCCAACACCAGCTGGACCAATTGGTCCATATCATAACTCTTCATGATCATGTCTGGATCTGGTCCAATGGGAAAATTGTCAAGAGAATGAGGCCTTTCTGACAACCCCCAATTATCCAAGGGCATCAATTACTGCTCCTTTGTCCCCTACCAGCCTGGGCAGAATAGAGCTGATCTCATAATTTGGCCAACTTAATTCTATTCTCCTCATGTGTCATTTCTGCAAAGTTTTGACTGTTTTCAGAATCTATCAATTGTAAGTGGAGACCAAATTTCCATTCAATACAGAGTCAAGGACTTCTAGAAATATATACTCTCACTTGGTTGATCCAATGTCTGATGTCCTAGGAGTAGATGCTGTCTTCTCAGTTCAGTGCTGCCCTTTTCCTACTGTCTGTATTAAAATGCAAGTGCATGTAGGTGCAGATAAGCCACCCTAGTGGGAATGTGTTTATAAAATGAGACTAATAATCTACAAATTTTTTGTTGCTGATGGTGCCATCAAGTTGACTTCAACTCCTAGTGACCCTGTGTACAGCATGGAGGAACACTGCCAGTATTTTTGCACCATCCTCTCACCTTCCCGCACTGTATCAGACAATGCTCTGCTGCTATTCACAGGGTTTTCATGGCCAATTTTTTGGAAGTAGGTGGCCAGGTCCTTTTACTACTCTATCTAGTCTGGAAGCTCTGCTGAAATCTGTCCACCATGGGTGACCCTGTTGGTATTTGAAATCCTGGTGGCATAGCTTTCAGCATCACAGCGACATACAGCCACCACAGTCTGACACTGAAGAGATGGGTGCTGTGGTTCCCTGATTGTGAAGCAAACCCGGGCCATGGTAGCAGTGATAGCGCCAAATCTTAACCATCAGGGTGGCTAGAATGTACTAATTGCTTAGGAGTAATTGGTTGGGGGTGAGGAGGAGGAGGAGTAAGGAAGCAGTGGAAGGGCATACAAAATGGCCAATCAGTGTGGAACTTCATGTGGTAAGGGCTTGAAGGTCAAATGGAAGCTCCACTACTCACCTCCAGTTCACTGTGTCTTGAAGCCCAGCAACTTCCTAGGTACTGGCGTATGGCCCTCAGAGCCAAAGGGATCCCTACAGTTTCTTCTTAGATCAAAAACACTTTAGCAGATACTAGAAAATTAGGCAACAAGTAGACATCCATGATTTCATGAGAATATTGGTTTTGGGGAAAATCTGAATCCAAACAAATGGACGAATTTCATAATTCATTAATTCCATATTTAACAGAAGGAGATCATAGTATGCCCAATATTTAGGTTGTTTCACAAATAGGGTGTGCTTTTGAATTACTGATGACTCACCAATAAGCCACTTACTCACCCCTTCTAGTTCCCTCCTAATAATCTGTTAAAGCATGTATGCTGAATTCCTCAATACTTCCTGGTTAGGTTGTGGAGCTCCCAGGCCCTGCACAGGACAGAGAGCAAAAGGAAGCAGCATGCATTTGAGCACTGGGGCTGCACTGTGACATATCATTGTTATGAGCCCCAGAAAAGATAACCTTCTGGAAGGCAGAGCTAAGGAAGTATTGCTCCTACAGTGTGATCGTAGTGTTCCTTCTGCCACAAAATCTCACACTAACTCACCTATGAAGCAGGAACAAGGAGTTCACCACAGTGTATGAAGGCAGCTAAACAAATGTGTTTTGGTCCATCTGGTCTACTTTACATTTCTTTCTCTGGTGATCTTGATCACAGAGCTTCCTTGGCTTGGCCAGGCCCAGGATCCTACAAACGCCAGAAGAAGAACAAGAAGGAAGATCTAGGGCTGAGGAAGAGCTCAAGCCTTCTAATTTCATCTGTTTGTTTGTGTTGGTTTCATGAACAGTCTGATGGCTCAATTTCCCAGCAAAAGAGCAGAGTCACATGAATAAACAGCAACAAACCTGAGGTCCCGGAGAAAGGAACTGGCAAACATGATGATGTTATTGGAACTAGTATCTAAACCTTATCACGTCACCAAACTTTCCCTGAGCAGCTCCAGGGTGTGAGGCAGTATCTGAATTAGACAGATCAGCGGGAGCAGCTGGGGAGGACATGATCCCACCCAGAGCAGATAGACCCTGGATGGCAGTGTCCATCCATCAGAAGTGCTGGACATTCTTTGAACTCCGAAGAAGCTCAGATCCCACCTTGAATGATTTGGGGATTCAAGGGTGTGATCAGCCCTGGGCTGTTTCAGGTGGCTTTAAAGATTTTATTTATTTATTTATTTATTTCCCCCAAAGCCCCAGTAGATAGTTGTATGTCATAGCTGCACATTCTTCCAGTTGCTGTATGTGGGACACGGCCTTAGCAAGGCCGGAGAAGTGGTGCGTTGGTGCGCGCCTGGGATCCGAACCCAGGCCACCAGCAGCGGAGCGCACGCACCTAACCGCCAAGCCACGGGGCCGGCCCTCAGGTGACTTTATTCCAGCATTGTGAAGTGGCTAAATGCAATAAAAAATATTTAAGGAATAATTTAAAATAAACCTGAAAGGAGGAATAAAGAGGGGGAGAGTTGAGTGCAAAATGTAAATTATAGTGAGGTTTTCCTAATATGATAAGACAATCAAAACCAATGTAATCTCTTAACTCTCAGAACTAGGACTTGAAAGAGAGGTGGGTGGGAATTATTGGACTATTTGAGGACAAAGCTTGGTCCATGTGACTCATGAGAAACTGTTTTGGGTGGGGGCAGTGGCATTGCATAATAATCGTATTGCGATTTAGCATTAAAATAAAGGACATTCAAATAAACAAAGGGACAGTTCACAGAAGTGTAGGCAATCTTTTCCTACCCATATCAGAGACAAGTGTAACAATCTATGAGCAGGGGAGCAAATTAGAGGACGAGATGAACCATGAAGCACTTAGAATCAGCTCACATTTACTGAGCACTTAAGTTCCAAGTACCGTTCTGAGCAGTTTCCATGTGCTCCCAGCAACCTGTGAGGCAGTTACCACTCATCCCCATTTTATAGATGAGGAAATCGAGGGACAGAACAGTTAAGTAAACGGTGGGCCAGGGCACCAACTGCCTTCAAAGTCTGTTTTCTTAACCTATACTCTACTGCTTCTCAAAGACAATGACGTGGGCGAATAGAAGGATCCAACCCTTGCAAAATAACCAAAGAAAAGGCAAAGCCAAGGTTATGTCTCTGGCACTAACGAGACTGCATTCTTATCATCCGATCCTTCCGTAATAAACTGGAGAGCCACCGAAGCCCTACGGGATCCATATTTCTGTTTCATTCAACAAGTAAACTTCAGGCATCACTAAATTCAAGGCCCTGGGTAAATTGAACAGATCCAGGCAAGATTCCGTCCATTGCCTTTAATCAATTCAGAAAGTACAGTATATGAATATCAGAGATGACACTGAGAAAAGAAAGATATGGGCTATAAAAGTAATGAGCTTTTTTGGTTTTTCTCTCACTCTGCCTGTCTTTAAAATAAGAATTATACAGAACCAAGCAGCCCACCTCTCATGCTCAGCAGATGCTCCTAGGGTCCCACAGAAGGCACAACCACAAGCACCGAAGCACATCTCCTGTGTTCATTTGATGTGTAGGAATTCACACTGGATCAGGGCAGCCTCAGTAGGGAAGTTTAACCTGACACAGTTTACAAGAATCCTGCTTTTACTATGCAGGTTAGAGTCCCAGACCCTTAATAGCAAGACATATTTCTGCACTGACCTAAAGCAGCAGAGAAAAGTAACACAAACAAGGCTTCTGGAGAACAGTCACGGATCTGCTGGGTTAGAGGCTAAAACCCAACAGACTGCCACTCGGTGCCCCAAGGGTGCATTCCTGTGGATGACAAGCTCTTCTAGAACAAAATAAATCTGATTCCATCCCTGGGCACTTTGACTTTGTGGCTGTTCTCAACTTCCTCCTGAGGACAAACATCTGAAGAAGATGTGGCCTGAGATTAAGACATTCTTTTTTGCTTAAGTGTTGTTTCTGTTGAGTAAACTGCAAATTGACCCCAAGGCTGCAGAATATCCTTTAAGCAAAGGGAGACATCTAGTGGCCAAAATTCACAATGTGGAGGAGGCCACCTGTTTACAAAATCACTGTAGGTGCAATGATTTAGTTGCTGTGAGGGTGCACTGGAGGACTTGGCAGGGAGAGGGGAGAAAGAGGGAGTGGTCTAAACGAGGTAACCTCTGAGACCCTGAACTACTTCATCCAGATGTTTGGTAGGGCTTCTACCTGCTGCAGAGTTCATTTATTCATTCAACAAGCATTCATATTAACTGTCTACTAGGTGCAAGACCCTGTGCTAGGCCTTGGGGACCTCATAATCTATAACACAGCCTTCAAGGATCCTATTGCTTAATAGAAAGACTAGGCCACCAACAATCAGTTGAAATCATTGTGATAAGGGCTGACCACACCATGGTATGGCAGCCCATAGAGAAGGCGCTTCGATGAATCTTTGAGGCTGAGAGGAAGAGATGTCTAAACCGCTTGTCTCAAGCCGGCACCCTCTTGGGCCCATCTGGCCTGCAGATGTGTTTCGCTTGGCCCATGCAATGTTTTTCAAACTTTGAAATAGTTGCTAACATTTAAACATCAGGCGATTTCACATGAAAGTCCAGATTTTGACTTCTTTTGAAAAATGGGAAGATCTGGCAACACTATTTCCATATTCCTGCAGGGTGATATTAAACTGAGGTGGGCAGAGGTTGTCAGCCTTTTTTTTTTTTTTTTCTTAACAGCCAAGAATTTACTTATTTCAGTGAATTTTGGGTAGATTTCACATGAACAGGGTACAAAACTCAAAATTACAAAAATATGTTCATCGAAAAATTCCTCCTACTGCCCTTGTTCTACAGCCAATAAATCATCACCGACAAAGCTGCCCACTGTTCCCAGTTAGAGATTGGATAAATACATATCTTTCTCTCACACCTTACACTAAAATTAATTTCATCTGGATTGAAAATTTTAAAACAAAATACGAAACTATAAAGATACTAAAAAAAATGCAAGGGAGTTGTTGCTGTTGCACTCTAAATAATTTGTTGATTTAATAACAAAGGCCTTTCTAAATAAGAGCATAACCCAGACATCAGAAAAAGAAAAAACTGGTATTTGACTACAAAAAAAAGGGAAAAAAAATTCTTCACGGCAAAAAATACAATGAACGGCATCTAAATATAAATAATTACCTGGGGCCGGCCTCGTGGCTTAACGGTTAAGTGCATGCACTCTGCTGCTGGCGGCCCAGGTTCGGATCCCAGGCGCACACTGATGCACCGCTTCTCAGGCCATGCTGAGGTCGCGTCCCACGTACAGCAAATAGAAGGATTTGTATCTATAACATACAGCTATCTACTGCGGCTTTGGGGGAAAGAATAAATAAATAAAACATTTAAAATAAATAAATAAATAATTACCTGGAAAAATATTTTCAATTTATATCATAAATGACTTCTTGAATATGTAAACAGTTCTTGTAAATCAATAAGAAAAAGACACAACTGTTGAAATAACTTTCTAGGCCCAAGATGGAGCTGCCCCTGCACGGGGTGCCACATCAGCAACTGAAAATTAGATATTTTCATGTCCCTGTAAATGTTCCCTTGACCAGAAATGCAGTATATCCGGTCAGCCAATCCCCAAATGCCAAGCTAACCCTGGGCTCTATACTTACTTCCTTGTTACTTCTCACCCCAGGCAAGGTGGAGTATGTGATCCTAGCCCATCAGATATTTTATATTTGTCTCTTCCTTGTTCTTTATCCCATAGAAGCTTCCTGCCTTCTGCCCCATTTTGCAGTTCTCCAAATAGAAATTGATCACTTCATGAAGTGTTAAATGAAGTTTATTTGTATGACCTAAATTGTCTTCTTTCGTCATTTTTTAACACAACCAAAGAGACACATGGACAAACGGATATTAATAAGCAAGAAAAAACAGATAAAAATAGTTCTGAAATATGTGAAAAACAAGGAAAATTCTAATAATAACTTGAAACATGAAGAATAAAACATTGATAAAATACTATTTTTCACGTCTCAATTGGCAAAGATTAAAAGTGTTGATACTATTGCGGCTGGTGGGCAGAAACAGGCCGTCTTGTATATAGCTAGTGAGAGCATAAATCAGTGTCTCTATCAAATTTTTAAATGTATATATCCATTGACCTAGCAATTCTATTTTCTAGAAATATACCCTACAGATATACTTGCTCTTGTGCAAAATGATATCCATACAAATATATCCAATGCAGAATTATTTGTAATATGTGAAGATTGGAAGCAACATAAAAGTCCATCAATAGGTGTGGGGGATTGCATTTGTTTAAAATACGTTTTCTGCACAAAACACAAACCTTTTTTGTTTTACGTAATTGAAATTCTGAAATTGTTACTACCATGTAACTTGCCTTAAGCTGACTAAGAGGGAAATTGGTGCCAAGAGTGGGGCAAAAGCTTCCATAAGAGAAACCTGAAAATATGTGGTGTGTGTTTGTGGTCTGACTGATGGGCAGCAAGAAAACTGTTATAGGAGACTAGAATGGAAGCGATCTATGCAACACAGTAAAACAGTTATGAGAACTTGGATGGCAGATAATATGCTGAACAAGCTTGTGGCTTTGGGCAGAGAAGTTAGAATTCCTTTTAGCACAACTAGTGGCTCTCTTGACAGTGCAACTCTCTTAAAAACATGGTTGACTTTTTATCTATTTCTTTCCAATTAACTTTATGTGCCAATAGCTATGTTCCCAATTCTTTTCCAGGCAGGTACCTTGAGTGTATCAGGCTTCGGTGGGAGAGCCACACCTTTGGTCTCTTTTCCCTGAGCAATTTTGACCAAATGAAAGGATTTACTTAGAACCACTTTAATCATTCCAGATATTTAAGCAAAAGGTTTTGGTGGTCATACCCTTGACTTGCTCCTTGTCATGAGGCTTAGTTGTAATTGGCCTTGATCACTCAAAGGCTACCTTGGTTTTATATTTTACTAATTAGAGGCAGGAATTAGTTGCATCTTCTGTCTGGCAGGTTCTCAAATTTTTGTTCTTATTTTTTTCCCTTTCACTCCTACTTGAGAACTAGCCATTTTTCCTTGGAATACATAGTCTAAACTAGCTGATAGCAACTTAAGCATGCTAGTAACTGTTTTTTCAGTTATCCACCCATTTGTTCCAACACCATTGACTGAATAATCTGTCTTTTCCTCGTTGATTTGAGATGTCATCTTTATCAAATATTCAATTCCCATGTTTCTTTGGGTCTATTTATGGACTTTGTATTCTTTTCATTCATCTGTGTCTACTCAAGCACCAGCTCAACACTATTTGCTGAAGCTTCATAATACATTTTCATATCTAATATAATAATTCTTCCTCATCATTCTTCCTTCTAAGAATTTTTCTTTCCATTGTCATTTAATAATTTTTCCATATAAACTTTAGAATCAGCTTGTCTGGTTCTCCCCACACACACAAACGCCCCAAAAAATGTATTGATATATTTTTTGAGATTGAGTTAAATGTATAGACAAATTTGGGGATAATTAATGTCTTTTGAATGTTGAGTTCCCCTAAGAATATGGCTTGGTTTTTGACTTGTTCAAATAAAATATTAAAGAGTAATCCTAACAAATATACAAGACCAATATGACAAAATCTTTCTAAATCTACTAAACAACACAAGAGAAGATTCCTCAGTTACATTCCAAGGCTTGCGGGGTGTGACTGCATGCTCACGTGTATCATTAAAATACAAAACAAAATTAAACCTCATGTTGAGAAAAATTTCCACTCCGGATGATGTTCCATTGCAAGTTTACCATGCAATTGCAAAGAGGAGCTTCTGGGACAAATGGACAAAAGAAACACCTTTAAAGAGGAGTGAATTTCTTTTATAAAGAAACGGGAGGGAGCTGGCCGTTTCTTAGCGGCCGTGGCTTAGCGGTTAAGTGCACGCGCTCCGCTACTGGCAGCCGGGGTTCGGATCCCGGGTGAGCACCGAGGTGCTGCTTGTCCAGCCATGCTGAGACTGAGTCCCACATACAGCAACTAGAAGGATGTGCAACTATGACATACAACTATCTACTGGGGCTTTGGGGAGAAAAAGGGGACAAAAAAGGAGGAGGATTGGCAATAGATGTTAGCTCAGAGCTGGTCTTCCTCAGCAAAAACAGGAGGATTAGCATGGATGTTAGCTCAGGGCTGATCTTCCTCACAAAAAGAAAAAAGAAAAGAGAGGGAGGAAAGAAGACAGGGAGACAAATAGAATACATGCATTTTTGCACTGGTTGTTCTGCTGAGGCTACTTACAATTGTTGCTGCCCCTCTTTATGGCCTGAAATTTAAACAGGGTCAGAGCACGCGCAATTGTCAATCTATCTGGTTATCCATTTTCCTTCCCTCTCCTTTCCACCTCTTCCTCACTTTGGCAGTCACTCTCCCTTGTAAGGGCCTGGTAGGGGCAGGGTACTGCAAGTGATGAGTAAGAAAATCCAAACTAAGAAACTTGGAGTCTAACTTCTGTAAGGTATAATATTATCCACGTGTTATTAACTGTTAAAAGTTTTACTGTTCTATCAAGTAAAACTTTTAACAGTGGGCATACATATGTATTCTTAGGTTATAGATTTTTGATTGTGCAGCATAGTCTTCCCCACACATAGCCCAGAACTTCCAGACTAACCATATAAAGTGTTGACAAGGATGCTGAGCAGCTAGAACACTCATACATTGTTGGTAGAGATGTAAAATGATACAACCACTTTAGAAAGCAGCTTGGAAATTTCTTATAAAATTAGATATACACTTACCATGTGACCTAACAATCACACTTCTAGATATTTACCCAAGGGAAATGAAAATAGGGTATCCACACGAAGAGTTGTATGCAATGTTCATAGCAGCTTTAGTCATAATAGCCCAAATCTGGAAACAATCCAAATGTCCATCAGTAGGTAAAGGGACAAATAAATTCAGATATAGCCATACAATGGAATACTACTTAGAAGATACATAACACTTTTAGCAAGCCACTTGGACCTGAAAGATATAACTAGGATGGCTCTGTGGAAGGACAACGCTGTACAAATGCAAGGTATTATTTTCCTTGGTTTTAGTCTGTACTCTTCCTAACAATCTCCATCACTCATTGCCTACATTGGATTATAGTGCCTCAGTGCCTGTTTTAGTGAGATAGAACTGAGAACCTCAGTTCTATTCAACAAGTGTACACTGAGAGCCTCTACGCATGGAGCCCAGCACTATGCCACGTACTGCCAGAGACACAATAAGAAGTACACCAGGTCCCGAAAGTAAGGAGCTGACAATTTTGCATGGGAAACAGCACTAAGGCATAAAAATAATTGAGAACAATATCAGACATTACAATAAACATTTCCAATGCCTATTTCCTGCTTACATTCAATAAAAGCAACAAGAAGAAAAATAACCACAATAACTTAAGATTTTTTTGTGTGTGTGAGGAAGATCAGCCCTGAGCTAACCATCCATGCCAATCCTCCCCTTTTTGCTGAGGAAGACCAATTCTGAGCTAACATCTATTGCCAATCATCCTCCTTTTTTTCCCCAAAGCCCCAGTAGATAGTTGCATGTCATAGTTGTACATCCTTCTAGTTGCTGTATGTGGGACGCCGCCTCAGCATGTCCAGAGAAGCGGTGCATTGGTGCGCGCCCGGGATCCGAAGCCGGGCCACCAGTAGCAGAGCGCACGCACTTAACCGTTAAGCCATGGGGCCAGCCCTCACATAAGAATTTGATTAAAAGTTTAAGATATGCCTTCTCTTGCTAGTCCTCTCTCACTTCATAATTGGCACAAAGGGACATGAGATGGGACAGCCAATTTGTCCTATGACATCACCTGCCAGAGACTGAGGCTCTACTTTTGGTCTTCCTACTTATCTTAATAAATCATCATGGTGCTATCATATATTAAATTTTTAACCCTTCACTGAACTTATTTTGTCTTCAGCATGTAGCAGCATCTCATGTAAGTTATTCTAACCTCTTTAAAAGACTTTATTTAATTTGATTTAACTTTAATTTTCAGACCTCAAAGCAGACTCTTTACGTAGAGTATTCTCAAACCTAGGGCTTCTTTCACATATTCTGTAAGCCTTTACTCATAAATTTGATCAAAAACATTCTCACACTTAGACTTTGCAAGCTGGAGACCTAACCTGTTAATTCATCATATACGAAACTTTCTAATAAAAACTTTTAAACAAAAATCCACATAAATTTAGAGGATTTTAGGGGGAGGTGTAAATTTATCTCTGTAAATCCGTATTTGCTTTCCTAGTTCCCTCACATAACAGCAGCTCACAGTCAGGCAGCAGGCCAGTGTTTCGGGTGCAGTTACTTAAACATGGGAAAACAAATTTACATGGCATGAAAAATGTCTGAATATACTAAGATGGCCAGAGAAAAGCACGTTTAATTTACCAAATGTTGGGGGCCAGCCCTGTGGCGTAGCAGTTAAGTGCGCGTGCTCCACTGCTGGCGGCCCCGGTTCGGATCCTGGGTGCGCACCGATGCACCACTTGTCAGGCCATGCTGTGGCGGTGTCCCATATAAAGTGGAGGAAGATGGGCACAGATGTTATCTGAGGGCCGATCTTGCTCAGCAAAAAGAGGAGGATTGGCATTGGATGTTAGCTCAGGGCTGATCTTTCTCACAAAAAAAAAAAAAAATTTACCAAGTGTTTTAGTCACATTTCTCCACAGAAACAGGACCAATGGGATATATGTATATATCTATATAGATAGAAAGACTTACTATAAGGAATTGGCTCACACGACTACAGAGGCCGAGAAGTCCAAGATCTGCCGTTGGCAAGCTGGAGACCCAGGAAAGCCAATGTGTAGTTGGAGTCTGAAAGCCCACAGGCTCAAGACCCAAGAAAAACAGATGTATTAGTCCAAGTCTAAAGGCTGGAAAAGACCAATATCCCAGCTCAATCAACCAGGCAGGTGATGCTCTCCCTAGTCACAGGAGGGTCGGTGTTTTTGCTCTATTCAGGCCTTCAACTGATTGGATGAGGGTCACTCACATTAGAGATGGCAATCTGCTTTATTCAGTCTACTAGTTCAAATGTCAATCTCACCCAAAAACACTCTCACAGACACACTCAGAATATTGTTTGACCAAATATCTGGGGACCCTGTGTCCCAGCCAATTTGACACATAAAGTTAACCGTGACACCAAGCTCACCAGCCATAGACTGTCCAGCCCAGAGTTCTCTCATCCATGGTTCTAGATTTTTCATGCTGTTCTTACAGGGCTCCACATGACGTCTACTACATTCCTGAAAAATCATAAAATTGTACTATTTAGTTGAGACTCATCTATTCAACCAACCAGAAATAGATAAAAATCAATGAGGAGTTAGGCATTACACAGAAGCCATCAGTAGATGAAGAGCCTACCATCCTTTGTCAAAGGTATGGAAAATTTCTGGCCCTTCACCTGAATCACCTTAGCCACTGATCCCACAGATGACTCCTACGACCTTGGTAGATGTCAGGTACTTGGACGCACAACACATGGAGAGCCCCGTACTACATCCAACTGACCCCAACAACTCTGACTAGTTAAAACAATGTCTGGACCCTTCAGGCTCACTCATTGAGCATCATCACTGTGTTTACATGACCCTACATTCGTAGAGGTCTCCAAGGGCAAAATCTTTTTAGAGTAAACACTTAGGAATGGGGAATACACTGATAGTTACTAATAACAGTTGTTCTAGTCATCAGGGCTCTTTACGGTGTTGGCTTGCACACTAGATACAAGAAACAAAATCCAAGGAAAAGAAAAGAAGCTTTCTGCTGAGGGTAGACTATTTTGGGTAGTCTTTGGGAAAGAGGTGTAATGATTCACACAACAGGCTTCTATACTAAGAAACAAGGAGAACCGCCCTTCAGAGAAAATGTGAGTGTCTACCTTTCTCGGGGCAGGGAGGTCAGGGTGGGGTGGGGGGCAGTGGATTTCCTTCAGGCATAACAATACCTGTGCAATTTCCCCACTGACTCATGGAACCTGTTGAAGCAGCTTTTCCATGCTTTTGTCCCACAACAAACAAACCACAATAGTTCCTCCACCCACCATCCCCCCTGCCACCTACTCCTTCCTAGGAGACACAAATAGCCTTTGAATGGAAATAACTGAGGCAGTTCCACTAATTTATTTCATTCCTGATTTCATATTTATGGAACACTTACTCACGCCAGGAAATACTTTGCATGTATTGTCTCAATTAAATTTCACAACCACCACCTATGATGGGTTCTATTTTTTCCTCCATTTTATAATGATGAAACCAAGGCTTTGAAAGGTTAGCCAGCTCACCCAAGGTCACACAACAGTGGAAAAGCTGACTCTGGAAATCAGGTCTGTCCACCTTGGGTTCCTGAGCTTTTCATCGTTTATCTTTAAATCATGCCTTAGTGACCCTCTATCCAAATTTGGAAGTCACAAGACCTTAAGTATACGGTTTAAAGCAAACTTTATAAGAAGTCTTGGGACATTTCAAAGGATGAAGCTCCCCTCCAAAACGTGCAATGCACAAAAGCTTCTGGACCTATTCGTTAAAAGAAATGTCACTACAGAGGTTTTATTTGGGTTCCAGAACACAAATTCAAGATTTTTGTTGTCAGTGGAGTCAATTCCGACTCCTAGTGACTCTGGGGACAGCAGAGAGGAGCCCTGCCCCAGTCTTTTTGCACCATTCTCTCACCTTTCAATGCTGTATCAGACAATGTTCCACTGCTCTTCACAGGGTTTTCATGGCCATTGTTTTCAGAAGTGGGTGGCTAGGTCCTAGTCTATCTTAGTCTGGAAGCTCGGCTGAAACCTGTCCACCATGGGTGACTCTGCTGGTGTTTGAAATACCCACGGCATGGCTTTCAGCATCACAGCAACATGCAGCTGCCACAGTATGACAACCAACAGATGGATGATGTGGTCCCTTGACAGGAAAATGAACCAGGGCTGCAGCAGTGGGAGCACCGAATCGTAACTACTAGACCACCAAATTCAAATTACTGCTTTAAATTCTTAAAAAGAGTTTGACCATTTGAGAAGGAGACAATGGAGGACTTGAGTCTAGCTTCTTGGAAACTCTACTCAGAATCGTATGGCTGAAAGTAAATTTTTCTTTTTTCCAGCTTTACTGAGATATAATTGACATACAGCATTGTGTAAGTTTAAGGTATACAATATGATGATTTGATATATGTAAAAATTGTAAAATGATTACCACATAATAACTTCATTTAATTAACTAAACTTGAGAGCCAATGGAGAGGACTGAGGGGCAGGACAGTTTTCCTTCAATTACTGAGGGATTTAACTGAGCTAGATGCTAGCCGTCTCCACCCTCAGGGAACATACAGATTAACAAAGGACAAACAGTAGTAGTGACACCACCTCACCTATAATAACAGGAGTTTGGGTCTAATAAGACTGGTGATGAGCAGACTCATCCAGGTCATTTCATTAACCTCCCAGTGAGCTGACCCTGTATCACATGAAAATGAATTTGGGGGACTCCATTTCTACTGTTACAGCAGGGTTTTCTATAACATTAGTATAATGGCTAAGTGTTAGAGCAGCAGATGCCCAAGGGAGCGCTGAGCACCTAAGCCATGTCCGACCACAGAAAATGTGTGTAAATTGCACCCATTCTGTCAATCAAACTCCACTCCCCATTTCTTCTCAGGACACCCTCTTGTCTCTCTTATGGCACCACATGAAGCAGTACAGTGCAGGGGTTAAGAATAAGGTCTCAGGGGGACAACTGCTGAGTTTGAATCCAATTCCACTTAATGAGCTGATGATGCTGAAGAGGTATTGCACCCCGCAAGCCTCTTCCATAAGCCTAGAACAATTCATGCCTGCCTCATAAGGTTGCTGTGAAGATTAAATGGGATAATGTATGTAGAGTGCTTTGCTAATGACCAGCGTATAACAAATGCTTTTTAACAAAAGTAGCTTCCTGGAATGTCCATTTCCCTCTTCTCCATCTCATCAAATCCGATGAAAACTTTAAAGCCTGAGTCAAGTTCTCTTCTCCATGGCTACTTTCTCTCCAAGTACTCCAGCCCTGATGGGAATGACTTCACCTAAATAATTAACACCACAAACTTAATCCTTGGATAATAGGCTTATTAGATGCTGGCAACTCCTGAAAAGGAGGTGGTGGCATGTGGAGGGATTGGGTGGGTAAGGGGCAGACAGGCAAGCACTATTTCCACAGTGTGGCTCATGCTGGTCCAGGCTGGCCAGGTTGCCAGTGTTCCCAGGATGGAACCAGAGAGGACTAGAGCCTGCATTTCTACCGTCCCCTCATTCCCCTTCAATCTACTTTGTAGCTGTATATCCTACGGTAAGGCCAGGTCTTGGTTGCTTTATCTGTAAAATGGGCAGGATCCTGCTTTCCCTAGCTGAAGTCAGAGAGCTGAACCATATCCTAATGTAAGACCTCTTCCTGCTCCAGATGTGGGATTCTCCTGGCACATGTGGCCCTGGGTGTGGGAGGGTACATCACCCTGCAGCCAGGTGACCTGTCCATTGGGCCATTCTAGAGGCCTCCATACCCTCTGAGTGAACAGGACACGTTGTTTTTACTTTCCTCCAATCCCTCCAGAATCTGGAATCTCTATCCCACCAGGTGATGAGCCAACAGCCACTAGTACCCAGGCTGCCAGCAGGGCAGTGCCCGTGGTTCGCTGAAGAAAACAATGATGAGAAAAGATTGAAGTTTGACTCTGCCTGTCCCTTTCTGTGCTATCTTCAGCCAAAGGCCTGCAGGCTTTCATCTGCTGAGCCGGGCAGTGTTAAACAACATTATTCTTCCTTTCTGCCTCAACTCCCACCCCTCCCTCTGGCTGCTGTCTCAAAGGAAACAACCAGCAAGAACTAGACAGGCCCTGCCATTTAGGGTTCTGGGAGAGACAGCCAGCTTCTCCGCTCCCTTTAATACTGGCCTGATGACTAATCTCAAGGAGAAATGAGAAACAGACAGAACGGGGGACTGGAGACTTCTTTTGGCTGGAGGAGAGGAGGAGATTTGTGATCAAAGAGTCCTGACCCAGTCTATAACCAGGAAAGGACTGTCTGCCTCCAGGTCTCCCCTAGACATTGCAGGAGAAGGTCCCTGGTGAGACTGACCAGCAGCCCAAGGCCAACGCTGTACTTAACACACAGTGTGAAGGCAGCTGCCCATGGAGGCCATTATGAGGGCACTGCATACAACCATGCAGGTTGTGCCTTTGCAAGAGCACCTGGCCCAATCAAGGCTGAAACCCAGCCTGGTGTCCACCTGCCAAACCACGTGCCACATCTGCCCAGAGGGACTACCTTTTCTGATTTATACAAAGGCTCCATAAAGGCTAGTGTGGGCCCTGTGTGCACTAGTGTATCTGTGCCTCCTGATGGCCATGCTGGGTAATTTGCAAACAGAAGATCAGTGGCATCCTTACAGCTGGCTGATCTCCTTCATTCTTACCTCAGGTGCCATGACTTATTTCTTCTTCCTTTCCCTCCCCTTCTCAGTCATTCTCCTTTTCTTCTTCCCCTTTCCTACTCTTCCATTTTATCCTCTCTCTTTCTCCTCCTCCTTGTTCCCAATCTATTGTCATATGCTGGGTGGCCAAATTCCCACCTAATGCTCAGAAACACTCTGGAAGGAGGGGGCAGGTAAGAATGGAAGGGAGCCAAGGATAATAAAGTCTTTGTATTCAGAAAACAGCTTTTGTTCTTTCTTTTTAACTTGTGGCCTTAGGTTTCAATGGCAGGTCATTCTGGGAGATGGCAGAAAACATCAGGAGGGTGGGTTTAAGAAACTTTGACCAGAAAGAACTTCAAGAAGTTATTCAGCTCTGCCCTACCGAAACTGATAGACACAAATAATGAGAGCTAGAACCTGAGTTCTGTTCTCCTTTCTAGTTGACTGCTATGATGGGCAGAATAATGCCCTCTCCCATCCCAGAGATGTACATCAACTAATCCCCAGAATCTGCAAATATATTACCTTACATGATCAAAGAAACTTTGCAGATGTAATTAAATTTAAGGTCAACTTTGCAGTTAACCTAAAATAGGAAGATTACCTGGATTATCTGAGTGAGTTCAATCGAATCACATAAACTCTTATAAGCAGAGAATTTTCCAGATAGAAGCAGAAGAGATGTGTGGCAAAAGATGAAGCAAGAGAGATGCAGCAGAAAGGGAAATGAGACAGATTTGAAGTGTGAGAGGGACTGGCACACCACTGCTGCCTCTGAGATGTAGGGGCTCAAATGCAAGACCATAGAGGGGCCTTTAGGAGATCATGGAAAGCAGGAGAGTGGAAGTGGGCCCATTAGGAGCAAAGACCAGCCCCTAGCTAACAGCCAACAAGGAAACATAAACCTCAGTGCTACGACCACAATGAACTAAAAAACTAAGAAGAGAAAACAATAAGTAAAATGGTAGGCTTAATCCCAAACATATCAATAATTGCCTTAAATGTAAATGATCTAAATACAGGAAATAAAAAAACAGAGATTGGCAGGATGTAGTAAAAAACATGACCCAACTATGTGCTATCTACAAGAAACTCACTTCAAAATATAACAGTATGGGCAGATTGAAAGTAAAAGAATGGATATCACAGAAACATTAAGCAAAAAAAATGCAAGAATGCCTATATCAATATCAGATAAAGTAGAATTCAGAGCAAAGAAAATTATGAAGGAAAGAAAGGGACATTACAAGATGATAAAAGGTCAGTTCGCCCAGAAGATATACCAATCTTAAATGTATATGGACCAAAGAACACAGCTACAAACTATGTGAAGCGAGATCTGATAAGAGAAATGGACAAATCCACAATTATAGTTGGAGATTTCAACATCCTTCACTCTACAATTGATATAATGACTGGACAGAAAATCAACAAGAATATAGAAGAACTCAACATTATCAACCAACAGGATTTAATAAAAATTTATAGAACACTCCACTCCACAATAGTAGAATACACATTTTTCAAGTGCCTATAGAACATACACCAAGATAATCCATATCATGGACAGTAAAGCAAACCCCAAAAAATTCAGAATAATTAAAATAATACAGAAAATGTTCTCCAACCGCAATATAATCAAACTCAAAATCAATAACAGAAAAATCACAAGAAAATCTCCAAACTTTTGGCAACCTAACGATACATCTTGAAATGATCCATGGTTCAAAGAGGAAGTTATCAAGGAAATAAAAGAATACATTAAACTGAATGAAAAAAATACACGTCAAAACTTGTGGAACACAGCTAAAGCAGTGTAGAGAAAGAATTTAATAGCACTAAATGCATTTATTAGAAAAGTGGCGGGGCTGGACCTGTGGCTTAGTGGTTAAGTGCATGCGCTCCGCTACTGGCAGCCCGGGTTTGGATCCTGGGCACGCACCGACGCACAGCTTCTCCAGCCACGCGGAGGCCACATCCCATGTACAGCAACTAGAAGGATGTGCAACTATGACATACAACTATCTGCTGGGGTTTTGGGGGAAAAAAAAAGGAGGAGGATTGGCAATAGATGTTAGCTCAGAGCTGGTCTTCCTCAGCAAAAACAGGAGGATTAGCATGGATGTTAGCTCAGGGCTGATCTTCCTCACAAAAAAAAAAAAAAAAAAACAATGTCCACCGGTGAAACTATTTAAAAATAAACTTAAAAAAAAAAAAGAAAGAAAAGTGGAAAAATCTCAAATCAATATTTTAAGCTTCCATCTCAAGAATCTAGGAAAAGAAAAAAGAAAATCAAAATAAACCAATTAGAATGCAATTAGAAGGAGAGAAATAATAAAAATAAGAGCAGAAATCAATGAAACTGAAAACGAAAAAACAATAGAGAAAATCAATGAGACAAAGAGCTAGTTCTTAGATAAGATCAATAAAATTGACAAACCTCTAGCAAGATTGATTTAAAAAATAAGAGAAGACACAAATTACCAATATCAGGAATGAAACAGAGGGTATCACTATAGAGTCTGGAGACATCAAAAGAATAATAAAGTAACGCTACAAACAACACTACACACATTAATTTGACAATTTAGGTGAAACGAACTATTCTCTAAAAAACACAAACCACCACAACTCAACCAATATGAAATAAATAATTTGAACAGCCCTATAACTATTAGGGGAATTGAATCTGTAATTTAAAAACTCCCAAAAAAGAAATCTCCAGATCTAAATGATTACACTGGAGAATTCTACCAAAAGTTTAAAGAACAATTAATATAAATTCTACACAATCTCTTTCAAGAAATAGAAGAGGAGTGAACACTTCCCAGTTCATTTAATGAAACTACAATGATACCAAAACCAGACAAACATAGAATTAAAAAAAACTACAGACCAATATCCCTCATGAATAGAGACAAGAGTCCTTAACAAAATATTAGCAAATAGAATTTAGCAACATATAGAAAGAATTACACCATGACCAAGTGCAGTTTATTCCAGGAATGCAAGACTGGTTCAATATTGAAAAATCAATCAATGTAACCTACCATATTAACAAGCAAAAGAAGAAAAATCACAGGATCATGTCAATTGATGCAGAAAAAGCATATCAAAATTCAACATTTATTCAGGATAAAAAAGAACTCTCAGAAAACTAGAAATAAACAGAAACTTCCTCAATTTTATAAACAACATCTACAAAATGCCTACAGCTAATATTATGCCTAATAATGAAACACTGAATGCTCTCCTCCTAAGATCAAAAACAGGGCAAGGACATCTACTTTTATCACTCTTATTCAAACTGGTGCTGGAACTTCTAGCCAATGCAAAAAGCCAAGAAAGGAAATAAAATGTATTCGTGGGTGTGGCCTGGTGGTGTAGCGGTTAAGTTCACGAGCTCCACTTAGGCGTCCCACGGTTCACAGGTTCGGATCCCGGGCACGGACACACGCACTGCTTATCAAGCCATGCTGTGGCGGCGTCCCATATAAAGTGGACGAAGACGGGCATGGATGTTAGCCCAGGGGCAATCTTGCTCAGCAAAAAAGAGGAGGATTGGCATCAGATGTTAGCTCAGGGCTAATCTTCTTCAAAAGAAAAAAAAAAAAGGTATTTGTGATTAGTGCCATCCAGTCTATTCCAACTGCAGTGAACCCTGCTCAGTCTTTTTTGTGCCATCCTCTCATCTTCCAGAGTTGTATCAGACAAAGCTCCACTGCTAGTCACAGGATTTTCATGACCAGTTTTTTCAGAAGTGGGTGGCCAGGTCCATCTTCCTAGTCTGGACGCTCCACTGAAACCTGTCCACCATGGGTGACCCCACTGATGTTTGAAATCCCAGTGGCCTAGCTTTCAGCAACACAGCAACACTCAGCTGCCTGAATATGACAACAAACAGACGGGTGCTGTGGTTCCCTGAGCAGGAAAAGAACCCCAGCTGTGGTGTTGAGAGCACCCAATCATAACCACTAGACCACCAGGGCTGGCTAGCCTATACAGTAGCCGCTAGCTATCGAGCACTTGAAATGTGGCTAGTCCAATGTAAAATACACGCTAAATTTCAGACTTAGTACTAAAAGAATATAAACTATCTCACAAATATTTTTATATTGATTACACATTGAAATGACAATATTTTCAATCAATTAGGCTAAGTATATTATTAAAATTAAACTCACTCATTTCTTTTTACTTTTTTGCAATGTGGCTTCTAGAAAATTTTAAATTACATATGTGACTATGTGGCTAACATTATATTTCCATTGGACAGTACTATTCTAGCTAATTTAAAGCCGTTTTCCAACTCAAGGCCTCACACTTTCCTTAAAATAGTATATCTTCCAGCCAACTGTGACATGACCCTTTCACATTTCATGCCTTGAAATTTACCCTAAGATTCATCCTTTGGGTAAACAACACTGGCACTGTATGACATAGTTTCAAGAAAGCATTTAATACGAATTTTCAATACGAATGTGGAATATGGAGATTGTCTAACCCTTCCCCCATTACCCATTAACTTAGATTAGTTTATAAGATTGCAGGATTAGTTTATTTGATCTTGAAAAGAACATCTGGCTCAAGTTGAATTTCAGAGGTGTTGAATTTCAGAGGATGAAACATCACCTAGGTAGTCAGGAAGCAAGGAAACTAGTGGGGTAAGAAGTAGGGCAGGATGACACAACCAGGTCTTCATGCTGCATGGTTATAGAAGGATGAAGGCCTCAGGGCAGGGCCAGACCCAGGATGATTGACAGGTACTGGGGGCCAGTGATAAGAAAGGATTCACAGACAAGTACCTTTGCCTCCTTACCACACACACACAAAGTAGGCCCTTGATGAACACTAGACATGCACACAGCCTCAGTTTCCTCATTTGTAAATGAACCCCTGTATCCTGAGGTTGTTATAAGAATTAAATGAAATAATATAGAAAGTGCCTGGTACATAATAAATGCTCAGTAAATAGTAGCAGGTATGATGTGTCCTTCCTTTGCCACCTTTAGGCAAATATTCTACATAGATGAACCTGAGGATGTATTCCCCACAGTTACTAAGGAGTGAGCCTAGGCTTGCGAAAAGTAAAATAGCAGACTACACATTCAGATTAGTTATGTTGCTAGTAGATAAAAGTCAAATACAAACCCCTTTTGCGAAACTTAATAATTCAAATTGCTAAAGTTTTCTCTAACCACAAACTGTAATTTTATCTTCAGAATATTAAAGAGCATTAAAAGCACTTATCCTGACAGAGCCATTTAAATATTTGAGCAACAGCAGGGAATGTTTTTGTGCTACCTAACAGTCAGTAAACACGCCACAAATGCTAAGTAAGAGAAAATCCTATTCTTGATTATTAAAAATATCAAGTAAGCCAAAGGGCTTTACCTCCTTTCTCATAGCAGACTTATCCTTTAGGGTAAAACTCTTCAGTTGTTAATACTTGAGATTTATAAGGTACACTTGTCAGATTGGAAATGGTGCGAGTCCATTCATTCATTCATTCACTCATTTATTCAGTTCTGGCACTGTGATAAGTACTAAAACAAACATAAGCAATATTGGTAATAAAGGGCTATCGATTCCACGGTTGAAGAATGTACAGAGTGCTGTGTGGCTCAAAGGAAGGAATGGTTGTACCTGGAGGTAGGGGATGGAGTATTATTCAGGAAAAGCCTCCTAGTGGTTAAGCGTGAAATAACCCTGGAATTGAGTCTTAAAACAGATATGTACGTAGATCCAGTCATGTGCCGCATAACGATGTTTTCATCAAAGACAGACCGCATCATACTATGGCGGTCCCATAAGATTAGTACCATGTAGCCTAGGTATGTAGTAGGCTATACCATCTAGGTTTGTGTAAGTACACTCTGACGTTCACACAACCCCAAAATCACCTAATGATGCATTTCTCAGACGTATCCCCATCGTTAAGTGACACATGATTGTAATGTGGCATTGAAGTGGGTTGAGGGTAGAGGCAAATGGACCAATAACAAGTAAGGAAAGTCAGAAAAGGAAGAGCGTCATTCTGGACAAGGTAAAAAGAGTGTGTATGTTAAGCTTGTGTCTGTGTGGTGAGTGGAGTGCAAGTGGGGCTACATGATGTCGGGCTTTATCGGTCCCACTAGGAAGTATGGACCCCATCCTAAAAGCAATAGGGAGCCATTGAAGGAGTTCACTTCAGTTGCTTTGTGGGAGAGAGATTTCAGATGAAAAAACTGGAGGCAAGAAAAGCATTTTCATAATCCAGGGAAAAGTCAGGAGCTGGGGGAAAGGAGAGCAGCAGATACATATCAGAGATGCTAAGGAGGTTGAGTCTAGAAGACTTAGTAATGGATTGGCTGTAGGAGGTGAGAGAAAGGGAGAAAGCTAGGATGACCCCCCAGGTCTCTGACTTGGGTGAGTAGATGGGTGATGGTATCATTTCCTGGATTGGGGTACAGGAGAGAGAACAGGTTTTAGAGGAAGGACAAGCGCAATTTTGAGAATGTTGAGTTTGAGCTGCCTATGTGACGTTCAGGAGGAAAGATCTTGAAGAAAGCACTTGGAAGTTAGGGAAAATGTCTGAGATGGACATATAAATAGGGGTCATCAGCATACAAGTAGAAGGTGGAACCATGGACATGGAAGAAATTACCAGAAAAGAGTAAGAAGGAACAAAACCCAAGGACCCCAAGGAACATCAGTATTTCAGGGTGAGGGTGGAGAAGAGTTATCAGACAGGGAGAAGGAGAATTAGGAGGTGGTGGTGTCATGGAAATCAAGAGTAGAATTTTAAGAAGAAAGGAGTGATCAATGGAGACAAGTCTATATAAAAATCTAACAAGGTGAGGTTAAACTGAGTCCTTGTCTATGACAATTAGAGGGTCTTTAGTGCCCTATTTCAGACAATTTTATTGGAATTACGGGCTGGGAGTGGGAATGTCAATGTCGAGGAGGTTGAGGGTTTAAAGAGGAAACCACAGTCAAGAAAAGTGTAGCAGCAAAATGTAGATAGAAGTAGAGATGTCAAATACAAAGTATCTTTTGAAGGATCTTATTTGGGAAGGGGAAGGGAAGAGAGAGGGAAGCATTGAGGGAGAAGGAGAGAAAGACACAGGTTATGGGAGGGAGTTTTTAAAAGATAACAGATACCTGAGCATTTTTATAAGATATGGCAGTGGATATGGCAATTAGAGAAAAGGATGAAATAACACAGAGCAGAAATAACACAGAGCAGAAATAACTTGAAACAAGCACCTGGAGGAGACATTTGGGTGAAGAACACAAGACAAGGGACCAACAATAAACTGGAGAAAGGCTGCCTTTGTCTGAAACTGGAGGAAAAGTGAGAGGTGTGGGGTTAGGCATAGCGTCAACCTTCTCTCACAGGTGGAGACCAACAGGTCTGCTGGCAGAGGAAGGCTGGAGGGGAGTGAGGAAGGTTTAGGAGGGCAGATGTAAAAGAGACAACATGACCGTTGTCGTGATGACTGAAATTAAACTCTCAGATGAATAAGAACATTCTGTTAGAAAAAAAGGAATTTGTTTAGACTGCAGCCCCTGGGAGTGCTTTTCGTCTGAAGAGATAACCAGTTTAGTTGAAATTTATTTTGCCCTTTATTTTTTCACACGTCTGTGATCATTTTAATTAAATTGGCCTTTACTCTTGTGAGTAATCAAGGAATATTCTGGGATGAAGCATGTCACAGCCTGAAAAACAGCTACACTCATTTCTCCCTGTGGATCCAGTTAGCAGCCACCCAGGGCCCATCAACACACTGCCTATTCCCGTGACACCACTGTCCTAATGGTAGAGAATCACAGTAAGTTTGGTTTGGCAACACGCAGAGGTTGTTAAGGATCCTTGTGAAGGGGCCAGGTTCCTGGTACTGAGGGGACAGGTCTGCTCTGTGTAACAGTATTGTGGCAGAAAAGCTCTGACAACAAAGGGCACAACATCTCCTTTGGAGACCGGATCATGGGGCCGAGCAAGACGCTAGCTGGGCCTGTCGGCCTCAGAAAAAAAGATGATCTTGAAACAATTTGGGCAGGAAGACAGCAGGATTCTTTATTTCTTGGCACAGGAATGAATGAATCTTTATCCCAAATGCAAAGCAGGCATTAAGTCCAAAGACAATAAATAATGAGACCAGCATTCCAGGAACAATCACGGGCTTTTTCTGTGTGTTCACAGTGAAAACAGTCCCACAGGGCTTCAAAGAGACATGTGGACTTCTTTTTCTCTTCTTAAGTAAACAAAATTAAGGAAGAACAAGCACTTCCTACAGCTGTGGATGCCCAGAATTTCTCCCTACCCTATCCCAACCCTGACCCCAACCCAAGGAGCCCTCACCCTTCCTAGCTCAAAGCAGCTTGTACACATAGTGACCTTAATACACACAGTGACCTTGAGATTGAACGTGAAGTTATCTGGGCACCCCTTTTGAGAGCAAGGTTGAAATATTCTCCAAAGCATAATGTACTTTCCTAAACCCTCTGTACCTCACTGCCTTTTTCCTACTCTTTGAAGATAAATATATATTTCTTCGAACAAACCATAATATCGATCCTGTACACTTACAAAATAGGTAAACTTGGGAGGGGGCGGTGAGATAGCTCACGTTGAAAATGCGTGCACTGGGGAACTTTGAATTGCAAGCTCTTTGATGCTTTTTAAAAATTAGTTTTTATTTATAGAAATAAGTGAATTTGGTCTTCCGGTATAAAAGGACATACCACTATTCCTTTAGCTCAGATTTCAACTCCAAAAGGAGAAGCTTCATGCTAAAAACTAGCCTGAAAAAAGCTGGTGCTGGTGATGTTGGGACCTGGAGTCGGCCACCCCTTTGTTTTCCACTTCCTGTGAGGCTGGCAGAGGGCCATCCCCGTAGAGTCTTTGTAGAGGCTGGCAAGGCTCTTTGCGGAGTCACCTTTTGCCACTTCCCAGAAATCACTCCTGAGTCAGGGAATTGCAAATAAAGTTTGCTCCACATCACATGATCCCCTCCTCCCACAAACACCCCTCCTTGAATCTCAGGGTTTACATATTCCCACAAGGTCAAGTCAAGGACATTTGGTCACATGCAGAGTAATGGCAACAGCACATGTAGGGCCAGCCATGTAACAAACTCAAGAGATTAAAAATTTCTCTAATTCCAGTGTAGGAATTCACATGGGACTCTGTCCCTTTGACAGAGAACTGTCCTCTTCCCAGAGCGAGACCAAAGTGTGCTCAATCCTTTAGGGCAGACAATTCCGGTTCAGTTCCATGAATACGTCTGCTCTGGTCCTACCCTTTGCTAAACATGAGGGTTGCAAAAGATATTGAAAATCAGATCTAGGCCTCAAGGACCTTACAATCCAGACAAAAAGACAGGAAACGCACACACACATGAAATAGTTTGTTGATTCATTTATCCAATCAACAAATTATTATTAAGAATCTCCTTTGTGCCGGACACTATACGAGATACTGAAGAAATAAATAAATAAATCTTGATCCTATTCTTAAAAAGCTTGCAGTCTAGTTGACGGAAACAGACCCATTGGTAAACCCCTATTGTTGGGAAATATGCCAGGGCCAGTGGCGGGAGGAAATTTTTAGCGGAAGAAATGACTTGTACATCCAATAAAGGCCATAGGAGTTCGTTGCAGAAGATTTGAGCAAGTGCAGCAGAGATGAGGGAAAACTATATGGAGAGACAAGATTTGATGCGACTCTTAAAGGGTGGTTAGGATTTGGATAATTAGAAGAGGTGACTCCATTCCAGGAAGAAAAACCCATTTGAGATTATGAGCAGGGTCCTTCCCAGGACAGGGAGGAGACGATCACAGCTGGAGTGAATTACGGTGCATACTTGTCGCTCTTAAAAATGCAGCAAAGTATCCAGTCCCTCACTGAAGCAATTGGCCACAAAAAGGTAATCACTGAAATGACGATTAAAATATAAAGCAAACATATATATAACTCTTCCAGCTCTGTTGCTTATTTGCTGTATATCCTTGGATCAGTTATTGAACCTCTGTGAGCCTCAGTTGCCCCGTTTGTAATGATAGTGCCCTCTAGATAGGATGGCTGTGAGGACTAAGTGACTTGTACGTGAAATATGTTAGAACAGTGCCTGACACACATAGTACATGCTCAATAAATAGATATGGCTATTAAATATAGAAAGAGTACAGGTGGATATGGTAATGATGGCTAGCATTTATTGAGAGCTTACTATTTGCCAGGGAATGTACTAAAAGCTCTACAAGTATTAGATAATTTCATGTACCCAAAAATATTAACAAAGGTCTCTCTGGGCAGTGCAGGCACCAAGAGATGGCTAGGAAAAATTTCTCCCCCTACTGCTTAAGACTTCCATCAGTGCCTGTTCCATGTCAGGGACCTAGATGCAGAACTTGGGGGATTCCAGCACCTGGGAAATATTGAGGGCACTTACAGGAGAAAGGGAGGGAGAGAAGGGGATGCGGAAGGAAAATAGCTAGACAAGGATGTGGCCTCACCAGGGTCCTAGCTTTAGCCTAATTCCCAGGGAGCACTGGAGTGCGAACTGTACCACAGAGTTGATTCTGCCTTGAGGCAAGGGGACCTCTTTTGTACCAATCAGTCATCGGTGCAGGCTGCCCCTGGGGTGGGGGTGGTGGACATAACCTCCCTTGTGACTCCAGCCAGCCCAGGGCAGTTCTCTGGAGAAGGGAGCAGCTGTAAGCTGTTAGCAGCCCACACTCACAGCAGCTGGAGGATGGATACACTGGCTTGGTAAAAGGGATCTGGGCCGTGCATAACAAACCACCCCAAACTTAGTAGCTGAAAACAACAGCAGTCGTTTATTTTCCTTACAAATCTACAATTTGAGCAAGGTTTGTCCGGGACAGTTTGTTTCTGTGTTACACGATATCAGCTGGGGTAGCTTGCAAACTGGGGGTGACTTGACTGGGGACTGGAACCATGTGAAGACTCGTCATAGCTGGCGATTGGTGCTGGCTGTCAGCTGGAACACCTACATGTGGCTCCTCCGTGAGGTTGCTGGGCTCCCTCACGGCTCTGGATTCCAAGAGTGAACATCCTGAGCGAAGGAGACGGTGCTTGGCGTGTTTATGACCTAGCCTTGGAAGTCACGTAGTGTCACTTCTGCCATACTCTTTTGGTCGAGGCACTCATAAAAGTTCACCCAGGTTCAAAGGGATGTGCTATGGACTGAATGTTTGTGTCCCCCCTGCAGATTCATATATGGAAGCCTAATCCCCAATGCGATGGTATCTGGAGACGGGGCCTTTGGGAGGTAACTAGGTTTAGATGAGGTCAAGAGGGTATAGCCCCATGATGAGATTAGTGCTCTTATAAGGAGAGGAAGAGACCAGAGCTCTCTCTTTTTGCCATGTGAGGATACAGCAAGAAAGCAGCCATCCACAAGCCAGGAAGAGGGTTCTCACCAGAATCCCACAATGCTGGCACCCTCATCATGGACTCCAGCAATGCAAGACATAAATGTCTGTTGTTTAAGCCACCTGGTCGATGCTATTTTGTTATACCAACCTGAACTGAGACAGGAGATGTATGAGTTTGCTAGGGTTGCCATAACAAAATGCCACAGACTGGATGGCTTAGAGCACAGACATTTTCAGGGCTGGCCTGGTGGCTCAAGCGGTTAAGTGCGCACGCTCCGCTGCGGCAGCCCGGGGTTCGCTGGCTCGAATCCTGGGCGTGCACCGATGCACCGCTTGGCAAGCCATGCTGTGATGGCGTCCCATATAAAGTGGAGGAAGATGGGCACGGATGTTAGCCCAGGGCCAATGTTCCTCAGCAAAAAAGAGGATTGGCAGATGTTAGCACAAGGCTGATCTTCCTCACAAAAAAAATAAATAAAGCACAAACATTTGTTTTTTCAGTTCTTCAGGATGGAAGTCCAAGATCAAGGTATTGGCAAGGTTGCTTTCTTCTGAGGCCTCTCTCCTTGGTTTGCAGATGGCTCCCTTGCTGTGTCCTCACAAGGTCACCTCTGAGCGTGCACATGCATCTGATGTCTCTTCCTGCGTGCCAAAATTTCCTCTTCTCATAAGGACACCAGGCATTTTGGATTAGAGCCCACCAAAAAGACCTCATTGTAAATTAATCACCTCTTTAAAGACTGTATCTCCAAATAAGGTTACATTCTGAGATATTGGATGTTAGGACTTCAACACATGAATTTGAGGGAGAGAGGACACAATTCAGCCCATAACAGGCAGGAGGAACACAGAAACCACGCCTCAAAGGGAGGAGGAACAGTGTCACATGGTAGGAAGAGCATGTGGGATGGGATAAACTGTGGGGGCCATGTTTGGAAAATACATTCTGCCTCAGGCACCGGCATCTACTTCAGGATTCTACCCCTTTGATCTTTGATAAGGACAAATCTCAGTTTAAATAAAATGTTTTGCAAATGAAACTTTAACACACATCTTCCTAGTTGTCGTCTTTCAACTAATGTCTTTAAACTCTTCCTACACAAAAATTCTGGAGCCACCACTATTCTGAGTGATGGAACTATGGATGTGCTATTATTTTTCAATAATAATAAATATGCATTCTTACAGATAGATTATATGTTATATAAAGTGCATAGATTTAGAAAAAGCATGTTATAAAAATAATGCGCTGATGGAATGTGGCATTGATAAAGTACTGCTTAAACTCTCAAGCAGAATCTGAATTGTAGCAAATTAAAAGATCGCTCTAGGGGGCCGGACTGGTGGCGCAAGCAGTTAAGTGCACGAGCTCTGCTGCGGTGGCCCAGGGTTCGCCGGTTCGGATCCCAGGCGCGCACCAACGTACTGCTTGTGGAGCTATCCTGTGGCGGCGTCCCATATAAAGTAGAGGAAGATGGGCATGGATGTTAGCTCGGGGCCAGTCTTCCTCAGGAAAAAAAAAAAGGAGGATTGGCATCAGATGTTAGCTCAGGGCTGATCTTCCTCACAAAAATAAATAAATAAATAAAAGATCACTCTACCCACAATATCTCAGGAATAAAGTTCTTCAATGAGGAGATGGTTCTCTTTTAAAAAATTTTTTATGTTCTTTATCTAATTAGAAATTAATACATGCGATGGCAGTCACTATTGATTGCCTATACAAAATTTCCCACCTTTTCTTTTTAACATACTTTATCCTTTTTATTAAAAGTATTTTTAAATTGGGACTACATTAAAAAAAATTGGAGATCTTTCCATATCAGTTCACATGGATATATCTGTGATACACGTAAACATATTAGATTGCTCTCCATAGAATCTTACAGCAGAATGTGTTTCCAAACTTTTGTATTTTTGCAGATCTGATTGGTGAAAAACGATATTTTTGTGTAGTTTGAATTTATAGTCATCTTACTCGGAATTATAATGAGCATTATTTTACATGTTTGAGTCATTTGCATTTCCTATTTTCTGAACTGCCTATTCTTTTCCTTTACTCAGAATTCTGTTGGATTGTTGGTCTTCTTTTTATTAATTTCTAGGAACCCTTTATATATTAGGGAAATTAGCACTTTGTCAAGGATACGAGTCCCATTCTGCTTCTAAATCCCAATTTTTTTCAGATATTATACTACTTCAAACATCCTGATATAAGTTTACCATAGAAAACTTGGAAAATAGAAAAAGAAAAAAAAATAATAATCAGCATAATCCCACACAAGAGATCTCAAAGTTGATTTAAACAGAAAACTTTTCTTGACTTATTTCTTTAAGGAGAGGAGAGTTGCAGCAAAAAAAAAAAAGGAAATATTTTTATAAATATTTATAGTGCTCAAACAGCTCTATCAGGCACTTTATTTCCACTATATAGCTGGGAAACTTGCAGCTCAGACAAGTTTAAAAACCAGACCAAGTTCACACAGCTATAGCAAGAGATGGAGCTGGGGTTCCAACTGGGACCTGTCAGACCCTGAAGTTCCTTCCCTCTCTCTAGCTCCTGTTTCTCCCCTGCCACCTGTGTTTTAAGAGTAGGCTGTTACATCCTTGAAGATCCACAACAGCAGAATAACAGCCACCATAATCGAGAGGATAACAATTCTAAGAAAGAGGATGAAGACCTCGTTGTTGTTTTGAATACCACTAGAATTCTTTCACTCCCCATCCTGAAACACTCAAAGGTCTGGAACTGTCACATTCATCAGGAAGTAAGGCCCAGCTGGCTGCCATGGCTCCTGGCCATGTGTAGACAACCCTTGCTCATTTGTCGATGTTCCCCAGAGATGCCTGCTTCGTGTTAAAATCCTGGCAGTGTGCCTCACTCCACTGTATAATTTGCACTGCCTGTAGCAGGGCTAACTAAATCCTCTTGCTGCTTCTGCTAATTCCATGGACCCTACAGGCTAGAGGGGCCCAGATACAGAACAGGGCACACCCACAAGTGGAATCCAAAGGCTCCTCTTGTTTCTTGACATGAGTAAACATGTCATTGTCAAATTGTCAACGTGCAAATACAGGCAAGGCTTTCTTCTGGGCTAGAACACAACGCTAGAACTAGTGATTCCCTAACACAGTGCTTCAAACTGTGCTTTGAGGAGCCCTGAGATGGTGGAGGAGGTTTCACAGGGGCCCCTGTAGGGGATCAGGAAAAGCTGAACAGGCAAGGGTCTTGGTTTCACACCCCCAAGTTCAACCAAATCAGCCCCACTTCTCTCTATGGCTGCCACAGAAGATTTTTTTGGAGAAAAGGGCTCCCAGCTAAAACAAGTCTGCGAACCACTTCATTTTACTGGTGTAGAAACTGAGGCTCAGAAAGGGTTTGATGTGGCTGGATCCCCTGGGAAGTTAGTGGCAGGACTAGGGTTGGCAGCTGCCTCCTCAGCCAAAGCTCTCTCCGCTGTCTGGGCTCCATTACCACACCAAGTCCTCCCGTTTCCTCTGTTTCAGGCCCTTAATCTTATGAATTCTCAGCCAGTTATTCCCCAGACCCTCAGCTGTGAATCAACTCATCCTGAATTCTCAAAATCCCCTCTATTCATGAAGCAAGCTTTCCGTAAAAGTGTTCTGGGCTTTTTCTTTCCCCACCCTACTCACAGCACATCCTGCTCAGTCGAGTGCCTGGCTGAGCCCTGGAAAAATGTGCCCACTGATGTACACTTATCGAAATATCCTCCCAGATTTTGAACCGAAGTGGAAACATTAGTGAAAGCTGTACAATTCAAAAAAAACCTTACCTATGTATAAAGCCCTATGATGTCCAATTTCTTTGCTCACCATATCTTCCCTCATAACCCATCCGGGGGGACGCAACAGCAGTGCAGAAACAGAACCAAGGGCTGATCGGAAACGGCAGTCCCTGCAGCATAATAACACAGGATCATAAAACATCAAACAGTAACGGCTTGTTTTTACATAAAATTTTGATATTTTGTTCATCAGAGATTTTTCCCATTTTTTAAGATGTAAAAACCAAAATTCACACACATGAATTTTGATTAAGTATTACATTAAATGTCTATTTTTGATAAGAAATTCTCGATTTGGGGTTACTGAGTTTTTTTGGCTCTCCCTTAAATTTTGTGCCTCACTCGCCTGACCTTCCTCCCGGGGCTGCTGCTTGCTTGTGCAGTCTGACAGCTCCTCCTCCCCATAGGGCTTCTCAGACCGCTGTCTAGTCATTTACAGAACCCAAGGATACCAGAGCCCATATGGTCAGCCAGTAGTTTCCTCTTGTGACCCTTAAAAATCCTGAAGGCCTACATTGTTATTTTATTATTTATCTCAGCCCTCTCCCCCTACCCCACCACAAATAAGGAGTTAGCTTTCAAATCATAATTCCTTTTGGAAAGGGATATGTTCTTACTCCTTCTAGCAATTCCTCTTTCTATGGGGGCTGAATCAGAACCGGGGCAAGACTTGATTATCATTAGGACTGAGTCAGATATATAGATTCCAGAACACTACAGGAAAGGTGTTTCCAATATGTTCACATGTGATTGGAGTTTCCAATTTAATTTGTATCCCTAAAACTCCTTCAGTCTTTGCAGTTCCTTGTTTAGACAAAAATAATGTGGAATTTGGGGCTGGCTTGGTACGGACTTCTCAAGTACCTTCATTCCCACACAGCTATTGATTTTGAAATAACCAACACTGACTTGGAAATTATATCCTAAGGGAGTATGTGGTGAATGAATAAACTGAGGGATTGATGGCAACTAGGTTATGCAACTTTCCCTGCTTTGTGACGCACCAACACAGGTGCAAAAACACCAGGTTGAAGAGGGACAAAAATGTTGTTTTGCTCTTTTCCTTCCTTCTGCAATATCTTGGAAGTGTGGTTAGCAACATGCTTAGCCACTCGTTTACCCAAATTAATCCAAAGTGCTGGTTGTGGTTGGCTGTGGCTGGCACTCACCTCCCGCAGCCTTACCAGCCTTCTCTCAGTGCTGGGGCAATCAGCTGCCGGAAGCAGGCTTGAAATGTGAGTGCCCTGAGCTTCTTACACATTCCCCAACCTTCCACTCCAGTGACTCTGCCCTTTTTTGTTTATGTAGCCCTAGTCTTGCTCATGTTCTAAATCTGAGATGTCCTTTCTGAATTCTATTTCTTTCCTTCTTGTTCTCATTAAGGCTAAAGGGGGGGCAGATCTCTGGGGAGCCCTCTTTTGCTCTGTAGTTATAATCTGGGACTGCTGCAGGGTGGGCCTGAAAATCCTCAATGGGATGCATATCTGAGAGTACAAGCAAATAATGATAATTTGGAATTCCATTTTAATTTATCTATTGTCTTCTTAGCTATACCCATAGCATTATATTTTCAGTGTTTTCTCTAGGGATAACAATATACATTCTTAGTTTTTCACAGCCAACTTAGAGCTAATGTTGTACTACTTCGTATAAAATATAGAAACCTGCAGCATTTATGCTATAGTTCTAATATGCATTACATCGGCATACATTATAAACTTCATATTACAGTGTTATAAATTTTGTTTTTCCTTATGTATACATCATGTGTTTCTGTTTCTTCATATGTCAATTAATTTTAGGTTATATCCAGACATTATGAAAAATATGTTATAGAAACTCTGGATTCTGTTATGTTCCTTGGAAGAGTATTGATTTTTTTAAAGTCATTTCCTTGTGTGTACATGATTCAGAGATCTGCCGGAGATTTAGGCAGAATTTAGAAACAGAATTTGAGGTTTTCCCTCTCTGATTCTTTCCTTTTCATAATTTTCTCTTTACTTTCCAGCAGCTTTGGTTGCCCTAAGTTCTTTCTTTTGGTTCTTGAGTCTAGTGAGATACCGTTTTCCACTGGTGTTATTCACCCCCACAGGCCACAGACTGAGGCCTGCCCTTAGGCTGAAAGCTGTAAAAAAAAAAAGGAAAATGTACCCAGTGCCATCCACTTCGTCCGTGAATCGACTCTCTTCCAGTATCTGCATACTTGTATTCACTCTCTAGCGCCTTCAAATAATTGGTTTTTTTCAATATGTTTTATCCAGAATTTATAGTTTTTATCTTTATGACGGTTGGCTCCATAAGGGCTACTTGAGCAAACCAGAAGCAGAACTCTCTCAGATGATGTGGGTTTGAAATTCCTTCTAATGTGAAAATGGGATGGGGAGGAAGGGGGACAATTTGAAGTTTCATCAACAACCTGGTGATATTCTCAGCTTCATAAGCGTTTCTGGAGTGCCTTCTGCGTTCCAGGCACTGCGACAGTGACTGAGAATACAAAGATAAAGCCCACCAGCCCTGCCTTTGAAGCAGGTTGCACTCTCACTCCAGTTCAGAGGGAAATAAAATCTTCTCTTCTTTCTGGCCCGCAAAATCTGAGCTCTTTATTGGCTTCAGCTGAAGAAAGAAGCGGTTAAATTCATTACCACAACTGACAGGGTTGGGTAGAAAGAAACAGAATTCCGTACCAGGTGGATCCTTGCCTGTGCTACTTCACTTTTGTGCCATACCAACCCCAACGATGTCGTTGATGTTTTGTTCTTCACCCTGCTCTTACAGACGAGAAAAACGAAGCTCTGAAAGGTTCAGTGTAACGTGTCTGAAGTCCCATCACTAGTAAACGGAGGAATTGGCTCTAAACTCTGGTTTCTTTCCACTTCCATTAACCAAACTTGGGAATATCCAGTCTTTACCTCATCCTTCCTCTCTGACTCTGAGCACACCAGGGGACTTCAATTTCCTTGTCTATAAAGATAAAACTCACATATGCTCTTGGTACCCAACACCCCCCTTCCAAGATAGACTAGGTGATTTAAGGATCCTTCAAATACTTCAGGTCTACAATTCAAATTCTATGAGGATGAATCACCTGCAAGGTCTTTTGTTTTAATCTAGGAATCTCTGAGTTTCAGGCAACCTGCAAATATGACCCTTGACACATCCTTCTCTGAACTTCTATGGCTCCTCTTCTACGCCTTGCTCAACATGTCTTACATACTGCCTTCCAGTGTGTGCGGTCTCTCAGGCTTTTCTCTGCAAGGATTGTAGCATCTTAGATGCAGCAATGGTCTGATCATAATAAAATATAATAATAATAAATAATAACAGGGCCTTATATCTAAAGCAGATCTTTTATTTTCCAAGCTATTTTTTTAGTCATTATTTCATTTGATCTGCACAACACTTTGGGGTCACCCTCTGTTTTCCTTTCTCCTTCTCCAAAGGAAATCCTAATTACATTGTTTAAATGTCTTTTTTGTTAACCAGAACATTATTTCTATTTTAGAAAGGCAATTGTTATGTGCCAAAGAACATAAGATCCCTAAGAGATTCTCAGTCCCTCAATGTCAGGAATTGTTTCCTGTTTTCTTTGTGTCCCAATCATCCAGCCCTGTATTTATAACATAATCAGCACTTGACAAAAATAATAGTAATAAATCTCATACTTATTAAGTTTTAATACAATATCACATTTTATAAATGATGTACAAACAAATGTCAAAAAATCAAGGCTCAAATTCTAACCCTGCCACTCGCTAGTGTCATGATTTGGCCAAGTTACTTAACCTCTCTGGGGTTCAGTTTCCTTATATGTAAAATCTGAGGAACAATCCAGGGTTGTGAGAAGTGAGGTGACATTTCAAGGAAAACCTAGTACAGTGTCTACTACAGCATGCTCTCCAAAATACTAATTCATTGGTCTTTAAGTGAGGAGAATGGCATTTTTCCCATTTTTTAAGATGTAAAAACCAAGGCCCAGTCGGGTTGACTTGTCCAAGGAACACATAAGTTGGCAGTGACAAAGATTTACTCTGGCTTCCTCTCCACTGCCTTTTAATTAGACTGTGGCTTCCCTAATCCTGATCCACATGGTAGATACTTAAAAATAATTCAAAATAATACTAGTAATATTTTCCCCCATATATAAAGACCCTACTATCCGCTAGGCACTGTTAGTTTCCATACTCACATTATTCAAACATTAACAACAACCCTGCAAGATAGCGTTTATTGCACTTGATTTACAGATGAGAACAAAAAAGGAGATTTTGAAAAGTTAGCCAGCTCACTCAAGGGCTCACAGTCAGTAAATGGCAGATCTGGAATTTAAACCCACATTCCAAGATTCATGTTCTTTCCATTGGCTCTTTTCCCTTTATGCTATCTTTCCAAAGGAAAAAGTGACAGGGAAATATGACAAATTATTGGGAAATTTTACACTATGCAATCAGTTGATGCAATGTATTCAGGGGACAAGAAAATCCATCATTTATTTTCCGCCTAATTGCCAGAGTTCTCAAGTGGTTTATCAGGCAGTGCTGTTTTTGTCCAGCCCCAAGGTGCAAAGCAGAGGAAGGATTTGGAAAGGAAGTTCACCCCAGCAATGATGGGCAAGATGGGTCCAGAGTAACAAATGTGCCATATGAGTGCCAAAGGCTCATGGGCTCCAACACTGTTTTCAGGAGGAACATGCTGAACTGAGCCATTTGGGTGTAAACATGTGTTTCTTTTCAGTAGAACCAGACCCCCCCCAACAAGCTGTTTCAGAGATAGAAGTTGGACCAATCTGTTTGCTTGTGAGGGTCGACTCCCAGCTGATGTATTTGGTTTTTCTTGGTCCTCCAAGCACATGGCCATACGGGAGTGATTGCTACAGCTTCCCCAACTTGGCAACCAAAGCTCCCAAGTGTTTACTGGGTGTGTTCAATCTGACAGCTACTTTCATCCCTCAGGAGAGACAAAGGCAGAGAGGCAAAGAAAAAAGCCAGGTAGTGGGCAAAGAAGAAAACCTAGGTCAGGCTGAAGATGGACAAGGAATTGTCAAATGACCCTGAAAATACATAGACAAGACAAATGAGATCTATTCTGAACTTCCCTGGGACTTAACCCCGGTACTGATTCAGATGTTTGCTCAGAGCTTTCGATGTAAGCTCTTCCCATGTAGAAACTTAGATATATACATCTGAGCAGCCATGTCTAACTATTGTCAAGCCATTTCTTTATAGGCCATGTTGATCACAGAGGTAGAACGGGCATGGGGTGGAATGTAACAATGCTGAGTTATACCTGAAGGGTGTTTACAGACCCATGAGCCAAGAGACCAATTGGCCACAGTGGCAAAAGCAAGAGGATGGTTTCTAATCTAAGCATTACTTTATATACTGGAGCAAAACCTTTAGCTTGTCCATGGCAGCAAAAGCAAGGCTGAGTAACTAAATGCCAGAAGACCTGGGTTCCCGTGTGACCTCTTCCCCTGTCCAGCTTTGCACCTTCGTGGCCTCAGTTTCCTCAAGTCTAGGCTTTGGGCTCTTGATACGGAAAACAGAGAGGCCACACAACATGATGCAAAGTGCATCAAATTTGGACTTGAAAGGCCCGCGGGAAGTCATCTCTCATAGCTGCCTCAATGCAGAAGTTATTTTTCAGCAATTATTTATGGAGCGTTTACGAGGCTCTGGGGAATGTGGCAAAGAGCAAGATAGAACAAATCCCTGTTCTTGTGGAGCTTACCTTGTAGACGGGTAAATAGAGAATAAGAAAATAGAGATGTAGACATGGGAGATAATTCTGATAGCAAGAAGCTCTGTGAAAAAATAAATAAATAAAGCAGGATAGGGAAGGAGGGAGGGTTTGCCATTTTCGTTGGAGTGGCCAGAGGCAAATAATATCAATCTCAGAAAGTTATTGTGGCGAAGCTAAAAGATAATGTATTTTAACAGATTACATCATGCAGCAAACGCACCATAGCATTGTTATTTTTAAATGTACCATAACACTGTTATTTTTTTTTTTGAACGGCCAAAGGGACTACTTCCCATTAGACAAGAGTGGAGTTTCCAGGCTATCTCTGTGACTGAGAAGTAAAGCCCAGTGTGCCAATGGCTGCCATTTCATCTTCCCTGGTTTCTTTCAATGCTGCCTCCTCAGATTTTGGGGTTTTTTTTCCCCATTCCTGCAGTGGGAACTTGACCTCTGGTAGCAGGAACTTAGTGAATGTGAAAGCTTCTTAGGAGCAGTGGCATGTGATGCCGCTGATGATGAGTCCGTGGTTCACCTCTGTTCCCCAGCGTTTGGGGCTCAGCGGAGGGCTCAGGGCTTGGAGGTATGAGGACTGTTTGTTTTGGAGAGATCTGTCCACCAGGTGGTAGAACCTTCTGAGTGAGGGAACAAGCCCTGAAACAATCAGGCCCGTGAACTTTCTCTGCCCAGAGCACAACAAAGGGCTCCACTGTGCAGCCACATCCTGGCCCAGAAAACACCTACAGGTGGCAATACCCAGACCGTGCCCTAGCCTGACGCTTGTGCTCAATGTTCTGACTTACATCTCTGAGAATTCATCAATTTTAGGGTTTTAGAAGAAAGCCAGTCATCCAAGAGCTGATTCTTCCTCATCAGAAGTAAAAGTCTCCGTTTGTTCAAGTGTGACTCGATGTTCGTGTTTCTAAGGAGTTTCCACCTCTATATCAGCACAAAACTTTACTGTGGGTTGTAGAACATTTGACGGAAAGGTTACAGACCGTTACTCATTGCCATAGATAGCATTATGGGAAATTGCAAAATAAGAAGAACACTTTAAATGTTTCTGGTTTTCCAGTCAACAGGTACTTTCCAATGTCATTTGAATCTGTTGTTGTTTCATATGTTTCTCACCTAAAACCTTATGTGAAATGAACTTTGCCCTAGAAACCCACAGCAACCAGCCTCCAAGATGGCCCCTAGTGATCCTTACTTCCTGCTATGCATGCCCTTGTGTAGTTCCCCTCTATACTGACTCAGTACTAATTTGTGTGACCAACAGAATAGAGCAGAAATGATGGTATGTGATTTCAGAGGCTAGGTCAGAAAAGGCACTGTGGCTTCCACCTTGACCTCTTGGATTGCTCACTCCAGGGTAAGTAAGCCGCCACACCATAGGACACTCAAGCAGCTCTGCAGAGAGGCTCACATGAAGAGTAGCTGGGGCATCTCACCTACTGGCAAGCATGTAAGTAAGCAACCTCAGAAGAATCCTCAGCCCCAGTCAAGCCTTCCAATGACCGCAGCCCTGGCCAACATCTGACTAAAACCTCATGAGATACTCTGAGCCACCATCCAGAGAAGCCACTCCAGAAATCCTGACTCACACCAACTGTGAGAGATAATAAATGATTATTGTTTTAAGCCACTAAGTTTGGGGTAATTTGTTATACAGCAAGAGATAACTAGTATAAAACCCATTCTGAGGTATCAGGATTGAATGGAAGAGACTACAGTCTGCTAAACCTACCAGGCTTGAATCTCTTCAGACCAAGTACTAGATTCTAATGAACGCTGTACCATATTGCCCTATACCACACCAGTGATTTTTAGAGAATTATTGCCTGAAATTGGCATCATATTTTGGAGTACTGATAAAGGCCCAATCTTTGCCTTTAAGACACTTGCGTGGGCATTCTAAAGGAACAAGCCTTCTGAGCATTGCCTCTGAGCATGATCTTACGATGTATGGGTCTCACATTGTCCTTATGTTCTGTAGATGACATATTGGATTTCCTATAGTTATTGGTTGAAGGCTACTGGAGAGGTGGACATCAACTCCCTGGCACTTCTGGCTTGCTATGCACCTGGCCAGAGTGGGCTCCTGCCTCCAGAGAAAGAAAGCAGACAAGTGGACACCAGCACTGGTGGTTGCAAGTTGAACCAGTGAGCTCAGAAATAGTATGGGCTGAGAGGATGTAGGTGGGGACAGCAACTGTCTGCTTCAGTTACCAACTCAAGGTCTCAGCCACAGGAAAGAGGCACAAATCTAATCATCAGAATTATGGCTACAAGATGGTTACTGAGACTTAGGAACACAATCAAACCCCAGCTCTCCAAATGGATGTTCAAGTCAGGGTCAGACTAGGAGCAAAGGCTCCCTAGACCTGATGGTAAGTGTGAGCTTCCTAAATCATTCTTGCTGGGAAGAAAAAGGAGGAGGCTTAGAGTCTGTCCCTCAGCCCTAACCACAGGCACAAGATTCACTGGGCTCACCCTGTTGGGACTGTGCTACCACTTGATTTCCTTGCTGCTAGTGCTCACCTGAAACAGCTCTTCCTACCGTGGAAGGGATATCCTATTTAAGGGACAAGTCGGTCATTTAGAAATAAACTCAACCAAGAGCTTAAAAAGTTCCAAAGGACACATCCCTCCTCTTAAGGAAATCAGTGAGTTAAAGGATGGCCCAGCACACAGTAGGCGCTCAATAAATGTTAGACCAATTTCTCCCCAGCCCCTGCATCCTCTGACTTAGGACTCCCAGGCAGGAACAGAGCCACAGAGCTAATCTATATCTGCCTTCTGAGCCTTCTTGTATCTTAACAAAGAAAACACAAGGCTGGCCCAGTGGCATAGCAGCTAAGTTCGCACGCTCTACTTTAGTGGCCTGGGGTTCACAGGTTTGGATCCCGGGCGTGGACCTACACACCACTCATCAAACCATGCTGTGGCGGTGTCCCACATACAAAATAGAGGAATATTGGCACAGATTTTAGCTCAGGGCCACTCTTCCTCAAGCAAAAAGAGGAAGATCAGCTACAGATGTTAGCTCAGGGCCAATCTTCCTTAAAAAAAAAAGAAAAAGAAAACACAGACAGTGACACTGAGCCCTCCATGTGTAGTGGTACTGCCTCTTCACTGGGAATCCCTCCCCTTTGGTAAAGGGTTGTTTCTGGGGCCCCAGTAGCTTGAGACAGGTAAACAGGATAGAACATGCCAGAAGATCTACCATGGGGAACGAACCAGCAGCTTGGGCATGGATTTGAGGAACCACTTGATTTCCTCATCACTAGCCCAGTGGTTCCATGATACTTCACACTCAGGGTCACACTAGAAGAAAAATGTTCCTCCAAAGTCCCCCAGCCTTCCTTCTAATGTACTGTGAGGCAGGGACTTAGGTAAGAAGGAGCAGGGGCAGGATGCTCTTTGTGTGTCCTTTTTTCTCGTGCATTTGCTTGTCTGACTTCCACCTCCAGAGGGCACTGATCTTCAAAAGACTAAACCCAGACTCCAAGCCGAGCACTGCAGAACACCAGCTGTTCACCCACAGGGAAGGGAGATCCTCAGCAGTTGTTAGTTCTCTGTGAATAATTGCCTGGCGAAATTGAGCCAGAGGCTTTACTAGCACTTAGAAATAGAGTATCTTTCCCCAAATAGTATAAGGAAGTCCCAAGCCATGGTTTCTGCTACTCTTCATGTCTTCCTTTTAGGGAGGTTCCATCACCTCCCCACTACTAGCCCCATGCATCTAGTAGGCTTTCTCTGGAAATAACCCGAGATTTCCTGGTCATGTTTAGTATCTGGGTAACATCAGAAAGTAGAAGAAACCTGGTGGCCCAGAAGCCAGTCCAGAGATGTTCAAGGCCACCAAGAGGCAGCTGTGATGATTCAAGACTATGTGTTGACAAATAAGGATGGAGGTTTTTTGTTCATTTGCTTGTTTTTTGAGGAAGATTCGCCCTGAGCTAACATTTGTGCCAATCTTCCTCTATTTTGTATGTGGGTCGCCACCACAGCAGGGCTGCTGAAGAGTGGTGTAGGTCTGCCCCCAGGAACAAACCCAGGCTGCCGAAGCAGAGTGCACCAAACTTAACCACTAGGCCATGGGGCCATCCCCAAGGATGGAGATTTTAGAGTTTAGTAAACCTGGTTTCAGACCCCACCTCTCCGTGTTACTACCTGTATGACTTTGGATAAGTTACACAACCATATCTCAGCCTGTCAATGGAAATGATAATTAACCTCATAATATTTTGGCATGGAATAAATTCATTTGGACATATAAAAAGCTAGCACTATGCCTGGCACAAAATAGGTGCTTTCTAAGTATTAGTTCCTTCTCCACCATCCTTCTCTCTGCCTTTAATAATATTATACAGGATGGACGGATTCCTACAAGTTTTCCTACAGAAGCTTCAGTCACTTATTGAATCCAATTTTTGCCCCCTTAAAAAATAAACACTTTTCATTTGTCTCGCGTCTCCCAAACAACAAGCAAGAGTGGAGGCCACGTGAGAGTCAGAAAGCCAGCTAACCTAGAGGCCCTGGGGCTGTCTTTATTTTCATACCCTGACTCCTGTGGAGTTGGGGGGAGTTGGCAGAGTCCCCAGGACAGATCAATCTTTGGGGAGTGAGACTGGAAACTTACTTAGTGGGAAATTCTCCTATAATGTGAGGCACTCTGCTTCCCCATCCCCACCTCAAGTGCCTTATATCCTTCAAAGATGATACGAAAGCCAAATTTCATGAGGAGTAGAGGAAGTTCAGAAACAGATCTTGAGTAAATGTACCTTCCTTGTGTCCCAGATGGTCCTCAGCAAGTCACTGAGTTGGTGCCACGGAACAGGCCCAGTTCTAAATCCTGAGACTGCCAGGACATTGTCCTCATGATCTTTCTGTCTACCGAGGGAGACAAACAATAAACAAGAAATGACAACATCATGCAATAAGCTGTATGTGTTTGGAGCCAAGTATCACATGTCTAGGACTGAAATTATAAGAGATGGGGATCTGGGCTATGTAGAGGATTACCCACATCCTTCATCACTCTCCATCTTTGGCTGCCAAGATCACTTGTCTGGGCTGAACCTTCTTTGAATTCCATCCCTGTCCTATCATGTGATTTCTGTCCCTCAGCTTAGTTGTCTTAAGGAAGGGCCAGAAATTAGACTTAGGATACTACAGAGATAGGTCTAACTAGGGCCTAAAGAGAAGGAAAATGTGAAGAAAATTGGACTTTTTAAATTTTTTAAAAATGTGTTTTTAGAATTTATTCTGAGGCTCTCATTACAAAACTGAAGCAATCTTAAAAAAAAACAAAAAACAAAAAAAAACACTGGCATTTACCAACCATCCCAGTTTGTCTGGGACTGGCCCACTCTTAGCACTGAAGTTCCACATCCTGGGAAACCGTTCAGTCCAGGACACACTGAAACAGTTGGTCACACTAGCTCTGTTCTGAACACAGAAGCACTAGCGCAGCAAAGAAAACATACTAACCTGTGCTTAAGCCCTGAACCATTAATGCATAAAATCATCATCAATCTACAAAGTCCTAGTTGCTTCCTGAGTATGCTTGGGGAGATCTGTGATATTTAACAAATACGAATATTGATAAGCAATGGATGAATATGAGACTGTACTCAAGAATACAAGAAATTGTGGTATCTCGTTCTTGACAAAGTTGCCTAGAGCATAGCCTTCTAAGTTACTGAGAGCAGCTGGAATTTACATTTTCCTGGAGAAGCTTAACAAAACAGCATAAAGTTTAATAGCACGGGCATTGATATATGACAGATCTGACCTCAATTCACCGCTTTATGCTTACGCACTGTGTGACCCAAAGTAACTGTCTTAACCTCCCTGTGCATTAATTTCCCTTTCTGTAAAACAAAATTATCACAGTACATGGAATATAATAACTACTCAATAAATATTAATTGCTATCAAAAAAACAAAAGCAGGAACAAAAACCTAGCATTTTATTCCCTCTGGGGTATGAAGTAGAGTTAATAGGGCCTAAGAGTTAGATCACTCATGAAAACAAGTTTGCCATGAAAATCTTAGGAACATAGCTTTAGGTCAATTTTGGGTACGGTTATATTTTCGTATATTCCCACAGCTGAAAAAGGCCTTGGGCTGACTATCTTCATTGGCCCCTCCAGTTTCATCCTCCATCTTTTTCTCCATCCTTCTTTGCACCCTTGGAGGCCAGCCTGGGTGGTCTGTATCAGTGGACTTCCTGGCCTTCTGGATTCCAGTTGGATTTGGCTCAAACCAGCTGGTTGTTTCTCTCAACTGAAGGTCATAGCTCATGTAAAGAGGCCATCTCCACCCAGCCCACTGTGGGAGATCAAAATTTGGCCACCCTGAAATATATCTCTTTACCTTGATTGTTTTCTCTGAAGGACATTTGACCTCCCCCACTAACTGCCTAAAGAATTTGACATGGTGGCTCCTTCCTGGAACAGATCTTCCATCTGATGGCTGTAATATAATGTAAAATAGATGTTACAATAGGAAAGGCACCAACAAGCCCATCTTATCAGAAATTCTGTCTCTCTGGCCACATTCTCTGGATGGCCCTTCGAGGAGTTGCCAGACAAACATTTACATTTATAAGGGAAATCTCCATTTGTAAAGGTATCTCCCTCTCTGTTTGGAGAAGAGAGGGGGATGAGCTCATTTCTAGTGACTTATCAATGTGGAAGGTGATGACTTAAATCTGCATAATAACCTTACTCTTGTTTACTGTGCTTTAGTGGTAATCTCCTGTAACTGACTCCCCCACCCCCAAAATCCTCCTTTGTCATTGGCTGAAAATGATATTTAAGACGAGAATTTCTGCTATTGTGTGGAGAAACGCAGTGTCCCTGCTTTCTCCCATGTATACATGTTATTAAACTTGGTATTATTTTCTCCTGCTAACCTGTCTTGTTGATTATTTGGCCAGCCAGAAGAACCTTAAGGGAAAGGGCAGAGAGAGATTCTCCCTCTTCCCCCGACACCTCTCTGTCTCCAGGTTTCGGGGCCTGCACTTCTCTCACTCCTTCAGGCTTAGAGATGCTAATGGTTGCCCCCTGTGACCAGCTTTAGGGTTCTACACCATCCTTTGGGGTTTCCCAACAGCCTGACCACACATTTGTAAATCATCCCTTTGTAAACTCTCCTCCTTTTTTCCAACTGAATGTGTCTTTTGTTTTCTGCTGGAATGCTGACAGATACAAACATCAAGAGAACATCTAGCTCTGATTTCCAAACACAAGTTTGGCAACAATTCTGGAATGGCCACATCAGAATCACTTAGGAAGCTTTTTGAAAATACAGATTCCTCACACCTGGTGGACCTCACACCTGGAGTACTAATTCAGTGTCTTGAGTGAGGCCTCGCACTCCGTTTTTCTCACCGCTCCCCTGCTAATTCTGTTGCACAGCCAGATCTGGGAAGAGTTCACTGCTGAGGCCTCTGTTGCAGCTGGGCCCTCTTTCCTCATCAGGCTTTCTCGTTCTTACTTCACATTTTAGTCTCTTCAATTTCATTTTGGTTATAAACAAAAAACACAGCACATACAAAAACTATATATATGTATATATATATATACTGTATAAAGATAATCTCCATAAAGGTAGAAATTTGGGCCTATTTTTTCAGGTCTAGAGCATTACCTGGCACATAGTTGGCACTCAATAAATATTTGTTAAGTGAATGTTGAATGAATAATTTATTAAGAACATTTGCAAAACTGTACAGGGCTTAGACAAGTTCAAGTTTGTGACCTCAAGACGGGATGACCTAAGCTCTATATGTGATTAAGATCTAAACAAACAAGAAGTAATCCTGATAGAGAAAGATGTATTCGTCATCAAAGCTGAGTAAGTTGCTGAGTATAGGTATAATTTCAAACTAGTGGCTTTCCTGGAATTTTCTCCCATCTGTCCTTCAAGCCTGGTGTACATGGTACTAGACAGGGTGGCTTATGCTAAAAGCCAGGAAGCTACTGTAGACATCAGTCAAGGCCATGAGGAGGTACTTTTGAGTGAAAACCCCAATTTTAACGTCCCCCTACCCCATACTATTACACACATCCAAAGTACTCACCGCACCATTTTTAACCCAGAGGTTGCTGTACATTTCAAATTGAGTTTTCAAAATAAATTTCTGTGCAAAATAAAAGCCCCTCTTTAGGCACATCTTTCCTACCCCCTACCTAGTCCTACCTAGTCCTCAGCTGTTCCTAATTGCCAAAGGGGACTTGTCCTTTCCCTTGACTCCCCACTTTCTTTATCTTTTTGAGCGGCTAACAGAAAAATCTCTTGGCTTACATTCTTCCGACAGTATCCATCAGTAAAATTTCTAGACCAAATTTACTTGAACACATTTGGGTGGAAAGCATTCTAGAGTAAAAACACACTTCATCTCTTTAAACAACTTGTACTGAGCGTACCCTTTGTGAACAGCATCTTTTCTAAACGACCCCTGGTCACCATTATGATAATCAATTATTGATTTTAAGGTATTTTAAACCCATTCACTGCCTAGGAGCCAAGAAGATGTACAGAGATACTTGATCCTTTTATAACTGGCCCCAACCTGATGCATTTTGTTGGTCTGATGTCTGCTCTTTACAGCTTTTCTGTCGCCTCCATTGCTGATTATGGCTTGCTGTTGTCAGGATCCTTGCTCCTAAAGGTCAGGTTGCCAAAAAAGACCTCTCTGGGTAGGTGAGGGGTCGCTCAAGGCTTTTACACAAATGTATATTTCTGCCCCAAGTTATGCAGAAGCTGATCAGAGAGGAATCTTCACAATTTGAGAGGTGTCCTGAAATGAGAAAGTTCTAGGAATTAGCAATAAACTGATAATTCATCAGACGTCTACAAATATTTTTAAAGATTTGAAGAAAAGATTAAGAAATTTGTGCTATTTAACTTAGAAAATAAGTTTGATGATGATTAGATCCTGCTTTTGAACTATTTGTTACTTTTTGGAGAATATGCAGTTCTGATTAGAAAAAAGGAGACTTACAATGGACAAAGAAAAAAAAAAATGACTGTGAAAATTACTTGAAATGCCCTTCTAAGGGAGATATAGAATCACCAGGCCTTGCAATCTCTATAGTTAGCTTGACTTACTAAAGTTACATGTACTCCTGCCTGAGGACAGGCGGATGGACTCAACGGATTCTCCAATTTCCTTCTAACCTTAGAATTCAGAAATATTTTCCCATGCTCCTCCTACAACTTTATACATGTTTAAGGTATGTTGTCCATAGGTTCACAGTTAGGTCCAATCTCTTTCATAGCTTGGTTTCTGTTGGAGTGTTACAGAGAAGCGAAGCCATCCACCGTCTAGGAGACACAGGAGAAATGGAATTCAAGACTTTTAAAATATAGTAATCTTTTTGGAAGTACTTGAACTATAAAATATCCTGACTCCGTTATCCTGGTACCAGTTTCTCAGTAGCTTCTGAGACACTCCTTTGCAGTAGACAATGGGGAAGTATGAAATATTAGGATGAAAACCAGGGTTTAGCAGAATACCTAGTACCGTCTTTGTTGTTGTTAGTGCCGTCAAGTGGATTTCAACTCCTAGCAACGCTGTGTACAGCAGAGCAGAACCCTGCCCGGGGTTTTTACTCCATCCTCTCACCTTCTTGCAGTATATCAGACAATTTTCCACTGCTATTCATAGGGTTTTCACAGCCACTTTTTTCGGAAGTGGGCGGCCAGGTCTTTCTTCCTAGTCTGCCTTAGTCTAGAAGCTCTGCTGAAACCTGTCTACCATGGGTGACCTGCTGGTATTTGAAATACCAGTGGCAGAGCTTTCAGCATTGCAGCAACATGCAGCCACCATAGTCTGACAACAGACAGACGGGTGGTGCGGGTCCCTGAGAACCTGGCCCATAGCAGTGAGAGCCCCTAATCTTAACCACTAGACCACCAGGGCTGGCTGAGTATCTTCTATAAGATACCAAGTACATACACTTATATATGAAGAAGCATGGCATCTTGGATTAAGTTTGGGCCCCTGAGGTCCTAGTCTTTTCTCCTTTATGGAGAACTCTAAGATGTTCTTGGCACATTACTTCACCTCTCAATGTTGCACTTCCCTCTATGAGACGTGGGTCTATTATTCTCAGATTTCATATTTGTATCTCAAGAGCCAAAATTCAAGCAGTGAAACATAGAATGACTGTCCCTTGGGCACCTAGAATTGGTCAAGCAAGGTATGTGCTGTTCGAGAAAAAATGTCCTCCCATAACTATCTGAAGGCCTCCCTTGCCCGCTAAGGCCCTCCCTTAACTTAGTCATCACTCCACCTAGTTCTAGAGGAGGAGTCATTAAACAAATGATTCAAAACATTTTCATTGAAAAATAATAATAAAACTGACAATGCCTTCCTTTCATGCCACAACAGGAAAATCCCCATTGCCAGGGAAAAAGCTGGCTTTTACCTGCCCGAATTGGCAAATGGGGCCCACTGTCACGGGAGAAGTTTGTCTGTGGTGCTGCCGTGGCTGAGAAAGGTCAAATATACCCTTAGAGAAACTGTTTGGTTTAATTGCTGAGAAGTCAACCTAGCCAAAACTGCTTGCGTTTAGCAATTTTTGTTGATTATAGTTCTCTGAGTAAACAGCAGGTGACAGAAGACAGCAAGGAAGAAAACCGGCTTCGAGGCCAAAGGGGGTAAAAAAAAAAGCATAAAAAGAACCACCTCATCCTTCCATTCTCACAAATACACTGGTTTCAGGCTGATCTGCCAATTTTCAGGTATAGCAGGCATTGAATATCCTTGGTCGGAGCTCCAATTGGGACAGAAAAATCATGGAATTTTGGAGCTTTAGAGATCATATAGTCTATCTCTTTTATTCTACAGATGAAGAAAAAGACTCATGGTCTGTGTCTTCTCAGTGACTGTAAAGTGACTTGCTGAATGTCTCAGAAACTGAGTCAGGATTAGAACTCAGGTCTCCTAATCCCGTATTCTTTCCATATGTTGTTCAAGGAGCTTTCTGGACTAATGGCCCAAATTACGGAGCACAGGGTTTAGACTAGACCCACTTGTGGAAGGGAGGGGAGCAGTGGAATATCAACTTTTATAGGGACCTCTCACGGAACTAAATGGTCTTCCAACGTAGACTTCCAGTACTCCAAAGACAGCACATCTGCCAGCCTTGGTATCCTGGTTTCCAACACTTTCACACAGTCCACTGTAGCCTTTCAGAGAGCCAGTGCCTCAAGTGGTCACAGCCATCGTAGCTGGCCCAGGAGAAGAAGCCAAGACACCATTTATCTTTGGCTTCCAGAACTAGCCCCTGTGCACTGATAGGGCAGGAGAGGATAAGCGTACAAGCAGAGTAAAACGGAGGAGCCTCCCGTGGCCCCTTCTTGTCATTGTTGCTGTTGCCTCTGGGCCACGAACACCTCAAAGTGTCAACCATCCCCTTTCTATGATTGGCCTCCTCTTTAGGTGTCAGCCCAAGCTCTTCTCTCAAGCTACACTTCTGTATCTCTAGTGGTCTGCTGATGTTTCCATTTGCATGTCCTCTATCACCTCATGCTCACCAAACCTGGAATTGAACTCATTCTTCCCCCTGAAAGATGGGCTTCTCCATTTCTGTTAAAAAAAAAAAAAAAAACAAAAACACTACTATTCTCCCAAAAGTAACTCTCTGACTTACTTTTTAATCCAGTTCCCCTTTCCCACTCCCACTTGGCATATCAGTTGGTCCCTGAGTCTTACCATGTCTCCCTTTGTAAAGTCTTTCTTTTAGTGCCTACATCTTAGGCCTGGAGTGCTGGAACAAATCTCTAGCCCTGGACTCCTCCTTACCTCTACATCTACCTTAATCCATGCTGCATGCTCATTGCATATGAGACAATAAATTTCTGTTGTTTAACCACCCAGTTTGTGGTATTTTGTTACGGTAGCACTAGCAAACGAACACGCTGCCTGTCCTCCCTGTGCAGCTCTAGAGCATACTCCAACATTACGTACCTCCGTGCCTTGGCTGGTTTCTTTGCATGGAATGCGCACCACCCCACTCTTTTGTCTGATTTGGTAAACTGTTCATTCTTTAAGATTTAGCTTAAGTGTCCCTTCTTCTGTGATTCCTTCATGGAACATTCCCTCCCAAGGCAAAATTGATCTCTTCCTCCTCTCTCGTGACCAGCTGGGACTCATACATTCCTCTCATAGCACACAGCACGTGGAGTTGCAATTACCTGCCAGCTCTGCCTTTGCTTTCAGACTGTTGTTCTCAGTCTTTGCTGCATATTAGTGTCTCCCTATGTGATTTTTTAATACCGATACTCTCAGACCCTACCCCCGAGATTCTGATCGGATGATCTGGAGTGGAACTCCAGCATCAGTGTTTTTCAATAGGCCCCCAAGTGGTTCTAACATGCTCTAGGATGAGAACCACTGTATTGGACAGTGCTCCTGAAGGATAGGGTTTCTGCCTTATTCTTTGATCTGCTATCTCCCTGGACAGTGGCTGGCCTCAAGGAAGCCACTTACTAAGTGTTCATTGAACTGGGTGAAGGAGCCCAGGCCCTCTGTCTGTCCTCTGTTTTTCGCCCCATTTCTTCTCATTTGACACCTTCGCCTCTCCTCAAGAAAACACCTGAAACAAACTCTCTGTAAAATGCCTATTTGAGGTTTAGAGAATTAGACTATCTGAAAACAGCAGAGGTGGGGGGACATAAAAGTATGGTAATGGTATTTTAAAATAAGATGAAAAAAAATTCAGAAGCAGCTTATTTTAAATATCCATTTCCCCACTTTCTAATATTTAAAGCAACATCTTTTCTCTTTCTGAACACAGAACATGGGACAGTGTCTCATCAAAGCAACATTTCTCCTACTCCCGCTCTATGCCTTTTCCCTTGAGGGACTTCAGAAAGGAAATGCAACGCTCTATTTATGCCGTTCTAATGTTCTCGACCAGTCATCCCTCAGCAAAAATAGATAAGAAGATCTGGGACCCCCAAGTTTCCCCTCCTAGCGCCCCCCTTTATCTCTTCTCAGATACTCAGTGTCCTCAAAAGTCTTTCTCCCTTTCTTCTCCCTCTATATAAACACTAAGGTGAAAATAACTGATAAAGGGCTATTTGCTTTAACTTTTCCTGGGGATAAAACTAATACATGTTCCTTATACAAAGTTTATAAAATACAAAAAAAAAACATTAAAAATAAAAATGATTGGTACCCACCATGAAGAATTAACAACCATTAAGATTTTGGTATGTTTTGTCATACACTACATATCTATGTAAGGAAAATGTTTCCATAAATATATATAATGTATATATGGGGAAGTGTATATGTGTGAGAGAGAGAGAGAATAAAGCACATATTGACTCTCTTATGATGAGGAGACCTGTCTTCACACCGTGCTAACTTGCTTCTTTATATACTCAAAGAATAAAAATTCAACCCCACAATGCATTAAACTGAAGATGTTCCTGAAGATTCCAAAGAGAAGATGGAAGAGGGTTCTCACCTTGCTCACCCACAGCTCTGATCATCATCATCTGCCACTCCTTCTCAACACCCTGCCCAACTTCATTTCCCTTGGCACCAGCCTCCCCAGGCTCAGATCTGTCTCCCAGCTTCTCCAGGTTTCCTTTCTTAGGCTCTGCAATTTAGCTCACTTTTCATTCCTTCAAGCTGATATTCCCACACCTATCCTCTAATTAGGTGGAAAAGGACCCTCTGGCTCCTAGGATATGCCATTTTAGAAAGTAGTAGGAGATTATTAATATAAAAAAGAGAGAGAAAAAGAGAGAGGAAGGAAGGAAGGAAGGAAGGAAGGAAGGAAGGAAGGAAGGAAGGAAGGAAGGAAAGAAGGAAGGAAGGAATCCTGGAACAAATATAATACACATAATTTTAGAAGACCCTTAGGTCACGTTACCTACAATTTTGCACCCTTATTTTTAAGTTCAACACTATATTAGGATAGCTATCCTCTTTTTCATTAGAAGCTAAACTGAAAGTTAAAGGGATGGAATCACAGAGTGAACGTGCAAACTGCAGCCCGCTGGTCTTGGGGGGATTTGGGGCGCAAAGGACTTGCTCTTAGTCCGGGGACATTTCCTAGGTGAGAGCACAGGCCTTATTTAACACAGACTTTCCCAGCGATGTAGGTATACGGTGTCATTTTTACTGCAGTTATTTGTAAAAGATGTTGGCTTCATTTGGTGAGGACCAGTCTAAAGTCCTGTTCTTGAGTAAATGAGAAAGGAGTCCTGAAAGACACAGTGCCCCACAGGAGCCCTTCTTTTGGAGGTGAATGACTAGACCTTCCCAGACTTACACACCTTAAACATGATCCGATGACAGATGAAACTACAAAGACATGAGGAGCTCTTGAACAAAACCCAGATATACTCCATACTCTGCAGTACTGCTGGTAGGAGGCTGTTTGAATATTGGAGGTGAGGACGCACAGCGAAAAGTATTCCAGGTGAATATAAAACTACAAAAGGAGCAAAATTATGCTCTTCTTCCTCTCAACTGGCCATTAGAGAGGATTCGGCAACCCTCTAGAACAGGGGTTGATAACCACAGCCCACAGGCCAAATCCAACCACTCATTTGTTTAGTACTGTCTCTGCTGTACTCACAGCACAATGGCTAAATATGACAGAAACCATATGGTTCACAAAGCCTAAATATTACCACTTTGTCCTTTGTAGAAAAAGTTTGCTGATCTCTGACCTAGAGAAATTCTTTCCAGTTCCAGGGACTCTGAAATTTAGGATTCCTAGTGTGTTTTGGTTGTAGCTGTTCTTTTCTGGTGGAGAGGCAACTTCCGTCTTGGGGGAAGGGAGGAAGAAGTCCCACTATTCCAGTGGGGGTAGGCAGGTTTGCCTCAGAGTCTAAGACTTTGGGCCTGTTAGGACAGAGTCTGTAAGAGGAGGAGGGAACAGGTTCCTTAGAATCAGATTAGGAATCAACTTCCTCCGATATCAGCCCACCCTCCACACCCATAGCCATAAAAACACACCTTATCCACCTTCTGTAGGAATCAAAGGCATTAGACAGCAAAAGGAGATTTTACAAATCACAAAGCTTTCTATGAGGGATTTGTTCTTAAAAAATAACGTAGTGTGGTGGAGAAATGCTCTGTCTCTGAAGCCAGAGAGGCATGGACTTGAGTTTGACTAGCTGAGTGACCTGGGGCAAGTTACTCCACCTCTTGAAACCCCAGCTTTATCATCTGAAAAATAGGAAGAATAATAGTAGCCTCCTCATGGAGTTGTTATGAGAAGTCGATTAGATAGTGTACGAAAAAGATTTATCACAATGCCCAACACATTGACAGTGTTCAGTACGTTAGCTGTTATTTTTACGAAGACGGTCCTCTGGCTGACTTATGGACTAGGAGCGCTGTCATTGTAATTTCCTAAAGGTTTTTTAAGCATTATTATTAATGGGGCTGGAAATTTTTAGGCAAGTAATAAATTATAGTAATAAAGATTTAGGTTATAGATTAACAAATGGAGCATCTTTAAAACTTGTTTGATTGAATCCATGAGAAGAAATACATTTTATAATGAAACCCATCACATACACATGTTTGTGTGTGTTTATAACTAAAAACAAGTGTTCGTGAAATAATGCATAACCTTCCTACAAGCAGAGTACACTTTGATGTTTTCTACTATTTTTTAAAATGGTGCACATAATCCACACAATTAATTTTACAACCCACTAGGGGGTTGAGACCCACAGTTTGAAAAACATGCACCATGGGTCCATCAAACTGAAAGTCCTGAGGCTTGAATATCTCTCATCTCTAACACAACCATTCTTTGCAATTTTGAGAACTATAACATCATCCATTATCACTTGTTTTATGTTTTTATATCTTGCACTCTTAATTATATCTTTTGAAGTCAAAACAAAGTTGTATGCTTTCTTAGAATCTTGTGCAATTTTCTATCATACTGGTGGAAACAAAAAAGCTCTCAAAAATTGTCTTTGAGGTGCAATGGAATTTATATTTGCAGAAAATTTAAGAAATGGATTGTTCTGCTTCCACGGGAAATTTTATTACACAAGTGAAAGAAGATAATCAGATGCCAAAATTATCTCTGTATTAAGATCTACAGCAGGATGTGAAAGTTTCTCAGAGAAGAGATATTGAGCAAAATATACAAGAAAAAAAAAATACAGCCAGTCCTACTAGTTCCTATTTCTACCTCCCCCCGCACTGCGTTGCTAATGACAATTGCTAGAGGGCTGGATGCCAATGACTTCTCACCAAGTAGTTTAAGATTTTCTGTTCTGTCTTGACTCTTCCCTCTCTAACGCTACCCTTTCAAACTTTCTAAATTATGATTCCCTCCGTCACTGACAGAAACACAACCAGTGTCCACTGTTTTTGCCTGGGTGACTTAATCAGAACTGTACGATTGTGAAGATCCCAGGAAGAGAATCCAAGACTCCGGGGCAAACTTGAGCTCCAGGATCCACCTGCATTCCAGAGCCACACCGTGCATTCAGCGCATTCAACTGCCCACAGTCCTGAGCCGGACGAGACCAGCTTGCAGAATTCCAAATCCTGAGACCTCCTTTCCTTTCTATTTCACACATATTTTCTAACCATAGTCCCTATAATCTGTCGACCTTTGCCTCCATTGGAATTTCTAAATAAGCTATACATGCTCGGCCAGGTTAGGGAACTGGTATAGTGGTGACTCCTTTTTTTCTCTCTTCTTTCTTCTAATTTGCTGAATTCCTTATCTTTTCTTCAATGAATTTTGAGGTGAGGGATATCAAAAAAATTGCTTGAGAAAAATGATACTCTTCTCCCTCTTAAAATTTTGTGGAGCTTGTGTAGGAGAATTCATCACAGCTGCTGTGTTCATAGCTGAGGATCAAAGGCAAGGTCAGGAGAACAGGACACCTTCATGTAGAGCTGTGATTAGAGGGAAGATAACCTGGGTTCAGGTCCTTCCTCCCTTTGTTATTTTGTAGCTGTGTGACTCTAGAAAGGTGCCTTACCCTACCTAAGTTTCAGCCCTTGTATCAGGAAAACAAGGCTAATAATAGTATATTACTCACAGCGTTGTTGTGGGGGAGTACATATTCATGACGAGCACTTGACTTGCTTGCTGGTCCCAGCCAAGCACACAACAAGCATTATCATTATTATTATCATTATTATTATTGCCATAGTCCTCCTCCCCCAAAGCTAGAGCTCCTACAGGAAGAAACTTCTGGAGGTGATGGAAATGTCTATTATCTTGACTTTGGTTTCGCAAGTGTATGCATATGTTCAAACCCATCAAATTGTATACATTGAATATGTGCAGGGTTTTTTTACATATCAATTACAGCTCAAGAAATCTGTTAAAAAAAAAGTTGGGCTGGCGTGCGTGGAAAATATGGATGGGGCACCAATAGCATCTGTTTCTGTTAGAAACTAAACTATGCTATTAATAAATATGTTTAAAAAGGATTTCTGATTAAACAGTAGAAATGGCAAAAAAGAAACAAACAAAAAAACAAAACAAGCGAAAAACCCACAAAAGCCATAGCCCATAATCCTGGATAGAAGGAGGACTCCAGCAGCTTCACCTCCAGTCCCTCCAAGAATTTCCCACCAATGGACAGCCAGTCCTCTGACTGGAAGCTATGGGAAAGACCTCCAAGAAGATGTGACCTAGTGAATGTCCCATAATGGATCCTCAAAACAAACTGGCCTGCGGCTGCAAACAAACTCCCCAGGGCCAAGGGGTCCCAGGAGTTCCCCTGCCCTTCCTGACAATCCCTGAAAAGCACACTGTCATGATGGAGCGAGGCTGAGTGAAAGAGTGTCCCTGAAGATTCCCCACGTCATTTGGGGAGAGGTTCTCATGACATGGTTATCAGCAGCAGATAATCAGAGGCAGGATAAGGAGAGTGGGGCTGCAGCTCATGTTTTGCAGCATCACCCAGATTTCCCCAGACTCCACAACTTTGACCCTACGTCCTAGAACCACGAGCTGGGAACACATGAACTGGGAACAGGGGGTCACATATCTCCCCAACTCCCAGAGTTTCCTGCCAAGCTTCCTGGTGGCTGGGAACGCTTTGCAGGCCCCTAAGGAGGTATGAAGTCTGGTCCCAAGTTCACCAGGCCTATTGAAAAGATAACTTCCTGCCTGGGATGCTCAAGGTAGACCACCTATAATGAGGAGGGAGAGACCTTCAGATGTCCCGAGGCCAGCTCTCTGCTCTTTTGAATGCCGTGGGTGGTATCTCAGCCCTTAGAGGGAGAGATGAAGTAAATGGTGACCTCTGGCTGCTCTCTCAAACCACATTAGTCTAGGAAAAGTTTTCACAATATAGATGTTGGAAACTGATTATCTAAGCCTTAATCTGAAGAAATAGAGCTGCAGACACATGTCATAACAACACTTCTGCATTTCCCAGTCTCCAACATTTTGGCCCTGAGCCTTGAAGACCCTGGAGGCTGAGAATAGCAAAACAAGATATTTTGCCTCATGCTGAATTCTCATCTCCTACAATTTCCTGTGAAATCTGTAGCTGTTCTCTATGCCAAGGCTTCACAAGGCACACAGCCACATCTCAGACTGGGAAGGACTCTAGGGATCATGGGGGCCATACCCCTGCCTCTTGGGAACTACACTCAAATCATGAGATAATGCTCGTGGCTTTGTGAATTTGGCTTCCCTTAAACATCTTCTAGACCCTTTCCAGGATGAAGCTTTCATGGATAACACGGTTGGACATTCTGATGCAGAGTCAGAAGGGAGGAGTGCTCCTCAAATTTTCCTCAGCCTCTCTCCCACATGCAGAATCTCTGATTTGCACTTAATGGGAGCCTATACCATTGCGACATATTAGAGAAACCGCAAGCTTCTGGTCCATGTCCCTGGATTGGGCCAGGCCACTGTGTGATGGACAAAATCTGGTTGCATCTTAGGACTTGGAGGTTTATGAGATCTGAGGGATGAGGGAGGAGAAGATGCGTTAAAGGTGACTCTGTGGTTTTGAGCCTGGATAACTGAGGCGTGGTCTCTGACAGAATAAGCAAGTCAAGAAGTCAAAGAATGTTGAGGGTGTGGGGACGACAAGAGAGCAGATTCATGGGTTCCTTCAGCATGGAGTCAATTTAGAGGGCATTTTAGACCTTCATTCTGAACCAGAAAGGATGAATCTCATTGGACAAAGGAAGCTATTTCTGAAGACTTGAGGTGGGGGAGATTGCTCTGCTATGGAAGCTATTATTTGTCGCAGGAGGTAGCTAAAAGAATAGAAAGGAAATGCTACAAGATAACACTAAAAATTACATGACATTTATACATATAATAAAACAACAACCTTCTTCCATTTCCAGTATAATCTCCAAGGAAAAGGGAAATTGTAGGGGAGATTATAGGGGAAGTAATGATTCTCCCCTCCCAAAGTCAACCCTGAGTTCTCAACTGATCTCAGCATTTGAGAATACTTCTCGAGTCTCCCCAAAGCCTTCTATTTTTTTAGCAGAACAACCCCAGTTCCACCAAGTGTTCCTCATGCATGATTGTTTCCCAAACCCTCAAAGCTAACTCTCCCCTGAATACATTTTAGTTTATCAATGTGCCTCTGAAAACGTAGCATCTAGAATTTTGGAAAAGTCTCTAAACACAGTATGATCTAAAAAATTTAAGAGACCCATCAGCCACCTTGTGCTGGCCACATTTTCCCCTTAATGCAACCTAATGCCACATTGGATTTTTGACAGCAATGCGGCTGTCACAACTGACTTGTATTGCCTTTTGGTCAGTTAATTTCAGTTTGTCTTTTTCAAAGAAATTGCTGTTTTATGCTTATTTAGTTGTTTGGGTTGTTTTGTTTTGTTCTGTTTTTGTCTAACTAAAGGCAAAAATTTGCCCCTATTAAATTATATTATATAGGTTTTAGATGCCTGCCAATCTAACTTACTGAGACCACTTTGAATCTGGATTCTGACTTCTCATTAACCATCCTTCCCAGCTTTCTGTTATTGCCAAATTAATAATCAGGCTGCTTAATATTTCTCTCAAATGTTTGATAAAAATATTGAGTTGAGGGGAGAGGGGAACTAAGATCACTGCGGCATATGATAACATTTTCCTCCTTCTCGTCTGGGTTCTTCAGGATTGTATTGTTAATGTATGCTTCATTTACTTAGAAAATAAGCCATTATATTATATAAGTAATTGAAAATTTTATAAACTATGTTCACAATGCCTGTTTTGTTTTGTTGTTTTTGTGTGAGGAAGATTAGCCCTGAGCTAACATCCGTTGCCAATCCTCCTCTTTTTTGCTGAGGAAGATTGGCCCTGGGCTAACACTCGTGCCCATCGTCCTCCACTTTGTATGGGATGCAACCACAGCATGGCTTAATAAGCTGTGCATAGGTCCGCGCCCAGGATCCAAACCTGCAAACTCTGGGCCACTGAAGCAGAGAGCGCGAACTTAACCACTAGGTCACCAGGCTGGCCCCCACAATGCCTGTTTAATGAACTTCATTGGATTGAAGAAATACATAAGTAGCTATTTCACCATAAGAAAAAATATGTCTGTGGTATTAAAATGGAATACAAAAATAAACTATTCAACTTGAGGCTCCCATTTGGGTCCATGACATAATAACTTTCTAGCCCTAGTCAAAGATTAAGGCTAAAGGGAGAGTTGAGAATCCATAAAACGGATGTTGACAATGGAATAGGAGAGGTCACTACACAAACCTCAGCAGTGTGACGACATCACAATTACTTAATGACATTCCTGGACATTTTATGGTTGCATAGGCACATGAATCACTTGGGGCTTGGCATAAATAGAGTAATAAAAAGAGGCCATTTAAAATACCATTTCCCTCTTAAAATGATGTTCCTCATTAAGCATAAGCCAAGGAAATGGCGTAACTGAGTGGCATATTTTGGCATGATTATAAAGGGGACAAAGGGATATTTTTGATATTCACTTAATAAATCTTTTCAAGTGAACTAAATTGAATTTCTTCCCAGCTATGGATTCCTGAAGGATAATCACAGTTCCTCAGTGGAACAATCTCCAGCCAAACCCACACTCTTATCTCCTCTAGTCTCCATAGAAGAAATGGGCTTGTTTGCAATCACAAGGTTTGGCTTGCTGAGACTGGTTTGTATTCCAGCCCTGCTATGGCCTCCCTAGGCCATCGGGTTTATGGGAAGGTCCTTTCACTGCTGGGGCATCTGAGGCCACCTGCCCTGAGAAGATCAGTGAGAAAGTTGGAAACAGGAACAGAAAGAGGGCATAGGGCTGGGTGGGGAACCCATTATAGGTCAATGACTCTTCTCCTCCTTTTTTGGGTCCACCCGGCCTGAGTGTGGCAGGAATACTTCAGACTCATACACAGAAACCTCACACTAGGGTGACCAGCCATCCCACTTTGCCAGGAACAGAGAACTTGCCCAAGACATGGGACCTTCAATACTAAAACTGAGAAAGTCTCAGGCAAAAGGGGATGAATTTGTCACTCTACCTCATACGCACAACTGGACAGTAAGATTATAGGGGCTCATCCATGTCACCAAATCCCTTCTCTTAATTCCCCCTGAAATCCTAACTATTATGGGGGGGAAAAAAAGACCTGTTCTTAATGTTGTTTGTCAAAGCACAAGATTTTGAATTCAGCCCCTTCCTATGGAGTCCTGAGGGTGTGCAGGGTTGGTGGTTTATTATGGGCTATTACCCAAAGAGTCATATAACATAGTGGGTAGAAACATAGACTCTGGCCCCAGACTGCCTAGTCCAAATGCCACGTGACCTGGCAAATTTTTCTTAACCTCTCTGTTCTTTAGTCTTCTTATTTATAAAATGGGAATGAGAGGATGGCCTACCTCATACATTTGTTGTGAGAATTAAGGGAGTTATAATAGAACATGCTTAGTATAGGACTGGCCACATGTTGCATAAACATCTGCTATCATTTCTGTCTTTGGCAATCCAGCAGATCTTTGCTTGATCTTTGTTTGTTCTTTGCTTGCAACACTCTCTATATGATCCTTCTTTCTCAGTCAAGCACTGTGCAGGGCGCTAGGAATACATTGGTGAATAAAACTAAGTTCCGGCTTTGAGGCAATTTACAGTCTAGTAAGCAAGACACACAAACCAGTGATTGTACAGCAGTAAAGTAAGAGGGATATTAGGAGGTAAGTTCCAAGTGTTATGGGGTGGCTTAGGAAGTGGCATAACTGTCTTCAGAGTTGAGGACGTGACATCTAGATTGAGATCTGAAGGAGAAGAAGGAATTGGCCAGATGGAAATGGGGAGGTGAATGGTGGGAGCATTTCAGGCAGGGGAAGGAGACAGCATGGTCAATTGCTGTGAAGTTTGGGAAACACGCTACTAAAACCTTAAATTCCATGCCCTGTGAGTTCCACTGATAGACCTAAGGTTGTGGCAGAAACTAAGAATTGTCTCCCATTCTCCCCTTCTTCCTTTTAGGAATAGGATTCTGATCTCTTCTGAGTTTTAGCTGAGCAGATAGGCCCCCAGATTCTCTTGAACCTAAGCATAGCCTTGTAACTAAGTCTTGGCCCATGTGCCAACTTCCAGAATACATTTTTTAAAAAGGAATTTGCTTGCTCTCCGGTTCCTCTCCTCGTCTTCCTGTGGGCTGGAATATGTGGTGTGGAGTGAGCCAATTTCAACCGTGAAGATGAACCCAACATCTGGGAGATGGAAGAACAACATGAAGGAAGGAATCTGGATCTTCAAACAGCCTGGTGGAGAACAGACTCCTCGCCCCACTACTTCTGGGCTAATTCAATAAAGTGAAACAAACTCTTCTTATTTTTTTAAGCCACAACATTTTGGGGTCTTTTTGTTATAGCAGCTTATTATAGACCCTAACTAAGCAAAAGACAAAGAGAGAAGAGAGAGAACATTGGAAGGGGAAAGGCAATGAGAAAATAGAAAAGATGGAGGAAGACATGTGAAAGCTGGGGGTGGAGGGTAGGACTCAGAAGAAAACAAAAAAGCTGTTTAAGTTTTCTAGTGCTCAAGTGCCTGAGGGTAGCACTATGTCCAAATACCGGAATCTAGTGATTGAGATCGGTCAAGCCCACAGGCGAGAGAAAAAGAGCATATTAGCGCCTGGCCCAGGCGCTGGGCTCCATCCTCACTAGCAGAACTGCCTCCACTTCTCCAACGCTGAAGGAAAACTTAATGAGGAGCGCTATCTTTTGTGGGTACTTACTATAGGCTGAGTGCTTTACGTGGATCTCCCCCTATTTAATCTTATGATGACCCTAAGGGTAGGTACCATTATCATCCTCACCTTACTTTTTAGGACTAAGAAGTTAAATAATTTATCCAAGGTCACACAGGTAGCAGGTGACCAAGATTGGATTCAAATAGACTATTTATTTCACTGCTACATTACACTTCACAGTAGGTTGGAGTCCTGGGGGGAACCCCTGAAAGAGTCCTGAAAATACTCTCAGTTTCAAAAGAAAGTTTCAAAAGAAAGTGCAAGTTTAATCATAATGGGGTCAACTCTCAGCCACCTTAAAAAGAACACAGAAGAAATTCACTTTGTACCAGGTGACTTACTGCCACCCATAGCTGATGGGCTCAGAGGAGGCATCTGGCCCAAGAGCAGCTGATTCATAGTGTCACCAGTGAACATGTCATGACTGGCACAAAAATATGACCAATTAGAGTTCTTCCCTTGTAAGTTTGACCTTGACAACATCAAGAGAATGTGCAGTTATCTAGAGAAGCTTAAGCTAAAATGTCTTAATATTGAGAGGGAGGCCAGAGCAGGCGTGAGTAAGTTTGAAGTTGAGGGAGCAGAAAGTATGAGAAAGGAAATAAAAGAACAGAGGTGGTAAGGCTTTCCCATTCTGTTATGGGAAAGAATATGTAGCCCACAAAAATGAGCCTGGGAGAATTGCACTGGTCAAGTTCAGGCCATTTGTATCCATAAAACAAAGCCATGTTTTATGAGACAACCTGAGCAAGTCTATTCTCTGCAACCACAAGCACTGAAACGGAAAAGAGAGAGACAGGGAGATTATTTTCCTAGGACAACGGTTCTCAAAACACGTTCTAGGAACCGTTATGGACCCCTAAGACCTTTTCAGGGTGTCTTTGAGGTCAAAACTATTTTAAGAAGAAGAAGGAGGAGGAGAAGACATCATTTCCCTTTTCACTCTCATTCTCTCACATTCGTACAGAGTATGAAAAATTCATTGATATAGTTCAAAATTTCACATTGCAACTAATCTTTAAGAATCAAATACCTGTCAAATTTTGGTGTATTATTAAAAAATATCCATGATTTCCTGAAAGGCCATTAAAATATTTCTCTCTTTTCCAACTGAATACATGCATGACAAGCTAGATTTTCAACCAAAATCGTACATCACAGTAGATTGAATGAAGGAACGGATATAAGAATCCAGCTATATAGGGGCCGGCCCCGTGGCTTAGCGGTTAAGTGCATGCGCTCCGCTGCGGCCGCCCTCGCCGGTTCGGATCCTGGGCGCACACGGACACATCGCTTGGCAAGCCATGCTGTGGCGGCATCCCATATAGAGTGGAGGAAGATGGGCACGGAGGTTAGCCCAGGGCCAGTCTTCCTCAGTAAAATAAGAGGAGGATTGGCAGATGTTAGCACAGGGCTAATCTTCCTCACAAAAAAAAAAAAAAAGAAAAGACTCGAGCTATTTACTAAAAAGCCAGACATTAAAGAGGTTTGCAAAAAAAGTAAAGCAATAATACTCTTCTCACTGATTTTTTTTTGTTTTGGAAAATAGCTATTTTTCATAAAAAAAATGATGTTATGCTGTCAAGAAATAGGTTTTTATTACTTTGAAGTGAATTAATAAATAAATATTTTTAAATGTTCCCAGCTTTAATATCTAATAAGGCAAATAAGATAGAAACAGCCCACATAAACAAAAGCTCTTTGAGGTCCTCAATAATTTTTTAAAAGTGAATAGGGGTCTTGAAACTTAAAAGTTTGAAAATTGCTGCTCTGGTGTTTTCTAATCCCCCTCCATCATTTTGCTTTTTATCCCACTGTGTCATACACTGGCCACAAACCGCTGGGTCACTGCTTTTCTGCCATTTTCACCCACTGCACTCTCAGGTACATTAAGGACGTTAGGAAGCAAAAGCTAGTGTGCATGGCCTTCTGCAAGGCCTCTCTGCACCACTGAACCTGCTGGCACTGTTTTTAATTTGCCGTTTAATTATAACCTTAAGTTAGAGCTCTCCAGCTGATTTCAGTTAGCAGGAGCTTGTTGACAAATTCAAATGAACTCAGTTCATAAGCAAGATTCATGGAGATTGTTTCATGTTGAGATATCCTCCCTCCTGTTAAATTATTTATTTTGCTCCCAAGGCACGCTGATTTCACTTTGCACCCTCTTTGGGGACACAAAATACTAGGTAGCCTTGATTGAGTCTTCATATGGCCAGGCACAGTCTTAAGGGCTTTGCATGCATGGTTTAATTTGCTTATATGGATAACCTTCTTGGGGTTGTTGAGGAAATTAAGCTCTTAGAAACAGAAAGTGTTCACTAAGCAGGACACGCTAAAGAAACGATGATTGTTATTAAAGCTTCCACTGGCTTGTAAATTGCTTATTGTTATCACACCCATTTTACAGATGAGAAAACAGACATTAAGCAGCTCCTCCAAGGTCACCCAAGCAGCATAGGCAGGCTTGGAAGCCAGACGCTCTGGCTTCAGAGCCCAGCTCTTCACCACTGTACTTATGACTTTTTCTTGCTAGAAATTTATGAAAGTTTTAGGTGAAACAGACTTTTTCAAAATTTTATTTTAGGCTCCTAATGGTCTCTAAAATTGGAGAAATAATCTTCTTCCATTTATATGCCTTTGCATGGTTTTTCAGAAACAACTACAAATAAATTTACAATTACTTAATGCTGTCCTTATCAATATTCTACACAAAAGAGTAATGAATTGACAATTACCTAACATTATGAAAGATATACGGATAATTTGCCCCCAAATTTCTTCTCTCAAAAGGTGACATTTCTCTGCAGGTAAAATTCTCACTCTCTGTTTTTTCGGTCCCGGCTCTCCAGGTCACTAATAACTCCCTTATTTGGGGTTCTGGATTGCGGATCCTACAGGTCGCAAAACGAGATGGATTGATGTGGCTGACTTCACACATGTTAATGGCAAGGCTAGGACTCTGGGTGGATCTACAGAGCTCTCTCCACCTGAGTGTGCAAGTAGCTGATGCCCAGAAAACATGCCACAAAATATTACAAGCAAAAGCTAAAAGACTGGCAGAGGAGATGCCATGCATATTCATGCTGGTGATATAAATGTCTATTATTATTAATTATAATAACCATAGTGATACTTTTACTTTATCAGGTCCTTTTTTCTGAGGATCATAATACACCTCACAGTTCACACCTGTCTTCTACATACCCACTGAATAAGGACACTTCCCATTTTAGTAACCTGGCTACTAAAAGGATTCACTGGAGAGCTAAGGTCAAAACCAGTAAGTTGAGGGAACCAGAGGGATGCGTAGTCTAAGAATTGGGTCAATAACAAACAGCCTATTTAATGAGTAAACATTGGAATCAAAATTAATTATGCCCAAGGGCATAGTTCAAAGTTTATCCGTGGATAAACCAAGGCAGTGGGAGAGAGCACCTGAGTTCTCAAACCAGCATACTCCTTAGGAACAGAGTTTAATTTTATTTTATTCCAGGGGAAATATGCACCCAGAACAGATGGGAGAAGCAGCCAGCCCTTTGCTTTCTAGTAATGTTTACAATTAACAAGAAAAGGAAATAAAAGCAGAAGTAACATCAAAAGGGAGCTGAGGGAAGAAATTAGGAGTCTTGTCATACATAAAAGAAGCTGGGAAACGTTGCTTTTAGGGATTTGGCAACAATTAATTTGTGTTGAAAGGTAAAAAGAGCTAAGGAAATTAGCGCATTGCTATAGGTCTGATAGACAACGAATGGCGAGCAAAGCCAGTGTGCTCTGTAAACCCGAGCCTGAAGACGCACAGCTCTGAGGACTTCCAACGTGCATGCCTCAGGCCCCGTACCTGGAACCTCTGTTGAAAAGGCACACAAATATAAATTGAAGTCATTTACAATCATAGAAGGAAGTGTTTTAACTCATCACAAACTGAGCTTCTATTACTTGAGTAAAGGATCGAGAGTGACACATACCAGCATGCCAGATGGGACCTCGGTGGGGAACACCTCAGCTGAGAGACTGAACGTCGACAGAGTGGTACCTGGGAAGCTTTGGCAAATGTGATGGAGACCAGCAACACCCAATGGGGGGTGGAGGGGGTCAGAACTGTCCCCCCCGGGGTAGGAAGTGCCCCCCATGCCCGGAAGAATCTTGGATTCCTGGGGAAGTGATGTTGAGTACTTCATTCAAGTTTGCATTTAGCAGAGTAGGCAGAACACAGCAAAATCTGGTGAGAAAATGCAGAAAGCCAAGATCTTGGCTTAGAAGACAAAGACCTTCATTCTCTGGAGTTGCTGTTGGGAGACGCAGGTGAGAGGAAGTCCCTCTCAGCAGACATTTCTCCTTTCTGTGTTCTCCTTTCCAAGGCCCTGTGGTGAGGATTTGCAGGTTTCTCTGTGTGGGTGACAAATATTTTGAAGAACATTGGAGATATTTTTTATGCAAAACGTGGAGAGCACCCTGCCCCTCCCTGACTCCCCCTTCCAGTGTGCAACAGAACAAACCAAGGTCACATAACCTCTTGCACTTTAGAAAGCGTTCCTTCCTCTCCCCATGATAATAATTCTGTGAGCCAAGCAAGAATGTTCGGAGAGAGCAGTCACAGGAGACAGCTGCAGTTTTGTGACTGTCGTCTCTGCTTCATCAGAACCGCAATAGCTAAAAAGAAAGAGAGAAAAGAAAAAGTTAGAAAGAAATTTCAAGGGAAAGAAATATGGCAGTCCATCTCCCCGATCTCTTGGCTCAGAGGCTGGGGTCCAACGTGCTTCTTTCTTTTTCCTGTGTTAATGACACCCGATATCAAGGAGCAACTATGCAGCCACAGGCATAAAGCCACTCAAATTGCTAGAGGCATTCCTCTATAGTCCCCAGTGCCACCAGAGACAGCAAAAGTGTTTACAGATGATATTTTCTTCCCTTATTTGTGTTTAATATAGTGGGACTGAAGGGTACATACCACTCCCTGCAATGCCAAACACTTGGCAGATGGTGGAAAAAAACAACATTGACAGCCAAAGCCCGGCTTTTGGGATTGGGGAACAGGCCAGGGAGAAATCGCCCACTGAGCCCCACCAATATTTAAACACAGGCGAGGGCAAGTCAAAGGAGCATCAGCGGTAATCATTTTACAAACAAGTTATTGATTTTTGCTTTCGAGCTGCAAAAAGCAACAGTGTGATTTGCGATAGGCCAAACAACACTGAAATGTCACATATAAAGCCAAAACTCTCCACCTCCCACCCTGCCCTGCCCACCGAGCAATTTATTAACAGTTTGGTATGTATTCCATCCGCCATGTTTCAGTATAACCAAGCAAGCATACATATGCGTATCACATTGCGATTTTCTTTTTTTTAACTCCACAGCCAACCCATCAAGAAATCCTATTAGCAATACTTTCATAATGCATCCGGAATCTGACCACTCCCCCCCTCTGCGCTCACCACTCGGGTCTGAGCAGCAGCATCTCTGGCCTGAATTATTATAGCAGCCCCTAAGTGGTCTTCCTGTTCTCTTTAGGAATTTTTAAGCAAAAGGTGCACAGCCCTCTCTGCCTAAAGCCTCTAAACAGTGGCATTTGCCTCAAAGCTGAAGTCCTTACCCTACTGCACAAGTACTGCCCCCTTGCCTCATCTGAGCCTCCACCTCCTACTCCCTTTCCAGTGCCTTCTATGCTCCAGCCTGAGCCCCAGCCCCCTGCTCTTGTTCTTCAAATGCACCGGCCACACTGCCCCCAACAGAGGGCCTTTGGCACAGCTGGCCTCCTCTGTCCAGAATGCCCTTGCACAGATTTCAAAATGACTCTGTCCCTCGTTTCTTTCAACCCTTTGGTCAAATATCACCTTCTCAGTGCAGCCTACCCAGCAAACTATGTTAAAATTAAAATGCTCTGCCCCACTCTACCTCCGCCTACCTCCACTTTATCTTGTTCACAGCAATTGTCACCTTCTAACATAGTAGGTAATTTTCTTAATTTACAGTGTTTAGTAGTTATTGTTTCTCCCCCGACTAGAATGTGTGCAGAAGTTTTCATCTGTTTGTTTGGTATTCCAAAGGCCTAGATCAGTGCTTGGAACAGAGTTCATGGACCATAAATGTTGAATGATTAAGGAAAATTATTTTTTCATAATTGTTGAAAATTATTACATGATACTCCATAGGTATGTGTTCTATAATTTATTCACTCATGATGGGGACCTAAACAACAACAAAAAAGGACCTTGATAAAGACATGAAGTATGACATGTGGAGTGGAAGGAGGAAATTGTAGAAAGTGGGACCGGATGCCTCAACTATATCATATATTAAGACTGGACTTTTTAAAACATCATAAGCAGCACTTTCTCTGTGAGTGTTGCCTGCTCCAGTAGTATCACTGGTACCAATGGAATACTGGAAACAAATAATAATAACATAATAAAAATGCAAAGTATTGAAAATTAATTTTGAGTGAACCTCATGGTTTAGGAAAAGTGACTCATCACTCGTGGCTCTTTGAGCTATCTTCCTAAAAGTTGGAAGTTATCCATGCTCAACTCTGTCTGCATAACGCAGATGTGAGGACTAACACAGCCAAGGATGTGAGGAGAGGGGAAGACGAGAAACACGAAAAAAGCCCATGTAAGGTCATGCCCTTTCACCCTCTACCAGGCCAATTCCACCAGCCACACACCTTACCTATAATTCACTTTGTTTACTGTTGCTCATTTTACAGCCCCCCATCCCACTCCCCATGCTGTGCAGTTGCTAGGGAAACAATCAAGGGCGTGGATATGGCTAGGGTGAGGACAGGATTAGAACACCCACGCTGCCAGGTGAAGTTTATTTAGGTTACCTGACGGGGGTATACACTCTGGGAATTACTGTGATTGCTCTCAGGTCTCTAATGGTCTATAAACACACATGCCAGAGGTTCAAGCCTCTCTACTTGCTGGAGTTCAAGAGCCTTAAAAGACAGTTGAGTCTGGCTGGGGGGAGAAAACAGCTCGCAGGCATTCAACTGTAACGTGTGAAATTCAACTCAGTTGTTAGACACTTAGCTGGTATTTGAAATTTCTTTCCACCCAAGCTTGTTTCTCTTTCTCCTGGCTCTCTCCTTCCCTCAGAAAAATAAAAAATCCTTTTGATTTGTACAAGATTCTCGCACAGTTATTGGCCCTACTGAGCCGATCAGATTGGCAGCTAGAGCCTCTTGTTTACCATTTGGCTCAATACCAGCCCCGTGGCTCAAATACTTTCAGATCCAGGCTTTGCCCCTTTCCAAGCGTTGTGGCCCAAAGGTGAGGGTGGAAATGGAGCACAACAATGGCAGGGGATCCAATCTGGCAGTTGCTATGGCAACTCGCTGTTGAATGAAATCCCAGTGTAGATGGATGAATGGCACCCATATGTAGCAAATTTTACATTCATTTGTTATTCATTCAACTCATCCAAAAAATACTTATCAAACACCCGATATGTCCCCCAAACTATGCCACCATGAGGAGAGTAACTTTATTTTTGTGTCTGTTGAAAGTTGTTGAACCATACGAGATCCACGGACATAAGCCCTGTCCTTAATGATCATTTATTTTTATAAGAGGAGTGGAGTGCCTACAGTTATAACTACAACACAGTGCAAAAATGAATCGTTGCATAGGAGAAACAGGGAGAAAAGTCATCTGATAACGTGGTGTTGGGGAATCCAGGGAATCAAGCTGTATGGCATAGACAACATTTCAACTTCACTTAAAAAATGAATTCACTTTTTTTTTTTTTTTTTGGTGAGGAAGATCAACCCTGAGCTAACATCCGATGCCAATCCTCCTCCTTTTTTGCTGAGGAAGATCGGCCCTGGGCTGACATCCATGCCCATCTTCCTCTCCTTTATGTGCGACGCCTCCACAGCATGGCTTGACAAGCGGTGCATCTGTGCCCGCAGGGATCTGAGCCTGCGGAGCGCACACTTAACCTCTGCGCCACCTGGCCTGCCCCACAAAAGAATTCACTTCTGAACAAGGAGGGGAACCAATGGGAGAGAGAAAGAGAAGGGAAGGTGACGTTTGTTTTCAGATCTATGAGAAAGCTGTTCGAACCAAGATCAGCTCATGGAAACCTCAAAAAGGGCAAGACATTGGACCCCACCCGTGTGCCCATTCTCCACATCAGTGTCTACTACACACCCAAGCCCCACCCACCAGCCTGTCTTCTGGTGCTCCACCTCTCTGAAAGTGGCAAGACTGTGAAATCTGATTCCTTCGCCCCCCACCTCTCCTTCAGTGTGCTTTCACTCCCTCCCGTTTCACCTTCAAGATCAGATAATCTGTTCTTGGGAAATGACTCATACCAAGGTATAAATTACTAATATTGACACAGCATGTTACCCTAAGGAGATCACGCACTTTAACAAGAGATAAGCAGCCTTTATCCAAATAAATGACGGTGGACGCAGATTGCAGGGTGCTTAGAGGAGCAGGGAGTGAATATTGCCGGAAGGGGTAGCTCCCCCAGAAGACCCACCTCATCCAGATGTGGGATGTGGAGTCTACTCCCCCCTTTTATGTGTTTATTTTGGGTCTTCCCTCTGTGAAAATGTAAGCTCTCTGAGGGCAGCTTTGTCCGTTTTGTTCATTTCTATATCCATTGAGTAGGACAGTGCCTGGCCTAGCGTGGATGCTCAAAAAATACTTGTTAACTGAGGGTTTACTGAATGTCGTCTGTTTCTAGTGCCCTGCAGCACAGATCTGATAAACTGAGGAAGAGAAGGGGAGGCAAGAAAGCTTGAAATTTTAAAAATAAATACAATTTTTTTCACATAAACTACATGTTGATTGTTGGAAAAAAATTTAAAACAGATAAGCAAAAATAAGAAAATTAAAAGTGCTTATAATTCTCTCCCCAGTCAATTATCATTAACATTATTACCGCACAAGGGGCACGAACTGCTCGAACAAGGGACACGATCTGCTCACTGTGAGACCAAGGCCAATTGTCAAGAGGCAAGACGGTGGCAGAGAAAGAGCAGTCTATTACAGCTTGCTAGCAAGGGGGAAGATGGCAGACCAATGTCCAAAAGAACCATCTTACAGAACAAAGACTACAGGCCAGTTACATAGGGAGCTGGTCTCCAGGTGGGGGAGGCATCTAGTCTCAGGGTAGAGGCATCCATCTGATCTCTGGGTGGAGGCAGATATCTAGCCTCAGGGTGGGGGCATCCATCTGATCTCTGGGAACTAAGATCATCTGTTCTTAGTTCCTGATAGTCTTTTGTTTTACTGGATGTGCATCAGAGAGCAGAGCAAGGCCCTATACCCTGATCTTTCAGTGGTCATTGATGATGGCTCTCAGCATAGACTTTCTGCCTGGGGGTCATCACATTCCTAAGGAACTCAAAAGAACAAAGTTATCAACTTATAGCAGCTGGGAGAGGCCATAGAATCCACAGAGCATGTCTGGGTTAGCTAATCAGAGGTCATTCAAGGTTACAATAGGTTTTCTTTTCTACAATATGGCTTCCCTCATGTCAACCTTGTGTGGAGTCGGTACCAACATCGTGATATAAACCCATACAGATTTTTCTCTATGTCTATGTCTCTCTTATATTTATATACTTTAACAAAATAGATCACGCTGTCCTTAATATTTTATAACCTGCTTTTTAAAATATAATAAATAGCAAATGTCTTATCATGTAGTAACATGTTTTATAATCTTTTAAATGACTATCTAATAGTCTAGAGCCTAGATGTACCAGCAGGTCCCACTCTACCAATTCCTTATTGCAGGACATTAGGTTGTTCCCAACTTTTCACTATTATTTATAAAACACAGCTAAGAATGTCTTTATCACTAAATCTTTGTGCTTGTTGTTTCCTCATACAAGTGAATATATTACCATCATTAAACATTGGCAATATTTATTGAAAGCACTCTCTGTGCCAGGGTATTTATATTACTTTATTTAATCCTTCCCCAAACTCTAGTATTTACAGATGAAGAAACTGACTTTGAAGACACTGAGTAATTTGCCCAAGATTACTATTATTTACGTCTCTAATGATTTTGATACATCTTACCAAACTGTCTTCTGGAAACACACATTGGTATGCTTCAGACAATAACTAGGAACTGCTGCTTCAGGTAAACCCTCTATTACGGGAGAGATTACACAGTCTCCCTTAGGGAACTATGGCTGTGTTTTATTGACCTGCATTTGTTTTCCCCTTACATTTATCCAAAACTTTTTTGATAGTTTAATCACCTTATATTACTGGGCAGTGAGGTATCTTTTGACGCATCCTCTGATCGGACTGCACTCCAGAGTAGCAGCATGGTCCTGGGTCAGAGTCCTAAAATATGGGTGTGGATCCTGATTTCCTCTCATTTCCTGGAGTAGCGTCCCTAGGCACCTCAATCAGCTTATCTGAGCCTTGATTTCCTTATAAGACGGCAGAAACAATACCAACCTAACTCATCTCCCAGGGGTTTCGATGATGGGATAAGACAATGAAATTGAAAGAGCTCTGCATGCTGGAAAGAACAATGGGAATGCACGATATGGTTATCGTTATCAACATCATCATTTTTATCGTGACCCTTAAATCTATTACCTTACTCTTTATTCGGGCCTTTGCTTGAATAAAATATCAGTGCTTTTAATGAGTAAAAGCAATCAGAGAGAAAGAAAATAAAAGGTAGGAGGAAAAGGAAGATAGAAGAAAACGGAGGTCAGAGAGGAATTAACTATGGACTTGGGGGACAATTGAGGGAAGGCCTTGTAAGAAGGAGCAATTACAGTCATGTGATGGATAACGATGTTTTGGTCAACAATGGACTGCATATACAACGGTGGTCCCATAAGATTAGTACCGCATAGCCTAGGTGTGTAGTAGGCTTTACCATCTAGGTCTGTGTAAGTGCCCTCTTTGATGTTTGCTCAAGGACGAAATTGGCTAGCAATGCATTTCTCAGAAGGTTTCCCTGTTAATCGATGCGTGACTGTAATTGAAATTCAGAACAGGCTGGAGGAAACCAGATCATACATCCCAGTGCCTGTATTAGGAGAAAAGAAAAGCCTGCATTAGAGAAAGTTCTCACAGGGAAACCTAACCAGACCTGTACAAACCTGTGGGCTTCACCGATCATTAACCTTGCATCTCATTTTCCTAAACTTTAAAATGAAGGAGTTAAATTATATACTTGGACCCTTCTAGTCCTGAATTCTACAATTATCAGAAGTATTTCGTATGAAATTCCTTGGTCCTCAGGACTGAAAATTCCTTGTCCTCTTTCTAAGACCCTGGACATCAAGAACACTGATATCTCACCCTGCAGGGACAGAAGATCAGATTTATAGCACCAGGACCTATTCAAGATGTGGTCCAAAATGCATTTTGTCTTTCTGGCAACTACAACATAGCATGAAGTGAGGGTTTTCCAGGAGACCCCACTCACGTTGCCCACAAGGTCTAGTGGGCTTAAGAAAATCCACTGTACAGAGACATTTCATTTTTAAATTTGATTCTGTTTGCTAATCAGTTATTCCCAAATGAAAGAAAAAAAAGTTAATCTACTACAAGCCTTGAAACAAAGCAGAAGATTAAAGTTAGCTTCTCAGTCAGGAAGAATTCTGAGGATAGCACAAAGAGAAAGGAGAATGGATAATTGATATTAAGCATGACATGTCAGAAAGAAACTTGAGTGATTTCTAAATGGAACTATTTTCTCCCATAATTTCTTAAAGATGCACTTTTCCCCCCTAAGGATGGATATGAGATTAATGGCTTTCCTTCCCCCTTTATTTAAATCAGACAACTGAATGTCATTTCACTGCCAAATTATTCTAACATTATTACTTGGCTTTTAAAAGACAAAATGGGATGTTTCTATGAATGGTTTGAGACTGTAAAAAATGCAAATGACTCTGCCTAATTTACAAAGCTGTTGGTGGGGAGAGCTGAGCCCAGAGGAGTGGGCTCTGAGGTTCAATCACTGATTTTCCCATTCCGTGGGAGCCAAAAAAGCTGTTTGGAGCACGTATCTCAGACTCTTTGCATGGAAAACTGGCACCTATTCTCTTAAAGCCCATCATGTTAGACAGAAAAGCTTTGTCTTACATCATTTAGACATGAAGTTGGGCAACGATTCTTATGAGGAAACCCGATTCCTGGAACAAAATAGACAAAACATGTTTTAAAACTGATAAGCACCTACGTGTCTTGTAAGTGGTGTTTTGGAAAGAAATCCATTGGAAATCATGGGAACGTAATGAAAGTTAATGAAGTGGATCGTCTCAGTTGCAGAGGCTGACCTGGGTTTTACGGAGTTACCCTGAAGATTTCTGTTGTGGGAAAATACCCAGGAAGTGACTGAGCCAAGCCAGTCATTATTGGAGGCATGTGGAGGAAAAGGCAAGATTGGCTGTGAGTCTCCTCTTCTGGGAACACTCTGGAAAGTGGTAGCAAGGGTTCTGGGCTCAGGCCAGCCCCACATGGCCTCCGTTTGCAGGAATAGAGAGAAACAAGGGTTGTCTGGAGGAAGAACGGTGGCACTGAGAAACCAAGAGGGAGGGAGGAGAAGCACAGTAAGCAAGGTGGCATCAGTCGGGACAGCCCTTCCATGTGCAGGATTGAGCACGGTGGTCCTTGTTCCTCCCCCACAAGGCGAGTGCAAACACCTCTGAATAAAACACTTCCCCCTTCAGCCAGCTCTGAAATCCCCACATATTTCTATAACAGCAAAAATGCAGACCCCTGTGGAAAAACAATAAGTTGTTGAATGTTGGAATGAATTAAACCTTGATTACTCACTCACGTCTTGGAAAATTTTTATTTACCAGAAGTTACCCCTTTTGCAGGAATTCTGATGAAATAGGTACAGTTAATTCGGTATTAACAGTGGGGAGAAGGAGACAGGTAAACGCTCGCAAAGGGTTCCATTCATGAATGTGTTTAACAAGAGTTTAGTGAGCACCTACTTTGTGCAAAGTCCTATACTTAAGTAGAGACTTTCAAAGAGGATTGAGACAACATCCCTGCCCTCAGGGTCTTAAGTTCGGGATCTAAGTAAGACCTGAACTGTAGGAAAGGTAGAAGAAGACAGGACATAAATGCCAAATGAAAAGTAAGAGTCAATTCCAGGTGCCACAAGAAGGCAAGGGAGAGAGAAGACCTTTGAGGAGGTTCAAAGCTACCTGGAGAGAGGGACCTGAGTAGAATATTGCAAATGGCACAGATAATGCAAAAGGGAAGGTGGGAAAGGGGCCAAGAAAGGGCTCAGAAGGTGGTTAGCTAGAGGATGAGCACACACAACACAGGAAAACAAAACGCGGAACATGGAAGAGGGCTCCAAAAGAGGATTCGCAGCTGGGAACCCGACTTGCACAAGATCAACCACCATACCTCTAGCAGCGCAGTTGGGTGTAGCAGAGAGAGTGAGTTCGTGATCAGAATCAGATAACTAACTGTCTTGTGTTGGGCTCAATGCAGTGTCTAGGTGTCCTTATTTGTCAAATTGGGATAAAAATCCCTATGTCACAGATTAAGATACATAGCAAGGAGCCTGATGTATGGTGAGATCTTCACACATGTTCAGTCCCTTCCCCTGACCTCCAGATCCTCATACACACACACACACACACACACACACACACACACACACACACACCTCCCCAAGAAGCTAGGAAGAGAAAGGACGCTCGCCATATGTCGTTGTTTAACTTGATCCGTAAGTCAGTTCTGTAAACTGTCTTTAGTGGAGGGGAATGGTGGGGAGGTAAACAGACTCTGAATGTACAGGGGTAGAACATCTTCCAGGTTGGATCCATTAAGAAAAACCACTATTGGGTGTAACATAGAAAATAGGCATTTTATATGTACCTGGAATGGAGAACATTCTCTATCACTGAAGTCAGCACTCCATAAATAAAAATGTTGTTAGTAAATTAAGTTTTGCATAGCTGTGGTCACCCCTCTTCCTTATCTCTAATATTCTATTTAGTCTAATAACTACTATCAGCTTTGGTCATTTCTTGGAGGTGAGTTACAATAACTCCTCCTCCAAGCCTTATAACAACTTTCCCTCATTCTTGATCATTATTACTCAAAAATAGTGGCGCTTTTAAGAGACATTCTCCTCCATATAGCTGGGATTCTCCACCAGTTCTGCATTCTTATTTATCACCACGGACAGATCCTATGGAGGCCTGATGAGGGAGAGACAGTGATGGAAGAAGAAGAAAATTCCACAGTAAAAGTCAAATATTTGGCTATATACCCATCTTAAATGTACTGAGCACTGTGCTTAGGTTTATGACTCACACACAAGATGTGTGGACTAGGAACTAGTTTCTGCTCCCTAAGCTTTTTGGCGCCCATCTTCTCCCTCCTTTGATTACCACTGCTATTACCATCTAGCTGCTCTGTAAAAAGATGGATGTCACTACAAACTAAAATGTTTGACCTTGAGGTTCTAGCAAATATATTTAGAATCTGCAATAAGGATTAATTACAATAGGCTTCTTGTGATAAAGGCTTAGGTATGTTAAAGTAGATCTCAAAACTTTGCCCCTCTTAGAACTCTGCCTGCAGTTTGATTAAACTTCTTTAACATTTACTAACTCAACTCTGGTCACTTATCCGAACAGCTATGTACTCCTTAATATGGTTAATAGTACACATATTTTCTTCCATTATACTTTTAAATAAAAATGGAATTTAAAATTTAAATAATGTGTTAGAAAAAAATGTAAAAAACTTTGAAATGGGCAAAAAAAATTACTGGATATTCTTTCAATGGAATATCATACATTAGTGGGCTTTTCAGTGATATCTGATTCTATAGCATCTGTGCCTTGCATTTTCTTTGAGCCATTTTACAACTTTATAAATTGTAGAAAACTGATAGTAATGCAAATGAATCTTGTCAATAAAGATGCAAATGAATTGTGTCTAGCGGAAATTCAAGTGATTGCTCCCCAGTGGAAGAGGTCACTTTTGCATTTATTAGGAAATTCACTTCAGTATTGCTAACTGCCTATTTATTTGTCTGTTCAATGGGTTCTCCTTTGAACTGATTGTAACATCTTACCAGTCTCCTCATTAATTGATGGCTTAAATAAAATCTTTGACATGTGTTCATTTTATATTTGCAGGAGGGTAATAATTTTACCACTTTGAAAAATTTCCTGTATCATTGGAAAAGTATAATAATTACTGATAACTAATTCTGTGTTAAAAGAATGAAAAAATTTAGAGCAAGACTTATCTAATACATTTAAGTAGATAAATTTACTGATGATTATTCCTATCAACCTCTCCAAAAGAATTATAAAACCCCTCTGAGCTCTATTTCCATGTGGTCGTTTGTCTCAGAAAAACCTACCAGTTCAATTTTTTTTCTGAAAGAAATCTCACCTGGGCCATCCTTCCTCCTCTTCCACCGAGAATTATTTGCTCCACTGTGGTTCTGGGACTTTCCCTTCCATCTCTATATTTCTGGTCCCATGTTTTCCTCTTTCTTTGTTTAATCTCTTGTTTTTGAGATGCACGTCCTACAGTTTCATTTGAGAAAGAGTTTACAAGAAATCAATTTTTTGAGAAATTGCCAATCTTAAGATATATCCTTATTTTACTCCTACTCCTGTTTTGTTAGTTTGGCTGGGTATAGAATTCAGCTCCCCCTCCACACACAAAAATAATAATAATAATTTCCTTAGAAATGTGGATATGTTTCTTCATTGTCTTTTTTGCTTCCCATTTTCATATTGAGAAGACAAATACCATTCTTATTCTTGGTCTTCTGGGAATGGTCTATTTTTCCTCCTGGAAACTTTTAGGATTTTTCTCTTTATTCTTAGTTTATGGATATTGATGATGAAGCACACTGGTATGAGTCTTTTTTTCTTTCATTGTCCTGGGTCCTTGGTCAATGCTTTCTATCAGAAAACTCAAATTCTTCTGTTGTGAGATGTTCGCTTATCTTAATACTTTTATCCCTCTTCTTGGTTTTTTTGGGTTTTATTTTTGGAATTTTTATTATCTACAAAATTGATCCTCCAAGTTTCTTATTTTTTCTTTCTACTTTTCAGGTTGGTTTTTTGTGTTTTATTTCTTTTGTTGTATATCCAAGAAGATTTCTCCAACTTTCTCTTCCAACTTTTCTTTATTTTCCTTCTCTCGTATTTTAAACTTCCAAGAATTCTTTCCTGTCTTTGACTGCTCCTTTCACTAGGATGTTGGTCTTATTCTATGGATGCAGTAACTTCTCTTGACTCTTTGAAGATTTTAATTACAGGCTTTTAAAGTTTTCTTCTATTCTCTGAATTATCTCTCTTTCCAAAAATAACCTCCCCGACTCAGGTAGTCAGCAGAACTCTGCCTGGTTGCCCCTCCCTCTACCACAGCCTGGAAACGCTCTAAAGGCAGAAAGTTGGAGCAATCTTAGGACTCATAACATTTGTTTTCCATCTCTCAGGAATCACTGTCCTTCATTGTCTGATGTCCATGTTTCAAAAACTATGGTTTCCTATATGTCATCAGTTTTTTGGTTGTTTCAGTTAGAAAGGTAAATTCAGTCCCTCTTATCCCATTTTAGGAAGAAACAGAAGTTCTGTGTGTGTGTGTGTGTGTGTGTCCTTATTACCTTTGTAAAAACAGATACATTTTTGAGATATTGTTTTAATAGGTTTTTCAATTTATTTTCATAGTTTTCTTGATATAATATTCATATCTCTTATTCATACTTTTATCTAACTGTAATAGAATTGTGCATAGCAAACAATGTCTCAAAATAGTGCAGAGTGGGAAACCTTGTCTTGTAATGTTTCTAGTGTTTTCACCCTAAGCCTGATGCTGACTTAGGGTTTGAAATATCTTTTTAATTGTTGTTTGGTGCAGAAGGTATCCCTCTATTATAGTTTTCCTATGTGTTGTGTGTTTGTCTGAGTTTTTAAATCAGAATTAATTATTAAACTTCATTAATTGTCTTTTGGCCATTGATTGATATGAACATTTTTTTACTTTGATCTATGTTAGTATAGTGTGTTATCATAATATATGTCAAGTACTGAGTTATCCTTGGTTTTCAAAAATGGATTTCACTTGCTGTATTTTAATGTTTTGCTGAATTACGTATTTTTAGTATTTAATTTAGGATTCGTCATCCTTAGTCTTAAATGAGATTGGATATTAGGTTTCTTTTTTAGCGCTATCTTTGTAAGGTTTTGGTACAATGTTACTTTGGCTTTCTAAAAATAATTTGAAAGCTTTGTATATCTCTCAATGCTCTGGAACAGTTTAAATAGAACCAAATTATCTGTTACTTAAAGATCTGAAACAATTCACCCATGAAGCGATCTAGGCCTGACATTTTCAGCAGTGGCCAGCAGGTGTAGGAGTCAGGGAGGTGGGTGGATAGATCTTTAATAATCTTTTCAATTTCTTTTGTGGTTGTTGCTCTGTTTTGTGTCTTTATATCTCCTGACATTAATTTTGTTACTTAGAAAATTTTCCTCTCATCCAAATCTCCAAGGCATTTGCATATTGTCTTGCAAGGTGCTGTTTAATAATGCTTTAAATATCTTCAAAATGTGTGGTTATTTCTAATTTCTCATTTATAATTATATATGTGATTGGCGATGATTTTTTCTTTTGTCTTCTTGATTAAGCTGCGTAGGGGTTAGCATATGGGTAAGATGTAACGGGCTCTGAGGTAAAACGCCTGGACTCAAATCCTGTCCCCATTACCATTTGTCTTCATCTATAAGTGAGTGTGTCCATTAGGACAGATTAGGTTGTGCCACGGAAACGGACAACGTCAACATCTCAACAACTTACAGCTCCACATGCTGCACGCTCATTGCAGCTCAGCTCCATCTCGGCTCTGTGTGGCACCCTCTCCAGGACCCCAGCTAGCAGAGCAACCTCCCTCTGGAATAGTGCCCGACTCCTAGCAGAGAGGAAAAAGAAAAGGACACAGAGGATCTCATGCTGGCTCTTAAAGCTTCTGTTCAGAAGTGACACACATCACTTTGGCTCACATTTTACTGGCCAAAGCAAGACAAGGCCAAGCCTATATCAACGAGGCAGATAAATTTAATCCTCCTCAGGGAGGGATTATACAGTCCACCAGAGCAGATGATATTAATAAGTTTGTGAGGATAAATCCACATAACATCCTATGCATAGTGCTTAACCCAAGTCAAGACTTACTAAATTATTCCATTCAACAAATATTACAGAACATCTGCTATATGCTATGCACTATGCTAGGCACCAGGGATATAAGGTAATTGCAGGCATTCTTAGTGACAAACCCATTCTAGCCAGTTTAATTAGGAGAATTAAACAATGAATGTATATTAGCTATCTCCCAAAATCTGTGGGAGGGCCAGAGAATCTGGTTTGGAGGCTATGGATCCATGAACAATTCCCAACCAAATCACAGGCTTGCTCCAGACAGAGCCCACTGCCCCACAATGGGCATGAACACAACAGATTGTCTTAACATTGGTGGACATCAGATGCCAGAACCTTCACCACTACTGTCTTCTAAAAGCTTGATGCCTTCAGACCATCTTGGCCAAAAGATGGATTCCTCCTGGTAGCTACTTCTTCACATGGTTGCTTCTCAATCAGTGTTGCACAGGTTAGTGTAACTGGGAGAGCCCGGGCAACTTGCCTGAACTCTAGTTCAAGGGAAGATACGGAGTGAGTTCTGGATTCTTTCTCGAAGACGCAGGACTCATAATGAAGAAAACTGGCCTAATTTAACATGGCAGTTCAAAAACACTAGATGACCACAATGCATAGCAAACATCTACTACACAGGTATAAGGAAAAAAGTAGACATGGGCTTTACCTTTATGGAGCTTTATAGTTGAATAGAGATACTGACATTAATCAAAATTTAATTAAATATAAATGTACAGGCAGCTGTACACAGTTCTCTGAGAGCTCATAATACTCAGGCTTAGTCAGATGGTCAAAGCTTCCCTGAGGAAATGGTCGTTGAGTTGAGATCTGAAGAAAGAGTAGGACAGGAGTTTATCAAAAGATGAGGAAAGAGCTCAAGAGGCAGAGGAAATGATTTGTGCAAAGACCCCTTCCAGGAAGGAGCTAGGAACCCCTTGAGGGGCTAAAAGAGAAATCACCGAGTCAGATGGATGGAAATCCTGTGGTGAGACAACCCTGGAGAGGTGGGCAGGGCTGCACCTTGGAATCCCCTAGAGCTCTGAGAATCCAGAGTGGCTTGGGCCCACTCCCACAGGTTGTGATTCAGTTAGTGAAGAGTCAGAATGTAGCAGGTATAATTTTAAACTTCCCCAGGGGCTCTGATGCATAGTCAGGATTTGGAAGCATCAGTCCAGCCTAGCATTCTCCCTTAGAGTGACTTTTCAAACGGTATTAGTAAGACTGTAAGAGAAAAGGAAAGACTGGTGAGGGAGATCAATATTTTTTAAACACCTACCATTTGCCAAGCACTGTGCATAGGGGCTTTATATCAATTACCTCATTGGTTCGTGTATTAACACAAATGAGCGAACTAATTCCCAGCAAGGTTAAGTAACTTGCTCAAAGTCATACAGGTCATATGGAATAGGAACAAGCTTGAACTCATACTTCTCTGGTTCCAAACCCCACAGTCTTTCCATTACGCTTTGTAGCCAACAGCAGGTTGGGGGAACAATGCACCAGGCCAGTGGTTCTCCAAGTGAGGTCCTGAAACCAGCAAAATCAGCTTGTTTAATAGGAACTTGTTAGAAACGCACATTCTCAGACCCCACCCCAGACCTACTGAATCAGAAACTCTGGAGGTGAGGCCCAGTGAGCAATCTGCCTCTTAATAAGCCATCCTGATGAGTCTGATACACACCAAAGTTTGAGAACCACTGCACGAGGCCAATCGTTCTCAAGGGTATTTGATGAAGGGCCTCTAAACCTATATTTACTATTTTCCTAGCCTCTCTTCTCCTTCAAACATGAAAAGCACTCTTAGAAGTGTTTCTTAGGAAGGACCTCATGTTGCTACCGTGAATCTGCTGTCAGCAGTGACCACAGTAGCTACCGGTATACTCACAGATGTTATTGCCCTGATTTAAAAATAGTCCAACAGAACACTGCCCCCAGGGTCCATGAGTAAAAGCATGTGCTTTCTCTGCCCCCCTGGAGGAATATAAAGAGACACTTTCTGTCCCTTTGTAGTTATAAGACTGTAGAAGACCTAGGGAGTGGCTTCAGAGCTCAAGGGAGGATTCTCACCATCCTTAATAAAGAAAATCCAGCAAAAGGGGCCCTCCCAGGGCAGAGTTACCCCAGGAAGCATGAATCAATCATGTGCCTGTGCATGTTTTACCGATATTAGCAGCCGAAAGCTTGTTTACAAGAGCATGGGGATGGGCAGAGAAATCGGGGAAGAGAGATGCAGTCTGTGGGGTGCCTGGAAGGAATAGGGGACTGTGTTGCCCGTCAGCCTGTCTGGTCTGCCTGACTGAGGGGTTTGGGAGTTTGCTATGTACCCACGAGACACTGCCTTTTTCACGCTGGCTGGCAGAGCTTCCTCTTCTCTGTCCCCTTCTCCAACTTCAGCCATTACCTCCCTCACCTGCCAGGGCCCCAAACAAGTTCACGGTTTCCCCAAAGTGTTCAACTCGGGAAGAATGAGCCAGTTTACTGTACCCCTAGAGAGCCTGGCATCTGGGAATTGCAGGGTTAGGTCTCACTGCCTCTTTGCCATTTGCTCTAGACGCCTGTCAGATGTCAGCTTGGTGCCAAGACAGAGCCCAGATCTGAGGGAACGGTGGCAACACTGAGCATACAAACTTGACTTTGGATCCAAATTCTAAAGCAGAATTACACTGACCCATGAATTTTCAAACAGGGCCCTGGAAGCAGAGGCTTGGGAGAGGAAAAAATGAGGTTAAGTAGGAACCAAAAGCCATCAATCGCTTCAGTCAACAATGATGGAAAAAAAGGAAAACTCACTCAGTTATGCTCATGGGAATGGTGCTTGTTTCTCTGCCCACTGCAAAGCCAGGCCAGCTTGTGAAACCTCAGTAGCCTCTTTATTTATATGGCAACAAAAGAAAGAGCGAGAAGAAAAATATATCTGCTTTTCACTAAGCAGGCACCACAGGTAGGTGTAGGGTGTTTCTCTTTCTTTTCCTGGAGAACAGTTTTTTTTTTTTTTTTACCAGTTGCTGGTTACAGGGGAAGGGCCTGGATTCTGGAGAGTATTTTTCTATAACAAGGCTTTTATACCAAGGCTCCATTTATGAATTTTACTGCAATGTTCACATAAAGAATGGAAGTGGGGACTAAGCTAATGCTGAAAAATAAGCTGAATTATTTAGTGGACTGAATCATATGGCTGCCTCTGCTTGCCCTTAAAAGCTAGTTCACCCGCCTCTCACAGGAGAAGGAAATTAACATCGAGGTTAAACAAATCCTGTCAGCATGTTTCAAATTTCATCAACATTCCTAATCAAAGGGCTCCAGAGGCTCCATGTTAGGCGGCTTCCCCAGCCCGCAATCATGACCGGGCCCCTTCATCCTCCTCCTATGCCCTCCTCACTGCCAAATTGAAGATCTTGCTCTCGAGTAAATATAAACTGCAGACTTATACATATGTAGTAAACATTTGTCATTTTTTTCCAATCTCCCAGCCCTTCTTATGATTGGGAAATTCCTCACTTTAGACACCAGACGTTCTTTCCTAGACTCCCATGCAGCCAGGGCCTGGCATGTGACTTAGCCATTGCCATCACCACCTGCTTCAGACTTTGCTTGGGAAGCCCGGGCCCTAAAGGAGCAGGTAAAATACAGATTCCATTTGGTGAGGATGGTGGCAGCAAGGTCCAGTTGCCTAAGGCAGCAGTGACGGGGGATTCTAGCCGTATCTTCCAGTGCCCCAGCACTGAGAGAGGGGCCAGTCCTGTGGCCCCCAGACCAGATCTTCTATCCAATCTTAGGCATCTCTGAGCCTAATTCTCTAGTCTTGATGGAGAGTCTGTAGGTTATCCACTCTCCAATAAATTATTTTTCAGCCTAAACTGGCCCAAACCAGATTCTGTTGCCTGCAACCAAGAATCCTAACTTGTACAACATGCTCCATCTCATTCAAGTCCCAGAACAAGTAACCAGAGCAAGGTTAACCTCATTTCACAGATGGGAAAATGGGGAATCTTAGCTGTCACTAAGCCTAATAAATAGGAAAGCTGAGACAGCACCTCTTCTTTTTCCAGTTCCATGGGCTTTCGACCACACCACACTGCCTATCTTACAGTGAATTTAGGATTGTAATTTCTTTGATTTTTCTGTCTCCAGCATTCTAACCTTAACTCCTACATCACTCTTTTTCATTGCTTTAGCTACTTAAGACTTATCTCTCAGTGTGAACTTTCAGCTGCTGGGACCCTATCTAATTACCTATGTTATATCACAGCTAGCTTTTTTCACTTTCTCCTCTTCTTATCATTTTTATACAACTAAAATCTGATTAACATGAAAACATTATAGGTAATGTTTCAGTATTACATCTCAAAATTAGCATGCGGCCTGGGAGAATCTGTGGAAGGGAGGAGGAGAATATCGTGGCCAGGTACCCCGTCTCCATCTTGCCAGCTGGCGGGGTGCTTAAGAGCATCAATTCTCCTTTGGCACCCGTGGCTTGCTGCCATCTCCCCCCACCCCTTCATGCACCTTGCAGGCAGCCTCCCTGAGTCACTCAAGTCTTCTTGCCTCCAAAGAAGCTCAAAACCTGTTACCTCCAAACTCTTTGTGAGTTCATCTCCATCTCTTCCTGTCAGCCCTGGGGAAATCACTCTCATGATGGATGAGGACCAAGGCTACCCCAAGCCCCATAGCGGAGCTGCAGACAAGATCTGCTCATGCTGGCATTCCAAGCGGAGTTGGCAGCAGTTGCTAATTGCCAAACATGAGGCCTGTGCTCTAGTTCTAGTGTCACCAGCCACAGGCCACTGGGACCCCCTTTGCAGAAAACGAGGTGGTTTATTATGTGGTGTGTGTACTAGATTTCGTCTCTCCTACCTCCATCTATTTTCCTTCTTCCTTCTCAATTCTTGGGAAATTTGGGGGATTTGTGCTCCTCAAAGTTCAACAACCTCTCCGAGTCCTTTGGGGTTTAGTATTCTCTCTCTGGAATCTTCCCTATTAGTGAGCACAGGGCAGGAACTAGGAATAAGGCCAGCTGGGAATGGCAGCAGAGAAAGATGTAGTATTTTAAATCAGTGTCTGTCACTCAGATGTTGTTATGGATTGAATGTCTGTGTTCCTCAAAATTCATATCTTGAAGCCCTAACCCCCAATATGATGGTATTTACAGGTGGAGACTTAGGGAAGTAATTAAGTTTAGATGAAGTCAAGAGAGTGTGGCTCCCATGATGGGATTAATGTCCTTATAAGACCAAAGAGAGAGACCAGAGCCCCCTCTCATCCCTCTCTCTCTCTGCCACATAAGGAAGCAGCAAGAAGCCAGGAAGAGGGCCCTCACCAGGAAGCAAATCTGCCGGCACCTTTATCTTGGACTTCCCAGCCTCCAGAAAGGTGAGAAATAAATGTCTGTTGTTTAAGCCACTCTGTCTGTGGTGTTTTGTTGCAGTAGCCCAAGCGGACTAAGACAGGTGTCCTCCCATTATCACCACTATTGATTCATTCTTCACAGCATCCCTGAAAAGGGGAATGGGAAATAAGCATCGAACATCTCCCAGGGCCCACTCTGTGCCATGCTCTGTGTCAGATGACTTAGTTTTTCACTTAATTCTCACAACAACCCTACAATATCATCTTTTGTTTGGATTTTATAAATAAGAAAATTGAGAACAAGTAATCGAAGTTATATACATAGTATTAACAGAAGTATGACTTGAACCCAGAATTTTTGATCCCAAAACTCCTACCACAGTACAATGAAATTTAAGAACAAGGCCTGCTTTCTCAGAGGCACACAGCATCACAAATGCAGATAAACAAAGACTTTATCTTTTAAAGTCCAGGATGTCTGTTTTCGCTTTGGGATATTTAGAGAAATGTCGATGCTAGTTGCTTCTTCCTTAAGCTGGTTTACATCATTTAATCGCTCATAAAAATGATTTCCTTAGCTGAGAAGCCAAGAGATTCAGACACAGCCGCATCACATTCATTTTAATATATCTTTCGGTGACAGCACTAGCAAAACGCACCAGGAAAATAACATTCAGCCCAGGATGGCCTTAGAATGTGGGGCAAAATGAAGAGATCATAATTCCCACAGTATCAGGCCATAGTCTCTGACGCAAGCATTTAATGGACTATAAATTAAAAGCTGGCAGCCAGAAAACACAGGGAATTCCAGAGTTCTGCCCAAAAAATTCCCTGAGTGTTATCCCTATTGGCATAAACCAATGATTTCAAAAACAGCAACTACAACAAAATATTATGCATTGAATCAATTTCAAAAGTCTAGGAAGCAAATAGAGGAGGAAGACTTTATTTTTTTTCAGATGAGTGTGTTCTGCCAAGATCTCCTGATTCTAGGAATACGGAAGATGGTTCTGCTAAACAAACAAACAAACAAAATCATTCATGCTGACTCACTCCAGATCTAGAAAGGGAACAAAGAAAACTTTTACTCCTGTGATGAAATTCCAACAGGGAGATTGAGAGAGATTAAGAGAGAAGAAGTACACCACCACTGGGATCAGAGTGTTGGGTTTTTTCCCCTTCAATCTGTGGCATCTTCTCCCCTTGTGGTCTTCCGTATGACAGATAGCCAGTAAATCAAAGTAAAACCCACTTTGCCAGCATATCTGGGAACTGGGTTAGCTGGGTTAGCAGTCAGCTGATTGGCAAACATGCATCTTCTAAGTTCTCAGTACCATGCCAGGTGCCGTAGAAAATAGAGATGTTTAAAGACTGGTCCTTGTACTGAAAGAGCTAGAATACTTTTATGGAAAAAGATGATTACAAATGAAACAAGAGTGAGCAAAATAAAATGATATTCAATTATTACACTTTATGGTGTATATTTCAAGTGCTGTAAGGTTTCAGTGGGGAAGGGAATTGATTTGAAAGCTGTTGGTAGGCAGAATCGGGCTCACTACATTCCTTAGCCTCTACCTATCCCTTCCCCAGGGCCAGCTCCAAGCCTGGAGCCTTCCCTGCCTGGCCAGTTGGTCCCTCCCTTTGGTATTAACCTTAAAGACTTCAGACATTCATTCCTTCCTAGCTTCCAGTTCAAATAAACAGACATGTATTAATAAGCTACCATGTGCTAAGTACTTCCTGTGTTTTGAGGACACAGCAACCACTAAGAAACCAGTATTCTTCAATGACACCTTCCTTCAGTCTTTGGACATGGGCTGCTGCAGGATGGAGGTGTATGGCCTTGGCAAGGAAACTCTCTCCAGTCAAGACAACTATTGCAAGGGGCTGACAGCTGAGGGTATCTACACACAGCACTCCCAGCAAGTGGAGGAATAAAGCCCTTCAGTGCTGAGGGGGATCTAGGCAGAGTGTGATAGCATAAAGTAACACTAGTCTTTCCTTTATCCCACTTGGATCCTCTACTTTAAGTTCTGGAAGAATCTCTAGGATTCTGGGGTGGGTTGTAGGGGGTGGGGAGACTCTCCAGAGGAAAACTTAGAAGAGGAAAGTGAGCTGGTTTCAGGGTCACAGCTGATACTCATCATCTCCTTCCTCTTCAACCATTGTAGATTCTCCTCCCTCTTGGCTAGCACTTCTGGGGACTTGGTAGCTTGCCCAGTGGGATTACCTATATCCTTGTCCCTGAAGAATCTCATCCCTGGTCATCTTGCCCTTATCAGATTGTGGCTGCTGCACTCATTTATCACTGGACAAGGGAGTATCAAGAGGCACCCAAGTGAGTTACTCAAGTGATAAACCTGGTTCTCCTTGCCCCCATCAGGTGATGAAAGCCATACTTCCTCTTGATAATCAGGGTTAATTACCCCTGCTAGGGTTGTGACTTGAACTAGCATATACGGCTTCCTTGATTCAAGCTCAGGTTTTTGCCTCATCTATCAGCTGGTTATTAGGGATCTTCCATATGGTCATAGGTGTAAGCTGAGAGAGAGGTTATGTTGCAACATTGATGGACAACATGGGGTTCTGGGCTACTTGCTCAGACACTTTGCTTGTGCCCTCTGGCCCTGCTCATGCTCAGTCCTTCACGTGCTACTTGCATCTTTCAGTGGCTGATTGCTACGTCTGTCCAACCTTATGACTTGGTGGGTCTGAAGAACCCTACTCATGGTGCACAGTTTTACCCCATGGCCATTTGGTGTCTCATGATCAGTCCCATGAGACACCATCTCTCCCATGGCTCAGTAGCATGCCAGAAGCTGTTTTTCAAAAGCTGTATAATTTTTTGTTGGAGTTGGTATGGGCTTGCTCCAGAATCCTCGGGTCTGTGTTGTGATTTTTCTTTGGGGCTTAGCATAATCTCTACAAGGAGTCTTTTCCTGGCACTGGGAATACCTCTAATATCATAGGTCTCCTGGGTCATAAGGCCAAATGCCAGGGGAAAATAATACACAGTATCCTTGACCTGCTCCAGGTCCCAATCAATACCGACAATCTTCCACATCACTAGGTATATGGGCTGGAGCAATACTCCTGAGTGTGGAATGCGCAGCCTCCAGAACCTCAAGAGACCCACCAGATATTGAGCTTCCTTCTTTGTGCTCAGAGTCCAGCTCTGTAATGTCCTATAATCAGCCCTGACCTATAGACCGTAGCCACCACTGATACTGGTGCCCGTCCTATCAGCATATTTCTTAATGCTTTCGTCAATGGTGTATCATATGGGCCCTCCGTAGAGTATAGTCATCTGGTGCATTTTCTGGCCTTAAATAATATATCCCCCATAACATGCCCACTTTTGAGCATTTAAACCCATCTTCCATCATCTATGGTTATTATGCATTTCTACTTCATTTAGTATGGGCTATTTCCATGCTTCTGGGAACACAGTAACATGTTCATACCATCTCCAAGTGTCCTTGCCAGAGTATTAAGTCCTGTATTCCAGGAGAAATCTCCTCAATTAATAAATCCTCTATCATCCAACTTTATGTTCTGCCACCCTTGATTCAGGACCCACAAAATCTAGTTCCACTGATAGTCTCCTGGCTCTTGCAGCCATGTGCTGTTTTGGTCCTGCAGGTTGTTAGGGTCTAGAACCTTTCCTCCCTTATCAGGCCCAGCTCAGTCATCAGCCACATTAGGTTGTGATTTAACCCTAGTTGTTTACCTGGAGACCAGGACAGGGGGATAGATTCAGAGAGGGACACAAGTTATCCTACAGAGGAGAGGACTCTGCATGATCTTCAAACATGAGAAGAACACTGGTGTGTAAAAAGGACCCCTTCTAGAGGCTCAGGGCATATGGAGAAATCTTGGAATTCAACTTTTCGGGTGCAACAATCCAGCTGTCCCATCTTATGTGTCAGGGTCCCATTCTTTCCCAACTAAGATGAGGTTCTTGGCACTGAAGACCTGCCTGAGTTGAGATCTTAGCCTTCTTTAGAGTTCTGCCACTCTTACGATTAAATCCTGGGCCTCAGCTTCTCAGCCCTCAGGCTGCAGGAGATGAGAGCCTCTTCATCCACTACCAAGAAATCCTCTGGCTTTCATACTTAGCCTTTAATTGCCAATTAATCCTTCACAGCCTTTCATTATCTAGTTCCTAAACTGTCCACTGTGCTTAGCAACAGCTACGCAGTTTCACTGTCCTTAGAGTTACTTTTCCCATATTTCTCAAACACCTGATACTAGCAACTACCAGAAGATTCTCTTCTACAAGAATACCTTTCCAGTCCACCTCTGGTATAAGTGTTCATAAGTGCACTGCTCTCTTGTGCCAGGTGCTGTCTGGTGGTTGCTAGAGGTTCTTATTGCCAACTGAGCAGCAAGAGATCCAGCTCCAAAATCTCATTTTAGCATCTGGTTTCTCAAACCATTCCAGGCACCAACTGTCACAGGCTGGGTGTCCAGGAAGCAGACTGAAACAGAGAGTAGCAGGAAGGAAATGTATTCCAGGTTGCTCTTGAGATTAATACTTATAGGAGAAAGGGGAAAGGAGTCAGGATTGTGCAAAGGAAGAAGCTGGGCTATAATGCAGTCTTTTATTTATTCACTTATTTTTTTGAGGGAGATTGGCCCTGAGCTAACATCTGTTGCCAATCTTTTTCTTTTTTTCTCCCTAAAGCCCAAGTACATAGTTGTGTATCATAGCTGCAGAGTTATAGCTCTTCTATATGAGGTGCCACCTCAACATGCTTGATGAGCAATGAGGAGGTCTGAGCCCAGGATCTGAACCAGCGGACCCTGAGTTGCTGAAGCGGACCGCGAGAACTTAACCACAATGCCACCTGGCTGGCCCCTATAAGGCAGTCTTGATAAAGCTTCAGTTGACTCCTTGGGCAGCTCTGGATCTGGGATGACCCATAGAATTGTGCATAGTTGGGGTGAAGGGCCAGGCATTTGTATCTCCACATTAACTAGTCGTTGGATACAGGCTGACTCAGGAAAGGGGTCTTCAATTTGAGTAAGGTGACACTTTTTAAATAATTCTGAAGAGGATTGACAGCTGAAGGCTGTGCACAATGCTCCTTGAAGCTGGGGGAGTGTTACCAAGGGACCCAGGTGACACATTGCAGCATTCACTATAAACGCTTTCTTCCATGTGTAAGGAGATGGGATAACTAACACGAGCTAAGAAGCTTTAGAGGACCAACTTTGGACAGCTCACACTGGAAGGCTGTGTGCCCAGAAAAGAACTGTTTGGTTCAGAAAAATCATGTGGACTAAATCAAGGGTAGGTTGCTGAATCAGGGAGACATTGAGGTGAGCTTTGGGAAAGGCACTGTATGGAGATTCAGGACACAAAGATTTTGGCCTTTTCTTCCTCTGCTACTAAGTGACTAGGAAAGTCACTTCACTTCTCTGTCCCTCAGTTTCCTCATCTGAAAATGAAGGAGGTGCCTAGAAGATAACATAGGAGAAAATCTAGGGTATGGCAATGACTTTTTAGATTCAACACCAAAGGCATGATGCATGAAAAAAATCACTAAGGTAGACGTCTTTAAAATTAAAAACTTCTGCTCTGCGAAAGACAATGTCAAGAGAATGAGAAGACAAGCTGGAGACTGGAAGAAAATGTTTGCAAAAGATACATCTGATAAAGGACTGTTATCTAAAATATACAAAGAACTCTTAAAATTCAGCAATAAGAAAATGAACAACAGATTAAAAAAGAGGCTAAAGATCTTAACAGACATCTCACCAAAGAAGATCAACAGATAGGAAATAAGCATATGAAAAGATTCTCCATATCATAGGTCCTCAGGGAAAAATGAAAATTAAAACAACGATGAGATACCACTGCACACCTATTAGAATGGTATAAATTCAGAACCCCAACACCACCAAATGCTGGTTGGGAAGATGTGGAGCAACAGGTACTCTCATTTATCACTGATAGAAATGCAAAATAGTACAGCCACTTTGGAAGACAATTTGGTGTTTTCTTACAAAACTAAACATACTCCTACTATATGATCCAGCAATCACGCTCCTTGGTAATTTACCAAGATGAGACCAAATAAGAACAAGAATTATTTAGGGATAGAGGAAAAGCTATTTCCAGGAGGAGGAAATAGACTAGAGCCTTGAGAGTGAAGGGGCCATGCAGGGGTAGTGCAGGGGTCCAAAATGAGCTTGGAGAGGCAGATAGAAGCTGGACCATGCAGGAACTCCAAGGCCTCATCAAGGACCTTAGACTTGAGCTCAAGAGCAATGGGAAAACATGAAAGGGTTTTAAGAAGAGTGGGAAGTAATTGCAGCTGTAGGAGAAATCTAAGCTATTTTAGGAACTTTGTGATCACAATAGTAATTCAGGATGCAATAGATTATCAACAGGGCTTGGGAGAGCATTCTCCCCAAATATACTCAGTTGACTGTCAAGGAAGATAAATAACTTCACATGGGATAGCTGCAGAAGAGAGCTCCAGGGGGTTGCAAAGTAAGTCAATCAGGGAGTTGGATAAAGCAGAGCTATCAGGCTTTTGTCTCCAAGATAGGAGCCTTTGAAGTGGGAAAGAAAGGTAGACATTGTACTCCTTTTGTCACAAGCTGAAAATGTATTTTGAAGGGCTATAGGAACATTTTCCGGTTGCATCTTAGGCTCACTCGTGTGCAGGATGATAAGACAACATTTCAAAAAGGGAGGAATGAATTGACAGCCAGAAGAACCTCTCCTCCTAACTTCTCCAAACACTTTTTCAGAGACTTTTCCGTGCACGTCAATGGATGATGATGTTCCTGGAGCTCCGCCTGTCCGCAATAGGTGAGCAATCTGTAAGGAAGAGGAATGGGAAAGGAGGTGGTCTTAATTTCAACAAATTCTCAAGGGACTTTTTCCTATCCAGTCTCCCCAATCTCAGAGGAAACTCTGTGTGACTCCCTTTGTTTTATTTCACAATTTCTGCTGCTTAAGTACAAATAGTTACAATGCTGGAGTGGGGAAGCTTGTAAAATACATTGTAACAATGTCAATGGTCAATGGTGATAATTTCTAAATACAATCCTAGTTGTGCTTAATAATAACATTAACATCAACTGAGAAGTGCCATGCTACTATAAATTTTATGTTTTATACATGAAATTTCTGGAAAAGTATTAGTGCTGATGTTTATAGAATGAGTGATTGAACAATAATTGGTAGTCATGATTAGGTAACCAGAAACTCACAATGGAACCTATGTGAATAGATCAATTAGGGGGTGAGTGAAAGGGAATCCCACTAAGTTAAAAAAAAAAAAAAAAAAAACCTAATTGTGCACATTTATCAGGGAATAAATCTGGCTTCAGAAAAAAATGGGCAATAATTTTCTAATTAGTTGTATTGGGAGATCCCTAAATTGGCTTGAAACCCTGTAAACTCAAGTACATCCTGGCTTTGGTCGGTTACTAACTGAGTTGATGGGATTATCAAGGAAAAGTTAAACAAATTAGCAGAGACACCTGAGTAAGCTCAGATCTAGCAAGTAAAAGAACTATGGATCGTTTTGATTGCATTTAACGGAACCACCAGTTACGAATCCTTTTACTGAGTATGACCAGAGCTAGAAATTCTGGATGAACTATGGAAACTGTGACCCCAATGCATAGGAAAGGTTGTGTATACACATGAATAAAATATTGTTGGAAATTGAAAACTCCATATCTAGTATCATTTCAACCTAAGTCTTCAACTCTTGGGTATTGTATAGTGTATATGGTGTTCCACAAAACTGCCCCTTATCAACTCCTTTTTTTGCCATTCATTGAGCCCAGGACTAGAAATTAAAGGAAAAAAAGCTGAGAATCTACTGAATGGTAAAGAGATCAACAACATATGGTAATCACCAACATTCAGAATTTTGGTTGTTCTGTCAACTTCGGTCTCTGAGCAAAGATCCTCTGTTGATCTATAGTTGAACAAGGAGCAAAGTTTTGTAGGTATAACTCACAGCCCCCCATTGAGATAACCACCAGCCTGAATTTTCTATTTCTCATTTCCTTGCTTTAAAAAAATAAGTTTTATCATATAGATGTAGGCCTAGGCAATCTATTATTTTGGCTTTTGAACTTTATAAAAAATAAATCATACTGTCATATATATTCTCCCGGAACTTGCTTTTTTCAATCTACTTCATTCATATTCCTATTCATAGCAGCAATTCTTTAATTTTCTCTGCTGTATAATATTGCATTGTGTGAATATCCCACTATTTCATCCCTTCTCCTGTCAACAGACATTTGAGTTGTCTCTAGATTTTTTGCTATTATGAATTGTGTTGCTGTAAACATTCTTGTACGTCTACTAGCATACATCTGCAAGAATGACAAGAGAAATAAAAATGAAGGCACAATAAGATATCATTAGGTGCAAAAATATTTGAAATGTCAAAAATTAAAATGTCTTTCCAAATCAAGTGTTGGAGTGACGAGCATCAGTAGGATTTTGCATATATTGCTGGTAGGAATATAAGTACAAACACCATTTAAAATAATTTGGCATTTTTGTTAAAACTGAACATTGGCCTACCCCATAACAAATCTCAATAAATGTTGAATGAATACATGAATGAGTAGGTAATCAATTAGAGTTAGTTAAGATGCTTTCAACCTCTCTTCATTTTTGTCCCTTACTAGTTTCCCAGGGATATTTCCGGATTCATGTATTTTGATCCCTGGCCCACCATTTTCCTCTCTGCTTCATGCCCTGCCATCCTTTAGGGTAATATCAATTCCCAAGTGGATGATCCATCCAACATGCTAGGCTTCTCTTTACATAACATTGGTTATGAGGACTAAATAAGCTAATGAACCTAAAGTGCTTAGAACAGTGCCCAGCACAGACTAAGTGTTATATATGTTTATTATTATTGTATCTCCTTCAATGCTCTTATAGAAAAATATGACTATGATCTGGTACATAATTCAGATGTTCTTGGTTCCTTGACCAAATATTATATTTGTATACTCATTTCCATTTCATTTTGATTTGGGGCACAGATATTTGTTTTCCTAACATACTTTTCTAGATTTTCCCTTGGGAGATCCCCCATAGTGAAAGATCAAACTTCAGTGAGTTCTGAGTCTGCCCAAATCATCCATTATTCAAATGAATTACATCTCCGCTTCCGTTCCTTTGGAAGGACGACTCCACTCTGATCTTGTCTGCTCATGGTCATCACAACACCTAACAAAGATCTGGACTTCACCTCTGGGAGCCGTGCCTGCATCTCCTTTAGTGAGCCTCACCTCCCCTCAGAGTTCTGACTTTATAAATTGTCCACGTGGATCAATCATTTCTACTTCCTCCCCTTCAATCACACTGCCATCTTGAAACTTACCAACCAATACTCTAAATAGCTTATGTTAATCTTGTTCTTTTCCTCCTCAAACTATCCAAAATTTCTCTACCACCCTGTATAGTTGTCGCAGTCACCAAAGGCATGTTCCTCTATTGAACTTATTATTGATTCCCTTTCCACAGCTTTCCACAGAGCAGTTCCACAGAGAACTGCTAGAAACTCCTCCTGCATCAAGATCAAACATGTGTTAGGCATTGCTATGTTGGGATTTAAAAGCATGTGCAATTAGCCCTGGAGTTCACCAACTAGAATTCTCTGTAAGCCAGGAAGGACTTGGAGAGCATAGCTGGGATTTAGATGAAGTGGTTACCATACTGATCACGTGAGCCATCAAGCACAGTCTTGCATTTTTGTCTCCACTAGGCAGAAGTCATCAAAACAAGTCAACTTCCAGAGTCTGTGAGAGGACTGTGTCCTGGGCAGCCCAGATATATTGTTTATAGGCTTTTGGGAAAGGGCGTGGAATGGGACATGGTGGTCTCATAACAGTGTCAGGAGACAGTTTGTTCAGTCAGGAACTATAGCATGAACTGGTATGGGTCAAAAAAAGAACAGAGGGGCCGCCTCGGTGGTGTAGCAGTTAAGTTCGTGTGCTCCTCTTCGGCGGCCCGGGGTTCAAAGGTTCGGATCCTGGGCGTGCACCGACACACCGCTTGTTGAGCCATGCTGTGACGGCATCCCATAAAGTAGAGGAAGATGGGCATGGATGTTAGCCCAGGGCAAATCTTCCTCAGCAAAAAGAGGAGGATCGGCAACGGACGTTAGCTCAGGGCTAATCTTCCTCACACACAAAAAAAGAACAGAGAAGAGCGGTGGATGAGTGAGAAGAGTGGGAGACCAGAATCAGATCACAAGAGTTGAAGAGAGGTCACACACAAGACCATTCATGCCTTAGAATCATTGAAACTGAAAGTGACCTCAGAACCTGTCTAATTTAACTAGCTCATTTTACAAGTAGGAAAACTTAAATTATAGAGGTGAATGGACCTGCCCAAGGTCATAGAGCTGTCAGTTGTATGGAAAATCTTTTCCACACAAAGGTGTTTTTCTCTACATTATTTATTATAAAGGTGGGAGGGGGTGGGGAGGAAATACCTATATGACTAAAAATAGAAGGGAAGTAAGGAAAACTTTTTATTTATATCAATAAGTTTATCATAACATACAAAAATGCTTGCTATATTGAGGATTAAAAATAACATGAAAATGTACTGTAAGAAGACCATAATAAAGTAAAATTAACATAGGGTTAGTGTGGTTCCCCGGGTCAAAATAAAATCATTATCATACCTTGGCTTTTAACCATTAATGTCACTTTTCTCTGGTGCAAGAAATTTTAGGTATTTTTCTTCCTTTACTCTTCTGTATTTCCACTATAATCATGTATCTCTTTCATAGTGATTAAAAAAATATGTTTTACCCATTTGATTTAGAGTTATTGGTCCCCGTTGAATTTTCCAAAAGGAAACAGTAAATTAGAGAGTCTAACATCTCAGTTTACAATATTGGGCACTTGGAAAATTTCTTTTGGTTGCTATTCTTAGCAGAGTACCATTTTAATATTTTGTTTCACAAGGATTCTCAGACAACTTCTTCGCTCTCCATCTTCCCGAAGTCTTAATACACAGTGATCTAGAAGACAGAACAAATTCCCATGGGAAAAAAATTCCTTTATATGTCAGTCATGCTAAAAGCATAAACCTGGCAGGATTCAGGGAAGACAGTGGAGTAGGAAGTATCAGGAACGTGTCTCCATACCTAGACAACAGTTGCACTGGTAGCATTTGTCTAATGTAATTGTTTTGGAACTCTGTAGTCTATTGAAGGCTTCCAACACCCTGGGGAAGGCTTGGACAGATAAATTGTAGATAATTTGAGTCAATTTCAGCTCTTAGCATAGTAGTAGCCAACAATCCCTCATCCTCAGCCCTGGAGCAGGCAGCCGTGGGTATGTTCCTGGAGCAGCTTGCATGCACCTTGCAGGAGCAATGTGGGCAAAAAAGACCATGTCCTCCAAATGTTGGGGATCTGTGTTCTGATCATTGATAGCTGTGGTCACAGAAGTGCAGACAAGGAGGCAGGCAACAATTGTTGTTGCTCCCTCCACTGTTGCAAGCCCCTCGTCCTTGACTGAAGTGACTTCCAGGAAATTCAAAGGGCCACTGCCCTTTTTTTCTCCCTCTTTATTTTTCACTTTTTCCTTTTTTGGGAGCCAGACATCAAAGACTAGGACATTCAAAAGTAACTGCATATAGAGGGAGAATTAGAAAGTGACCACGTATACCCAAGGAAAGGCACAAGCTCAGAAAAGACCTAAGAAAACCTTAAGTTTACACATCAGACTGATCCTTGGCACAGAGAGAGCTTACAACAATCAAAAAAACAGTAACAAAAAACATCAAACCCTGGGGAAAGCAGAGAATCTGATTCCCAGAGTTTCAGCATTATTAGATTCAAATATCCAGTGTTCAACAAAAAATCACAAGGCATATAGAGAAACAGGAAAATATGGCCCACTCAAGGGGAAAAAAAAATGAATCAACAGAAACTGTCTCTGAAAAAGACCTGATGACATATCTGCTAGACAAAGACTTTAAAACAATTGTCTAAAAGATGCTTAAAGAACTAAAAAAAAGAAAAGATGTAGAGAAAGTCAGGAAAATAATACATGACCAAAATGGAAATATTAATAAAGAGATAGAAAATCTAAAAAAGAAACCAAAAAGAATTCTGGAACTGAAAAGTGCAATAACTGAAATGAAAAATTTACTGGAGGAAATCAAAGGCAGATTTAAAAAGACAGAAGAAAGAATCAGTGAATTTGAAGATAGGATAATGGAAATTGTTGGGTCTGAGAACAGAAAGAGAGGAGATTGAAGAAAAATGAACAGAACCCAAAGGACCTGGGGCCACCATCAAACAGACCAACATATGCATTATGGGAGTCCCAGAAGGAAGAGAGAGAGAGAAAGGGGCAGAGAGAACATTTGAAAAAATAATACCTGAAAACTTCCCAAATTTGATGAAAGACATCAATATAAATATCCAAGAGGCCCAAAAATCTCCAAGTAAGATGAACTCAAAGACACCCATACTGAGACACATTATAATCAAACTTCCAAAAGACAAAGAGAAAATCTTGAAAGCAGCAAGAGGAATGACGTGTCACCTGCAAGTGACCATCAGTAAGATTATAAGCAGATTTTTTATCAGAAACTTTAGAGGTCAGAAAGCAGTGAGCCAATATATTCAAAGTGCTGAAAGAAAAATCTGTCAACCAAGGATCCTATCTATGGCAAAACTGTCCTTCAAGCAAGAGAGAAATTAAGATGTTCCCAAATAAACAAAAATGGAGGGAGTTTGTTACAACTAGATCTGCCCTGCAAGAAGTGTTCAAGGGACACCTGCAGGGTGAAATGAAAGGACACTAGACAGTAACTCAAAGGTGAATGAAGAAATAAAGATCCCACATGAGGTAAATACATGGCAACTATAAAAGCTAGTGTTATTGTAACAATGGCTTGTAACTCCACTTTTTATTTTCTACATGATTTAAGAGACTAGTACATTTGCTAAAAAATATATATATATATTAGTTTAAAAGCTAGTATTATTGTAACTTTGGTTTGTGACTCCACATTTTGTTTTCTACATAATTTAAGAGACTAATGCATTTAAAAGAATTATAAGTTTATGTTTTCGTTCATACAGTGTATAAAAATGTAATTTTGTGACATCGACAACCAAAAAAGGTGGGAACAGAGCTGTAAAGGAACAGAGTTTTTTATGTTATTGAAGTTAAGGCAGTATAAATTCAAATTAGAGTGTATTCAAGTTATAACTTTAGGCTGTTAAGTGTAATCCCCATAGTAAACACAAAGAAAATAGCTATAGAATATGCACAAAAGGAAATGAGAAAATTTAAACATTTCACTACAAAAAAAAATCAACTAAACACAAAAGAAGACAGTAATGCAGGAAATGAGGGGGTGGAAGCTATAAGACATATAGAAAATGAATAGAAAAATGACAGAAGTAAGTCCTCCCTTATCAGTAATTACTTTAAATGTAAATGAATTAAACTCTTCAAATGGCAAAATGGATTTTAAAAAAATCATCCAACTGTATGCTGTCTACAAGAGACTCACTTTAGATCCAAAAGAACAAATATATTGACAGTGAAAAGATGGAAAAAGTATTATGCAAATAGATATTATGCAAATAGTAACCAAAAGAGAACAAGGTTGGCTATACTAATATCAGACAAAATAGACTTTAAATCAAAAAAGGTTACAAGAGACAAAGACATTACATGTTAATGAAAGGTTCAATACAATAAGAAGATGTAACAATTATAAACGTCTATGTACCTAATAACAGACCATCAAGATATATGAAGCAAAAACTAATAGAATTTGAAGGAAGAAATAGACAACTCTACAAAAATAGTTGGAGATTCCAAACCCCACTCTCAATAATGAATAGAACAACCAGACGGAAGATAAGTAAGGCAATAGAGGACTTAAACAACACAATAAAACAACTAGATCTAATAGACGTATATAGGACAGTCTACCCAACAACAGCAGCATACATATTCTGCTCAAGTGCATATGGGACATTTTTGAGGATAAACCATAAGTTAGGCCACAAATTAAGTCTCAATAGATTTTAAAAAATAGATATCATACAAAGTATCTTTTCCAACCACAACAGGATGAAGTTAGAAATAAATAACAAAAGTAAAACTGGAAAATTCACAAACTTGTGGAAATTAAACAACATACTCTTAACCAAAGGATGAAAGAAGAAATCAGAAGAGAAATTAGAAAATACTTATCAATGAATGAAAATGAAAATAGAACACACCAAAACTTATGGGACACAGTGAAAGCACTTCTGAGGAGAAAATTTATAGCTATAAATGCTTATGTTAAAAAACAAGAAAGATTTCATATCACAACCTAACTTTACAACTCAAGGAACTAGAAAGAGAAGAACAAACTAAACCCAAAGCTAGCAGAAGGAAGTAAATAATAAAGATTAGAGCAGAGATCAAAAAAATAGAGAATAGAAAAGCAATAGAGAAAATCAATGAAACAATGAAACAATGAAAGCAATAGAGAAAATCAACGAATGATCAATTACCTTGAAACACTGTTAAGTTTTTGAAAGAAAGAACCTTTCCTTCAAAGGAATACCACCTTGTTTCTATAAGACCATTCAGTTAGTCTAGATCACTTTTAATTTTGCTCTGGTCTTCCTGAATATTAATCACATTATCTTATTTTGCACTATTTACAAATTTAATTAATGCCATTTTCATTTTTTCCCACTTATTAATAATGATAGAGAATAGAATTGTCTCTAAGTCATTGCCAAAGAAATACTAATTAATTGTGAACTTCTGCTCTCCCCCTCCTTCCACACCCAGCACTGAGTCACCAAAAACCCTCCCTCTGAGGTGACTGTGCACCTGACTCACACTAATAGTGATTCCCACCACCCACTCTGCCACAGCTGGCAATGACCAGAGGGCCTGGATACCCTCTTTTTGCTTTACAAACCCCCAACGGGCACTCAGGCTGCAAACTGTTCCATCTATTCTACTGGTCAGCTTAACTGTACCAACCATCTGAGAACCACAAGGCAAGATAAGAAGTTTTGCTGCTTATATGACCTGAATTCCTAGGGTAGGAAGAATAAGGTGATTACTAACTGCAGTAAGCTTTTAATACCCCACATACTATATTATCCCTTGTAAGGGGATTCCAATAGACTGTTGAGGAAAGTAATTATAATGTTTTCACTTTTAAGGAAATTGGGATAAAGAGGGTCCAGGGTCCCCAAAATGGTATTCCCTCCCATATCAATAAGTTTCTTTGACCACAAACAACATAAATTTACCCTGAAAAACGTAAGCAAAAAGGAAGCTTAGTGTTAGGTCCTGGGTAGCTCACAGGATAAAAAATAATGTTGAACATTCAGAAGGATGGGAAGGATGGGAAGGAAAGTAGTTCTGGGGATCTTGGTAACCAAAACTAATGAACAGGCCCTTCAGGGCACTCCCATTGGAATGACATTGTGCCACGAGCATCATTGATGCCAAGCGGACCACATGGAATGGGAGAGGACAAATTTTCCACAGAACAGTGGGGCTCTTTCAAAAAGAAAGAGGGAAGGACACTGAGCACACTAGTGCATGCAGGTGTGTGTTACAAGGGTGGAGAAGAAAAATCTGTTGACTAAAACCATCTATGTTACAGGCCATAAGGAATGACAGGAGCAGTATTTGCGTCTAAATAAGGGCAGTAAAGAGACTGTTGAAAGGTGTCACTTGCCAGGCTTTACCAGCTACTGGCTTTCACTAACCATCTGCAACACTGAACTGCAAGTTGGGGAGTTTTGTCATTCGGCGAGTGTTGGACTTCCTGGAGAAAGGAAGATGGGGTTATATAAAGTTGAAATTTGCTTAGAATACTGACTACAACATGCTTGAAATTGGCCCCGAAGGAAGCCCATGAGCCGGAACGTTCTCTAGATCTGGTACTGACATGCTCAATTTGGCCAGGCCCAGACCTGGGGCCGCAGGGACAACTCAGAACCTAATCCCCAGCTCGGCCCTGATGACCCCTCCAGCAAAATGCTCTTGACTCACCATCTTATGCCCTGGGGAGATCATCCACTATAGATGCATGTTCTCTCTGTGGGGAGGGAGGCCTTGCCAGACTAGTATTCACATTACTTAACTTCTTAGTCAGCCCTGGAGAGAAGGTTTACCTTAAAACGGTAGTGAAACTTAGCTTAGGGCCCAGAATGACACAGTCACCAGGGAGGTTTTTAGCTTTGGGTAATCAGCACTTTCTCTCTTTCCTTCCTGTAACTGTTTAAAGCAGAAATCTGAGACCCTGGCTCCTAAGGTTAGTGGTGAATAGGGGAAGATTAGGGGGGCTTGGGGAAAACTGTCTAGGTTTCTATGTGACGATAGCCATTGCTATCGCTTCCCATCCCAGTCACCAACATTTCTCCAAGGGACACAACCATATCTGTCCATTCAGGACTGCCATTATATAATTTGTGGAGACCAGTGCAACATGAAAATGTGGGGCTACATGGTCAAAATTTATTAAGAACTTCCAGACTGCAACAGCACAGCATTAAACCAAGTGCAGACCCTCCTGAGTCCAGGGCCCTATGGCACAGGTTGCATGCCCATGAAGCTGGTCCTGTGTCCATGACTTCCTGCCCACTCGTTGTTAAATTGCCAGTGTTTAAATTACTTGTGAGTAGTTAACTTCTTTCTTTCTTCCTGGTTTTTCCCCAGGCTGTTTCCACAACTATATATATATATAAAATACAAAATATATAAATATATAAACATATACAAAATATAAAATCTATATAATATGTAAAATATAATATTTATAATATAATACATACTATATGTAATATAGTAATATTACTATACTACACTATACTGTATATAGTATTACTATACTATATAATATACATAATATAATAATAATTATATATAATATATATTTTCCAGTTTCATTGAGATATAATTGATATTGAGCATTGTATTAAAGTATACAACATAACGATTTGATACATGTATATATTGTGAAACGATCACTACAATAAGTTTAGTTAAAGTCCATCGCCACACGTAGTTAACAAATTTATTTTTGCCTATGATGAGAACTTTTAAGATCTACTCTTTTAGCAACTTTCAAAGATCCAATACAGTAGTGTCAACTATAGTCACCGTGTTGTACATTACATCCCCAGAACTTATTTATCTTATTACTGGAAGTTTGTACCTTTTGAACACCTTCACCCAGTTCCTCCTGGCTCTGGCAACCACCAATCTGTCCTCTGTTTCTATGAGCTTAGTTTTTTCAGATTCCACATACAAGTGAGATTATATGGTATTTGTCTTTCTCTGTCTGATATATTTCATTTAGCACAATACCCTCACGGGCATTAACCATCACGGTGCTCTTCCTCTCCCTTCCCTCCACCCTTTGCTGGAATTCTCATTATAGTTTTGGTCCCTCCAGTAGAAGGTGAGATCTAGGCCTGGCTTTCAAGGTTACCATGAAGCCTGTGAATGAAGTCTATCTCTACACGTTGGCCTCAGGCCTGTCCTCCTTACTCAGGGGTTGTCCCATCGATCTACTGTCTCTACTCCACTAGAATTTTCCTCCTATTCTGTGTTGGCCATCAACCTCTGGCATCAGGGTTAGGCTCTCTTGGCTTTCCCTGAGCCTGACTATTTAGTACATTTATCCCAGCGGAAAGTTCTAGCAGATCATTCTGCATCTCTTCACTCCCAACATGTGACTATTTCCATAGCAACTTCCTGATAACAGAACTATATTTTTTTGTTGTCATTTCATCCATTTGTTACACTGAGGATAGAGCTAACATGTCAGACAGAAAGAGCCATAAGAGGTCACTAGAGATATTGGGGGGCAAATTACTCTGCTAAGCAGAATAACCCTGAAGTTAGACAAGGGCATTAGGGGAGTCGGGGCAGCAGGCCTTAATTTTCTGCTTTTCTTCTTGTTCTTGCCAGAGGAGCCAGGTTGCTCCCTCTACGTGGCTCTTGGCTACACCTGCTTGGTAGGGAAGGAGTTGGGTTTTGCAGTGAGACCTGCCTATTAGAGTGAGACCTGAATTCATTGCCAGTTCACAGTTCTTAATGCATCTATCTGGGCCTCAGTTTCCTCATCTGCAAAACGGGGGAGGCTAATGTCTACTCTGTGAGATGGATGTGTAAAACACCTGGCACACAATAGAGGCTCAGAAAATGGTTGCTCACAGCCAAGCCCCTTGTTCTATAACTCCATCCTGGCTGACTCACACTGAAGAACAGGGAAAAGATGAGCACACACGCTCAGGGGGGCCTTGGACTGGCTGGGTGTGGTGTCCATCTTCAGAGGAGAACCCTGGAGTATGGTGAGCCTCTTGCTGTCCTTTTCCCAAATCACTTCCCTTCCTGGCTTCCTGCAGTTCATACCACCCCGGGGTCATCTCAAGCCTTCCTGCCAGCCCCTCCCTCACCCCTCCCAGGGCAAACGTGTCAGCACTTGGAGTTCAGAAACAGAGTTTTGAGGCCCATCTGGGTGTAGCCAATGGCAATAAAAAAGCATTTAGCCTTAATCCACGTTTGGCAATCAGAAAGAACCTGAGGATATGCAGCTGAGATGCGAGATTGAGGTATAGAAATCCTCTTTCTCCCTTTCCTTCTTAATTTGTTCTATTTGCAGAATGCCATCCACAGCTGCTTAATAATTACACACATGGACAAATATCCTTCTGCCCCGGGCTTCCCCACACTCATGCCTTAAACTCTTCAGACTCGGGGGCAGCTAGGATCTATTGCCCACACCCCATACATAGAAGTTAACAAGGCGAGGCCTCTGGGTCCCAACATTCCTCCAGAGTCATTCAAGGTGTACTTCCAGCTACTTTCAATGGACACATAAAACCAGCCTCCCTTTCGTTGCCAAGTCCAACTGAGGCTTCCCTGGCTCCCCTCCTTCAACCCCTTCATGACCCCGCTCTGCAGTGGTCAGCTCGGCCTGTATGGCTGCTCTCTGCATCTTCAACCTTAGGCCAACCCCTCAGACTGACCAACGGGCTCCTGTGCAGGGGCCTCTACATCAGGGAGTCACATAATTTTTCTGTAAAGGGCCAGATAGTGAATTTTAGGTTTATTAGCTAAGGGGCAAAATCAAAGACATCGTGTAAAAACTGATATAACCCTTTAAAATACCATAATTTTGTACTTTTATTAACTTTAACTTCCACTTCCGGAGGTTCCATTTGGTTGTCAAATAGGCCCAGTCATTTTCAGTCGTCTCTTATTTTTTACTCATACATTTGATGACATCTTTTCTTTGTTAAGCATATTAAATATTCTTAAATTTATTCCATATTCAATAACAATATGCGAAGTGTTTGTCAGCCTGTATCTGTTGTCTGTTGTTTTCCCTGGTTCTCTCTAACGATGCATTTTCCTCAAGTGTACTTTGACCCTTCTTTAAATTGTGAACTCCAGTTCAATGGAATTTTCTGTCTGGGACTCTGAGGCCTATGATAAAGGTGATTCCTTCAGTGAGGATTTGAATTATTTCTAGACTGACAGTACTACCAACTCTGGACCACATTGAAACAAATTACCCACTAGGGTTTTTCAAACCACACTGAGAGGAGTGTCAATTTGGCTGCAAGCCTGCATGAAGGTTAGCCTGTGATTATAAATTCTCAGATTTTTCCTCCTGCTATCTAGAGCCAGGGTTGAGACAGGCAAGTTTCCTTTCTATTGTCTTCAGTAGGGAAAGGGAGGTGCAGAAATTTCTGGTTTAAACTGTCAATGAGGAAATATCCTTTGAGGTCCAAGGTAATGTATAAGAGGGTCTCTGATCTGACTTCTCACGTTCCCCCAGACTTTGTCTCACATTCGCCGTGCAGATACTAAAACTCGCCAGGCAGGGGCCCCCAGCTTAAGCACTCACTCACCTCTCTGGATTCATGCTTCCTCATTTTTTTGTTTATTTTACCTCATACTTTCCAGTCAGCATAGTGACACATTTTTAAAGATTTAAAAAATATTTTAATCAGCATTTTGGGGTGTTTTAAAGAAGAAAACTTTTAGGATATCCAGTTCACCCTATTACCTCTGCTATTTGTTTTAAAAGCTCTAGTCTCCCCAAAATATGAATTCAATGGTGTCAGCCTTTGAGTTGGCCCTAGTAGCTTCTACCTACTGGTATTGAGCCTGTTGTATATCTCCCTCCCACGTTGCATCAAGGATGGTGTGAGTGACCAACAAGATACAGAAGTGAGGGTTTGTCAGAGATTAGGTCATAAAAGGCACTGAACTTCCTCTTCGCTCTTTCTTTCTTGGATCACTCACTCCCAGGAAAGCCAGCTGCCATGTTGTGAGAACACTCACTCAAGGAGAGACCCGTGAAACTGAGGCCTCCTGCCAACAGCCGTGTAAGTGAGCCTATGAGCAGATCCTTCAGCCCCGAGCAGGGCTTCAGACGACACAGCCCTGGCCAATATCTTGATTGCAACCTCGACACAGCCCTGGCCAATATCTTGATTGCAACCTCAACACAGCCCTGGCCAACATCTTGATTGCAACCTCGTGACAGACCCCGAGTCAGACCTACCCAGCTAAGCAGCTCCTGAATTCCTGACCCAGAGAAACTGTGAGATAAATGTTTGTTGTTTAAAGCTGTTAAGTTTGGGGAAAATTTATTGCATAGCAATAGATATCAAAAATAAACTCTTTCTGCTCTACCTGTAATTCCAAAAGTTTTAGAAATTTTTTATGGCAGTATGTCCAGAAATTCCTCATTAAAATGTATCTCTGTTATGTGGGTGGGTTAATATATTAATGCTTAACCCCAGATTCTCTTATATGACTGGCTACCACCCTTCAGAAGGCGGGCCTGGGGTGCATGAGATGTGGGATGGGAAAGTTCCCTCGAAGAGAGCATTGTGGTCTGGAGTGAAGACTGCTCTTAAGAGGGGCCTGTTGTGAATGGGGAACAAGAGTGAGTGACATGATGCCATGGAGTGATTGGGGTCACTGAAGTGGAGCCTCTTTCCACATCATCACTCACACTATTTTCTCTCCTTAAAATCCTATCTTGTCTTGTCTGGTTTTCTAAGCTGTACGCATTCTTCACTCAACTCAAGTACCACCTTCTCAGTGCAACCTTCTCTAACTGCACTTGAAGAGTGAGTGTTTATTCTGACTCCCATAGCTCTCACTGTCTACAGTACACAGGCAGCACAGAGCATGTGCTACCTACCTCCAAAATTAGATTTGAAATGTCTAGGCATCTATGTAGCCCACACCCCAGTACCTGGCAGAGTACTTTGCGTGTAGCAGGTGCTCTATATAATGATGATGATGAAGGCCAACTTTGGGAATGGTTTGCCTCTCAAGAAAAGTCTATTACTGTTTAAGTTGTAGCCTTAAATAAGACTTTTTAGCCTTAACTTCCTCATAGTAGGGTAGTTAAGAAGCTTTCCAGCACTACCATGTACAGTTGCAGAGTGTGTGCATTGCACAGAGGGACCCAGCTGAGGGGGAGATGGGAGGTGAAATTCAGCCACCACTCCCCTCCCCAAATCTTGTGCCAGCCCAGAGGAGGCGGCACATTTTTGTAATTCACACCCAGAAGGCACCTTTTGTAACATACACAGGGGTGTTCTCTGTGCTAGCAGGCCCTGAGCACTTCACAGCAGAGAGTAGCATGGTCTTGCCAGCTGTAACCTGCCCTAAATGAGCACAAGCCCACAGGCTCTGCTGTTAGGAGGCCTGGGATCATCAAGGAGGCATCAAAGAACACAGACAGGAAGGTGGTTCTGTTTCTTAGGCAAATAGTAAAGAAGGAAGTATTATTTGCTCTCTACCTATGTGACTGATGGTACCTGGCCATGACCTTGAATTGGATATTCTCCCCTGCTTGGGATTCCTGCAGGTTACATGTTACTCTCTCCCCTGCTCCTGTACATTCTCTTCTTTTTGTGTGTTTTAATGATCATCATTTCCTGGTTAAACCAGTTTTCAGAGTTGATATTTAATACCTCCGCTTTTAATAAACGCTTCAGGATGTTTCCATTTCAGTAAACAGAAGAAAAGTCAACTAAATGGGCCTCAAACTGCCACTCGGTGAGCTAACGGTGACACTATGGCCCATTGTTCAGCTGTCCCACGGCATGGGTGCTGCTTTCCATCTTCTTTTTAAAGTCTTCCTACATCCCATCGGCAGCCTCCCACACCCAAGAGAAGATACTTGTATTTCCTGAGATTACCAGGGTATGTTCTTGATTATCATGTATATAAACCTAAAACCTATCTTTACCCTCTAACCAAATTTCCAAACTGTTCTAACTCGTAGGAAGTTGACATATATTCTCAAACTTATCAAATCCTTTCTTATTATGTTTTTCCCCAACAAGAAATAAACTACAATTCCAAAAACCCAAGTTAGGATCATAATGCTTTTCAAAAGACATGGTCTACATGCACTTTTGTTCATAATACTCTATCAAATGACCAATTATTCATAATAATTTTCACCCACACGGTAAATAACAGGTATGATACAAGGTCTAGGAGCCTGAAGTCAGAGTCTCATGTTCTCCCAGCAGCCCTGGATGCCTGGAATTCTAATAACTGAGTTATTTCCCAAAGTGCCTTTGCATCACCTGCTTCTGCCCTCCATTCTTCATGTGTCATTTTCATTGCTATTTTTCCACTTCAGACCTGGTTTTTCTTTATCTGGGTCAAGATTATACAGGGTAGTGTTGGAGGTTTCCTACGGGCTATGAATGAAAGGAAATCAGAGAAGTCTTCCTAAAATACAGATCCTAACAAGCAGCACAGACTCGAAACCCAGCGAGAACGCATCCTCCTTGGGTTTAGTGTTACCTTTCCCTAAGGTCCCCCACTTTCTTTTTCCTCCCAACATTTTATTATGAAAAATGTCAAACGTACAAAAATATCAGAATAAGTGTACAGTGGAACACTTCTAACCCCTAGATTCTATAACAAGCATTTTTGCTGTATTTGCTTTATCACATATTTAGGCATCTAGCCGTCATCAATGCATCATATTTTTTATGCATTTCAGAGTAAGTTGCAGACGTTGGTACACCCTCAACTTCTGCAGCACCTGTACCATTGACTAGAGTTCAGTATTTTTCTATAGTTCCTTTTTTAAGATATTATTTACATACAATGAAATATACATGTCTTGAGTGTGCAATGAGTCTTACTTTGGGGCCTCTTTTAAAATACAATTATCCCCCCCTGGAATTACTTCTGATGTCACTCATGCCTGAGCATGAATTGGGTTTACATGTTTGTTTTCTTCTTTATAAGGAAAAATCCCATAACGGGATGAATATATATAGGAAAAAGCAAGTGGACATACTTCTACTTCATTGCATTGCCTCATTAGAGCTGAATAGCTACTATTTTTGAAGTTAGGTAGCTATCAATTTTGGAATATATTTTTGGTTCCCAATAACATTATTGTAAAGATCAACATTTGTAGGTAACATCATCATCCTCATTAGCACTTAGAAGGATCTTCTATGTGCCAGGCACTGAACTGATTTCTTTATATGCATATGTCATTTAATCTTCACAACAAACATATGAGGTATATTATTATTATTATCATTTTACAAATGTAAAAATGAAGGTTCAGAGAAGTTAAACAACTTGCTCAAGGTCACATAGCGCATAAGTGATGCAGCAGAAACTCAGAACCTGGCATGTCTGACTCCCAAGCCCACTCAACAGTCAACATGCCACCCATATTTGCTGAGTACTTACTAAACCCTGCCACAATTCTAGGCACCAGATACGCGGTGGTAATCAAAACAGACGTGGTCCTAGAAGAGCTTACAGTTTAGAAGAGGAGACACATTAAACAAATAAATACACCAATTTTGTTTAGCAAATGAATTTTCATGGAAATCATGGGTGCTAGATTTTATTATACTTCATTTAGCAAGGAAACAACTGAGATTCCCAAAAATAAAATTGGTCAGAGATCACAGTCCTAACAGGTGGGCCGATAGTATTGAAACAAAGATCAACTTTAAATGTAGATCACTGATGACACATGACAGTTTTCTTCCTGAGGAAGACTTGCTGAAGTATCATGAAGGCAAAAGAAAAGGGAAAAGTACATACAATCAGCAAAATCCTTGCACTGAAATGGAAACAAAAAAGAAGACAAATTCAATTGAGCGTAGAAAACAAATCATAGAACCTTAGCCTGCACTCGTCTGGGCCTGGAGAGAGATGAAACAGTCCATGGACTGAACATCAACGAAGAAGAAACAAGTCTCTGAAAACTTGGGTCCCTTGCAGCAAAAGGTTCCCAGAGAAAGCAACGTAAAATAAACTTGAGGGTGGAAATCACCAAAATACTTTTTTTTTTTAAGGACTCTTTTCACACAGCAGAAGAGCAGGTTTTGCTACTGCTTCTACTTTGGCGCTTCTGAGCAGTTGCCTCCACACTTCCACAGTTATATGGAGCATGTATATACATAGACTCCTTCCCAGCCATTGAGACAAATAGTCCTTGAATACAAATCTTAAGAAAGTTTTAGGGCCCAAGTCCCAGAAGTGGGGACTATGAGGAATAAAATGAGATGGTGTTTGATCCTTTTGTGTTCTAGCAAAGGAGCTGAGGTGACAGCAATATAATTATAATGATTCTCAAAAGATAATTAAATCAGAATTTCCGGGGTTGGGGTCCAGACATCTCTAAATTGGAGAAGCTCCCTGGGTTGATTCCAATGTGCAGCCAGGGTGAAGATCCACTGGCGTTGGCAGAGGACCCCAAGGGTTGGAGTCAAGGAACCAGGTTTGAATTGCAGCTAGAAGTCACCAGCCTTGTGGCCTTAGAGCAGGTTCCTAATCTCTCTCATTCTGTTTCCTCACCCACAAGATTGAGACGAGAACGTCCACCTCACATAGCTCTTGTGAGGATTAAATGGGATGATGTGAGCCAAGTACCTAACACAGTGCCTGGTAGAGCGTAGGTGGGCCACTAAAGCCAGTGACAGTGTTCTTTGCACATAGACTCAGAGCAATAAATACATGTCAGATCTGGGTGACTTTGCTAATGGCCACTCACCCAACTGTGCCTGGATACTTAGGAGATACCAAAATGACTTATTTCTTCCTCCATTACACACACACACACATTTATACACACACACAAAAGGCAATGCTATCCAAAGGAAGCTGCAAATAATTTCTAGTTGGGGAATTAAGCACTCAGGACCAGAGGAAAGGTGAATGGGAAAGTGAAACATGGTCATGAAGGGCTGGATGAGGCACTACAACATCTCAGGGTGCTGGGGAAGGCAGGCTTAGAACAAGAGACGAAGAACTGACATCCTAGGAGGCCAGACGAGGACCTTAGCCTGAGAAAAGGAAGTGCCCTTGGCTTAGAATACTGGAAAGAAAAATCAAACGAGTTACTAACTGTCCCCAATGGAAGACTGGATCCATCCTGCATTTTTACGTTTCCAAATTATATATATAGTTAGTTCCTTTACATAGCCTTACTGCCTGTAGCAAAATAGTTGCTGTTAAACTCAACCTATCTGGTCTGAAGGTGTTTCATCATTTCCAATAGTAATAGCTAACAATTATTAAGCATTTTCTATGGACCAGACCCTGTGCTAAGCCCTTTATATGCACACAGAGAACGGAAGGTACGTAGTGCCTATGGAATAGGCACTCTCCTTTTCTTCTCATTTTCCAGATGAGGATGCTGTGATCGTGCGGCAACTTGTTAAGGCACACATAGTTAGTCTAGTGGTGGGAACACGACGTGTTCTGGTCCATCTGATTCCAAAGCTGAGGGTGTTAGGGACAGTGCTCTGTGCTCGTACCTGCTGGCATGACAATCCCTTTAGTAACCAACAGGTATTTACCAAGCAACTACTTTGAGGAAGAAACATTGGGGGGGGGGGGTGCAAAAATGAATGAGACAAGGTTGCTACTGTCATATAACGTGCAACCCAGCGAAGGAGCCAAATAAGTGTACAGCTATCTGTTAAAAAGAGTCAGGGGGCCGGCCCGGTGGCGCAAGCGGTTAAGTGCGCGCGCTCCGCTGCGGCGGCCCGGGGTTCACTGGTTCGGATCCCGGGCGCGCACCGACGCACTGCTTGGTAAGCCATGCTGTGGCGGCGTCCCATATAAAGTGGAGGAGGATGGGCACGGATGTTAGCCCAGGGCCGTCTTCCTCAGCAAAAAAAGAGGAGGATTGGCGGATGTTAGCTCAGGGCTGATCTCCTCACAAAAAAAAAAAAAAAAAAAAAGAGTCAGGTGTGGAGGGCCACCGGATATAGCGTATGTGCATGCACGCACACAATACAGGGTGCTCAGTGAAATTTTAATTCCAGATACATGACAGAAAATTTTTAGTATAAGTATTTCCTATGCAGTATTTGGGCCATACTTATACTAAACAAATTTAGTCATTGTTTATCTAAAATTCAAACTTAACTGAGTGCCCTGTATTTTATCTGACACCCCTACTGTGTAATAGGTTTTATGACAGAGATGCAAGGTAGAAATGCAGAAAAGGGAGAGCTCTCGGGATAATTAAAACCAAGATAAGGAAAATGGCAAACAGACGGAATGCTGAGATAACTCAGAAGAAAAGATCACACCCAGTTGCGTAGTTAGGAAGGACTAAAAGGTGGTATCCGCACCTGACTTTAGAAGGTGAATAGGGTTTGCCTGTATGTGAAGGAGCAGAGACGGCATTTGAAGCCAAGGTAATGGCATAAGCCAGAATGGAGATTGGGAAAAATACAGTTCTAGCTCAATCAGCTAAGAATAATGAATTGAGCTGAACCCAGGTTTTTCCGCCTCCAGAGTCGGTGCCTATTACCTCCTACAAGTTAGAGAAGATTGAGGTCTGCGTGGGGCAGAAGCCAGTGACAGCGGTTGGTCGGGAACAGACTGTCCAGGGACTGGAATGCCAGGCTGAGTCCTGTGGGCTTAATTAAGAATAGCTCAGTACGAGGAGAGATACGACCTTCTGAGGACACTACATGCCCACGCCATAGCTAACAGAGGGATTCCAGAAACCTTTGGGACTGAGGGTGAGGACAGCAGGGGTCACAAAACTGGTCAGTTGGCCACGTGCTGTCCCCACCACCCCCAAGCCTATGTGGAGGTCCCCTGCACGTATAACTTAGTGGGACTGGGAACCAAATAGGCCTGTGGCATTTTATTGGCCAAAGACATGTTTGGCTTCAGCTAGATATCTGTGTTCCAGGCATTGCATCCATTTCGTTCCTGTTTTTACAAAAAACGCTACGAAAGTGTGCATCGCCATTGTAAGAGAAAAATAGAAAAGTAGTTGAACCACCTCACTCATGATCGTGCTCACTGAAAATGCTTTCCTGGTGAGTAGCTGGTCAGAGCAAGTCATTCTAACCTCATCTTGGTTGCAAAAAACGTGTCTTCTCCCCCAGTCGTTCCACCTGCAGAGGGTGGATTCGAAGGAGACTTTGGAGTGGGAGGGGGAGGGGCCCTTGGCAGAAAAAGTGACAAATGTGCCTTGTGCCTTGTCTGCTTGTTACTATGAGTCATTCGAGAGCAACTAGTCTCTCGGGGCTGCGTGTCCACAAAGTTTGTCATCCTGAAGAGCAAGCTCCCCCATCACACAGGCATCCACCCCGTTTACGCATCCATCAAAGCTCTGGAGAGAGTTAGGGCCCGTTAATACTCATACCCAAGGTCTCAACACTGAAGAGCTTTGTGAATGATGTGCACTGGGGGAGGACAGCCCTTCAGGAAATTGCCTCCTCGCAGGCTGAGTGTTGAGTGAAATCTTTCCTGGCAGGAGAGAGGAGAGCGCTGGCCACCAACACAACCAAAGCAGCTGCTGGTGTCGACATCTGCTATTTGCAAGGTACTGCATGTCGTTGAAAAGTGGGCAAATTTCTTCTTTAATTCTGATATTAAATTCACTTAAAATTTTTTGACCCTGACCACACTGAATGTGGTTCAAAGATACCTGTTTAGCAAAACTAATTTATGGAGATAGAAATCAGAATATTGGTTTCCCCCAGATGGAGGAACTGTTGACTAAAAAGGGGCACGAGGTAATTTTCTGGAGTGATGCAAATAGTCATGTCTTAATTGGAGTGTTGGTTTCAGAGGGTATACATCTGGTAAAACTCATCAAACAGTACACTTAAGATCTGTGCATTTTTTGTATATAATTGTATCTTGATTAAAAAAAAATTATGCGGTAGCTCCCTGATCCTACACATCCCAGAGCCAGTTTCTGCCACATGCCCTTGGAGATCATCTCTCACTGGAGCCTGAGCAAGCCCTGTGGCCTAAGAAGGGAATTCAGTGAATTCTACATCCCCAGAAAGCAATCCAGAAAACCACTGGTAGTGACAGTCCAGTTTCCAAAGTCCAATACTTAAATTCTTTATAGCTATGCACTTTATGTTTTAATTTTGTTTTATATTTTAACATGCATTAGCACAACTGGCCCAGTAAGTACATGATTATACAGATATTATTTATTTTTTTTGTGAGGAAGATCAGCCCTGAGCTAACATCCATGCCAATCCTCCTCTTTTTGCTGAGGAAGACTGGCCCTGGGCTAACATCTCTACCCATCTTCCTCCACTGTATATGGGATGCCGCCACAGCATGGCCTGACAAGCAGTGCCTCAGCGCACACCCGGGATCCGAACCCAGGCCGCCAGCAGCGGAGCACGCGCACTTAACCGCTACACCGCTACAGGGGGCCAGCCCCCTATACAGATATTTTTTAAGTGAGGCTGAGTAGACAGATATTGTGATAGATTTTACTAGTTGCCTTAACTATCTCGTCTTCTTCCTTTATTTACAGAACCTAAGTTTTGTCCAGGTAGCCATGTTCCCATTAAAAATATTCATCTCCCCAGACTCCCTTGCAGCTATGGGTGGTGAGTGACCCAGTTCTGGCCAATGAGGTGTAAGCAATAGTCTACTTGTTGGGAATTTGGGGGAAACTACTGTTTTCCTGATGAAAAGGGTCAGGTAGCTGGCAGGTGCCTTTTTCCCTTTAATTCTCCTCCATCCCCCCACCTCCATCTTCTGCCTAGAAACCAGGTGAAACGTATAGACGCCTTGGACCATGAAGATGCTAAGGATGGTTGAGGAGGAAGGGAGAAAGAGGCCGTTCCCTTGAGCAGCTGCCCTTGTGCTGCACTTGTTAACAGCAGCCTCTTTATTACATGAAAAACAATCCCCTAGTTTGATTAAGCCACTGTGGTTGCATTTCTTTTACATCCAGCCAAATCCAATTCTCATATTTTATATTTAAATTTTTCAACTTGAAAATATGAATTAAGTATAAGTATAGGTGACATATGTCTATGCAGAAGACATGAGTATGAGACACAGGTGACTGAGGTCTAAGGACTGCTGGACTAGACTGTGAGCTCCTTGAGGACAGGGACAATGTCTACTTGTTGTCATCACACCTTGTCATGAGCCCAGCGCTGGAACATAGTCCTATTGATACTTGCTGGGATGGAACCTCCCTGCCACCCCAAGCAAGGGGCTACATTTCAAGAGAATCCATCTCTCAGGTCCCAAAATTGGTTTCCCTTATAGGAACTTGTCCTGGTAAGGACAGTCCTTGCATATAAGAGACTTTTTCCTTCAACCGAACTTGAATTCTTCCCAAGGCTATGCAAGGATTCCATTCATTCTCTTTTTTTTTCCCCAGTTTTATTGAGATATAATTGACATATAACATTGTATTAGTTCAAGGTTTACCACATAATGATTTGATAAATGTAGATATTGTGAAGTGATTAACACAATAAGATTAGTTAACATCCATCACCTCACAGTTACAATTTTTTTCTTGTGATGAGAACTTTTAAGATCTACTCTTTTAGCAATTTTCAAATATACAATACAGTATTATTAGCTATAGTCACCATGCTGTGCGCTACATCCCCATGACTTATTTATCTTATAACTAGAAGTTTTTACCTTTTGACCACATTGCCTCTTGATCTGTCCTTATTCAAGGCAGAGAATAACCATACACTCCCATTCAGAAAATGACGAACTCTAACTCAGTGCAGATTCTGAAAGAAAGTTGCCTCCCTGATGTTACCTCTGGGCTCACAGTGGTGTTCTGGCCTTCCTGCGGGACGATTATGTTCATTCTCAGGACGAGAATGAAGCTTTTCCATGCATTGTTTGCTTTGTGCTAGGGCTGGGTTTGAGCTTCTGCAGTGGTGTGTTGGAGCTGTGTTGCAGCGGTGAGAGCTGATGTGTACATCTTTTCCCAACTCTTGGTTCAGTGACTTCATGTTGAAATGAAATGGCCATGGTGGGAGTATTGATACCATGGAAATAGGTAAACGCTACAGATCAAGGTTCCCCGCTACCCCACCCTGGTCCCAAGAACAGTTATTAGACACTTACTAGCACATCACTGTGCTTATTTGTCCACGTTTCCTGTCTCAAGCAATCACCACAGTGCTGATAATGACGGCCTTCTATGTGAAGAGTGGGTTACAGTATTTCAACTGGCACCACAAAAATGATCTCCTCTGACTCTCACAGCAACCCTAAAAGGTAGACAAGGCCATTGTTATTTGCCCTCTAAATTAGTTTCCTACTGCCACTGTAACAAATTATCACAAATTTAGTGGCTTAAAACAACACAAGTTGTATTATCTTACAGTTCCGGAGGTCAGAAGTCTGAAATGGGTCTTAAGGGACTAAAATCAAGGAGTCAGAGGGCTACGCTCCTTCTGGAAGGTCCAGGGGAGAGTCAGTTCCTAGCCTTTTCCAATTTACAGAGGCTGCTTGCAATCCTAGGCTGGTCATCCCCTTCCATCTTCAAAGCCAGCAATCATATCACCCCAAGGTCTGCTTCTGTGGTCATATCTCCTTCTCTGGCTCTGAGTCTCCTGCCTCTCTCTTTCTTTTTTTGGTGAGTAAGATTAGCCCTGAGCTAACATCTGTTGCCAATCTTCCTCTCTTTGCTGAGGAAGATTGGCCCTGGGCTAACATCCGTGCCCATCATCCTCTATATGTGGGATGCCTGCCACAGCGTGGCTTGATAAGTGTGTGTGTGTAGGTCTGCGCCCGGGATCCAAACCTGCAAACTCCGGGCCGCCAAAGCGGAATGTGAGAACGTAACCCCTACACCACTGGGCCAGCCCCCCTGCCTCTCTCTTTTACTTATAAGGACTCTTGTGATCACACTGGTCCCATCTAGATAATCCAGGATATTCTCCCTATCTTAAGGGTGATTAAAGACCCTTAACTGCATCTGCAAATCCTCTCTTGCCATTTAAGGTAGCATAGTCACAGGTTCCAGGAATTAGGATGTGGACATTTGGGGGAGGCCATTGTCTTGGCCTCATTTACAGACGAGACGAGGAAGCCAGCTCTGAAAGACAACAGTCTTACTCAAGTTCATGAGCTGTCAGTGGTGTGGAGGGACTTGGGCTGAGGCCAGTGCTCTGTCCACTGCAGGGCGCTGGCTCTCTTTGTAAACATTTGTCTAGCAGCTGGCCCGGGAGAGAACACACTCTGGGGCAAGGGGGACAGCACATCTAAGGCTAGAGCCTCGGGGGCACTGAATTTACCATCTTACGAGCCCTCCCAGGCCCAATCTTCTGCTAACCAAACATTCTTAATTTTCCTTCCCAGCATCCCTGGGAGACTTGGGAGGTCACGGTACAGTGACCTCAAGTCCCTAAGAGCTGGGTTTTGTAAGTGTCGGTTGAAACATAACTGAGGACTTGTCAAGACACGTGGAGACTCTTCCTTCCACCCAGCCATTCATCAGTCTGATTAACTCTTTCCTTTCTGGGCCTTAGCCTCCAGCCTCACAACTCATTTCTCACCCCCTACCCTCTCCTCCATGGTAACCTCCACCTTCCTTAGTCAGATGAAATAGCAGGTAAATAGGGAAAACTATTAGGATATCAGAACATCGTAAGGATGTCTGTACCACTCATACTGAATAGAAGGTGGTGGCCTTGGGAATCCATGCTGGAAGAGGGTGTAGAGCCCTTGCCCACTCCTAGAGCTCTATGTCAAGAGAAGGCAGCCTGAAAGATGCTGAATTAGGAAGCCCGGGTCCTCATTCACTCTCTCCTCCCAATTCATTGTGTTACCTTGCATGAGTCACTTCTTGTGAGCCCTCATTTCTTCATCTAGATTGATGCAAGAGGTAGTTCATTCCCTGAGGTCCTAGAACATACTGTGCAAGTGTCGGATCTAGCATTAGGCCTCCTGAGTTCATAACCCTGGTTCCACCAACTGTTAGATAGGTGACCTTGGGCAAAGTACTTAACTTCTCTGTGTCTCATTTTTCTTATAAATAAAATAGGGATGCTAATAACGTCACCATCCTTAGACTTATTGTAAGGATTAGAGGACTTGGGCTGGCCCCGTGGCTTAGCGGTTAAGTGCGCGCGCTCCGCTGCTGGCTGCCGGGGTTCAAATCCCAGGCTTGCACCGACGGACCACTTCTCCCTCCATGCTGAGGCCGCATCCCACATACAGCAACTAGAAGGATGTGCAGCTATGACATACAACTATCTACTGGGGCTTTGGGGGGAAAAATAAATAAATAAAATTATAAAAAAAAAAAGGATTAAAGGACATAATGTAAGTAATGCACTTAGCACAGAGCCTGGCACATACTATATCCTTAATAAATAAGTTCTTAATACAAGTCCTTAATAAATAAGTCCTTAAAATCTGTTGTCACAGATTAGCGATTCTCAAAGTGTGGTCCCCGGGCCAGAAACATCAGCCTCACCTGGGAACTTGTTAGAAGTGCAAAATCGCAGACCCATCCCAGACCTTGTGAACCAGAAACTCTAGGGGGATGGGGCTCAGTAAACTGTGTTTTAACAAACGCTCCAGAAGATTCTGATGCTACATGTTAAAGTTTGAGAACCACTGTGAAGATGGTTCTAAGATCCCTTCCAGTTCTGGAATTCTATTATTTTCTGCAAATGTACACATTCATCCAAAGACCAAGGGAATCCTTATTATTCACCTATATTGTTCCACAAACATTTATTAAAATCTCTCTTCATGCTGGGATCTGGGAGTGAAAAGCAAAACAAGACACAGCTCATAGCCCCAAGTAGTGTACAGTTCATCTCATTACCCTTCATTTATAACTTTAAAAACATGTTCTTTGTAAATTTTTCTGCATTTGCTCATGATACCTGAGTTTCACTATGTGAAAACAATACCTTTTTTTAAAAAAAAATGTATTTTCTTGCAGTCACAGTTAGAGTAAGATATTAGGTAAATGACCTTGAATCTCAGTTTCTTCATTTCTAGAGCAGGAATAATAATACTTATCTGACTAATATATTATAAAGATTAATATGATTAAATGTGATGATGGGTATGAAATGCCTTATTTGTTACAGATGTCCAGTAATGGTCAGTTAGATCTCAGTTTGAATCTAGTTCATAATTAAGTACTGCTGATCCGTATTGATTTGGCTTTATGGTGTACAGTATTGATATGCAAAATAAAAAGAAAATAGATCAATTAATTATATGTTGAAATCCAGCTCCTGAATACCATAAAGAGTATCATCACTTTCACTTTCTCTTTTCTAGAATTCAGACAGTGAAGACCCTTGGCAGGCTCTTGGTCCTTCAGAGATAAGTCGGAGAAGCAGCTGGTGTTTATCCACACAGGCCGGGGGTCAAAGGAAAGTTCAGACTCAGATACACGCTCCTCGGCTGTTTGTAGTAAAAACTTTGAAATACCCTTGGAAACTTCCCTTTTGATTCTGTCTCAGAAGATTAACCAGGCAGTCCACAGGTTCCAGAAGGGTTGCACCCCTCTTTGTTTAAAATCCAGGACCTGTCTTGAGCTTAAACTGGAAATAGGGCTCCTTATCATTCCCCAAATTCAGTCCAACAAATATCAAAGACCACGATGGACTGCTTTTGAAGTTGGTGGCTTCTTCAACCAAGAGGACTCTCTCAGAGCTTGGAAACTTTCTACACAGGGGGAGAAACTTCATACACCTGAAGAGGGATGACAACAAGCCAATCCATTGATATGAAGCATTGTATCTGCTTTTCCTCAACTCTGAAACCAGAGCTAAGGAGAGAGTGTTTTTCCTGAAACTCTTCAGGTTGAGATTTGAAATGTGAACCAAGATCCTACTGCTCTGATAAGTCACCGCCAAGAAGGAAAGGACTGCTGAGAAGGCTAATCTATCCCCTTGAGTCGATCTATAGATAGGGACATTCCTTCTGTTTACTGAATCATCACTCAGCAGGGCACTAGGCCTTCTCTTCTCTGTTCCTCACTCTTCCTCAACCTCCACTTGCCCAAATCTAAGTGGCTTCTCACTTGTCAATGAATCCAGGTAAGCCTTGGTGTTCTAGCAGGGCAGTGATCATCCCAGGTCCTATGAAGTGAGATAGCAAATTAAAATAAGAATGTCGTGAGCACTTGCATGTTGAAAGTACAGCTCTTGGTAAGTGCTGGAAGGGACACAGTCTAAGATGCCTTTTGTCTATTTGGGGAGATGTTTTTGTCCACAAGCATATTCTTCAAGGACCTGGAATTCAGCGTGTCTAAACCCCAAACCACCATCATCACTCTCTTTCACTGAGGGCCTGCTACGTGTGTGTCAGGCACTGTGTGAGGCACATTTCTTACCTGACCTCATTTCAACCCTCAAGACTCTGCAACGTTGATTTTATCAACCTCATTTTCTATGAGGAAACATCAAACCTCAGCCTGGTCAAATATCCCAGCTGAGGTTCCACGGCTAATTCAATAAAAGTGAGTGGGCCCTCAGGCCCACCTGACTCCAAAACCCATGATTCTCCCTATTCTGCTTAGTGGCACAAATAGAAACCCAAGTGTTCACAGCAGGTCACAGAGTATTAACTTCTCCTTCTCCTTCACCTCCACATCTCCCATCCAATGGGCCATCAAGTCTTATGACGCCTCCTTCTTAATCTGTTTCATATCTGCCCCCTCCTCCATCTGCATCTCCAATACTCTCATCACTTCACTGCTACATTACTACAATTTCCTCCTGTCATTTTCCTGACTCCAGTTTTCACGGCTCTTCAGTTCATCCCCTACACTCCTCTTAGAGTCATTTCTAGGACTCAAATCTGACCATCGTACTCCCTTATACGGCTCCTTCACTGATCCCTCCACAACCAATAATAATCATTTTATAGCAGTTACCATGTGCTAGATATTGTTTTAAGCACTTGACATATAGCAACTCATGAATTAATGCATAATTACTGACTTTATCCCCATTTTATAGATGGTGGAACTGAGACATAGAGAATCATCTTCCTTACTGAAGGATACTGGCTAGTAAGTAGCATAAGGAAGATTTGAACCCTGTAAAGATTGTTCTAGAATCTATGCTTTTAACCTCATACTGTTGGTAAAATATGGACGTTTAATATGACTTATAGGACCCCTCGTAGTCCAATCCCGCTTGCTCTGCCCTTCCTGCCTGCCCTGTGCTCCAGCCATTGATAACTACTTTAGCTTTCTGAACACACTGTGCCACAAACCTCAGTGTCTTCCAGTACCGTTGTCTGCTCCCACTGCCTGAATCCTGCCCTCCATGTCTGTGCACTTGTCTCCTACTCATCCTCTGAGCCTGAATTCAAGCGTCACAACTCTGGCAGGACTTCACTATGATCACAGCTACTCTCTGAGTTTATGCCAAAGACACTGTCTATACTGTAGTGGTCAGTTTGCCAATCTGTCACTACCTTGTAAAGTAGGCTATGGGCTCCTTGAAAGAGGCCTGGGTCTCTATCATTATGCACCCTCAGTGACTATACCAAGTGCTTAATAATTTTCCTGGAATGAAAAAGAGAGTGAAGGTAGTATATGACAGGTGACAAATAAGTTGTACAGAAAATAAGATAGAAAGAGCTACTGAAAAGTTTGAGAGAAGGAGGAGACTATAGTGGGCTGGAGCATCCAGCAACATCTTCATTTTATGTAAGAGAAAACTAAGTCACAGAGAGGTTAAGTATGTTGCCCAAGGTCACACAGCTAGCAAGTGATAGAGACAAGATTTGAATCAAGTTGTCAGGGACCAGATCCCATGCTCTACCTATATAAACCTTTTGTATTTTAGCTGTTATGTATTTAATTTAGAGGGTATAAAAATATAAGTATGGGGGCCGGCCCGGTGGTGTAGTGGTTAAGTTTGTGTGCTCCGCTTCGGCGGCCCGGAGTTCACAGGTTCGGATCCTGGACACAGACCAACACACCACTTATCAAGCCATGCTGTGGTGGCATAGAGGAAGATGGGCACAGATGTTAGCTCAGGGCTAATCTCCCTCAGCAAAAAGAGGAGGATTGGTAATGGATGTTAGCTTAAAGCCAGTTTTCCTCACACACACACACACGAAAATATATATATAAGTACAAACCAGTGATTTCACGGATATTATTTTTTAGAATAAGGGTAAGAAAACGAGTCCATTGAAAGAAAACAATAGGAGGATGGTTCCTTGAAAGAATAAAAATCAGAAAGGTGGAATGCTAATGACTAATTAATGATTATCTTTGTGAATCACGTTATTAACTGTGATAAAAGTTAACAGACCTGTAATTTACATACTTGCAACAGATAGCTGACGAGATGCGCTGTAAATGTCAGGTTGACTTGACTCAGTGAAAATTTATTAATTGGTTAAACCTTGCTAATTGGTAACCTTGGGAACTCTCATTCCGCTGTCAATAAGTTCCTTTACACTTTAGACCTCTGCCCTAAATACTTTCACCTTTCCCTCCCCCTTTCACTTCCTTCCACTAATGAAAACCGAACTTTCACTTTAACCTAGATTTTCACCTTCTCAAGTAGAGTTTGCTTCCTTCCTCATTTCTCCTATATCTCAAAGTCAAGAAGGGGCACATTCTCATTACCCTCTCCCCTACTGCTGCTTCTGGATCATCTCTGCATTCCTTTCACTTCCTAAACTCAACCATCTCTCCTCTCTGGAAATCCATGTCAGATTATTACCTTCTCACCATCTTTGTCGTGCTATCTACGAACTTTCAGGTTACTCTTCTACATTCTGAAGACTCTGACCACAGCAATATTTGAGTGTGACTATCTTTTCCTTCTTGAAAAATCTCTTCATTTGTTCTTTGCTGGCTTTGTCTTCCTCCAGCTAAAAGGTGAGATTTCTTCAAGGTCACATGTGCAGCCCTTAACTCTCTTCTCTCCCTGGTGACTGTCACATCTTCAACCATTACCTCTCTTCAAATATCTCTCAAATCCACCTCTCTTGCTCACACCTTTTCTCAGTAACAGGCTGGAATTTCCAAATGTCTCTGCAATATCTCCAAAATATCCTGCCAGCTCAAACAAACTATCAAGAAATGAACTCACTCTCTTCCCTTTAAACCTGGCTCTTCCTCTGCACCCTTTCTTCCAGTGAATGGTAGTGATGTAGAAGAGTTACTTCCAATGCCTTCCTCTCTTTCATCATCCTCCAACATACCTTTGGTCACCATTCCTTTTCAATCAATCACTGTCTGTCTGTTCTTACAGTCGCTCAACGATAACAGTGTACCTCATTCATGGGTCACACTGCACCACTTAACAGAACAGACAACTAGACTAACGCTAGAACGTGTCATTCTCTGGCTCAGATCTCTTCCAAGTGTCAATTTTGTCTATAGAATGAAGTTAAAATTTCTGGTTTGAAAGCCAAGGTTCTCTCTCAACCTATTTTTTTTCCTCATTTCTTTCTATATACACCCTATTTTAACCAATCCAAATTTCTTGATGCCACTTGAATAAACCATTTGTTCATTCAAGAAGTGTTTAAGTACTTGGTGTTAGCCCATCACTGTAGCAAGTGTTGAGAATATAATGGTGACATGACTTCTGTGTTTAGATTTAGATGCTACAAGCAATGAAAACAAAGTGTGGTAAGTACTAATCTAGGAGGATAGCTGGGTACTAACAGCATTTATCTAGAGGCTCCTAACTGCATAGGTGCAAGATCTGGAGAGTAGGGTGATAAGGAAGGCTTCCTGAGGGAAGTGATAATTGAATTGAGACCTGAAGGATAAATAAGAATTATTCAGATATAATAAGGGGAGGAGGGTTGTTATTAAGACAGAAGAAAATGTATGCATAAGGACTTGGGGCAAGAAATGATGGCCAGAGAAAAGGGAAATGAGAATAGAGGTCAGAGAAAAAGGAGGAAAAACAAGGTGTTGCAGAAGCCAGAGGATGAGTGAGAAGGCATAGTGGACCACAGCATCCCTGTTGCCAAGAGGTCAAATAAGATGAGAACTAAAGAGTATTCATTGGATTTAGAATGAAGAAATCACTGATGACCTGGCCAGAAGCCTTTGAGCAAGTGATGTAGACAAAGGCTGGATCACAGTAGAGAGAGAAATGAATGAAAAGTGAGGCACTGAAGACTGGAATTGCAGACAAATCTTTATGGAAATTCAAAACCCACTACATCTTTATGCTATTTGCTCATTCTGTACCACTTTCCTCCTTTCCTGCTTCTTTCCCTATTTTGCCTATATCCCCAATCCTCTTCCTATTGAAATCCTAGCCATTCTTCAAGACCAAATCAAATGCCATCGTATCTTGAGCTTCCCTGCACTCCTGGCAGTTGGAATAGATTACTCAGTACTTGCCACATAAATCTGTGCTGAATTAGCAAACTGTTCCCAACCTCACTGATCACATGGAATTTCCTTTGTAAGTCTGTTATAGCTCATGCTTCTTGCTACCTTGTAACTATTTAGTTGTACACACTTGTCTCCCTGATGACACAACTTGATGACCAACTTGCTATGTATTAGTCATCTTTGAACCTCTCATAGTTCCCATAACTGCCCATAAAAGCGTTAGGCACTGTTGTCATCCAAATTGAAATCAACTCACTGTTCTCTATCTTGTATTGACTTAAGCAATGCTATGTGTGACATGATCTTTGTCCTTGGAGACAATAATTTTTAATAGTACCTATAATGAGAATAGAAAATCTTAGGATTTACTACAGTGATCTTTAACCTCTCAAAGTATTTCCGGTATTATTCACATGATTTACATATTCTAAATTCTGTAAATCATTGTCATCTTGGTTCTCTATATGAATGACTACTCTACAAACGAACTTTCTGATTTAAGTGAAACAACCCACTCAACTTTTAAGCTCAGACTACTCAAGTAGTAACTCATTAATGAGGTTAAGTTAACTATTCACACATATCTCCCTTCCCAAAGAACAACCTAGGAAATTGTTAAACCAAGACAAACTAGAAAAGTGACATTGAACTTTTGAGTTTCTAAGGACTGAAACCAAAAGAATAAGTCATATTCTTAAATTCTAAGTGCCTGCTGACCATTTGGATATGGCTGATTTGAAGAGGGCAAGGACAATAGTTAGAAAGATGGATGAATTCATTATGTTGCAGGCAGAAAGACTTCAAAACTTTCAAAAATTTTAGTAGTTGGCGAAATTAAGATCCACTTCAACTCTGTTTAATTAGTACAACTGATAAACTCCAGTTTTAAAATATTTTAGAATTTCTATTGAGAATAGTTCATAATTCTTCTACAACAGAATTTGGACTCTTTGTCACCTCCCCCATCTTAAAGCCTAACCTTTCACTGCATTTTAAAGACAAAGCACAAAGAGAGAGCCAATTTATGCCTAGGTCATAGAATAGAATTGGGATTAAAGTACAAAGCTCCATTTCTTTAAAAAACAAAATTCTGAAGCAACTATGGCTAAATGTTAATATCTGATAAAACTGGATATTGGGTACCAACGTGAGCAATATTACTCTCTATTTTTTTCTCTAAGTGTGAAATGTTTCGTACCTTTAAAGTGAGAGGAAAAATATCCATGCAGTCCAAAATTCCTGAAGAACTCAGTAACTGAGGTTCTTATACTGATTCTTAATTATTCAAGTTCTCTGCTTGCCCAACGAGCACTTAGATCAGAGCTATTCCTTTCCTCTGGAAACCAAATACAAACAAAAGAAACAAAAATAGTTCAAAGAAACCAAGTGATTCTGGAGCAAGGGCAGGTCCAAGCTCAAGTCAGAGTTAGAATTCCCGGGGTGTCAAAGGACAGAGGGCTGCCCCCAAAACTGAATGGCATAACAGACATTCAATTAGTACTTATTTGGTTAATTGGTTGCTTGTTTAACAAGAGTGAGAGTTCGGCTCCTTGGGAGAGATGGCGTATGTCACCTTCCATCCTTCACTGACCATGGCCGTGCTGGCCCAAACTCAGGAGACCTTAGTGTGACGTTAGTATGGTGAGTCTAGTGTGGAACCAGTCATACTCTCAAGGGTCCCTGCATTTGTAAGGTGGCTGAGCCAGAGTTATGGGTCCTGTCGTCAGCCTCAGTGTGGAGCAAAGTTAATAATCCAAGAGGAGGAAGAACTACAGAACCTAGGGGCAAGAAAGAGCAAAACTATCCCCAAAGAAATTGACTTCCAAGCTGCTCCCTCATTTTGCCGGCATTTCTGTTGCCACAGAGGTAAAGGTGGTGCTGACTTGTTTGGTAGAAGAGTCCACCAAACCAGAAAGAGAATGCACGGTGGTCCCTGTACAGCTCTTTAATCCTGCTCTGTCCTTCAGTTCAATACAGCAGTGTTTATTAAGCACGAACTTTTACTGAGCAGCAACAGTAAGACACCACACTGTCCTTTCTCCTGCCTCCTCAACGTGTTATCTCCCTGCCTCTCTCTCTTTCTCTCTCACACACACACCCCTGATACTGCTAGCAGCTTGTTCTGCCCACAAGAAACCCACGTTCAAAGTCGATGAGGCCTCACTTTACACAACTGTAGGGAGTGGAATGTGACAAAGGCCAACCTCTACTCTGAGGAAAGACATTGGCTGAAAAAACAAACCGGTTTTTCAATGGACTGTCTTGTCAATGCTCATTTCCTCAAAGCTGTCTTAGATTTCCTTAGCAGTGGTAACTCATAACCAAGTCACTGTGATCAACTGACCTCCTCGTGAGAACCTCGGCAGCTACACACACCTGGGCCCACCTTTCCGGGCGCTGGCTGTTCAGCTCACCCCCAGTGTCCTTGACTGATGCCTCCTTCTCTCCCTCCAACCTCATCTCCCACTGCCCATGGCACTCTGCCTCAGACAGGCGAGTCCAGGCTTGTCAGAGACCTCCTCTCTCGCACATGCATATTGGCTCATGTTCTCCTGGGAAATCTCCCCCTGTCTACTCCGCTTACCGAATACCCCCAACCCTTCACATCTGCACTACAGGCACGTCCTCTGGAAATCTTCCCTGAACCTACCAGTTCCTCAGTTTCCTGAAGACTCCTTGGCACTGACAGCCTCTCCCCTCACTGGGTAGTTACCATATAAACCTCTCTGTCTCCCTTAACCAGGCTGAAATCTTCCTTCAACTGAAGCCCTGGCCTGCGCTGGTCTGGGACAGCACCGTGGGCCACGCCAGGGCCTCGAGCACTCTGGACATCCATTGTCTGTTAACTATTGCTGTTGTGAGGCGAGAAGAGCAGAGCAGAGGGTCTCACAATTCAAGGACATGGGACAGAGCACAGGGACCGGAGATGGTGTGATTTAGGGATCCCATGAGCACATTAAATGCGTAGAACTTCCCTAAGCATTGTCTCAACCAAGGGCCTTATCATGGTGCCTGAGGGTTTTAGTGACAAGGGTATAGGTAATAGGTTTGCTGAAGCTTCTTAGGGGAACTGTAATCCAAATTCATCCTCTGGAGAGAGAGGGGCCAGAGTCACAAGAAGCAAAGGTGCATGTGTGTCTGTGTGTGTGAGCACGTGTGTGACTGTTGTTTGCACGAGTGGTTTCTACTTGGCAGTTGCTTTTGTGTATCCTCACTGGGCAGCCACAGCCCTGGTTAGAGCCAGGATTCCACCCCGGCCAACTCACAGAGACTGAGAAGGTCCTCAGGGCATCCTGAAGGCAGAGGCAGGAAAGGGCATCTTAGAGAGCAAGATACCCAAGTGCCCCGTTGCACCAATGGAGACGTGAGGCCTGGAGGTAGGGCAGATCTTGGACCAGGCTATGGCTGATCAAGAGCTGCAACTCAGGCCCAGCTCCCGACCTGCCTTGGAGTGGGGCACAAATGCCCACTGGAGCCTTCTTTGTCACCCATAAAACATCGCCAATGAGAGAGAGCAGGATTAAGGAAGCTCGCCCTCTCATCAAGTCGCCATCCTAAACTTGGCAGCACATACTGTCTTTCCAAACCTTGCTGCTGGGGCTGGCAGCAAAATTTCTCCTCAGAGACCCTATGGGAAGGAGCCAGAGAGGGTTAGAGAAGGTTAAAATGAGCGCAATGAATGAACAGGTGGGAGAAAGGCCACACAAGAGGACAGGGCGATATGAGGCCAGCCAAAGAGAAGCCGAGGTTAGCCGCAGACGTACGCCTGCCAAGGCCCCAGGCCAAGTTGAGCAATGATGCATTTTCTCCTCTCCGCAGGGGAGGAAAACCAGACCAGGCAAGTTCTGGGAGTTGCCTCTGAAAACCCCAACCTGCTGAGTCCTTTAGTTTACATCACCCCGAAATGCAAGGTGAGGGGCCAGCATAGAAGCAAGGCTGGTGGTAGGATGAGTCCCAGAGACACACAGTCAGGGCCCCTAGATAAGTCCAGCCTTCCTAAGGAGGCTGCCATACTGCACCTAGGAGACCAAAGCTGGCCCAAACCTCAGATTATGACGGTTCCTTCGGGACTTCTTGTCAACCTTTGGTCTGAACCTGCCTAAGACCAAGACCTCTTGTGCCTCCGCCAGCCTGATCCTCCCGAAAAATGCTTTCATCTCACCCATCCCCAGCTCAGATCACTCTCCTGGCTCCGTATTGCCTCCTGCTTCAAGTCTAAACTGCTCTGCCCCATTCTAGGCCCCCAGTCCAGCCCCACCTCACTCCCTTTCCTTAGATCCCTCCCCTCACCTGCTACCTACTTTAATCAGGACCACCTCCTCACTCTTCCCTGCATTCTCCAAGCTCATTCCTAACTCTGTTGCCTCTCTCCCTCCTCTCTTACTCAGGAAATCCTGTCTCTTCTCTCTGTCTAAAAGTAATCTGCCCATCCATCAAAGTGTGGCTTAGGCTTACTTCTTCCACAAGCCCTTCTTTTTCACCAATCCTATTGATCTCTCCCTTCTCAAAATGTCATTGTAACAATCCAGTGTACACCAGGGAGTGTAGAGTGTGTGCCCTGTAGAAAGCCCAGGCTCACTCCCAGGCAGCAGGATCAAGATTCAGTGCTCTGACTCCCAGGTCGGCTGGGCCTGGTTCACACAGGGCCTCCACTAGTCCATACAGCACCTTTGTGCCCAGTAGAAAGAGGAGCCCCCGCCTGCACAACTGTCCGCAGCAGCCCTGGTGCAAATCCTTCCTCTGCTGCCCACCAGCTATGTGATCTGAGGAAAGTCCTCAACTTCTGTTAGCCCCAGTCCCTCATCTGTAAAACGGAGATAGTAGTGCCTACCCCGCTGAGCAGTTCTAAGAGTTGAATAAGAAAACTCTCATAATGTGCTTAGCATTAGAATCCATTGAGTTGTCACTAAATGGCAGCTATTACTGTCATTAGCCTTCTCTGCCTCTTTGATGAGCTGTCTCCAGAAAGAGGAAGGGGTGTCAGTAATTTCTTAAGACAGCAGCTGACTCGTCTACTTCCTTCTCCTCTTTTTCCTTTGCCATCACGTCACCACATCCCATAATCGGCAATTTCAAAGAACTTAGAACTGAAAATAATATAGCTGCAGGGAAAAATAGTATCTGGGGATTAAGAGTAATCATATTTAGCTTAAGGAAATCCAAGCATCAGGTATATGAAAGAAAGAAAGACAGAGAGAGAGAAATAACATCTAAAATGGGAGGAAGGGAATGAGAAAGTTTTCCCTAAAGCCAGTGTTTGAGAGCGGGAAGGTATGAGAACAAATGAGATGGATGTAGAAACCGAGGCATTATAGGGCTGACTTGGGCATTTCTTAATGATTAAATGAATTGACTTTGGGGTTCGACACCCTAAGGTTCAAATCCTTAATCTGCCCCTTACTTGCTGTGTGACATTGGACAAGTTACTTAACCTCTCTGTGCCTTAATTCTCTTATCTAAGGATAGTAGATAAGTGAAACCCTATAAGGGATATAGCATGGCAGTGGTAAGTGTCCCTACATTTGGTGGATATATAATATGTAAGAGGCCCTCAGTGGCATCCAATGAGAGGAGAAAGCTATGCCCATTTCTCAGCTGTGGGGTCATTGATAACCCTCACCAACTCTCCCAAAGTAAATCATCTCTGAACTGAGCCAGGGTCCAGGACAACCAGGATTCAGGTTGAGGAGGAAGCAGGAAACGTAGACATAGTTCCATTTATCACAGTAAATATCTTATGCCTTGTCAAGTATCTGACACATTTCACATGCACATTAAATTTTGTTGGAGGCGTATATAAACATTCAGTTAGTGTTTAATTTAGCCTGGTAAATTATTTAACCAGAGCAGAACACATGGTTCCTGATGAGGATTTATTTTGTATTTTTTTAATGACTAATTTACACAAAAGTAGAAAAGTTTAATAAACCCTAGTGTACCCATTACGCAGATTCAACAATAATCAACACAATAGCCAGGCTTGTGTCATATATATCCCACTCACTCCCTGCCCAAACCCAAATTATTTGGAAGCAAATCCAAAACACTGTATCGTTTCATCATGAGGATATTTCACAAAGAAAGGAAAAGAAGAAGGGACACATACTTTTTACAAAAATTTTACTTTTCCTAAAACAAGAGATGGGCATAGCAAAGAGGAAAGCAAACTACGCAGTTCCCAGGATGGGCGGAAAGTGACTAATTCTCATTTTCATTGCTTTTCCACTTTATATTTACCTCGTTTATTCTTTTTTTTTTTTTAAAGTTATTCTTTTTTTTTTTTTAGTTTTTATTTATTTATTTATTTATTTTTTTCCCCCAAAGCCCCAGTAGATAGTTGTATGTCATAGCTGGACATCCTTCTAGTTGCTGTATGTGGGACGCGGCCTCAGCATGGCCGGAGAAGCGGTGCGTTGGTGCGCGCCCGGGATCCAAACCCGGGCCGCCAGCAGCGGAGTGCGCGCACTTAACTGCTGAGCCATGGGGCCAGCCCAGCCTCGTTTATTCTTTATCATTGTCGTTTTATATGTTGGCCTGTAATTTGTAGTTTTAATGGTCTCACTTGGGTTTGCCTCATCAACTCCAATTGGAAACATCCAATTCGCAAGAGCCACGATTTCTTCCTACTGAAGTCAATGTTATATGTTCTAATGCTCCATGACATCTGGCTTCCCTTCCTACCTCCCCTTCTTCTTAATGTCCTGCCTCCCTCCCTAACTAATCTCCTAACCTCCTAATATCTTCCTAACTTCTTTTCATTAATCCCACCAACGTTTACTGGGCACAGCTCCTGGCAGACAGTAGACAAAATTAAAAGGAGCTGGGAACACCTAGCCAGCCACTTGAGGCAGAGAGGTGGTGGGAAGGTGGTGAGTGCAGCTGAGTCTTGGAGAGGAAGAATGAATTAGCTGATAAAGGAGGAGGTGGAGGCAGCTGGGGGTGCAGGAAGGGCATTCTAGGCAGAGGAAGCAGCCCCAACAAGGGTCTGTGAAGGAAATTGGGGGCCTATTTGGGGAACCGCAAAATGTACTATGTGGCTGGACCAGTAAATTTGAGTAGATAAAGGAGGGAGAAGAATGAGGGTTGAAAATGTGGAACCAAGCACAGTCCAGACCTTGGAGGACAATACCGATGGGACTGGGGTGGAGGGTGCCGGGAGAGGGGAGTCCTGATGTGATGGAGACACAGCTACGATGCACTCCCCAAGCACCTGGATTCACCCAGCACTTTTGAACTTCCACAGTGTCTCCTCTGAAAACATATTCTCCCAATACTAACATTGCTCCTTGACAGTTTACTGAAGACTGCTGCCTCCCCCAAAGATTTTTGATATTGAACCTACGTGTCAGACTAGGCATATTATCCAAGGCATGCACATTTATTTAGTTTGCAAACATTTGTTTTCCTAGAAAATGTTTTCAAAACAAAAACTAGACCAGACCTTGTTATTTTTATATATTTGTTTCACTTGGTGCAACAAAACAAATGTTAATTGGGATGGAAAGATGGTAATGCAGATAAATCATTTTTATTGTGGTTGTTTTTACTAGGTTGACTGTATCTGCAATGCACCCATGAAAATATATTTGGAAATATTCACTTCATAGCACAAGAGCTATTTAATCATATAGCTGAGACTCTGAGCTACATTTGTAGGACTCGAAATGAAATCCAGAGTTGCCCATTGGCCACTGAATTGAAGTGTGTAGATTATCATTGCCATGGAATTATCTATTCTGGCTGTCATCACTGCCCCAATTTGCTTGGCAGTTGAAAATTTCACACTGTTCACTTGAGTTGTTGCACTTCACTGGTTTCAGAGCTCCAGGGCTGGAAGGATGTTTTTAAGTTTCAGGGGTCATGAATTTGAATTGCAGTGAAATATACAATAGAGAGCTTTGGAGTGAGAAGTGTAATTAAATGACCTCTAATGTTCTTACCATTTACATAATACTGTAGTCCTCGAACCACAGATATCGGGAGCTACTAAATTTATAATCATTTTTTTTCTCACATAAAGTTAACCAAAGTTCAGGAAGATGACTCAACGACCAGTTTGGATGGTGGAGGGAAGAGTTTGACCATGTTGAGATCTAGTTTCATACTTTATGAGATTTAGATTCAGGGTCCCCCAACCATCTTGTCCCAGGACAATGCCAGCTCCCCTGCATCCAGACGTGACTTCATTTTTACTCGTTTGTTCCCCATTTGAGTCAGGGGCTCACTCACCTATTTTCCTCATCTGTCCGTGATTTTTTATGCCCTGATTGTATTGTCTTGCTTGGCTGTCATTCACCCACCTCTCACCCTCATCTGTAAGCTTTGCTGTGCTCCCAACTCCAGGAATAGATCTGATCTTAGAGAAGAGGTGCTGTTTTTTGGGTACTTGGAGGTGAAAATCCCTGTCTTTAATCTCCCCACTCTCAGACCATCACTAATGGGGTTTTCATCCCTATTTCCAATTTTCAGAGGCTGCTCGCCCAGGACGTGCTGCTAGCCTTCTCGACACTAACATCCTGTTCTCTGGGGCCTGGCTGATCTCCCATCTACTGCTTGGAGCCACCACTAGATTTTAAACTGTGAGACCTTGAAAATTATCCTTGTGATGACCTACAAGTTCTAGATCCCTGGGACACATACCCTCTGGAGCCCCACCCCCTGTGTCTGCCAGCTGGGCTCCTGTGTGGACCTTCAGGCTCTGTCTTGACTCAACAGCTCAGCCCAGGCTCATAAACTCATAAATTCCCTAGTCTGTCCCAGCCCCTGCCAGGCCTGAAGGCTTATGATCCTTATGACCCTGGACTTGGTTTCTGACCAAAGAGAAAGTAAGCTGAAATCTCTGGCTCAGCCAAAGCCTTGCCTCAGTTATCAGCATCACATTATCACTTTCTAATTGCTTTTCCCTGGTATCGATTTTCTTTCTTATGTGTACGAATGCTGGTCTCTGACCCAGAGCTTGACCTGACCATGGTAACCGTGTCCATCTTATGCCACTTGCCTCCCTGGGACTCTCAGGGCCTCTTTAGCCACTAGGATATTACCTTACTCTGAGAGCTGGCTCAAATGTACTCAGACCTTCCTAGCCTTAGCCAACAGCAGCTGTGGGCCCAGGACTTCTGACCCCAAAGCCGGTGTTCTTTCTAGGATGCCACAATGTTATCATCTATCTCAGAGTCTTCTAGACTCTGCTCTTCTAGACTCTGTAGAAAATTACTATTCCATGAGAAAATAGGCATTTGTAAAAACAAACAAATTAATTAAAAAGTATATATATGTATACATATGTATACATGTGTATATTGATATATATGTATTTCATGATCATGTGAATTTGGGAAATGCTGTATTAAACAATGTTAAACAAGTTATTTCATTACAGGAATTTTCAGGTCCTTTAATATTGCTACCAGTGAGCATTGTAATATTCATTGGATGGAGGGAAGCGGGCAGAGTAATGTAGCTTTTTTCAAATTTATTTGCTCACTGAGTTTTTTCTGTGGAACACTCTAAACTTGTCCTCAGAACACCATACAGGAAATGCTGAGTGATTTAAGCTTCATTCTTTGACACTGACCTGGAGCCACCTGAAAAAATTTCCCTCTGACAAAACCTGAACAGAGCAGAGGAGTCCAGATTTGCCTAAATATTAGAATGAAATTGGACCCTTATCTTACACCATTCACAAAACTCAACTCAGAATGGAGTAAGACCTAAACATAAGACCTGAAACTAAAAAACTCCTAGAAGAAAACCTAGGGGAAAGCCTCTTGGCATTGGTCTTGGCAATGGTTTCATGGGTATGACACTAAAAGTACAGACAACAAAAGCAAAAATAGACAAGTGGGACTACATCAAGCTAAAAAGCTTCTGCACAGCAAAGGAAACAATCAACAGAGTGAAAAGCCAACCAATGAAATGGGAGAAAATATTTGCAAACCGTATATCTGGTAAGGGGTTAATTTCCAAAATACATAGGGAACTCCCACAACTCAATAGCAAAAAAACCCCTAAAAACCCAATTGAAAAATGGGCTAAAGACTTGAATAGACATTTCTCTAAAGAAGACATACAAATGGCCAAGAGGTGTATAAAAATATGCTCAGTATTATTAATCATCAGGGAAATGCAAATCAAAACCACAGTAAGATATCACCTCAAACCTGTTAGGATGGTTATCATCAAAAAGCCAAAAGACAACAAGTGTTGGTGAGGGTATGGAGAAAAGGGAAGTCTTGTACACTATTGCTGGGAATGTAAATTAGTTAGTTACAGCCATTCTGGAAAACAGTATGGAGATTGCTTGAAAAATTAAAACTACCATATGATCCAGCAATCCCACTTCTTGGTATTTATCTAAAAGAATTGAAATCAAGGGGCTGGCATGGTGGCATAGCAGTTAAGTTCGCCCTCACCACTTTGGCGGCCCAGGGTTTGCAGGTTCGGATCCCGGGCATGGACCAACACACTGCTTGCCAAGCCATACTGTGGCAGGTTTCCCACATAAAATAGAGGAAGATGGGCACAGATGTTAGCTCAGGGCTAAACTTCCTCAGCAAAAAGAGGAAGATTGGCAACAGATGTTAGCTCAAGGCCAGTCTTCTTCACCAAAAAAAAAAAAAAAAGAATTGAAATCAGGATCTCGAAGAGACAATAGCACTCTCATGTTCATTGCATCACTATTCACAATAGCCGAGAAATGGAAACAACTCAAACGTCCATCAACAGATGAATAAAGAATCTGGTATACTAATACAATGGAATATTATTCAGACTTAAAAAAAGAAGGAAATTCTGCAATATGTGACAAGGATGAAACTTGAGGACATGATGCTAAAGAAATAAGCCGGTCAAAAAAAGACAAATACTGTGTGATTCCACTTATATGAGGTATCTAAAATAGTCAAATTCATAGAGTCAAAGAGTGGAATAGTGGTTGCCAGGGGCTGGGAGAAGGGACTTACTAGTCAAGGGGCATAAATTTCAGTTAAACAAGATGAGTAAGTTCTACCGATCTGATGTCTAACATTGTACCTATAGTCAATTATACTGCATTGTACACTTAAATAGCTAAGAGGGTAGGTCTCATGTTAAGTGTTCTTATCACAATAAAATAAAATTAAATTAAAAGAAAAAGAAAGAATGAAATTATAGCAATTAAATAGAAGTGAGCATCAGAAAGGTAGCACTTTTCAATTTTAAATTCTTTTTTGTATGTCTCCATAGCTTTATAAATTCAAGTTTGTACCACTACCCATGTAGAAATTAAACTACTGACAATATTAAGGACTAGCAAAGATGCAGAACAAGTGGATCTCTTATATATTGCTCTGGGAATATACAATGGTACCACCATTGTGAGAACAGTTTGACAGTTTACTATAAAGTTAAACACACACTTACCATACTACCCAGCAATCCTACACCTGGCTATTTACCCTAAAGAAATGAAACTTATTTCTGCACAGAAACCTTACACAAGTGGTCACAGCAGCTTTATTTGTACCAGCCAAAAACTGAAAACAGTTCAAATGTCTTCCAGTGCATGAATGGTTAAACAAATTGTGGTATATCTCCACCATGGACTACTACTTAGGAGTGAAGAAGAACAACTGTTGATATATGCAACAATGTGGTTAGATCTCAAGAGATTATGCTGAGTGAAAAGAAACCGATCTCAACCTGTATGATTCCATTTATGTAACATTCTCTAAATGGAGAACAGTTGCCAGGATTTAGGGTGGAGGGGAAGGGATCACTGTAAAAAGGTAGCGGGAGAGAGTTTCTTTATGATGATGAAACTTCTGTATTCTGATTATGGTGGTGGTTACATGAATATACACGTGATAAAATTTCGTGGTACTATACACACACAAAAAAAAGTGCATGTAAAAACTGGTGTGAACTGAGTAAAGTCTGTAGTTTCATTAATACTACTACAGTAATGTCAATTCCCTGGTTCTGGTAAGGCTATGGCTACACAAGATGTTATCCTGCTGGGAAGCTAGGCAAAGGGTAGATAGGAACTCTCTGTACTACTTTTGAAACTTCTTATGTATCTTAAATTATTTCAAAGTAAAAAAAAAAAAATTTTATTAACAAGGAAGAAGTCAAACAAAGAAACAAAAAAACAATTCAACTTTGGTTGAGTCCAGAGGAGAGGCTTTAGGAGGGCAGGAATCCAGTCCACCTTATTCGTCATTTAGGACCATCCTTGGCTCAATCAGTTTTACAATAGCCTTTCTGGCTCCGCCAGTTAACTAGCTGTGAGACTTTGGGGAAGTCACAATCTGTCTATGCTTCAGTTTCCTCATCAGCGGAATGGAAATAATAACAGTTCTTGCATCATAAGATTCAGGTTAGATTAAAGAGTGAATAATGTCAAGTGCTTTGGATACTTTACAGAAGGAGGAGGAGTTCCACGAAGGGATATATACATTCTATCCTCTGAATATGTGATATGAGCAAAGCAGTCGCATGACTGGGCCTCATGGCTCATCGTGATGGTTAGCCAATGTATAAACGATATGAACTCCTTGCTTACAGAATAGTGTCTACAATATACCTACGCAACCTATCTCATTCCCCAAAGCTTTGAAATGCATAGAACTGCAACTGTCAGCCCTTTGCTTTTGACATAATTTTCTTTGACATTAATAAGGAAGGCTTACACTAGGGAACATATTTTTCCTTGATTCATATTTCATTTCTAACTCTCTTAATACTCTTTGTATTTCTATCATTTCACTTAGACACATGATTATGTCTGTATGTCTGTTCCCCTTACTGAGCTGTGAACTTGAGGTAGGAGCCTGCATGCATTCATTTATTCAACATATAGTGACGAGCCCCTCCCGTGTTCCAGGCACTGTTCTAGATGCTGAGGATGCAGCAGTGAACAGACAAATGCCCTCTTGTCGATGGTCGTTAAAATCTTGTATGGAATTCTTTGTATTTCTAGCTCCTAGCATAGTGCCTGGCCCATGGTAGGTGCTCGAATGTGTCATGGATAGATGAGTGGAATGATAAAATGAATATTTCTGTTAGTGGGTACACTATATTTAAACAAAATGGACCAAAACCTGGTATAAAATTGGCTGTTCTAAGATTCTAGAGAGAATGAGAAACAATTGTCATGAGACTATTGGAAATGAGCTATCTTTTTGCATCTTCTTCCTCTCCTATGACTCTTTCTGTTTGGCATTTTGCTGTGGATAAAGCAGTAGGTGAATGAAAACAAGACAATGCCAGTGCAGAACAGAAGCATCTCCTTTGGAGAGATGAGGAACTATTAAGACTCTTAAGAAATCTTTGAACTTTTTCCTCATGAAGATATTAATTGCAAGTGATTCCTGAGTTAAGAAATATAAAAAGATTGGCCAGAAAATAGCTTCTATGCTCCAGCTGTCTAAATTTCTAAGATTAAATTCTCTCCATTTGAATTTTGCATTACATTAAGTTTGTTTGGAAGCCAAGTCCAGGAAAAAGATCTAAAACCGCAGAGATTGCCCTGGACAGCAGGGCAAGAGGCTGATTCCCTTTGCAGATTTTACTAAAATGCTCCTCACAAAGCTATTACTAACATTTTAAGTCTGATTCATGTAACTCTTACTTTGGTCTTCATGGGTGTACATTCCCTGGTTGCCATAGAAAGATTCTAAAAATGATTTTTATTTATAATGTTTTAAATTCACCAGTACTTATGCACAGCACAAAACTCAAAAGGCTCCAAAAAAGAAATCATGAAAAGAACATGTCCTTCCTCTCTTCTTACTGGCTCAGCCTGCTCCTCTCCATTGACATATTTCTTACATATCCTTGTAAGATGTTTTATGAATATCTATATTTTGGAAACAAGACTCCAGTATCCAATTGTATTTCACACATGCAGCTACTGGAAGTCAAATAGGGTAAAAAAACTTTTTTAGATTTCTAATTCAAATAATTCTTGCTCAAATCATTAATTTCATTTCCTACTTACTTTCAAGAAAAGAGGCAAAAGATATCTTTGAATAGTGAAAGAGCACTGATGGAGACAGGTGTCGGGCTCTGCCATTAACTAGCAGATACTAGTGGGCTAACTTCCCACCTGAAAACCGTGGGCGCTCTAGACGACGTCCAAGGTTCTTACAAGGGTAAAGGGCCACAGTTCTGCTGAACAAGAGATCACATTTACTTTTCTCAAGTCAAAGTGCAAGATAGGTACCTGTTGCATCTGTAGGACTGTACAATGAGACTCATGCTCCAATGGCCCAGGTGCTACAAAAGCCTGAGATTCTATGATACAGTCAGTGCAGTTTTGTGACTCTTTATATCTTACTTGATTTCTTTGAAAATTGGCAAACCCTCAGTCAAATATATATAGAAACATAAATCAGAATAACATCACTTCCCAAATGTTCTTGATTAATCATACCTTCATAACATCACTTCCCAAATAATCACATACCTTACACATTATGCTCAAAGCCACGAAGAATTGATTAGTTGCAGGTGGGTTTATCAATGCACTTAAGCTTTAAGATGTTGCCCCATCCGTGCTTGTAGTGTATCAATTCTTAACAGTTACATAAAATTTGACAATAGGGTTATGAGTGTTAAAGCAAGTCTGCAGAGTTGAGCGGCATGGGCTACAGCAAAATCACAATTGCAAATTCCCAGGTTAACTCTCTGTAAGATTTATCCATCAGATCTGGAGTGAGCCTTGAGAAGCACTCCCTTCACAAGCTCTTAAATGAGTGATTGTCCAAGCTGACTACACATTGGCATCTCCGGAGGAGCTTTAAAAAATGCTGATGCCTGGGTCCCATCCCCTGAGATTCTGATGTAATTGGTCTGAGCAAATTTAGCCTGGGCATTGGATTTCTCAAAGCTCCTTTGCTGATTCCAATGTGCAGCCAGGATTGAGAACCACTGCTATATATTTTGACCAGGGTTGCCTGACTCTGGAAATCTCTTTGGATCATCAGAAATTGTTTACTTCTCTCATGTGGCACTGGTGTAATCTGCTCCCATATTAGCTCTACTCTTTGTGTGAAACCAAGGCATAATCACAGGCTCCTCAACGTCACCTGGAGACCAGCATCCACATCACCCAGGTACAGACCCCTCCAACAATTGCAACAGATCCCCAAGTGTTTCATTCGTTCATTAAAGATTAAGAAGCACAGCAAAGTGGCCTCAAATTATGCATTTCTAACAAGTTCCCAGGTGTTGTAGTTCTGCTGGTCCTCGGTCCACAGTGGCAAGGATCTAAAGCACTTTTTCTCAGTCTGGCCCATTGAAGGTTTCCAGAAAAATTGGGCGGCAAACTCATTCTTGACTTCACCACAGACCTCCTGAATCAAACTCTCTTGGAATCTGCCTTTACAACAGACTGCTCATTCCCAGGTGATTTTTATTTACATGCAAGTTTGAGAACCACTGAAGCCCGTCCAACTTTTCCCGGGAGTAGAAATCATCCCGCCTTTGAAAAGCAGCCTGGTCTACTTGTTTAAAAGCTCCTCTGCATTATAGGCTAGATTGGCCTAGAGGAAACTGCGTTACTGTCTAAGGTAAAATAGTCTTTCCTTAGCCCTTCAAATCACTGAAGATAGTCTTTCCCTTGCCTACATGATCTTCACTGTCAGGTTTAGAGTTCCCAACAATTGCTCCTGATTGTTTCTTACTCTTCTGGTTACCCCCCCAACCCCCACATTGGAAACCTTCCAGTTCAACACACCCCTCAAAGGAAGGCAGCTCACACCACAGAAAACCTCCAAAGCGAGCAGCATAGCGTACAAAGAAGACTGTCGTCAACTCTGACCAGCACATTATATTTTTTAATAATGAAGCTGGTGGTTACATTTTTTTTTTTTTTTAGAAAAGCTATGTATCATGTTAATTCAATCTTGAGCTTCTGTTTAAACACAACTCCTATTTCCGTTTCCCCTGGGTCATCAAGAGATACCACCCATTCCCGTACTTTCACAATTATTCATTGAACTCGAGTATAGGGCTTTACTTATAACCCAGATAAATATCATCACTGTGATCTCCATGTCCACTGTTTGAGCCCGGTGAAGGAGTTCTGGTTACTAGTCCTGAATAAACACTCTTGGAATCAGACGGTGTCAGATTCAAGTCGGAGTCAAGTCTACAACTCTGCTGTAGGCCCTTAAGCAAGTTCTTTAGCCTTTATAAGCCTATTTTTCATCTATAAAATGGGCACAATAATAGTATCTGTCTTACAGGATAGTTGTGAGAATTCGATAAGATAATGAGAAAGCACTTTGTAAAGTATAAAGCTGTGTAAATGGTTAACAAAAGCATCCCCAAGCTACGAATTTACAAGCTTAATAACCATAACGCTGATTCATTCATTTATTCTCTTCAACCCCCACATAAAATAAGTGGCAGTCCTGAAATCCTCTGAAAAACAAAATCTGTCTCTTCTACCACCATCTATAACCCATTCTAGTTTGCTTTTCTTTTCTGAAGAGTTTCCGTCTTCTGTGAGCAAAAGAGAAGGGGAAACCTGGCCTGAGAACCCTGAAACCAAATACCAAGATAGCTCCCTAGAAACCAGTCACATGGAAGTGGATGAAACCAAAAAACCACTTTAATGTCACTGACATGGGTGTCAAAGTGTTCAGACAGGCTATCTACTTCCAGTTTCTCACCAGAAAACCCCTTTAATGTCACTGACATGGGTGTCAAAGTGTTCAGACAGGCTATCTACTTCCAGTTTCTCACAAAAAGAGGAACTCAAAATTGCTGAGCTTCTGGCCATTGGAATTCTGTAGAACCAGGGTTCCCAAGCTAAGGGGGACATGTGATGAAATATATAATACAATAGATATAATATAATGTAATATAATATATCCCACCAACATAAGACTTCACCCTGCCTTACTGCCAAGAAAGCCCCTTGAAGTTATTCAGGGGCAATGAGGTTTCATATAGAAGCCCGTGAACGTGTATAGACCTTCCCATGAGTGGTAAATTTCCTGGATGGAAATGAGTAAGAATATATTCCAAGGCTTACTCATCATTTGCACCTCTTCACCTCCAAATTCTCATTTCTTAAAATAGGGACAACCTCAAAAACAGGAGCCTCAGTTTTACCCCATAAGACAAAGAAATGCTTCGTCATCTTCAATGGTTGGTCATCCTTCTCTATGAATCTCAAGGTACTTTTTCAGACACAAACCTTTGCTAATTTCTATGACTTACGGATTATGAAGGCTGAGGTTTTTAGAATACACATATTTTTCCAAGAGACTAATCATAGAGTTATAACTTGAGCACAGATACAAGGCAAGGAGTAAATATACTCAAACTACTTTAAGTAACAAACACCTAATATTTATTAATAAATTAGTACACTTGAAGGCATTTTTCTGATATCAGTCCCTCACCACTACTCACAAACCCCACCCACACAAAAGGAGTCCATACCACCTTTGCATTAGAATCTGGCAACTGAGCATTAGAGAGCACGTTTATAAATGGGAGCATAGTTGCAAATATATCAGACAAGAGTTCTTACAGCTGCAGCCATTTTTAATTAAAGTGATTGAATGAAGGAAACTCACCAAGACCAAGGCCTTGAGGGCAGACTGGACCTATCGACTATGTGTGTATAAAAAACGAGACATCTTTTAAAGCAAAGCTGGGCAAATTCCCTAGGGAAAAGGTGCCACTGGTACTCAATTGTGACTTTTGTGACTTTCCAAAGTGCAGCAATAGGTTCCAGAACAGCTCAATCTCTAAAAGATGAAGTTCAAGTTCTTTGGCAGCCCAGTTGTCAAGCCACTTAAATAGCAAGTCCTGATGGCTTGAGGATTTCACATCTCCAGCCCAAAGCATATTAGCATAAGAGGAGCACAAATAATCAAGCGTTCTAAACAGTGTCCAGGTGAAAACCATACAATCAGCAAGAGTGTGGTCAAGTTTCGGCCACGAATATGAGCTATACAACAAGGCATATTAAAAAGATAACTCAAAACCTAACTGCGTTAGCATAACTCAACAGGGTCTTACATTTCCTAAACCCTTGAGAAAATCTGTAAATGACAAATAATAATAAAAAATAGTAATAATAAAGAAGTAGATGTGGATGTTGTGACATGAAGACTGCTTATAGGATTCACAAGATGCCATTACACTTAAGAAGTTGAGAGCCTCACGATCCAGTGTGATGGAAAAGTCACACTACATGTGTGGTACATTAAGTGAATTTAAAGTGCACAGAACAATTGTGAAAATACATAAGAAGGCAAAACAGAGAAAAAAATATGGAATCTAAAAAACTTTAGTGGTGGGTATTTTGCAACAGTTATACCTTGAAAAGGCTTATAAACCAACTTCCCGGAAGGGTTAAAAAAAAGAAAGAATGCAAAACACTGGCCATATACTCTGTTAAACACACTCACACACATACTCCAAAAAACAAAAATAAAAAAACAAAAACAAACCACCCTGCCACCAAAATTGAGGAATTTCCAGAGTGTAGTGTCCCTCGTGTTCTACAACAGGTCAGGAAGATGGCTATAAACAGAGTCCAGGAGGGTCTGGCTGGCTTCCTGGCTCTTGACTCCAATAATCTCAAATAGCCGGTCCAGCTTGTCCTCAGCCTGAGGAATCTCTTCAATCACCCGCAGCTCCTCAGGATTCAGAATGTGGAGCATATCATCAAAAATAGGCTGCAAGTCACAGGGGTCCAGGCGTACCTGCCGCAACACTGTGTCCTTCTTTTCTGCAGGGAGGAGAGGGAAAGGAAGGGGACAGCTGTAAAGGGACTGTTTTAGGGGGAGAGTGACAGCTACCCTCTCCCCAGGCTCTCCCCACCTCCACCCCTCAAAGTGAGTGAGTGAAGCTCTGGCACATTTTAAACAACACAATAGCTTTTCTTTGCATTGCACTTTATTCGCATTGCACGTAAGATAACAGGCAAGATTTGCCTAATAGAGATCAGACAAGGATCTGCTTGAGTGGGTTACTGACGTGTCATTTGCCTAGACTTAAATGACTTCTCCTAAATTCTTCTAAAACTCAAAGGGAGAATGCAGAAATGCTTAAAGTTAAAAAAAACAAAAACAAAAACCTCTACTACTCTCCCCATGGTAGTATGTTTACTAAACAAAGATATCAGCCTCTTTCTTTTCCAACAAAAATTCCAAGTCAATGTAATCTGCTTATCTGACTTTCTAATTACCCTGCAATATTTTTAAACTAAACTGCTGAGGGCAAAAGTACATAAATAAGAAAAGATGGCTTTTTGCATCATACCTTTAATGGGGTGAGGAACTACAACTTCTATTACTATTATAAAAAGCTTTCTCTAAAATATAATATGTAAGAAAAAATATAAACCAAAATATAAATCTTTTATATAAATATAAAATAGAGGAATATAAATTTATGTAAAGTACATAAAATATAAATATGTAAAACAGAACCTATTTTATAAATATATAAAATATAACCCTTTCAAATGAAATATAACTGGAATTTCCCAAACTAGAAAATTTCTAACAAAAATCTATCATCAATATAATGTGCAGGCTAATTCCCTACCTTGCTATTAAAAACTGAATGTGGCAAATTATTTACCAAAATTACCAATCCATACTCTTTAAAACATTATTTGCAATCAGCCTTGACAGAGCGAATTTTAATTTGAGTCATGAAAACCTACACTTCAGACTCTCAAGATAGGTTATACTTATTTAAATCTTTGGATTCTGTAAGCCTGGTAAATAATTTCCAAAAAACCTGCAAGACTACATTTTATCAGACCTTCCCTGAAACACACATTTGCATCATGAGGATAAAGGCTGACCGATACTCCTGGATGCCGGCTCTGGGCTCTTGGCCAGGCAGTCAGAGCTGTACAGATTTTCTAGGTGGGTCCCCAGAGGCTAATGACGTGGTTTCTCTCAGGCCAGTCTCATCATGCAGTCTAGGATAGGTCTTCCTGGGCAGGTCATTCAAATGACTCAACTACAACTGGGCTGTGGAACTAGCGAGGGAGAAATCCCAGCGCCTCTTTTGGAGGAGGCATGAAGAATGACCACCGATGTGAGCCGTCCTGCCCAGGTCTGTACCTTTGGTAATAAAGGAGCCCGTCCTGCTCAGTGCCGAGGAGCCGCTGGATGTGGAGTCACAGCGAAGAAGGGGCTCGGACTCGTCCACGAAGAAGCCCTTGTTCTTATCCAGGGGGGAGGGTTCTACTGTCAGGAGAGTGGAATTCTCAAGTTTCGTGTTGGGGCTGGCAATGGGGCTCGGGCTAAGTGGGCTGGGGTTCACTGGGAGAGCCAGTTTGTCAGTTTCCAGCTGTGAGATGGAAGAAAAAAGATTTTTCTAATTATATATCCAAAAATTATATAGAAAAAATGAAATTAAAACCCCTCCTCAGATGCTATTTTTTGTTCCATTTAATATTTTATAGATAAATTCTCCCATGTTAACAGTCCATAACTTATATCGTTGCTATACACACACACTTTTAAACCCTTCAAAAATATACACAACGACATGTATGAGCATTAAAGATTTGGAACCAATCTGCTGTCTCACAGGAGTAGAAGTGGACAAGTGAGGGACGAGGAAGATCTCCAACGTAAAATATAATTTTGTAGAACTGAAGAAGGTCTTAGATAATACCTAGTATATTCCCCTCTGTCATGGGTTGAATTACATCCCCCCAAAATTTATATTTTGAGATCGTAACTCCTCGCATCTCAGAATATGACAGCATTTGGAGATGGGGCCTATAAAGAGGTAATTGAGGTACAATTAGTTCTTAACCCAATATGATTGGTATCCTTATAAGAAGAGAGATTTGAACACAGACACACACAGAGAGAAGACCATGTGAGGGCACAGGGAGAAGACAGCCACCTTCTACAAGCTGAGAAGACAGGCCTCAGAGGAAACCAACCCTGATGACACCTTCCTCTCAAACTTCTAGCCTCCTGAATTGTGAGAAAATAAATTTGTGTTGTTTAAGTGGTCCTTTATTATGGCAGCTGTAGCAAACTAGTACACACTCTCCTTACCAGTAAGGAAACTGAGGCCTGGAGAGGTTAAGTGACTTTCTTAATTAAGGGCTCCCAACTGGTAAGTGGCAGTTGGCAGAACTAAGACTAGACCCTGGCTCCCATTTCAAACTAGCTTAGGAATTAAATAAAACTGCTTGAAAGAATGAGAACAGGAGAACACCAGAGGCAAAAGTGGCTGGAAAGAGGACCACCCCGCTGGAGCCCGTGTATCGGCTCTAAGGACATAATGGAGACCATGAAGATTGCTTTCTGGAGTGGGGGTCAGAGAGACAATAACAAGCGAGCAAACCAACAAGATGGTTTCAGATGGAGATAGTGAGCTTCAGGACCACTCTGGCTGGTGCGTGGACAACAGATTTTAGGGAGGCAAAAATCAAAGTAGGGAGAGCAGCAAGGATGCTGCTACAGCGGCTGGGAGAGGTACAATCATGGCTTGTACCCGGGTGTACACTGGAGATGAGAGAAGTGATAGGTGATTCCAGCCCATGTTACAGGTGAAATGACGAAGGTCCAGAGAGGGCATGCAGCTACTGGGAGAAAGCCAGTGCTTGACTCTGGTCTGCTTGACATCTCTGTTTGGCCCCGTCATTTGACCTTATACCTTAGAACTCTGGCAGGCACTCTCAGCATCTCATAGTCCACTCTCTTTATCTTTTTATTGGCTCTTCTGGCATGGATGAAAATCTGGGAGCCAGGTGGCCAGATCACAGAGGGCAAGGTTCAGGGAGTGATGCGCACTCTTCCCAGAGCTGTTAATCACCGCTCATTAAAACCCCCTTGACTTCGCTCACACACGTCAAGTTCCTCAATCAGGAAGACATTGACCCTCGTTTGAAAGCATTACGTTGAATAATTGTACAACACACAGCAAACACAACTGCCTCTTTTACAACCTTTACGGCCTGAGAAATTCTTGCAACTGACTGCAGATTCTGAAGAGCACTGATTGCTGCACACATCTAACGTTCCAACAGCGTTTTTCCTCTGTACGGCCACCCACACCCTGCTGCTGCTTCCACTGCAAGTTTAAGACTCAGATAACACGCATGCCCAGCGGCCCCCTTCGAATGCACAGACAAGTTTCACGTATATGCTCTTAAATTTTTAATTCAATAGGCCCTGACATGCGCCCCTCCTCCCTAAAAATGCACATGGCCATTCATGCCAACACACATTTTTTATTCATTCAAATAGACAAAGGGCACTTGTCTACACTCTGGTTCTCAGGGACATTACATTGGATGACATGGTCAGTCAATATAGTGCCCTGTTCTTGCTTAAAAAAGAAATTCCCACCCACAAATCACATGCCAACAGGCTAAGAAGTCCACCCACTTATTTCCTGAACTCAGTTCAAAACTTTAAATATTTAATTCCACCCGCCCCCGCCCCGCACTTTTGTCAAAGTATCCTATCGGTGGAAATTAAGCACATGATCTCCAACATAATTTAGAAAGATAGAATGTTGAAGTGATGCACTCCTGTAATTAACAAGTCAAGTGAATATAAAAATGCCCCTAGGAACGGTTTTGGCAACAGCACAATGGAGCTAACAACCATAGCTAAAACCAGGGACGATCTGATGATCATCTTTCCAGAAAATCTATTCAGCTACTAAGTTTAGGTACCCTTCACTTAGTGTAGCATACACAGCAGCTGGCTGCGTTCCAGATTTCTCTAAAGTTATCTGCATGTTTTCTTATACGAAAGAAAAAATTGCTCCTAGAAACTAACTCCTTTCCTCCTTGTACCTTAATATTTACAATATCCATCAAAATTGGTTTGCAACACTGCAACTCAAGTATTGTGTTACCTGTGACATCTCTAATCAGAAACTGAGTCATCGGGATATGAGGAATAAATTAATTCTTTAGTAATTCAGAAAATTCATGGTTCAGTATTGAGTTTACAGCAAACGAAGAACACTTAACAAAAAATTTAGACACTCACAGAGAAAATAAATATTCTAAACAAGAAAGCCAGATTTCCACAGAAGAGGGTCTTCTCTTGCAAAAGCTTTGAGCATAAACTTATCAAAATAGTCACAAAATAGATTATGAGTAACTTGATTTATTCCTTATGCTTCTTTAAGCTTTCCAAATTCTCTACAGGCACATATTAACTTTTATAACTCCAAAAAAAAAAAATCAATGTTATTTTTAAAAGCAGTCACCACTGCTAAGCCTATTTTCCTTCTGCTAACTTGAAAATGTTATGGCTGCAGGGGCTTTTTTTTATCTTGGTAGCCAAGGAACAGGATGGTTGAAGATCACATACTCGGCTGAGCTCCTCTCTATACTTCTATTAAGTGTTCATGGGCACAAAAGGGCAACAACTCCCAATTTATTACACTGAGGCAGATATTAAGACTTAAAAGAAAGGTCTCTGGGAAAATTTGGCCAGTGAAGGCAATGTATCCACCAGATATTTGAAGTTGCTTTGGAGGAACTTGAAAAGTACATTCTTTTTGCTTTATAGCCATGAGGTCATCATGCTAACTTGGAAGACTTACTTGAGAAATGAGGTAGAGACAGCAAGACAGACCAAAAAAGGAGGGAGCAGGGATAATGAGGGGACCTCCCTGAGCAGCCAAAAACAGAATGATTCTATTGTGTGAGCTTCAAGAAGCATGCAATTTATTTTGGCCAAATGAGCCCCAAATGTCCTCCTGGTTAGTTTCCATTTAAGAACGCTTAGTCCTTCCAGATACTGTACTTATTAGTCCAAAGTGATAAGGAAAGAGAGACAAATGGTTCACCTTAACTCAACTGCTGAGTCACACCTAATGCTCCATTGCTGACCTATTTTCCTTTCTGATTACCAGAACCACTGAGGATGAGGAACCATTCAAAGGGATTAGGTAAACAAGGTATTGATCGAAATGTGTGGGCGTGAACATCTCTGGGCCACAGAGGTTTGTAGCAGTGTTTTCCAGAACAATGATTAACTTGTATTTGGGTTGTGGAAGAGCCATTTCAGCTGTGTCCTTGCCACCCTCCACTCCTACCTCAACCAGGTGCCAACACTGAAGTGCCCACTCTGGGCGCTCAACCAAATCACAACTTGAAACCGAGGCTCAAAAATAATTCTCCTCTTTTAATACCAAACTAAAAATTCACTTCCCTGTTGACTGGGCCTTTCCTAGGATGATACACTATGGAAGGTTGACGAGTTCGCTAGCCCCTGGGGATGGTGGAGCCATGAATGGTAAAGGAAAATTCTTCCAAGCCTTTGTTATGGCAATATATGGTGGTACATAAATGAAACAAGGTTTTTTGACACAACTTTCTTCTCTGCTATGATCTAGCATCATTCCTGAGCATACTCTGCAGACAGGAACGGGCAGGGAACTCCAGCCTCAGAAGCTATCTTTTCAGCAGGCATTTCATGTTCCCCACAGTCAATTCCTAAAAATCAAAGTCATGAAAATCCTGGAACATCACTTCAAGGGAAGAAAGCAAATACACCACTAACTAGCTACGTGGTCTTAAAAAACCCACTTCCCTCCTCAGACACGTTTCCACATTTCTAAACGAAAAAGGTTAGACGAGGTCATCTCTGCCCAAATTATGTCCTATTTATAGTTTGTCTTAGTATTGCTATTTCATTCTCCCTCTCACCCCTCACCCTCCACCCCAGCTCCCTTTCTCCTTCCAAGTTACCCCCAACTGGTTCACTCAACGAAGATTTACCACCGAGTTATTTTCAATTACTACCCAATTACAAACTCCCTGTGGTTACACAATCTGTTTTTATAAAACTAATTAACAACTTTGATGCATCAGTGACCCCCTGAAATGAAGCACTAATTACCCAGCCTGGATGCTCCTTTCAATCTGCTAAAATGGTTCAACTTAACCCCTTGGCTCCTGGCACTACCCAGTCGGATTCCACCAGGCCCCTTCCCCCGAGCCCCTGTAGCCAGATATGCCTGACAGACTCCAGAATAAAGCTCCTTACAGTCAAAAGTCACCCTTTCAACTGAACTTTCCCCCCAGATCTCATCCAACTTAGAAAGAAGGAAGAATTCTGTTATATTTTTGAAAATTTCTATCACTTTAATGATGGTTTTTAAAAGCCCATTTGCTAAATTCAATGGAAACTAATTGCTGTTCCACCTGAGTTGACAAGTTGTTACTCAGATCCAGTAAACAAAAAGGGACTCCAAGAAATAAGCCATTATGGATACTGTGCTAAATGATTCAGCACGAAATACATGTAATCTATTTGCTGTTAAGGTGGCTCTTATTAGCTCCATTTTATGGATGAGAAAACTTAGGCTCTAAAAGGCTTCTGTAACCTGCCCAAGGTCACAGCGGCAGGATTCAAGATCAGGTCTGTCTAGTTCCAAAGCAATCCTCTTTGCTGAGCCATGACACTTCCCTGTCTGGACCCACTGCAGTTAGAGAAATTGACAGACTCTGCAAACTCAATATAAGCAATCACGTGACCACAAGGAGCTGCCCTGGCCACTCAGACAGAGTGAAGGGGCCAGAGGCAGTGTCTGCAAGGACCTGTAACTCAATGGCAGAGCTTACACTCTGGCTGGATGACTGCCCTGAGATACAGATGAGAGAGTCTGTAAACCAGACACTTCACCTGTAGCCAATAACTTGTTTTCTATTTGAAAGTATTTCAGATCCCAACAGACCAGTGACTGTTGAAAAAAGCAAACAAATTCAATTTCCACTAAAGGTTTATCTCAAAGGAATTACAGTCACAAATAAATACATAACTACAACTATTTAAAGATTATGATATTATCTCAAGCTTGTGTCCCCTGCTCTCCTAGTTGTCCATGTAATCAAGATCAAGTTAGATCTCACGACCTCCGATAGGGCCACGTAGTAATGAAAGATTGGGCTCTGATAAAAACATTTTTTTATAATTCTCTTTGCCATATAAGTATCTCTTGATATCTGAGTCTATGTGGTCCCTCCGTTCAGAGAACAGGGATTCAGGTAATAAGTAATGCTTTGTTATCCAAATCTATGTGGTTCCAGGATTTCAGATATAAATGAGGGTTCAGCTAATGAGCGTTATCAGCCCTATCTCAAAAAATTTATCTCAATCTATTCAATTCCTAAGTTCACATATTGAAGAATACCTGTATACAATGATTTCTCCCTTTAAAAAAATGAAACAAATACACCACCCCCAACAAAAAAGGGAAAAATAGGTAGGTTTCTTTAAAGTCCCAGATGATAGGAGACAACAACTTTAATTATTCTTCTGAGTGTGACTTCTTAAATCCAACCCAGACGAAGGAGTCTTGGCAAGAATAATCTAAATTTACTCAGCAAAATTTTTTGCAAACAAAAAGAAAAAAGTTAAGAGGGAAATGGGAGGAGGCTGATTCCTAACCTTTAAAAGAAGGGTTATCAGTTATAAAAAATCTAGAGAGAGGTCTTGGAAACAAGAATATGGATTGGAAATATACATGCACATGTATAGATAAAGCAAAGATGTCATAAAGCAATGTGAATAATTATTGAATCTAGGTGCTAAGTTTATGGGTGTTTGTTGTACTGTGTTTTCAACTTTTCTTTGTCTCATAAGTCTTATTTTTAAAAGTTAGGAAAATAAATAAATAAGAAAGGCTAAAAGCCAAATAACCGTCAGACAAAAATTCCCCCAACTTTTCCTAGCCTTGATTATTTACTCTTTTGTTGTCTTTCCTCCTTTCCTTTTCTCCAGCCCAGCCCAGACCACAGGAAAGGGAGGCAAGGAGGTGTTTCCACTGCATAAATAGGGAACAGTGCTAACAATTAAATCTAAATCACTAATCAGCAAGTGGACATCACTGGCCTTATGCTGTGTAGATCTCCTGGGGTCACTGGAGGTCATGGGATAGAAGCAGGAACAGGAGTACAACGCCAAGATGTCCTACTCAGCTTCCTGGGAAGCCCTGCACCAGACCACAGAGGCAGCAGAGCTGAGTCAACAGAGCTGTGCACTGCCCAGGTGAGTTGAGAGCCAACGGCAGAGCCTGCAGAAGGAACTCACCCACCCTCAGGAGGCTCATAGGATTAACTTGACCAAAAATGCGACAACCACTGGGGAATTATTTTAAAAGACACCCACATCCACCCTGGATCTGTCCAAGCATAGGATAATGAAAGGATTTTGTTTCAACTGCAACCTTACTTAAGACTATATTTAAACTTCAGCCCAGGTTAGCTGGCCACGTGTGTCTCTCCCTTAAGTACGCCAACCTCAGATCAAGGCAGTTGCTGTAGTCTTGCATATATATGTCAGCTACTAATTCTGATCATTTCTAAGTGTTAATTTCAAAACTGAATCCCAAGGGCTACAAATCCACCCACATTTAAGTCAAGGTGTCAGTGGCCAATCCTTGTCCTAAGCAAGAGAACCGTTCCTCTCCTGGACGCACATGGGAAGAATGACAGGAAGCCACAAGCAGTGCTATACAAAGCTGCCAAAGCTGGTCAGAACCAGCTGACTCCGGGGGGGGGGGGCAGGGGGGGGCAGGGCGGGCGGGCCCCGCCCCGCTGCTGGCGCCTGTGTCTGCAAGCTGTCCAGGCTGCTGACATCAACGGTAACGCTGCAGCCCTGAGCTGATTGACTGACTAGCTCTCTCAAAAGAGGAAGTGAGGATAGTGAGTAAGCGGGCTCTCCTGGTTCAGACCTGGAGCCCGCTCACATTCACACACACTGCCGAGCCTTGCAAGAGCTCGGCTCTGTCAGTACGTTAGGAGATCGTGCTCTGTAGGTTCCCCCGACTTCCCTCAGTGAGATCTATTAGGAAGCCTTTCCCACAAAACAGCCTTTGGACAATTCTAACCAGGAAAAAAGTTGCACAAATCTTCTAAGTTTGCCTTAATGTATTATGGAGGATAGAAAGTAATTTCATAGGAAACTCATGGACTTGAGACCCTTCTTAGTTCAAGCTCTCTTTGCTACTCGAGTTTCCAAAAGTTGCCAAATTTGATTGAATTAGTATTATTTAATAAAGTCACTAGTTAGATTCATGCCATTAGAATTAGAATATATGTGGTACACAATTCCAAAGGTACAGAAGGGGATAGCGTGAAAATTACTTCTCCCTCACTGACCTCTGGCTTTAGCCTCTGACTTGCAGGTCTCGGCTACTCAGTTCCCTTCCTGGTAGTAACTACTGTTACCAATCCCCTGGTTCTCTTCCAGAGAAATCTATACTTATACTAATAAACAGGGATATAAATTCCCCACCCCACCCCAGCTCTTATTTTTTACAACAAGGTGAGGCACGGTGTACGCACTGTTCTGCACCTTGCCTTTTTTCATTTAAAAACAGTTCTCCAGGTTAGCACATAAACAGCTGACTCACTCTTTTTGACAAGTGCATACTGTTCCACTGTAGGAATGGTCCATAACCTACATAACCAGTTCTCTATCGAAGGGCTTCTGTGTTGCTCCACTCTTTTCTTATTACAAGCGATGCTATAATGAACACTTGTACTTGCACCATTCTGCACATGTGGGAATACATGTAGGACATATTCCTAGAAGCGGGATGTCAGTGGTCAGCTGCCATGCATTTGGTAGATAATGCCAGATGGCCCTCCATAAGGGCTGGGCTACTTACACTCGCATCAGCAACGGATGCTGTTCCTCTTTCCCTCTACCCTCACGACACAAGAATGGCGTCAGACCTTTTCCTCCTTGCCAGTTTGAGAGGGTAAAATTGTATTTCAGTGTAGGTTTCAATTTGAATTCTTCTTATTCTGAGCAAGGGGTAAAAATCTGTATACCTTTAGGACCCTTTTCTGTGAACTGTCATGTTCTTTTTCTTTTGAGTCCATTTTTCTTTTAAGTTGTTGGTCTCCTAATTAGTTTGTAAAAGCTCTTCATTTTTTAAGGAAATTAACCCGATGTTGCAAACAACTTCTTCCAGTTAGTATTCTGTCTTTTGATTTGCATGCAGTGTTTTCTGGCTTGTATATTTATTGTTAAGTAGTTGAATCTTTCTTGTATGGCTTTTGGTTTTATATCATTCTCAGAAGAGCCTTACCTACTGTTGTGATTATAAACCAAAAAATTTCCCCCATTCTTTTTTCTAGTACTTTTCGGTGATAAGTCATATTAATGGTTGGTCATCCAGCCTGTCCCTTGACTCAGCCCAACTATGGAGAAATCAGAACAGAGTTCCCTCTGTGACAATTTATGGGAAAATTAGGAGTGACAGCTGTCTCTCTCAAGGAAATGGTGAGGAATAAGTGATTAAAACGTTAAAATTAACTGGTGTATATAATAAAACCTCCTGCTGACCATGATGTAATTCCTCATTAGCAAGTGTACCTGCAATTGGCACTTGGGTTATAACAGATCAAGAGACAGTCTCGCAAACACAGGACAGAGAAGGTCGGCCAAAACAAAAGCTATTAACCTTTATCCAGACATGAGTTTTGACTTAAAAAAAAAATTAAAATATGATCTCCAGCACTGGTGATTGATGAAGAAAATAAGATTCTTTTCACGATATTGATTTCGATTTCCTCCCAAAGCACTTTTTGAGAAAGCCTTTGAGGGTGTGGATTAAAGGGGTAGAAAAGGTCATCAACTAATAGACTCAGCCTTTTCTGAATGTAGTGACACCATGTCTCAGGGAAAATCAAAGCCCACTTCAAATTCTCTGTTTAGCAGTTTGACAGAATCTATTGCAAGGTTTGGTTCACTTACCTATCCCTCCCATAAAACTGTCAGCGTCATGAGGGATGATTCTCTGTTTTTGTGTTTTGTGTGTGGGGTTTTTTTTTTTTTCATTTAGTATCTCCAATGCCTGATACAGGGCTCAAAATGTAATGGGTGTTCCATTAATGTTTGCTAAATAAATTGCTTGTGTTAAACCATCTCAACCTTAAAGAGTATAAAAAAAAAAAGCATGTGTAAGGATGTGGGTGTTGGGGAGGGAGGATATATCAATGTCAAGACCCCAAGAATCTGTTTCCCAGACTTTTCTCCTTATAACGTGTACACATCAAGCTCAACTGCCATATTTCATTAATTCTATGACACATATTTTTTTACATTTTAATAGCTCTAAAATAGGGATGTATCTTACAACTATAATTGGCAGTATTTTTATTGCTTTCTTTGTGGTACATATAATAATGGCACATCTTACAATTGACATGGCATCCAATAAAATACAGAAATACATCTTAATTCTAACACCTACCTATACGTTGCAGGACCATGAAGCTTGCTAGATAAGCACTGATGTAAAGCACCCAGAGGGTGTTTGGGACACAACAGAAACTCAGCAAACGCTGGTTTCCTTTCTCCTCAATGTGCATTTATTGAAAGTAGAGTCGTGTCATTTGCTCGAGTCAAAAAAGGAGAATGTGCAGTTCAAATTCCAACACCCAGATCCTTACAAGACAGCTACGAATCAAGCAGTCAAAAGTCAAACTGTTGAATTTGTCAGTCCCTTCTATTTTAGTTCTTGGAGATTCAAAGTTTGAACTCTAGCACTTGACATGAAGTGGGACACTGGAAGCTTATTCCTGTACCTTTCATAGTGCAGAACAATGAAAAGCTTCTGAAAAGCTTGTTACTGAACAAAACAAAACAAGGTTCTAAGTAAAACAGACATTCATTGCAGAGTCAAAGGTTTGAGAAGCCCTTGGTATGACAAAGCAGGCAGGGCGCCCTAGGGAAAGTCTTGGGGAAGAAGACCAAAACACAGTCTTGAAAGAAACTACCATCTGTTTTTTTTTTTTAAAAATGACCTTCAAATGGACAAATATATGTCTGCTCTTGTTTTCTACGTATTTTTTGGTGGGTCAAGTACTCCTGCCTTCTGATGCTATTTTATAATTCCTTGTGCAGACTTCCTTTATGACATTTGCTTATGCCACTGAATCCTAATTATTGCACAGGTGTTCCATCTTCGCGAGTGAGCTGTTGAAAGGCAAAGACCACCTTTCTTCTTTACACAGTCCCAGGCGCACAGCTGGTGTTTGACAATAGGTTGTTGACTAACTGAATGAAACCTTGGAATAAGATAAAAAGTAGAACAGCCTGAAATGTCATTAAAACCTATAGGTTGATTCATAGACATGGCTTCTTTGTGCACAATGACCACCTTAAATTAAACACAAGCATCACTAAGTGTACCTGGGCCTATTGTGTGTCAGCAATCCCTTTATAATGCTCCTTCTCCTCCACACCCTAGAAGTTCCCCAGAGCCTGCAGTCACATCCTGCAAATAAAGTAACTTGACCTTAAATGACCCTCTACGCTCTGGTAATGCAGCAGAGGGCAGGGCTAGATACGTGCGAGCTTAGCTAACATCTTCAGGCCTTAGGACAATAATCCTTATTTTCTGAGATAACCAACTGGCAAATTAAAGACAAAGACAAATCTGAATAGCCAAAAAGCCAACAGTTACATATACAGCTGGTATTTGCCTCAACTCGCCCTCACTATATTAGATTTCTGAAAATAGCTGGTCTCAGGCAGACCCTAGATAAGGACAGCTGCATCCTGCAGCTGGTGAGCAACAAGTCAATAACTGTAGTTCCCTCTGCGGCAGCAGCAGTGGTACCATCCTCGCCAAATAGAATGCCCAGAGCTCTTCTCACTGTTGACATTCTCCCGGATGATTATACACAGCAACGCCACCCAGTCTCCAACACATAGTCCACTACGGGTGAGAGACAGAACTCTCTCCCCCTTAGGTCTCCTATGTGATTTCTGGAAAGGATTAGGAATCTCTAACGAAGAGTCATTCTCCCACATAGAGGTCAACAACACCAACACTGACTTCAGGTCCACTAGTGGTTAGATTCCAGTGTCATTTCAATCTATCTAATCTTACGGAAGGAGCAAAGGAGGGCTAAGACAGCCAGCTCCTCTGCCTGATCAACACCGATTCTTTACATTTGTGAATCTCTGGTCAAAACAGACAGCTAAAGTAACACTTTATATTATTTTAAACTATTGTGGTTGTTTTTAATATTATCATTTTTTAAATGTACATAAAATTACTTTTTCCTCCCTTTTTCAAAATGAAACAATAAAGGCATGCTGGAATTCAAATCACAATTACTGCCCAACCATTCCTTTAACACCTCGTTTTTTTACATTCCACAGTTTAACAAGCCATTATCTCATTTAATTCTGATAACCACTTGAATTCCCATTTTAAATAGAAAAATCTGAGTCAGAGAAATCATTTGCCCAGAGTTTCCTATAGAGAAAAAAAACAAGTCCACCCCCTCCAAGGGAGAGGCAAAAAAGAAAAGAAAAAGATTGCACTGGCCAAGCCCACCCAAATATACAAAAGTTCCGAAAAGAAAAGAAAAAAACATAAAAGGAATCCCAGAAATTCAGTTGCTCACTTTTGTTTCCCTTTTTCTGACAGCTGTTGAGAGAACAGGCGGTTATCTTCACACACACCATCACCTTCGTTTCTTCACTAGAGAAAACACCCCTGCTGGCCTACGAACATTCGCTCAGCCAGTAAGGAATAAATATTTACAGTTAGCTGGAATTTCCAGTTCTTGGGCACTGAACCCAGCTAGCAACCCTCGTGCTCAACGGTCTACTTTAAGCAGTCCTAGAATTGGGAATGCCTCCCCACCCCACACTAAGTAACCCTTGATGTTCAGGATTTAAAGGACCCATTATGTGTCTAAGAGTTGGAGCGAGTTAGGAACGTTCTCCCATCCCTCTCGCCTCTAGAGCCTGGGAATAATTGCAACTATTAATGGTAAACATTCACCAAGGGCTTACTGTGGGTCACACTTAATTCTCACAACATCTCATAGGACAGGCACTAACGGTGTTCCCATTTTCTCAGGAAAAACTGAGGCAGAGAGGCCAAGTCATTTACCAAAGCGTCCCCAATGTGAAATGCTGCCAGGACAGGAGTTGAACCTGGCACACGTCTGCATGCTGATGCCTCAATTTGGAGCCTTAATGGCCTGTTAGTTGTGCACCCAGCACTTCCTCCTCCCACTCTTGTGGATTTACTCCCTTAAATTATATAAGCACGTATAAGTTTCTTCCATTCAACTGTAAGCTTCCCTGACAGCACTAACTTTGTCTTACTCATCTTTGCGTTGCTCAAAGTGCCCGGTCTGATATTGCCCACATAACTTGTTACGTAATATAGATTTAAAAATAAAATCATCTCCTTTCCTTTGCTGTTTAGCGGGAGAAACTTAAACCCAGGCATGAAAGTACTGAAAGAAAATAACTGTCAAGCTTAAATTCTATTTTCCAGCTATCCCTCAAAAACAAAGGGCAAATAATGCAATTCATTTATTTAGTGGGCATTTTCCAAACAAAGAGAAACAGAGCTTATTGCTGGAAACCTACACTAAGTATTCTTTAGGCCAAAGAGAAATTATCTCAGCTGAAGCTGCAGGAAGGAATAAAGAACAAGAGAAAAGATCAATATGCAGGTATATTTAGGTGAATCTGACCGCGTAAAACCATAATAATTATGCCTTCGGCGGGTTAAGAAATATGTAGTGTTAAAATTCATGACAACAAAAAACATAATGCAAGAGAAGGATAAATAGGATTACAGTCTTCTAAGGCTATTGTATTGTTTGCAAATAGTAAAACGTGCACATTTATAAAACGTCTCTCATAATTTAATTGTACACGTTGTAATCCCTATGGTATCCATTAAAAATAAAGTAAAAAATGCATAACAAGCTAATAGAAGAGAAAAAGTAGAATAATAAAAAACACTTGATTAATCCAAAAGAAGGCAAGAAAGGAGAGAAAAAAAAGAGGACAAGACAAATACAAAACAAATAATAAGGTGGTAGATTTAAACCCAAATATATGAGTAATTACATTAAAAATGTCACCACACTGAAATTCTCTAATTAAACGACAAAAACTGTCAGACTAGATTTTTTTAAAAACCTTCAGTATATGCTACTTACAAAAGACTTTTTTTAAATAAAGCCACAGGAAAAAAAAAATCAAAGTAAAAGGATGGAAAAAAGAGATAACATACTATTTGGAATGCTGTATTAGGCTTTTGTTTTGATTTTTAAATAGCTTTGGCAAAATCACAGTAACTTCCAACTACTGTCCCACTGTGTTGCTGCTTTTTCCAAATGCTCATGCCCTGGGAGGGAAGAAGAGGTGTGATTCTGGAAGGTGAGGTTCAGTTTAGAGGTTGAACTTGAAAGAAGAGAGTACTGAAAAATATAGCTTATACTTCAGATAAAGAGTCAAGTAGGTGAATGGATAAATAAACTGTGGTACGTCCAGGAAATGGAATATTATTCTGCACTGAAAACAAAGGAGCTCTCAAGTCATGAAAAGACATGGAGGAAACTTAAATGCATATTACTAAGTGAAAGAAGACAATCTGAAAAGGCTAGATACTGTACGATTCCTACTATATGACATTCTGGAAAAGGCAAAACTATGGAGACAATAAAAAGATTAGTATTTGCCAGGAGTGGCGTAGGAGGGGAGAGATAAATAGGCAGAGCACAGAGGATTTTGGGGCAGTGCAAGTATTCTGTATGATATTATAACGATGGATACATGTCATTACACATTTGTCCAAACCCACAGAATGCACAACACCAAGAGTGAACCCTGCGGTAAACTATGGACTTTGGGTGATTATGATGTGTCAATGTAGGTTCATCCTTAGTAAAAAATGTACCACTCTGGTGGGCAGTATGGATGATGGGGGAGGATATGCATGTGTGAGAGCAGCAAGTATATGGGAAATCTCTGTACCTCTCTCTCAATTTTGTGTAAACCTAAAACTGCTCTAAAAATAAAGTCTTAAAAAAAAAACTTCAAAGAACAGCACACCAAAAAGTGAATTTTACTGTATAATTTTTCTAATGCATAAAAAAAACTTAGAAAAATAAAAAAGAGTTAGTCTCTGGATGTGTTTAATTAGAAAATGGCTAATAGGCCACTGTGGTTAATAATGGACCAGCTGTTCTTGACAGAGGTAACTGAACAGCGCACCGGGGCTAATCCTTCGAGTGGAACATAACATAGGTGCTCTCAGGCTCATGAATAGGAAAAAACATTAACCATTTTTAAAAACACACACTCGGTCATTTTTACACATTAAGAGTCCATTAATTCCTGCGGCAAAGTCCCAAATTTCCAGCAGTACCACAATACACAAAGAATACAAATCCATCCATCATAAGATGGAACGAATAAGTCTCACTTATGCCCCATGCGTCCTGATTCTCTTGTTGGACTTGACAAATCTCAGAGATAAACCATGAACAGACAGTTACATACTGTGAGATTAGTAAAAGCTGGCAGCCAAAAATCCATGCCCGTTGGCTATGAAAATTAGAGTCAAAGCTGGATCCAGCATGTTGCTAGACAATGATGGGCATTATTAAAACATGGAACAAGAAGCTTAATATTGCCTTCTCAGCCTCCATCCTAACACACAGGGTACACTAGAACCAGAGAGAAAGCTATACGTTGTTTTGATGTCACTGTTCCTTAAAAAATAAAAAACAAAAAATAGATATTAGAATCTTTTTGTATATAGAGGAGATAAGAGGAAGGAAAAAACTAAAGGTACAAGGGTTTGGCACTTAGGGACTAAGTGTTTTGTGTTCTTCTTCCTTGACCCAGCAGTTTTTGTTATGAATCACTCTCCTTGATATGCAGTCTTCTCCATGGAGACTCTGAGCTCACCTTTCCCAGCACCTATGACAGTGCCTGCTCAGTAAATATTTATGGAACACAGTGGAACCATCAGAGAAACATACAAAGGTCATTTGTTAGAGTCAATACCCTACCACCATCACTACTACCCCCAAAAAAGAAGTACCTAAAGATTAGGCCCACACTCTAAGTGGTTGCTAAGTGTACATAGAGAAATGAGATGGACATGCAGAAACCAAAAATGAAGTAAGTTTTAAGAATTTTGGCAAATCTCACTCAACATTGCAAACCTCAGTCACTCCTACCAAGGAAGAATGGATTGTCACATACACCACTGTCTGCTCTCCCCAAATTAAAACAAGGATGGCTCCCTCTCTCAATTTACCACAGTAAATCAAAGCCCTTCCTATCCTTTCTCTTGGACTCTCTCAGCTTTGTCATTTTAAATCACAAAAGTAATATGTTGTCATTATAGAAAATAATAAAAAAGAGAAATCATTTCTAATTCTACCACCTAGATTTAATAACATAACATTAACATTTATGCTTTTTCATTTTCCTATGCTTATATTTGTTTTTTCTAAGAAACATTCTTTTCCCTGAACAATACCTCATGATCATCTTTCTACCATATTAAATATTCCATTTAACCAAATCCTAACATGGCACCAGTCACATTTTACCTTTCTTGCAGGCACTGCCAAGGAGATCCACTGACTTATTCTCCAGTATCTAAATCCTTCTTCAAGTCTGCTGCTTGCCCTCCCAGTTCTTTCCTTAAAGCCAACATCCCAAAGAAGCACAACAAAGTTTGCCTCTAGACACCTTTTATTTGAATTGTATCCATTTTATTTAATTAGAGATTAAACATCTCCCTTTCCTTTCCCCAAATCCAGCTACTTAAAGCTTGGTTTTAGTTGTGAACCGTACTTACCGAGATTGTTTCTCAGAAAATCACAAGACACTGGTGTGTGTCTTTGAATGCTTACCACTGCATCTATTAGTAAATATTTTTTCTGAAATTCCACATTTTAAAGAAGTTAAAAAACATACCAGGAGCTTTAAAGACTACCTTCAGAGTTAATTAGCACCTATAAATTTTTATCCAGTCACTTAGACAAAAGATCCACCTGATAAATGTCTACCTTCAATGGGGAAGAAACACTACACTATTAGTATAAAAAGATAAAAGCTTTTGGACTTCTTAAATATAGAAAATTGAGTTCCTTGATATATAAAATTTGGTGCAGAATGATAGTGAATTGGAGTTGATGGGGGAAATCCCTCCCTAGCTCTTTTAGGTAGTGAGTTTGGACCACTGGAAAATCACACAGGCAGCATGGCTTTTTAAATTTTAAGTGGGTTTTATCAAGTCTCAGTGGCAGCATTTTCTTTATTTTGGGAATACAATCCAAAACTTTAATTGAAGTGTGTGAGAAATATTATTCAATACCCAAATTTGTCCTTAATCCACGGCCTTTCAGGGAAGCACATTATGATTAAGGAAAGGCTAAGTAAAATGAGTTACATCATAATCATAACTACCATTTGTACAACACCTTCAATCGTCAGGCATTTTATATACTTTATTTCTAATCTTAATTAACCCTATAAAGTTGACTTACAAATGAGATAACAGAAGCAGAGAAAGTTGAAGTAATTTACCCTTAATCACCCAGCTAGTAAGTGTCAGAGCCAAGATTCAAACCCAGGGCTCATTGACCAGAGACTATAAATAAATCACACTGCTGGGTCCCCTCAGTTCCCATCTGATGTACGGATTAAACAAGCCCAAGGAGGAGGATCAATCCTGTTACCCACTGCTGCCAGCACCACCCGCATCCTTCAGGAGGTAAGATGGGGCCTTCCTAAGCCACATCACAGAAAACATCCTCTGGACGGGGGAGGGTATGGAAAAAAAAAGTTGCCCTTCTCGGTTTTGTTCAAAGTGTGTTATGCAACATAAAACTGTAAATGGGGTAACAAGGAGCAGATCTGGCTGCACAGCCTGATGCTAGAACCTACCCCAAATACAATGATTCTCAACTTTGACTACACATTAGAATCACTTGGAGAGCTTTTAAAAATACTGATTCCTAGTCCTCCCCCTAGAGATTCTGATTTGACTGGTCTACACTGGGGTCCAAGCATCAGAATTTTTAAAAGTTCTTTAGATGATTCTAATGGACAACCACTAAGAACCACCGCCCTAGAAGGTGTGTGTGTGTATGTGTATGAACCTAAAAACCTAATATCAGTTATTTTTCATTATTACATATACATGGTAAAATCTGAAGCACAGGGACCAAAAGGTTAGTGGGAAAGACCGATGACCTGGGCTACAGTACCTGGGCTGTATCTTCCATCAGTCCACGAATCTTCTCCACAACATCGTTGCGCCGATGCTGGCGCAGGGCACTAATCAATTGGGCGAGGCTGGCCTCAGGCCCCCGGATGGTCCAGTGCTGCAGAGCTGCATAGGCCCGCTCGTGGTCCGCTGTGTACCCGTTGGAGAAAGCGGCCACCTCCCTCTCGCTGGCATTGCACAGAAACTGATAGATGTCCTTCCACTGGCTTCCCACCTGTGCTGCTACAAGCTTCAGGATGTCAATACCTAAATCAGAGAGAAAATAAAATAAAAACAAACACAGGCATATGAGGGGGTCTTTATATAAGGCTGCTCTGTTTTAATGAACTAAAAGAAGGATTCTTTCCCATTGCTACACGTCAAAGGAATGCATTGCCTTCTCTAAGCACTTGGCACATGCAGTCCAACCTGGGGACTAACTAGTTAGGTATCCTGTGCAAATTTCACTTCCTGAATGTGGAACCAGAAGAAGGAGCCATCTGGAAGTATAAGAAATCACCCCAAAAGATGTTTTGAAAGCCAAATCCAAACAAAGCAATCAGAGTGATTCCTTTGATACTGCTAAAAACAACTGGAACCAAGTAAATTAAGAGGCTCCCAGGCTAAAAAAGTGGTGACTTCATGAAATCTAGAAAAGCATAAGCCACACATTAAAACTGCAGTGGAGTTTATGCAGCACTGTCTGGGGAAAGGGTGTGCAGATTCTGACAATGCTGTCCTTTATGTCAACTGACAATGTACCCAGCTGTTCCAGCCCAATGGAGGCATTCCTTAAGAACTTCTGACTTCTTGTGCTCTATTCTACGCTCAACAAGCAATTTTCTGATCTATTATTCGGCCTTCTAAGTTGACTTGCACAGTCATAATGACGACAACAGCCAAAATGATAGTTAAATAACAATAGCTATTATCTTCCAGGTATTATGTTAACGCATTAGCTCCTTGAACATCTTTATAAAGCATTAACATTCCAATTGCACAGGTAAGAAAAAAACACTTAGAAAAGTGAGGCAATTTGCCCAATATCACAAAGGTAGGTGGGTTGGGGGTATTGAACCCAACTCACCAGATAATGTTATACACTGTCAATCTGGCTGATCAGTCACTTAAAAACTTGGTCAGCGTGGGTCTATAGTCCGCAGATCTGAGGAATGCAGGGTAAAATGCCAAAATCAAATCTCAGAATCTGCAAACCCAGGACAAGTACCTGGCACCGACCCTCTGGAGGCTTTCCCTGAGTAGTACGCTTTGGTGTCTTCCTCTTTACAGCACTTTCTCTTTGCAATCACACTTTGGCTTTGCCCAAATTTATACATGGGGTGCATAAATAACCTCACAGTAAGGGCTTGGGTTGTTTACCACAACAGGCGGGTGATTCCTCTGAGGTCAATACCATGTCTCTGAATGAGGTCATACACGCCTGGATATCAGACTTATTATAGTTAACAATGTCTTAAAAACATTTACTACTCAAAAAAAAAAAAAAAAAAATGAAATAAAGTTCCCAAGAGAAGCTTAGGGAAGAAAGGAAAAGAGGCAAATAAAGAGGTGCTTACCATTACGGTTAATTGATTTTTTTTCAATTAACTAGAGGCTAACCAGGGGAAAAAAATCTTTTTTGCTCCAATCAGTTGTTGGGGTAAATATTAAAAAAATAAGCTGTCAATTTTTGTCTAAGAAAAGAGCATTAATGATTCTAGAAGTTTCTTTGAAAATGGAGGACTTTGTGCTTCCTCCATACAAATCATTACTCTGCCATGCAATCTTATTGAGGCAGATGATTGCGACGACCCATATACATCCTGAATCAACCCCCTGAAAATGGTTTTCGAAAAATAAGTTCCTAGTAGAAGGCTGCTTTCTTGTCAACTGTAAAAGTAGAATTCCTCAAATTGAGACATTACTGTACTTCTCACACAATTTTCCCTGGCAGTGTGAAATATACTTGAACCAGTTGCTTTTCAGTTTTCACAGCAATGTTTAGCCAAATACAGAGCTTTTGATTTCAAGCAGACAGACTCCTCAAAAAATCCATGTCCTATTTAAAACCCTGCAGGTAACTTAAAGGAGCAGGCCAGCTCTTTGTGGTTGATGTGGTAAATTCTTCCAAACACCAAAAGGCTGTTAGTCCCTGAATCTTAATTTCGGTCAACTTGACTAAGGTCCACCGTGTCTTACATAAGAACATGACTGCGTTTTCTTGTACGTGGGACTTAAATCTTCATAATGCCAATGACAGTGTGGCTTTGGGCAAACCACTAACTGTCATGTCCGTTTCCTCATTTGTACAATGAAGATACTCACTACAGTCCCTGGGGATGAGCTGATTAACATTTTCTATAGAGTTGATATATTTTTGGAAGTACCCCATCATTACAAATGTTTCACATACCGGGCACTAAATCTTAAGACTAAATGTATTTCTGATGCAAATACACAGCCTTTATAGAGTAATTACAGAGTTTAAAAGACTTAAGCTTAACAACAGCTCCTTCTTCCAAAACCCAGTATTTATACTTTTTTTCCAGCCACAAAATAAAGGAAAACAAAGAATGGATACAATGAGATTTTCCTTGAACTAAAATTGCCTGGACACTAAATTTAAGGCCCGCGAACCAGGTTTCATCTTATTCTTTTACTATGAAAACACGGAGACAACGCATGTGAACTGGCCTTGGTCAGCCATGTCCCTCATGACTGCCCGCTCCCATTCTGGAGGTGACAAATCTAAAGATGGTGGAGACAATGGCTCCCTCGAAGATACCAGCCTCCCAGCCTAGCACATGGACACAAAACCCCAGCAGGAGAAGGGGAGACCAGTCTGAACTAGCCCCTGAGTTTGCTGCACCTCGTCCCCACCCCATAGCCACCACAGGGAAAAGAAAAACCTGCAGAATATGTCAAGAGTATTTATTGAGCAGCCACTGTGTGTTACTGTGTTTGCTGGACGGATAACCCTTATGAGATTTGAAGACAGAAAGAGTTTATCACCAAGAAAACGAAGTAACACCAATGAAATACAAAATTTGATGGGCTTTGAAAATTTTCTTTGTTTAGAGAAAAAGTTTTAGGCAAAACTAAATACAACTATAGAGAAAAGCAATAGGACGATTAAACCAAGTTGAGATAGCTACCTCTGGGGGAAAGAAGGGGAATGTTACTGGGTGCCCAGGAGGGACTTCAAGGGTATCACAAAGTTCTATTTCCCAAGTTGGATGGTGGATGGTGGTGGGGAGACGGGTCTTCTTTTTATTTTCTTACTTTATTTGATATTTATTTTATTATTCCTTTTTAAACTATATATAAGACATGTATTTATATATACACATACTTTTACGTGAGCTATATATAATTTTTCAAGTGTTTTTAATTTTATCGGTGACGAATCTCATGTAGAAAAGTTGGTGACAAGTTTAAGGTCGCCCAGCTAGTTCGTGGTGCCTCTATTGTGGTTAACAGGGAATGGGGTGTGGCAAAGCAGCATTATTATTTGCTGCAATTATTCTCCTTGGGCATGACCATCCAGTCCACATATGAATGTACTCAGAGCTGGCCATGGTGTGTGTGCTTCTTCCTGGCCTGTTATTACTGAGCAAGCAGATCTGGGAGAGTTTTCTCTGGGGCTAGCAGGTTTAGTTCTTTTCTTTACAACTATGGTACTCCTTAAAAAAAAGAAAAAAAAAAAAAGGAAAGGTCAGCAAACTTTTTCTGTAAAGGGCTACAGTAAATATCTTAGGCTTTGAGTACCATAAGTTCTCTGTCGCAACTCCTCAAGTCTGTTGTAATATGAAAGCAGCCATAGACAATACAAATGAGCGTGGCTGTGTTCTAATTAAAACTATATTTACAAAAACTGGTTGCGGGCTGGATATGGCCCACGTGCTGCAGTTCACCAACCTCTGAAACTAGAGCAATTTAAAGATACCTAGAAAAAAGTTTTAAAAAGAAATAGACTGAGACTATCAAATGGCATAAAGATTTAGACAAGCACTTTGTTAAAACACACACACAAACACAAGACAATGAAAGTTCCCACCCCAATTATTAAACGCAATGTGAAATGATAGTAAGTGAAATAGAGACCAGCTCTGTGCTTGGCAGGTTGCCCTGGTCACCTGTCCCATCAAAGTTCTGAGGGTTTTTCATTTAGACAGGAAACAGTCCCTATATGTTGAATTGATCTGAACTGTTTAGCTGAATGTGACGCCAAGCGCCAAGTCTCTTTTTTCTTAGTTTGAAAAGCAACACAACCTTCAACCCACTGCAGGGCTGACAGACAGGGGTGTGGAGCTTAACTCTGCGTTTCCTACGATGTCAGGTCCTGATGCTCTGTGGAATGGCCGAAGGTCCTAAAGAAGTCATCGAAGGAGTCAAACCCTATAAACCAGAGGCTGTAATTGCCAGGAGCTGTGTGTGAGAAGACGGCCCTGGCCCCAAGGAAACGGCTTGTAAATTTTAAGGTGTAGGCAGTAGAAAGATTATGAACTCTGCAATCACAAGATATAGTTTCAAACTCTGTGACTTGTTAGTTGTGTGAGCTTGGGCAAATGCCAAGCTCTAAGATTTCAGTATCCACCTCAGTAAAATGAAAATACCACCTCTCCTCTCATAAGGTGGGTAAGGAGATTTATGGGATCAAGTATCAAAACGATAAAGCACAGCACCTCAGTGCACATAGTTCTCCTTCCTTTGTCCCCTCCTTTGCTGCACGGACAAGAGTTGTTGGGACAATGTACCTAAAAGGTTGGAGAAGTTCTGCATAGACATAGGTTTTAGCATCAGGATTATAGGTGCTGAACCATGAAGCCAAGCACCAGAATCTTGGTTTCTTGTGTTTTCCAGAACCTCACTCATATGTGTCAGAAGGGGCACCATCACACAGGAGGGGCACCATCCACAGAAACAGATGTGAGAGGAAAAATGCTGCTGCCCCAGCCACACGCAGGGCGTCACAACAGTAGTCAGTGGGCTCTTCCGGGTGAGCTGACATGGCCCAGATCTGCCACAAGGGAGCTCAGGAATTAAGGCATGAGGCGATCAACTGGGTTATTATGGAAGAAATGGCATTTTCCCGTGCATTACAAAACCCTGAATTAGATACCATCTGGGTGACAACCCTAATTTGAGGCTCGTTTTTTTTAAAGCTCCATGTCAACTCCAGTATGCAATACAGGGTTCCTCCTCTTTTAATAAAAACCCGAATTGACCTTTATAACCAGAGAAGTTCTTAAAGCTCTGTCCTTTTGGAAGAGAAACATCTGAAATGAGTGCCATCATTAAGAACCCATATTAAAGCCTTCGCTGGAAGAGGTATGAACGACAGTGACGACAAGCCGGCGGAAACAAAGGCCGTCTGTAACCCACAACACAGCACTCTGGATCTCATGCTGGATAACCAGGCTGCGTACCGACTGGGTGCATCAAAGAAATGAATGTGTTTATAAGCTTTTTGATGGTACCAAACTCTCACCATTTAAAAGATTCAAGTATTCCCACTGCATCTCCCATACTTGTTAAATGTAATGTCAGGTCTCATTATTCTTCCAGAAAGAAAGGTAGAGGGACAAATAATGAGAAAATTCCCATGGAGGCAATTAATACACAACCTCCTCCCACGACAGCTGACTCCACTTATCCCTCTGCTGGTTTCTCTACACACACACAGCAGTCTTCTGAGACACATGTGGAAAACAGGAGACGTGAGCTCAAGACGACTTCCCTTCTACCACCACCCTGATCCCCGATCCCCACGCCCCCAAGACATGCTCTTCATCAGCACATGCTATGACCCCAGGCCTGCAAACTGCAGACACAAGGGCAAAGATAGACACAACACACACCACGTATGTACAGAGCAATGTATGTCAAGTTTGGAAATTTGAATAAGAACCTGGCTTAAGTATTCCCAGAATTTATGTTCTTCCCTGTACCATGGTCATGTCCTTAGAGATGCCTTTTCTGACTACCTTCTGCCTGAGCCCCACATCTGCTTTGATCCCCAGCACCTCCCAGAGCCAGCACATAATAGGAATATAATGAATATCTTTAAATGAATGAGCATTTTTTTGTCATCCCTCCCCTCTTCCCTGAACTCCCCTCCCTCATTTATCATCGCATTAGCCTCTACAACTTAAGCCACTGAGAACCCGAGGGCCACCCTGCCATCACACCCTTGCCGTACCGCCCTGCCAGATGTCCAGTCTCTCTACTAATGAGAAGGCTGGCCCACGGTGTGGTCACCAGTGAGTGGAACCTGGGCTTCCTCGCACAGGAAGCCAGTTCTTGTGCAATAGCCTCTCTCTCTGCTGGTGCCCTCTCCCATTGAGGGTGGTCCACCAAGTTCACATCAGGAGCCAGAGCTGAGGGGGAGGAAAGGTATCCTGAATTCTCCCACTGCAGCGAATCCTCCTGCAGAGACAAGCTGTCCAGGCCATCATCTGTCTGGCTTGATCACAGAGTAAGTGCTCCTAAAAGCAACGGACCCACATGTACATGGGTTTTGTGGTAACCAGTACATCATAGTCTGGTTAAAAAATGGTGTATCAACAGCGATCTCTCCCAACACATCACACAAGAAATTGCTCTATCAGTGCTGGGAACTCGGTATGCCCTGAGTTAAATAGACTCCTTTCCTAGTTGAGGTACAAAACTCAGTTGGAGGAACTGTTTAGACTTCATTTTAACCCCAAAAAGTGATCTCTGAAGCAGAATTCATCACTATTTTGTTGAAGGTTCAGGGGATAATCATTGTACGCTCAGATGACTCTCAGGAGCTACTAAAAACCACCGTGCAAAGGTCCCGTGACGTTAATGGACAGACTGTTTACCAAGAACAAAATATCAGAGCAGTCGACAATTTTCTAGATGGAAGAAAGAGATATCACTGATGCTACGGGAAAACTAATAACCTTTGATTTCATTCCACAAAGGAAAACAAAAAGCAAAACCAAAACTGCCTCCTTCCTCCTTATCTTAGTCCAAGTTTGAAGCTGTTCATTTACTCATTCAACAAGAACGTACTTAGCACTTACTCAGCACCAGACACTAGTCTAGGCACTGGGGTATGGCAGCCAACAAAGCAAAATAAAATCCCCTCCTCATGAAGCCTGCCTTCTAGTGGGGGACACGGGAAGTCACAAAATATTTAGCGTGTTAGCTAGTGAGGAGCGCTAAGGAGAAAAACAGAGCAAGGAAAGAGGATGGAGTGGGCAGGGCTGCAACGTTGATACAGGGCCTTCTCCCCCATAGCTAAGAGAAGGCCTCACTGAGGCTGAACATTTCAATCAAGAGCTAAAGGGGGTAAGCCAGGCAGATATCTGGGGGAAGGCAGGTGTGAAGGAAGGAGGGGTGTTGGCATGTACAAGGCGGAGCAGAGAGCTGGTGTGGCTGGAGCCAGTGAGCGAGGGGGAGAGTGGTGGGCGTCATAGACTGGGAGACAAAGGGTGGGGAGGGGAATACAGATTGCACTGGGCCTTTAAGCTGTTTCTCTGCATGCCATGGAAAGTCATTGGAGATTTTGAACAGACAAATGACTATCTGATACACATTTGAACAGGATCATTCCAGCTGTTGTGTCAAGAACAAACTGAAGGGGGGGGGGGCAGAAGTGGAGCAAGCAGTTAAAGGCCACAGCAGTAATCCAGGAGGGAGGCAATAGTGGTTTAGGCCAGAGTGGTGGCAGCGAAAATGATAGGAAATGGTCAACTTCAGCATACATCTGGAAGGTAGAGCTGATGGGATTTGCTAGTGGATCAACTATGGGGTGAGAAAGAAGGAAAGGAGTCAAGGCTGACTCTAAGGTTTTGCTCTGAGCAGCTGGAAGACTGGAGGAGCCACTTTCTGCAGTGGCTAACCCATGTGGCAGCATAGTTTGGCATTCAGTTCTAGACGTCTTAAGTGTGAGGTGCCTGTTTGACACCTGGGCCTGTCAAGGAGGCAGGAGGATATTTGCATGAGTTCAGGTATGAGATCCAGGCTGGGTATCTGCACTTGAGAATTACCAGCAGATAGATGGTTTTTAAAGCCATGGGTCATCAGCGGAGGGAGAGTGTGCAGAGAGAAAAGCCCCAGAGCCCTGGGGCTCTGCACTGTTTAGAGGTTGAGTCGAAGAGGAAGAACTAGCCAAGAAGATGGAGAAGCAACAGCCAGAGAGGTGGAAGGGGAACCGGGAGGGTGCAGTGTTCTGGCGGCCAAGGCAATCAAGAATGCCAAATGCTGGTGCCAGCCTGGTGGCGCAAGCGGTTAAGTGCGCACGCTCTGCTGCGGTGGCCCAGGGTTAGCCGGTTCAGATCCCGGGTGCGCACCGATGCACTGCTTGTTAGGCCATGCTGTGGCGGCGTCCCATATAAAGTAGAGGAAGATGGGCACGGATGTTAGCCCGGGGCCAGTCTTCCTCAGCAAAAAAGAGGAGGATTGGCATGGGATGTTAGCTCAGGGCTGGTCCTCCTCACAAAAAAAAAAAGAAAACAATAAAACGTGAACCCATCTATTTTTTTAAAACCTACTATGTCAAACTCTGTACATACCCTGCAATGTTAATGACCAACTACTCATGAAGAATGAAGCAGAATTCTAGAAATTCCTCCTCCTCTGCAAAATCTGCTTACACAATACCTGACCAGGCTGATTCAAGGACACTAATTTTTAAGAATGTTTTTTCGGTTTGTATTTTAGCCTTACATGGGGAAAATGCTGATTTGTTTTCCAATATCCCAAACAGCCTAAATTCAAAAGCTGTTAGTCAGATAAGTTACAGAATAAAATATACATTAAAAAAAAATACCTTCCCCCTAAAGCCTAGAGAAAAAAGTCATCAGTGGGTGGGCCTGGGGAGGACAGTAGCCTCTGACTCCAGAGGGCACAGGCCACATCTCTGGCCACTTTGTCTCCAGCCAGACTGTGCACGAGATAATACTTTTTAGGCTATGGCAATAAGAGGCTTCTCTCCTGCAACAGTCTGTGCTTTATAAACCTCAAACATCCTCAGAGGTTAAACAGAAAGATGCTGTCTGCTGGCAATGGCATTACTGGAAGCCAAGGTGGAAAAGACAGTGAGTGGGGTAGAGGGTGGAAACAGCCCGCCTATTCCCACCCCTGCAAAATGCCCTGGGAGCAGAGTGCTAGGGCACCACCGCCTCTCAAAGGGAATAATCTCCTCCCTTCGGCCTGGCTTCCTGGTGTTTACACTTCAAGTCTATTTCCCATAGGAAATCTGGGCTGACAGACAGGATGGCTGTCTGGAATTCTGAGTCAAAGAGGCTCCTGGCAGAGGAATGAGGGCTTCTTGTCAGCAGCTGCTGCTGCTGTCTGGTGCTGAGAAAAGCACCAAGTTCACAGATGTGAGTTCAGATTAGCAGGACTCCATCACCTCTGACTTAGTGAAACAGCCTTTATTTTTTAAAACAGCCCTCAGAGCCTTCAGCCATTTGGTATCTGGCTTTAGAAGTTTTCCACTTCAAACAATCTTAAAAAAAAAAGTGAAAAGTAAAAAATTGGAGTGACTGCTACAGAGGAAAACTCACCACTGATGACAATTTTGTAGTTTTATTTCAGAACAAGCTGAGTTTTGCTAAGGAAAATAAATTTTTCTTGATTGAGCATGGTAAATCAACCACAGAAATCTAGAAATTTCTAGATCAGGTAATTGATGGGAAATCCAGATACTGAGAATCAAAAGGCAACGTCTACAACCAGACTGATGCCTGAGTTTAAAACCTGACACAGCCACTCCCTACCTGTGTGACCTTGAGCAAGTTACTCTCAGTTTCCCCATCTGTAGAATGACAACGATAGTGGCCTATCTCATAGAGTTATGAAAATTAAGTTTATGTTTATAAAATGCTTAGAACAGGATATGGCACTGAGTAAGCATGATATATGGCCTTGTTAAAGTAGACAATGAAAACTTAATGGGAGCAAAAACCTTTCTTATAAGGTTGGAAAAATATATTAGTAGTCACAGTTTATACCAGGATATTGTCCCCAAATCACCTCCTGATCTTGCCTATGTCAGGAGTGGCAAACATCTCATTACCTCACTTTAGAGAAAAATGAAGTGAAGAAGTACTTATCGAATTCCTGACCCACTTCATTCATTCTTCATTTCTGAACACCGCGCATGGTGGTTTTAATAATTCCGATGAAACGTTTTAAGTCATTCCTGAAACCTGACTGAAGAGTATATTGATAGTGTTCAAACATATCCAGGGCACAGCTTCCAGTTACTCAACACCTGTCACCCAACCAACCACTGCAACCCCGGGGAAATATACAAGAAACACAACCACAATTCCACTCCTACAATTCCACTGCATCTTACTGTTAGCCTGGGATGAGGATGAAGTCTGCCGAGTTGTGAATCTGAGAGCTATGTTTCCTTTACAATCTCTAATAAAGGCCAATTCTCCCACACTTGACCAATCCTAAAGGAGGAACCACAACTAGAGAAGAAAGGAAACATTTTTTCTAAGCCTGTTGTTGGGATTCATAAGGATAGAGAACCAAGAACGAAATTATTACTGAGTAAAACCTAAAGACAACACATAGATGAGAAGGGATGCATTTTTGCTTGTTTGCTAGGTAAGTTGGGATGATGTTATGTAAATAAAAAATAAAAAATATATAAAACTCAAGGCCTAAAATATAGCTCAGTTCAAGGATACAAAAGTGCACTAAGCAAATTAAAGGCCAAAGGCCTAAGTTCTTTTGCTCTCCCAATCTCAGCTTCCAGTATCCTCACAGGCAAACGGTCTCTCCATTTTCTCGTTCAAGAAACTTGAGTAATTGTTTTCAAACCATGACATCCTCTGCCCTGAGCAGAACTCTGCAGTCCTTTGACCAGAGAGGCAACATGTGAACATAAAGGGTACTTCCCAGGAGACGGGAGACCCAGGCTCTGGTCTCCCCTCTGGCCCACTGGGCACGTGACTTTGGGCAAGTCACTGTTCTTCCCTGGACCTCAGTTTCAGCTTCTGTAAAGTGAAAGGGTTGGACTAAATGAGTCTCTTCTCTCTCTGACTTACACACACACACACACACACACACACACACAATTCCTCATGATCTCCGTGGCTGTCCAACTTGAAGTCTTCCCACAATAAAACTAAAACAAGCACTCCTTTTGTTACCCAAGTCTAGTAGCCCTAGTCCTAGGGCAGTGCCTTGAAACTGGCGTTCAACTACATATAAGTCAATGACAATAACAGAAGTCAAGCAGTATAATGAGTTATTCCTGAAATTTCCTAATCTTTCCTTTGCCTCGGGATTCCTTAAAGGTGAACCTGGTTACAAACTTCCCCCGTCATTTCAGAGCAAGAGAGCACAGGGTACACAGGAAATGCTTACTTCATATGTTATGTTCCTCTGCTTCAGTCAAAGCACGACTAATTTAGAATTGGCAGATCGACCATTGAGTTTCTCTTTAGGAAAATAATTTAACCTATGGACAACAACTCTCAAACAGGAGATAATATAGCAAAAGCAGAACAAAGAGGGAGAAATGTGTAATAAGACAAGAGGATAGTTCCTCACTAATCTAATGTCTCTCATAGCATTTTTCCCTGATGAAATTCAGGGTCATCATGGCAAAAGATAAATCCTGTAGGCAAGAGCTCTGCCCGGGCCTCCGGGGTGCCCGCAGGGCACTTAGCCTGTTACCTGCAGGTGAAACCAGACTTGGACATTGCCTTTCTGGAAGTGAAATAAATTATTTCTATAACCCCAGCCTTCTACCCTCTTACGAGGGACATTTTTCCTCATCCTCAAGGATCACTTTTAGATTGCCTTGTAAAATTTTAAGCAAAGTTCCAGTGACTTACAAAGATGCAGAGATCAGTGGCAAACATGTAATTTAAGAACTCCTTTACCAGGGAGAGTAACTGTCACACTAATGACCTGTGATAAGAATATATGAAAGTTAAAGAGGGCTGCCATGTAGCAAAAGCCTAAACCTATTTATTACTGCTTAGCTAGACTGCGAGGTGTTCCCCGCCGGCGCACATGTAGCCTAGAAGCTGGTTCTCTTTACGGGAGGCTATGAGCCGCTGGCCTCCTCGCAGCCAGCATGAGAGGTGAGCGACTTTTCCAAAGCAGGTAAAGCATTTTCCAGATATGCCCTCCTGTGACCAATGCAAAGCTGTTCTCAGGAGTTCTATTTGTGGCTGGGGCTCCCTGGCCCACATGAGGAGACCAAGGTCTCCCTCGGCATAAAAATTCAGAAGCGGATGAAAGCCTTGGACAGGGCTTCTCAACTCCTTTGCAATCAAGATGATACATTTAAAGGGACTGAAAGACCCAAAACATTAGTTCTGTAATAACTGCTCAATCTCTACCACACTATAAAAATGTCTCACATTCTCCCAAAAAGCAAGCAGAGTTATTGCACGTTCTCTTGGTCCTCCCCAACCATGTGTCCTGATTTAAGTGGAAATTTTTGCTGCCCTGACCTTACTCTATTATAAGCGTGTTGCAATGAGCACACAGTCCTTCTTTGGCATCAGTTGGGATTCAGCCTGGCCTCTTATCTCTGACTAGCAACACACTGTACTCCACTCTACAGCACACCACAGGACCAATCAGGGCAGTGGTTCCTTGACAGACATCAGTGTGACAGTAGGTATACTTGGTTATGGCAAACAGTCACATTGATCAAAATCTGGTGACGCCCCTGTGATGAGTTCCAATCTTATTTTACAAACCAAATTGCGATTCAAAGAGAGAAAGTGTTTTGCCCAGAATCATCCAGCCTTTTAGTAGCAGAACCAGATCTGAACTTCAACTCTCCTAGCCCAATGTTGTTTCTGTCCGACAGCTCCTCCTTTGTGCTGCAATCCAAGCTTCAAGGAAAGAGCCCATGCCTCTGCTCAACCATCTCAGACGTCTTAAAAGGGCTGCATTTCAGATACCCTTATCCTGGGTAGCAGATCCTGCATTCCTCCTAACTCTCCTCAAGTAGCACTAGATGAGTTCTGAACCAAGAAGATATTTGGACTCCATTACTCTCAGTTTCTCTATAAGGAAAGCCGGGGTGGATCTGGAGTCTAAAGCTAGATACATCTGTCTACCACTCCTCTTGGCCCCTCTCTCCTCTCAAAGTACCACAGTTCCCTGAGCAAACAGATGAAAGGTAGGAGGAGAAATTGGACCCAAGCTATCCTTTCTTCCTCTATGGTTCCTGTTTGTCTAAGAGACAAGTTGTAGCAAGTCCATGGCAGGTACGCCTGTGGGGTGGACCCACAACAAGGGAAGACTGAGCTCTCCTGATAAAAGCTGATTTCTGTCAGGAGACAGAGGGAGCATCGAGCAATTTTTAAGAGAAAAGACAAGGATACCTGCCAGCTTTTCCTAGCTCCCACACACATCTGATGGTCTTCTTTGTTACTCATCCCTTCAGCAGACTGGAAAACATTACTGCTAAAAGTAAGGTGCGAGAATTGCTGGAATTCGAGAAAGTCTCTAAGAAGAACCAGACTGCTTACCCAAGCTGTGCAAGCCACCAGGAGGCAAGAGACGAGAAGCTGCTAAGAGATGGCACTTCTGTGGTATAGATCAGGGGCTGGCAAACTATGGCCTCTGGGACAAGACCTTTATTTTTGTAAATAAAGTTTTATTGGAACACAGCCATGCCCATCTTTACATGTTGTCTATGGCTGTTTTCATACTACAAAAGCAGAGTTGAGTAGTTGCAACACAGAGCATAAAATACTCAAAGCCTACAATATTTCCTAGTTTGTTGACCCCTGGTATAGACAGTTTAGAGAAAATATTACTGTGGAGAGAATAAATATACATCCAAATATAAAGCCAAAAAAGAGTCTTGTTTGATTATTTATGAGGCTTTCTGCCCATTTGAGAGGGCACTGCCTACAATAGTAGATTAATTAAACTAATAATGAATCATTTCTGGTATAGAAGGAAAACCATGTTTCTAATAAGCTCTTATAAGGTGGCAGTTTTGACACCACATAAGTACAGTTGCATGTATTTTAAAGGAGACTCTTTCTGGTCATTACATCTGTGAGTGAATGAGGAAACAGACCAAGAGATTACCAGAGAGGACGGAGGTGATGATGACAGTACTGAGGATGGTGTGTCATCTCTGTCCTCCTCATCCTAACCCTCACACTAGCACTTACGGACCACTGGCCATGTGCCTAGCAATGTACCAAGCACTGGGCACACATTCACTTATTTAATTCTCACAAGAAAATATGTGCTATTGTCATTCCCATTTTACACACGAGCAAAATGAGGCACAGAGTGGTTAAATAACTTGCTCTTGATCACACAGCTAGGAAGTGGAACCCAACTCCAGAGTCTTCGCTCTTAATCACATTTTATAACACCTTTTTTCTAACCTTATAAACAGAGGCCCAGGAAAATAACAGGTAGTCACTGAAATAACGAGGAATGGCAATCTAGAATTTTAGAACCTAGGTTTACCACGGTAATTTCTAGTCTATGATGCTACTTGATCCCCAAAAATCCGTGCCTCCATTGCCTCCCTCGCTCCCACCTCTGACCCTACCACATGACTCCCACAAGCTTCGCTGCTTATGGTTACCCACAAGGCTCATGCATTTCCATTCTGGTTAAGCACAAACGCCTAAGCATTTACAAAGGGGCCTCAGCCTCTGAATTAGCGGGTTTCTCCCTCTCTTCACATCACTCTGCTCTCCAGTGTCCATGGGTCAAAGTGTTTCACTTTAAAGAAGAAAATCAGATGGAAGAATACCAGCGACCTTTCTGTAGCCAGTTTTTGCATATTTTAAAGCACTGCTGTCATGAAAGCCTCCTTTAGCTCTGAAAAATAATTCTGCTCAGTATCTACGGCAATTTAGTACAAAGAAGCCACCTTAAGATCTATCACCACATATCATTGTTAGTCAAAAGGAAAGAATCCAATCATTCAACAGCCTGAAAACAATCTAACCTTGAAAACGGTTTAGTTCATGGGTGCTCTAGACCAGTGCTATCCAACAGAACTTTCTATGATGGAAATATTCTATATCTGTCTTGTCCAATATGGTAACTACTAGCCACGTGTGGCTACTGGGCACTTGAACTGTGGCTGGTGCAACTGAGGAACTGAATTTTTAATTTTAGTTTTAAATGAAGTAGCTCATGTAGCTACCATATGAGCCGGCTCAGCTCTAGACCACCCCTCCTCGAGCCCTGGGCTATTGGTCAGGCACTGGGGACATGCGATAAGATCCAGTGTCTGCTCTCTAGGAACTTGTAAGCGATGTGGGGAGACAAACCACTACACACAAACAGTTAAACAGTGACAGACAATAAGAGCTAAAGGAACTAAGAAATAACATCTTAGAATCTAGTTCCCCAGAAGGAGACGTGCACTTTTGCTGCTACAGGTACAAAACAGTCTGCTTGAGAGAGCGCACCAGCTGTTTTCACAAAACCTTTGCAGTCAATTTAGAGAAGATGCTGTCTTTGTACGTCGTGCTTTAAGTAACTACACCAGAAGGGGTTACTGCCCCGTCCGTGTCAAATGCGTCCTCTCTCCCTAAGGCCCGGGACTAAGAACGTGCGCATAAGGAACGAAGTGCAGTTTCAACAAGACAAATCCAATTCCTTTGTCTCTCACCCTTCTTTCCCTCATTTTTCTTCAGAGCCTGAAGTCTGAAAGAAAAAGGAAATAGGATCCAAGGATACTGCTGATTTTCTGTTCCCTGTATAACCTTGCAGATCCTCCTCCACAAGTAATTTCAGGGCAATTTCCACTCCTCACTTGCTTTTCAAACTTCCCCTCAGAATCCCTAGGGCAACAGGTTGCTGGGAACCCAACTTCACACTTTTTGCAAAGAGTTAAAGAGAAGGGAGAATAAAGGGAAGGGAGAAGTGAGAGAAGTGGGCAAGGAGAGACAAGGAGAGAGAAGGGAGGGACCGTCCTGAGACCATTTGAGACTTGGTCAGTGCCACGTACGGTCAGTTGTGTACGGACTAACTTTCATTATCTGTACTTCTATACTTTTTGTGACAAAATAGATCAAACGAAAAATACTATTTTCCATCTAACCTCTCGATTAATGTGAACCTGCATTAATCTTAATTTTAAATTAAATTGAACATTTTGGACCGCTACTTACTTACCCAATTATGTTGGGGTTATACTACAAAAAGAAATACAGTTTTTAAAAACAACAAGACCATAAATTAAGCGTTAACAATAACAGACTTACATCTTGATGACACTTGGATTTTGTAATAAATTCTTAAATAGATTCCTATGTATAAAAATTCTAAGGGACTTCCAATTCCTGTTGCTGAAATAGACATATTGCATGAAACCACAATACAGTCCCAATCTACTAAACATAAATTTGCTCTGACTTCAGAAAGGAAGAAGCATACCAAATACCACAGCACCCTTAATCTTCCATCCTCCTAGCCACATAAGGTCTCATCTTGTGTTTCCAACACTGGGATTCCATGAAAGTAGGACTGCAGATTTGTGGCATTCAACTTAAAAAATCCTAAGTCCATGGTTGGCAGAGAGGGGTAAGTGGAGCCAAATAAAAGAAGAGGCTCTTGTTGGCAAGAAAGATGAGAACCAATGACCTAGCTTCAGAGTGCTGAGGGTCTTTGTGGCATTCATGGGCACAGCATGGTCTGCTTACGGTGGGCAGGGCTAAGTGAGGTCTTACATGACTTCTTAGAGAGGACACCCAGGGCTGGGCGATTTTATCCCCACTCTCATCCTCATGAGGAATTCAGTGTGAAATGGACAAATCACTGCAAATCAGATCAACAAGGTATTGTTTCTACAGGCCTCTGAGCACCTGGAATGGTTTTTATTAAACAGAACCTCTCTTTGTAATGGGATTTTTACCTGGTTGTACCTTTAAGAATAGCAATTTGGAAAGAAGAGGCGTTCCTTAGAAAAACACCTTACATATAAACATCCCAATGCAAAAACCTGGGAAAAAGGTTAAATTATTAAAATAGATAGCTACACCTGAATGAGACTACTGTGATTTATTTGGAAAAGCATATTCCTGTGTTCACAGACGATATGGTCAGTCTTTGTTTGATTTGGCACTTCCATTCTTTTTATGAAACAGGATATTGTTTTAAGGACACAGGCTTAGTAGTTGACAAGGTTACCATGGTCATAAGAATGTCTAAGGTTATTGTATTAAATTGCTTACTGCTGCTGGACCAGTTTTATTTCTACAACTCACTGTGTTCGCAAGAATTCTGAAAACTACACTGCAAAAGAGAGTTTAGAAATATAGTTGACCATAATCTAATCCATAAATGGAACTACTAAAGGAATGGAGTTGCTACTTTGATGAAGTGAATAATGGAAGGACAGTTCCAAATATTTACATAGTCCAGCAGGATGTTCATGTTGTTTTCTACTAATTATATGTACAAGTGTTCTGACTGGCCAGTTAAAGGGCACTTTAATGAAATATCTGATCCCGGACCAGATTCCATACCAGAGGAAAAAAATACACTATCTACCAATGGCCTCACTGAGTCAATTGACAATATTGGAATATGAACAGTAAATTAAAATATTGTATTCACATTAAATTTATTGAGGTTGAAAACTGTACTATGTTTTTGTAAGAGAATATCCTTATTGTTAGGAAATATGCACTGAAGTATCTAGGCATAAAGAGTCATGAAATGGTTCAGAAAAATTACTTTATGTATGTATATATACACAATATATAGTATGTTATATAACATTATATTATTATATATGAAATATTCTATATCACAGATTTTATAACATGACATCTAATTATAATTTTATATAAAGAGAGCAAATGATAAAGCAAAAGGGCAAAATGTTAACAATAGGTCAATCTGGGCACAAGTATACAGTATTCTTTGTACTATTCTTGCAATTTTTCCATAAGTTTGTAATTATGTCCAAATAAAAAGGTTTTTTATTAAAAAGGAGAGAAGAATTGAAGCCTTCCTTCCCCAGCTGGGGTGCCAGCCACAGGCTGTCTTAGTCAAGTCTGTGTGGGCTCTGTCCCAACGAGGATGTTTGCCTCAGTCCAATTTTCATGTGGTTTGATCGTTCACACAGATTAGCAAAAGGAAAGCAAAACGAGTTGTTTTTTTTTAACTTTCTCTAATTCTCTGATTATATAAGTAGCATGTGCTTATTATAGAAAATTTGGGGAAAGGACAGAAAACTAATAAAGAAGAGAAAAAAAAAATCACACATAAATCCCATCAAACTGGAAGACACAGTATTTTCATTTGGGCATATTTCCTTTCAGTCTTTATTCTAAAGTTTTACAAGAATTGGGACTATATTATATAAAATGTGTAGCTTGTTTTTTTTTTCTTTTCTTTAACCTAGTTTAAACATTGTCCTGTGTCATGGGTAAAAAAAGTTCATAAAATCTTCAATGTCAACATAATATTCCATTATATGGATATGCCATAATTTAGTCATTTGTCTAAAACTGGCCCTTTGATTATTTCCCATTTTATTTATTATATATAATGCTTAGTTAAAAGTTTAATATCTTTGTGCTTATATATTTTTTTTAAGTATTTCTGGTTTATACTTTTATGATAAATTCACAAAAATAGAATTGCTGGGCCAAAGGTTATAAACATTTTTTAAGACTCAATATAAAAGGCCAAACTCCTTTCTACAAAGTTAGGTTTACACCTTTATCTTTAAGTGCAAAGAAGGCACCTGAATGAGATTATCAAAACTTCAGGCTGAAATCTCACTTAGGATTTAAAGAAAGAGAAGTTACTGCCACAGTCTGAAGACTACAGGCTTCAGATCAAACTTAGCCGCTGGGACAAATTCTTCAAGCTATGTTTTGCCTTCAAAAGAAGAAAAACCGAAATATTCCAGCCTGTCTCAACACACTCTGACTAGTAGGTAAGAGATGGAGGACCCAGCCCCAGATGATCACCAACATACTACGTTTTGGGTGTCTATAATCCAAAAGACCTTCCTATCTTCCTGATAGAAATGGGATCCTAAAAATAAGGGAAGAAAGAGTACACGTGAGAAAAGTGATAGGAATCTAACAGCAAAGTTCATATTCAAAAAGGCAAACTTAAGACAAGTTGTTCTTTCCCCCTCTGTTTTCTTAGCAGCCTAACAGTGTGGAACAAGCAAGAGCTCCAACAGTCAGGAGACATGAAGTTAGTCCCATCTGTCCTAAACAAACGACTAGCCTGGGTCAACACAGCCAACCCTCTCTGAACTGGATCTCCTAGTTTGTTAGACGACAAGGTCATGGTCACGCTCAGGTTCCTTAGGCTACAACACTCTCCTTCAAATGTGCCGGAGGAAAAGGGGCAGAGCGGTTATTCTGTCTGAACATATTACGTTAAATGCCGACCACCTCATTTCTCATAACGCAATGAGCTCAAACAGCACTCGGCATACAAAAGAGCTTCCAGAAACTTTGCATTTCCCATTCCTTCAGACAATAGGGACTAGAGAAGGAGAGAGGCAAGAGGAGCTGTAAGCAAGGAGAGAAGGCTCACCATGGCCGTTGCAGTAGTAGATCCACTTCTCCCGGTTCTGGGTTGGGGTCATGGATTTCTTCAGCCCTGCTTTTTCCACAATGGCGCTGGGATCCTGCCGTGGCCCCTTTTTCAGAGTCCTCGAGCTTTTCCGGATACTGCACACCACTATCACCACAAGCACCAGCAGCAGGAAAAGCACAATCATCCAAGGCAGATGCTCATTGATGTCAAAATGCTTGTGTAGGTTCTGTCTGGGATGGCCCCTCTTGAGGCCTTTGATGGGCGTGCTGGACTTCTCGCCCCCAGTGGCCTCCATGGATGGCAGCAGCTTCAGGATGTGTCTGTGGTGGGGGCCTTGCTGGTGATTGACTATCTGGAGGTTTGGGAGAGTCTTGTTCACACCTTCCTCCCCCGTTGCTGAGCCTGTGTTGTTAGGGACTGCCCCTTCCTGGATGTCACTCAGTACCTTTGGTCTAACAGAGGCAGAAGAGTTGGATTCTGTTGAGTTCATACCTAGAAAAAAAAAGTAAGGAGCGGGGAAGAGCTTTTCTATATTTGGGGATCTATATATTCCCTCCTCTTCCTGGTCATCTCCAAAGTAGGCCAGATAAAGAAGAGACGACCTCTGGAGCTTGAGAATAAATGATACTGCACATTTTCATAAAGACCCTAACAGCACCTTTATATAGAAGGTAAAAACTAAGCTTAACAGCTAAACTCACTTCCTCACGCCAAAACCAAGAGATCCAACATCTGAGCTTCATAGCAGCTTCTCCTGTGTTTCACATACTGAGCAGACACATGTATGACCAGAGCTTTGTCAACTCTTAATTATTTTGACTATCCAGAGAACTAGTTCAAATTTAATGCCTTGGTCCTTTAATTCCTTTATTCCTCCTCTCCCACCTTTTGACTATTTCATGATGCAATGGTAAAATTGAGAATATGACTAAGATAAAGAAAAGAGTTCAAACTCAAATCCAAGTTTGACCGGTGAAAGGTTTGGTGAAACAGGTCAGTGAATAAAATAAGGCAAGACTTTCTTAGCGTCTGCTATTAATAAACAAGATTTGGGCTGGCAGCTTAGTGGACTTATTTCAGAGAAGCTTCCACAAGTCGTCTTCATTAAGGAGTGTGAGAGCCAGGGATTTTGAGTCCCAAGAGACAGGACCTGACCCGTATCAGCCCCTGAGAAAACCTGGACAAGTCATTTGAGTCTGTTTCTTCATTTCAAAATGGCGGTTGTGAGAAGGCCCTCCTTACAGGGTTACCATGAAGGTCAAATGAAATCACACACGAGTATGTTAGAAAGTACAGCTCAAGTTGGCTATCATCTCATCAAAATTAAATTAAAGAGAAAAGGACTTGAAAATAAAGGCTAAATTTTATATTCTGCCTGAAGTTTAAAATGAAGGGCATAAAGTAAAACTCATTTACTTGTTCATTTCAAGTCATTACAAACTTGCTTGTTTCCTGAAGCTTCTAACTTTCCTTCCCCTTCTTTACCCCACCTTGGATCCAATATTCATCCCTCCCTTCCAGATGTCATGGTATTTTCTCCCCTTCTCCCTCTTTCTGTCCTCTGCCTGTGTCCACCCAGGATGGAGTCCATGTTGGAAAACTTTTAATCTGGAAGGGACCTTAAACATCTAAATCACTCATTTATTTGACAAGTTTGAAACCAAGGTCTGAAGAAATTCTGTGACTCACATAAGGCCACATGCTATCTCTGTTTATCTCAGTTCTTATTTCTAGCTTGATGTGATCTAGTTTTCAGATATTTGATCCCCCCAATTTCTATTCTGAATCTAAATGTTTCTAATAAGTCCAAAGAATCTAGACTTAATTAGCCACAAAATGCAGTCTCCTTCTTTAAGGAGTGACTTTGGGATACACAAAATGAAGAAAATATCCTTGGTACAAGCCCAATCCTGTAACTTCACTGGGCTCAAAGCCATCCTCAAATAAATAACTCATGAGGTTCAGTTACCTTTGGGAACATAAGTGGAGGAAGGGACTTCATAGGATTCCGGGTGCTCAGGGCGTGAAAAGATGGCTGGGTCAGGGGAAGGTGTGGTTGTGCTGGAGAAGGATGGGAGTGTGCCACAGACATTGTCTGCCTCCTTGGTCCCCGGCTTGATGACCACCAGGTTCTGACTCAGACAGTCCGTGTATGCTTTGCATCTCATCACACTAGAAGGCACATCAGAGAAGGTACCCCGAGCACACTGCTTACACCGCACGTCCTCGGTCTCCGTCCCTTTCTTCCGCACACCCCAACCCACAGGACACACCGTATGGGGGGCGCAGGTACCATTAGACTGGAACATGCCAGGTGGGCAAGTGCATTCTCGGTCAGTCAAGGCAGCACAAGGTAATTTCTCAACCATTGGCCATGGGCATGGCTGACTACAGTCATGGCATTTCTCTATGCCATTCTCATGCCTGGTAAAGGTCCCCACAGGGCAACTGCTGCAGACACGCAGGCTTGTGTTGGTACAGTGCTCAGACACGTAGGTTCCTGCCGGACACTTGTCACAGGTTAGCACCTGGCCGGTGGCACGGTCAACGTGGTGGTATTTGCCAATGAGATTTGGGGCCTTCTGTTCTGGCTGAGCCATGGTGGTGCTAAGGAATCCAAGCTGAAAGAAATAAAAGGGGAGGGGGAAGGAACAAAAACCAAGAAGGTGTTATAAAGGAACATAAGAGAAGAAAGGATGGAACAATCCCAACACCACCTCATCACTCCTATTAAAGATCTGAGCAGTAGTGTATCCTCTTAACACTACTGCTGCAACACAATAGAAAGAGAGAAGCAAAGACTCTCATTCCATCCTAGGGCCTGACCTACTAGCTGGAAAGATTTGGTTTCGTTGCCTGATCTTTGACTCAGCTTCCTTTTTTTCCATCTGTAAAATACAGCTGGCAACACTTCTCAAAAAAATCAATTGAGCATATGAACGTGAAAGCACTGTGTAGCTCGTATTAAAAATGCTATCTAGAAGTCAAAATCTTAACGCAAGAAGAAAATAACTTGCTGAATAGCTGTCTTCCTTTCCATGACTCAAATGTTAAGTTGCCATTTCTTGATACCAGGACAAAGCAACTGAGAAGCAGGATGGCATAGGTGCAGGCTGCTCCTTTCACAGCACCAGATTACTCGATTGGAGTTCATCGAGAGACATGGCACAATTTCTTCAAAGGTTTTTGTCTATGCAAAGCTAAACATTTTTTATTTGTTTTTGTTTATTTTTGCAAAACAGAGTCAAGCCGTTGGCATTCTTAATGTGCTTTAAACAACAGTTGGTGCTTTTAGATGGACATCCTGTTTGTTCAGCCTCTGAAGGCCATGGGCACTGGATCATGGACCTGACGCCACCTAGGAGTCCAAGCACAAAGCTGTGCCGAGCAAGGTCTCGATAGACATGTAAATTTAATTCACAGAACAGAAGCTTCACCCAGCTAAACAGGATTTTATACTAGCTTCCAGAATGAAAATTTGGGGGAAAGGAAATTATATTTATGGTACTAAATCCTGAGGTCCTTGGGGGGTGAGGGGTGGGGCGTTAAGAATGAACGTTAAAAGAGAGCTTTTATGCATTAATGAAGATTGAGAGGTTCCAACAAGAAAGTTTTCACTATTCTCTACGAAGTGGAAAAAGGTTATGTGTCAAGAAAATAATGGCTGCCTCAAACTACCAGCTACCCATTAGAGCAAATTCCTTCTAACTTTGTTGCTGTGCTGGTAACTGAGAGAAGAAAGCAAGAATTTTTTAAAAGTGATCAGAGTTCCTGTCTTCTTACACCTTGAAACTTAACCCAAGATTCAATTCCCCTCCACCTCATAATTTAACTATTTGAACCCAAAGTATCTCCCTTGAGATCCCTTACCCTATCCCAGAGCTGCCTCCAATTAAATGACAGTACTGGAAACAAATTTTCAGTTTATGCGAATATTTTTTCTTTAATCTGAGACCAAAAAAATGATTTCTTGGTAAGAAGCTTAACTTATCTTGGATTCTGAAGAAAAGGAATCTCCTGGTTGATAATGACAAATTCTGTAACATCTTCCCTTTTCACTTCTGGCTTTCTTTCCTTTTCTTGTCCCTTCTATTTGCAAAGCCAGGCCCAGCCACCCTCTTCTCAGCATGGCAGGTGCTTTAGATTGAGGGAAGAAAGTCCATCTCCCTGTCTTGTGGAGCCCAAGTGCCATTTGGCAATACATGAGGACAAATCTCGTTCCAATTCCCCCCATGCTAAGGACTCGACCCAAGAGGTTGCAAAAGTGGCTCTGCTCTGTGCTTCTCTGAGTTCCTGTGTATCTAGGTTGTAAGTGCAAAAGCACTTTTAGATAGCTGCAGTGTTCTAGAAGTTTGAAAGATATATAAATAACCAAAATGGCAGGTTATCACACTTGCACAAATTAAATGAAAGCAGAGAACAGAACGGGTGATCTGGCCAGAGAGAGGTGTTGGAGACGAACATCTCTCTGTTGCTCTGTGGGATTTGCGTCTGGCCCCGTACCTGTGCAGGAAGGCTGGGTGGTCAGCCAGACGCACAGCGGGGGGTGGGGGTGGGGGTGCTGCGGAATGAGCACAGGGGGTCACAAATTCACTGTGTGTGTGTCTAGACATGGGGTTAGGGCTCAGCTTCCTACAGTTTTATGTATCTCCCCAGGGTACACACTTCTCAATCTAACGCCAGGGATGTTGCTAGGCTCTGCATCTGTCCCCCATTACTCAATTACCAGAGGTCCCTACAGCAGCACACATTCCACTCACACACTTCCCCACTCAACAAGTGGATTTTTCAGTTGTTCTTTTAGAATAACTGATCAAGTTTCTAATTAAAGCAAAGCTCAGGGCTCTTTAAACCACATCATTGTAGGTAACCCACTTTAGACAATGTGGCTCTAAAAATGGACCTTTAAATTACCTCACACTAGAGGAGGCAATTCCAGCTCCTACAAATCGAGCTGACAAACAATGCGGCCTCAGCAGTTTCACCTGGGCTGAACACTAGACATGAGATTTATGCAAAAACTAGACACTATTAATTCATTGGACAAATATTTATTGAAGACCTACTATGTGTGTACAAGGCACCAGGCCACAGGCTGAGGACAGAACCTTGAGAATTCTATTCCAGCCCTTATGGAGTTTACCTTCTAAAGCAGGACAGACAAAAACAACTAATTACATCAGTAATTACTTAATTAGAATTGAGATTATTTCTGAGAAGGAGAAATACAGAGCCCTGTGAGGGGGGGTTTCACGGGTGCTTCCTAGCTCAGGGATGTTAGAGAAATGTTTGGAGTAGTTCTGAAGGATGGAGAAGCAGAACTTAACTCTGGGCAGGGGTTGGGGGGGGATTAGGCAGACGGAGCCCCAGAGCAAAGGTCTGAAGCAGAAAGAAGCTCACCTCAGGGACTAAAAAATGTACATGCCTTAACTTCAAGATGCCACACAGTGGCCATAGTTAAATTTGGAGAGGCTCCACATTTTGATCCTAATCCAAAACGCAATGAGAAGTCATTATATGTTTATAAGGGACGAGGGGGGGAAAGAGGCATGTAATCCACATTTGTGAATAAACAAGTTATCTAGCTGCAGAGTGGAACGTGAAAGTGGCATCGGGGGAGAGCCGATGAGAAAACCCACTTAGAAGGTGAAAGCCAAGGTGGAAGTTGGGTGACTTGGACTAGGGTGGTGTCCATGGAAAGAGAAGGCAACAGATTTGAGAGGTCAGATCAGCTGGATTTGGTGAATGATGACCTATGGAAGAAGAGGAAGAAGTCAACAGTTTTCATATTGGACTCAAGAAAGCACATGATGGAACAGTTCTCAGGGCTGCCCCTTGGCCCCAGGAGGGTGCATCTGAGGGTCCACGGGCAGGGACTGGAAGTAGGGCTCCAAGCTCCCCATTTCTGCCTCAAACACAGCAGCTCTGATTTACCAATTTGCCAAGGAGGCTTCCAGGTAAGAATTCATTTGAAGGAAGGTTTACTCCTAAAACAAGTTTGAAAATCATTGTGCTAGGGGGACCTCTAAAAGCTCTTCCAATTCCAAAATTAATAGCTAATCCTATCTGAGCTACAAAGCCTGAGGAACTGCTCCCCAGGCTCTCATCCTCACTGAAACCCTGCTGAGAGGAAGAGATGGCAACGTCCCTTTCTCACACCAGAGACGCAGGTGACACCTGAGAAAAGTTATTTTCCTTTTAGTCAACTGAAGACTCACCTAGTGGTAGCCCTCTGGTTTCTAAGAAAATTTAAACGATGTAAAAATCATTCCCAAAGACGATACTAGGGGTGAAGTGATGCATAGTGGGGAGGAGGGGATCGAATACAAAAACAGTATTTAAGAATGTTTCCTATAAAATGCAAAAACAGGGGCCGGCCAGGTGGCACAAGCGGTTAAGTGCTCGCGCTCCACTGTGGCGGCCCGGGGTTCGCTGGTTCGGATCCCAGGCGCACACCGACGCACTGCTTGGCAAGCCATGCTGCAGCGGCGTCCCATATAAAGTGGAGGAAGATGGGCACGGATGTTAGCCCAGGGCCAGTCTTCCTCGGCAAAAAAAGAGGAGGATTGGCAGATGCTAGCACAGGGCTGATCTCCTCACAAAAAAAAAAAAAAAAAAAAAAATGCAAAAACAAGTTGCATTGATGCATAAAGCTAACGTTAGGAAAAACACCTGAATCAGGAGACACGGTCGTTGAAAAGTGCGAGAGCGGGAACCAGAGAACCCGAGGCTGGGTTCTACCTGATCAAGACCTTTAATTTTCTCCTTTGTATAGAGGTGGAGAAAACAAATCAGAGGTTCACCAAAGCCTCAGGCCTCAAACGCAGCATCAAAATGACCTGAGAAGCTTTTTAAAAAAATTCACATCCCCAGTCCCATTACCTGAGATCATACGGATCTGCAATGGGGCCTGGAATTTGTTCTGTTTGTTTCTAAGCTTTCCAAGTGGTTCTGATGCCCAACTAAGTTTTGGACCCCCTGAGCCTAAGGCAAGACCCCTCTAACTCTAATCTCTGATTCTGAGAAACACTCTGGAGACAAGCCCAGTTCTACTGTCAGAGCCCCTTCCTCTGCCTCTTACCCAACCTGGCACTTTTTTCTTGTTTTAACATTGTTCTTTTTTAATTATTATTTTTATAACAAAGATAAACATTCTTATAATAATTCTAATAATCATGAAATAGAGTAAAATGTTTAAGTCTCTGCTCAAATCCACACATCCCCAGAGAAACCCACTGTTAGTTTTGGTATAGACCATTCTCTGAGATTTACACATAATCCACACATACACATTTTAAGTTGGCTGTTTCAGTTAATGTGGGTTTTGTTTTACACGTCTCAAGGAGACAGGCCCCACATACTGTCCTGTGATTTGCTCTTGTTCATTTTCTAATACTACATGACTGAAATCTTTCCATGTTGGAATATACAGACACTTCATTCTTTGTAATGGTCAAGTTCTCTTCAACAGTATGGATACGCCTGAATCTAGAGATTCTTCCTACTGAGGACATGTAGACTGCCTCCTTGTCCATATGTTGGCGTATGCATGAATTTTTCTATGTTCAGTATTCCCCTCCTTCCCTTCCAGCTCCAAGCCCCAGTTTCTCTTTTCTTTCCTTCTCATCCCAAATGACAGCTACAACCATGCCATGCTGCTCCCAGTCTTGAGAACCACTTTCTTCAAGGACAAATCTCCATACAACCCGTAACTTAGAACCTCTCACTCTTCCTCCTCACTAGTAATATGAATCTACTAGACATTTTTCAGTCTGCAGAAGGATCAGATTTGAAGTAGAAAGAATACTAGGGAAAAATTTAGAGAACAGAAGGCTTGTATTCTTGTCCAGGCTCTGCCTTAAGACCAGCTGGACTCTGTTTTATTCGCTTGTAAAATTAGCAGGTTGGACTAGGTTGTATTCAGCTCTAATCTTCAAGCTGTCTGTGACTGTCAAATTTCACCTTCTCCAAGGAGCCTTTACAACTATTCCTAGACACCCAGATTCCAAGTAGATGAGCACACTCTTCATCACATTTCCTGTTTCTGTTCATTTTGGTACCTAATTACATATTGTCTTGTAATGTTTGTTGATGATCTCCTAAGCGTATATATTTATCTTCCTATAATGATCATAAGCGGCTCAAGGCCAGTGACAACCACGTAGCACATTTCCTCCCTTGCTCAACCACCTCAATAATGAAGATCATGGAAGTCATAAACAGAGCATCCTTTGGGCCGGGGTGAGCAAACTAAATCCCACATGCCACTTGTGCTTATAAGTAAGTTTTGCTGGAACCCAGCCACGCATTTAGGTATTTCCTATGGCTGCTTTCATGTTACACGGCAGAGTTGGGTAGTTGCGAAAGAGACCATATGGCCAGCAAACTCAAAATATTTACTATCTGGCCAATTCAGGAAAAAAGGCTGCCAGTACCTGAGTTGAGTAGTCAAAAGAAATGTCAAAAAATGCAGGGAGCAGGAGCTCACTCACAGGAACCCTCAGCCCTCCTGGGAGAGTCTAGCAAGGAGTACTGAGTTCTTGGCTTCCTTTCTTGACACTGGCTCCAACTCGCACACCAAATCTGATCCTTCCATCCCTTGCTTAAAACTCTCAATGGCTTCCCTCATGACTTAGGATGAAATGCAAAATCTTTACCAGAGATGGTACTTTCTCTGAAATGCCATCCCTGCCCTCCCCTCCCCAACTTAAAACAGGTTTCACATTCTTCCTTTTTTTCCTATAGGACTACCATAATTTTGTGGTTGCACGTAAATCTGTTTAGTGTGTCTTCCCCTCTGGACCCCAAGCTCTGGGAGGACAAGAATAGGGTTGATTTTCCCTCCAGATGCTCTCCAAGCCCTCAAGGACAGGACGTGATTCAGGGTATACCTGACAAGTGTTGGTTGACTGACTGAATGAATGGATTTGCAGAACGTAAATAATTAGAAGCAGGAAATTAAAGTGTGGTGGTAGAGGAGGTTGCTGGAGACGAGCACAGGTATTAAACCAAGTGTGAGAAAACCAAAAAGGCTCCACAACTAGCCACAATAATTCAAGAGAGAAAGCAGTCTGGCAGACTATCGGAAAAGAGCTCCTTTCCCCTCCAAAGACCCTAAGGACACCACGCTGTAGTTATAGAACCATAACTGGCTTAGGAGAATTATGCTCAGCACGGTGCTTAAGATGACAGACAAATATCATTATGAATTTAAAACATCCCCCCTCATTTTATAAAAAAGATTACATACTAACGGTGTTTAGAATTATAAGCAGTATAATAAGATTATTTAAACTTTAGTTATTTGGAAAATTTCACTTCTCCAGGACACTTCTTTCACCAACAATAATGGATGAGTGAGGTAAATATCAGTGTACAAACAGGATATGAAAATGCCATACACACTTACTGAGTGATTAAAGGTAGCACTCAGGACAAAACAAATTTCAAAGGAGGGAAGCGGCAGGTCTAAAACGACGAGCTATAAAGGCTTCCAAGTTCCCTGTACTCACCGTGGTGACCCACATCACACCTGCCCTGTTGTCACTTCTACTCCAGGGTAGAGACAGACCTAACTAAAGACCAGAATCACCCAGATGTGCTAATATGTGCCAGAGCATTAAGGCCTATTTACCTCAACAATTCTTATCCCATGACCTCACCCTTCAAACAAATGGGAAAAAATTCCTTGCAGTTTACAAGAGGAGTTTATCTATGTATGTCATTCTTGTTCTCTATCAAATTCCAATAATTTTTAATGGAAACGAGCAAACTCAAGGCAGTGGTAAACTTTTGTCCATTCATAACGGACAAGTAGTAAGACTACTTGTGAATTTACTATAGAAATTTTTTAATGCTGCATAAAACTAATATTTTAAGAGGAATCTCAGTTGCTGTGGATATTACATAAAGATAAGGCAAGCAAGTTATTCCTGAGAAGGTAACTATAAAAATCTGTTAAGATGATCAAAAGGCAAAAGCCAGGCAATCTACCCCCCGAATTTCTGACCATTTTATTTTGAGCATCACATTATATTCATAATAGCAAGACACTGACTACTGGGAATTCTCTAGATTTGAAGGGAGAAAAAGACTGTATGAAGAGGAAAGCTCCAAGGATAAAACTTCCACAAAGCACAGACAGAACCGTTCCCAGTTACATAAATTTGGTCAGCTCTCGCATTTCCTCCTCTCCTCTCAGATTTAAAAAAGTCTTCTGTTGCTAGGTCAAAAGCAGGGACTGTCGTTAACACTGCTGAATACAGCACGGCCAAGGCTAGAATGTGCTGACTATAGGACTGGAAGGAGGCAAGCTCAGGGGACACTGGGAAAAGGAAAACAACAGACAAGACCTAACCCAGATGCTGTCTTCCTGGAGCCTGCAATGCAGAAGCCTGTGTGCACCCAGGATGCAATCCCTGGACCACGGAACTTCATCTCCTTCCGTTCGCTTCAATGACTACTTCTATAGGCTAAGATCCCCACCTACATGGAGAAGCTATGTTATAAACCAGACAGTGGTAAAGGTTCCGGGGGCGTACTCTTCTGTGCTCGCTAAGAATTTATAGAATCCTTATATAAACCAAGGCAGACTAACAGCACCAGCCGGTGCAGCAACTCCAGCATGAAAGTATAAACAAAACCCATTTTCGCCTCCAGCGTGCTGAGTAGGCCCAGCTCTACCAGGTCCCAGCTAAGGGATCTTGGCTCAACCTGTGTCTCCATTTCCTCATTAGTGTAATGGAGATAATAGCAATAACTACTCTCCTAAGATTGTTTTCAGAATTAATTGTTAATACAGATAAAGCAGGTAGAACATGTGTGACACAACTAAGTGCTCCATAAATGTCACTTAGTTTAATTATCACTCCTTCTACTTATGATTTTACTATATTTTAGCTTCATTCCCGTGGGATTAGACAATCTTTTAAAACACTCCAATTAAAATGCAAATATCCAATTCCTGAGAAGTGTATCTGCAGCATTGTGATTCATAAGAAATACATAGCTGGTCATTCAGATGACTGAAATAGATTTCTCAGATATATCTGGTCTTTATCCACAGTTCCTGGCTCACAGGTCCCAGAACTCTGGAATTTCCTGAGGGATAAGAACAAGGGGAGCATCTTTGGTTACAATATTTGAATGACTCTTGTCCTCAGTTCCTGAAAATGCTTCAGGGCCACAAAGGTGACTGAAGGTGACTTTCGGACCCCACCCCAAGGGTGGTGGCTGGTTGCGAGGAGAACCAGCCCCGAGATCAGAGGATTGGAACTTTCAGTCCCAGCCCCTAATTTCCAGACAGGGGAAGGGAGGCAAGGGAGGGGATAGGAGGGCGAGTTTGAGGTTGAATCAACTGCCAATGGCCAATGACTTAGCCAATCATAACTACATGATGAAGCCTCCATAACCACCCAAAAGGACAGCTCGGGGGTCGCTGCTTTGTCGGAGAGCTTCCATACTAGGGAACCAGAACACTTCCACGTGCCACTGTGCCAGCCTCCAGGCTCCAGGAGGACAGAGCTCCCTTGTTCTGGACCTCGCCCTATGTCATCTCTTCATCTGGCTGTCGATTCGTATCTTCTAATATCCTTTGTAATAAATTGGTAATCTAGTGAGTAAACGGACTTTTCTTGAGTTCTGTGACCCGTTCTAGCAAATTAATTGAACCCGAGAAGGGTGGTCTTACAGGACTGAGTCCTTTACCTGTGGAATCTGATTCTATGTCCAGGTTGATGGTGTCAGAATGAGCTGAATCCTCAGACACCCCACTGGCAACCGAGAACTGCTCATTGGTGTGGGGAAGCCTCCACACACATGCTGGAATGGGGTCCAGGAACCCATTGCAGTATCCAAGACTCCAGATTTTAAAAAGCTGTAATCCTAAAACCTACCCTATGAGACTTGGAGCATTCTACAAAACAAAAACAGCCTGCACAGCAATGAGTTAAAGGACACACAAGGGCCAACTGGCACTTAAAACAGATTTAAAATATAAACTTAGCATATAGCAAATGAGAAAACACAAGAGAGGAGAAAGGATTTACTATTAATAAGTACACTTCAGACAAATGCGGCAGAATTTAAGTCAGGGTTTTCCAAAGTGAATTTCCCTGATCTAGTCCCGCAACATGTTACGGATTCTAGGGTCTAAAACACAGGTGAACAAACTCCGGCCAGTTGCCTGCTTTTTCATAGCCCACAAGCTAAGAATGGTTTTTACATTTTAAGTAGTTGGGAAAAAATCAAAAGAAGAAGAATATTTTGGTGACACATGAAAATTATTTGAAATTCACATTTCAGGGCCCACAAATCAAGTTTTATTGGAACACGGCCATGCCCTTTCTTTTAGGTTTTGCCGAGGGCTGCTTTCCAAGTACAATGGCAGAGTTGAGTAGTTTGCACAGAGACCACAAGGCCCACACAGCCAAAAATACTTACTATGTAGCTCTTTACAGATACAGTTTACCAAGCCCTGGTCGAAAAGTTTAGGAAACGCCCCTGATTGCAGCCCTCTCTTGGAGAGGCACAACTAATATTAGCCTGTTGATGGTTCCTGGAGACCCTGTAGAAAACGGGGACTTAGCTGACTGAACCCAGCACTTCCCAAACTTATTTGGCCATACAATCCTTTACTCACGCAACGTGTGTGAACATCCTGCAGATCACACTGATATAGTTCTCACCACCAACATGACGCTGAAGTCCAGAAAAGTCAACAAACCCAACATTAAAAAGATCAAATATAAGATTCAAAGTAATCAGAATAGTTTATTTAGCCCATCTGTAAAGAGATCAATTTCTGACTATTAAAATCAACAAAGAAGAAGATATTCTCAGACACACACAAAAAATAGGTTTAAGAATATTAACTTAAATTTGCTATTAAATATAATATTAAAAGTAGAATGTAAAGATATATGCCATATACATGGCTAACAAAAGCTTAAAACAGGAATATATAAAGAATTAATGCAAATGAGGTTTACACAAATTCCACTCCATAGTTGAGACAGAGGACGACATGAGTAACTACAAGGGTAATCATCCTATGGATAAATTTATGACATCTCTAGCAACTACTGAAATGCAAATTTGCACAACCAAGGGGCCTTACATATCTATATTAAAGCAGCATAAATAAACTAAGATGATAGACTCCAATGTTGGCAGGCTTATGGGGTAGAAGGCACATTTATAGGTTGCTGGTGGCGCTCTAAATTAATTCAGTCTTTCTAAAGACAATCTGGCAATATGCAGCAAGAGCCATAAAACCCTTCATTCATTTCCTGTGACCCAGCAATTCCACTTTGGGGAATACACCTCAAATACACCTCACTTTTGGGAACAACCCAAAAGGACAAAGAGCAATTGTTTTGTACAGAGAGAATTTCATTAGCGCTGCTGGCAGTGGGAGAACCATGACAACAACCCAAGCATCCAGCAACAGTAGGATGGCCCAACACACTGCCAACCAGAGGAGGGGTGGCCATTAAAAATGGCAGGCATGGGGGCCAGCCTGGTGGCGTAGCAGTTAAGTTCACGCGTTCAGCTTTGGAGCCCCATGGTTCACAGGTTTGAATCCCGGGCAAGGACCTACGCACTGCTTATCAAGCCATGCTCTGGCAGCATCCCACAGACAAAAAATAGAGGAGGACGGGCACGAATGTTAGCTCAGGGCCAATCTTCCTCAGCAAAAAGAGGCAGATTGGCAACAGACGTTGGCTCAGGGCCAATCTTCCTCAAAAAAAAAAAAAAGGCATGAAGACTTGAACTGACATGAATCACGGGCATCTCAAACTTACTAGTACACATCCAAACTTTGGGTTCCCCAACCCCCCCACTCCTCCCTCAGCCTTCCCCTTCAAGGAAATCAGACCACTACAGACTATTCAACTTAGGAATCAGGGAGTCAGCCCTAATGACCACTTTCCTTCAACCTCACTTGCCCCCTCATATCTCAGCACCAGTAAACTCTCTCCAAAATCTCTCATATCTATCTAGTAACCCCCATTCTTCACTGCCACCACCCCAGAACCACTACCTCTCCCCTGAACTTCAAGAAGATTGCAACTGGCCTCCTGTTTCTACGCTTCCCTTCTCTAATCCGTTCTCCATAGAGCTGCCAGACCGATCTGTAAAAAAATCTAATTCAAGCCATATTATAACCCTGCTTGCCTCGGGACTCCCAAGTGACATGCTGACACGTTTACACATTAAAAGCTCTTATGTGATTTAGGCCCTGCCCACCTCTTCAGCCTCAACCCATCCTCCCTCTGCCCAACCACACCAACCTGAGCACCAACCATAAGGGTCTTCTTTCCATTCTCTGAACATGTAGGCTCTCTTCTATCTGTAGGCCATTCCACATGCTGTTCCCTCTTACTGGCATACTCCTACTTCTGCTCTTTAAGAAGCCCCGTCCTTCTTAAACATCACCCCTTCTGTTTTCCCTGATAATCTATGAACTCCATGAGGAAGGGGCCATGAATAGCCTTTTACTATCAAACACCCAGAGTCTAGCAACACCTAACATTTAATAGATGTACCATAAATATGCATTAAATGAATGTAAAATATATCTGTAAGATAATACAAAATAGCTACACAAGAAAAGCAGGACACAAGCAAGTATGTACACATTAGTTTTAATTATACATAAATATTTGTATACTGTCAAAGAATAAAAATGAATTGGGAAGACACACAAAGAGAATTCCATTCCTACTAGGTTCTTGTAGTCTGCCAACTTAAGTTTAAAATGTTTTTTGTTAATAATGCAAATACCCTTCCGTTGTAGCTCAAAGTACTCAGATGTAGTGTAAGCTCCAACTATTTTCTTACTTGTCTAGAATGAATGAACAGTTAGTTTAGAACAAGATCCTTCTGGAATTCATTCAACAATCATTTATTGCTTAACTACTATGTGTCATGGCATTGAGCCAGAACACAAAGATGAATAACACGTTGTCCGTTGTCTTTAAGAAGCTGAAATGAAATAACAACATGGGCCCCTGAGCATTCCAAATGAAAGACACACACCCAAACCCTGTCCAATTTGGTATTTTTCCTGGACCAGGTACACAAGATTTAAACCCAGGGAGCCATGAACTTCTAGAAGCAAAGGAAGAGCAAGGAGTGAATAAAAACCAGTTAAATTATTCTGGGAATCTGTCAGCTTTGCCATTGAATCTTTTTCCCCTTTCCCAACCCTCCCGCCTCTCCTAATCCTGATTAAACTAACCTGGCCATACCAAGGATGAAATCAGACAATGGTCTCGTCACAAAGGTTCTTTGGGAGACTAGAATTCCACCCTCTTTCCCAGAACCAGTGACTAAATTTCCTCTCACTCTTTGCCTTTCTTTAGTCTACTCAGTATCTATAATCTATGAAGAGAGATTTTTTTTTTGGTGAGGAAGATTAGCCCTGAGCTAACACCTGTGGCCAATCCTCCTCTTTTTGCTGAGGAAGATTGGCCCTCAGCTAACATCCATGTCCATCTTCCGCTACTTTATATGGGACACCGCCACAGTATGGCTTGACAAGTGGTGCGTCACTGTGCGCCCAGGATCTGAACCCCGGGCCGCCGCAGCAGAGTGCACGCACTTAACCGCTATGCCACCGGGCTGGCCCCTGAAGAGAGATGTTTAAAAGCTTGCTTAGGAGACTGCTACAGAGAGTGTAATAAACCACACACAAACACATCATCAATGGGACCATGCACATCATGGAGTTAAACCAGTTTCAAAAAGACCTGAAATGAAAAGTTAACAAAGGAAATACTAATGACAGATGATGCAAACCCATGCACTCATCCTATAGAAATAATCAGGCTGGCAGCAAAGAAAACCCTAAACAGTCCTCAAGTTCTCAGGATAAGTTGAGTTGAAACTACATTGCTAAGCAGAACCCATGTTACACTGTTAATCACTAAGCAAATATTTTTCAAAATGACCCAAGTAGCAGGAAAGCAAAGCACCCATTCCCTATTCATAACATTTCAATTTGCAAGAGGATCTTTCCATCTTAACCATGGCAGCATCGCCCGTCAGAGTCATGCCATGGGAAAATGCTTGCCAATGACTCCATGCCCTCCCCTTTCAATCCACACACACACACAGGTTGCTCCTACTATATAATCAGCCATTTTGGCTAAACTTCCAAGTGCCATCATGGAGCAGAAGTGTTCATCAGATGGAAAAAGAACGTTTAGCTCTCGGGTAAAATCGTTCCCTCAACAGAAAACAAAACTCCAGTAAATTAAGGTTACTCATCCCCTACCCACAACTTGGCACTAAGAGCAGTGTGTACAAAGACACACCGACCTAGATTTGAATCCTCTATCTAGCAGTTTTCAATTGCTTGACCGTAACCTCTCTTAAGCCTTTTCTGCACAATGGGACTAATGCTACTGCCTCATGGACTTCTAAGATTTACTGAGATCATTTGTACAAGGTATTCAACACAATGTCAATGGTAAGTACTCAACATAATAGGAACTAGAAATATCAATATCAATGATTAATATTAACAGCCATTAATATTCCTCCCCTCTGGGCTCTCAGCACCAAAGCCCTCTTGAATCCCCGGCTGCTCTCATTTGATTACAGGACTCATGGATTCATTCCCCTCTTCTCTCCTAACTCCATTAAACTCACGTTCCTTCACCCAAAAGAGATTTGCAAATGGCTCCAAGCAACTGAGCCACCAAGCAGTGCTGGGGCAGAAGAGCAAATGGAAAACGATACAAAGACCAGATAATGAGCCTGGCTACGACTCAGCTAAGTAAGCCCCCTCTCCTTTTTCTTGTTTTGTTTTTTAGTTTAGAACAAAGCCTTTGACATAATTTTCATATATTCTAAAGGCAAGATGGGGCCATAGCTCAGTGCCCTGACTACCCACCCACACTCTGCCCATGCCCGCCGTCTGAGGTCCTCCTGAGCACAATTTGCCCACCACGGCAAACATCTGTCATCTCCAAGGCCAGGATGCTGACACGTGAAAAAAATCCAGGTAGACAGTATGCAGGGAGAAGGAACCATTCCTGGCAGCCTTGAGCACCCCTCAAGAAGAGTGAGATCACTACTGCTGAATCGACAGCCTCTACCAGCGAGCCCTGTCTCTCGACAGCCCCAAGCACAGGCTGACATCTGCCAGGCTCCTCCCAGGGTATAACCTCTGCCCAGCTCCTTTCCTCTTGGACTCAGGCTGGAGATGGGAGGGGGTAGCAAAGCCAGGTGGCAGCATACAAGCCAATTTAGGATTCCTGTTTACTTTTGGTATTTGATAAATACAAACACTGGGCAAGGCCAGTATTTACTCATGATCTCGCCCCTCTTCCTAAGGAATCAAAGCTCAGCATCTGTCACTCCAGAAGCAACAGAGCCCAGTGTTCTGCTAACGCTAAGTGGGGGTTCAAGTTTGGGAACCAAGCTGACTCTTATTATGGCTTCAGTTTTCATTCAGTCAAAGAGACATCTCTGAGCCTGATGGTCCAGACTGAGCCTGCTCCAAATGGTCATCAGGCACATGCCCAAGGGGATGATACCCTGGGCTCCTCTTGTCACAGAAGAGAAGCACCTGAGTTTGCCAGGAAGCTGCCAGTGGCCCGGCATCACCAGAATTTGCCAGGCCTGCTGGGGGAAGAAGGCCAGCAGAGTATTAGTGCTTACTGGAAAATAGGCACTGCAGTTTACGCAACAAAAAGTCACTCAATTCATACTGGCCCCTGAATAGTCTGAGGATGCATCTGACCATTTCCCGACACCAAAAAGAATTAATCAAGTTTACTTACGCCAATCACATTTTACATACTTTATAAAGGGCCGGCTGAGTACAAAACCAATTTGCAACTTGCCTATGGAATCTCCAAAGAGGCTTTACCTCTCATCTGGACAGAGGGGGTCAAGTGTAAAGTTCAAGTGTGATGTCTCCACATTCTGATCCACAATGCAGAAAGCACCCAGAGCACCAGCCGGGGCCAGCCCCGCAGCTCATGCCTACTTGCCTAATCCAATCCAATAAGGGCACACCTGGAGAAAGCGGCCGTCTGCAAACTGTCCTGGAAAATATGGCATTAACTGCGCTTACCATATGCAGCTTGATAGTCTCTGTCCAAGATCACACTAGAATATGTAATTTAGCCAGTTGGTGGATTTATACCTATTTAGTCTCAGGTTTTTTCTTCACTTAAGGTAGTATACATTCCATTACAAGGAAGCTTTTTCTTGCCGATTTGGTTTGCTTGTGTATTTTATTTACACTGGAGGTTTGTTTGTTTTGGACTGGACCTGAGGCAGCTTCAGCCATATGCCTTTAGAAACAGTTCAGATGAGAAAGCTTGATCCCATTCTATACATTTTGACAAGGGTGGAAGACTCATGGGGTAAGTTAGAAATCCTGCATTCCACTACAGATCTGCATTCTCCATTCTTCTGATTATAAGTCACTTTCCCTACCAAGGCTAATCCGTTTTTCTGAGACTTGGAAGATTTTTCTTCCTCTTGCAGACTAACAGCCAAAGTTACTTCAAGTGGTGTAAAGAATTTAACATCAATCACATTTTGTATATTACTTCGAGTATATTACATTCATCCACTGATCCCATATAAGTGAGTGAAACCCAACCAGCACTGCTGGTAGCCACGTACATTTTATATACCATGTAAATTGTACCTGTGGGGCAACATCCAGATCTTAATTCATCCCTGGGTTCCCAGTGCCTAGGACAATGCCCCTTTCAGAGAGGGCGCTCAATATAGGTTTGTTAACACAAAAATAAACGGCTACCCAAATCTAGGCTGTTTCTTTCCTTCCAACTTTCACTCTCTAGGGTTGTGGAGTTAAGGTATATAGAAAGGAGAAAATCTTTTGGATGTAATGTCAGCTCTAATTCAAAGTTCTACTTGAACTTACCACCAAGTCCATTCAGCACTTCAGCTCCACCAGATCACTCCACAACTGCCTCGTCAAATTCTAGATAATTACTTCCATAAGCTAAGGTCAGGAGGTGGCACTAAGCTAGACATCCAGTCTCAATGACAGTGACAAACACTAATACTTGGTACTTTCTAGGCTAGCACACAGATGACCAGGCCCTTGCAGCAAATGTCCCTCTACCTGGAATTCACAATACATGCAGAATAGCAGTTTCCAAAACTTCAGACTTCATCTCCTTATCAATTATGGCTCCCTTCTGATGGCCCACTGCCCCCATTCTATCCACTCAGTCAAAGCAAGCTCCCTGAGGGCAGGAGACATCTCTGAGTGTGCTGTATCATAGCGGGCAAGCCTTCTAGGGCATTCCTTAACACCAGAACAAACCTGAAAGTCTCCTTTCTCTTCTCTCCAGACTTTTGGCCTGGAACACATAAAATTTTGTCTTTCAGTTTATGGTTTACTTTCCAATATCATGCAGATACCTCAACTCATCAGAAACAGAAGTGCAAGCAACAAGAACACTTCCTTCCAAAGGCACTCATGTAATTCTCACTAATGTCCTGCAACAGCCCAAATCACCAGTCTCAACTTTCTCCCCATGAGCCTTCTCTGCTGTTACATTTCATCATCTAGAAGCTTGGAGTTGTGAAACAGGCAGCGTGGCACAGGTGTGAGGCAGAGCATGAGATGAAAGGTCAGGCAGTCTGGGCTCCAGCCCCAGTGCCATCACTTGTGAGCTGTGTGGCCCAGGATAAACCAATGACATTTTTGCAGCCTCCATTTTCTCATCTGTAAAATGGAGATGATACCACTTGCTTAACAGAGATGTTGGAAGTTAAATGAGATATTATATACAAAGCACCTGGCACATAGTAATTTATATATAAATATAAAAAATCATACTATATGCTATATATATCATTATTATATATAAGCATATATTTTTTTTTAAGTTTATAGTAAGTTCTCTTTTATACTGCTAGCCTGTCATGACAAGAAAAAGCATCAAAAATGATGACAGTAACAAATACTGCCACACAATAAGGGAGATATTTGCAAGAAGAGGGGTAAATGAAAGCCATAATAAACAGGACATTTTATTGAGTTCACTGTTGTTTAATCTAACTGCAATATATACTTAGGTCACTAACCTCCCCCAGGACTGTTCTGAGCTCCCTGCCATGTTTAGTTGGGCTCCAGTACCTGGTGTCTGTCATGTTCACATGGCCAAGAATCCTAATGGGATAAATAATCCTTAGAACAATGTCATGAGATCATGGTTTTATACGCTGCCACACCTGTCCTGAGGACTGGAGCTTGCAGAGTGGCGATGGGAAAAATAAAAGACGGTGCCTCCCCACCCTGTGTGGGGTTACAGCATGGTCCCTGGTGACCCCTGGTACACTCTCTCAGTCACCCTTCAGAACAAAGAGGTCAACCCCAGGCCATTCCATGAACTGAAGCGGAGCCTTTCTATTACAATTAACAGAATAAAGACTCCCATTTTAGCTAACACCCTGAGATTGCTTCCAAGCTCCACGATAAATTTCACTTTTAAAGAAATTAGCCAAACTTCAATTCTCAGGTTTTCAGTTGCAAATCCAGTGCAAAACTTTTAGGTAAACTGAGTTTAATGACTTAAGAAAAGGAGCTGAGCTCTGACACTTTGATTACAATGAGACCTTACTTTAAGCACCTATCTCATGCTAAATGGTAAAATAAATGAAATAGCACACTGACTTAAGATTTAATCTAGGACTGGACTCTGTGGGGAGCATAACAATCAGTTGTGTTGGAGGGACCCTGCCAACACGTGGTGGGCTACAGTGGAAGCAGCTCAAGGACAGATCTAAGTCCACTGATATTAGGACCAGGGTTCCCATGGACTTAGATGGGTTTCTCTCCACACCAAGACTATCAATCCAGGCTCACTGCCTTAAGAGACCCCCCTACACACACACTGCTCACCATCCTCCACACTTGTTTCAAGGCTACAAATCTTGACTTTGCCATTACTCTAAATGGGCAGAAAAGAGGCTCTGAAGGAGACTGGGACTTGCCTCATTATAAATGCTAATGGCACCAAACTTTTCTGTAGTCTCTCTCTTCCCTTAAACCACACCCTCACAGGGAACCAGAGTGTCTTTAGGATGAATGCCCAGGCCATAGCAACTGTGGGGCCCCGGGGATCTAAGCAGATCTTGGCTGGCCAGGCATTAAGCCCTTTTCGGGAAGGAGACAGCAAGCCTGCCTTTCCCTTACACAACCCTGCCATGAAAATAGTCTGTTTTTTGTTTCTGTTAGTTGTTTAGCTAAGAATCTCCATCCTCCCAGCAGAGACAAAAAGATAGGCATGGGAAGCTTATGGTGGCTCAAGGGTTTGATCTCAAATAAATGTTCTTCCACCTAACTCGCCTCCTCCTCCCCCTAACATCTGGAAGGAGAGGGAATCTGGGGAAGTTGGGATAAGTTTTGGGTCAAGGGTGGTGTCAGGCTTTACCACGTAAGTGATGGGATTCCGTAGAGGGCACGCCCTAGAGCTGAATGTAGCTCGCATACTGAAGAAGGAGCCTGCCCCACCCTGCAGGGTCATCTGCCTGGCCACAGGTAAACGAGGGATAGGGAAGACTGGAGAGAATTCATCTTCCTTTATGTAGATCTCTCTCCCCCTCCCCCCACTCAAGTGCCAGCGCGCTGGCTGGCTGGGAGCCGCCGCTTTGGAGGCGCCTGAGAGTGGGTCTCAGGATTCTTTTTTTGGCGTGCAGAATCTGGACCCACCCGAGCCAAGGAAAGGAGACGGGGGAGGGGGCGGCTTGCGCCCGCCTGGGGACCGCGAGGCACAGATGCCCCCGGCGTCTCCAGCGCCCGGCGCGCACCGGTACCACTCTCTCCCACTGCGGTAGCATCCCGACATGACACTGCGGCTGCAACAAAGCGACGGCCGCGGCGAGCCCCCCGCGCCCCGCGCCGCAGCCCCAGCCCCACACCACGCGGAGGGGGCAGCGGCCGGTGATGGTAGGGCTGTGTGGCGGGGGTGGGGGGCACGAGGGCGGCCGAGTAGGGGGAAAAGCCCTGAAATGCTCAGGCAGCCCGGCGGCCACCTCTAGCGCCTCCTCCAGAAGCAGCCAGACTGCAAGGAAAACAATTCGCCCACATTCCCGAGTCCCGGCTGAGCTCTGCGGCTCCCCCAAACGACCCGGTCAGAGCCCTCCCGTGTGCTGTCTTCCCTTGCAAGCCCCCCAACCCGGCCGGCCCGACCCCACGCCTCCCGCGGCCCCAGCCCGGAGACCAGCCCCGCTGCTGGAGAGCGGCGCCTTCGGCTCCGGCGCGGCCGCCGCCCCCGGTCTCCCCGAGCGCTCACCAGGAGAAGGGAGCCGGCGATCATTGTGGCTCCGGCGATGCGGCTGCAGGAGGCGAGGGCGGTGCTGCTACTCGCCGAGGTCCCCATGGCTGAGCCTGGGACTCGCAGGGGCGCGCGGGGCGCCTGGCCCCCCGGCAGCTGGAATCGGCGGCTGCTTCTGCCCAGCGCCGCATCCACCGCCTCCTCCCGGGTCGGGAGCCCATCTACCTCCAGCACCCCATGTGCACTGCGGCAGCCGGGCAGCCGGGCAGAGGAAGGAGGCGGCGAGGGAGGCTCTGGGGCGCTCAGCACCTGCCCAGCGGCGCGGCTGCCCGGGCGGGGAGAGGCAGCGGCGGCTGCAGTCCGCGCCTCCCCGTGCTCTCCTCCGACAGCGGCTGCGGAGAACCAGGGAGGTGGGCTGGGCGCGAGAGAACGAAAGAGCAACTTCCCATAGCGAAGCCTCCAGCCACTGCCAACCACCCTCCTCCGCTGCCCAAGACCGGCCGGCAAGGGACTGAGTCGGTTGGCCGCCGGGCGCGGAGACACACGTGGTGGCGCCGAAGGGGCGGGGGATCGGCCCTTTGTGATGTCACCCTGGAGGAGGCCGGGCTCTTTGTGCGATCCGAAAGGAGAAGGCGTTCCAGGTGGAGCGAGGAGGGAGAGGGTGCCCCTTGGCGTTCGCTGAAGAAATTGCAGCTGCTTACTGACCCGGGGAAAGCAGGGCGAAGTCATGCGCACGCTGACCCAGATTAACTCGTTTCTTCTAAGATGATTCTAAGCAAATTATTTCCACAGCAGACCCCTTTCTATTGTTTCTGACGCAATGGTTAAAAACAGCCCACGACCGGAGAGGACTTAGAGCAACTGCGTGCCAAAAAGAAACTAGTGCTTTGGTTCTCAAACTTGGCTGCGCTTTAGAATCACCTGGAGGGCTTAGACCGTATATATTGATGCCTGGGTCCCACCCGCGGAGACTGATTTAACTGGAACGGGGTGTGGCCTGAGCATTGTGTTTTTTTAAAGTCATCCCGGTGATTTAATATGGGGCAAAGTTTGAGAACATTTAGGCTAACGAATGCACTTAAGGAAATCAGACTAAAGATTCCAAACCCGGAACCCGTGGAGTTGGGTCCGTGGATGGTCTTCGAGAGGCCTTGGAAATCCTTGAAATGTGTGGGCAGGTGCATTTTCATAATTAAAGGATCCAGTGTTTTGAATCAGATTATCACAGAGATGAGAAACACCCTTCACCACAAAAAAGTGTTAAAAATGTTTGAGTTGAGTTCCAAATGCCTTTGTGGGCTGTGGGTGGGTGGGAAAGGAGGTAGTGTACTGCTTCAGAAGTAGGAACAACCAGAGCGTTTTCTTGGATGGTTTGCATCTCCCACATTTCTGGATGTGAGAGAGGACCTGGCATCCCTTTCTTTGTTTAACCTGGGGGATGCAGAGTCTCCTGACTATGGCCACGACTTCTCGTACAGTGGTGTCCATCATCTATGTACTGACAACACATGGCATACTATATTGAAATTACCTCTTGGGCATCTGGTCTCCACCACTCACTTGTGAGTCTTGTGGTGCTGGGCTTAGTCTAGATTTCCTTGACTTCTACTTCAAGATAAATACATTTCTCAATTATGTGCTTCAAGTCTCAATACCCTGTACCCCCAAAAGTCATGTGCTAAGGCAGAGGTGCCAACTATTCTTTTTCTTATTAATGTATTGTGGTTTGGTCTTTGTTCTCTGTACACTTCGGGAGATGCTAAAAATTACTATGAAGATTAATTCCAATCTATTCGTTTAAACATGTCAGTAAAGAAAAGAATTGTCCATAAACATTGGAGGCAGAAAGAGCCGTAACATATAACCTCTGGTGACCTTCAAAGAAGTTCTAGAAAATATTACCACTAAATATGGAGTTTTAGGGAGAGGGCAATGTTTGGACTTGAATCTGGCTAGCACAAGTTCAAAGGCGCGAGGGATATGCATTGTATCTCCACATATAACAGTGTCAATTATTTCTTCAAAAACTCAAATGACTGGTCAATACCATCATAAGTTTTTTTTAAAGAAGTTGCACAGGTCTAAAAAAAGTGGGGGAGGTCAAAGCAGTTGTTTGTTGCTAGTTAGTCCCTTAACTCCTCTTATCCAAACTTAACATTTCTCAGAGTAGGATCTGATTGATTTCCTCCATGAAGTTGGGCAAATTTAGCGTTTGGGTTACTATGCAAGTATAAGGAGTCCTTTCTGAATTATCTATCTTCCTAAAACCTAAGAGAAGTTTGAATTGGCTTCCACTACTTTCAAATTTCATCATTTCCTGGTGTAGCATTGATCACATCAAGTTGAAACAGAATATCCATTTTGAGATATGAGAATTCACTCAATCCTGTTTACTGCTAACATTTAAATAAATGTCCTTCTGTATGAGTGATAAATAGATTATGAATAATTTGAATCTAGATGGGATGTGAAACTTGATTGCTTTGAATTAAAAGATGTAAATGCTTTTCATTTCACTTCATAAAAATTCTTCAAGTATTGGTTAACTCATTGCCACATTTTCAATATGGTCACTTAGACATGTTTATTTTCTGGGAAAGGATAGAAATTCAGAAATGCACAAGGACTAACTTTGGAATATCTTTGCCATATAATCACTCTCCAACCCCCATCTCCTCACACACATCCCAGCTTTGGACTTTTTCTATTTCTGCCAGTGCTGCACAATTCTGCTAGTTTCCCAGTCCCAAAATCATTGTTAATTCCTTCCTCTCCCTTACTATATTTCCAGTCAATCTGCTTTTTCTATCCTTCTATTTTTTCCACTTTCTGTCTTTCTAGTTAAAAACCTGATTATATATTGGGACACCGGAGAAATCACCAAAATTACCATCTTGCCTTGAGTTTTGCCTTGTTTTTTTATTTATCCTGCATACTTTTCGCATCTAGTAAAATTTCAGTTTTTAAAAATGAAGTACTCAGTTTTCATAATGAAAATAACAGTCGTCCACATTCTGAGTGGTGACTGCTTTATGGCCGACATCCTGAGCTGATCCGTGAAGGAATGGCAGGAATTTGACGGCAATAGATGTGAGCACGCAAAAGGTGCAGGAATCAGCTCAAGTCAAGCTCAGAGCAAAGAAGAGCATGAATCTGGTCTGGGCAACACCAAGATCGTTTCATCTCAACATGTGCTGTGTATCCAGTGTGTGTCAGACACTGTTGGGCACCGCAGAAACAATAACAAGAACTGATCCTGCCTTTGAGGAGCTCACAGTCTCACAGAGGAGAAGGTGAAAAGATGACTAAAATAGTTCAGCAGGAATGGGTGGTAGAGATTGCTATTGTCCCCCCATTATAGGCACACGTTTATTTTCAGCTGATTGTGTGGCTGCCCAGAATAAAAGACTACACTTCCCAGCCTCCAATACTCCTAGGTATGGCCATGTGACTAAAGTTCTGGCCAAGAAAAATTATCGTGTGCCTTCTGGGAAGCATTCCCATTGGCTGGGACTTAGTTATCCATCATCTCTCTCATCAGTCTGTCACAAAGACCTGCTAATTCTATCTCAATCAATTCTAATCTAATTCTATCTCTAGCAGTTTTTCCCACTGCTCCTCCCTGATATCCCTTCTGCTCTGGTCGAGGCTGCTTACCTAGATGATTATCCAAACCTCGTGATTGGCATCCCTGCCTCTCCTTTTGCCTGAACCTCTCAGTTCTTACAATTAATCTCTTCTTCACACTCTAAGGAAAATGAGCTTTGTAGAACCCAGATCTGATCGTGTCCTTCCCTCTAGCCAAAAACCTAACAACAATTCCTCCTTACTCTCAATTTGAAGTACAAAGTCAATAAAATAACTCATATTCTGATCTCTGCTTATAATTCAACCCTCCCCACTGCTACAAGGTTGAGTAGACATGTACAGACATGGCACATAGAGCCTTTACTTCCCATATCCAGCTTAATTTTCCATTCCCACTGCCTGCCAATCCCTACAAACCCCAGGTTCTACATACTCATCCCATTAGATCATCATGTTTCTTAACTACCTGGTCCCTGTCATCCTTCCTTTGTTAACAAGCCTTTGTTAGGTGGTTTTCATTTCCCCTCCTCTGCTTATTGAATTCCTGTGAATCCATCCTTTAAGACCAAACTCAAATGGTACCTCATCTAAGAAGCCTTTCCTAATGTCCTCTCTTTACCTTCTCTACGCTCATTTGGAAAGATTTAGTCATTCCTTCCTCTAGTTTTTTTCCCAAGTGGCTCTCTTATAGTATGTATGACATTATACTATAGTTAGTTTACCCTGGCCAGATCTTGAGCTCTTTGGGGCCAAAGTCATGTCTTAATCATCTTCATATCTCTGTAGTCGAGATTCAAGATATTTACCTGAATCAATAAATATTTGTTGAGCAGTGGAATAGTTAACACACCTGATGTACCTTGTCTTCTTCCAAGCCTTAATTCAAACATCCTGAGTTGGGTTAAACCAACAATAACAAGTTTAGTCTCATGTATTACTAAAGTGCCATATCCCGGACTTGGGTTAAACATTTTGTTCGCAGCTCCGTTTCCCTAAAAGAATTCGTTTAAGAACTTGCTGTTCTTCGGCCTAAGAAGGAATATCAGCCATTCAGCAACAGATTGCAAGATTAAGTGCATGAGCATGAGTTTCATCAAGTCTCCATGGTGACATGCTACAAAGAAGACACTGTTGGATAAGATCAAATAGAAATGCAAAGCAGGCATGGTTCCAGAAGCTTCTTTGTCTCTTGGATGATAAGAGACGGATGATTTGAAAAATAAAATCACCAATTCTTTGAAGGTATGACACCTTTGTCTCGCTCCCAGGAACAGTGAGGAGATTAAATTATTTTCTTTCTCTGAAGGAGAGAAACTGCGCCTGTGAAAAGTGGAACTCACCTTGAATTGCCCAGCATCCAGGTGCCTTAGGAGTCCACACATGTAACGCTTTCGTTTTGCCATAAACTTTTTCCACTTAGTGTCCTAAATCGTTTCTCACTTAATGGGAAAGTTGATGAGAAAATAGACTTCATATAATAATTTAATTGAAAGTCAATGGGTTTGGGGAACCACCAGATATGGGATTAAATCTCCATTAAACCATTTATTAACTGGATGGGTTTGAGCAACACCTTAATCTTTTTGAGTTCCTTCATTTGTAAGACCATAAGAACCATCTCACAGTGGTGATTTGAGGAATAAATGAGATAAAATATGTAAAATTCCCAGCATGGTGTTTGTCCCTTCGTATATACTCAATAAATCAACTTCCTTTCTCCAATCTCCTTTTTAAGAGGATTGTCTTTTATAAACTACTCTAATTAGAGAAAAAACATTAAGTTGGAAAGTTTGAAATTTCTTCAGAGACACATTAGAATTTGAGGTTAAGATGAATAGAAAAATTGCTTACTCTGATATGATGCAACGTAGCGTCAAGAAAACTGTCGTAGTTGGGAGATCTGACTTCTGCTCTTGGCTCTGGCGTTAGCCAGCTGTGTGAATTTGGGCTAGTCACTGCACGCCTCTGTATCTTGTTGGGTTTTTTTAAGCCTCCTCATGTGCAAAATGATAAATATGGACTAAGAGATCTTTTATGATCCTTTCTACCACTGTAGTTTTAGGATTTTAATTGGCTGATGTGCCATACTTTCTCCTGGCTATGAGGAGTTCAAGCTGTTTGAAGTAGGAAGGGAGAGAAGATTGAAGAAGGAAGTGTTTTGGGAAGAGGAGCTCCAAGCAGATGCTGGAGGTATGGAAGGAACACGGAGCACAATTAGCTTCTATTCAGGAGTTGCCCGTCCAGTTTGGGATTTATCGAGTCACTGGCTTCTGCACATTTCTCACTTGCTCTCTCTGACTGATCTCCTTTCATCCACTCAATCACCAAGTAGTTCTGGAGGGCAGGCTCTGGCCCAGCTCTGTGCTAAGAGGCAGGGTGGCAGACAGAATATCAAGCAAGTTGTCTGCCTTCCAGGAGCTTACAATCAAATCAGATAGATGAGGGGCCGGCCCTTTGGCATAGTGGTTAAGTTCAGTGCGCTCCGCTTCGGTGGCCCAGATTTGTGGGTTCGGATCCCAGGCATGGACCTACACCACTCGTCAGCCAGGCTGTGGTGGCGACCCACATACAAAATAGAGGAAGATTGGCACAGATATCAGGTCAGGGAAAATCTTCCTCAGCAAAAAAAAAAAAAAATCAGATAGATTAAATGAACATACATGAAAGCGTATAAGACGAGACTATAAATTAGTACCAAGATGTGTGGCCTGAGCTATACATGTAGAAGAAAGTAAGACTGTTGAGGGTTTGAGCACTTGGAGAAGGCTGGAGGGGTTATTCCCTGAAAATGGGGAAACTTGTATTGGAAGAAACTGGTTGGGTTTCTGAGCCAGGGAAGCAATACAAGCAAAGGCACAAAAACAAGGAAGACATTGCCATTCCAAGCTCTAAGATCTTTCCTGTCTGATCAAACAGCCTGTCCTTTTCTCCCTCCTTTAGCCCTGCTGAGCCTGCCCTGTATTCTCCTCCTGGTCTCTGATCTATCTACCTCTCCCCTAGTCTCTCCTAGTCTCTACTAGTCTGTCATCCTTCCTCCCATTGTCACATTTGCCCCAGAGTCATCCTAGAAGTCCTCACCCCATGACTAATCGTCCCCACCTTATGGCATTCATCCACTTTGGCAGAAGCCCTGCCTCTGTTTTCTCAGATCAGTGTTGGTAAAGAGATCCTGTTCATGCTAACAGAGCTCCATGCTGTCTAACCTCGCCTTGGTCCTCACTGCTCACTGGCAATCATGCTTTTTTCTTTTACTTCTATTTTCCTCAGATCCTCTGCCCCACCCTGGCCCCTTCACCCTCATCAGGTAATCTTGACGTCATGGTTCTGTGATGTGAGCTTCTTCTACTTCCTTCTTCACAGGCTGAATCATTCTCTCTTCCCTCTCCTTTTCCTTCTTTACCTCTATTTCAGAGTTGAATCACTAGCCCTTCTTGCCAAGGCTGATGCTTCCTTTTATGATCTTGAGTTCACTGCTCCTGCCTCCTCTAGGATTATAACTTCTTTTTCCCCTGCATCTTAAAAATCTCTCTTTTCTGGTTTGTCCCATCCATATGATATCCAAGTACCTTCATCTTTAAATACATAAATAAATAATCACATAAACCAATAAAAGAAACCCTTACACTTTGCCATTCTCCACTTCTTTCCTGAATAAACCAACACCTCTTTTTGCTATCACTGTTTTGGTTTTTTTAAGTAGCGCCACATTTTTCCCCATCCATAGGCCTGATTCCCAAAACCATTCCTGATTCTTCCTTTCTTTTTTGCCTTCTCACACCTCCCACCTCCCAATCCCAGCATCTGCTTTGCTGCTAAGACCTCTGTTTTAGCAAAGTCTCTTGTGTCTTTGTACATCTTTCCATTTCTTTCTACAAACAATCTAATTGAAGTTTTTAACATCTTTGCCTAGCTGAATTAATTAGCTTGATTACTGGACTGCTTCTCTCTAGTCCGTCTCTCTAACACTCCTACACACCATGGTCAAATTATGCTTCCTATATCACAACTTTGATTATGTCTCACATCTGCCCAAGAAAGCTTAAAGGCTCCCCATTGATTAAAAAATTAAATATAAAATTTTATTTTGACATTCAAGGCTCTCCAAAATATGGCTTCAACCTCCCTCTTCTGGATCATCTTCTACCACTCCCTTGGCTATAGAGAACACGAACTTTTCACTGTTTCTAGAGCATGCCATGCATTTCCTTACTAAGTGATTTTGTTTAGTCCGTTTTCTCTGCCTGGAAACTCTACCAGTTGAAATCATCAGTCAAGACTCATCTTAACATTTCACCTCTCTGTTTAGTTCCATTCAATTCAGCAGACATTTATCGAGGACTATGTTCAATGCATTGTGCTAGGCAATATGAGTCATACAATGGTTAAAAAGGTGACTTCTGCCCTCAAGGGGCTGGTAATATTATTGAGAAGACATATTATTGAGAACATATAAATATGTTCAGATTTTGACACTCTGTACTAAACGCCTAGCTAGAACCTGGCACATAGATTATGCAATGCATGTTTGCTGAATGACTGAATAATCGTTATATGAGAAGCAAACATAGTACATACCATGCACAGTGCATAGTAGAGAATAGGAATTAAAGATTCATTTCAGCTGGGAGCCCCTCTGGGAAGACCTAAAAAAGGAGTTGGATTTCCAGCAGAAGGAGGCCCTGCAGTGTAGTGGTTAAGATGGTGAGCACAACACAAAGTTAGATTAGATGCTCTTGTCCTGAAAATCCATCTGCCTGTTAGAGGGAGCCTGGGACAGTCTTCTCTTTCCTAAAAATTCCCACCCTGTTCCCAAGGGCCAGCTCTCTCTACAGGGTCCTTTCTCGCGTCTTTCTTGCGTCTCTTCCCAGCATCCCTGCACTTCCCCAAAGCTTTCTGGGGTCTGTCCCAAGAAAATCTATTTTGCATAGAAATTTCCTTCATATCCTGGAGAAGAAAAATTTTACTTTGTGATCTAGAGTCCTTTAGCCCCCTTTATCTTGGCACCAGTGGACCTTGCCTTTCAGTTAGGCATTTTGCAAAACAAAGGTCCTTTTGCCAACTTCAAATGAAGAAACCTTTTTCATTCGAAGGCTCCATTTATGACGGAAGCAAGGAGAGGGTTTGGGGCACTGTAATCAAAGTAACACTAATAGTCAGCAACACGCATTGAACATTCACCATGTGCTAGGCACTGTATAAGTCCTTTACATGCATTATCTCATTTGATCCACACAGCTAAGTTTTGGGATATGCATTATTGGAATCATCACCCCCCTTTTACAGATAGGCAAACTGAGGCTTATCAAGGTGTTGTAACTTGCCTGTGGTCACATACCTAGCCACTGGTGGAGACAGGATTTGACCCCAAGGCTTGTGGCTTCATAGCTCACCTGCTTAGCCAGTACACAGGAGTTCGCCTCACAATCATAGGTTGTTGGTTGTAGAAGATCCTTTGTAGGTTGTAGAAGATCCTTTGTAGGTTGTAGAAGATCCTTTGGATGATTAGATACTCCAGCACTTTCTTGAGCTATTCTTTCAGCTTTCATAAATGATGAGGGCAACATTAAAAGCCTCTGACAAATGGACAGAGAAATAACTTCATTAGCAAAACTGGATCCAGAGTCACTTAAGCAACAGAAATTTAGGCAATATAATCACATTCTCACCAACCCACCATCCCACACACACCCCGCCTCACCCCTTCAAGGGCCTTGAGGGTTTTTGGATGATTGGTCGTTGGTGCCCTGCCTGTAGTAACCGACCTGACAAAAAAGGGATTTTTTCTTGAGAGGGAACTTTCCCTTCTGATTAAATCTTTTTCACTTTTATTCCCACAGCACCTTATATATATAGTGTTTTACAAGGGCGGCCCCAAAGGTCTTAGTGCAGTTTTAAACTTTAGTGCTTTCAGAAGTATACATGTTACAAACTTACCAAAAAATTTTGAAAGTTTAATTTTTTAGTTTTTTTATACAGTTACTACATTTTTTTATTTTTTAGAATAATACAAATTGAATTTTAATTTTTGTCCCTCTGATTGAAGGTGGCAAACATTGACCAAAAGGAAAAAAAATTAAAATTAAATATTAAAGGTTTTTTTGTGTGTGTGTGAGGAAGATTGGCCCTGAGCTAACATTTGTTGCCAATCTTCCTCCTTTTGCTTGACAGCAATTGTCCCTGAGCTAACATCTGTGCCAATCTTTCTCTGTTTTGTATGTGGGACACCACCACAGCATGGCTTGATGAGCGGTGTGTAGGTCCGAGCCCGGGATCTGAAACTTTGAACCCCAGGCCACCAAAGCAGAGTGAGCAAACTTAACCACTATGCCACCAGGCTGGCCCCTAAATATTAGTTACTCAAAATTCACCACAAATGCATAAAAGTAAAGTAGTTTAAATAATAACACTTTTAAATGGTTTGTTGCTGTTGTTGTTTGTAACATACACACTTTTGAAATCATTAAAGTTTAAAACTACAGTAAGATTTTTGGGACATCCTGCATGCACTATGCCTTAGGCTGAATTGAAGTCACTTGCTTGTATCTGAAATGACTTTCCAAACAACATGAACATCCAAACTTTGCTTGGAAAGTAATCATTTCATTGAAATATCTAAAATATTTAAAAGCCTTAGACTAATCAACAATGTGGTGTCACTTTGCAAGATTTTCAGCCATCTCTCTTCACAGCACTAAAACTAATGCTAAATAAAGAATTCATGATGAGGAGCACAATAGATATTTGTATCTTAAAGCAGTCTTTTCTAGAACTGATTTATGAACTGTGTTGTTTGAAAACCCATCCTACTTAAGTGTCTGCTCCACACATCAGTTAAACTCCATCTTTAATATAGAGCTGTTTACTATTCTAAAAAGTAAGGGTTGTAAATGACTTCATTGGTTGATAAATTGTTGTTTAATGGAATTTTTCTCTTAGAAGTAATCTTAAAATGAGTTTCATTTTAAGGCATTAAATAACTGTTTCCCTAATAAAATAATTATATTTCTTTATAAGAAATTTTTTAAAAATAACCACACCTCATTTTTGTTGTTTCTTTTTCAAATTTTCCTGCCAAGTGGGCTGAGATAGAGGGATTTGCGAGGTAGAGAACAGAATATAATGATTGGGAAGCTACAGGTAGGGGGTGGGGTGTTATTTCTGTAGAACTCAGAAAACAGTATAACTTGAAATTTCAGAGGTAGGAAACTTTTAGTTTGAGTGATTACTATATGCCAAACATTTTCACAAACATCATCTCATATTAATCCTCTGGGGCAAGAATCCTTAACCGTATTTTACAGATGAAGAAACAAATTTTCAGAGAGGCAAGCAGCTGATCCAAGCTCACACAGGCAAGCAATGAAGCTCGAGTCCTACCCAGCTGCTTAGGGGTGACACCTGTTGGTGGCAGGAACAAAAACACACTTTGAGAAATGCAGCTTTATCCAGCTAAGATCAAGGAAGAACCTGAGGTCCATCTCTCCCTTACCAGTTGACCCTCGCTGAAGACAGCTCTAAATTCGCTTGCCCCCAACCATTACATATCCAAACTATTGAAAGATTACTTTAGCTTTCTTTTCTATTCTTTTACTACCTATTCATTTCAAATATTGATTAAGCATCCCTATGTGCCAGCCATTGTTCAAAGTTCTGAGTACATAGCAATAAACAAAACAACCAACAACCCTTCTGTCATGGAACTTACTAAGAGACAGACAAAAATACTTGAGTTATTTTTAAGGACTGAATTGTGTCCCCTCAAAATTCGTATGTTAAAATCCTAACCCCTAGAACCTCAGAACATGACTGTATTTGAAAATAGGGTCTCTAAAGAGGTATGTAAGGTAAAATAAGGACCTAATTCCATATGACTGGTGTCCTTAGAAGAAGGGGAGATTAGGACACAGACAAGTACAGAGGGAAGACCATGTGAGGACACAGGGAGATGGCAGCCATCAACAAGCCAAGGAAAGAGGCCTCCAAAGAAACCAACCCTGCTGACACCTGGATCTCCGACTTCTAGCTTCCAGAACTGTGAGAAAATAAATTTTTGTTGTTTAAGCAGCCCAGTCTGTGGTATTTGGTTAAGGCAGCCCTAGCCAACTAAGTCAGTTACACAGTATAATAGTGACAAGTCAAAGCGGAGAGAGAGGTTGCAGTTTTAAATAGGGTGATCAGGGAGGATGATATTTGCAAAAATATCTGAGGAAAGGGAGGGAGAAACAGCACCTGCAGAAGCCCTGGGCAGGAGTGTCCTTGCTGTTTTGGAGGAGCCACAAGAAACCAAGAACTGGAGAGTGGCAGGAGATGAAGTCAGATTGATAACAGGGACCAGATCCTGGACGGCCTTGTGGGCCATAATTGAGACACTGGCTTTTTCCCAGTGAATCGAAGCCACTGAGTAGAGTTTCATGATCTGATGTGTGTTTATCTGGATCAGTCTGGCTGTTGTGTCGAGAATAGGCTGTTGGGGAGCTGGGATCCCAGTAAGGAGGTTATTGAAACAGCCCAGACCAGACAGGATGGTGGCTTGGACCAGCATTGGAGTGGATAGTACCAACCTTGCCCCACAACCTCAGATCCTCTTTAGGTATAAAAACCTCAACACACATGGAAAGGACAATTAGGTTATTTGGTTCTAAACACATGCTCTTTTTATGCATGAATGTCTGCTCTGCATTATAGTTATTTTCATAAGATTGCATGTGCTTCAGCCAGAGTGGAAGCCACTTGAAGGCAGGGACTTCTGTGTGTGTGTGCGCGCGCGCGTGTGTGTGTGTGTGTATGAGGAAGATTGGCCCTGAGCTAACATCTATGCCAATCTTCCTCTATTTTGTATGTGGGATGCCGCCACAGCATGGCTTGATGAGCAGTGTGTAGATCCGCACCTGGAATCAGAACCCACTAACCCCGGGTGGCAGAAGCAGAGCGCACGAACCCAACCACTACGCCACTGGGCCACTTTCTTATCCATGTTTGTATCACCTCGCAGCACCGGGAGCACTGCTCTCCATACAGAGGCTTGAAAAACATTTGCCTGTTTAATTCAGGATTAGCAGTAAATCCAACCAGAATACATTGACTTGAGTTGACATAAAAATATGTTTGGAAAACTTGCCCTCCAGGAATTTATATTCTGAAAGAGAGAGAAGGAGAGAGGGAGAGAGAGAGGAGGAAGAGAGAGAAAATTGTGTAGCTTTTTCCTTCCTTTCTTTTCTTTTCTTCTTCTTCTCATTCTCTCCCTCCTTCCTACTGCTTTTGGTTTGTCGCCATGACACCTGAAACATTTCTTTAGAAAAATTTCAACATTTTTATTAAAATAATTTTGGTATTTTTGTTCTTTCTAAATACCTTTGGAATGCCGTACAGCTCTTAAAAAATTGGAAGGAAGGAAGGAAAGAAAAAGGGAGTAAGTTAAAAAGGAGGGAGAGTGGGTGCTAACCGTAAGTTAGGCAGGTATATCTATTAATTAACTAATATAATATAACATATTATATATATTTGGGGAGGGGCGGGGTTAGGAAGGTTAGCCCTGAGCCAACATCTGTTGCCAATCCTCCTCTTTTTGCTGAGGAAGAGTGGCCCTCGGCTAACAACCGTGCCCGTCTTCCTCTACTTTATATATGGGATGCCTGCCACACATGGCTTGATAAGTGGTGTGTAGGTCTGCGCCCGGGATCCGAACCTGCAAAACCCAGGCCACTGAAGCGGAGCACGTGAACCTAACCACTATGTCACAGGGCTGGCCATTAAATGTGTGGATTAACTAATATGCACACATTTGTGAACTGGATATGTTTATCCACATTTACACACAAGAAAAACTCAGGTGTGGAAAAATGTAATTATGTAGTAAAGTTACACAGCTATCACGTTTCAGAATCAAGACTTGAACCCAGGCCTGCCTAGCTGGCCTACTCTTTGTAGTCTTTTTAAAGATACGCCGGAGTGATGAGATCTGTAGGAAAAAAGTTACATTTTGTTTTTGCTATTGTTAATTTTGGGTTTTGCCTTTTCAATCCTCAATTTTGACCAATGTAATGACCAAATTTAAAACCTGAGGCCTACTTTTCATCTTCCACATCCTCAAAAATGAGCTCCCCAACCCTTTTGCATATCAGCTGCAGGAGGCCAGTGGGGCTGCGCCGCTCTGGGTGGGGACCATCAAGGACGTCCACTCTGGCCCCTGGAGCAGGGAGAAGGTGTGAGCAGCGATGGTGTGGAAGCCAATCACCCAGCAGTGGTCAGACTAGCCTTCTTTGCTGTATTTTGTTTCTTTACCCCGGCTTTGATCACATGCTCTCAACTTCTTCCAAGCTCTTCTCTCACCTCTCCCTGACCCCTCCTACACTTCTGCATCCCTCTTCATCTCATGAGCCAAAAATGCGAATCATGTAACAAATGCAAAAATATGAGAAGTAAACAAAGCCAGACAATGGAGAAGAAGGGAGAATTTCTTTTCAAATACAACAGGAAGAAACAAGTCTTCTAAAACAGACTGTCATGTGATGGTGACTCAGATATCGGGGCTTGGGAAGGGCTGGGTCATTTTGACTCTCACAGGAAGGTAGACCTGGTCCAGTGCAGAGGCTGACATCTTGAGAAGTAATGACCTGCCCAAGGGGCGGTGCCCCCAGAGCCAGGGGAGAAGGCCGGAGGTGTGATCAGCTGTGCCTCCAGGGGATCCTAGAGGGATTCTCAGCAGAGATGACACATGAGCAGGGCTTTGCTGAAGGCAGCATGACTCTCTGATTGAGACAAGAAGAGGCCATCTGTCTCCTCCATCAGAGGAGCAGCCAAACCAAGACATAAAGTCCTGCAAGACCCTCCACGTTACGGCCCCTGGAGACCTCTCCAGCTTCCTCTGCCATTCCCGTCCATGCTCACCCTGCTCCAGCCACACTCCCACGCTGTTCCTCAAACTCACCAAGCAAATCCTGTCTCAGGGGTTTTGCACTATTCTCAGGCTGCCCTCCTGGCTGCCTCCTCTGCGCTCCCTCACTGCCTCCTCTGTTCACACGCCACCTCATCAGAGAGGCCCTCTCTAACTCCTCTTTCTAAAATAGCAATCGCTGTTATTCTCCGGCCTCTTCCTTCTTTTATTTTTATCAGCATTTTTCTCTAACTGGCATTATATTTTATCTTTATGTGTTTATCTTATCTTTTTCTGTCTCCCCCATAAGAATTTAAGCCCTGTACTTACATGACCTTTTCCCCAAGCTTCTTAGCAGACCTGGCAAGATTCCCTTTTTACTGGGTTGGCCACACAACTTTCAGTCTGCCTTAGAATTCCATCACCAAGAGGGTGTCACATAAAAACTCTTCACGATCGGGGCAAATGTTCCCCACAATTAGGTTTTGAATCCAGATGGAATTGTCTTATCTCCATTTAACCTTTCTTATCTTTTTTTTTTTTTTGGCTTTATTAATGATTTCAAAATGAATTATTCTACCTCTCCCTTGTCTGTCTATGCTCTGATCTGTGTCAGGAGCTCTGCCACAATGCCGAGGCCCCGATTGAGATCTGGAGTAAAAATACGTAAGGTGGGACCCACTGGCACAATTGCTTTTTTCTCCCGACTCCTTGAGCTGCTTGAATGTAGGCGCATAGTCGGTAGAGGATGGGGTTACTCAGGGATGAGGCTTACAACAGAGCAGGGAGGGACAAGGGTGTTGAGGGTGTATGCAACGGAGGCCTCACAGAGATGGGTTCCAGAATCTATACTGGGGAAGTGGGGAAGTGGCAACAGACGATGGGTGGTTGTGGTAGGCTGAATAATCTCCCTCCAAAATATCCATGTCATAATTCCCAGAACCTGTGAACGTTACCTTATATGGCAAAAGAGACTCTGCAGATGTAATTAAGGCAAGGATCTTGAGATGGGGGGATTATCCTGGCTTATCCAGTGGGTCATAAATGTAACCACAAGGGTTCTTATAAGAGGGAGGTAAGAAGGTCAGAGGAACAAGAAGACAATATAAAGGCAATGTGATGACAGAGGCAGAGATTAGAGTGGAGGAATGCCATGAGCCCAGGACTGTAGGTGGCTTCTAGAAGCTGAAAAAACACAGGGAAATGATTTCCCTGTTTCTCCTCTCGAGGAGAAACCAGCTGTGCTGACACCTGGACTTTACTCAATGAGACCAATTTCAAAATTCTGACCACAGAATTGTAAGAGAATATATCTGTGTTCTTTGAACTGATCCTCACTCCATAAAAAGAGTTCTGCCTTAAGGCTGTGTGAGAACTGTCAACTCCCAGGGCATCCCCTGAATTTAAGCAGGAAGCCACTCTCAAATCACCCTCATCATCATCACCATCCTCATCATTAGCACATTCAGGCTCACCATTGCTACACCACCACAGCAACAGCTAGCATTTACCGAGCACTTACTATATACCAGGCTCCTTGATTAGTGTTTTACATGTGTTATCTAACTTTATATTTATAATAACCCTGTATGGAAGGTACTATGATTACCCTTATTTTAGAGATGAATAAAGTGAGATTGAAAGTTAACTTTCTGTACAGAAGTTTCATAGGCTTTCTACCAGGTAGAGGAATACATATATTTCCTATTTTATGGTTTGTCAAATTGTACTAAACAGGATTTGAGATTGCGAGTACAGGAGGGGGTGGGGAAATTGACCTGATCCCTTAGCATCTCCCTTTCTGATATCTGCCTCCTTCTTTGGGATTTGGGGTGGTGAAGCATGCCCCCCATCCATTAGAACCAATCTAAGACAGAACCCTAGTCCCTGATCCATGACCCTGGCAATGGCTCCCTGGAAGAGACCCCACTAATAATAATAATCACTATTTTGAAATCTACTATGTACCAGGCACACTATAAATGGGATTTCTAATCTTCAAACTATCTTACATGGTAAATGTTATTACTGACATTTTACAAACAAGAAACTAAATCTCAGCTAAGTTAAAGGACTTGTCCAAGGCTACATAGCTAGTTAGTAAGCAGCTAGTTTAGATTCAAACCAAAGTCTAATGTCACGGTCCATGTCGTTTTAGTTACACTAGGCCACATTCTAATACTCAACTTCCACTAGCAGAGAGCGCATCTTGAGGTCCACTTAGGTTTACACTCAGCTTTGACTTCAGTATCTGATCTTGACTTGGTTTCATTTAGGCTTCAGTGGATGCTGTGACTCCTGCAGTTCAGATTTCTGCTGAGCCAGGTACTTAATAAATGCAGTCCTGGCTTTTGAACCCAGGTCACAGCTACCCCAGCCTTGGGGTGGTTGGTTGGCTGTTTGGCCAAGCAAACCTCAGTATTTCATTCTGAGACATCCATAGGTTCCAGGGATCAGGACATGGACATCTTTGGGAGGCATTATTCAGCTACCACACCAGGTAATGCAAATCAACCCAACCTCAGGCCTGTAGCCCAAGTCCCTCGTTTCAAAATCTAGCTTCAGACTCCCCATCTCGTCTTAGTGTACACCTTGTCCCACTGTCACAACTGGCCAAGTTCACCAGACATTCAACACGAAATAGTTACCAAAAGCCTACTACCTGCCGGTCACTGTCTTGGCTCTGGGGACTCCAGACTTTACATGGTATTCCCAGAACTTGCTCTGCCATCATGGATGGAAACCAGAGGGAAAAAATAAGTAAATAATTGCAAATTTTAGTAAGTTCTACGAAGTAGTAACATTCTGAGTGACAGGCAAGAACTCTCTGAGGAGGTACACTTAAAACTGAGTCCTAATGAAGAGAAAGAGCTAGGTCAGGTAAAGAGGGTAGAGAAGGATACTCCAGACAGAAAGAAAAGGCTGGACTAAGGCCATTTAGAGAGCTTGGCATGTTCCAGGCACTGAAGGAAGGGGAAGGAAGAGGAGAGTGCCAAGATGGCTGAGAAGGTGGTCAGGGGCAGATCACATGCCTGTTGTCGGACGGTGAACGGGCTCTAGATGTTATTCTAGGAGTAGTCAGAAGGCCGTTGAGAGGAGAGTGCGGGGTAAGCTGAGAGTGGGAGGTGGTCGATCATATGAAAGGACTGACTTCTTCTCCTAACTCTGGTTACACATTTCTCCAACACAAAAGTGAAGGACAAAATGGAAGTGACCCCTACAGCAGCCTCCCTTCCCACGATGGAGGAAACTGAATGCTGACTCCCAAATTCTTCTCTTCCTTGGGAAGGGGTCCCAGCATTGCTCCTATGTCTGCCACTGCAGCTCCTTTACAACTCAGCTCAAAGATAACTTTTTTTCCTTTAAAAATCATCATGTTCTTTGACCTACTACTTCCAGATCTGGGACTCTAGCCTAAGGAATAATAATCAATGCAAACAAGGATTTATGTAGAAGGATACTTACAGCATCATTGCAATAGTGAAAATTTGAAAACAACCTAAATATTCACCAATGGGGAAATATATAATTTATACTGTATATTGAAGTAATGGAATATTCTGTAGTTATTAGAATAATATCTCTTGAGAATAATATCTTTTCACATATTTAGTTGCATAAAAATCTTTGTAATATATCATGAAATTAAGATAAATAGAATATGAATACATATATATGCATGTATGTACACACATATTCTCAATTTTATTTGAGACTTATGTAAAATGAATGTAAAAATAAAAATATTTACAGTGAATATGTCCATGGCCACTACTTACTCAGTACAAGGTCCCAACTGGCATTTCTTAAAGATCACCCAGTCCATACTAGGCGCTAGGGTAATGTTTGTTGATTGAAAAACAACTCCCCAGGAATACAGGAAAACTAACTCCAGGTCTGTGAGTTGACAATTTACCTCTGCCTTGCAGGAGACTGCAATGGGCAATGGAAAGTTCGAGTATTCTGAAATTAGAACATTTTTTCCCCTATAAAGGGACATTCCCATCCTTCACCTCACACCTTCTAAGCCTCTTTTAGAGCATAAAATTGGCTTATTTGTGCCAGTCTCAACATCTTTAATCTGGGTTGTGCCCAGAAAATTTACTAACTTCTCAAACTCCATCAGTGAAATAAAGGTGGTGGTGGCAGAGGAGACAATCTATGTAGAAGGGGTTGGAAGCTCTATTTACTGGCATACAGAATAAGTTGCTGTTTATATGTTAATTGGAGTAGCCCTGGGAAATTTGCTCCCTCCCGAATCTTTCTTTCCTTCTAGCACAGTCTGAAATGCCACATTAGAGGGTAATTTGTTCAGCTTAAGACGTCATTAAAATGTAAATACCCGAGGAAATAGACTAAGCCATTCTCATTTATAACTAGTTTATTGGGTTCTTCTCAATAATTCCAGGATCTGAGCGTGGGCCTGCTCTGTGACAGGGTAGATGCTACAGGATGCCATGCAGGGCATGAGAAGCTAAGAGGCAGGCAGCTGGTGAGGAAGAAATACTCAGAACCGTGGAGAGCCCAGGCAGGTTTGGCATAATGAGAAGAGCACGGAATTAGGAGTCTCAACGCCTGGATTTAAGCCCCACCTTAGTCACTAAGTTATGGGAGAGCCGACTTGGAGAGGAGACTCGACACTGCCACCTGTGCAGTCCCATCTAATGAAAGCAACTACTGCCACCCTGGTCACAGGTGATGGGTCCAAGGGCAGCTGATCTGCAGAGCAGGTGGCAGTCTTCGAGAAGGTCCAGCACAAGAATTTTGTCCAAAAAGAATAACTGTGAAACTTAATGAATTAATCAGTCAGTCCCTCTCTCTTACGGAGTTTGAAGGCTAGACAGGAGAGAGAGTTAGCAATGGGCACAAGCTGAATCATCCACAGAGAACGACCAAGCAGAAACCACAGTCAAGAGAGGCCAAGAGTCAGCATAAGCCATAAAGAAGACAGACGAAGGTTTTTTTTCAAGTTATTAACCTGAGGTAGCAGAAGTAGCAGAAATAGTGGAAACAGAGACTGAGTAGGAACTAAGAGTTCACTGATGTTGAAGGCATGGCCCGATGACCTGGATTCTGTGCTGTATCAACTCCTGCAGAACCTAAAGAATGTTCCAGCATCTGGAAGCCTGGCTGTATGGCTGTCGGGATGGTGTCTTACCTTTTCCACTTCCCTAGGTAGCCCAGGGCCTCCAACAACACACTCCTCTCCAACACTCATACACACACACACACACACACACACACACTCATACATATCCCCCATGAAATAAGGGAACCAGAATGTGCCTCTGTTGCTTTCAACTCCAGAGCCTTGTTAACTTTAGATAAATTCCTCTGAGACTATTTTTTCTAAAATGAAGGAGTTGGATCTCACTAGATGGTCTCTAAGTTCCCGTCCAGATCTTGCCTCTAAAACTCCGTGAATCTAATAAAGACGTGGAAGAGATTAGTATTACACTGTCTTTTTTTGTTCTTTTTTTTGTGAGGAAGATCAGCCCTGAGCTAACATCTGCCAATCCTCCTCTTTTGTTGCTGAGGAAGACTGGCCCTGGGCTAACATCCATGCCCATCTTTCTCCACTTTATATGCGATGCTGCCACAGCATGGCTTAACAAGCAGTGCGTCGGTGCACGTCCCGGATCCCAACTGGCGAACCCCGGGCCACTGCAGTGGAGCGCACGCACTTAACCGCTTGCACCACCGGGCCAGCCCCCTACACTGTCTTTTTTATTGCAGTACTTTCCCCACATTAAAGGAGATAGGCTCTATGAATTTACTCCTTTTTTGCTGTGGAAACCCAGCAAATATTGTGACTTGCCATAACAAGAACCAAGACAACAGGAGAGAGATTGAGATGAGTGAAGGGGGGGGGGGTGTTCAGCAGGGGGAGGGGGGATGAGGAATGAAGAGATGGGGAAGTAGAAATTGCTAGGAAGACAGACTGAAAAGCAGAGTGGGCTGGGGCAGACAGGACTGAATTAGGAGGGCCTGAGGTTTGCTGCTTTCAGACTAGTCCTAATCACGTTATTAGAGTGTATGTAAATGGGTCTGGTGCCTTTTCTCCAAATGATGTTGACACATGTCTGCTCAAATAAATTAATGCTCCCATCTCTACTGATTCATTTGGTGGGAATGACAAGCATGCATGCTGACTGGAATAGAGAGGAGGAGAGGGCACAGCAGGAGGAAAAAGGAAGGTAGAGACAAGGTGTCATTCATCAAAGCTTCTCCCCTTCACAGGATAATACCCAAACTCCCACCTACGTGCATGACTGGCCCTGCCTCATTGTCCCCCATCTTTGCCTTCCCACTATGCATCATATGAGCCAACCACATTAAGTTTCTTAGTGGTTTAGTTATATTTCATGCTTTTTCTTGCCTTTGTGCCTTTGTACATCCTGGAGAGTCTTGACTCTCTTACCTACGCAGTGAACTCCTATTCTTCCTGCAAGACATGAATCGAAATTCATATCCCCCAACTAGAGTATAAACCCTGACAGGGCAGGGCCCTTGCTTCTTGTTCATGACTATGTACCCAATGGCTAGAGCACTGTCTAGCACTTAGCTCGCTCTCAGTCAACATTAGATGGATCGATGGATGGATGGATGGATGGATGGATGGATGAATACAGGGATAGACTACTTGTAAAACATTCCCTTAATCCCCACAAATCCCTTTGGGTCAACTCTTTCCTTTCCTGATGTCTTTTCAGCACTTTGTACATATCTTTATTAGGCCTTATTTCCAAAGAACTTAAATCTCCTAATGGGAAGATACCACGTAATAGTAGAGGCAGAGAGTGATGAGAGTGGAGGGAGGAGAAGGAGACCTGCCTCCTATTTACAACCACAAATTTCTATCTAAGAAGGCTGGATTCTGTTAAATAAAGATCCCCCACTGTGCTGCTGAGCTCTTGAATTATTTTGATATCCAGTGGGTCTGAGACTATGGACTGCAGGGACCTGGATACCCTCCCAGAAAGCAAAGAGGAAAATTTCAAGGGGTGGGAGGAAGGTGACATGATTGAGAGTCTGTGCTGGGACAGTGGAAAGTTACTGTTAGTGATAAGGCTGGATGGCTTTGTAGATTTGAAGATATTTGCCTTTCTGCAATGTAAACCCTCTCTCTTTCTCCCTAACTCTTCAGTGAGTCCTACATCACATTCTTGGAGTGAAAGATTCGGCAGGATGAAGGGACGATCGCAGAGTTTTGCCAGGTGATTCATCAACCTACGAACTCAAGAAAAGTGGGAGCTTGAATCAGATAAGTCTCCTGGGAATACAGTTATCTTGGGGTGGGCTTTGGGCTCCCACCAGGCATGGAATGGGGGTTCAAGACAATCATGTCTAGATATTTGGGGCCAGGGAAAGTTCAGCTGATGTCTAACTAATAGAAGCCTCTGAACAAATTTGTTGAAAAAAACAGAAGAGGGAGGAAATGAAGATAGAGGAAAGGGAAAGATGTAAATACCTGTACCTTATTTTAAGAACTGAGCCTTTTTTATAGTCAGATATTTATTTAAAAATCTGATATGCCAGTTGGCATTTTTCACCAACTCGAGAAGCATAAACCTTCACAGGCTTCACAATCTTTCACTTAGGAGCTGCCTTTGCCAGAGCCTTAGCAGCAGCCAATGCTGTCTTTTTAGATGCTCTCTTAGCCTTTTTTACTTTCTTGCCAGCCCTGTTAGCTTGTTCTGATTGAGCTTTTCTGATTCCTCTTGGCCATTATTACAGCAAGAGTTGCACCAGTGATGGCCCTTTGGACTCTGATTGCATGGTAGGTTCTTTTCTTTTGAATTTCTTCAGGCTTTCCCTTTATGTGCTTTCTTCTATAGAGGACAGTCCAGTTTATCTGCTGAGGATTCCCCTTGGAAAGGAATGCCAGCTTGCATTTTGCATTAAGAAATTGGAAAGCCTTCTAGTTGGTCCCAGCATAGAGACTCCTGTGTCCAGGGTAGATCTTACATGCACCAAAACCACAGAGTTGACCTTCATGGCTGTGGCTGCTGGGGAAGAGGAAAAATGGCAAAGAGAAGAACTAGTCTTGGTTACTTAGTGGAAATGAAGTATGAAAATGAAAACAGTATCCTTTGTAATAACAAGAGCTATTCAAAGTTAGAATTTTCAGAAGTCGAAATACAATGAGGTACACCTGAAATTTATATAATGTTATAAACCATTGTGACCTCAATAAAAATTTTTTTTTTAAGTTGGAATTTTCACTCACAAACTGTCAGCAAAGGCTTTAGCAAAATTAAAAATTTGGGAAAATTGTCTTAACCTCTCATTCATCTCCTTCCAGATGTCAGATGCTCTCCCAAAAGCATATGCATTGCCGAAGGGCCACTTTCTAATCCTAAAAGACCTCTAAATGAAGGAATTGTCTGTGTAGGAGAAGCGAGGGAAAGTTTTATGCACAAGAGATTTCGGATTCTCTTCCTTTTCTCTGGGGAAACAAAGCTCCCCACTGGATCAAGGAGTAATCACAGAGATTCAGCCTTGCACTCTCACATCCCTCCCCTCCAAAAGTCCCCCTGCCCAGGATTGAGCACATAGAAGGACTTATAACTAACTGTGTATTCACTGTGCGTATATTCTCCACCGTCTCTCCCCATCTTCCTGTCTCCACTCTCATGGCCCTAATTTAGAACCCTACTGTCTCCCATCTTTTTCCCAGGCTACCAGACAGAATAGCTCCCTGACTGGACTAACAATTTATCTCCTCTCAATTGATCCCATCCTACCATCAACTAATCTTAAAACGCTGTTTGCTTCTGCTCTCACTTGTGCCCTGTTGTGAAGAATTCAGGATAGACTCTGTCCCCAGCATGTCTCCAGGGCTTATTCTTCAAGTCTCTGTTCCCTTGGGCAGAATTTAGTCCTCCCTGTTCTCTAAACAGAGTGCTTTTTACACTTTCCCACCGTTACAATTAATTGTTTATGTCTCCGTTTCCACACAAGATTGTGATCCCCCCAGGACACAACCATGTCCTAGTTCTTTGTAGCTCTCTGTCTCTGACCAAACGCATTCCATGACTATTCGTTGAATGAATGATGGGCATGAAATAAATATTTTTAAAGTAATTAGGCAGCTACAGTACTCAAAGCTCCCCACAATTTCGAGTGAGACAATTGTGGTGTAGTGGAAAAATAAAGATTTGGGAATGGGCAAACTCAAGTTTCAATCTAATCTCTATGACTAAGTAGCCATGTTGGACAGTGCCACACACTTCCTGAGCCTACGGTATTTCTGTTCAGGTGTTATGAGGATGGGATGCAAGCCGTCTAGTTTCAAATCCTGGCTTGACCACATGCCAGCTATGAGATGTTATACACATTACCTCTTTGTACTTCAGTTTCTCCATCTGTAAATCAGAAAACAATAGTACCCACCTCACAAAGTTGTTTGTAAGATAATACATGTGACATGCTCAGGACTGTGCCTATTCTCTACAAGTGTGAAAGAGATATTGGTTCTTGTTACTACAACACCCAAGCACATTCCATACCTTTCAGCCTCTTACCCTTGTTCTTGCTATTCTCTCCTTTCTATTTCTATCAAAATCCCACCAATTTTCCTGATTTTTCCAAACCAGAATTTTTAGCTAGTTTATTTTTTATTTAACATCTATTCTGTATTTATAAGAAGCACCATAACAACTATCCCCAAACTTGGCTGATCATAGAAATCATCTGTGATACTTGTAGCAAATACAGAGTCATGATCCTATCCCAGAACTTCTGAATCCTGAGATGTGCATTTTTAATAATGTACCAGGTGGTCCTTGTGATAAGCAAGTTTAAAAAGCCTTGTAGTGAGGATGAAATGAGATATTACGTAACACATTTATCACAATCCCTGGCAGAGTCAGTGCCCAGTCAATGAAAGGCTATATTCAGTGCCCGCTGTGCTAACACTTGGCACACCATCTCTACTCCCCCTGCCAAGATATCATTTCTTCATTTTACAGACAACACGAAGCTAACGTATACTGAATGGTTACTATGGGAAAACAGGTCCATAAAATTTGGCGACCTTATCCAAAATGATAAAGCCAGCCAATGGCAGAGCCGGTATATCAGTCTAAACATTTGTTGCTTCACAGCCCACCATCTTGCCATTATACCACACTGAGGCACACACAAGATCTTGTCTTCTTCTTTAAAATGCTACAGCATTGTTTTTGTCTCTCATGTTACTAATATGTTTCTGTCAAGTTTGCAACTTATTCGTAATCATGTCTTGTCACCTCTGTAGACCAGTGGTTCTCAACTGGGAGCAATTTCCCCCCAAAAGATATTTGGCAATGTCTGGAGATATTTTTGGTTGTCATGGTTTGGGGTGGGGGATCCTATTAGCATCTAGTGGATAGGGGCCAAGGATGCTGATAAACATCCTACAATACACAGGACAGCCCTTCAGCAAAGGATTATCCAGCTCAAAATGTCAATAGTGCTGGGGTTGAGATGGCTGTGGACTGTAAGTTCCCCGAGAGCAGGAATGAGGTACCACTCATGCTTGCATCTTTTACAACAGTCCTTCTCATCATGCTGCATTTCACAACCACTTGGGAAGCTGCCTAAGTCACCCCCAAAATCTGACTAAATTGGTCTGAGTAAGGCCTGGGCGTCGGTATTTTTTTAAGCTCCTGAGGGGACGGAAATGTTTTAAAATTGGATTGTGACAATGTTCCCACAGTTTTGCACATTTACTGTAAATTATTGAATTGTACACTTAAAATGGGTAAATTTTATAGGTATGTAAATTAAACCTCAACAAAGCTGTTAAAAAAGAAGGAAAAGCAAAGCTCCTCCATAAGTGAGAACTGCTATTCGTAAGCATTTATGTAGTGCTTTGTTCATAGGAGACACTCAGCAAGTATTAACTGTGTAAATTAAAATGTAACTGGATTGATTTAAATGTGTGGAACAAACGGCTTCTGTATTAAAGCCAGAATATAATTACTTCAAGTTCCTTTGAAGGTTGTAAGCCCTTCATAGAAATTTGTGTTACATTAAAGGGATAAAGTCCTTTGGCCCAAGGGCCTCGGCAGTTGGACCCTGGAGCTGGCTGAGTGGTGGCTTTCTGGGAACCGTGATGACACGGAAGCTGAAGGGGCACCCCAAGTGCATTCTCACAAAGCGGCCACTCAGCTTCCTGCTCTCGGAAAAATGGGAAGCATCGCTTTTTCCAGTAAATCTTGGAGAAATGGGCTGGTTATATAGCCGTGAAATCGTCCATACAGCTTAAGGATTTGATATGAAATTCAGCTATCAATACCCTCCCTTAGCAGTTAAACTATATTTTTTTCTGATTGGGACAGTAGGATGAAACTGACCTATTTTTGTGGTTTGGGATATCACTACAGGCCTATGTGAAATTAAGAGTTTAAGTGAACTAGAAAAAGAGAATCCTTTTTGATGGTGAATGTTGCCTTGCTATCTGGAGAAAAGAAAAATCCTCTACTTTAGATTTATCATAGGGAAAATAAATTGTCCACCTCCCCTTTGTGGCAACAGAATATGAAGTTAAGTCACTGCTATATTTGTGGAGAGCGAAACAGAGGATCTGGTTTCCCCTTGCGGGGACTGCCACTATAAACAACACAGACAGATGAGTGTAGCCTCTCTGTGGCTGAATATATTTCATTCGATTTTGTTTTACCTAAAATATCTTTTTCTGATGAGAATGTTCAGACTTTTTTCTTTGCTGTCACTGGTAGTCAATGGGGTATTTTAAACGAAATGCAGGATCCCTCAAGTTCTTATCTACTCATGGCGCTTTGGTGATATACAGTCAGGCTACTGTTCTAATGAGTATTCTTTTGGATTTGCTGCCTAGGAATGTACACAGGCTGGACTCATAGTACGATCTCCTCCGTCCCTCTTCCTTCTGATAAGGTGGGTTTTTCTTAATACCTCTCATAGTTGTGTGATCCTTCCTTCTCAGGGATGATACCACATCACCTGGTTATGAAGCTTCCTGAGAAGTGTCCTTACGGAGATGCTCATCTCCCCCACCAAGACTCCTGGGCTCTCCACTGACCACATAAGGCCAGAGGAGGCCTGGAGAAGTGTCCCTGCTGTCCGAGCCCTCACCCCATCAAATCCTTTTTAAGGGATTGTATGGAGAACAGGACTCCCGTCTCACACACTTACTCACTGGGAAGTCTGAGGGACTTCCAGGGGAAGCATTTCTGTACATTAACACTTATAAGGCTGGGTGGGACTTTCTTTTCCTCCCACCTTACTTAACTATGGGGTGGCGGTGGTGCAATATTTTTTGTTGTTGTTTTTTGGTGAGGAAGATTAGCCCTGAGCTAACATCTGTTACCAATCCTCCTCTTTTTGCTGAGGAAGATTGGCCCTGGGCTAACATCTGTGCCCATCTTCCTCTACTTTAGATGTGGGACGCCTGCCACAGCATGGCTTGATAAGCAGTGCGTGGGTCCACACCCAGGATCTAAACCTGCCAACCCTGAGCCGCCAAAGTGGAGCGCGTGAACTCAACCACTAAGTCACCAGGCCGGCCCCTGCAATTTTGGATTAGGCAATAGATATAGCTTTTGTGCAAGTTATTCAAACTCTCTGTGCCTCAGTTTCCTCATTTGTAAAATAGAGGTAATAACAGTTTATACCTCATAGGCTTAAGTACAAATGGTCAACAAACGGGAGGCATTTTTGTTATAAGACAATATAGAAACAGAGGCTTTGTCAGCAGAGAGAGGCAATGAAGCTATTCTCTGAGCAGGATTCTACATTGACAAAGGAAATCTTGTTGCTTATGCGTCTGAAGTGCCCCCTCTGAAGAAGCTGGAGGACTTAAAGCCTCTTCCAGCTACACCCCGGGAGAGATTGGAGACACTTCTAGATGAAGCCACTAATGATTCCTGCAGCACAGAGGCCCAGAAATTGCTCCTACAGGTACGCTGTGAAGAGCAAAGAGGAAGGAAATGTTGGGAGGGGTCATTGGGGGAGGAGAAAAGGGAGACCACACTGGAAGGCCCCCCGCTGCCTGTCTGAGGTTGGCGCTATAAGGACTAAGAGGTGACTCTGGGCACACATAGAAATACTTGGCACCATCCTCTGCATTGAGATTGTTCATCCAACAGTAACATTTCACTTCACTTTCTGGTAATAAACATTTCCTGCACACCCGTCTAGACGTTTTGTGCCTGCCTGAGATGTTTCCCTGCAGACCTCTAGGAAGGCTGGGAGCACTCTAGTCAGGATGGCTACAAGGGTTTGTTAAGCACCAGGTCTTCTAGGCATGGGAAGAAGGGAATGGGAAGAAGAGGTGGAGAGAGGGTCAGAAGGAGGGAAAGAAAGTTTATGCCAAGCTCTCCCTGGTGAGATAAGACTTACACAATGAAATGAGATTACAATCAAGACAGCAAGTTGCTGAGTCGCACCTACATGTATCGGGGAAGTGACCAAGACGGGAGAGATAGACAGGGATGGAGGGTAGTCAGGGCACGTGAGGGAGAGATAATGTGTAAATATTGACTCAAGTATCTGCTCTAATTTTTTAATTCTCACAACAACTTAAAAGTTATGTATTATATTCCCCATTTTACTCAGGAAATTGCAGCATAGTGAGATTTAAAACTATGCCCAAGTTCATACAGCTAATAAGTAGTTGAGTCTAGATTTGAACCCGAGTTTGTCTGTATTCAACACCCTTGCTCATTCCACTCTCTCTTGGACTTGAGATGAGATTTGAAGAATGGTTATGAATTGGATGAGTGTGGTAATAAAGAAGGGGCGTTCCCGAGTCTAGTTCAGTAGAAGGAAGTATAATTCAGACTGGTGTTTTCTGAGGGCAAATCCTCATTTTCTTTACTTTGGGAATTGCTGTGCAGAAATAAAGCAAGGGGAGTGAAAACGTCCCAGTTCCTTCTTCTCTTGGAAACGCTCCTGATGATCTGGTGCCACAGAATTTTGCCTAGGCAGCTTTGTGGAGACAGTCCAACGTCATGCTGGAAAGTTCCAACAGCCTCTGCATGATTTTATGAGCAGATGGCACCATTTGAACCATATTTCAGGACTTACAGATTTTGTCCAGGAATTGTTGGTTTCCATTTTCTGTATATAATTCACATGAGCCTGGACAGCTTGCCTTGTTGAAATATTTTCTTTTTAAATTCAACCCTCCCAGTTGGTCTCTACCTGACTGAGCCACTGGCCAGTTACAACAAATAAATAGTAATTTTTGTAATAGTAATTCATGCCTGATTTTTACAAAAGTAATTCAAACTATAATTTTTGTGGGAATTTTCAAAGTCCATCTTGAAGGTTTATCTCCCTAATTCTAGTGCTATCCTAAGTGCTATCTGACTGCTAAGGCAGTCAGAAAGGAATGGAGAACTAGCAGTAGGGGGTTGCACTGTTAGTCGCTTATATATACATTATCTTCTTTTATCAGCATCCCTAATATTATGAGGCTCTTGGGCACATAGAATCCAATTGATAGGCGCAATCATACTACTTAGTTTGTGGTGCATTACTGAGAGCACTACCTGCCTGCATAATTTCTTTTAAATTTAATTTTTTGCATTTATTTTTCTGTCATCTTCACCTCCCACGCCCAGTGCCATTCACCATCTCCTCTCTCACCATCCACACTCATGCTCACACATTTAACGTACGCCATTCCACCATCCATACTTTAATTCACAAATTTGTGTAACAATGAATATTTTATGTTCTATATCAATTGCATTGTGCTAAGCATTTCCTTTTGCTTTTTACTTTTTAGACTCAATAACATTTCTAAACTATCCTTTTCGATATATGTAGATCTAGTTCCTTCTTTTTGATTGATACACTGTATTTAATAATATGCATATACCACATTATGTTCACCCATTCCCTGTTGATGCACTCCTAGGTTGGCTCCAAATCTTCGCTATGACAAACATTAATAACAATGCTACCATAAACCACCTTCCCCTTGCTTCTTTGTGAAAGATTTTCTAAGGTATTTCCCCAAGCATGGAATTTCCTGGGTCATATGCTAAACGTGTATTAATCTCACTAAATACCACCAAATCACTCTCCAAACACTTATGTTCTTATCAACAATATCTAAAGCTTTCCGTTTCCCCGTTTTTCATCAGCATTTGATAGCAAATAATTTTTGCCTATTGTTGAGAGTAAAGTGGAATCTTATTCTAATTGCATTTTATACGACTACTAATGAGGCCAAGTCTCTCTTCTGAACTCATTAGCCATCAGAGTTTCCTCCTCTGTCAGCTCACAGAGTGAGTGACCTTAGGCTTGAACGTTTCCACGCTCTGTTTCAAACAAAGTCAGTCCCTCTGGGAAGAGCTTTGGAACTTTCTGTTCTTATGGACTTCCTCTCCCTCTGGGCAATTCACATCCATTTCCCATTTTTCTATGAGGTTGCCCCTCATTTTCTTACAGATTTACAAGAATTCCTATATATTCTAGATGTATATCCATTAACCATGTGCAATATTTTATTGTCAATATACTTTGTAAATATTTTACTTCAGTCTGCCTCCTGGTATTCACCAGTTAACTTCTTATATGCCACCCATTCTTGAACGAAACCGTTTTATTTTAATATAGTAAAAAACAATAAATTTCCTCCTTTATGGTTTTGGAGATTTGTTTAAAAATCACTACTACTTCCCCTTCCAGAATGGCAGCATGAGGAGCTCTGTGGACTCACTCCACAGGAAACAACTGTAATGGGTGAGAATGATATGAAGACAACCATTTAAAATCTCTCGCGGGGCTGGCCCCGTGGCTTAGCGGTTAAGTGCGTGCACTCCCCTACTGGGTGGCCCGGGTTTGGATCCCGGGCACACACCCATGCACTGTTTGTCTGGCCATGCTGAGGCGGTGTCCCACATACAGCAACTAGAGGGATGTGCAACTATGACGTACAACTATCTATTGGGGCTTTGGGGAGAAAAGGAGAAAAAAAACAAGGAGAAGGATTGGCAATAGATGCTAGCTCAGGGCCTCAGCAAAAAGAGGAGGATTGGCACGGATGTTAGCTCAGGGCTGATCTTCCTCACAAAAAAAAAAAAAACTCTTGAAATTGTCCTAAGGGCATACAAAAGATGAAGAAATATTTATTCAAGAAAATCTACTAAATCTCAGTAATAACATCATTGATCTACAGCACTTGAGCCTCCACTGCTCCTTTCTTCCCTCATCCATATCTCTTCAATAACTGAAACTCCAATCCAGGTGGGTGTGGCCAAGAAAACAAGGAATACAATACCTCACCAGGAGTGGCAGACCACCAGCATCTCTCCTCTCCCCGCAACCCCATCCCAGCTTTAAGGTGCTGAAGCTAAATTCCTGGTGAGTATGACGGAAAAATAGGGGGCTCCCTTCCTCCACCATCCCACGCTCATAGGGGCACAGGCTTGGCCCCAGATGTGACAGGTTGAAAATAATGGGGACCTGACCACCCTTGCTGGGAGAGGCAAACTGAGAAGACCAGAAGCTATCACCCACATCCAGTGTCCTGCTTGTTAAGCAAGGGTGTCACTCCAAGAGAAGTGTGCCACTGTTTCCAGCTCCAGAGCAGGGAGCTCAGAGATTTTGCCTAGAGGGAGAGGCAGTCCATAAGAACAGAAAGTTCCAAAGCTCTTCCCAAAAGAACTGATTTTATCTGAAAGAGTATGGGGAAGTTCAAGCCTAAGGTCACTCTAAAAAATAATGAGATTTTGGTGGTAAATAATTAAGTAATTAAATAAGAGAAGGCTGGTAGTCCCATTGGAGTAACAAGCTAAACCACAAGTCAGCTAGTTTACCGAAAAGAATCAGTGAAAGATATAACTAAAGAGAGCCTTCTAGTGGTCAAAACAAACCTCAAGGACTTGCCTCAAAAACTATCTCTGCCAAGGGCCTGAATTTAATTGGATCAAACTGTGGAGCAAGTTAACACCTAAGGCATTGTCTAAAACAATAGAGCAATCAGTCGGCAATTAGAGGAGCCTAAAAGCTGGGTGTGATACCAGCAGAGGCAGATCACTTAAGAGAGAGATCGGGGAAGGGGCAGTCAAAGCCAGTCCTGATGAAATCTCTATCATCTCAGTGTGACAGTTCCATTTACAACAGTATCAATAAAATAAAACAAAATTCTTAGGAAAAGATTTAACCAAGTTTCCATGTACACTTAAAGCTACAAAACATTGCCGAAAGAAATTAAAGAAGGGGCCAGCCCTGTGGCGCAAGTGGTTAAGTACGCGCGCTCCGCTGCGGTGGCCCAGGGTTCGCCGGTTCGGATCCCGAGCGTGCACCGATGCACTGCTTGGCAAGCCATGCTGTGGCGGCATCCCATGTAAAGTGGAGGAAGATGGGCACAGATGTTAGCTCAGGGCCAGTCTTCCTCAGCAAAGAGAGGAGGATTGGCAGATGTTAGCTCAGGGCCGATCTCCTCACAAAAAAAAAAAAAGAAATTAAAGAAGACCTAAGTAAATCTTCATGGATTGGAAGACTTAATATTGTTAAGATGGCAATATTTCTCAAATTCATTCACAGATTCAATGCAATTCCTATAAAGGTTACAACTACCTTTTTTGCAGAAATGGACAGTCTGATCCTAAAATTCATATGAAATGCAAGGGACCCAGAATAGCCAAAACAATCTTGAAAAGGACACTAATGAGAAAGTGAAAAGACACAGATCGGGAGAAAATATTTTCAAATCATTTATGTGATAAGGGTCTACTACCCAGAATAATAAAGAACACCTACAACTTAAGAAAAAGACCAAAAAAACCCTCAATTTAAAAATGGGCAAGTGATTTGAATAGACATTTCTCCAAAGAAGATATACAAATGGCCAACATAAATACAATGTGAGCCACATATATAATTTTGAATTTTCTAGTAGCTGCATTAAAAAGGGTAAAAAGAAACTGGTAAAATTAATTTCAATAAGGAGCCGGCCCACTGGTGCAAGCAGTTGGGTGCGCGCCCTCCTCTGCAGCGGCCCGGGGTTCGCCAGTTCGTATCCCGGGCGCGCACCAATGCACCGCTTGGCAAGCCGTGCTGTGGCGGCGTCCCATATAAAGTGGAGGAAGATGGGCACAGATGTTAACCCAGGGCCGTCTTCCTCAGCAAAAAAAGAGGAGGATTGACAGATGTTAGCACAGGGCTGATCTTCCTCACACACACACAAAAAAAATTAATTTCAATAATATATTTTATTTAACCCAATATATCCAAAACATTAATATTTTGACATGTAATTAATATAATAAAAACATTTATGAGGTAGCTTACTTTTTTTTAAACTATGTCTTCAAAATCTGGTGTGTGTTTCACATTTACAGTGCATCTAAACTTGGACTAACCACATTTCAAGTACTCAATAGCCACGTGTGGCTAGTGGCTACCACATTAGACAGCACGGTTCTAGAGCTACCTGTGCTCACCCTTATCGTAGCACTTCTCGCTTAGCATTGTTTTTCTGGTTTACTAGCTTGTCTGCCCTTGGACTATATCGCCCTGAAGGCGGAGACTCTATCTTCACCACTGTATATTCTTGGCATCTTGGCACCAGTATAGGCCCGGTGCATATGTGTTTGTTGAGTGTCTTTGGTTAGAAGGTAAGTATACCAACCTTATTCTACTTAAGATGTTCACCTTTGAGGCCTCCTACCTCCTCCTTCTACCTCCTCAGGGTACTCAGAAAAACCTGGACTTGAAAGTTCTTCCCTGGAAGAAATGCCATTAGCACCTTCTCTAGCAACGTCAGTATTAATCATTACTACCTCAGTCATTTTCAGTTTTTCATTATTATATTTGACACAAAATCCGTGTGAGATGGGTAGAATGTGTTTATTCTCCCTCTTTTAAGGGGGAGGAAACTGAGGCTCAGCGATGTTAAATTACCTGATCAATACCCAGAGGTGTGCTGGTAAATGTTTAACAGCAAGCTTTCTAGGGAGGGAAGTAGATGAGGAAGCCCTGACTGATACCATCGTGTAAATACTCCCACCACGGCAAATTTCAAGTTACCAACACGACGTCCCTGAACATGAAGTGGGGGAGAAATTCACACTATTGGCCCTATCTCCAGTGTGAGCCAACTCCAACAGACCACTATATGAGAATGAGGATTTGTGGAAAAGAGGTGGCAACTGATATTTTTGAGTACCTGTTAAGTACTGGGTAATCTGCAAGGTGCTTCATCAATATTATCTTATTTAATCATAATAATAAACATTTGAGGTAGGTATTCATTATCCCCATTTTAAAGCTGTAGGAAAATAAGACTTAGGTTGGGTAACATGCCCAAGGTTGCTTGCTAATATATAGTATGATATTTTGACTAAACCGATGGCAAACCCTCCCTCCTTCTCCTTTACTTTTCAACTCTCCCCTTGTATATTTGGGCTCTCCGTTCCTGGCCTTGTAAAAGTTCTATTTTTATGTGGCTACATTTCTATGATAGCTCCCTTAAGACTCGGCCCAAGACAAGGGTCACACCAGCTTGGCTCACCAAAGATTCCCATAGCTGCATTTCCTGCTCCAGGGAACTTTAAGTGTTCTTCTAAAATATTTTAGGATTTCCACAAAACAGAAGACTTGTGGCGGCTGGGGTGAGGAGCTCTCAAGGGGGGCAAATATAAGCTCTGACTCTAGGACATCCTCCTACAGGCTTGGGTCCATAGTCAGTGTCAGCAGTGTGCCTGTGATGGGAGGAGAAACCCATCAGGATGACACAAGTTTATATTTCATTTTTAATTCATTTCAAGTATCCAAGGGTGAGTTTACAAAAAAGGATGTTTCAGGAAAAAAGCAAAGCAAAACAAAACAAAACTGATGGGAGGGAGGGAGGCAGGGGACTATTTTTTGAAGCAAAATTTCATCTTTAAAATCTATTTATTAGACTAACTGGTAGACAGTAACTTTTTTTAGCATGGAGGGGAACAATTGGCCTCTTTATTCCACCTAAACATGCAACAAGAGTTATCAGTTCTCTCTCCTTAGAGTGTCAGAAACAACAGCACCTACTAGTTATTGAGTGGTGTGATACAGATATGGTTTACATCTATGTCTCTAATTTTTACAACAACCCTAGAAGATTTGTATGATTATTCCAATTTTAATTTTGGAAATGGCGCTCAGACACTTAAGCAACTTGCAAAAAGACCCTTATCTGGGATTTGAATCTGAGTCTGCCTAACTTCCAAGAACATGATGTCTTGATCACACCATCCTGAAATACAGGAGCCAGACCAAAGTTCTGCTTACTCAGGAGCCTCTCTGGGGCTCCTTTTCTGCCTTTTGTTTCTATTGTTCCATGTTTTCTTGCTTGGCAGGTCTATTTGATACCAATCTCAGTCTGAAAGCTGGGTGAGTGGCACCTGGCATGTGGGCACAGAGATAATTAAAAGACACTTTCCACCTCTCCTGTGTTCTCTTTGGTTAGGCAAACAGCAGCTAATGAAGCTTGCTGACGTCAAAGTTACACAGTGTGGGAAGGTGTGGTGCTCACACTCCCATTTTACAGACCAGGAAAAAGAGAAGACTAGAGAAAGAACTGGACCTACTCAAAACAAATAGGTGGGAAGAAAAGCCTACCACTTTGTCCCATTGCCGCATCATTAGTACCTGTTCACATAGATTACCTTTGAGATAATGTTATTCTAAAACTTGACATCTAGAGGTACAGTTCAGAACTTTTCCAGAGGGTCAAATTGAATGCTTTTTGCCCAGACTGTCCAAGACCTAGCTAATACAATTCGGTGTTCCCTTGCATGGCAGAGAATGCCTTGCGTACCCATGGAGGGGGCTTGGGATATGTATTTTTTTGCAAAGAAATCTGAAGTATGGCAGCAGACTTTGGCATTGGAAAACTTATAAAGGCAGATGAGGAAACCCTTCCCAGTGAAAGAAACATTCACAAAACACCCAGGGATCCATGGGGATGTACCGTACAGTTTCAAAGACGTAGTGGTGACACAGCCCATGACATAAAGAATGGTGTGAAATCAGAATAGGGGCTGTTCTCTGACCTCTGTGTCAAGGGAGACAAAGATGTATGTTTTCACCCATCTAGGGTGATTCTGAACCATTTTGACTTCGGCCTCCTTGGGAATTGGAGTGATATATGTTTTATTATTCATTGATTCAGCAAATGTTTGTTGAGTCCCTGTTGTGCGCAATGTACTCCGTTACAATCTGAGGATTCAACAGAGAACAGGACAGACTGTCCCTGCCTCATAGAGTTTATAGCCCAAGTAGGAGACCGATACTATTCTAGTAATTACAGGCATACTAACTTTGCTAAAGATAGCCATACCTGATCTAATTAAGGAGGGAGGGAATGTAATCATTGTAGAGATGGAAAACCAAGACTCTAGAAAGTTGAGACTCACAAATCTAGGAAATCTAATTAACCTAGACTTGATCAGATTTTGAGACTTCTGCATCCAAATCTGTGTCCAAATGTGGGAAAATCAGGTTCAATTTATATCATCCTAATTGACAGGCTGTACCAGGAATGTACCTACAAAATAAATTCAGAGGTTGTGCTATGAATTTGTGATGTTGGGTCGGGATCCCAGAGTCTGCTCAGAGCAGCAGAACACAACTGAGATCAGTAGGTGGAGGGAACAGAACATGCCACTTAGCTTGACTGCAGATGGAAACTGTGTCTGTCATCCTTGCTTCCTATCTAGTAAGGTAATTAAGTGGCGCCCATCTGCTACCCTCCAGGCTCTCAGAAAGAGACAAGTAAACACAGTGAAAATATGGGATGGAAACTCCTCCGAGAACTGCCTCTGCTTTTGTCCCTGTCTTCATAATCGAAGCCCCAAGTGCCTCCTAATCTTAGACATAGTTTGACTGAGAAACACATTTTATGACAACCTACCAAGGGAAGCTGGCAAGGAAAGTGGCTCAGATCATAAACCACCTAAGGCCCAGCACACCCTTCTTCAGTGCCCTCTCTCCTTAATCCAATCCTGGTCCATCTTTTAGGACACAGACCAAGTATTTCCTTGTAGACTTTTATGACTATTCTTTTGAGCCCACATTGATCCTTCTGAATTAATTTTCCTTACAATGAGTTCAGGTAAGTCCTCTATTCTGAGTCAACATTTAAGAGTTGGGCAGGGAAGCAAAAGTGGTCATAATTTTGATGCTGGCCCTGATATCAGTTCCCCTACATTAAACCCAGCATATATGGGGTTAAAACCAAAACCACCCATCCCCTTTCCCTGCTTCTTTAGCTACATTCATAGGTAAATATCAGTTTCTTTAACCTTTGTATCCCTGAGATTCACAAAGCAAATAGAAGTTACAAATTGTTCAAGTCCAGGTGGCCTCACACTAGGCTCACACTAATGTTTTGGCTAATTACGGGTCCTTGAAGTTTATTACACAGAAACTGATGTGCAGAGAATATCAAGAAACTGAAACTTCCTAGGCCCCAGCTCCTCGGTTTCCTGGCACCATAATCCACCATCCATCAGGGAGGCAGACAACCAAGGACACCCACCTGCAGATTCCCTTATCTCGCCCTCCCCATCCCTGCAAGCAGCCTCACAATGCCAAACACAGGCTGGTGGGAAGGCGCCAACCAGGAAGGCCACATGATCTCCCTCCCGTACCTAAAACCCCAAAGAAAAACTCCTACCATTTTCCCTTCCAGGAGGTGGATCTGAGTTTTTAGCTCTCATCTCATTGTTGGGTTGCCTTTTGATAATAAAAGCCCCTTTCCTTGCCATAAGCCTGGCATTCCAATTTTTTATTTTTGGCCCCTCTTGTGTGATAGGTAAATGAACTTGTGTTTGTTGCCAGTAACAATTTGTCAGTCTTTACTAAGCAGTGGAGCATTAGGATCTTTATAAAAAAATTAGTCCTCACCTAATCGCCCTGCCTCACTGCTGGGGAACTGCTCACATCACAAACAAAAGTCACCGATGAAGGGGATCCGGCAGGGCTCTACCAGTCTACAGTGGAAGAAAAGAAGGTCAACAATAATGACGGGATCAGACTGTCAAAAGAGATTGATTAGAATACCAAAGGATGAGGAGAGGCCCTTAGAAAAATTGATGGCAACCCAATTATTTATTTATTTTTTTTTTGTGAGGAAGATCAGCCCTGAGCTAACATCCATGCTAATCCTCCTCTTTTTGCTGAGGAAGACCGGCTCTGAGCCAACATCTATTGCCAATCCTCCTCCTTTTTTTTTTCCCCCTGAGCCCCAGTAGATAGTTGTATATTATAGTTGCACATCCTTCTAGTTGCTGTATGTGGGACGCGGCCTCAGCATGGCTGGAGAAGCGGTGCGTCGGTGCATTCCTGGGATCCGAACCCAGGCCGCCAGCAGTGAAGTGCACGCACTTAACTGCTACGCCACAGAGCCGGCCCCCAATTATTTCTTAAAAACAGACTATGAGTGAGTATTTTTTTTTTTCTTGCGGCTGCTCTAACAAATAACCACAAGCGAGATAGCTTAAGACAACAGAAATCTATTTTCTTATAGTTCTGCAGGCAAGTCCAAAATCAAGGCGTCAACAGGGCCATACTCCCTTCAGTGGCTCTAAGGGAGAGTTCATTTTTGTCTCTTCCAGCTTCCAGTAGCTGTTAGCATCCCTTGACTAGAGGTCACGGAGCTCATTGTTCCTCCTCTTCTATCTGTGTGTCTTCTCCTATGTGTTTCTCTCTTATAAGAGTGCATGTGGTTGCATTTAAGGGGCACTTGGGTCATGCAAGATAAGCTCCCCTCTCAAGATCCTTAACTTAATCTTATCTTTTGCCATTTAAGGTAATAATCACAAGTTCTAGGGATTAGGACATAGACATATCTTTTGGGGTCCATCATTCAACCTACCACGGTGATCGTGCTGCAAAAATTGGTCACAAAGTGAAGAATTCTTTATTGTTCTAGCACAAAATTTTGAGAGAAAAGTATTTTAAAAGCAACACTTGAAGAATTCATCCTATTTTGCTCTTAGAATTAGTTACTTAGAATTCTATTCTTAGAATTGGTTGATATTGTTCCCTAAATTTTACCAAATAAAAGATAAAATATATCAGTGAATCTGAAAATGCTATAATAGGGTTCTGAATTATTCTGCTGATAATAGAAATGTGAAAGACAGGCACATGCATGAGAAATAGTACCATTATTACTTCCCAGAGTATCCTCCTGCCCCTCCCCAATGACAGTATTCCTTCTTTCATTCAATGATTCATTCAAAATATTTATTGAATGCCAACTATATACTACACACTGTTCTAAGTCTTGAAGATGCCGAAATGAACAAGACAGACAAGATTTCTACCCTCATGGACTTATAGTCTACAGTCTAATAACCAGTAGTTACATTATGGTAACCAGTAATGACTGCTTTTCCCAATATAGCATAAATAATAAACAATTCAGGAGTCCATGTTCCCATCATCTACTGTAAATCTCCTTACAATGTTCTATTAATCTTGCCCATGTTCAGTGGTCTATGGTTGCAAAGTTTATGTAAATAATTAGCTGAGCTGTGTCTGGAGGCCATCAAAGCCTAGCATACCTCTGTAGCCAAACTTCTAACTAGTCCTTTAAGCCATAACTAACAATTGCTTGCGTGGAAATAATAAAAGCTTATCAGACAAAGATATTTATTAATTATCAAAAGGAAATTCAGAAAGTAAGACAAAAATGGAAGAGAAATGCATCATTTAAATCACAAAGAAAACATGCAAAAGAAACACGTGAATAAGTATCAACCTGGAACTCTAGATCTAGTGGAAAATATACAATTAAGGAAGAGTGAAATTCATTCAGTCAGCAAATATTTACTGGGAGCTCATTATATGCCAGTTTCTGTACTAGGCACGGAGAATAAAGCAGTGAACTTGGCAATGTCCCTCCTCTTGTGGGTCTTATGTTCCAATGGGAGACAGATGCAGTAGACAAATTATCAAATAGACACGTCATAGGATGTCAGGTGTTATGAGGAAACATAAGGGACGGTAAAGGAATGTGATTGGCTGGGGATGCTATTTTATATAAGGAAGTCGGGAAAGGAGGGGATATGAAGTATCAAGTATGAGGCATAAGAACATCTGGAGGAAGAGAGTTCCAAGGGGAGACATAGGCAATATAGCATGATGGGCATTTCAAGCAGAAGGACAAAGGCAATAAGGATGGAGGGGCGTGAAGGGGAAGGATACAGTAGGAGGCCAGATTTTGTGGCATCTTTTAGGCGAGGGTAGGGATTCTTTCTGAAAGCCACCATACCCAGTAGCTGCACATTTCAGGCCTTGGGTGCCTTGCATTCCTCTTCCAGTTCTTTCAAAAGATATTGCTTTGACACTCAATCTGAGAGCAGGAGAACAGATGTTAAAAACATGGGTCATAGTCTACCATTAATGGAGTTAATTATAGGAGCCCCACTGGAGAGCCTGGTTTTGAAGTGTAGATTATTATCCTCCCCCACTTTCCTATCTCCAAACACCTGCACTGGTAGGCAGTGGAAGAGAGAAAGACATCAGCCTTGGTGAGCTTTACTTCTGTTCAGAGGGTTCCTACTTCTCACTATCCAATTAGTAATTAGGTATACTCTCATAATTTGTTTATTTGGGGATTTAGGTTAATTTTTAGACAACAGTGACTTGATGTATGACTCTCCTATTTGAAAGATAAGAAAATTAAGTTTCAGAGAGGCTGGTCACCACATCCAGTGCCACCCAACAGAACCGTGGAAAAGAGGTCTCACTATGTAGTATTCTGGTTCCCATCCCAGGAACAGTAGACAACTCTGCAAGCCACCGCCATGAGCTACAGTAGATCTAAGTATGCATCACCTAGGGAGAGGCTGAGAATTGGAATTACTTTAGGAAATGGTGATAAAATACTACCAACTAGAAAACTCACTTAAAAGAATATTTGAGGAAAACATCTTAGGGGGACTTCTTTTGTCTGTAAGTGAATTTTCACCCTTTCAGACCCAACAATCCCCTTTTATAATCACAGATGATATAACCTCCTAGTTGTTTGTAAAATGGAGACATGTTCTAAACCCAGATAATTATAGACAGGTTTTTACCTACATCAGTGTCTTAGGGGATATATGCAAGTTGGGTAGGACTTTGAAAAGTTGTGTAGAACATGGGTCAATTATTTTTTATGCAGGAGTTTCCCACACATTTCAAGGCAATAAGCATCCCAGACTCTTGCCCACCCTGCCATAGTATCCCCATCATTGTAACTCCCCAAATTTCCAAAACTATCCCCTGGGTGGCATTACATTTCACATCAAAGTTCTTTCCTTTTGAATATTAGTGTATTTGATCTATATAAGAAAGCTTGAACATTTACTTTTAACCATGTGTAGTGGGTTGAATGGTGGCCCCCAAAAAGATATGTCAATGTCCTAACTCCTAAAACCTGTGAACGTGAGCTTATTTGGAAAGACGTGTCCTTGTAGATATAATTATGTTAAAGACCTTGAGATGAGATCATTCTGGATTATCCAATGGGGGCCGAAATCCAATGACAAGTGTCCTTACAGGAGACAGAAGAGAAGACCCAGATAAGAAGAGAAGGCCTGGTGACAACAGGCGGGGACTACAGTTACACTGCCACAAGCCAAGGAGTACCAAGAGCCACCAGAAGTGGGAAGAGGCAAAGAAAGATTCTATCTCAGAGCTTTTGGAGGAAACATAGCCTTGCTGACACCTTGATTTTGAACTTTTGGGCTCCAGAACTGTGAGAGAATAAATTTCTGTTTTAAGCCACCAGGTTCATGGTAATTTGTGATAGCAGCCCTAGGAAACTAATATGCTATGGATACCCCTTCTTTGGAGATACATCTTCAAAAAATTTTAGATAGTTGGATCCTGAAACTGGACACAGAATTCACTTTCTACATTTTCCACAAAGATCTCCTGTACCGCTTGAGCTGTAAGTAATTTCTCTTATAGAATTGTGTAGCAATGGGAAGGGTTAAAAAGTTCTCGTCTCAGTCTACAGATTAGGAAACTGAGGCCCAGAATGGCAAAAAGACTTGCCCAAGGTCATGCAGGTGGTTGATGGCTAAGCAGTGAACAGAACAAAGGTCTTCTGACTGCTAGAACAAAGCTCCATCTGCAGCACTAGGCTGCCTTCTCTGTTGAAAGCTGGGTACTGCTGATGTCGAATACTTGGAACTTATCCCTGTTCTCTCACAGTCCGTGCTCAGAAACCCTGCTCTGTAATTTCAGTGCAGGTCCACTGAGGGCAAGCATCCTTCTTTTGTGTCTCGTTTACCCACACAGTAGTCTGAAAGTGCTACCAGTAAGACTCATCGCTTTGATTGAGGGATTTGTTTTCATTTTGGGTCCTACCCACCTTTCTAGCCTCCTTTCCCACAGCGTCCTTCCTCACACCTTGTGCTCTAATGATACCAGCTTTCTCTTTATTCCTCTAATGTGCTACATTTATCCCTTCCTCGAAGCCTTAATGTGAATGGATTGATCAATGCCTTTCCTGAGTGGAGGTTTCACCAAGCAGCCTGGAAGAAGTATGGCAGGAACCAGGTAAAGAAAACAGAGAGAAGGACAAAAACAGCAATTCCCAGAACCAACATTACAGAGCCCCGGCTACTCGGGCTTTACTCCCATTAACTCAAGCTTATCCTCACACCTGCCGCGGATGTAGATGCATTATTTCCCCTATTTTAAAGATAAAAAAACTGAGGCAGAAGGTTAAATAACATGCCCTGAGTCAATAGTCAGGAAGTGAGAGACCCAGGATTCAAACGCATGTGGTCCAGCCTGCTCTTAGTATACTTTATAGTTTGCCCTCACTTGACCTGCTGCCCTAAGAACAACCTATCATGTATTATATTTTAAATACTTCCCATGCATTAGAGACTTTCTATTCATAATCTCAATTTCTCAAAATTTGTGCAAAAACAAATGTCGTTATCCCCCTGGCAGTGACAAGGATTTTGCTGGTCAAGCCAAGTCCATTGATAAATCACTAAGGGGAAGACAGAGAATCTCTTGGGAGCACTCACTAAGGCTGCCACTCCAGGCTGTCCTAATGCTACTCAGTATGTGGCAGTCAGTTCCATAACCAGGAACACAGCATGCCGCGCAGACAGCATGGGAGGGGCCAAATAAAAACTCAACTGCACTGTGACCCCTTTACAGAATAACCTGGACTACATAAGACAGAGCTTCCTCCTCTCTGATTTACCCTTTGAAGTCTGGGTGTCCCCTTTACTAAAGCCATAACCATGGAGGAGGCTGGCCACTTGATGGTGATGATGATGACAATGACAATGAGGACAATGACAACAATGCCAATAACTTTAAGAATCTCATTTGGAAAAATCTTTCACACTTAGCCAGTTGGCACAAAGTTCTCTGGCTTGTGGAATTGGCAGCTGCAAGATTAAATTGGAAGAAATTAATCCAGAATTAATGCTACTGAACTTCTCTGTCAACATGAACCTCCAAAAGGCACTTGTCTAAACAAAAAAGATAGCATTGTTGAAAAAAATCTTAACAAAGAGTTTGAGAGTGAATTTTTTGTCCATATTTTTGAAATCTCCTGAAACTATCTTTTCTCATTTAAAAACAATTTGCACTATGTCTTAAATCATCTCTACAAAAATGAAAAGTTGTACGTGTTTCTACTTCAAAAATGGGTACTATGGAGAATAAAAAAATGTAATTTGACTTGTATTATCTATCTTTCTGCAAACAATCTATTTTCACCTTTGTGTGCTACTTGCTATGCTGCTGACTAGACAATTCATTTTCTTCATATTGGGCAAAAAGCTGGCTTTTCATGTTTTTATATTTTAAATATTTAATCTGTTTTTTGATGCAATTCACTTTGCTTCCATATACCACTAAGTTAATAGTATTCAGTTTTGCCATTATATGTCAGAAAGCCAGCCTTTTTGAAACTTTTAGGGAATGTAAGTGATTAATGGCTAAAATAATACAAACTTTAAAAAGTTATTTTAACAATTTTGGCAGAAGTCTTTTGAAATGCATTATACATTTCCCTGCTCTTCTATACAAAATATTCTGAATTTGTGTATTCTTTTTTTTTGTTTGGTGAAGAAGATCAACCCTGAGCTAACATCCATGCTAATTCTCCTCTTTTTTGCTGAGGAATACCGGCTCTGAGCTAACATCTATTGCCAATCCTCCTCCTTTTTTTTTTTCCCCAAAGCCCTGGTAGATAGTTGTATGTCATAGTTGCGCATTCTTCTAGTTGCTGTATGTGGGACGTGGCCTCAGCATGGCTGGACAAGCGGTGTGTCTGTGCACGCCCAGGATCCGAACCCAGGCCGCCAGTAGCAGAGCGTGCACACTTAACCGCTAAGCCACAGGCTGGCCCTGAATTTGTTTATTCTGAATTGTTTATGAATGACTGTAATACATTGACGCAATCAAGGGTTGGTGGAAGTATAAAAGGTTATTCGTCATAAAGACGATAAATTTGCTGAGTTTAATTTGTTCTCCAACAGATCAGGAATAATGCTGCATCAGGACCTTCACACTGGCTGTCCCCTCTGTTTGCGAGGCTCTCACACCAGCTATTCACATGGCTCACTCGGTGATTTCCTTCAAATCTTTGCAGCTTACCCACACCAGAAAACCACTCCCTAACACTCCAATCCCTCTTACTCTGCTCTATTTTTTACCTTATTTTTGCATATCATTTATTGCCTCTTAACACGCTAGTCTGCTTACTTATTATCTCTATTGTTTACTGTGTGTTTATCACACCCTCTGCTAGGATATAAAATTAACAATACAATAAAATTGATCAACTTCAAGCCTAACCAGGAATAAAAGAGAAGAGGTGAGTTATTAATATCAAGAAAGTGAGAGGGAACATAACTATAGATCCTACAGATTTTAAAAGGATAATAAAGAGAATATTATATGCAACTGTATGGTAATGAATTTTATAGCTTTGATAAAATGAAGAAATTTTTTGGAAGATACAAACTAGCAAAGCTCACTCAAGAAGAAATAGATTACCTGGTAGCCCTATATTAAAGAAACTGTATTTGCAATTAAAAACTGTCCTACACTCCTCACCAAACAAGATATACAGGTGGCAAATAATCATATGAAAAGATGCTCCACATCATATGTCACCAGGAAAATGCAAATGAAACAACAGTGAGATACTAATACACATCTATTAGAATGGCCAAAATCCAGAACACTGACAACACCAAATGCAGTCAAGGATGTAGAGCAACAGGAATTCTCATTCATTGCTGGTGGGAATGCAAAATGGTACAGCCACTCTGGAAGACAGTTAGGCAGTTTCTTACAAAACCGAAAATACTCTTACCATACAAGCCAGCAATCACACTTCTTGGTATTTACCCAAAGGAGTTGAAAACTTACGTCCACACAAAAACTGCACACAAATGTTTAAAGTAGCTTTATTCATAATTGTCAAAGCTTGAAAGCAACCTAGATGTCCTTCAGTAGGTGAATGGGAAAATAAACTATGGTACATCCACACAATGGAATATTATTCAGCACTAAAAACAAATGAGCTATCAAGCCATGAAAAGACATAGAGGAAACTTAAATGTGTATTACTAAGTGGAAGAAGCCAATCCAAAAAGGTTACATACTATGTGATTCCAACTATATAACATTCTGAAAAACACAAAATTATGGAGACAATAAAATTATCAGTGGTTGCCAGGAGTTAGCAGGAGGAGAATGGATGAATAGGCAGAGCACAGAGGATTTTTAGGGCAATGAAAATACTCTGTATGATACTATAATGATAGATATATCTCCTTTTACATTTGTCAAAACTCATAGAATGTACAACACCAGGAGGGTACCCTGAGGTTAACTATATGGACTTTGGGTGATTATGACGTGTCAATGTAGATTCATTGATTGTAATATATGTACTACTCTGGTGGAGGATGTTGATAATGGGGGAGTCTGTGCATGTATAAGGGCAGAGGGTATATGGGAAATCTCTGTACTTTCCTCTCAATTTTGCTGTGAACCCAAAAATGCTCTTTAAAAAGTCTTAGAAAAACAAAATGAAAACCTTTCCTAGAAAAGAATCTCCAAGATCCATATGGCTTTACTTGTGGATTCTACCAAATATTTAAGGAAGAAGTTAAACCAATTCTACACAAACTCTTCGAAGAAACAGAAGAGAGGAAACAATCTCTTAACTCTTTCTATGAGGCCAGTAAATTCTGATACCAAAACAAGATAGAGACATTACAAGAAAAGAAAACTATGGACCAATATTTCTCATAAACAAGATGCAAAAATTCTTAACAAAATTTCAGCATGTTAAATCCAGCAATGCAAAAAAAGAATAATACACTGTGACCAAATGGAGTTTATCCCAGGAATACACGGTTGGCTTGACACAGGAAAGCAATGAATATAATATATCACACTAACAGGCTAAAAAAAACTACATGATCATCCCAATAGATGTAGAAAAAAATGTGATAAATTCAATTCCCTTTCATGAAAAAACTGTCAGCAAACTAGGAGTAGAACCTACAGCTATCTCACATAATGGTGAAAATCTGATTGCATTCCACTTAAGATCAGGACAAAGGCAAGGCTGTCCACTTTCACCACTTTTATTCAACATTGTCTTGAAGGTTCTAGACTGTGCAATAAAGCAAGAAAAAGCAATAAAGTTACGAGCTGAGTAATAATGGGAGTTATGAATCTCTCTGAGCCTTGGTTTCCTTAATATAAAATAGGATAACAAGACTACCTCGTTCACAGAACTGCTGTGAGGAGTAAGATATATCTGTGAAACACCAAGCCCATACTCAATAGTTGATAAATGTTCACTATTCGTGTTATTAAATAATAGAAGAAAATACCTAATGTAGATGTTTTTTGCTCTTTATTCATTCTTTCAAACAACATTAACTGAGTTCCTATTACATCCCAGGCCTTGAACTAGGTGCTGCAGATACAGACATGAGCAAAATAGATGTGGTTCCAGTTTTTACTAAGATTATCAACCAGCAAGCAAAAAAAAAATTAAGAATTAATTACAATCAAGTTTTTTGCACATAATAAAATGGGACATAAAATATTTAAGCAGAGGTAGAAAAACCTGGTTTACTTTTGAAAAAATCTCTGAGTGTATAGATGAGATTTTCTGCATGTGTGGGAAATTCTGAGAAAGGCCCTTAAAGCTAACATTTCATGAACATTATACACAAAGAGTTGATATGACACGATAAAGCATCATAAACATTTTTGCCCTCCAATACCCATTCTTCTATTTTTTTCTTACTAACAGAACTCTGATATGTGGAGCTACCTCCCTCTGGACTTGTTTTACGTAAAAGACTAATTAACTTCTAACTTTTCAAAAAGACTGAGATTTGGGGTCTTTTTTGAGTACAGGTGAACAGGTGTATATGGTAATGCCCGCTGTGATAATGTACCACCACTCCCCCCCTTCAGGACTGAAGAATTTATTCCACCAGCTGCCAGGAGTGTTGCCCACAAAGAGCCCTCACTTCTCAGCTCTCTTTGGTACCTGCCTTCCACTGAAGACAGCTGCTACCTCCCAGGTCCTGCTCTGTTTCTATGGTCTACAGCAAATGATCGATTGACAGGGATGTTAAAAGTCTGGCTCCCTTACATGACCTTGGGACAACTCTAAAGGGCTGTCTCAGCTTCAGAGCTCCCTGTGGGGTTGGCTCAAGCCGTTCTTGAAACTGCATTACAGCCCAACTTCTCTCTCTGCTTAATCCTACTTCCTTCCTTTCCCTTCCATAATTGTTGATCCCAAAAGTGCCCCCTAAATAGACCTTCTGCACAATATCTTCCTCGTATCTGCATCTCAAGGAACGCAACCTGCAACACAGACATAAAGGTCTTTTCATACACAAAGTTAGTAGATGGAACAAGAATTGGAAGAAAATCAAATGAACCAATTTCTTAAGCTCTTTTTTCGTTGAAAAAGTAATGGATTTTAGACTGAAATTTCCTTATTGCGACTAATGAAACAATATAACAAATAAACTTATGTTTACTGAACATATATTTACCATATATTAGACATTGTAGTGGTTTTCAACCAAAGGTTGTACTTCCCTTATGGAGACCTTTGGAAATTTGCAAGGACATTTCTGGTGGTCACCATGACTGGCAGGTGATACTGGTATTTAGTGTTGAGGTCCAGGGACTCCAAAAGAGGATATAAAAAGGTATAAGACATAGTCTTCTCTTTCTGCCCTTATTGAGCTTATTTTTTAATCATGGGAAAAGGAAAAACAGTAAATATGATAAATATATCAACAGTCTGCAATAGCATCAACTATGTGATGGTTAATTTTATGTGTCAACTTGACGGGGTCATGGGATGCCCAGATATTTGTCTAAATATTATTTCTGGGTGTGTCTGCGAGGGTGTTTCCAGATAAAATTAGAATTTGAATCAGTGGAGTAACTAAATTGGTTTGCCCTCCCCAGTATAGGTGAACATTAACCGAGCCACTGAGGGCCTGAATAGAACAAAGGCAGAGGAAGGAAGAATTCTGCTTTTCCTGTCTGGTTGCTTGAACTAGAACATCCATCTTTTCCTGCCCTCAGTTCCCCCCGGGTCCTCGGGCCTTTGACCTCACACTGAATTACACCTCCAGCTTTCCTGGGTCTCCAGCCTAAGATGCAGATCATGGGACTCCTCAGTCTCCATAATTGCATGAGCCAATTCCTTATACTAAATCTCTTCCTATATATTGAGATTCTATTGGTTCTGTTTCTCTAGAGAACCCTAATTAATACAAAATAATAGTCAAATAGTTGACTTGTACAGACGGTAAATGCAAAAATGGTTCAGAGGGTGAAAATATTACAATGGATTGGGATGCACAGGAAAAGCCACAAGATTCTAAAAATTAGCAGAAGGCTGCATTTTTAGGAATTTTGCTACATGAGAATTTTGTGTCTCCTTTGTGACAAATTATATACAACTCTGCTAGTAAGTGGTGAAGCCTGGCTTTAAGCTTATGGCTGTCTGATTCCAAAGTCCATCCATGTCCTTTCTACTCCACTCTGCTGCTTTTATTTATGATATTTTACTCTTTAAAACTCCCATATTCACTTAACAACTCTGCTAGTAAGTGGTGAAGCCTGGCTTTAAGCTTATGGCTGTCTGATTCCAAAGTCCATCCATGTCCTTTCTACTCCACTCTGCTGCTTTTATTTATGATATTTTACTCTTTAAAACTCCCATATTCACTTAACAGTAAATCTTCCCCCCACCCCAAAATTGAGATGTAATTGATCTTCAGAGCAGACGCTATTCATTTCTGTCGGCCCCTGCGAAGGATGCCAGAAGCCACTCTCTCTAGAACACATTGTCAGGAAGTGCCCCACTGTCAGCCTGGACACTAGCCAGGTCCTGCCTCCACAATCTCTATAGCCACTGTCCCCATAGATATCATGGTGCTGGGAGGGTGGCCACTTGGGCATGTTCTTCCTCATGGCTAGAATTCAAAGTCACTATGGCTCCTCTGGACTCCAGCTTCCCACACTGCTATCCACCTAAGTTTAAGACAAAGAAGTTGTTAGAATAACAGGAAAAGAGCAATCATGTCAAGAGTGGGAGTAAAGCATGCCATAATCGCCATATTTTTAGGTTGTTAACTTAATGCCAGAAAGGTTATTTCCTCTTGAGCTATGTCGCTTATACTGAAGGTCTCTTGACACCAGGAAAATAGACATGGCTTGGTTAAGCTCCTGGAGAAACAGGGATCCTTTGCCATGGACGTGGTTTGCTTGAGTTGGAAATTTTGGCTTAAATAAAATATAAACAAAACCGCTTATAGAAATAGCTAACTCGATCAAGTATTACTAAACTATACTAAGTCTGTCGACGAGGTTTAAAAATAGAAACAAATATTGATCTTTTCTTCATTCATTCTCACTAAATGCTTATAATCCTAAATCATTTTGCTCTGGTCCCCTTTTCTCCTTACATTCCAAAAAGAAACCCTTAACCCTTTGTTCTCACTCACTTGACTCAATTCTCAGAATTTTGTCTGCTCCTCACTCAAGTCTGTGGAATTTTTAAGAGTCAAGACCCAGAGTCTACAGAGCCCTGAGCTAGACCTCGGGGTCTCTCTCCCTTAGCTGGTGGTAGATTTGCTGGGATAAAAACATTCCTCTTCTATGAGGTATATATATATATATATATATATATATATATATATATATATATATATATACACACACACACAATGCAATACTACTCAGCCATAAAAAAAGACAAAACTGTCCCATTTGCAACAACATGGATGGACCCAGAGGGTATTATGTTAAGCAAAATAAGCCAGAAAGAGAAAGACATACACCACATAATTTCACTCAGAAGTGGAAGATAAACCAACACATGGACAGAGAGAATTGTTTGGTGGTTACTAAAGGTACCAGGGGCAAGGGGGGTGGGGGATGGGCACAAGGGGTGAAGGGATGCATTTATATGCTGACTGACAAACAATAATGTAGAACAAAAACTTCACAATAAAGAAAAAAAAATTTTTTTTTAATTCCTTTTCTCCACCACCATCCACCCGTATGTGCTGCTGGGTTACCAAATGTCTAGTTCTTTAGCAGTTTCCACACAAATATCAGTCACACTCGAGCATTTTGTAACTCCAGAAATTATACGTGAGGCCACATCATGAACTGGCCATCTTCTACTCTTTCATAGGCCATTCCTTAACACCTCCACCATGCATCCATTCTCCCTACCTCTTCCGTCCTGGAGCAACAGGCACACTTTCCCTCTGTTATCTGCAGAGTAGTTCTCCTTTATTTAGATCCTGGAAGCTCATCTTTTAGGGAGCGGATTTAATCAAGCATCTTTGCAACAATGGCAGATCTCACTCTATAAGGAAACCTGTACCAGCTGCTATGAGAATAAAGATCCTCCAACTAAGGGCAAAAAGTGGAGAGATGCCATGATGGGAGTGTCTGGCTATGTCTGTGTGAAGTGGAACCATAGGCTCCTTTGTATAAGACTGGACTACACAGGGCCGGCTCCGTGGCTTAGCAGTTAGGTGCATGCGCTCAGCTGCTGGTGGCCCAGGTTGGGATCCAGGGCGCGCACCGAGGCACCGTTTGTCTGGCCATGCTGAGGCAGCGTCCCACATACAGCAAGTAGAAGGATGTGCAACTATGACGTACAACTGTCTACTGGGGCCTTGGGGAGAAAAAGGGAAAAAAAGAGGAGGATTGGCAATAGATGTTAGCTCAGGGCCAGTCTTCCTCAGTAAAAGAGGAGGATTGGCATGGATGTTAGCCCAGGGCTGATCTTCCTCACACACACACACACACAAAAAAAAGACTGGCCTACACAGATATAGGGTGTGTCCTCTTTGGGGATGTAAAACGTCTCTTCCAGTGGTTTGCCACAGCATCTGTAACTCCCAACATTACATTAAATATACACATGCAGGAGTATTTAAACATGTTACTGGAAAAGACCAGGCTGTTGTGACATGGGTGCACATTATCTTAGCTGCCCCTTTGGAAAAAGGAAAGAAGAGTCTGAGAAGAGATTGGCTCAATGATGGAAGGACTGGAAAAGAGTAATACAGAATTATCTGAAAAGTGGACTCTTCACAGAAAGGAGAGGCAAGGATGGGGCAGCTCAGTAAAGTATGGCTATATTAGCCAGGGCTTTTTTGATCACAAGAGACAGGCACCCAACTCAAACAAGTCTAGGAGAGGAAATTAAAAGAAAGTGTATTGGCTCACTTATCCGGGAAGGATACTGGGGCAATTCACGTGACTGAAAAAGGAGGTGCAGGAATGAGTCCTCAGGAGAGAGGGACTCCCTGACACCAGGACTCATTCTGTCTCCCTCCATCACCCTTCACCCATCCCTGCTTGTTTCTCCTTGGTTGCATCCCGCAAACAGGCTTGCTCCACGTAGTAGAGAAGAGGGACCCATACACAAAGAGGACCTCTTTTCCATGCCTCATATGTGAATTTCAAATAAGGCCCTGACTGGTCCTGCTTGAGTCACATGACCATCACTGCATATGGGGGGAGGGGAGCCCGAACAGGACAACAAGAAAAAAGGGAACAATTACTCAAAGAAAAGGAGTGCTGTAACCTGAAGAAGGAGGATGAGAAAGTATGATAAGCAGACAAAACAATTGATAGTTATCACCAACCTCCCAAGGGGCCATAGTTGGCCTGAGAGCAGGAGGCACCCAGGAAGAGGGTGTGCTGAAAGAGAGTGATGCAAGGAGGGATGTGCCAAAACCTTTGTAGAAGTCACAGGTCCCCTTGACCAGATGTATGACAGTGGCAGAAAATGTGAAGAGTTGACTTAGCGTCTTTTGTGTTGCCCATGCAGAAGCATCATGGAGTAGTTAACCGACAAAGTCCTCAGCAGTCAAAGCTGGAGTGGAAGTTTTAGAGTGGAAAACAAATACTGAATAGAGGTTGGAGACTCAGCCTGGAAACCATTCTTTTCCAATCCAAAATATCCAGGGACTTTTACAACTCCGTCCGTTGTTGCTGTGCAGGCACGGACAGTTCCAAGTTCAGAGGAAGGAAGCGCACATAGACAAGGATGCCCTTTCCCAGGTAAGTGGCTGCCTCCTGCAGTTTGCAGAGCAAAAGCAAGGCAGGAGGAGCAGTCTGACACTCAGCAGTTCCCCAGTCTCTGCAGTTGGCTGCAGCTTAGAACTAAGCACAGTTAATAGACTCCACTTGAAGTCTTAATTTTGACTAATCTGGATGGCAGTGTTTAGGCTTAGCTACAAATCATAGTGAAAATCTCTAATAACAGAAAGCTACCGTGAAAAGACAGACGATATGAGGCAGAAGAGAATGGAAGACACCTAAAAGAGGGATAAGCGAATTATGTAACCTAAATGAGAAACGTCACTTAGACAAGAAGATATGGTAGCTCGTGGCATGGCACATAGTTCCCCGTGGCAGCTCTCAACTGCCTCCACAGATAAAGGCACTCAATAAACAATTTTTTGAATAAATAAGTGAGTGCTGTCTCTTTTTACACTTCGCTTCTCATCCTCCATACTCATTTTCTTCTTTTCTCTTTATTTTCTAAATTTTGTAGGAATTTGTGAGGCATTTTTATTTTTTAAATATGTTTTCTTTTTGCTTTTAAAAGTTTTTATAAATGCACAAGTAAAACATGTTAGTTTTATAGTAAATGATTTTTAAAATTCAGAAGTACAGTAAAATGTTAAAGTCTCTTTTAACACACCCCTCACACACACACACACACGCACACATCAAAATCATGCTCCTATCTTCAGAAGTTAGTAACTATTTGATTAACATCTTCCCAAATTTTTCTATGCATTTATGTACATGCTTTTATACATGATAGATGATTGATAGATGACAGAAAGATAGATAGATAGATAGATAGATAGATAGATAGATAGATAGATAGATGATAGATAGATAGAGGTTCATACTCCAAATCTTGTTTTGTAAATTTATTTTTTCCCTTCAAATTACGACCTGTATATCTTTTCATATCATATGAGCTCATGATATTCTTTTTAATGCCTGATAATAATACATAATTTATTTAACTAGTCTTCTATTGATGGATAATTCCCTTTTTTTGTGTGTGTGTGAGGAAGATTGGCCCTGAGCTAACATCTGTGCCCATCTTCCTCTACTTTGTATGTGGGACGCCACCACATACATGGCTTGGCATGGCTTGACGAGTGGTGCCTCGGTCCACGCCCAGGATTCGAACCTGTGAACTCTGGGTTGCCAAAGTGGAGCGCACAAACTTAACCACTACATCAGGCCAGCCCCTAATTCCCGCTTTTTTTATATTAAGATTTCACTCTTCCATCTTACTTTGCTAACCACAAGTAGTGGGTTCCTAGATTACCCGTACTTCTGTCTGACTTGACTACAAATCTAGGGTTCCCATGACCCCCTCCCCAGGTTTGATAATTTGCTAGAATGGCTCACAGAACTCAGGGAAACACTTTACTTATGATTAGTGGTTTATTATACAGATGAACAGCCAGATAAAGAGGTTCATAGGGTGAGGTCTGGAAAGGTCCTGAGCACAGGTTCTGTCCCTGTAGAATTTGGGGTGCACAACCCTCCTGGCACGTGGATGCGTTTACCAACCTGGAAGCTCTCTGAAACCTTTCGTTTAAGATTTTTACGGAGATTCCATTATGTAGGCATGATTGATTAAGTCATTGTCCGTTGGTGGTTAACTCAATCCCCAGCTCCTCTTCCCTCCCCAGAGTTGTTGGGGTGGAGGTAGGGCTGAAATTTTCAATCCTAGAGGATTTAGAAACACATGGTTGGCTCCTCTGGCAACCAGCCCCCATCCTCCAAGAGTCATTTTATTAGCATAAACTCAGGTATGGTTGAAAACGACTTATTATGAACAACAAAAGGCTCTCCTCTCATCCTATCACTCAGGATTCCAAGGGTTTTAGGAGCTCTGTCCTAGAAAACGAGAGGAAAGTCAAATATTTATTTCTTGTTATATCACAATATCACAGCCTTGAGACTCATCAAATTCTGTCTTTCTCACCAACTGGGTGAGGAGAGGAAATGGGGGCTGACATGCTACCTAGTGGTGAGTACATATACCTGACATATCTCTTGAACATGTATTCTTTCAGAACTAAGCAAAAGAGGTGGTAATCATAGGACGATACTGGTTTAGATACTGGGGTTTTGGAATTTTACTAAAGATTAGGACTTTATTGTTAACTTAGCATTGCTTATTGTAATGCTTATTCACTTTCTCTCATTAGAAAAGTCATTTTCTTGGAAAATACAATAATGAAGAAGAAAAAAATCACCCAGAAAGAAAGACTATTATCATTGTTATTTCAGTTGTTAGCTCTTCTACCCTTTTTTGGAAACATATGCATTAACGAAATTGGGATATAGCGTAAAACAGCTTTGTGTCCTGATTTTTTTATACTAAACATTATATTATTAACAATTTCCATGTCTTAAATGGTGTTTGAAAATCTAATTTTAATGGCTACATTAGTTCTTAGCCTTACATGGCAAAACCCAGAAGCTTCTTGGGCCGACTTAACAAGTCTCACTTTCCACCTTCAAAGAGGCTGGGGGTGTGGAGCGTAGTGCTACTTGAACAAGGGTCTCCAGAATGCCTAATGTAAATATTGTACAGTTTTCTGCTGAGTTCTCAGAGACTAAGTGTAAGAACAAAAAGTACAAACATTTTGGAAGCCAATTGGGAATATGTGATGAAACTAAATATGTTCATTTTCTGCTGCAGCAATTATATATGCTTAAGAAGAACCCTTGCATATGTGCACAGGGACAAAAAAATTCAAAGATGCTCATTCCAGCCCTGCTTAAAATAGTAAAAAGTTGCAAATAACCAAAATGCCCATTAATAGGGGTGTGGATAATAAACTGTGGTATATTCATGTCATGGAATACTATAGAGGTGTTAAAAAGGAATGAGATGGAGCTCTTTAGATCATCCTGGGAGATCTCAAAAGCAGAGTCCTGAACAAAAATAGCAAGTGGCAGGACAGTACCTTCAGTTCATTTATGAACATGTCTAGTTCATGGATGCATAAGTAGATCTAAGTATAGAATGAAGGATGCACGACAAATTCACGATCACATTTGTCCCTGAGGAGGAAGGGAGAGTAACAGGACAAGGGGAATTTTCATGTTATCTGTAATGTTTTGTGTCCTTTGTTTAAAAATGGATGGGGCCGGCCCCGTGGCTTAGCGGTTAAGTGCGCGCACTCCACTACTGGCAGCCTGGGTTTGAATCCCAGATGCACACCGACACACCGCTTGTCCGGCCACGCTGAGGCGGCGTCCCACATACAGCAACTAGAAGGATGTGCAACTATGACGTACAACTATCTACTGGGGCTTTGGAGAGAAAAGGGGAAAAAAAGGGGGGAGGATTGGCAACAAATGTCAGCTCAGGGCTGGTCTTCCTCAGCAAAAAAAAAAGAAGAGGATTGGCATGGGTGTTAGCTCAGGGCTGATCTTCCTCACAGAAAGAAAAAAAAAAAGGAGATCAAGAGAAAAAAAACCCAAAATGTTGTTAATTGAGAATTTTATGTGGTAGGTACATGGCATTTTTCATACCATTCTCACTATGTCTCTTTTCTCTTTAATTTTCTCTTTAAAAAGAGTAAATAAATTATAGAACTAATAAATTATTCTGGCCAATTAATTTATTACAAACATGTCATACAGTAGATTCTCATTATTCATGGCAGTTATGTTCTATAAAGTTTCCATGAACACTGAATTAACAAATATTGAATAATTGCTCTACGACAAAATATAGAGTAAGGTTCCTGTGAGTTTCTGGTCACAACAGTTTCATCAATCAGTCAATACATAACTTGTTTCATGTGTGTTTCTGTTTAAAGACACCTTATCTAGTTAACACTGAACTCATAGCCAACAGCACTGTAACCCATGCCTGAATAAAGTTTATCTAACACATGTATTTTCTCTGTAGTGCACATCACAGCCTTCTTGCATATAGGAACACCAGAGAGCACTTCAACACTGTTCTTGGGGGCCACTTTAAACAGTAAAATCACCAATAAAAAGCACAAAAATGTGAAAAACTTGGCACTAAATAGCCCAGGAAAAGAACACTTGTTTACAGTAGGAGATCTGGAAGAAGAGATCAGAGCGTCGCCTTGTTCAATCTCACCTGGGAAAGTGCACACTGGGAGACTCAAAGTTTTCACCACTCTAGGCATGTCTGAAAATGAGCTGAAAACCACTGTGAATATTGATTTGGGGATTACAAATAAAAGTTATTTCGTAAGCAGATTCACAAATACAGAATCCACTAATGAGGATCGACCGTACATGCTTAAGCAAATCAGTGACACAATTATAAATGGCAGCAAGATTTAAACAAAATCTATTATTAAGACCAAATAATTTTGGGTGTCCATTCAAGTGACAGATAACATCAACTGCCTTCAAATCTGCTGAAACTTGTTCTCCTTGTGGCCTTTAGCTGATCGTAGTCACTCAAAGACCCCATACACCTGGCAAGTAGGGACTTCGACCTTCCATGTAGAACACCCAAGTCCCATGGGTCTCCCTTTGTCTTTCAACATAAAATTCAACCAGGCCTTTTTGTTTTCAGTAATTTTTCCCTAGTTATAGAAACTAGGACTGTATAAATTGGTCTGTGAATAGGTGATTAAAATTCCACTTATTTTTTGTTGTGAACAATCTCTGAATTTTAAAGTTCAGAAAAGGACCACGTGTGTACATCTTTAATTGATTTAATTTATTCCTGTGTAAGGGAGAGGAAGTTTAGGAGAAGTATTCTTAAAATGAGACCTTAAAGAAAGGAGTTAGCATACCAAAATCAAACCCACCAGTTTGAAATCTTTAAGACCTCATATTTAACATTTTCAGGTGCAGCCCTCAAAGACCGATTACCCCAACCACTTCTGCCAGGAGATGTGGTTTGAAAAAGCCAGTCATTGTCTCACAGCAGATTTGCACCTTCTGCATAGTAATAAAACTTCAAACACTGTGTTTTTAAAAATCACAAAACTCAGGATGGCAATCATATTTTAAAGCCAGTCTATCTGATTTTCAATTATTTTAATCATACCATAGATGAATAGCTCTCTTTCTTTTTTCTTTTTTATGACTATTCTCAAGTCCTAAATCATTCCAAGATAAAATTGCAGGAAACTGCACTGGCTCCAAGAACTTTGTGGAAAGTCTCCTAGAAACTCGTTGGTATGGAAAGGATGAATATTGAACGCGATGAAAGCAATCACTTTGGTGGAGTCCCAGGAGACGTAAATGCATAAACACAAGCCTCGTAATGTTTGGGAACCACAACAGCCAATACAAATAAATCATCTGTAAAACAGTAACCTGAAAAAAATACAAAAAGAGAAAGGAAAAGGAAGGAAACCACTTTTACCAAAATGTTGCTCAAACAATGAGAGGGAAGACAAGGAGATAAATAATAGACAGATGTTTTTCAGAAGCTTTAGTAACAATCTAAGTACATTGTTTGAAATTTCTGAATTTTTACCACAGAACGTCTGTGTTTACACAATCTGTGTTGATTGCATGCCTGCCATTTGAATTATAATACACACACACACACACACACACGCACGCACACACACATTTTTCAAGCCAGGTCTTTTTAAAATCTCCTCTTGAGAGGACTTACTAAATGGAAAACAGCACTAATTATTGGATCACTTTACCCAAGGAATGGAAGCCGTACAAAATGCTTAAGTCTTGGTGCAGATGCGTTTCTGGAGTCATGCCCTCAACTTTGGATTCAAGGGCATCGAAGCAGCCCTGGACACAAAATCTCAATCGCAGCAGAGGCGACAGAGTTAAACCAGCTGACTGCCTTCGACAGCAATGTCGGAAACTGAAAAACACAGTAACAATTTTACTTTTAAATCACAGGTATGGTATCTACGATTTAAAAGTGAGTTCAGGGGCCGGCCCGGTGGCATAGTGGTTAAGATCCCCACGTTCATGGGTTTGGATCCTGGGGGCAGACCTCCACACCACTCTTCAAGCCATGCTGTGGCAGCATCCCATATACAAAGTATAGGAATATTGGCACAGGTGTTAGCTCAGGGACCATCTTCCTCACAAAAATAAATTAATTAATTAACTAATTAAATAAGTAAATAAAAGTGGGTTCATTGCCATGTTTTTCAGTTTGAGAGAGCAGTAGTAAAGTAGGAATCTGAAGGTAGGAATACAAGCATTCAAAGAAGCTAAGAAGACCACGCTAACTGTGGTTTCTAAAGAGGTACAGGTCAAATGAGATTTTCTTCTCTCTCTCCTTCCCTCTTTCTTTCCTTTCCCTCTTCCCTCCCTCCTTCCTTCCTTGCTTCCCTCCCTCCTTCCCTCACTCCCTTTCTTCCTTCCTTCAACTTCACAAACTCCCTGTTTGTAAAGTTCAGGCAAGCTTTTAATTTTTTCATATGAAGTACCAGGAAGTTCTCCCTCTTTGAAACCTAGAGCAATTCATCAATTTGAAGGAAGACTAGAACTCATTTTATTCCAAAGCCGTCTAGAAAATCAGCAATGTCCCACACAGCTATACTATTTTATGAGAAAAATGACATAGAGTAACCTAATGGCCTTTTATTAAGAAGTGAGTTGGCCCGTTTTCAAAGTATTATCCTAATATCTCAAGAAACCATGAAGAATAAAAAATGAGGCTTGCTTGAATTGAATGTCAGGAAAACGAAGGCTACATGCAGCCTTCACCTCTGGGATTCATCCATAAGGCACATTAGGAGGCTATATTTTTTTCTTGCCCTTTTAACTAATGCAGAGTTACAAGGTTGGGACTGGTTTGTAAAGGATGGAATCCTGAAGAATCAACGCTGAAGAACAAGATGGTGAAGGGGCAGATATTGTCTGGGGTACTCTATAGTCAAATTGCTTTCCTTTCCCTGTGATTCCCTTAGCTCTGAAAGTTGGTTTTATTAACCCAGTTTCAATCCAATTACCTTTTTAATTGTTCAAATTTACTCTTGGCTAAGGTACCCAAAAGCTTTAATTTCTTTCTAAAATTACCTCATTTTCTAAGTGTCTTTAAAAGATCTGCATGAACATCAAAATGTCTCTCTTTCTATTTTGCAAATCTGGTGACAATGAGTCTTGAGAAATGGTTCTCATCTTATAACCATGAATGTGGCCAGAAGAAGCAAAGCAAAGGGCTTGGCCAAGAGCTCCTAATGACATGAAAGCCTTAAGACAGCAAGTCAGCGTGTACCTTGACATGATGGTCACACTTTGCATTTGGAAAGTATACTTAGTATCCTCAGTGTCTACTTTCAGTGACTAGATTTTTAATTACAAATGTATGCTCATTTTAACAAGTAAAAGCATACTAAAAGTATGCTATAAAGTACAGTAAAAGTTAATTATCTCTCTCATCATCACCTCCATTCCCACTCCCCAGCCAACGCTCCTCACTCCCACTTTCATATCAACACCTTAGATGCCAATCAAGTCAAGGGCTCATGAGAACCCGCAAGTGTCAGTTAGTGCAGGCTGGAGCTCAGGACAGAAGGGAAGCAATTACAGGGGCCTCTTCTTCTCTTCTGTAGATGGACAAGCTTGGGCTGGGTGTAGCTAGACACACCATGGGGCCACGCTCCAGAAGAGGGATCTCACCTCTCTGTGACTCTTCCTTTTTATGGGGCAAATATTAGGATGTGCTTGCAAATAGGGAAAAATAGCTTTGAGCTTGGGTACCAAAAGGATAAGCATGGGCGCGAGCTTGTTTACAAGATTCTAAGACCATTATTTGCTAGCACCTGACAGCCTTGTAAAAAATTGAGTTGGAGAACTGATTCACCACCCCACCCTTGGGGGAGGAGTAGTCCCTGGCCCAGCCAGCTTATTGCCAGTAATGCAAAGAGAGACTCAAAGGCTGAAGATCCAAGCATTCTGCTTGTCTCTCTAGAGTAACCTGTGTTAAAAGCTTTCTTGGTGTATATCCATGTATGTATATCTATATCTCAATGTAGATCTAGACATATATGTATGTATCCATGTGTGTGTATATATACATCCTCCATATATATCTATATAGTATATGTATGTGACACACACAACACAAATATAAAGGGTTTGTTTTTTATATTATCAAAACAAATAAGGGAATGAGATCATATTAGGCACATTATTCTGCAACTTGCTTTTTCATTTAATATATCATGACTTTCCCTGATTAAAGTTGAGAAAATAGAGGACCAAAGAGGTAAAATGAGTAGTCTATAACTAGAAACCATTTAGTGACTAAGCAGAATTAAAATCTTTATGCATTCATCCACTATACTGCCTGGCCTTGACACTGTCCTCACAGCAGCACAGACCTTGCCTGAGATGGGTTGGGTAGAGGCAAGACCCTTTGCTGGTGTAGAGCTTTATAACTTCTGCTCCTCTGCAGAAGTGCGATTTCATTCCAAATCCTGCAGAGCGGAAGCATTTGACAAGGAAAATCTTCCTTTTTATTCCTATTTAATGAAGGGAAGACAAGTCCTAGGGAGGGTCTCTGGGTCTGAGAGTGTCACATGACTCAGAGGCATATTAATAAGTGATACAGAGGGACTGACTCTAAAAACTCTGTCCTCTCTAATCCTTGTCACAAAGTCTGTATGTATCTAATATATATGTATATATATTTATCATAGTGGAAGATGGCAACTTTGTTTCATGAACCTCAAAGATGACTACAATAAATTTGTCTATTCTTGGCACAATGCTGTTTCCCAGTTTAGAAGAGTGTTTTCTAGGTGTTTTTATCTTGTAATTTTGTATAATTTAGACAAAAAATTCAGGGGACAATTGTCAAATATTACATTGTATTTCTCAGGATTGTTTAAGAAGAGAGAATGGATATGCCCATGACAAACTCCTGGTGCATGTCATTAAATGGATAAATGATACTAACATGTATAAAAGCTCTTCTAAATGAACTGTCAAATATTATACTGCAACTATTGAGAAACAACATTCTATCAATAACTACTCTCCCTGCTTCTACTCTTACTTCCTTCCAACATGTTCTCAACATAGTAGCTAGAGTGATGCTGTTAAAATAGAAGACCCACTGACTCCCAACTATACTATAATGATAGTAATGCTAGGAGCATGAAGAAAAATAAAACAGGATAGGGGACTAGAGAGTGATGGGAGGTGCCACTTCAGATAGAGTGGTCAGAGAAGGCCTCGCCAAAGAGACGACATTGGAACAGAGTCTGAACCAAGTGAGGGAGTGAGACATGTGGATATAATAGGGGCAGAAGGAAAGGCAAGATTTGAATACATAGCAGATAAATACCATGATTTCAACGACCTACTTATAAAAATGTACTACACAAATGGGCACTAGTTACTTTCATTTCCTAGACAGTTAGCCATATCATTGTATCCTTCATATCTGCTCACCAAAAAATTTATTGAATGAAAAATTCCTATATAACGATGCCATTGACTGTCATCTCCCTCAGAGTAAATGCCAAAGTCCTCTCAATGGCCTAAAAGTCCCGCCACTCAGTCCTGCCTCCATCCTGCTCACACCCTTCCCCAATTCCCTCTCTGACCCTATTTCCTGCTACTCTCCCCCACCGTCACTCAACTCAGCCACTCTGGCCTTCCCGGCGTTCTCGAAACATTCCAGTCATACTCCAGCTTCAGGATTTTTGCTCCTTCCTTTTCATTTGTCTGGAGTGTCTTGCACCCACACGGCTTTTATGACTCCCTTGCTCACCTCTTTCTAGTCTTGACTCAAATGTTGCCTTCTCCAGAGTTGCAGTCCCCCTCTCACACAAATTCCTTATCCCTCTTCTCTGCCTTATTTTTCTCCTTAGGGTTTAACATCATCTGACATACTATAGCCTATAGTCTTATCTAATTTTCTTGTCTCTCCATAAGGGTCAGGGATTTGGGAGTTTTTTTGTTTTTTGGGGAGGGGTTCTCACTGCTGTATCACCAGCACCTAGGACAGTGCCAAGCAGTATGGTAGGCGCTCAATAAATACTGGTTGAATGAATGAATGAATGAATGAGTGACAACTGTGCTCAACAAAATGATGTTTTTTTGACACTACTTAGCATTTCACTGGGTTACACGAGAGTCATGGGGACTTAAAGACAGTTCCTTCAACCAAAAGCATGCCAGGTGACATAAGAGTTAATACAAGCTTAGTCTGGGACAGGTCAGATGCACTGCATTTCCTATATCAGGGATTACCAGGATCCAGGAAGGTTACAGGGTTGGGGTGTCAAGCCAGCCAAACATTCCAAGGGGACCCAAAGTTAGAATAGACAAAGTCCTTGTACTGGATGGTGTCCAGATGGAGGGCTGAACTCTCAATAGGGAGAAAGTGACTCCAGCTCCTCAGTGGAGACTTGTTAGAGGATGGACTAGACACTGTTGTGTTGGCTCCCAAGAGAGGTGGTCTTCAAGCCTCCCATCCAAGAATTCCCACTATAGGGGGTTTTTACCCGCTTTTTTCCCTTCTTGTCCATTCTTTACTACCAGCTTCCTCTCAACTCTGCTCCCCTCAAGGAACTTGTTGCTGTCCCTCCAGTGAAGGGTAGATAGGACCTGCTTGTCTTCATTGGAATGTGAGCAGGGTAGATCCTGGTAACTTTTATGGCTTCACCACAACCAGATGGGAAATTGGCCCCACCCAGCCATCGGGAAAATCCTTTGAGAATCTCCACCCCTTTGTTACCATCCTGGGGCGTATCTAACACTCTTTGATGTTCAATAAATGCTGGTTCATGAGTTAATGATCTATTATTTACGTCTCTGGTCAATATAGAGCATTTACTCTGGAGTTCTCTGCAAGACTGTGGGCTTTATACCTTTCCAGTAATTAGGTTATGCCCTAGGGACCTATGGAGGAAAGTCAGCCTGTCTCAAATGTCATGTTTCAGAATCCTAAGTACAAAAATCCATAATTGGCTGCCTCCTTAAGAACAAAGAGAATGACGGCTTGTCTGGCCCAAGAAGAATATGCAAGAGGAACACAAACAATGAACTGTTGCTGTAGGGAAATGAAATTTTTAAATAACTTGGGAAAACCTGATGGTATGGTGCGCTGGCATAACCTCTGCGAATACAAAAACCAAACTGGGAACAAGGCTAATCAATGCTTATGCAAACGCTCTCAGGAAAGCACTCTAAAACTAAAGTTAGGTCCCCCAGGATGCCGGGGAAGTTTGAAGATAATCACCTGTGACACTTGGGCTTTCCTTGGGACACAATTTTAAACAACTGACCTTATTTCTGAGCTGAGTGGATGCCAAAATTGAATTTCTGCTCAGTTGGAACCAAATTCATTCCTAGCCATCTCTCAAGTGAGTTGGCAATGCTTGCTTTGAATGCTTTGTCCTACTTAGGCAGAATTAATTTGGGGTCATTTTGAAGTCTTTCTTCTTTGGGCTGGAAAGTGATGAGGGAAGCTGTGTCCATTCAGGTCGCATGTTAACCTCTTTGCCTACATGTCTGCTTTGCTTTCCACTTCCTTTGAAAGCCTGCTCATTTAATATGGTGAACAAGTTTACATTAGGGTTCACCTCGATTCCACGAGTATTTGTTGAGTAATCACTATGGGCGAGGTACTCTGTTAAACGCTGGGGCAGTGGGGCTGGAGGAGGAGGAGGAATATGGTTTACAGAGAGAGTGTGATGGAAGAAAGAATCCAGGCACTGGAGTCAGACTCTGGCTCCTAATCCTGGCTCCCCTACAGACCAGCAGGGAGAACTTGGGCAAGTTACCATATACACACCATGAGCCCCTGTCCCCTCAACTGTAATGTTGGGGTCATAATCCCACATTTGAAGAAATTGTTTTTGTAAACCAATTCAAATCATATATATTTCTATAATGGCATAAAACATAATAGTAAACAGCCTCGTATGCAACATAAAATAATAAAATAAGTAATTATATTCTTTTCATTGTATTGTTAATTCCTAATCTCTAGAAGAAGACTGTTGAGAAAGAGAAATAAGCCTCACACACTCGAAACAAGTAGAGAACAGCAGAGGGCAAATGAGCAGATGCACATCGCCGGCTTGGGGAGTAACAGAGGGAAAGTAAGCCCAAGTTTCAAAATGTGTATTCAAGGCAATAAGTGCTGTAACAACGAGAAAGCACATCGCAATCCCTGCCTAGAGATTTTTTCCCATCATCTATCACCCAAGCCACGGTGCTTACAGACTTAGAAAATGCAGGGCATTTTGTTCTATCTGTGGTGAGCGTGCCTAATTTAAATTCCATTGCATTCCAGTCCAGATCACATGAGATCAACATATAAATTAAAAGCTGTTTGAATCTTTGAGATGAGATGCAACTTTTGACCTTTCTACTTGAAGGAACAGGATCATTGCCATTCTACTAATTAACCAAAAAAACAAAAGCTTTCTGCCTTCCCCCCATGAACTGTAAAATCAAAAAGACAGGGAAAATCTGCCCAAAGTTTGACTGAGGAATAGTCTGATTTATTAATAAAATTGCTCCCCGTATTTATAATTTTATATACATATGTGTGTATATATAAAATAGTAATATGTGTATATAATAATGTATATGTATGTATATGTAATAATGATATATACACGTAATAAAGTATATGTGTATCATGTATATGTAATCATATAATAACGTAGCAACTATCATCAATGGCCAATCTATGTAACCTCTACAGTATAACTTTTTGCCCATGTGAGGTCCTTTAAGGCCAGTGACCCTCTAAATATAAAAGCAGCACATGTGAAACCCCACTTATGGTTGTTCAGAGCTCTAGGAAACAGGTGTCATGTGAGTGAAACTGAGATATTTAAGGCATCAACTCTCCTCCATAAGTGAGCATTTCTGGTTTTCTGACTTGAAGACATAGATATTTTCAACCTTTTAATTCTAGGCTGCCTTCTTCTTGTCTCCTATGGCGAGGCACACACCCTGTGAATAAGGCCTGTTTCATCCAAGAAAAGCAGCCTTTGACAGGCCCCTTCCTCATATCTCACCTGGGCAAACCAGTTGGCCTATCTTAGCCTGACAACACATTGAAATGTGCGCAAATGGTCACTTTACTGAAACTCCTAAAGTGTCCATTAAAAACTAATTCTATCGGGGCCGGCCCGGTGGCGCAAGCGGTTGGGTGCGCGCGCTCCGCTGCGGCGGCCCGGGGTTCGCTGGTTCGGATCCCGGGCGCGCACCGACGCACTGCTTGGTGGGCCATGCTGTGGCGGCGTCCCATATAAAGTGGAGGAGGATGGGCACGGATGTAAGCCCAGGGCCGTCTTCCTCAGCAAAAAAAGAGGAGGATTGGCGGATGTTAGCTCAGGGCTGATCTCCTCACAAAAAAAAAAAAAAAAAAAAAAACTAATTCTATCTTAATTGAATAATACCAGTCTCTCTTTTAAAACATGTTTCTGGTCAATGAAATGCTTGAGTCAAATGATTGGGTAATCAAATTCTTTCCATATCTTGCTAACATAGCTCAATGATTTGAATTAATGATCACTTTTAACTCTTTCACGTGGTGTTTTTTTCTCCTAAAGCATTTATGATGCCAAGATTTCAAACAGAAATTTCCCCTCCCAGGCAGCTTTGGCAGACCATACATTTTTTTCTCTCTTCCAACATGAGCTTATGTTGGCTGTGATTTCATAGTATCCCTGACACAGTGGTCCCTTTTTAAGGAGGTGCATTAATTGAAGGTGGGGGAAAGTGTGGGTGTGTAAAGGGAAAAAGGGTCTCTTTTTCCCAATTATTGAGTAATTTGGAAGACATTGTAGAAATCATCTAGATCTCCTCCATAAAATGAATTTCATAAAATTGACTTTCCTTTGTGTCTCCTCCAGCTTTAGCATTCCGTGAGACCATCACCCACTCGACTTTGAACTCCTAGAGAGCAGTCACCAGGTCTCAATCCTCTCAGTGTTTCCAAAGCCCCTCACGAGGTCTGGCACCCAGTAGGGCCTTGTTTGTTAATAAATGAATTAATCATCTTGTCTTTTTATATGCTTCATTGCAGTTCCTTCTGAATATAGCAAGTATCGTATGTTGTCATTAATGGCTCACAATTCTGTTTTTCAGGATCACAGAATCTCAAAGGTAAAATTTTCCCATTTTATGTTTTACCCTGTCGCTGTAGGGCACATGCACATACACTAATGACTTAACAGCACTGGTAGTTTTGCTTGCGGTGGATCAGTTCAATAATTCATTCAGTAAATATTTGTGGAACACCTTCTAGGCACTGGTATTACAATGCTGAATTAGCCTCAGTTCCCTCTATCAAGGAACCTATAGTATAATGAAGACGGACAAATTAATATAAAATGATATAACTGCTATGGATGATAAGTCCAAGGAGCTGTGGGAACAGAAGGGTAGCTGACTGGTCTGAGGAATTCAGGGAAGGTTTCCCAAGGGAAATAGCAAACACACTCAAAACTTAAAGTTAAATAGGAGTTAGCCAGGTGAAAGTGGGAAAGAGGGTGGATGGTATCGAAGGGAATAAGAACCATAGGGTGCTGAGTTGATGTTTATTTAGAGGGCAATAAAGGATCCTGGGAAGGGTTCAAGCAGCAGAGTGATATGGTCTAAATTGTGTTTTAGAAAGATCTCTCTAGTTGCAGTTAGAAAATTGGAAAGAGACAAGGTCAGAGGCCAGAGTGTAGGAAGGCTTTTAGAGTGGTGGTGAAGACGAAAATGGTGGCAGCAGAGGTGAAGAGCATCAGATGGATTCTGGATATATTGAGGAAGATAGAGAAGGAATGCATATGTGTATGTGTTGGAGGGTGATGAAGGAAAGGAGAAGTCAAGTCTGCTATTTGCTTGGAGAAATTGGGTGAAGGGTGTATCATCCACTGATGTAGGAAACACCTTCTAAAGCAGTGGCACTTCTAGAGAGGAAGAAAGTGATGATGAATTCCATAGGGTAGCCAAGGGATGTCTAAGATGAGGTACCCAATAACCAATTGATTGGATGGATCTGGATCTCAGGAGAGAGTTTTGGGTTGAAATTACAGAATTCATAGACATCAAAATATAGATGGAAATTGAAGCTATTAGAATGAATGTCCTGAGGAGGAGAAGAAGGCTGAAGAACCCTGGGAAATACCAGTCTTTAAATGTCATTCAAATACTTTGCTTGCTGATTAATGTCACCTGCTGAGTCCCATTGCTAAGGATCAGATTCACTTTAGGTCTTAAAGGATCTGACAAGGCACTTGCCATTGCAATCCCAACCAGGAGCTCTGTGGAGGACAGAGCTACACTCTAGGTACTTAAGGATGTCTCACATAAATTACCAATTACTCAATCAAAAGAATTTGCAAATATTGCTTGGTTATATGGGTGTGGAGAAGAGGAAATGTTATTATGAAATATATAGGAGCTAAGCCATGTTCTTGAGCTTAATGCAAGAATGTTTTAAAGATTGCATTGAGCACTACGGACAGAAGGTATAATATCATAAAAATCCACCTAGGGTGGAGATTCCTTGTGTTTGTCGCTAAGCTGTTACTGGGGTGGCAGAGGCAGCACAATTCTCTGCTTTCACCATCTTTCCAAATCACAGACACAACCTAACCAAGAGGAGGAGCAGGTGGAGAAAATGGCAGCTGTGATGTATCAGCAAGAGTGATATCGGCGAAGAGCCACAACCAAAAAGATCATTTATGCCCCTGATAACAAACTGAAATCAAGAGCTTTTGGCATAATACTTGAGTCACATATATATGATGTCTCAGTGGTCACAAGTGCTGGTCTCAGAAGCAGTTCTGTAAACAGGATTAGGCAGAAATCCATAACCAATCAAATAATAGTTCCTTCTATAAGTTTACAAAACCCTGGGAAGATTGTAGTTATTTTTTATTTTGTCTTGTGTCACATAATCTGAAGTATTCCAGAGCTATTTAAGATCCCGTCTCTTGAAAACTTCCAGGCTTATTGTAACCTTTAAACAAATATTTTGATTTACTAAGGAGCTTAAATCAGATAAGACAGTCTGAAGGATGTAGAACCATCCAAAAATTGTTACCTTAAAAGATTTAGTTATTTTCTTAATCACGCATCTGCTACAAACTTCATGTTTTAAAAAGCTAACTTTCTGCGGGCACTCCAGTCCTGAGGAAACAATGAATTCCTAAGATTAGACATCTTAGTAAAAATAGACATGTGGATTAGCGACAGATAATAGCGTACCCAAATGGAATCACATATCCTGCTTAAAAACCTCTCAAAGTTTTGAACTCTTTGAACTTTAACAAGAATCTGGTTATTATACGTTGGCCCAAATGATTTTTTTCGTGGTTTTTTTTTTTTTTTGGCTGAGGAAGATTTGTTCTGATCTAACATCTGTGCCCATCTTCCTCTATTTTGTATGTGGGTCGCCACCACAGCATGGCCGCCAATGAGTGGTGTAGGTCCACACCCAGCAACCGAACCCCAGCTGTTGAAGCAGAGTGCACCAAACTTAACAGTAGGCCATGGGGCCGGCCCCAGCCAAGATGATTTTTGTACATGAAAATTCATCACTTTTAGGGGCCAGCCCCGTGGCATAGTGATTAAGTTGCACACTCTGCTTCAGCAGCCAGAGTTCACAGGTTTGGATCTCAGGTGTGGACCCACACCACTCATCAGCCATGGTGAGGCAGTGACCCACATACAAAGTAGAGGAAGACTGGCACAGAGTCTTTGTGTGAATCTTCCTCACACACAAAAAAAATCGTCACTTTTAATTTCCTTTGTAGAGGGGTGTTCTAACAAAAATGAAGCTCTTTTTTTTTTTTTTGTGAGGAAGATTAGCCCTGAGCTAACATCTGTTGCCAATCCTCCTCTTTTTGCTGAGGAAGATTGGACCTGGGCTAACATCCATGCCCATAGTCCTCTACTTTATATGGGACGCTGCCACAGCATGGCTTGATAGGCGGGGCATCAGTGCATGCCCAGGACCCGAAACTGCAAACCCTGGGCTGCTGAAGCGGAGCGCGCACACTTAACCACTACGCCACTGGGCTGGCCTCCTGAAGCTCTATTTTTTATTAAATGTTTTATTATATTTCAAACAATTTACATTTATCAACTCATGCAATCCTCACAACCCTATGAAGTGGGCACTATCTATTATCAGTCCCCTTTTCCAGATGAGTAAACTGAGACACAGACTTCCAAAGGTTCCAACTTCCCAAAGGTTGCACAGGTAATAAATAATACTATTTGCAATCTGGATCCAAAGTCTACTTGCTTAGTCACTGTCATCCTAGAGGCAAAATTTCCCCCATGTGGTCCACAGAACGCATACATCAGAATCACTTGGAGGGCTTATTAAAAAGTCCCAATTCCTGGGGGAAGCTATTCCTCCATACTCTGTCTCACAAGTAGACCCATCTTCTCTTCATCTTCTGAGGCCCGTGGATCTCATATGCCAGTATATCTCGAACTTAGGGCTCCTCAGAATCACCTTTATGGCTTGTTAAACATGCAAGCACTGGATGTTAATTTTTTGAAAACTTTGTGGTTAGAATGGTGGAAAGCTTCCAAAGTTTTCCTATTTCTTGAATGCCCTTTTATTTTGGGAAAAGGGGTGTATTAAATCTTTTGGGTATCCATAATATAGCAAGAGTCCAGGTCTGGATAATGGAATGGAGTTGCAAAGCTGCTCCACACAGTAATGCAGAAGCTTGTCTTCATTGTGAATGGACATGCAGCTCTGAAGATCTATTATTCACGGGGGTGAGGGATGAAGTAGAACAAAAGGACCAACAAGAGTCTGATTTCTAGGTAGGAGAGTTATGCTCAAGTGCACTCCTGCTGAAGGGAGATATACTGAACCCTGCAACATGGTGGCAGAGTTTAAGGAGGGAGACAGTCCACAGAGACACTGTGGAGATGTCTGGTTGTTGGACTCTGAAAGCACTATAATCACTATCTAGTTTTATGGTGATTTCATCTTATCTCCACTATTGGTTTATTAGTTACATTGCTTTTTAAACTTTTTTAGGGGATTGTCTTATACACCTTTTAACATCAAAGTCTACCATCAAATAATATACTACCACCTCATGAGGAGTGTGAGAAACTTATGACACATTCCTTCCAATTTATTTTTCCCTTCATTTGTGCTATTGTTTTCATATATTTTACTTTTTATATATATTATAAACTCCATTATACACTGTTGACATTTTTGCTCTAAACAGTCAATTCTCTTTAAGAGTGATTTAAAATAAGAAAAAAAGGCTTTTATTTTTACCTCCATTTTTACCGTTTCTGGTGCCATTTGTGTGGACTTAAGTTTCCATCTGCAATTATACTCCTTCTGACTGAAGAACTCCTTTATATTTCTATAGCACAAGTCAGCTGGCAGTTAATTCTCTCAGCTTTTGTTTTCTGAAAAGACTTTAGTTTGTCTTTATTTTTGAAAGATGTTTTTACCAAGTATATAATTCCAAGTTGACAGTTTTTCTCTTTGAGTATACTAAAGATGTTATTCCATTATCTTCAAGTTTGCTTATTTTCTCATGAGATGACAGTTGTAAGTTTTATCATTGTTCCTCTGTGTATGAAGAATCTTCTCACTGTCTTCAAGATTTTCTCATTATTTTTGGTTTTCAGTAGTTTGACCATGTTTCATCTAGATGAGGATTCTGTTGTTTTATTTTTAATTTTTTATTTGTTTTGTTTTATTATTTTTATTTTACATTTATCCAGTTTGGAGTTATCTGAGCTTCTTGGATCTGTAGTTTGATATCTTCCATGGTTTTTAGAAAGTTTTCAGTCATTATCTTTTCAAATAGTTTATCTGCCTTTCCCTCTCTCTCTCTCTCTCCCTTCATCTCCTCCTCTTTCTCCTCCTTCTTCTCCTTCTCCTCCTTCTGGAATTCTAATTATATGTACATTAGACCATTTAATATTGTCCCACAGAACTTGGGTCCTCTTTCCAGCTTTCCTTTTTTTTTCTCTTTGTATTTCAGTTTGGATCATTTCTATTAAGCTGTCTTCAAATTCAATGACTCTTTCTTCAACTCTGTCATGTCTACTGATAAGCCTGTCAAGGGAAACCTTTATCTCTGATACCATATTTTTTATTGCTAACATTTCAATTTGACTCTTTCTTATAGATTGCTGATCTTGATTCATACAATTGTTGTGGCAGATATTGCTTTTGCCTGCCCAAAACCCATTCCTTCTCTTTATTTCATGTTTATAGAAATGTAATTTTTGGTTGGTTTTTGTTTGTTTATTCATTCGTCAAACTAGAAAGTAGAAATAGAATGATGCCAGCATCATGGCGGAGTGAGCTTTTCCCTTAGACTCTCCCTCACTAAGATACAATGTAAAGGACATTCATATACCAACAGAGGACATTCACACTACACAAAAGAAGTCTGAGAGACCCATGCAAGCTTACATCTGAAGGCGGTGGTGCTGGAACCCCCAGAGGAAATGGAAGGAGGTAAGGAGAATGCCCTTCCTTCCCCAAAGACAGTGACCCTGAGACCAAGACTGTGTGGTTCTTGGAGTGGTGGGAGGGAAGGGCAGCCCACCGCAGGAAAACTGTCGCTCTCCAAGTTCCCTTACAGCCTGTGGGAACTCCCTCACAGAGGGAATGGAACAGTTGCGAGGGTGTCCTCATCAAGCTAGCACCTCAGGAGAGCAGATAGCAAGGGAAGAGCAAGAAGCCCCTGAGATTGGGGAGGCGAAAGTAAGTGCCCCTCCCCCTCCACTTGGCATCCCAGCTCAGTGCCCCAGCTCAGCTGTGCTTCAGCTCAGCTATGCTTCAGCCCAGCTGGTGCACCTGCAGATCACAGCAGGCTGGGAACACACAACTCTTGAGCCCTGCCTAGTGGCAGCAGGTGGAAGCTGCAACCAGATATTTTCAAGATAAGGAAAAATAAGACCACATCCTCAAGCACAATGCAAAAATATATTAAATCTCCAGACCAGAAGAAAAATGACAAGCACCCAGAAATCAATCCTGAAGGCACAGAAATTTATAACTGAAATGACAGAGAATTCAAAATATCTATCATAAAATAGCTCAATGAATTACAAGAAAATACAGATAGACAATTCAATGAAATTAGGAGCTTCTTCATAAAAGAGACTGAAACTATAAAGAAAAACCAATCAGAAATGTTGGAGATGAAAAACACAATGGAGAAAATAAAGAAAAATCTAGAATATTTAAAGAACAGAGCTGACAATATGGAGGAAAGAATTAGTATTATTGAGGACAGGAATGTAGAAATGTTCCAAATGGAGGAACAGAGAGAACTGCGATTAAAAAGAAATGAAGAAATTCTCCAAGAAATATCTGACTCAATTAGGAAATGCAACATAAGGATTATAGGTATTCTAGAGGGAGAAGAGAGGGCAAAAGGAGCAGAGATCTTGTTCAAAGAAATAATAACTGAGAACTTCCCAAACCTGAGGAAGGAGCTGGAAATACAAGTGAATGAAGTTAATAGATCTCCTAAATATATCAACAAAGAAAGAATATTAAGGGCAGGAAGAGAAAAAAAAAACGTACAAAGGAATTCCAATCAGGCTTTCAGCAGATTTCTCATCAGAAACTTTACAGGCAAGGAGGGAGTGGATTGATATACTCAAAATTCTGAAAGACAAAAACTTTCAGCCAAGAATACTCTATACAGCAAAAATATCCTTCAGATATGATGGAGAAATAGTAACTATCCCAGATAAACAAAACTAAGGGAGTTCATTGCCACAAGACCCACTACAAAAATGCTCAAGAAGGCCCTCATGCCTGAAAAAAAAGAGAGAGAGGGGATACAAAGCTTTGAGCAAGGAGAAAATAGGTAGATAAAATCAGATAAATTGCAGCTCTCTATCAGAATAGGGTAGCAAACACTTAATTATAACATCAAAGACTAAGGGAAGGAAAATACCAAAAATAAATATAACCTCATCACTTTAAACACAAACTCACAACACAAGATGGAATAAAGTGTGACAATAATAGCTTAGAAGGGGAAGAGGAAAAGGATGGAATCAACTTAGTCAAAGGAAGTAAGACGCCATCAGAAAATGGACTATCTCATCTATGAGATTTTTTTATACAAACTCCATGGTAACCACTAAACAAATATTCTGAACAGAGAAAGGATATTATTTTATATGATAAATAAAGAGAAAACCACAATCCAGAACTACCAAACTGAATTGGTAGTCTGAAACCCACGGGACAAGAAACAAAGCAAATGCAAAAGAACTGGAAAATGAGCGATAAAGCAGCAACATTAAAACAGGTAATGAGAGACAAAGAGATGAAATATATAATGATAAAAGGGACACTCCACCAAGAAGACATATCACTTATAAATATATATGCACCCAACACAGGAGCACCTAAAGCGACTATTAACAAACCTAAAAGGAGATATTAACAACAACATAATAATAGTAGGGGATCTTAACACCCCACTTACATCAATGGATAGATCATCCAGACAGAAAGTCAATAAGGAAATAGTGGACTTAAATGAAAAACTGGACGAGATGGACACAATAGATATATAAAGAGAGCACTCCACCCAAACACAGCAGATTACGCATTCTTCTCAAGTGCGCATGGAACATTCTCAAAGATATACCATATGCTAGGAAACAAGACAAGCATCTATAAATTTAAGAAGATTGAAATCATAACAAGCATCTTTTCTGACCATAATGGTATGAAACTAGAAATCAACTACACAAAAAAAAACACCAGGAAAGTGACAAAGATCTGGAGACTAAACAACATGATACTGAACAACCAATGGATCATTCAGGAAATTAAAGAAGAAATCAAAAAATATCTGGAGACAAATGAAAATGAAAATACACCATACCAACTCATATAGGATGCAGCAAAAGTGGTCCTGAGAGAGAAACTCATAGCAATACAGGCCCACCTTAACAAACAAGAAAAATCCCAAATACACAACCTTAAACTACACCTAACAGAGTTATAAAAAGAAGAACACCTAACAGAGTTATAAAAAGAAGAACGAACAAAGCCCAAAGTCAGCAGAAGGAGGGAAATAATAAAAATTAGAGAAGAAATAAATGAAATTGAAACCAAAAAAAAACAGTAGAAAGAATCAATGAAACAAAGAGCTTGTTCTTTGAGAAGATAAACAAAATTGACAAACCCTTAGCCAGACTCACAAAGAAAAAAAGAGAAAATGCTCAAATAAATAAAATTAGAAATGAAAGAGGAGAAATTACAATGGATACCACAGAAATACAAAGGATTATAAGAGAATACTATGAAAAGCTATACACCAACAAATTGGACAATCTAGAAGAAATGGATAAATTCTTAGACTCATATAAGCTCCCAAGACTGAATCAAGAAGAAATAGAGAATCTGAATAGACCAATCACAAGTAAAGAGATTGAAAGAGTAATCAAAACCTCCCAAAAAATAAAAGTCCAGGACCAGATAGCTTCTCTGGAGAATTTTACCAAACATTCAAAGAAGATTTAGTACCTATCCTTCTCAAGCTATTCCAAAAAATAGAGGAAGATTGAATACTTCATAACACATTCTATGAGGCCAACATCACCCTGATACCAAAGCGAGACAAAGACAATACTAAAAAGGAAAATTACAGACCAATATCACTGATGAACATAGACGCAAAAACCCTCAACAAAATATTGGCAAACCAAATATAGCAATACGTTAAAAAGATCATACACCATGACCAAGCGGGATTTATACCAGGGACACAGGGATGGTTAACAACTGCAAATCAATCAATGTGATACACCACATTAACAAAACGAGGAATAAAAACCATATGATCGATGCAGAGAAGGCATTTGACAAGATACATCGATTTATGATAAAAACTCTCAACAAAATGGGTATAAAAGGAAAGTACCTCAACACAATAAAGGCCATATATGACAAACCCACAGCAAACATCATACTCAATGGGGAAAAACAGAAAGCCATCCCTCTGAAAACAGGAACAAGACGAGGATGCCCACTCTCGCCACTCTTATTCAACACAGTGCTAGAGGTTTTGGCCAAAGCAATTAGGCAAGAAAAAGGAATAAAAGGAATTCAAATAGGCAATGAAGAAGTGAAACTCTCACTGTTTGCAGATGACACAATTTTATATATAGAAAACCCTAAAGAATCTATTAGAAAACCATTAGAAACAATCAAGAACTATAGCAAATTTGCAGAGGATAAAATCAACTTACAAAAATCAGCTGCATTTCTATACTCCAATAACAAACTAACAGAAAGAGATCTCAAGAAGACAATCCCATTTACAATTGCAACAAAAAGAATAAAATATCTAAGAATATACTTAACCAATGAGGTGAAAGACCTATATGATGAAAACTATCAGACATTATTGAGTGAAATCAGTGATGACATAAAGAAATGGAAAGATATCCCATGCACATGGATCAGAAGAATAAACATAGTTAAAATGTCCATACTACCTAAAGCAATCTACAGATTCAATGCAATCCCAGTCAGAATCCCAAGGACATTCTTCACAGAAATAGAACAAAGAATACTAAAATTCATATGGGGCAACAAAAGACCCCAAATAGTCAAAGTAATCCTGAGAAAAAAGAACAAAGCTGGAGGCATCACAATCCCTGACTTCAAAATATACTACAAAGCTATACTAATTAAAACAGCATGGTTCTGGTACAAAAACAGACATACAGATCAATGGAACAGAATTGAAAGCCCAGAAATAAAACCACACATATACGGACAGCTAATCTTCGACAAAGGAACTAAGAACATGCAATGGAGAAAGCAAAGTCTCTTCAATAAATGGTGCTGGGAAAACTGGACAGCCACATGCAAAAGAGTGAAAGTAAACCATCTTCTTTTGCCATACACAAAAATTAACTCAAAATGGATCAAAGACTTGAAGGTAAGACCTGAAACTATAAAACTCCTGGAAGAAAATATAGGCAGTACACTCTTTGACATTGGTCATAGAGGGATCTTTTTGAATTCCATGTCTACATGGACAGGGGAAACAAAAGAAAAAATAAACAAGTGGGATTTCATCAGACTAAAGAGCTTCTGCAAGGCAAAAGAAACCAGGATCAAAAAGAAAAGACAACCGACCAGCTGGGAGAAAGTATTTGCAAACCACATAACCGACAAGGGGTTAATCTCCATAATATATAAAGAACTCACATATCTGAACAACAAAAAAACAACCCGCTCAAAAAACGGGCAGAGGATACGAAAAGACATTTTTCCAAGGAAGATATACAGATGGCCAACAGGCACATGAAAGGATGCTCAACATCACTAATCACCAGGGAAATGCAAATCAAAACTACACTAAGATATCACCTTACACCCATTAGAATGGCTATAATCACCAAGGTAAAAAACAGCAAATGTTGGAGAGGTTGTGGAAAAACGGGAACCCTAATTCACTGCTGGTGGGAATGCAAACTGGTGCAGCCTCTATGGAAAACAGTATGGAGACGCCTCCAAGAATTAAAATTAGAAATACCTTATGATTCAGCTGTCCCACTACTGGGTATTTATTCAAAGAACCTGAAATCAACGATCCAAAGAGGCCTATCCACCCCTATGTTCATTGCAGCATTATTTACTATAGCCAAGAAGTGGAAGCAACCTAAGTGTCCCTCGACTGATGTTTGGATAAAGAAGATGTGGTATATATGTACCATGGAGTACTACTCAGCCATAAAGAAAGACAAAATCATCCCATTTGCAACAACATGGATGGACCTGGAGGGTATTATGTTAAGCGAAATAAGCCAGCAAGTGAAAGATAAACACCACATGATTTCACTCATATGTAGAAGATAAACTAACACATGGACAGAGAGAACAGTTTGGTGGTTACCAGGGGGAAGGGGGTTGGGGGGTGGGCACAAGGGGTGCAGGGATGCATTTATATGGTGACTGACAAACAATAATGGACAACTAAAATTTCACAATGTTATAAACTATTATGACATCAATTAAAAAAAGTAGAAATATACAAGCATAGATTAGCAGAGGCCTTCTACAGACTAAAATTGTGCTCTAAGCTTCTCAAATTTTATTGGTTAATTTTTTTGCCTAATGAAGACTTTTAAAAAATCTCTTTGATCATATATTTTTAACACTTGATGAGTTATTTTAGCTTTCCTAGAAATTCAAGGAAACACTTCAATCACTAAATTAAGCCTAAAATTCTTGCCCTCTCATTTTTCTTGCTATTACTATATTATTAGTATCTGGTAGATCTTAAGATATTCACATGCTTGTGTTGTTATGTACTCAATCAAGATGATATAGTTCTTTCAATCATGATTATTTAAATTAATATTTATTGAATTAATTTTACTTTTCCATTCATTGATGAGAAGAATTTTAGCCTTGTCTAAAATCATGGCGTTTTATCAAGATTTCTCAGAAGGCTGCCAGAAGTTCAGCTTTCTAAATGTTCCCATTTCACAGAGTAGTGTTCAGGTTGTAGCAGTTGATGGGTGACTACTTGTCTCACCCAACTGAGCTGGTAACTACTTGTCTCATCTGTTTTGTCTGGGTTTCTGGGAAGGGGAGAGTAGGGATTGACTGAAAGAGAAAAGGAGAGTTTTGTGCACAAAAAGCTTGGGGTATTATGTGGGGGAAACCAAAAGAGAAGTAGATGACAGGTCATCTATCCCTCTGAGTGTGAAGCCTTATGCACAACTCTTTGATTATATCTTTTTACAGACTGTGAGCCCATCCCCTAGCACTTGCCACAATTATATTTGTGTGTGTGATTATTTGATTAATGTTTTACTTCTCCAGACATAGGTTCTGTGAGTAGGGACCATGTCTGCTTTTGTTCACTATTTATTCTTATCTAAAATAGTGCCTGGCATATAGTAAATACTTAGCAGGTATTTGTTAGATAAATGAATGAATGAATGAGTGGATAATCGCATAACTTATTCCCGCCAGAATCAGATGCCAAGGAGAAGTACTTAAAAACTGTAAATAGGGGAATGGTGATAATGGGGGAGGCTATACATGTATGGGGGCAGGGAGTATATGGGAAATCTCTGTACCTTCCACTCCATTTTGCTGTGAACCTGAAACTGCCCTAAAAACGAAAGTCTATTTTAAAAACTGCAAATAATGATATTATTTTAATTGTTTTTTTCACTGGATGATAGACAGTAATAATCTTCAGCTATTGTTACAAATAGTGTTGCTTCTTAACATGAATACAGCTTTGAACAGTAGAAAAATTTTGTTATACTGAGTCTCTGCTCCAAATACACCATGATATTCTGCCATTGACTATTATTATAATCTCTATTTCATGAAGTAGAGATTAGGCTGCAGCCCTGGTGTGTAGCACAACTCCACAAGGTACCGTTTACACGGGTTCCAAGTGAATGGTACCCCCGGAGCTGTGCAGTAAGGTCATCCTGGTTAAGGTCAGAGGTAAAACAGCTGGGCCTATGACCGACTTGGTGAGACTGTGGGGCTGGGCGTGGGAATGGGGAGTTACTTCAAGTCAGGGCAAAGTTTCTTTACAAGCTGATGGAAATGTTCTAAAATTAGATTGTAGTGATGATTGCATAACTTTGTAATTTTACTTGAAGTCATTGAATTGTATACTTAAAATGAATGAATTTTATGTTATGTGAATATCTTCAATAAAACTGCTTTCTAAAAAAAAAAAAAAGGCTGTATTCAGAGAAGTCTCTTCTGTTCCTGCTCTCAACTCTGTTCTCACCCATCCCCCACAGGAAAGCATTTTTATTAGTTCTTGGTTTACCCTACCAGTTGTCTTTTGACAAATATCAGCAATACATATGTATTAAGTAATGTTTTAAGAACAATGTTGCCTTAAATACTGGTGTTCAGAAAAAGCAGATCTAATTGAGTGGTGAGGAGGAACCTCCTTTAAACCTTATGGGGATGCTGAAAGAAGGGCAATTCTAGAGTGCCACTGAAGTTTTAAAGTTTATAACATTGCTTTCAGTGTGCCTAATTACTACTAAAACATATGGTTTTCATTAACTTGAGTCAGGGGGTTCACAAATTAAGAAAAAGATGGAGGAGAGAGAATGGAAATAAAATTCCCTTGTGGGAGAACAGAAAGAAATAATTAGCAACAGTTGGGAGGCAAGGTTGTAAAAAAAGAGTTGAGTGTGTGTGTCAGAAATTATCTTTGGTGGGATTTGCTGAGCTGTGAGTAGTGAGTATCTCAAAGAAAGTCTGGTATATTACGAGTTCACCATGCCTCTGAGGAAGAAGGCGGCTTTGTGTTTGACAGTTTCCCGTATTGACCACGAGGTGGCAACATCCACCCGAGACAATCCTGCTCTTCTGAGAAACAAAGGACAGCAGCTGTATAGGTGTTAAGTACACAATGGCTGAACATAGAGTACACTTTTTTAAAACATAGATTTTTTTTAGAGTGGTTTAAAGTTCACAGCAAAATTGAGGGGAAGGTACAGAGATTTCCCATATACCCTGTGCCACCACACATGCATACCTCCCCCGTAATTAACATCCCCCATCAGAATGGTAGATTTGTTACAATTGATGAACCTACATTGACACGTCATCACCCAAAGTCCTCATTTTACATTAGGGTTCAGGTTCACTATTGGTGTTGTACATTCTACGGGTTTGGACAAATGTATAATGACATGTATCCACCATTATAGTATAATACCGAGTAGTTTCACTGCCCTAAAAATCCTCTGTGCTCTGCCGATTCATCCCTCCCTCCCCTCTAACCCCTGGCAACCACTGAATTTTTACTGTCTCCATAATTTTGGCTTTTGCAGAATGTTTATATAGTTGGAATTGCACAGTATGTAGCCTTTTCATGTTGGCTTCTTTCACTTAGTAATATGCATTTAAAGTTCCTCCATGTCTTTTCATGGCTTGGCAGCTCATACAGTACACTTTTAAGTCAAGTATTCATACCTCAGAAAGGGCATGTATAAATTTGCACACGTATAAATCTAAGGCAGGTAAATGAAAAGCAAAATCTCCTCAGTGGTTAACATTAACTTTTCCTCTGACTAAATCTTCGTCGAGGAATTTCCTCATGTGAAAATGGGTTTGGTCTCAAAAGTGAGAAATGGTAAGTCATTATGTCTTCAGACCATAAAACCTATTTAAACGGTAATTTTGCTGTCAGCACCTCAGAACCTAACAATCACATTTTTAAATGTTTCCAGGGGGAAGGTTTTGATTCAACCTACCATGCCAAGAGACTTCTTGTCTTCCCACTCTCCCAGGTAGTGGGGATTTTTTCAGCTCTAAACCAGAGTGGCAACTTGTAGTGGGTGTCAAGGATAGGAGGTGTAGTGGGCTCCTTTTTCCCTTCCCATCTCATCAGATGAGGAAGGGACCATCAGCCTCCATTTTCAGTGGTGTTTCCATGAGGATTTTAGTCCTCCCAGAGTCCCACGCATCAAAAAAATGTGACCCCATGACTGCCTTGAAACCACATAACCTTTTTAAAGTTTTCCAAGGACTTTTTGTTTGGTTAGATTAGGTTTTACTGTTAATTATAACCGGAAACAGAAAAGGAGTAAAAACACCAAACAAAGTTCAAACAATTCCGAACGGAGAGTTGTCCCTGGTGTTCATTGAAATGTAAATAAATTAAGCTTTGATTATTCTCACTACTCTACAGCCACAGTTCAGCTTTGTTCTTTTTTCTTGAGAGCCCTGCCAACCACTTGGCCTCCAAAAGATTTCTACACCTTCGTTGCCTCCCATTCCTCCCCACATCCTTCTTTTATTTAGTACTTACAGGAAAAGCTGTAGATACAGAGAAGTTTGGGGATACAAAAATAAATGAGACTTAATTACTTTCAGAAGAAAACAGGTTTTTGCCCAAGTTTTCCTTCTTGGAAAGGCTATCGTGTGCTTTTTCTTATTAGAGCAGGAGATGAGAAGCAGACTGGGAAGTGAAGAGTTGGACCAAAGCTGAGGATGCTACAGGGTAGACAATTCAAAGACAGTCACAGGAGGGGGTAATATGGTGCCTAATATATGCTTCACATCCAGTAATTCCTATAGTACGTCATTCAGGATCTACCTAATCGAGAAATCTCTTCCAATTTAAATTAATTAATGTCGTCCGGTTTGAATTAGTAAAAAAAAGTCTGAATTAAATATATTGGGGCAGAAGCTGTCAGTGCCTCAGCATTTTTACAGCTGCCAGCATTAGGGTCCCTTTGCCCAAGGACTTTTTCTGGCCAGGGGAGTCCACTCTGTTGCACCTGGCTCAAGAGAGTTGACAGACATCTAGAGAGTAGCCTTTTAGAAATGACTGATGGGGACCGGTGGAGCAAGATCCCATTTCCTCCACCCCGCCAGGGTGTTAGCTCTGAGGTTTGTGTTATACTGGATCCCAGAGTTCCCAGATGGATTAAGTTTCAGTTGTTCGTAGCGGTAACTGGCTTGATAACACAGACCATCTTGGTTGCCTTCTCTTCTCGCCTCTCTTCCCCACTCACCAACAGTATTTCTTGGGATCCCAAATAAACTACTTACCCTCAAATCCTTGTCTCGTGGGGTCTGCTTTTAGGGAAATCCAAATTAAGAATATATAAATAATTTTTTAAAATTGTGGTAAAATATATGTAACATGAAATTTTCCACTTCAATAATTTTTAAGTGTACAGTTCCATGGCATTAAATATATTTACATTGTTATGCGACCATCACCACTATCCATCTCCAGAACTTTTTTATCATCCCAAATTGAAACTCTGTACCCATTAAACAATAACTCCCCATCACCTATCGCCCACCACCTCTACTTCCCAGCCCCTGGTAACCACTCTTCTAGTTTCTTCTCTATAAATTTGACTGTTCCAAGTACCTTATGTAAGTGGAATCATACAATTTGTGTCCTTTTGTATCTGGTTTATTTCGCTTAGCATAACATCTTCAAGGTTCATCCAGGTTGTAACATGTATCGGAATTTCACCCCTTTCTAAACCTGAAAATATTTCATTGTATATATATATACCACGTTTTGTTTATCCATTTGTCCATTGATAGACATTGGTTTCCACCTTTTGGCTATTGTGAATAACACTGTTATGAACACTGGCGTACAAATATCTGTTCAAGTCCCTGTTATCAGTTCTTTGGGGTATATACCCAGAAGTGGAATTGCTGGATCATATGCTAATTCTCCGTTCAATTTTTTGAGTAACCATCATACTGTTTTCCACAGTGATTGCACCATTTTACATTCCTACCAGCTATGCACAGGGCTCCAATTTTTCCACCTATTTGTCAACATTTGTTATTTTCTATTGTTTGCTTAATAGCCATCCTAATGGGTGTGAGGTGATATCTCATGGTGGTTTTGATTTGCATTCCCCTAATGGTTAGTGATTTTGAGCATGTTTTCATGTGTTTTTTGGCCATTTGTATATCTTCTTTGGAGAAATGTCAATTCAAGTTCTTTGCCCATTTTTTAATCAGATAATTTGTTTTTTTGTTGTTCAGCTGTAGGAGTGAGTTCTTTATATATTCTGGATATTTACTCCTTACCAGATATATGGTTTGTAAATAGTCTCTCCCATTCTACGAGTTGCCTTTTCTCTCTTTGGATAATGCCCTTTGATCCACAGAAATTTTTAATTTTTATAAAGTCCAATTTATCTATTTTTCTTTTGTTGCCTGTGCTTTTGGTGTCATATCCAAGAAATCATTGTCAAATCCAATGCCATGAAGCTTTTCCCCTATGTTTTCTATTAAGAGTTTTAGAGTTTTAGGAGTTATGTCTAGGTCTTTGATTCATTTTGAGTTAATTTTTGTATATGGTGTAAGGTAAGGGTCCAGCTTCATTCTTTTGGTAAATAATGTGGTAAGTAAATTAATTTTTAAAATAAATAAAGCTTCCATTATATGAATTAATATAAATAGTTTTGCTAAAGGTAAGGGGGAATAGTTTAATATATTTAATAGTCCAAAATTCTTATTTACATTGTGGATTTCTGGTCAATACCCATGCCATTATAAAAGAGCTAATTCAATGGCAGGTAGAGAGTGATAATTCTGAAATCTGTGGGATCCGTATAATGAGGCCTGCTAGAATGCAAACGAGTGGTTTTAACTTCGGTATCTTCTGACTTTGGAGGGGCAAATTGACTGTAATATTTAACAGATAAGGACATGAAGAAACCACAAATGAGATGACATCCCTTTCCAGTTGAAAATGGACTTAACAATAATGTGAGATCAATTGAAACAGAAACATGCATAGGCAGAACCTGTTTCATCTCATTACACACAAAAATACACCCAATTTTATCGCCAGTACTACAATTTCTAGCTACCAACAAAATGTCTTTACTATGCCATAAAGCAAAATATGTTCAAAAATGTAAGCAAAACAGGAAAAAAAAGTTTTTAATGGTATAGGCCAAAGTCTTGCTCTGAAGTCTAGTTAGCAATAAACTTCAAACCACTTTATTTTTAAACCTCAACTCATTCCCAAATTTGGTGAAAAACCTATCAAACACATTTAATTTTTTAGGACTTTGGGGAAAGGAGCTTTAGAAAATTAATTTGATTTTTAAAATTCTAAAGAAAAAAGAAACAAAAAGAGCTTAGAAAACTCTGCCTCTCAGCTTTAATAGCAAATCCTGAAATGTGTTTTTAAACCCTAAGTTATCTTACGAAAAATTAGTATTACAGTGAGTCACTAGGAGGGAGATAACGATTAAAAAAAAAAAAAAAAGGAGGTCAGGAGTAAACATTTCAGAACCCACATTTCTAGTTTAACCAAGGTTGTCCCCGCACTGGCTTTTTTCTCCACCCTCAAGTTTAAAAACAATAATGTTTCCTGCAAAGGAAATAAACAAAGGGGCGGGTACATACAGGCAATTCACATTTTAAATATCTTTCCTACATTAAGTATTATTAGGCCTTGCATGCAATTAAAGAAGAGGAATTTCCCCCAGTCGTCAGGCTCCTTGGCTTTCACTGTTCCTGCTTCTTGTTCAGAAATGCTTTGAGTCTGAATAAGCCTGGCAAACCCTCCTTCCCTGTGGATAATCATTAACCAGCATATCAAATCCCAATCATTTACAATTAGATCATGTTGACTCGCCCTTCCCAGAACCATAGCAAGAGAAAAAGGAAGGAGGTAATTAAAAAGCAAACTTAATTTCTTCTGATTTTCTAGAACTGGATAACTTTGGCTTTCTTCATTCTCCCCAAGAAATAGTTCAAATGATTGTACGATTAGGTATGACATTATTTTTAAACAATAATAAGCTTCCCTTAGAGATCCTATGCCCCAAATTAATAGCAAATTGATGAAAGGCAGGAGAACAAAACAAAAAGGCAGCGATAAGCCCACATGTGTTTATCAGATACGGTACTTATTATATGCTTCACAATGATGCCAAAGTTTTTATATCCCATTAGCTGAATTTGGCTCGAAGCTTCCTACCGTAGAGCTCAACTTCAATATCTCTTGCTTTTTGATCTTGGCAAATATTTTTATCAACATACTAAGAAAACAAACAGCATCCCCTGCCTCGAGACTTCATCCTTTTCCTTTGTGTTTTGTGTGTTATTCTCTGTCCTGTTAAAGAGCAAGCAGGTGAGATTCTTGACCCCTCCTCTCCCTTCCCCTCCACTAGCTCCACAGCCGGTGGGCAGTTAGGAAGCAGTAAGGCTTCCAAATGTTGTATCAGATGCTCAATTAATTTGTAACATCAGGATTAAAATATTTAGAATTGCCTGGAAAACAGCTGTGGACCGCTGAAGCACCAACCTTCTGAATTCTGAGTCATCTCCTTGGAATGGAATACAGTGTAAATATGTTCATACCCATCCGATTTATCTCAACCTTTGGAAATTATCTTGAGCAAAGCAGGCATTTCACTGCATTGACCCTCAGGCTTGCCTTCTCGGGAACAAACCTTTCTCAGTGGGAAAGGTATATTTGCTAAGAACTCTGAACCACCAGGAAGCTTTAAAGAAAGGCCTGTGTTTCTGTAGTCCACCCATTTTATCATACGAAAGATGTAGCTAAGCTCTAACTTAGAGTCTTCTTCAACCTGTCCAGCCGTATGGCAAAATGTGAGATATGTTTCTTAGTAAGGAACTGAAATACCGGCAGCTGGCACTGATAGCTAATGCTCCGTTATTTATGTGCATAAACCTACTCTGAACTTTCCATAGCCATTTTGCCCTTGTGATGTCATCCCACTACCATTTAATTTCTGGACTGTCTCCCTATAGCGTAATTTAACTTGTGCTCAAGGAATAAAATGCATTATAATGTTAATATGGGTAAGTAAAATAACATAAATAGTAAAAATTATATTAAAAGCAAAGCATTTGCATTATTTATCATTATTTTAAAATTGCTTCCTCCGCTGAGTTTATTGCCTGTCAATTTAAATATACATATATGTATTTAGCAACCACTTTTATTATTACCCTCAGTTTGGCATTACTATCTCAGTCCTAATAGGTATTTGAAGAAAAAAAAAGTGTGTGTCTGTGAGGGAGTGAAAAGATCAATGAAATTACACAGATAATCAATAGTAGAACCAGGACCAGAGTACATTTTCTTCCCTCAATTTGCTTCTTAACACATACTAATCAAAGCAACCCATTGCCCAAAGTAAAACAAAACCAGACACTCCATTCAAGGGGCATTTACTCTTCTCCACTGCTGATTCTTTTTTTTCCAGAATTCAACATCATCTTCTGTCAATAACACAGCATTTCTTTGTATTTGCTAGTTGATCTAATTAGCTTTGCACATGACTTTCTTTTCATGTCTACACAGTGGCAGCCTGGTAAAAATCCTTCTTGTTGTTATTGCTATTAAACTACACTGGAGCATACTACAAGAAGGATCTGAGTCTGACGTAAGTCTGTCCATCTCGTGTTCTGTGCAAAGTTCTCATTGTTGGAAGTCCTCACTACGTGTAACTTGGTTTCACCAATAACGCTTTCTCCAGCATGTGCCCGAAGACAATATTAGAGAGAGGTTTCCTGAACTACTTATAAACTCATTTTGAGAACTGAATATGAACTAGCCCAGACTTCATCCAACCTCATGGAAAGGGAAGCAAAACTTGTCTAGGTTTAAGTTCTCTTATCTGTCACAGAAGGGAGGTGGGCTAAATAACCATAAGATCATTTGAGCTCGATGAATGCTGATTTTTACTTTCTGTAATATTTTAAGAACTGACAGCCCCAGAAATGGGCTATATCTTTAGAGATTTATTTTACATATTTGCTCCTAATGATATTTCTCACTTTTCGGAAGAGCTTCTTATTTCCCATGCCCAACCTCCTTACTCAGGGTAGTTGGAGATGGCTTTATATATACTAAATAATCCATGGAACAGCTCATTCCTTATAAAACAGAAACCCAGCAGTTTAATGTCTTTCTTTGGGTTTCCGAAAAAGTCAGAGTTCCAGTCCAAATTTGCAATAAGCTTCCAAGTGCAATGTTAAATGCTGTGTTTTCACTTGGAAATACACTGCTCAGATGATCATTCTCCCTTCTTTATTTAGTGACTGGAGAACCAGATCTGGCTGGTTGTTTCTATTTCTTGTTAAACGAAAATGCAAGAATTGTGTCCCAGCATGAATCAGTCTACAGTTTACTAAGTGAAACCTAGCTCCAGCTTTCAAAGGTATAAAGAAATAGAACAGAAATAAAAGATATATTTCCCTTCTGGGCAGCTTTCAATCTCATGGAATAGAGATAAATACTTTTGCTTTATCTAAACTGAAGGAATTTACAACGAAGCATAGTTTTCAGTGGCAGTATACAAAATTAATACTATCTGGCTATGTGTGGTTATTAGAATAACTGAGACTGGTTGGGGTGAGAAAGAAAAAAATCTTTTTGAACAGAGTGAGTTTTAGAGTGGGGAGGGACATGGTTAGGTGGGAGAAGGATGAGAGTTCTGGGGCAGAGGAATGGTATGTGTTATGGCTCTGAAATGGGTGAGAGTATGCAAAGAATAATAGGTAATTCAATTTAGAAGAGATAGTAAAATTGCCTTTCAGTGTTTCATGTTTTATTAACTCTCATCCATGTACCCATACAGTAAATACTAAGTGCCTACTATGTAACATTCATTCTGCTTGATATCATAAAATTAACTATAAATAGCATTACTATGATGATGAGTTCCAAATGAACACCCTCCCTTCCCAACTCCCTTCTTGTCATCTCTTACTGTGCATGGGTAAAATAGGAGGAAGAGATGCTTGACATTTTCATTTGGATATATAGCCATCTCATCAAACTCAGCAGGTGTAAATCTTAAATCCTTATCTTATTCTTGCCCTTCTTTAAGTCCTTCTTTGCCCCCACAAATCCTTCCCTCGTCTGGCTTTCCTATTTTTGTTACTGGCGCTGTTCAATCACTCAGGCCCCAAAGCTCAGCCATGTTGACAATGTCTCCATCACATCATTCCCTATAAGCCAACAGGTTCACAAGTCTAGCTGGTCCTTCATTTTTAATGGCTCTTTTATCTCTTCTTTACATTCCCTTTGCTACCACCTAAGGTCAGGCTCTCATTTTGACTATTGAAGCAAACTCCTAATTGGTTTCCCTGCCTCCTTTTCTCTCTCTTTCAATCCAACATGTTTGGATTACTTGCTAAAACATTACAAAAGCCCTCACCCATCTAGAAGAAAACCAAAAAATAATCAGTTTGTATAGACTCATTTAAAAAATACACATATACAGTAACATCTTATGTTACCTTCTAACATATAAAACATAAAAAATTCATTTGCTAGAGGCGTAGTGGTTAAGTTCGTCTGCTCCGCTTTGGCAGCCCAGGGTTCGCAGTTTCAGATCCGGGGCGCGGACCTCCGCACTGCTTATCAAGCCACGCTGTGGCAGGCATCCCACATATAAAGTAGAGGAAGATGGGCATGGATATTAGCCCAGGGACAATCTTCCTCACAAAAAAAAAAAAAAAAATTCATTTGCTAGACTTTTAATGGAGAGTCAAGACTTTTTAATCAAAAATGGATCTGCTAATTGGGGTTCTGAGTGTTCTTTCTAGTATAAACATACCCATGATACATCATCTGCGATTTCCTGGATATGACCTTTGTAAAGTGCAGTAAGAACTTATACACAGTTGTGAAACAAGTGAAAAACTCATCTAGATTTCACAACTTTCCAAACCTTTTACTATTTACAGGTTTAATAAGTTTTTTTTACCAACTCACCTCTATGCAGTCCCTTCAAAACATTAAATTTACTATGAAAAAACTTTAACCACTTTTGTTTCTGTACTCATATAGTACATGGGTTTACATAATGTTTAATTAAAGTCTATAGAGGTTCAGGGTCCAGATAAGAATAAGCACTCTTCTCCCTGTCTTTCCCATTGAATGCAGCTGTAAAATCTGACCAGAATGCATGGAGCAGTTGTATGTCTGAAAAGTAAATAACGGCAGGCCAATTGAATGGAAAAGTCCAGAATTTGAAGTACCACAGACTGAAGTACCAAAAAAACGTTTACCGTGCTGTCTTCCTCCTGTCTTCCCAAGGCTTAGCCCACAGGTAGGCACAGCTGCAGAAGGTTGCAGCCCAATGGTGTAAATAGAGCCCCACTTTTCAGGCCTGAAAGCCAAAAAAAGGGGAGTCCAGGAAACTGGAAAGTGCCAGCAGGTCTAGGAGAGAGAAGAGCTCAGGAAAGTGACCCCCTAAAATGATTTATGAATCCTGAACTCGCTCTAGAGCTGCACATACATGGATCCAACTCAAGTCAGCCTTTAAATTAACAGCTAGACCACCTGCCCACATCTCTGGGTGGCGCGCACACACGGGACAGATCCAAACAGCACTGCAAAGCCGTGAAGACTAAGCTGGTGTTAGAACCACAGCCCACTGAAGGTAGGTTGGAAATTGTGACCTGAACCTAATCAGATGGATTGCCTGCTAAAACAAAAATAGCAACATTCTCTATAGGGTAAGTCCTATAGAGATTTATATTTCTGAGTCCTACAGACTCAGAGTCTCATAACATAATATTCAAAAGGTCCAGGATACAATCCAAAATTATTCGGTATGAAAAAACCAGGAAAATCTCAATTTGAGTAGGAAAAGACAATGAACAGATGCCAAAGCTGAGATGACATAGATGTTAGAATTACCTGATAAAGAGTTTAAAGCAGCTATTATAAAATGCTCCAATAAGCAATCACAAACATACTTGAATCAAATAGAAAATTAGAAAGTCTCTGCAAGAAAAGAGAAGGTATGGGGCCAGCCTGGTGGCATAGTGGTTAAGTTCGGCGTGCTCTGCTTCAGTGGCCTGGGTTCACGGGTTTGGATCCTAGGCGCGGACCTACACCACTCATCAAGTCACGCTGTGGCAGCATGCCACATGTAAAATAGAGGAAGATTGACACAGATGTTAACTGAGGGCCAATCTTTCTCACCAAAAGAAAAAACAGAAGATATAAAGAGGAACCAAATGGGAATTTTAGAACTGAAAAATATAATAACTGAAATAAACAAACTCACTTGCTGGACTCAGTAGCAGACTAGAGATACATAATAGCAAGAATCAATGGACTTGAAGATAGATCAATAGAAATTATCCAATTTGAAAACAAAGAGAAAAAAATTAAAAAAAAAAAAGGCCTGAGCCTTGGGAACCTGTGGGATAATAAAAGGTTTAACCTGGGATTCATTGGAGTCCCAGAAGGAAAACGCCAGAGTGTGGTGCTGAAAATATATTTGAAGGAATAATGGTGGACACTTAATGGAAAAAGATATACAGATGGCAAATAAGCACATGAAAAGATATTCGATATCTTTAGCCATTAGTGAAATGAAAATTGAAATCACGATGGGATACTGTCACAGACATACGAAAGTGGCTTTAAAAATACTGACAGTACCAAGTGCTGATAAGAATGCAGTACAGGGGCCAGCCCCATGGCCTAGTGGTTAAGTTCAGCACTAGGCAGACCCCTTCGGCAGTCTGGGTTTGGTTCCCAGACGCAGACATGCACCACTCGTTGGTGGCCATGCTGTGGCAGCAACCCACATATAAAATAGAGGAAGATTGGCACAAACGTTAGCTCAGGGTGTATCTTCCTCAAGCAGAAAGAGGAAGATTGGCAATAGATGTTATCTCAGGGCACATCTTCCTCAGCAAAAAAAAAAAAAAAAAAAAAAAAGCATGCAGTACAATTGGAACTCTCACACATTGCTGATGAGAATACAAAATGGGGCAGCCACTCTGGAAAATAATTAGGCAGTTGCTTATAAAGTTAAATATACACTTACTATATGACCCGGCAAGCCACGTATGGTATATTCACTCTAGGAGAAATGGAAGCTTATGTTCACACAAAAATCTGCTCATGAATGTTTACCATAGCTCTGTTCATACCAGTCACAAACTGGAAACAACCCAAATGTCCATTCAATGGGTGAATAGCTAAACATCCTGTAGTACATCCACACAATAAAATACTATGCAGCAATATAAAGGAATAAATTATTGAAACAGGAATTTGGATGAATTTCAAAAGCATTATGCTGAATGGAAGAAGCCAGTCTCAAAAGCTTATGTACTACATAAATTCATTTTTATCATTCTCAAGAGGACAAAACTATAGGGTTGTAGAACAGATCAGTGATCCCCAGTGTAGGGACGGGTAGTGGGTGTGACTGTAAAAGAATAGCATGAGAGACTTTTTGGGGGTAATGGAGCTTTTCTGTATCCTGATTTTGGTAGTGGCTACATGTATACAATATGGCATATATACAATACAATACGTCAAAATTCATACCACTGTACACCAAAAAAAGTCAATTTTAATATATGATGATTTAAAAAGAAAAAAATATATAATTACAATAACAAGTGCTCAGCACAAACAATTCAACTTATGGGAGTAGAAGAGAGCTAGAAAGTAGTGAACTAGCCATGAGCAATTTGCATGACAAATGGGCATGCCATGGGCATCTGTCAAAATGTGACAAAGAGAGTGGAGAGGATTGGCTAACCTGGAGATTTGGTTAAACGGAGGTCTGTTAAGAGAGCTTTTACTGTACTTTCAGAATTTCACTCTTTCTTTTAAAAAGTACATTCTGATTGAATTCTCTAGATTAAAAATCTCTGTGTAAAGGTCCTTCATCTTTTGATTATTGAAAATCAATAACACTTTTTCAATGCACGTGAACTCCCAGATGTACTTCCCACATGGGCAGTTTCAAATTCTCTCCTCGCTCAAAGTTCTCAGTTCCTCCTTGCTGCTCTCCCTTCAAGTTGATGACCTCTGTTACCCTCTGCTGGAAGATGGCTTCTGCAGTGCTAGTATGGCAAAGATCTTCTCCATTCACTGGAAGCAACCTGCCAACTCTGACCGTTACTCTTACAGGGGCTCACTGATTTCACAAAATGGATGACGGATGACAGAATGGATCAGCAGCTCCACGGGAGCACTCACTTGCGCTCGGAAAATAATTTTGAATATAGGCTTTACTGAGGCCAGATCTTGAGATTATTGCTTTTGAGATACAGCAAGAAACACATATCACCGAAACTCTGGCTAACTTTCCACCTCAGTGTTTCCCTGTATCCATCATTTTTTCCTTCTCCAAAAGTCTCAGAGGAAGAGTGGACTCTTCTCAAAGGCTAACAATACTCCTGTATTCTACAACCTTCTTCCAGTCAAAGTCGCCTCCTTACATCCAGTAGAACACATTTTTTCATCCTTCTGTAATCATTTCTGTGAACATTTAGATCATCTTACAAAGGATGGAGAAATATGGGGACATATTTTCATACCTTGTCTGTATATGTTTGTTAAATAATTCTTCAGGGGCTGGCCCCGTGGCGTAGCAGTTAAGTTCTCGCGCTCCGCTGCTGGCGGCCCAGGTTCGGATCCCAGGCACGCACTGATGAAGCGCTTGTCAGGCCATGCTGTGGCGGCGTCCCATATAAAGTGGAGGAAGATCGGCACGGATGTTAGCTCAGGGCCAGTCTTCCTCAGCAAAAAGAGGAGGATTGGCATGGATGTCAGCTCAGGGCTGATCTTCCTCACAAAAAAATTAATTAATTAATTAATTTAAAAAAATAAATATAAAAAAATAATAATTCTTCAGCTGCCTTTTTCAGAATAAACAATTTTACCTTTTCTAAAGAGATTTATTTTCTATTCCCTTACTATTGTTATTGCTTTACTCAGAAACTTTTCTAATTAATATGCAGAAATTCCATCTATACATAATATGCTGTTAAGTGTTTCTGTCTATGTAAACCAAGATGTGGGAACCTCATGCCATTTGAGGTGTATAGAACAGGAGACTGATGTGTTAAAACCAACACTAAAGAATGGAATATCCTTGGGCCGGCCCCGTGGCTTAGCGGTTAAGTCTGCGTGCTCCGCAGCCCGGGTTCGGATCCCGGGTGCGCACATACACACCACCTCTCCGGCCATGCTGAGGCTGCATCCTACATACAGCAACTAGAAGGAAGTGCAGCTATGACATACAACTATCTACTGGGGCTTTGGGGGAAAAAATAAATAAATAAAACCTTTAAAAAAAAAAAAAAGAATGGAATATCCTTGAAGACCCTTGTATTGAAAGTTTTACTGTATGACCCCGAGCTCGTGAAGCATAGGGTTGAGGAGAAATCAGTTAGCACCAGACCATAACTGTGGCACTTCTTCTGTTTCTGCAGAACACTTTGAGGATGTGACTTTTACTTCATGAGAGGAAGCTGTAAGAAGAAGTCTTGGGCTGGGGAAATAGAAAGAGACGGCAAGAAATGCCTACTGACTCAATTATCTTCAGCTGTCCCAACCCTGACCTAAAAGGAATCCAATATTAGTCTGTTAGGACTAGGGCATGGGGCCTGTTTGGCCAAAAATGGATACAATGAAATAGCTGGAAGCCATTGGACCTCTCTTCTCCTACACTTCACACCCACTCACAAGCACTTCTTGGCAGTCAGGGCTTTGAGCTCATCAGATTCAAGTCTGGGCTCATGTGGAAGATAAAACAATACCTAGCCAGGTCATTGGGCAAAGCATGAGAATAGCGAGAAAGTTCTGATTTAAATGATGTGTGCCCATTTTAAAATTAGTATTTTGCATGGAGCTATTTAAAAGTCAACAGTAGCTAATTGTAACAGAGAAGTTTTCTGAAAAAGGAAGAAAGTAACTTCACTCTTGAGTTGAAACTTTGATTATTTATGGATGTACCCGTACCTTACCTGCCTAGCTTCCTTCAGAAAAAAAATATGTATTTCCTCTACGTAATTCCCTTTCCCAGCTGTCTCCCCCTTTAAAATAATGACAACACTACATGGAATGCGATTTGTTGTTAATAAGGCAAATGAAGAGTTGATTCCACAAAATATTTATTCTGTCCTTACTCTGTGCAAGACATTGCTAGACACTGGGGCTGCAACTTAGAAGGATTCTGTAGGTCCTGCCCTTCTGAAGCTTACCGCATAGAATAGTTTTCTCTACTATTATCGTTATTGCCCCTCCAAGGAAACTTTTTCAACATTTTTTCCCCTACTGCCTCCAACATGAAACTTGAATACACAGATATACTGTGTATCTGTTTATGTACTGTGTCTGTATCTGGTTTTTTTTTATTTTTTGTTTATTGCAGTAACATTGGTTTATAACATTGTATAAATTTCAGGTGTACATCATTATACTGCTATTTCTGCATAGATTACATCATGTTCACCACCCGAATACTAATTACAACCCATCACCACACACATGTACCGAATTATCCCTTTCACCCTCCTCTCTCCCCCTTCCCCTCTGGTAACCACCAATCCAATCTCTGTCTCTATGTGTTTGTTTCTTGTTGTTATTATCTACTACTTAACGAAGGAAATCATACGGTATTTGACCTTCTCCCTCTGACTTATTTCACTTTGCATAATACCCTCAATGTCCATCCATGTTGTCACAAATGGCTGGATTTCATCGTTTCTTATGGCTGAGTAGTATTCCATTGTGTATATATACCACATCTTCTTTATCCATTCGTCCCTTGAGGGGCACTTAGGTTGCTTCCAAGTCTTCGGCTATTGTGAATAACGCTGCAATGAACACAGGGGTGCATGTATCTTTACGCATTGGTGTTTTCAAGTTCTTTGGATAAATACCCAGCAGTGGAATAGCTGGATCATATGGTAGTTCTATCCTTGATTTTTTGAGGAATCTCCATACTGTTTTCCATAGTGGCTGCACCAGTTTGCACTCCCACCAGCAGTGTATGAGAGTTCCCTTCTCTCCACATCCTCTCCAACACATGTTGTTTCCTGTCTTGTTAATTATAGCCATTCTGACGGGCGTGAGGCGATATCTCATTGTAGTTTTGATTTGCATTTCCCTGATAGTTAATGATTTTGAACATCTTTTCATGTGCCTGTAGGCCATCTGTATATCTTCTTTGGAGAAATGTCTGTTCAGGTCTTTTGCCCATTTTTTAACTGGGTTGTTAGTTTTTTTGTTGTTGAGATGCATGAGTTGCTTATATATTTTGGAGATTAAGCCCTTATCAGATGTATGGTTTGCAAATATCTTCTCCCAATTGGTAGGTTGTCTTTTCGTTTTGTTGATGGTTTCCTTTGCTGTGCAGAAGCTTTTTAGGTTGATGTAGTCTCATTTGTTTATTTTTTCTATTGTTTCTCTTGCCCAGTCAGACATGGTGCTTGAAAACATGTTGCTAAGACCGATGTCAAAGAGCGTGTCTATGTTTTCTTCTAGAATTTTCATAGTTTCAGGTCTTACATTCAAGTCTTTAATCCATTTGGAGTTAATTTTTGTGTATGGTGTAAGGTAAGGGTCTACTTTCATTTTTTTTGCATGTGGCTGTCTAGTTTTCCCAACACCATTTGTTGAAGAGACTTTCTTTTATCCATTGTATGTTCTTGGCTCCTTTGTCAAAGATTAGCTGTCCATAGATGTGTGGGTTTATTTCTGGGCTTTCAATTCTATTCCATTGATCTGTGTGTCTGTTTTTGTGCCAGTACCATGCTGTTTTGGTTACTATAGCTTTGTAGTATATTTTGAAATCAGGGAGTATGATACCTCCAGCTTTGTTCTTTTTTCTCAGGATTCCTTTAGCTATTCGGGGTCTTTTGTTGTTCCATATAAATTTTAGGATTCTTTGTTCTATTTCTGTGAAAAAATGTTGTTGGAACTTTGATAGGGATTGCATTGAATCTATAGATGGCTTTAGGAAGTATGGACATCTTAACTATGTTAATTCTTCTAATCCAAGAGCACGGAATATCTTTCCATTTCTTTGTGTCTTCTTCAATTTCTTTCAGCAATGTTTTATAGTTTTCCATGTACAGCTCTTTCACCTCTTTGGTTAAGTTTATTCCTAGGTATTTTATTCTTTTTGTTGCAATTGTAAATGGGATGGTATTCTTCATTTCTCTTTCTGCTACTTCGTTGTTAGTGTACAGAAATGCAACTGATTTTTGTATGTTGATTTTGTATCCTGCAACTTTACCATATTCATTTATTACTTCTAAAAGTCTTCTGGTGGATTCTTTAGGGTTTTCCATATATAAAATCATGTCATCTGCAAATAGTGACAGTTTCACTTCTTCCTTTCCAATTTGGATCCCTTTTATTTCTTTCTCTTGCCTGATTGCTCTGGCTAGGACTTCCAGGACTATGTTAAATAGGAGTGGTGACAGTGGGCATCCTTGTCTGGTTCCTGTTCTTAGAGGGATAGCTTTCAGTTTTTCACCATTGAGGATAATATTAGCTGTGGGTTTCTCATATATAGTCTTTATTATGTTGAGGTACTTTCCTTCTATACCCATTTTATTCAGAGTTTTTACCATAAATGGATGTGGTATCTTGTCAAATGCTTTCTCTGCATCTATTGAGATGATCATGTGATTTTTATTCTTCATTTTATTAATGTGGTGTATCACGTTGATTGATTTGGGAATGTTAAACCATCCCTGCATACCTGGAATAAATCCCACTTGATCATGGTGTATAATCTTTTTAACGTATTGTTGTAGGCGATTTGCTAGTATTTTGTTGAGGATTTTTGCATTGATGTTCATCAGTGATATTGGCCTGTAATTTTCTTTTTTTGTGTCCTTGTCTGGTTTTGGTATCAGGGTAATGTCAGCTTCGTAGAATGAGTTAGGGAGCTTCCCCCCTCCTCAATTTTTTGAAGAGTTTTAGAAGGATAGGGATTAAGCCTTCTTTGAATGTTTGGTAGAATTCACCAGGGAAGCCATCTGGTCCTGGACTTTTATTTTTGGGGAGGTTTTTGATTACTGTTTCGATCTCCTTACTGGTGATTGGTCTATTCAAATTCTCTACTTATTCTTGATTCAGTTTTGGAAGGTTGTATGATTCTAAGAATTTATCCATTTCTTCCAGATTGTCGAATTGGTTGGCATATAGCTTTTCATAGTATTCTCTTATAATCTTTTGTGTTTCTGAGGTGTCTGTTGTAATTTCTCCTCTTTCATTTCTGATTTTACTTATTTGTGCCTTCTCTCTTTTTTTCTTGGTGAGTCTAGCTAAAGGTTTGTCAATTTTGTTTATCGTTTCAAAGAACCAGCTCTTGGTTTTATTAATTTTTTCTATTTTTTTTTGGTCTCTATTTCATTTATTTCTGCTCTGATTTTTATTATTTCCCTTCTTCTACTGATTTTGGGCTTTGTTTGTTCTTCTTTTTCCAGTTCCTTTAGGTGCATTGTTAGATTGTTCATTTGAGATTTTTCTTGTTTGTTGAGATAGGCCTGTATTGCTATAAACTTCCCTCTTAGACCCGCTTTTGCTGTATCCCATAAATTCTGGCATGTCGTATTTTCATTTTCATTTGTCTCCAGGTATTTTTTGATTTCTTCTTTGATTTCTTCGTTGACCCAGTCGTTGTTCAGTAGCATTTTGTTTAATCTCCACGTATTTGTGGCTTTTCTGATTTTCTTTCTATAGTTGATTTCTAGTTTCATACCGTGGTGGTCAGAAAAGATGCTTGGTATTATTTCAATCTTCTTAAATTTATGGAGACTTGTTTTGTGGCCTAATATGTGATCAATCTTGGAGAATGTTCCATGTGCATTTGAAAAGAATGTGTATTCTTTGGTTTTTGGTTGGAATGCTCTGTATATATCTACTAGGTCTATCTGTTCTAGTGTATCATCTAAGGCCAATGTTTCCTTATTGATCTTCTGTTTGGATGATCTATCCATTGGTGTAAGTGGAGTGTTAAAGTCCCCTACTATTATTGTGTTACTGTCTATTTCTGTTTTTATGTCTGTTAATAATTGCTTTATATATTTAGGTGCACCTACATTGGGTGCGTAGATATTTACAAGTGTTATACCCTCTTGTTGCATCGTTCCCTTGATCATTATGTAATGCCCTTCTTTGTCTCTTTTTACAGTTTTTGTTTTAAAGTCTATTTTGTCTGACATGAGTACTGCTACTCCAGCTTTCTTTTCATTGCCATTTGCATGCAGTATCTTTTTCCATCCCTTCACTTTCAGTTTGTGAGTGTCTTTAGGTCTGAAGCGTGTCTCTTGTATGCAGCATATATATGGGTCTTGTTTTTTATCCAATCAGCCAGCCTATGCCTTTTAATTGGAGCATTTAGTCCATTGACATTTAAAGTAGCTACTGATAAGTATGTACTTACTGCCATTTTTTAACTTTTTTTTTCTCAGTGTTTTAGTAGTCCTTCTCCGTTCCTTTTTTCTTCTATACAGAATTGATGGTCTGTCTGAAAGTTTGACCTCTGTCTGAAAGCTCTACTCTTTAACTCCCCTCCTTCCTCCTTTTATGTTTTTGACATCATATCTAACCTCTGTTTTGTGCATTTGTATCCATTACCCTGTTATCATGGAAATAGATAATTTTTCCTATTTGTGGTCTTCTCTTTTCCCCTTAAATCAGTCCCTTTAACATTTCTTGTAGCACTGGTTTCTTGGTGACAAACTCCTTTAATTTTTGCTTGTCTGGGAAATTTTTGATCTCTCCTTCCATTTTGAATGATAACCTTGCTGGGTAGAGTATTCTTGGTGTAAGTTGTTTCCTTTCAGCACTTTAAATACATCATGCCATTCTCTTCTAGCCTGTAAGGTTTCTGCTGAGAAGTCAGCTGATAGCCTTATGGGGTTTCCTTTGTATGTAACTTGACTTTCTCTTGCGGCTTTTAGGATTCTCTCTTTATCTTTAATTCTGGACATTTTGATTGTGATGTGTCTTGGTGTGGGCCTCTTTGAGTTTATCTTGTTTGGGGCTCTCTGTGCTTCCTGTACCTGGATGTCTGTTTCCTTCCTTAGGTTAGGGAAGTTTTCATCTATTATTTCTTGAAATAGATTCTCTGCCCCTTTGTCTCGCTCTTCTCCTTCCGGGACACCTATAACACGGATGTTAGTGTGCTTGATGTTGTCCCAGAGGTCCCTTAGACTGTCCTCACTCTTTTTAATTCTTTTTTTCTTTTACCTGTTCAGCTTGGGTAATTTCTTCTAGTCTTTCGTCCAGCTCACAGATCCGTTCTTCTGTATCCTCTACTCTGCTTTTGAGTCCCTCTAGTGAATTTTTCATTTCCACTATTGTATTCTTCATTTCTGATTGGTTCTTTTTTATATCTTCCATTTCTTTGTTGACACTCTCACTGAGTTCATCTATTCTTCTCCCCAGATCAGTGAGCATCCTTAACACTCTTTGTTTGAACTCTCTGTTGGGAAGGTTGCTCATTTCTGTTTCACTTAGTTCCTTTTCTGGGGTGTTGTCCTGTTCCCTTACTTGGAATGTATTCCTTTGCCTCCTCATTTTGCCTCTTTCCCTGTGCTTGTGTTTACATATTAGGTAGGTCAGCTACGTCTCCTGCTCTTCGATAGGTGACCTTATGTAAGTGATGGCTTAGGAGGCCTGCAGTGTGCTTCCCTCAGTTCTCAATGTTCCGGGGGTGACCCCTATGTGGTCTACGTGTGTCCTTCTGTTGTGGCCTGTTTGCTTTCCCTGTAGCCACCCAGGGAGGCCGAGTTACGCTCCTGGCCAGCTGTTGTAATGCTCAGCTGCTTGTAGTTGTTGTGGGCCCTTCAGTCTCTTTATCAGGTGTGCGGAGCCCCAGCACAGTTGGCTGCAAGTTCTAATACCACATTTGTGTTGCAGTATTTCTTTTAAGTGAGTAGGCCACCTGTGTGGCAGGTTGTTAGGCTCAGGGGCTTACAATTGCTATAAGCCTCCAGCCTTCAGGTGTCTTGTCAGCTCTCTGAGGATTGCAGCTGGGGCGGGCTGGCCTCAGGCATGGCAGCACCCAATTGTTTCAGGCTTTGGAAGGTGAGGCAAACCACCTATGTGGGTCTTTGAGAAGCACAAGTCTTCTGCAGCTGACAAGCCCTGCCGCCCACAGGTCCACACACAGTCAACACAGTCCTGCCCCGTGTGCATGCCCCAACCTCCCGAAGCAGACCCAGTCTCTCTACGGCGGGAGCCCCACACACTCCACCACTGCCCCACACTCTCCACCCGCTCCTTGTACACGCCCTGCCCCACTGAAGTCGGCTCAGTTGCCAGGCTGCAGAGAATCCAGTCACCAATCTATGCAGGCCCACAAGTTGCCTGAGGGCTTGTTGTTGGGTGGGGCCAGTCTCTAGGGTGGGCTGCCTGCCCTGGCTGAGCTGGATTAAATGGTGCTCTAGCGGTGGGGCAGACCCTGGGCTAGCAGGCCTCAGGGAGGACTCCAATGGTGTCTGTGTCAGCACGCCCACACCAGGCCACAACAATGGTCGCTGCCAATGTCCCAGTCCCTGGAGAGGTCTCACCTCTCACCGAGATGCACTCAGGGCCTATCAGGTGAGTCTCTTTTCACCAAAACACTGTTCACCTTTCTTTCTGGCGATTTTAGGTTGCTTTCTGAAACGGGTGAGTTTGCGTGTGGGCCCTTTAAGAGCTGGTTTTAATTTCTTTGTGCACCAGCTTTTCTGGGGGTACTCCCCAATGTTTTAGTAGCAGGCAAAGTCAGATATTATGCCACTCGTCTGGATTGTCCTGGGTCCACAAAATGCCCACAGCGGGGGCGCTCCCCGGCTCAGGGCCCTGCTCCTCCAGGGAGGCTGCGGACCTGTGGGCTGCTCCCAGGCGGCCGTGAAGCTGGCGGCTTGTGAAGGTGGCGTTTTTCCTCTCCAGAAGGGAGTTTCTACCTCAATTAGGATTGTCCGTTGTTGCAGGAGTTCCTCTTATCCAGTTTTCAGTTCTGTCTCAGAGGTAATTTTTCCATGAGTAGTTGTAAATTGGCTGTGTCCGCGGGAGGAGGTGAGTTCAGAGTCTGCCTATGCCGCCATCTTGACTTCCTCCCCTGTATCTGTGTTTTATACACAGCAAGATTACAATTTTTTTTGCCCCTCCAAGAACCAATTTTTACCCTGTTGGGGGCGAGTTTATCCTTGTGAAAAATGCATGCTTTAGGAGAAAGACAGATAATAAGCAAATCAGTAAGAAAAATAATTGTGATAAATGAAATGAACGAAATGAGGGGCTAAAAATGGGAGTATGGTTACTTTGGAGAGAGATATCCAGTTGCTTGCACTGACTAAGAGAGAAAGGAAACAGTTAATCTACAGCCTCTCTTTACCTCTGTTTCTTCTCTGCCTCAGTTGGACTGGGATCTAGGACTGTTTTGTTGCCCAAGTGCAACCACAGGCCTGTAGGCAGGCACCAAGTAAGGATGCCCATGGCTTCCTGGTCCCATTGTCCTGGAGCCCAGTTACTTAAGTCCTCCATCTGAAGCTTAAAAGAAAAAGAAAGACTGAATGTAATCCATGGTGTACAAATAATTTCTCTCTTCTTGTTTTTCAAACAAACTCACGTCAAGTCATACTGTCTCCCTTAGACAAGCTCTGCACCCCAAACAGCAGAGTTGCCAAAAGCCAGTCATTCACAAAATCCAATCTACTCGGTCTTTTATTTCTGTGCAATTCTGAATGGGTCATTGTTCCTTAGTTTGGGTGTGAGACTATCAAAGCTAAATTTAACTTGCCATGGTTGTAGTAGAACAAAGCATATATATTTGTGTAATGCTCTCTGCACATAGGTGTGTTCCAGCAAAACAATGAAGGCAGGATAGCTGAATGCTGAAAAGCAGTATAATGCTCTGGTTATACGCTCTGGTATGGATTTTAGAGTCTAGACCACTGTTTGCAAATTAGCAGGTAATTAATTTAACCTCTTTAAGACTCAGTTTATCCATAGGTGAAATGAGAATAATGACACTATCATATTAGGTTGTTATAAGGAATAATGAAAGCAATATACATAAATTAGTTAGTATAACATGAAGCATAGAAAGCCCTCTATAAATAGCTGCTATTATCATATCTCTTTCTGTAGGCCAGTCATGATTTGTTTTGGCAATCCTTCCTAGTTTTGCTATTTTTTAGAGTAAAAAGGTTAAAATCAAATTAGGATCTCTGGTATTTAATCCTGAGCAGCATATGGCCTAATCTGCCTTTCAGTTATACTTGCCCTTCAATTATATTTGTTGATTTTTTTTCTAAATCGAGCTTAAGCTTCATAAGCTCCATGATGCATCCATCTCTGCAAGCACTTAGGCTTCGCCAGTCAGACATAACTATCAAGATTTCACTCCAGAAGTGAACAACCATAGGAAGCAGGAGCCCTTGCAATCCACCATTTCACAAGAATGACAACAGAAGCATCAGCTCTTCCAGAACATTCTTGGTGAAATTTCTTGTGTTGAGTCCCCGGAGTCATTGGCATGAGCTGCTGTGCCTGTGTCCAGCAGCAGCAGTAATACCCTTTCCCCTCGAGCAGCCCTCACAATATGATGTGGGCATGGGTCCTGGCTGCAGGGCCCTAGGCCTGACTCTCCAGCACTCTTGGAGATTCCATGACGTACAAACATTCTTCATGAAATTAAAAAAAAATTTTTTTACCTAAACTAACTAGAGTAGTTTCTGTTTGCAACCTCGAATCCTGACTGATGCAGGTGGGAGTATGCTCTACAGGGCTAAGACCCAGGCCGAGGCATCCTGAGCCTACCTGAGATGATGGAATAATCCAAGGATGGAAAAATGAATCAAAGCATAGTGCACAGCAGGGCCGGCCCCGTGGCTTAGCGGTTAAGTGCGTGCGCTCCGCTACTGGTGGCCCGGGTTTGGATCCCGGGTGCGCACCGACGCACCGCTTCTCCGGCCATACTGAGGCTGTGTCCCACATACACCAACTAGAAGGATGTGCAGCTATGACATACAACTATCTACTGGGGCTTTGGAGGAAAAATAAATAAATAAATAAAATTATAAAAAAAAAAAAACCTTTCAGTTAAAAAAAAAAAGCATAGTGCACAGCAGAAAATCAGTGTGCAAATACCAGGAAAGTAAGGATGAAGGTCACAGACATAGGGCCCAGAGTTGAAGGTAGAAGTCAGGGTGCCAGGAATATTGGTTAATGGAAAGAGATGAAGGCAAAGGAGATGGAGAAAAGGCAAAGAAGGGTATGTTAAGACTCCATTTGATAGGCCAGCAGTTGGGTGGTATGTATGAGGGTTGGTGTCCTTAAAAAGGAATAGCAGAAGGCAGGACAATACTGTAACTCAAGTGCTCATTAACTCACACTTGGAAACAAAAGCCTTCCAACCTCCTCTTACCTTGTTTTCTGCCCTGAACTTTGTTCTTCACGAAAAACCATTTGGGGTCATTGTCATTGCCCTATTTTTTGAAAAAACAATCAGGGCCGGCTCCATGGACTAGTGGTTAGGTTCTCCATGCTCCACCTTGGCAGCCCAGGTTCGGTTCCCGGGCGTGGACCTCCACCACCGGTCAGCAGCCATGCTGTGGCGGCGACCCACGTAGAGAATAGAAGATTGGCAACAGGTGTTAGCTCAGGGCAAATATTCCTCAGCAAACAAACAAACAAACAAACAAACAAAAACCAATCAATTGTGGCTCCCCATCATCTACAGAACATTACAGAACTCATTAGCCTGGCATTTCTGACCCTCCTTCACCTACGCCAGTCTGTATCTCTAATTCATTCCTCGTTAATCTTCTCATACTCTATACTAGAGCCACGCTAAGCCATTCAGTGTTTCTTAGACATGCATTTCATTTTCCCATGCTCACGCTGTTCTTGCTGCCTCGGATGCCCTCCCTGCTGCATCTTAGCATATCCAAATCCCTGTGTCTTCCGAAGCCCAGTTCAAATGCCATGTTTCAGCAGCGATATTTCCTTCCCTGAAGCACACTAACTGTACTTCTCATGTTACTTTTCCCATCTTGCACCACAGTTATTTTAGGCACGTATTATTATTTCCTCTAAGAAGCTATAATTTCACTTTGGGAAGAATTCTTGGCACAGTGTCCCATGTATGACAGGTGCCCCAAACAGTGTTGAAAAAAGGGTTGAATGAAGCAACTCTTGACACGTAATTTTCCATAGAACCTAAAGCATGTGATGGTGGCCTAAGATGTGGTAGGAATAGTGCAAGTTTCACTATCAGACAAGCAGGAGTTTGAGTCACAACTCTGTAGCTGACTAATGAAGATTCTTCCAACATGTTGCCTAATCATGCACAGCCATTGGTAATATGGAGATAATCATCCCCGCAGCATAGGATTATTTTAAGAATTAAGCAAGGTTCCAGAAACCACCTAATAGAACTTCTGGTACAAAAGAGATGCCAATTGAATGTTAGTGATTTTTCTCCCCCTTAGTCTGTTCTTCAGCCTTAGCGTCTCTAATTCCATATATTGTTTCTCACACAACTCGGTTTTCTGGTCTGCTCATTCTCTCCATTTTATCAATATTACTCTTAAAATTTTGACTGTTAAAATACCCCAAGGGGGCCTTACCAGTTCATAGATCAGTGGTCGTATTACTTGGCATGATCTTGAAACTATGCTTCTATTTTTGCAGTACAAGATAGCCAATTTGACTAATTTTAAGCTTGGGATTAAGTAAAATCTTCAAATTTTTTAAAGCAACCTACCTCAGGGCCACATGTCCATTTCACACTTGAACTAAATGCAAATGCTTACACTTATATCTGTTAAGTTTCAACTAATTTATAAGCCCAGAATTTTACTTTACCAAAATCACTTTCAGACTTGATTTTAATAATCTTTAAAAAGGAATGGGGGGAGGTTGGTGGGAGGACTACTAAGCAATAACTTCAGAACATTCTCCTTACTCTTTTTTAATTGCAAAATAAACACCTCCCACGGTGATCTGTAATGTGGGCCAGCACTGTGTCCACGTGTAGGAAAAAAGATGACTTTTGCACTTTGTCTCTGCCAATCACAGACACATAAGTAATTAAACTTCAACAAACTTAGTAATTGAATAATAGAAATATATTTTTTTAGAGATTACCTTAAGGAAAGTGAAAAAGAAAAAGATGACATTCCTTTAATTTGCCAAATAGAAAGAATTCTGTGTTTTAATTAAATGCTACATTGTTCTACCAACAGCACTGGCCAAAAACTTTATTGACAACTAATACTCTTGCTCTACTGCAAAAATCTAAGAATTTAAGTTTCTCAGATTCTATGCAGATGAAGTTATATTTTTCTTTGAGAACATGTAAAATAAAGAAAACAATCTAAATTTAAAATCTTTTACTGAGGTTCTTCTGAAAAACCTCTCCATAGAGAAGCTACTAGTGATGTTTTTATTAGAACTGTATAGGAAATATTTTGGGGAGCCTTCCAATTTTCCCTTATCAATGTAAATTCTATGTATATCAAATGTAATTTAAAAGGGATGGATATTAAATAATAAAGAGAAACTTCTTCAACACAAATTTTCTATAAAAGTAAAAAGTGTCTGCCCATAGAAAGATATAGAGACCAAAGTCTGAGCCAAAAATAATATTGTAATATGTTTGTGGGATTCACCTAGTCTAGGACCAATCTTTCTTTTCTATCTGGGCCATTTAAGATATACTTGAAAATATTTAAAAACAAATTATAACCTGAGATCCAAAAAAAAACAAATGACCCATCAAATAAGTCTTAGGATTTCAGCGCCAATAACATTAGAAGATAGAGAAGGTGAATGGTAGTGTTAAGGAGTGAAATCATTTTTCTACTATTTATATAAAACTCAAGAAATTATAATTTCCCATCTATAGTTGGAGATTCAGTTATTTAGTATAAATAGGGAAAGATATCTAAGATAACCAAGACCAAAAAATGCCACAATTTTTGTTAGTTTATTTTAATGCTTTTACATTTATTATATATTTCCTAGATATAGAAAACAGACCATGTGAAATATAATTATGCTTTTTCTCTATCACCCAAGATTGTCATTATTATCATTTTATATTAGATCATAAATGGAGTCTCTGGGGGCCATCAGGCTGAAAGTGAATTTATGTTCTGAGACATCTTTTCTTTCATAAATCCTTTCTATTCCCTGCTTTGTTTTAGAATACATATCTTTAAGGCCTACTGGGAAAGGTCTTTATTAGGTTGAACCATGAAATTGTTGATATTTAATCATTTTTAACCTACAAAACATCAATTTCTCCTGGTTTAACCTAACGTAATCAAAGATGGAGTCCAAAGCTGAAGAACTTTTCTGTCAACCATCTTTATCAGCACCTTTGACATTTACAAAGCTCTTATCATATTCAATATGATGAAATATAGGATATGTTGAGCCTCCTTTTCCCTTCTGCACAGACAGCCCTTGGAGCTCACAGTCTTGTTTTCCACTGCCACTAACGGGAGATAACAGAGTCACATCTCCAAGAGAATGTTGTCCTGCCCTGCTGGCTTCTTTGGCAATATATGTTTTTGATCCCCTATTTCTGGTCTACTGTCATCAAAGCTCTGCCTATTGCTTTGTATTGAATTAACTTTTAGTGCATTATGAGGAAAAACACCTGGAATTTTGAATCATTGAGTCGTAGAGCTAGAAGAGATCTTAGCAATCACTTAGCCCAACCCTCCTACAGTGAATATTGCTGGTTCCCGACTCCCTCCATCAGCCCAGTTTTCACCCAGTCTTCCCCTCTCCCCCATGCTGCCAATGTGTTTAGGCGATGAGCCTGACTTAGGAGCGGGGATGATCTCACTGGTTCAGAATCTCAGCCTAAACCAATCTGCTCAACCAGGTCCCTGCCATTAGGACAGGTGTTATGGGCTAAATTGAGTCCCCCATAACTCACATGTTGAAGTCCTAACCCCTAGTACCTCAGAATGGGACTGTATTTGGAGACAGAGCCTTTAAAGAGGTAATTAAGTTAAATCAGGTCATTAGGATGGGCCCTAATCTAATATGACTGCTGTCCTTACAAGAGAAAATTTGGACACAGACATGTACAGAAGGAAGATGATGTGAAGACATGGGGAGAAGACAACTATCTATAAACCAAGGAGAGAGGCCTCAGAAGAGATCAACCCTGCTGACACCTTGATTTCAGACTCCTAGACTTCAGAACCGTGAGAAAATAAATTTCTGTTGTTTAAGCCACTCAGCCTGTAGTATTTTGTTATGGCAGCCCTAGAAAACTAATACAATGAGATTGGGCATTGGAATGGGATCCAATTTGAACCAACAAGGAGGGAAGTTTGGGGGAAACCTCTAGAAAAGAATATTCCTTGTTTAAAAGAGAGACATTCTTTTTTCTTCTTGATGCAGTAAAGTGGGAATGTGAAGCTTGTAAATTCTGCAGCCGTTTTGTCATCAAGAGAGATGCTACCCTGAGAATGAGCCAGTTCTCGGAGATGAGCGTAGCCAGGAGAATTGCGAAAACAGGAGCTGGAGTTACTCTAAACTAAACTCAAACCCTGCTCAATCTCCGGACTACCTGTTACATGAGCTAATAAATCTGTTCAGTTATTTAAGCCAGCTAAGGCCAAGTTTTCAGTTACTTACAGTCTCCATTGTATTTGTATGTTACCCACCCCTTCATTTTACAGAGAGAGGTTGAGCCCTCTTCAAATTTAAGTGACTTATCCAATGTATCAGAACATAGATTAAATAACTCAAAACAATTCTCTTTCCTTAACACAGCCGGGTCATAGATTGAAGGTATACACACAATTGGTAGGAACATTAAGACGACTACAAGTAAAGGGTTTTATAAACAGGATGAAGAAAACATTCACTCTTACCTGATCAATCCAGGAAGGCTAAAGACAGGAGAATTGGAAGTACTGGAAAAGGAGAAAAAGTATCAGAAAACCAGCTTTCTGTGTTGGTAAGTCGACTCGCGTGTCCTTCCCTCTAGCCTCATCTTTAGCCTCTTTAGTAGGGACTCTGCCCCACCCCATGTTTATCCCCTCTCTTTCTTTCATTGCTCTCCTGCTTTGGGGTCTCAAGATTCCTGTGCCGCTCCAAACGTTCTTCTACCTGGGAGCAGCCTCCCTGCAGCTCTGCCCAATTTTGAATACCTGAACGCCTGTATTCTTACTCTCTTCCACGATCCGTATTGCATAATTACATTTTCCAAGTGGCTTCAGACACATGATGTAAGAGAATATAGACCATGTTGATCGCCTATATAGAAAAATCTTATTAACCATTTGGGGAAGTGGGAGTTTTACCATAGTTGGTAAACTTCCTGATTTCTTCAAACCACTGTAGCTCATTTACATTAACATTTTTGTTCCAGAAAATGGGAAGTGTCACGCTGAGATATTCTCATTTTATACATTGGAGGCCACGCTTTCGTGAATGAATTCTTTCTTTTAAATCTTGGCAAGCTAAATTATGAATAGGGATTATCAATCAAGTTTAAATTTTATTTTTAAAAAGCATGCTCTAACTATAATGAGAGCAGGGAATCTCCCCAGAATCTAGAACTGTGCCTGGCACATAGTCCGTGAGAAATAAACATTCATTGAATCAATATTTGAATGAATAATTTCTGACAACTTTGTGAGATATTTGTGCATTGCAAGTTGTTGAATAATTTTATTTTAAAAAATTATCTCGCAGGTCATTTTAATAGCAAATATTCAAAATTTTAAATCAATAGATATGATAGGAAATGATAAGCTGTGCAATAAAGTTGGTGGGCTCTACATGAGATGTTGTCATGTGAACCTGCCAGTTGGTGACAGAATTGGACAGATATCACAGAAAGCCTTGGCTTTTGGGGATGCCATTTTGAAAGGACCCTGTAAAGGTATCCCTTTCTCCCTGGGAGTGGGAGGGACGATTAGTGTTACAGTTCATCGAAATTGCTACACTGTCCTCTTTCATATGGGCACGACTTTCTTGTCCCCCTTCTGAATGCCATGGCTCAAATCAATAAAACCAATCTGGGTTTTTACAGCTGGCATGGATAGGGTATCACACCTTTGTGTTCTGAAGGTTTCCAAGTTTGCTGTGGGGCCACACTATTGAATATTTAAGCAAAACAAGTTGAAAGACTTATATACAGTTCTGTGCTAGAAAAATATAAGAAATTTTGTTTGTTTTTTAATAAATTAGGCAGAGTTAAAATCCTGCTGCTGTTTTTGTTTTGATAGCTTATATTCTTCTCATGGTTAGTTCTTTTGTTGTTGTTCTTATTTTAATGATTTTACACCTTGAATTCTTTGAGGTTTAATTTGCTTATTACTGTAAAGTACAATTGGTATAACTGTATGACCATCCCCTCATATAGTCAGGAACCTCAAATGGGAAAATTATTATTTTATTAGTGTCATTTTACTTGACCATTCACACTTTTCTGGAAACTGTAGTCTAGAAATTGGATATGAATAGTCTAGAAACTGCAGTCCAGAATTTCTGAATTCTTGATTTAAAATGCTAAATATCCAGAACACCAACCTTTGAAGTTAGCCAAGAGTAGTCACTGATGCACAGGTTGTTTTTATATTTTAATATATTCTATGTATTCTTTCTTCATGCCAGAAACAAAAGAATTCCCTTAAAAAATGTTGACTATTTGATCAAAGACTGAAAAGGAAATGCATTTAAGTTTCATTCAACAACATCCATGTTTCACTGCCCCCCCTTAGCTTTCTTTAATGTTATGTATCTAGCGCCACTTTTATGCAGAGATTTGAAGACAAGACTAATTAAAAAGAATGTGTCCTACTTTTTTTTTTTTTTGGTGAGGAAGATTGGTCCTGAGCTAACACCTGTGCCAATCTTCCTCTATTTTGTATGTGGGACACCACCACAGCATGGCTTGATGAGTAGTGAGCAGGTCTGCACCTGGGATCTGAAACCGTGAACCCCAGGCCGCCAAAGCAGAGCGTGTGAACTTAACCACTACGCCGCTGGGCCAGTCCTGTTTTTTAACTATAGCTAGCAAGGATTAAAAATTGTGCCACTTGGCAGCCACTCAGCTATAATTTTTTCTCTTTCACACTCAGTGTTCACATACTAGGTGACATTCAACAACTAGGTGAATTTAATCTCGTAGCCAAGCTTTACTAACTGCAACTCTGAGGGGAAAAGCTCTTTCTGATCTTTGTTGTTCTAAGAACTATACTCATTGAATCATTTCCATATTAAATTACATGGTCAACAAGTTATCTTCAGTTTTAGGCTATCAAGGAGACTTTGATAAATTACTATGTATTTCTATTTGTTTCCCCAAGGGCAATGGTTTTCCGCTGAAACCACCATCGTCATTTCTGATCACTGAGCTCTAAGAAGTTGAATGAGACTAGAACAGTGTCAATGGCACCCAAAAAGAAGCCATTAGAAATCCCTGAAAGTGCATACAAATTTTTTCATAGATTCTAGGAAATAGCACTTCAAATGAAATTTCCATCCAAGATCATTTAAAAAAACAAAACAAAAACACCTCTTCATTTGTAGCATCCCTACTGGATGTGGATTTGTTTCAGTGAACATGCCAGAAGCAGCCAGCCAGGTCTTATGACTTACAGACACATGATGCTTCTGCTGGGAGCGCAGACAGGTGGAAACAGACCTGATCTGTTCACCAACTTTGTTCTGGGATTTCAAATATACTACCTACTTGTTGGTGGAAAATTATGCTGTTTGCATTTTTTCAACAAATGCTTGTAGAGTCAAGATAACTTCGCAAAAGTAAAGAGAATAAACCTTCAAATCAAATAAATTGTGTGACAGCAGCCTCAGAGTGAAGGATTTGCTTTCATGGGTGATCTAGATCAGAGTTCTCACTGTACCTCAAAATCACCGGGGTGTTCCTACACCATACAGGTGCAGAGGATCCATCCCTAGAGATTCTGAATCATTGACCCAACCATCCCATTTCTAGAAGAGAGGCAAAACAGATTTTATTTTTCATTTTGTAACTTTATATACTGTTTGAATTTTTCCATGTTTATATATTTTTTTATTTTTAAAAATTAATTTGAAAAGCATTTGTCCTCAGTGTGGCCTTTCCTAGCTACACCCCACTTGCTAATGGTTACAGTTCTTCTAGGTAATCAAAATACCTACTTAACATCAAAATAGACATCTGTCTTTGGTCTTGAATGTATTGGACTGGTATTCTACACTCTTACGATAAAAAATGAATTTGAAAGTCTGGCTCTGCCAGTGTATAAATTTAGGCAAGTTCTATAACCTCTCTGAGCCTCAGAGTCATCAACTTTTGAATGGGTACTTTAATATTGAACTTACTTCTCAAAGATGAGTGGAAGTTAAATAATATGATCCATGTAAAGCAGTTTTTATATAGCAGGCGTTCAATAATGGTTTGCAGCCCCCCATTCCCACCCCGACAATAAGAGATAGTTTATAGTATATTGAATTCACTTATTCATATTGTATTTTCATGCAAATATATGGCTCTTTCATTTACAGAGGTAGAAAATACATGAACACTTCTTGAACAGAGTATCCCAGTCTGAACCCAAAGGTAAATAGGAGTTATTGTACAGGATTCTTTCTAGTTAGAAAATGCTCTCTGTTTCTTTTCTGCTAGCTTTTCCTCATCACCTGCCGTTTGTATACCCATCTTTCTCCATTGGTGTTTGTTTATATATAAACCACAGCTTTCACTGCTTCACAAAACTCAAATAATGTTTCAGTGGGCGGTGTGTTTTTAGATAGGAGACAGATGGATTTGGGGTAAGCATGAGTCTTTGTTGTTGTTGTTGATGGTGATGTCTCACGCTTGCCAGATAGATGTACAGTCCACGGACTGAAATGAAACAAGGAAACAGGTTATACTAATATAATATGTGGCCTGTGTTTGGTGCTTTATAGTTTTCCCATACACTTTACTTCATTGAACAGGTTAACATTGTTATTTTACATTCTCCTGCCAGCTCTAGAGAGGGTCTTGAAGTCCCAGCGGGTGGACTAACCAGCATCAGCATGACCTGAGAAATCCAGAATCTCAGCTGCTCCCTCCCTAACTGCTGAATCAGAGTCTGCATTTCAATAACATCCTCATGTGATTTGGGTGTGCAGTACAGTTTGAGACCTCTGACCTGCGGAACATTTAAATCTTTAACCCACCAGTTGTCTAGGATTACTGACTGTCTAAAGATATCTTTTAATTTCATTGTGACTGTGTTCAAGACCACAACACTCAGAACAAGTTTACTGTATCTTCTTGGTGGTGTACAATGTTAGTTGCCTTTTAGTGACTTTGGAAGCACTAGGTTTACTGGAATGAGAGTAAGACAAAGGCATTAGTTTTCTCTTCACCATACTTGTTTCAAGACATTTAGAAGGTTTTACCACTCTTTGAACCTCTCAATCCTGTGCAAAACTATGAAATATTTTCCAACCAATAGTACGGGAGGTCAAGTTGTTAAAGGCAGTGATGGGATCTGCTTTTGTCCCCATTTATTAAAAAGTTTACAGGACTCAGGGCCGGCCCGTGGCATAGTGGTTAAGTGCGCGCACTCTGCTGCTGGCAGCCAGGGTTTGGATCCCGGGCGCGCACCAATGCACCGCTTGTCAGGCCATGCTGTGGCGGCGTCCCATATAAAGGAGAGGAAGATAGGCACAGATGTTAGCCCAGAGCCAGTCTTCCTCAGCAAAAAGAGGAGGATTGTCATGGATGTTAGCTCAGGGCTGATCTTCCTCACACAAAAAAAAAGTTTACAGGATTCTGGTTAATTGGGCTCAGATGCACTTGTTCGTTTTTCTATCACTTGGTTTATCACTCAGCTGAGACCTGCTAGCCACTACAAAGTTTTTGGTCAATATACAGCTTTACATCATTTTGTTATTCATATATTGTTATATTCATACTTCCAATGGATTGTTAGCTAATTACTCAGAAAAAAAGAAATACTCATGACAAAGTACGAGATTATCAATACAGACCAAAAATATGACACTAATTCTCCAAGTTGATCTCAGATTGATCCTCTCCAGATCCATCAGATACAGTCATCAAATCCAATTCTTAAATAGTATATCCAAATATGTTAATTTTTTAAAAAAATCAAAGTTAAACACAGAACTATCCCAAGGATTATAGTCACCATGACTTTTCACTTATTGGACACGTCTACTCACATTATGTGTCATTTTCAAGGAGGTGCTTACAACCTCTATCACCTCATCATTTGTCAACAAAACACAAAATAGGGCAGTTGATTTTCTCTTAAGTGGTAAATGCAAACATTCAAAACATCAATTTATAAGAGCATTTATCCATTTTCAATGCCATAATAGTTAATTTTTTCCCAAAAGTAAACATGATATGCCTTTCTAAGTTTATTTGTTGATAAGTAAAGCTTCACTACCTAATTAATCTAATAACATATCTCTTATTAAACAGGAAAAGAGCGTTAAGTATCTTTACATATGATGACCATTATTAAGGATTATATACAATGAGTTTCCTAATACAATATTAAATAGTATGCTGACCTAAATTAAAATATTTTTAACTTAAAACCTCTTCTTGAGTGTTTCATTTTTATTTTTTAAAGTCTACAGGGCTGTGGCTAAGGCAACTCAGATACACCTGTTCATTACTCTGTCACTTGGTTTATCACTCAGCTGAGACCTGCTCTCCACTATGAAGTTTTATATTGTATCACAGAAAAAGATGAGATTATTTTTAAATTCCTTACAAAGTGTAGGTAATCATATATTACTGTGGAAAGAGTTTGAGGTCCAAAAATGTTGGAGAGGCTGAAGTAAGTGGAATTTGCTAGGGTATTTCCAATCTTTTTTCAAATCCTCTCACTTCTCAGATGCCCAGGGCCTCCCTGCTATCTCCACTCTACTCCCTGTGAAACTCTGCTATCAGGGAATTTTCTAATAAATTTACTCCCAGATAACACTGAAAGATGTAGTGTCATTAAGTCATTTAATAACACTCATTTTAATAAGAGGAAAAATCTCAGATACTTTTAGAATCCAAGGTATTGAGAATGAATTGGAGATACATTTTGATAAATTGGGAAAACTTGCCGCTGCCTTTGAAGTCACCTGCCTGCTGCACCTACTTGTACGTCCAGTCTAGCTGCAAACGTTTCCAATATTTAGAAGGTAATTAAACACATCAGCGGTGTCAGTGTCAGCATGGAAAGAGACAGTGTGGTGCAGAGCTCTCTTTTTCCTTGACTCTACCAGAAATTTTTACATTAATGGAGACCCACTTGTCAAATTTCCAGATGACAGGGAACTAACAGAGTGAATAGGTTGAATGGTAGTAGATTACAAACCAAAAGAAAAAGATCACTAAAAGTTGAATTTAACTTTTAATAGGGACAAAAATGAATCGCACTGGGAAGCCCAAATCCCACCACTCCACAGGAAAAGATGACTGAGATATACTCACCTAAAGTGCTCATTGCTTCATTATAGAAGCAGAGGGTCCATTATAGAATGGTAGGTGTAGATCTCTCTCTTCTGCACTGGTCAGGGCCTCTGACGCATATTAAAGGTTTGTTGAAAACCCTGGAATGGAGACAATCAACCAGGAGGGGTAAGGTTCTTAAAACATATCAGCTGGAAAGGGCTGAAGAAACTAGAAATGTTAAGATTGGAAAAGTGAAGACTCAGCAGTAAGAGATTTATCTTCAGATTTTAAAAGGGGCCAATGAGAAAGAAGGATTAGACTTATTCTGTCAGGCCCTATGAGGGCAGAGTGAAACACAATAATATAAAGAATTCTCATATTCAGAGGTATTTGAAGAAAGTTTTCCCTGCCTCAAGGAGTAGCTGATTTCCAATCCAAGGTAAGGTTGAAGCATAGACTGAATTCCACTCAGTAAGGACAGCTTCAAGTACCAGATAGGGGGTTGGACTAAATGTCATTTATGGCCTCTTTCAGCAGTGAAATTCTGAACTTCCACATTTCTATTAGAGAATTATAGGGTTAGCGTAGTTAAAATAATCAGAATAATCAGAAGTTATAGGTTTACATAACATCTCTAAATCTTAGGTTAATTTCTCAATCGCCTGCATAGTACTCTGAAGTTTCTTACCTTTTAAATCATTTTCTATTTCCAGAACATCGGAATTATATTTTTGCTTCATATTGGCAAACAGACACACTTGATAATTTTTTGCACTAGGATACTTTTTGCTGACAAACTGTTTTGCTTTTATTTTGCCGATGCAAATTTTTCACACTTTTTTCCTTTAAAAATTTTCATACATTAGTATTCTTCATACTCTTTGATGTCAAATGTTATTGGTTCCTTTAGCATAGTATCCATGAAGATACAGACCAACTTTTATGACATTACTTCTGAGTAAAGTAAAACTATGTGCCGATGTCAGGAAAAGGATAACTTTTATATAATTGATTTAGGGTGTGTGACCTGTAAGGTGGAGATACCTTTCGATACTAGGAATCCGGAGTCAAAAATGGTTACTTTGCACACTTACAGAGCACTTATTATGTGTCAGATAGTGTCCTAAGGCTTAAAAAGTATCAACTCATTTGATTCTCAAAACAACACTATAAGATATGTACTATTATTATGGCCATGCTATAAATGAAGAAACCAAGGCACAGAGAGGTCTGGTAACTTGCCTAACGTCACACAGGCAATAAGTCGCCTAAGCGCCACATACAGTGGCAATAAGTCACTCCTCATGGTCATAGTATCTTACCTTGCATATAACAAAACCAGTGTCCAACCCTCTCCTGAGGCCCTCCATTGTGTCTACCTCACAAGGCCTCATGCTTCAAAACTAATTTTATTTTCCCTCTATTTCATTAAAATTAACATTCTCTGGTGTATTTATTTCAGCCAGTTATTGGGAAAAATAAAAATCTGATTGAAACTAGTTCATACCAAGGGGTATTAAATCATGAATAGATTCTGGCTTAACACAGTCATGGTTGCACGAGCTTTTACATTTTAAAAGAGAACACTTGCCACTTGAAAGGAATTAATCTCAATTGTAATAGTTTTCAAAACTTGGAAACTTTTGGGGTCCAGCAGGAGGGACTTAAATCCCAATAATCTACCCCAAACGCAAAAGCTCTGCTTTTCTATGTGAGGGTTGTGCATAAACTTTCATTTGGGAAAATAAAGGAGACTCTACTGCTTAAAATAATAATAAATTGAACCCTTGCACTAATGAACTTTCTGGCTCTTCTTCCCCCACCCTGCCTACCGTGGGACACATCCACCCACCCCCTCCCCCATAAGGAAGCACTTAGGGGCTCACAGAACAGGGTGGCACACCTCTGTGTTCAAAGAATTTCAGGAGGAGTTCCGAAAAGTAATTTTGAGCAGAACACTTTGAGCTTCTCAGCAACGTGAAATCACACCACAAAGGTGAACGTCTCTGCAACAGGATTTTTCTATTTGATACCTGGGTGCCAATAGCCACATTTCCTGGTATCCTGGCCTCAACCATTATCGACAAAGCAAAACTTTTATACTGGGAATTACAGGAACAGGAAAGTCACCAGCCACCTCTATGCATAGTTCCACAGCAGCATTCCTCCGGTCCCTTTAGAAAAGGCCTGAGTCACCTGGGAGCCTGGACTCCTGGCCCCAGGCAGGTGGCTCCTCTCTTGCTCCCAGCAGTTCTTCCTGCTGAACGGCTGAGATTGCATCTGACAGAGCGTCTGCAACTTTGTCCTTTGATGGAGCCAGATATCTGGTCACGGGTCAGATCACCGCTTGAAGCAGTTTCTTCCTCCACACCCAGTGAATTCTCCAGGAATCACGGGAGCATATGCAGATTTCTACAGGGACGTATTGGTAGTATTGAGAGCAGCCAAGAATTGTCTTCCTGGTTCTAGTCAGTGATTAACTTTGGAAGGCAACTATTCTACAGCTAGTTTAATTGTATGTGTGTGTGTGTGTGTGTGTGTGTGTGTGTGTGTGTGTAGGGCATAGAGCACCTGTTTTAAGTGTTTCTACACAAAGTTACATGCCCCTTTTCCCGATCAACCAATGGCCCAATTCCAAAGGGTTCTGACTAGCATTGAGTCAGCAGTAATACGAGTAAGTTCCAGAGATCTGCTGTACAACATAGTGCCTATAGCTAACAATAAAGTATTGTATATTTAAAAATTTGTTGAGAGGGTAGATCTCATGTTACCAAAGGCTAGGGGGCATAAGGAAACTTTTGGAGGTGATAGGTATGTCTATTACCCGGATTGTGGTGATGGTAACAAAAGTGTATACATATGTCCAAACTCACCAAATTGTATACATTTACTATGTGCAGTTTTATGTAACCAATTATACTTCAATAAAGCTAGAAAAAAAGAGAATAAAGTCTTATTCTCTTGGAAATCTCTCTGTTGCCTTGGAAAGTAAATCAGCATGCCTTCTCCCAGAGGCTGCACTGTGGTCACCTAGGGGCTGACTAAACTGTTTTCCACTTGACTCCTTTAGCCTCTGGGAATCCACAGGCCAATTCAGTGATGTATGCCCAGAGGGATCAACAAGCTGATTGCAGTTACAGCTGATTCCACATTTCTCAGAGAGAAAGCCTCAGGTTACCATTTCTACTCAATTCCTACCTATAGGTTTCATTTTAAACTACTGAGTGAGACTCATATCACTGTGTACATTGGAAATATGTTTTTAGCCTGTGGTAAAGCAGATTTTTGTCAAGACCTTTATAATAAGGTTTTATACGTGTTTGATCATTATTAAATGCATATGTCCAGCAGACTTGCCCTCTCTGAAATTTCAGTTCCTCATTTCAACCGACTGCTCAGACTCCGGTATTTCAAAGACCATCTCCAACTACTGAAAGCTGCATAAATCAACTCATTGTCGTCCCCAGCCAAAATACCACTTCCTCTGGATTCCCCATTTCTGTCCCCATTTCTTTAAATAAATCCTTTTTCTAGTTCTTGCAGGCTCAGCATTATATAATTTACTCCTCAAATATTTTCATAGTTTAATAGTTTTATTTTTGCAAGACTATCCTACAGAACTGTTCCCTTTTGGCATCATGCCTATAATCCTTGCAGGTGCCAACAGTAGAATTGTGGTTCCTGGCTCTGGAGTTCAGTCCAAATGGTTAGTCTCACCCAAGTGGTGGGTAATTGAAAGTCAGTCTTTTGTGCATATGAGTTAACTAGTCCCACTAAGAAATGGGAAAGTAACAAATGAGAGCAAAACGCAAGGTAAAGAAAATAGCTAAATAACAGTGAAGATTATTTTTTACCCATAAATGATGTCAAAAATAATAAAAGTAATATAAAACTAAATTTCAATAATTATCAATTACTTCTTCACCTAACTATGCTTTTCCTCAACTAGAACAAATAAAAAACCTATTTATTTCTAAAAGTATTAATTGACGTGGTTACTCTGGTCTGTGGACCAGCTTTTTCAGAATCATTGGAGATCTTTTTATTTTTATTTTAGTTTGCTTGGTTTTGTTTTGCCCCATTCTATTTAAAAAATTATTTCGTTGTGAATAACCAATACATGTGCAAAGTACCAATTTCAATAGTTACAAATGATATACAATGAAAATAAAGTGTCCCTCCCTTCCCATCCTCCAACCACTCAGTTCCCCTCTCCAGCTGTATCCACTGTACCCGTTTCTTGTACTTCCTTCCAGAAACATAGCATGTGTGTTTCTAGCAGATATCTTGGTTAATTTGTTTAATATCCATTCTCAACCTCCTGCTAGTATGACTTCCTGTGTTGCAGAGGCTAGAAAGCTAAAAATAACATCTCTCAGACTCCATTATAACCAGCGTTCCTGATGTGATTTAGGTTCCTCTAATCAGATGCACTTATATGACACTTGATTTTGAAACCGAGCTAAGTGACAAGAGAGACAGGGCAGGAGGCGTCCATTTTGCTGGTGTGGATCATGGCAGAGGCTGCACAATTTGGGAGTGTAGTACTTGATTCACAATTGAGCAGAGGCAGCTTTCTGAGTGTAGTGGAGGTAATGTAGCTTTTACAGACAACAGCCTTACCCACAGCTTCTAGATTCCATAGACACATACCTGATTATATCAGTATTTTCAGCTCTCTGGTGGCCTGGTTCTGCACTGTATTCTTGGGAAATAACTCCTGGGAGCTTAGCTAAAGTCTAGTTAGTTATTCAGCCAACAGTTCTGAGGCCATTGACATAGATTCTTTTCTGCTTAAGCTAGCTGGAGTAGACTATGTTCTCCGCAACTGAATTTTGATTTATAAAATGTATATAAATACGTATGCTGCTGTAGTAGGCAGAATAATGGCCCTCCAAAATGTTCACATCCTAATCCTTGGAACCTGTGAATATGCTTTATTACATAATCATAGGGAATTAAGATGGAATTAATGCTGCTAATCAACTGATTTTAAAATGGGGGGAGTATCCTAGATTATTCAGGTGGGCCCAATGTAATTACAAGGATCCTTAAAAGTGGAAGAGAGGGCCGGCCCCATGGCTTAGCGGTTAAGTGCGCCTGCTCCGCTACTGGCGGCCCGGGTTGGGATCCTGGGCGCACACCGATGCACCGCTTCTCCGGCCATGCTGAGGCGCATCCCACACACAGCGACTAGAAGGATGTGCAACTATGACATACAACTATCTACTGGGGCTTTGGGAAAAAAAAAGGAGGAGGATTGGCAGTGGATGTTAGCTCAGAGCCGATCTTCCTCAGCAAAAAGAGGAGGATTGGCATGGATGTTAGCTCAGGGCTGACCTTCCTCAAAAAAAAAAAAAAAGTGGAAGAGAGAGGCAGAAGAAAACAGAGGAAGACACAACTACTGAAGAATGATCAGAGAGCTGCAAAGTTGCTGGCTTTGAGTATAGAGAAAAGAGCCACGAGCCAAGGAAAGTGGGTGGCTTCTAGAAGCTGAAAAATGCAATGAACTACATTGAGTGTAAAAATAAATATTGAGAAAGAGTTTGGGAAGAACATTGTATCCTTTGTGTGCCATAAATGTTTATAAAGTTTTAAATAACAATACAAGGAAGAAAAATAGAGATTGTGTTTTCTCAGATAGCAATTTTTGTAAAAGCGTTGGGAATGTTGGCATTCATTTTATCAAAGAAAATAACGTTTATGAAGTATATTTAATTTTTAGTTATTTCTTTCCAATTAAAAATTGATCTTTCAAGAAAAAATTCTTATTTGGGAATTCTTTCCATTGTGTGAGGAGAAATTAAAGGCAAGATGTCAACTCTACCATTTCAACATTTCATGGAGAGGAAAAGCGTCAAAATCACATACAATGATATCCATATTAAATTATCTTCATTCAGACATAGTAAAGACTTTGAAGAAAGAAAAAAAAGAAAAAATGAGAAACAACAACCAAATTTTTCACTAATCAAACAACAAAACAAGATTTAAAAAGAATGTTCTGATAATTTCATATACTTGTGAATCTATGGATACATTGCCCTAGTCAATTACCATTGAAGAAGGAGGGAAGCTTGAAAACTTGGTGGCAATATTATAGCAGCATCCCATCTGGCCGAGGCCACTCTAAAAGTATCTTGCCCACTCACTGACTACTGTTTTAAGCATTGTAAAATTAGCATAACAATGACCACAGGAGCAACTGAGCAGGCAGGAGTACTAAGAAATTATTGTTCCCGCTCTATAATGCCAAACTTAAAAATTCAACTTCTAAAATTTTAAATAAAATTGGAATAATGATTTTAATGAAAAGTTCAGATTTATTCTTGTATGCCAGAATTTCAATCTATAATGGTCATATCCAGCTCTAATCACGAGTTCTGATGAAGATTGATTTTTAATATTCAATCGGTTGGAATTTAGTCAAAAAGTGTGTTTGGCATACTTTTAATGCTCAACCAGGCTTGGGAACCACTTATTTACTGAATATTTACATGTGGTAGGTCCTGGCTATACTGGCAGTAGAAAGATAAATATAACTATGTTACCTGGCCTAGAGCTTGTTTTTGATTTTGACTCACTCTTTCTTGCAGGGGCAAGGCCCCTTTGTAATTCTAAACATTTAAAACAGTTTATATTCTGAGGATGAGTAATTAGGATGGGGGAGTGTTTAGCACAATTTTATATTAAAACATTAAGAAACAGTAAAATACAAATATAGATCAGAGTCCAGATATTGATCAAGTATATACAGAATTAAGAATATGGTAAAGATGGCATTTCAGGTGTTAGCAAACTAGATTTGTTTTGCCCACTGCAAGATTATGCCAATCACTGAGATGACAAGTTTGCAGCAGAGAAAGGGTTTATTTACAAGGCAGCCAAGCAAGGAAAGAGGAGAACAAATCTCAAATCCACCTCCGGGAAAATGGGGATTGGGGATATTTATGGGATAGGGGGCAGGATAGTCTGAAGTGTGGGAATAGATGATTGGAGGTAAGAAGTGAGGTAATTGGTAATAGTCAAACTTCATTGCTCTTCAAAGGACACATGTTCACACAATGGTGGCCTTATCATGATCTGAGGATGGAGTTTTCAGCTCATTGATGTCAAAGTGTCACCTATCGGTCATCCTTGCAGGCCCAGTTGATGAGTCAGTGGTCTTAACCAGCCTGAACTGAACAAGGAGTCAACTCTCAGTTCCTGAAAAACTCAAGCACCTGTTACCACGATGATGCAAGCATCAGCGATGTCATCTATGGGGTGGGTTTTAGTAATGCATTATCTAACTACCTTTGCAAACAGACAACTGACTGAGTATAGTTAAAGCAAGTTGGCCCCCAGTTTTAAGATCCATAGGAGAAATATGGATTACTGTTCTCAAACATTATGAATAGCCAGTCATTGAAGAGAAAACAAATCTGAATTCCAATCTTACCTCATCTACCCTAAATCGAATCCAAATATATCACTTTAAATGTGAAAAGTGAAAATACAATGACTAGATGTTTTATAGTTTGTGACTATTCAGCAAGCTGTACACTTATGACACATATACTTTTGTGATTATATATTATTTATCAATAAATTTTTTTTTTCCTGAGGAAGATCAGCTCTGAGCTAACATCTGATGCCAATCCTCCTCTTGTTGCCGAGGAAGATTGGCCCTGCGCTAACATCCATGGCCATCTTCCTCCACTTTATATGGGATGCTGCCATAGCATGGCTTGACAAGCGGTGCGTCGTCGGTGTGTGTCCGGGATCCGAACATGCGAACCCCAGGCTGTTGAAGCAGAGCTCACGCACTTAACTGCTGCGCCACCGGGCCGGCCCCAATAAAAATTTTTAAACTAGATAAAATGATAGGTTATTTATTTTTATAATTTTGGAGGAGAAGAGGTCTTTCAACTGTAACATAGAAGATTGATATGAAAAGATTGATAAATTGAACTACATGCAAGTTTAAACCTTCTGAATGGCATAAAAACACCATCAAAAGTAAAAAACAAACATCAATCTGAGAAAACATATTTGTAACACTTTGGACAGACTCTATCAGACAGGGTCCAACCAGGAAAAGATATGTCTAATTAACTGAAACAGAGAGAACCTAATACAGGAATTGTTTTCATTGGTGATGGAAGAGGTGAGAAGCCAAAAAGAGGATTGTAAGTGCCTCAGAAGTTATCAACAGCAGATAGCCTCTTAGCCCCTAACCTGGAGGGGAAAAGGGAAGATGTGATGTTCCCAGAGCCCAGGGGCCAAGGACAACTAGCTAACGCCGAAACCATGCAGGCCTCTCCGGTGGAAGCAGAAGCCAGAGGGACACAGTGGATGCTGGAGATGCTGCTTGATGTACGCGGTGGGGATGGGGGTGGATTATCCCTTCCTCTGGCCCTCTGTATTAGTTTCCTATTGCTGCTATAACAAATCACCACAAATTATGTAGTGGAAAACAATACAAATGTATTATTGTATAGTTCTGGTGTTCAGAAGTCTGACACAGGCCTCAGTGGGCTAAAAACAAGATGTCAACAGTGCTGCATCTCTTTCTGGAGGCTTTAGAGGAGAATCTGCTTCCTTAGCTTTTCCATCTTTCAGAGGCTACCTGTCTTGGGTCATGGCCCCTTCCTTCATCTTCAGAGCCAGCAATGAGTCCTTCTCATACTACCATCTCTCTGGTTCTCCTGCTTCTGGCTCCCTGTTCCACTTTTAAGGACTTGTGATTACACTGGACCCACCTGGATAACCTAGGATGCTCTCCTTTATTTTAAAGTCAGCTGATTTACAAACATAATTCCTTCTGCAACCCAATTCCGTTTTGCTATGTAACGTAACATGTTCACAGGTTCTAGGGATTAGGATCTAGGCATCTTTGAGGGGCCATTATCCTGCCTTCCACATCTTCCAATCTTCCACCAGTGCCTCTCATTGTCCAAACTCAGCCTGAAGACAGCTGACTGGAAACTGCAGGGGTCAGCACCTCATACCTCCCCCCGACCCCACACACACCCAGGGAAAAAGAAGAAATGGATCTAAGGTCTCCTACAGACCTGGAAAAACAACTAATATCCCTAGAATAAAGAGTTCTTAGAAATCAATGAGGAAATGATAAACAAAAGAGAAAAATAAGCCAAGGCTATGGGCTGGCAGGTTGGCAATTTTTAGACAAAGAAATAAAATAGTCAATATACAAATGCAAAGATTCTCAGCCTCCTTAACATAAATTGAAACAATGAGCTATAATTTTTCTCCTAGAATAAGGACTAAATTCAAAAGATTGTTAATATTCAGTTTTGGCGACCGTGGAAACTGTTGAAAAGGAGTAATTGGTACAACCTTTTTGGATGATTTTTGATCTAGTAATTGCACCTCTATGAAAAATTTCACACAAGTGTCCAAAAATACATGCACAAAGATGTTCACTGAGGTAGTGTTTATGGTACCAAAAAATAAAACAACCTGGAAATTATTCAAATGCCCATTATTACAGGGTTGGTCATGGTTCAGTAAAACAATGGAATGTACCATTTGAAGCAACGACTTGATATGAAAATAAATGCACTGGCATGGAAATATGTCTACTGCTAGGTGGAAAAAGTACAGCTGCAGAGCAATATGTATAGTATAATTATAGCCATTTATATGTTAGAACATGAATAAAAATTCTAGTTAATATCAACCAAACTGTTAATGGTGGTTGTTCTGAGATGTGGGATTCTTTGGGACTTTCACCTTTTACTTTACACATTTCTGTACTGTTTGAATTTTGTACAACAAGCATTTTTTACATAATCAGAAGAAAAGTATAAAAATGTGGGTGTGATTAATATATGGGCTTAAGAATAGGCCAAGTTCTGGATGTGAGGGCGATCTGGCTGCGACATCTGTCACCCCATTGATCGCCAGGGTTGATTCGGCTGATCTGGCTGGCTAGGCGGGTGTCCCCTTCCTCCCTCACCGCTCCATGTGCGTCCCTCCCGAAGCTGCACACTCGGTCGAAGAGGATGACCTTCCCCGATAGAGGAGGACGGTTCTTCGGTCAAGGGTATACGAGTAGCTGCACTCCCCTGCTAGAACCTCCAAACAAGCTCTCAAGAATAGGCCAAGTTTTTATTTATAAGGAGTAAATTTCATTTCAACTTATCACTTCAAAAAAAAATATTCATCCTGAGTCATGGTTAAAACATTCTCCCCCTGAATGTAAATTGGTGCAGCCACTATGGAAAACAGCATGGAGACTCCAAAAAAATTAAAAATGGAACTACCACATGATCTGGCAATTTTACTTCTGGGTTTTTATCTAAAGAACATGAAAACACTAATTTGAAAAGATATATGCACCCCTACGTTCATTGCAGCACTATTCACAATAGCCAAGACTTGGAAACAACCTAAGTACCCATCAGGACAAAGGGATAAAGAAGATGTGATATATATATATATATATATATATATATATATATATATATATATACACAATGGAATATTACTCAGCTATAAAAAAGATGAAATCTTGCCATTTGTGACAACATGGATAGATCTTGAGGGTATTATGCTAAGTGAAATAAGTCAGATAGAGAAAGACAAATACCACACGATCTCACTTACATGTGGAAGATAAACAAACACAGAGATACAGAGAACAGATTGGTGGCTACCAGAGAGGAAGTGGGAGTGAGAGGAGGGTGAAAGGGGTAAACAGGGACATTTGTACAGTGATGGATGGCAACTAAACTTTTCGTGATGAACACGATATAGTCTATACAGAAATCGAAATACAGTGATGGTACACCTGAAATTTATATGTTATAAACCAATGTTACCTCAATAAAAAAACAAAACAAAAACATTCTCTCCCTAGAATGAATGAGTGAATGAATGAACAAATGAAATGGATGAGTGAGTAAATAAGAGAGATTTTCTCTCAGGTCTCTTATTGTCTGACATTTCTCTCTATAAATTTGTCTAAACTGGAGAGTTCCTCTTTCTCAGGGTTCTCCCCTCACAATTGAAACTGTCCCCACGTGCTTTCAATTCCTGTCTCTACCAAGTGTCTGTCGTGAAGTTCTTTTCCCTTTCATTTTGGTTTATGTAATATTCAAATAGACCCATTGACTAACGCTTTCATTTGGGCAAGAGAGATCCTACGTGAACATAGAAACAGAAATTCCTCTAAGGCTGTTTCTCTTGGCATGATATCATTTCCCGGGCCTTGGAAAACTGCTGGTCTTTTAACAAAACTCTGCTGTGTGGTGATCACAACATCTTTCTGTTTTGCAATTGTTTTATGTAATTGTTTAACCAGATTCTGAAACATTGAGTGCCTCTCCGAATCCTGGGTTCTCATTCCTTACCTGATTTGAGGTATAACAGCACATGGCTAGTGACTAATTTCCTAACCAGCAGGTCATGACTCTTTAATATGTTTTGACCACAGCCTTGTAGTGTTGTAATAGCCTGGATTTCTTCATTCTTTGTATACTTTTTAGGGTGAGAGGTAAGGTTGGAAGAATAAGGTGGTGGTTCCCTGGAGGAAAGAGAGCACACGCATATGTATAAACACAAGTATGTGTCTGCATAGAAGCCTGACTGATGAAACTCAGACTTCATCTGCCAGGAGTGGCTGCTCAGATGTACACTATAGGGTAGATAAGACTCTTCCAGCATTTTTCTGGGAGTAGTGTAGTGTTTATTTCACTACTCCCTCCCGCCCCATCATTCTTAGAAAAAATTATGACTTTGTAATAAATAGAATGTATCTACTCTACATATATGTCTTTGGCTTTTTAGAGATGGTATTTCTAAGAAAATTCAGGTATGTAAAAATTAATTTAAAATTATTACTTGACTTTTTAACAGAGACTGTCTTCTCTAAAAACAAGATGAGACCACTTAGTTAAGCATATATCTTAGGTAATCACATCTTGGCCAATCATTTCCAGGAAGAGTTGGCCACAGAGTGGCAAATAATTCATTTATAAGGCAGCTTTCATAAGAAGAATCTGATTTAATCACTGAAGTAATAATTCCTTGATTTGAAATCCTGAAGATACAGAAAAATCATTTTTCAGTGTCTTTCTATTGTTAAATTTAGTACATAATTATTGAGAGCCTCCTATGTGTTAATAGCTGGCAAGAATGCAAAGACAGTAGGACGTAATCCCAGTCTTCAAGGCCATTGCCGTCATAACAGGAAATGAGAGTTGTATGATAATAGCTTTATTACGAAAGAAAATACACAACATGTCCTGGGAGAGGTATACACATGGTGTTTATGAGGAAGGAGAGAATACATCTAAGAAAGAAGGAGTCATGTAGGAAGTGGCATGTGAGAAGTAATATAGATGATTTATATTGTGTACTTGGGACATGCAACTTCCTGCCTTAGACTGTAAGCTCCATGAGGGCAGGAACCAAGTCTGCTTTATCTCTTCTCTACACCCTTCTATACAAGCTCCTTGTACAGTACCTGGCACACAGTGGGTTCTTGAGAAATGCTTAAAGGAGGGAAAAGACATTAGCATCAAGTACCTACTCTGTGCCAGTCCCTTTCCTGGCTGATCTTTATAACAAACCACTGAAGGAGGATTCCTTTAGATCCTCCTCCTACCCCTTTCTCTCCTTCCTCCTCCTTCTCTTTGAACAAAAGAAGAAATCATGGCTCAATGAGCAAGTTGACTTGAGATAGGATGGAATATCAGCTATGGAATTAGCCCTGAGTTCAAGCACAGGCTTTGCCACTTAACAGTTATGTAATCTTAGACAAGTTAATTACCAGCTAATTACTAGTTCCCTGCTCTTTAAAATGGGGATGATACTACTAACTCAAAGCACTGTAGTGAGGACAACATCAGATGAGGTATATGAAGTGTGTATGTCAATTCCCAAGACTTAAAACGGTCAGACGGTGTTAGCTGTTATTAATGTTGCTGTTGTGGCTAATACCGTGAAAGAAGAAATAGTATTACCTACTTTGCTGATTTGTTTTAAGGAATACATTGAGATTACATGCTATTAATGTGTAAAAAACTTTGTTACCTTAAAGTAGTCTCAATAAGGTTCAAGATTATTCTGTGAAAAGATATTTGGTGGTGAAGCAGGGTTAGGAGATCAAAGAGGCTACCTAAGTAGGGTTTACTAAACTGGGCAAACTGGATTGACAATCCAAGGGCAGTGTTAAAGAGTTAGGAGAGATATGGTATAAGATAGAGAAAAACGGTAGGGAAGGTGGAAAGAAAAAAGGAGGAGGAAGATATAGTCTAGGAAATTAAGGGTGAAGAAAAGGTAGACCAAGTGTAAAATTATAAGAGTTCAAATCAGAGATATGACTGTTGAGATGAAATAAAAGGGACATAGTCCATGTTGAAGAAGAGTCAATTCTGTAGAGAAGGTAGGCAGAGTGCGCAGGAGATCATTTAGAATGACTCAGGCTCTCTGGTTATAAACGGGAGGTATTAGTATAAGCTTCAGGAGTAAGGCGGTTGCAGTATACTATGTGTCACTTGAGTTCCCCCGCAGATACTTGAGTAGACGTGAGAAAAGGCAAAGCCGGGTAAGGAGATGTGGGCTGACGAGGAGATGGAGGAGATCTGCTTATGAGCCACGTTTAGAATGTGGTGCAATTGTGGGAGTGGTGAGACATGGCCTGGAAACAGGCAGAATGGAATGTGAATTCTCAGGAATATGCAGAGAGGAACGTCTTGGTTTATGAGTTTCTTTTGCTTTGGCAGGCATTTAATTCTGGGCATCAAAATAATGTCAGAACAGGCAGTTTAAAAGCTCCAATGTCAGATGGGACATAACCTGCATCGTCATCTGTGTGGTTAAGGAAGTTGCAGGGATTTTAAATAAAGTTTCCACTTGTTGCTTCAGAAACAATTTATGGCTAGGTGAGCAGCTGGTCATAAGGAAAAGCACATTCCTTAAAGGCAGAGTTTGTGTTCGCTGCATTGCATCTCTCACAATGCCCAGAATATATAGTGCCTTGTATATTAGTTGAAACGTTTTTTATATTAGTAAAAAACATATTTATTAATTGATCGAGCATAGTGGCTGCTTAATCAATGTTTATTGAACTAAATATTTTATATCTAACTTTTTTGAGATGTGAATTTTTTGACGTGTGAACTTTTTTGTGATTGTAGACATGGCTGAAAGAGCAAATCAATTATCTACTTAAAATCCTTCATTAACTACCTGTAACTTCTAGGATAAGACCTCAAATCATTCCTAGGACACGTGCGGATATGTCTGTGTTTGACTCTGGTTCCCCGAGCCTGGGCCCCCAAAGGCATCCCCTAGTTTCACACCTGCTTGTTGCCCTGGCTGTCTGAATACCAGGGCATTGGTATTTCCTGTCCTTCTTATTGCACAACCCCAACATACACCCAAAGGCTCCCCAATACTTCCTCTTTTGAGGGCAGGGACTATATTTTCTATCTCTGTATTTACGACAGAGCAGGTGCTGATCTATAATGGGTGATCAGTAAATGTTTGTTGAGTTGAATGAACATGTATTCAGGACTGGAAGTTCCTTACATAATATTGTGTGTATGACTGAATCGCCTGATATTTAAAAAATGCAAATATATTTGTCAGTTGGGTTTACTTAAAATATCTGACCCTTCAAAAGAGAGTGGTTTTAACCTTTTGAAAAAGAAATGCTTCTTGAAAGAGACTCTGAGGGCCTACGAAGCTCTATTACTTATGCATCATACACCACCTCTATAGTGACACTGCCGTCTGAATAAGGAGCAAATAACCTTATTTAAAAGGTCCTTTCGGTTGGCAAAGTCCTGAGTCATTTTGATGGCTCATCACGTTTTTAATTAAACTTTTTCTTATGTGCAATAATGAAAAGTGCTTAGAGTGGTTATATGTTTGAGTACATTCCCCAAATTGCTAGCAGAGTAGCATGATTTTGTTACAAGCTGATTGGCCACCAGTTTGAGCAGGGAGATTTTCCAGCTTCAATGACCTCACAGTACAGGCAAGTGTTTGAGATTATTATTTCCTGCAATTTTTTCCTAAAGAATGATTTTTAAAACTCAGGTTATACATTGATGTATTTGTGCTTAAGTATGCAGTAAACTAGCTAAACCAAAACAAGATAACAATAAGAAACTGGCCAGGAAATCTAGTGCTGGGGAACTAAGAATAAAGAGAAAAAAAGAATTCGTTGCTCATAAGATTTGAGCTAGATGAGTGTTTTAAAAATAACACAATCGAATTAATATTTAATTTTCTTCAGAATAATCTTCCTGGTTAGAAGAGTTTTTACCAGAAGGAAAAAAGTAGATGATTTTTTTCATTATAGGTATCTCCTGATAAATTCCTAAGAAAACATTAGGAAGAAATGCTGGCAGTTTAGCATGAATTAGGTTAGTCTGAAATTGTGTCATTCTCACAGAGATTGTAATATTCTCTTTGATACCAGATCAACGTGTTCAGTGTTCAAGAGAAAAGAAAAAAAGTGAGTGGTCACAGGGGTGTTGGTCCATTTGTCTGGGAATGCAAAGAAGGGTGAGGAAAGATAGAAAAAATCCCAATTCATTATAGGATAGTAAGGAAATAAAGGCAAAAAGAGAAGATAATTTGCTTTTAGCTGAAAGGAATTTGAGGTTAAATCTAAATATGTGATAAGTACAAGATTATCTTCTCACCATATTTTCTATCATTCAACTAATATTTATTGCTGAGGAAAGCAATGTTTTGAGCTGAATAAAGAGCTAGTTATATAAAAATGTATAAAATACAGTGCCATACTTTGAAAGCCTCTTAAAGTTAGGTAGGTGAGTCTTAGAAGATGAAAAGAGCTCCATGGAGTAATTAATAACTAACATTTGCTTAGTACTCAAAAGTTTAGAATGTAGTTTTACATACAATTTTGTAAGTTTAAAAAGTAAATTTCTAGATTTCATTCTTCTCTTGAGATTTCCTGTGGCTTTGCCTTTGGAAGACAGCATTCACTTCGGGATGGTGATTATTTCTTAGCTTTAACTTCAGTTTTCTCCACCTTTCCTATGGGTCTATTTCCTGATCCTTCCAATTTCTTTGATGATCCAATATCTCAGCATTACCTCAATGGGATATTGCCCTCTGAATTTGCAAAGTGATTTTGCTTATTTTAATTTTCAAACTTCTAAAATACATGGTTTATTATGGAAATAACACAGATCCTGGGATTTCTAGGATAGAACCGATTGTAAATGTTTTATCTTGTCAGATCACATGACCTGACTTCAGGTTAAGAAAATATGGTCACCTTATATACCTGTGGCCTCCGCTTCCTTATCATTTAGTCACCCAAACCTTTAACTTTTACTTTTAGTTTATACATATATTCTGAATATATATATACACATATACATGGTTATATATATTATATATTCTGTTATATATATTCTGAAATTATATTTTCAAAGGTAACCTTACTGTCAAATCCAGTGGTCTTTTATTCCCCCTTCTGTTTGTTTTCCTTAACCTCTCTTCAGTTCTATTCATTGCCCTTTCTTCTTGAAATGTCTAGGATCCTAGAGACCTAGGAATTTAGTTCTCTTCCAATATATTATATTTTTCTTTGTCTCCTTTCATGAATCCTCTTCTGTCTCCCACCAGCCTCATTCTTTCAAATATTAAATGGTTTCCTTTCTTAAGAGGCTCCTGGAGCCACACAGATTTATTTAAGTCTTAGGAATATTCTGCCAGCATATCCACCTCTACTCCTGACGTTTAGGACTCCTTCAGGGGGAAATGATTGCTTTCCTCCAAGCTTTACTTCAATTTATGCCTTCTCCTTGAAGTTTGTCTTGCTCATAGTAATTTATTTTACTTTAAATTCTCAGACATTTCACGCTCACTACATCATACTGTTAATAAACTACAAACTACGTGTTCACGTCTCACTTCCTAGTTAGAATGCAAAATCTTTGAGGCTAAGGGCTATACTGTGCTTGAGTTTTGTTTTTTGTTTTGTTTTGTTTTTTGTTTGCTTGGTAGGGGACAATGAACATAACAATAAATATTTGTTGTTTGAAAAAAGGCACGACGCCTTCCGTTAGTTTCAATGCAACACAGCCAACACTTACATCTTGTTTAGGTGTGCATATTACATTTTTTTCTTTTTTCCTTTTTGGCCTCTGATTGTGACTGACAATTCTTGTCATAAAAGTACCATATGCAACCTTTTTAGAAGTAATAAAAGAATTAAAGGGCGCCAAAGCAGGCCTGTAGGAGACAGTGAGAATGGATATTTACAAGGTTGCTACTATGTGTCAGACACTGTGCTTTACCTTGTCAAGACTTCTTTCAACAGTGCAAGAAAGTGGAGTCCTGTGAGGTTAACACATTCAAGGGCCCACAAAAAGTAAAGGGCTGTGCCGAGTTTCAGAAACTCGAGTCTGCCTGGTTCCAAAGGGCAAGGCAGTTTTAGAGTTGGATGACTGTGAGAATTAAATGACATAATTTCTTTAAAAAGCACTGGGCACAGTAATTGGCGTTCAACAAATATTGCTCTCACACAGATCCGTCCGGGAATTGGGTCTACTTACACAGGAGGGGAAAAAAGCTGGCGCAATTAATTATACTTGTTTCTAACTCTAAGAGAGGCCCATCTTCGATTACAATAATCTTCCGCCCTTCTTCAAATGGAGGCTAGAAAAAATGCCTGGCAATATCTCAAATCATGACTATTTCTCCCCCAGATCAGGTAACAAATTATATTTTCGGGAGAGAAAAGAGATTTAAAAAGTTGTCTTCAGCGGAGAGAGACTGAAGGAACCCAATAACTTATTCCCGTAAAATAGGATGTATTTTGTGCCTAGGGTTTTTTTCCGACGAAGAAATGCTTCTGATTCGTAAAGAACTTTGCAAGATAAACTGCGGAGTACCGGTAGCAGCTGGGCCTCTAAAGGTCAAAAGCAAGCGGGCTCGCCCTTTCCCTCGCCACCTCTTTTCTTTCAGGTCCCCCACAGCCTGCTGCTCTGCAAAATGCAACACCGCATCGCCACTGCGAAAAGTGGGGCAACCCAGGCTCGCTTCGCCTATCAGCAAAAACTCTTTATACTCCTCTGAGGCGACAAACCATACCAAACCCCCGGCCCAGCTGTGCCGCACTACAGGGCGGAAGACCAGCCACAGCTCCGCCGCATTCCTCCCCCATCCGCTCGCCGCACCTGGATGCGGCCCGCGCGCGACCCCCGGCCGTGACGTCACCGCACCTGGCACCAGCGGGGGGGCCGGGCGGTGAGCCGGAACGCGGCGGGGGCGGGGCAGGGAGAACGAGGGATTCTCGCGAGATTTGTCTCCTCCCGGGCCCAGCTCCCGGCACCTTCCCGGCCCCTGTCCGAGTCTCTCCCCCAGTCTTTGGCGTCGCGTTCTAGAACGGCGGGTGCCGAGGGCGCGGCGAGGGGGCGGGCTCCCGGGCGGCGCTTCGGGTTGGAGCCAGCGGCCGGGACGAACCAGCAGGTCCCACCCCCTGCAGGAGCGACCAGGGGTGGGAAAGCCGCCGTCTGGGCGGGCGGGGGAGGGCCCTCCCGCCGCCGCGGCTTCGGCGGAGGAGCTGCCGCCGCCGCCGCGTCTTCCTCACGGGCCGCGCTGACGGGACTGTGTGGGGAGCGCCGCGGGCGGATGGAGGCGCCTCCTCGCTCCGCCTGAGCTCAGGAGGGGCACGAGCGCGCGCAGGGCCCGCCTGCTGCCGCCAGAGCGGCCGCGCGAGCAGGAGAGCAGCGGGCGCCGGGCTTCTCCCCGCGGGAGCCCCCAGCATGGGTAAGAGACTCGGGGGCGCTTCCCGCCGGCCCCTCCCGAGGCGGTGAGGCGGTTTCCCCTCTCGGTGTCCGCGGGGAGGGAACGGGGGTCCGCCCCTGCTCGGCACCGGCGCCCCCTCCCCCCGCCCTCCTCGCCCTGCCTTCCACCTTGCTCTCCTCGCGGAGAAATGGGTCGGAGGGCTCGCGGGTGCCTCCTCGCGCGCTCCCCTCCCCGCCTCTTTCCCTGCTCCCGGGGAAGGTGCGGGAATGGGGGGCGAGGGCGCCCGGGCACCCCTCTTCGCCCCTTGCCCAGCGAAACTCAGCCCCGAGCTTCCCTCCGTTCCCCAGCCCCTTCCTTCCCTCCCCCTTCCTGGTCGGTGGGGGAGGGTGATCGAAAAACTTGACAAAGTAGCACTTTCAACTTCTTTATCCTCTCTGAGGCTTTGTATAGATTGGCGTTTTAGAAAGTTCGCTGCTGTTAGAAAAGGCAGTTTCCGCCCCCCCTGCTTAAGGGATGCCTCAAGGATAGGGAAGCTTGAGTGTTTACTCCGTTTTCTACCTAGGCAAGTGTGTTGGCACTTGAATATTCAATCTCTTCCTGAGGACCGGGTTGGGGTTTGATAGGATTTCAGGGTTGAACCCTTTGAGAAGCGGTTTCCTGTTTGGAGTGAGACTTCCTTGCTAGAGGAGAGAAAAGTACAAGGCCTTATATGTTATTTAGTATGTGCTTTAAAGATTTGTTTGGAGCTAGAGAGGGTAGAATATGTTGCAGCCTGCTTTGAAAGGGAGTTTTGTTGAGTAGTGTAACAATTCTTTTGGTAACAAAGTTCAGTGTGGGCTAGGCACTATCTCCCTCTATCCTTCAAAAATTAAAAGCAATTTAAAAGATAACTGCTTCCCTCCTCAAATCAAATGCGTGCCACCATAAAGCATAAATTTGTGTCACTTTAAGGCATAAGCATGTTCTGTAAGAGTAATTCCAGTTTTGGTTTTGTTGAGTTTTGTACGAGTAATCCTGATTTTTGCAGGAGGACGCTATCACATTTTGCAGTTGAGAAGTTGGTACTGCTTCGTATCAACAATTAACCGAAATTAATAATTCATGAAACTAACATGATTTAGAAGCAGGACAGAGTACTGCTGATGTGGCACCTTCTGCCCTCACATTGTTTTGTGAGAAATGCTTTAAGCGTAGTGTTTATAGACGTTCGCCTAGCTTTTCTGTTTTTTCTTAGACTTTCAACTTGTATGTTCCCTCATCTCCCTCTTGCTTTCAGATAACTTTTGTACTCAAAGTGCTCTTAAACTCAGAAACAGTCAAACCTTTGCAGTTTGGAACTTGGAAATGAATTCCTTTCTAATTGATTAGTTGAGCTTACTGGGTAATTGAGGGTTTATTCCTTTAAGCATCAAATTGTAAAACCACTTTAACCGCTTTGGATGAAAATCGTACTAAAATTAAATATGCAATTCTTTTCTGTCTTAAATAGGATGCAGACTGTAATTAAACCTCTTGATGACCTAGGGTCATCATTTGTGACTGTCAGTTACTGTGATGCCTTGAGGATCTCTCGGATTGTATGTGGGACTGTTGTTCAGGTTCCTTTGCATTTCGAAGCTATTTAAATAAATATTTTTCTCCTTTGCTGTTGGATGTGCTTGTCACTGTGATTGATGTCCCCCTTCACCCTCTCTTCTCAAATTTTTCTGCAAGTGTGGAAATCATATTCAGCTTTGTAGTTCTGCATAAGGGAAAGATAAATAGACCCTTTCTTAGTGTATGAGATCCTTTCTTGAGAAAAGTAAATGGATATCAATACTTGGACATTGGAGTATCTATTTTAATTGTCCAGAGGCCTTTTCTTAGTGACTTCCTTGCTGTGTTCTGGTTAGGTGAGTTGCCAGATTATCTTGGTAAAGTGTCGTATTTGCATCCTCTCAACTTGACTACCCAGAATGTATTTTGAAGGTTGGTTCCTGGGGGGCATTTGTAGTTAATTTTTGAAAGATATCTTTCAGACACTTCCATATGAAGGTGTACTTTAAATTTATTGGTCATGTAATACTAAAATTATCAAAATCGTTTAAAGGGAGTTTCCTCTTTAATATAAATCTTATTTGCTTGGTTTTGTTAGCAGTCTTTATTATGATTTAAGATGATAGCATAAAATATTTATATGATATTTCATCAGGTTTGTCACAAAATGAAAAAAATCTTTAATTTCTTTGTTTTGAAATAACTTGGATATCTGTTAAGTAGTGGTTCCTACATTTAGGTGGTACAGCTACAGAGTTAAGAGCGTGGGCTGTGGACTAGGACAGTTTAGGGTCAAATCCTGGCTCTTCCGCCTACTAGCTGTTGTGACTGAGCAAGTCACTTAACCTCTCTGTGCTTCAGTTTCTTAATCTATAAATGGGATAAAAATGTCAACCTCATAGGATGTTAGGAGGGTCGAATGAGCTAATACTTGTAAAGTGCTTAAAACAGGGCCAGTGCTAGTTGCTGTTATTTTCATTTTCAAATGATTTCCCTAATTCTTGCACCAACTTGAAAAAAAACAATTCTCAACTTTTGACCTTTGTTAGAAACAGCATATTCTATTTAAAGGACCAGTGGGATGAGATGATTTTGTACCAATGCAGAAACTGAATATTATGTAATGTATCCTTACAAAAATTATGTAGGAAGATACTTTTTTTCAATGTTGGGTATACTGTAAGTAAGTCCCTTATTGGTAGTAAGTTTAATAGTTTAGGAAAAACTAAGTGCAATGAGTACTAGTAGAGACATATTTGAATTTGATGTTAAACTAAAGCACTGTTTTTAGTTTCTACATTTGTTAAATGTGGTAGAATGCTTATCATTTGAGGCACTCTGTGAAAGACTTTGGAGAGATCTTTAGAGAGATAGAAAGGCAATACTTATTTTTCTTCCAAAAGTACATCTGCATTTTGGAGCAGAATTAGACAGAAAGCATACAGCACAAATGTGAATTTACTGTATGTGAATTTTTATGTTTGAAAAAGGAAGAGGATTTTAAGGGTTGAATTTCTCTTAATTTTACATGAACTTATGAACTTTTCAGTTTATTTTTTTTTATTTTTTTATAAGCTCACATATATAACAAGTCAACATGTTTAAATTATGAGGCAGTTTTAATGGACAGAAATATACAGTGGGTTTAGAATGCACTTCTGTAATTGATTTATTTCTTTGTTTTACTTTGTTGCACTGTTTGGAGAAAATCTTGATTTATACAGATAATTAGTGGCAAATGGAAATTGCCTGCTAATGGCTTACCTTTCAATCTCAGGATTAATTTCAATTAAACTAATCCAGAGCATGAAAGAGGAATATTAGGAAGTTTTTGTTTCAAAGTTGGATCACTAGCAAATCTAATAATCAGTTGTAGTCCTTAATTAGTAAGGACTCACGATCAGATTTTTCTAAGTGTTTCAAACTTTGAATAGTAACAATTCTATGGAATCACATTAAGCGTGAAAATACACATTCATAATATTTTATCTTTCCATATAGAAACTAGCCTGAAGTTAGCCGTATCTCTCTCTGAGGGATTTGCAAAGTAAAATGTTGTCGCATTAACTTAATGTGATCTAAATTTTAAGGCATTTAAGATAAAAAAAAAAGTTATAAACATGAAGTGCTTTTGGTTCATTCCATATTGCCAATCAAAAATACCTCCAGGGGCCAGCCTGGTGGCATAGTGGTTAAGTTTGTGTGCTGTGCTTCGGTGGCCTGGGTTCGTGGTTCAGATCCCGGAACCTACACCACTTGTCGGCCATGCTCTGGCAGCGACCCCCATACAAAATAGGGGAAGGTTGGCCACAGATATTAGCTCAGGGCTATTCTTCCTCAGCAAAATAAAACCAAAAAAAAAAACAAACCAAAAAAAATCCTCTCCAAATTTTTATTGATACATAGTCTGAATCTGTGATTTTTTTCTCCCCTCCTCTGTCATGGAATATCCTGCTCTATTAAATGTATTTTAAGTATAATAAATCTTTAATTTTCTAATGTATATAGAGCAGTGGTGCTGTGTCGAGGGCTTGCAGATAGGCAAAGAAAGAGGTGTAACGATTCTTGGTTTGTGTGAGAATAGGACAGAACTGCAGATCTGCTTCCTAGGTAGACTGGTGAAGCAAGTTGTGAGAAATCTGAAAGTTTTCAGAGTTTGTGTTTAGAGAAGCAAGGGTGAATAAAAGCTAATATGATGTGATTGAAATTTAGGTAAATTGGGAAATCATTATGATGGAGCTGTGACTTGCTTACTTGTAGGATTCGATATCCAACTACTAGACAGATTGACCTCAGACAGGATTTAGGTCTTTCTAGATGGGAGAGAGACCAGAACACTGGTCTGAGAAATTTAGATGAAGGTCCATGTATGCCTACAGTCAGCTTTTCAGTATAGGGATATGTGTAGCAAAAGGCAGTGTGTAGACAGATGGAGCAGGCCAGCTTGGTGTGCGAGTGGCATGGTGGTTGGTAGCAGGCACTAGGTAGAGATTCAGACTGGCATCTTGGGCGAAAAGGGAGGAAATGGGGTTTGGCAGTAGGCCTCGAAGACCTAGCCACAGGGGAACAACCAGACGGAGTTCAGATTTCTTATGAGAGATACGAGTTAGATATTTGTTCCCAGGAACAAAAATGACCTTGGTTATTGAAATTGTTTAGAGTGAACCAAACAGTGATCTTGACAAGATGTTGACCTCCTAAGCTATAGATGCTGTATACATGTTTTCTGTCTTGGGATTATAGTCTACATTAGTAGCTGGATCTGTGTGATATAAGTGGTTCTGGATAACTGGGCTAAAATTAGATCCTCTGTCTAAATGCTCAAAGATGTTCTGTGGTCACAGTCTAGCACTCCCTGTGTTTATTTGGTCTCAGGGATTTGATGTGTCTGCTTCTTTGCTGCTGTCTCTTTTTTACCTGAGTTCCTTTCTTTCAGACCCAGTACAAAGCAGATTACAAAGTTTCAGTATACTCTGCTGTTTCAGGAACAAGCACACAGTCCTTAACAGTGTTAAGTAGTCGTCATAGCTGCCAATATAATAATAAACAGGCAAGTAAAGCATAAGAAATTTGAAAGTACTACTAATTGTTGGTGCCTTGGTTTCACTAAAGTAGTGTAAAGCTAGTTATTAAGAAAGACTTTTCTTGGGATTTTTTTGTAGTATGTATCTGTCCTTTTCAGTCCTCCCTCACACTCCCCCACAGCTGTCTTTTAGGTTTATGTTAGATGGATGTTCAGACTAGTTCATAGACTCATTTATTACCACTACTAAGCAGATAGAATTCTCTTCATAATCTTACTAGGGCTTCTCTGACCTGAGACCGTGCTGTAATACTTTACTTTTTCAGTTGTAACCTTAGTGTTAGCCCTAAATGAGGAAGGCATTTTCCTTCTGGGCTCCTAAATGTTTCCTGCTTTGGACTAAATTTGACATTACCTCTTTTTTGTTTTGGTTTGGTTTTTGCTTGTTAATTTCTGAAGGTCTCAGGTGCCTGGGTGTTCTGTTCTCTTATCAACCACTTTCATTCAACCGAAAGCATATTTACTAGTTGTTTGCACTTAAAGAACTTTTACTCTAAGAAGAAACTCTGTTTTTTAAAAATTCATTATTCTAAATTGATATCTAGCCTAAGCTGTTGATCTGGTGTCAGATATGGCAGTGTTATGGACTCTTGTCTTTCCTAGAACCTATTTATACCATATCAATCCTTTCCAGTGCCTCCAGTTCACTTGCATTTTATAACCTTTTAAATTTTGTATGCTTTATTAAACTTCCCAGCATGATCCCATTGTTTCTTAACTAGTTTAAAAACAGAGGTGCCTAACATGAGATCCAAAGTTCCAGTATCTATTTTGTGCCACTTAGCTCAGGTTCTTTTTGACGATTCAATGGCCAGGTAATTCCGAGAGTTACCGTGTGGCATCTAATCACTAGGAGTTTCTAGTAGAAAAATACTCTAACTATGGTAACAGTGACAAACAGTTACCAACAACATTAAGAGAAAGGTTCTCTATCACAAGGTCACATCATCAGAGAAAGGAGCTTTAGATGAGAGATTGATTAATCAAGGAGTATTTGCCTTAATGTGAGGAATGTGGTTAATGCCATGCTAGGCACTAGGGGAATTAGGACAAATATGTTTTGGTTTATAGCCGTGTTAGGGGTTGGGCATGTTATTAGAATCATCTGGATTTTTAAAAAATTTCCCACAAACCCTAGAGATTCTGATATAAATGCTCCAGCCTCTCCTTCCCTCCAGTTGCTGATGAGTGTCATGAATGTGTTGTGATGGGAATAAGACTTAACATGATAGGAATAAAATTTAACATGTGAATCATTAGAAATCCAAATGAGAGGGAATGTAGTACATTAAGAGGATATATTCCGATGTCGGAAATGTTAAAATGTAATAGTAGAAACATAAGGAATGTCTGGATATAGATTCCTGCATTGGAAGGCAAATAGGATTTGTTCATCTCTCATTAATTTGACGGTGACATAGTGAGTGAGTACTTGGCAGGAGCCAAGATAGTTTTTTATCTACTCCTGGCACTGAGTCTTTAGAGTGAATCATGCCTTCATTTGAACTGATATCTTTAAGATTCTTTTACCTGAAATTTTAAAACTGTGTTAACCTTCTTAGTATCTATCAGTGTCCCAGTACTGAGGAGGCCAGAAATTTACCTAACATCTAGACTGACTTTATTAACTGTAAGAGTATCATTCTTAAGAGTATTTATTTATCACGATTATTGTAATAATCAAGTGCCAAATTGTTTGTTTTGGATTATAAGTATAGAAGTTCGTATATTTGTAAAATTGAGAACATATAGTGTTGGTTAAAGTATAGTGTTTTTAGGAAACATACGAAGTTAGATTTTCAAATGTATACTCTTCTGCATTTTTTCCTCATTCTTTATGTTAGAAACAGCTTTTAATTTACTTAGAAATGTGTTCTGATATCAAAGTTTTATATTAGACTTTAATTAAAATTCCTGCTCTGCTGCAGCAGGTTGCCCTCTGATGAGTATTCTGCCTTGCTGTTTTGGAGTGTGTGTATACGCGTGCGTGTATGCGCACATGTTATGTAAGTCGAAGACTCTTTTTGTTTACTACTAATTGGACCATTCTTATCAAACACATTTTATGAAGCAGTTAAAAAAATTACCTTAAATGATGAAAGTAAATCTGTTGAGAGTTCAGAATGAATGTCAAATGGAAATGTAAAGGCTGTATTTTAAATCTCAAGATACCCCCTTTCCCACAAAAATTTCTTATATTTTTTATATTCTCTAAAACCCAATTGAACTTATAATTAGAACCTCATAGTTTAAAGCCTAAATGAAAACCCTTTGTTATTCTCTTCATTTCATATGTAATGACCTTACTTGCCCTGAGCTTATTGATGCAAGAGACCACATCACTTATTTTATTCTATTTAAAAAATTTAACACCGTTAATAACTAGTAGAAATTTGAGAGCCTGCTATGTGTCCACTAAGTCTGTGATTTAATAATACTTTAATTTGGAGTAATTGGGGCGAGGGGGTCAGTCTAATGAATAATGCAAAACTTAAGTATATTGAAATATGTCCACCTAAACCAGGCTAACAGAATGTTGCCTAATGGAGCTACTATTTTAAGTTGGTGGATGAGGTCTGACTTTCTTTTTAGAAATAAACTGTTTAATCCTTTCTGTATGACTCATTGAGGCTCCTAAATCCCTTTAGTAGAGAATCAGTAATCTGGACTATTAAGCATTTTGTCAGATGGGTCTGCTGATTGCCTACTCCATGTATGTTACAGTGATGTTACATGCGTCTAGTAAGTAAAGGGAAAATCATCTATTTTGCAGATGAGAGATATTTTTATATGAATCTACAATTTATCATGTTAAACAAATTTAAGCATAAGGGCTTAATGTGCTTAGAAAAATTTAAAATAACTTCAACAACATTGGTTGAAATGTAAAATTATACCATTTTAAATGGATGTTGTGAAGCAAGTATACACATGTTCTTTGAGGCATACAAAAGTGATAAATTAAGTATATAATTTAAAATTTCCTAGTAGCCATGTTAAAAAAGTAAAAAGGAACAGGTGAAATTAATTTTAATATTTTGGACTTGTTGGGTTAAAGAAAATACGTCATTTCAACATGTATTCACTGTAAAAAAGTTATTAATGAGATAATTTACGTTTTTTTTCTTTCTTTGAAATCTGCTGTGTATTTTACGTTTATATAGCATCTCTGTTTGGACTAGCCACAATTCAAGTGCTCAGTAGTCACCTGTGGCTGGTGGTTACTAGCTAGACAGTGCAGTTTTAGAATGTAAGCCTTATAGGTTTGTTGTGAATCTAATGTGAGTATATGTGAAAATATTTTCAAAGTATTATGCAGCTGTAAATTATTATATAAGGAACTGTACTTTTTTAGGGTTTGTCAGTGATAAGCCGTTTTTGGCCGTATCTGATTAACTCTGATTAGATATTTAATTAGTGATAATTTATTGTAATTAAACAACTTCAGTATATTTTCTCATGGAAAAAAATGCTCACTTTAGTGGATTGTGTGTAATAGGCCTGAAGTTATTTCATTCTGTTTTCTAAATAAAATGTGGTTTTTGGCATTTGGCCTATGATCTGTTAGAGAATTTGAAGCTTTTGAATGACATTTGGATTGTTTCTTGAAGTATAACTTGGCCTTAGTAATAAGAGAGCTGTTTTTTCAGTTTATGGTGCTTAACTTCAGAGATAAGTAAGATTTAAGAGTAGTATTTCACAAATAAATGAATACTCTTGATCAAGAGCTCAAAAGGAAAACAGAAATAATTATTGGGGATGTAATAAGTTTTCAGAAATGACATAGGGAAAATATTTCAGAAGCCTGTCAGTTTTAAACAAGTAAAATTTTGCTTGGGTCTTTGTGGTAGAATTGTTCTGGGTAAAGGGTCTATATCTTTTATTGGATTTTCGGTGAGGTTTATGATCTGAAAAAAGTTCTGAAGGACTGTTAAATAGCTATTATGTGATTTCTTTCCACATTCTAACATTTCTAGTTCTTTTTAATCAGTCACATCACACACTAATTGTTTTTTCCCAGCATAATAATAATTATAATTCTATCTTGTCAGTAAATACTTTGGTTTAAATTCGACAGATGTTTCTTGAGGCCTTTGTGTATATCAGCACAGACAGAAGCACTCAAAATAAAAAAGTGGGCAAGATTCTTGCACTCAGATTGCTTAATCATTAGTGGGGAGATTGCAGTATTTTGTGATAGATGTGAACATTTATTAGGTACCTCTGTTTCAGGCATAGTTTTAAGCACTTTACAGGCATTATCTCATTTGATTCTCGCTACAAACCTATACATTTTTGGGTACTGTTATTTTTCTCATTTTACAGATTAGGAAGAAAGTACAGAATAGTAGTTACTACTGAATCCACGCAATCCTATTCCAGTGCTTGTATTCTTAATCACTATAAAATGTGGAATGAATTCCTAACTCTTCCTCTGAGAGGTGTCATTTGGGTTACAGATAATGGACATTCTTTTTTAATTTTTATTTGTTTTTATTTTATTGAGGTCATAATAGTTGATGACACTGTGAAATTTCAGTAGTACGTTATTATTTGTCAGTTACCATATATATGTGCACCTTTATCCCTTGTGCCTGCTCCCCAACCCCCTTCCCCTCTGGTAACCACTGATCTGTTCTGTTTGTCCATGCATTTGTTTATCTTCCACATGTAAGTGAAATCATGCAGTGTGTGTTCTTCTCTGTCTGGCTTATTTCGCTTAACATAATACCCTCAAGGTCTATCCATGTTGCAAATGGGATGATTTTGTCTTTTTTTATGGCTGAGTAGTATTTGTGTGTGTGTGTTTGTGTTTGTGTTTGTGTATACATACCACATCTTCTGTATCCATTCATCAGTTGATGGGCACTTGGGTTGCTTCCACGTCTTGGCTATTGTGAATAATGCTGCAGCGAACATGGGGGTGCATAAGTCTCTTTGAATTGTTAATTTCAAGTTCTTTGGATAAGTACCCAGTAGTGGGATAGCTGGGTCGTATGGTATTTCTATTTTTAATTTTTTGAGAAATCTCTGTACTGTTTTCCATAGTGGCTGCACTAGTTTGCATTTCCACCAGCAGTGTATGAGGATTCCCTTTTCTTCTCATCCTCTCCAGCTTTTGTTACTTTTTGTCTTGGTAATTATAGCCATTCTAGTGAGTGTAAGGTTTTGATTTGCATTTCCCTAATGATTAGTGATGTGGAACATCTTTTCATGTGCCTTTTGGCCATCTGCATATCTTTTTTGGAAAAATGTCTGTTCATATCTTCTGTCCATTTTTTGATTGGGTTGTTTGTTTTTTGTTATTGAGTTGTATGAGTTCTTTATATATTTTGGAGATTAACTGATAATGGGCATTCTTGATCCTCCTTATACTGCCCTACTTTTTTTTTTAATCCATCCTCTCCACATTGTAATTTACTTTGTAATTTCCTTATATACTGTGTTTATTTCTGTCTCACCCTGTTAGAATATAAACTCCAGGAGCACAGAGAGCTTCGTTTTTTTCCTTACATGTATCCAAGTGCCTAGAAGAAGCGCCTTCCAGTAGCAGCCACTGAAATATTTGTTGAATCAGTATTGAGTGTGATTATATTTGTGTTGCAATAAGAATTCAAAATTTTAGGCAATATAATATCTTTCATTTCACTGCTACAAATAACTGTTGAGTACGTACTATACGTCAGGCAATGTGATGGGGTTTGGGAGTACAAAGATGAATAGTAAAACATAGTCCCCTGCTCTCAACCCTGGCCAGATAATGTTTTTTTTGGTAATTTAAATTTAACATTTCTTTGATGATAAGAATTTAGGTTCTTGTTTTTTGTTTGCATGCATTTATTTTTGGTGAATGCTTAGAAATATGGAGAAATTCAAATGATTACTTCAGATGTTTTTCATGATTCTGATTATTATAGGTTCTGCAGTTGTCCATATAGCTTCATTATTATTATTATTTTTTTTGTGAGGAAGATCAGCCCTATGCTAACATCTGCCAAGCCTCCTCTTTTGTTTTTTTGCTGAGGAAGACTGGCCCTGGCTAACATCCGTGCCTCATCTTCCTCCACTTTATATGGGACGCCGCCACAGCATGGCTTGCCAAGTGGTGCATTGGTGTGCGCCCGGGATCCCAACCTGCGAACTCCAGGCCGCCGCAGCGGAGCGCAGGCACTTAACTGCTTGCGCCAGCAGGCCGGCCCCCATTATGTTGTTTTTAATTGCAGTAACATTAGTTTATAACATTATGTAAATTTCAGGTGTACATCATTATATTTTGATTTCTGCATAACGCCTTTTTTTTTTTTTGAGGAAGATTAGCCCTGGGCTAACATCTGTTGCCAATCTTCCTCTTTTTGCTGAGGAAGATTGGCCCTGGGCTAACATCTGTGCCCATCTTCCTCTACTTTAGATGTGGGACGCCTGCCACAGTGTGGCTTGATAAGTGGTTCGTAGGTCTGTGCCCGGGATCTGAACCTGTGAATCCCGGGCTGCCAAAGCAAGGCATGTGAACTTGACCACTACACCACTGGGCTGGCCTCCATTATGTTTTTAAAGTCTACTTAGAAAGCGAGTGAAATTGTCTTTGTAGCAACTTCCCATTTTTTGGGAAGCTTAAGATTTCTTTTTAGCTGATATTTTGCTGATTATTAGCATTTAGGGAATGCTTACATTGCTAGACATTTTATTGAGCATTTAATCCCCACAGTAGCATTCTGGGGTAAAACATCATTGTTCCCATTCTTCAGATTCAGAAATTAAAGTTAGAGAGAATGTTACTTACCCAAGGTCAGAGACTGTGTGTGGAGAAGGCAGGATCAAACTTGCATTGGTCTAATTTCAAAGCATGTCATCTTAATTATTTCTTAAAACATTTTGGGAAAGGGAGAGAACGGTGAGCTAAAGAGAGCAAGCAATATGAATTGAAATGACTATCCTAATGTGGTTTAAAAATAAATTTAAATATTTTTCACCTAAAAATTGTGCATTGGTATTACACATTGCTCATGTATTTGGGTAATTATTTTCTCTTAAAAGACTTTTAACATATTTTAACTGTGTGTTAACACATTAGTCTTTTACTTACATATCCAGTAGTTTATCAAAGGATTTTTCTGGTGAGTTCTATAAAACTTTGTGACAAATATTTATATGGTATTATTTTTTATCTGGCTTGAAAGGTGCTTAAAACTAATTTCTAGTGTTTTCTCAAAGTTAATAATGGGAATAAAAATCGGAATGAGGAATATTTAATTGAATTTTCCAACTTGTTTTCTCTTTAGATGAATTTTGTATGTTTGTTGTTTTTAAGATTTATCATTTTGGGAGGAGGCATTAATCACATGTGCATGGTGATTTTTTTGTTTTGGACTAATTCTTAAGTAATGAGTCTTTGTGAGATTAAAATCTTTTTTTGTTTTCTAAACTTTAAGGTTATTTTTGTGGATTTGTGTCACTTTTTGATCTGATTTAGTAATGTTAAAAGGAATGTAATACTGTGTAAAAATTGGCTTATACCACATTTTCTTTTTTTTTGGGTATGTGGTAAGAGTATATGCTACTAGGCAAACTTTTGCACTCTGTTTGAAATACAAAAAGGAGGGGTGGGTGGGTTTTGTGTATGATATCTTAGGAAGGACTGGATTTACTTATCTCTGTTGAAAAACGTAAGAAATGTTGCTGAAGTTCTATATGTAACACACTTGAGGAAATAAATGACAGAAATTTTAATATTATATAGCTAAAAGGACTTGAGGGATGATAATGTGCTTTTTCTTATTATTTTGACTAATGGATCTGGGTAACTTGAGGGAATCTAAATAATGAAATGTCATCGGTTAATGACATTAAGCAGTCCTCATTAATTTTGCATTTCTCCATTTATGGGTCAAGATAGTCCTGCAAATAAGTTTCTGGTAAAGATTTTGGTTTATTGTAAAAATGAATATTTGATCTGGAAATAAAAAGTAAAAGTACTTTTTATTTATTTTTTTGAATAGGAAAAAAGAGGTGGAACCATTAAAATGTTTCTATCATCTTACTGCTTCTTTGGCTGTAAAGCTTCTAATTGTTTCTTAAAGTATATTTTTGTTAATTTTTGTATAGCTTTCTTTTTTTTTTTTTTAAATTAACACTTCAGTCATTTTAAAGATTTTATTTATTCCCCCCAAAGCCCCAGTAGATAGTTGTATGTCATAGCTGCACATCCTTCTAGTTGCTGTATGTGGGACTCAGCCTCAGGATGGGCGGAGAAGTGGTGCCTCGATGCGCACCCGGGATCCAAACCCGGGCCACCAGCATCGCAGCGCGCGCACTTAACCACCAAGCCACAGTGCCGGCCCGTGTATAGCTTTCTATATTTTGTCCTTTGCTATAATAAACAAAGGTTAATGCTCAATGGTATAATATAACCAGTGGTGTAATATAGAATAAGGTTAATTTGACCCAAATAGATGCCGTTGTGATATTTATCTATATTGTATTGACCAAAACCAAAGTAAACATTCTCTAGTGAATGCCCATGTAACTCAAACCTGTTTGGAATTTGTGTAAACTGTTTATATTATTTTTTCATGAAATGATTTTTCATTATTAAAATAATATGTGTTTATGAGGGCAGAGCAATCAGAAAACTTTTGTAATATTCCCATCAATATTTTTGTGCATAATCTTTTAAAAATTTCTGGATTTTAAGATTTTTAAGCTTGGTTTTCAGACCTTTTTTTTTAAATCAATGTGTTTTTTTTTCTTAAGAAAAAATCACTATTTAAAAAAAATTTATTAACAACTAGTAGACTCCTTAAAAAAATACTTCACCAGCACCTCCCTGTCCCAGCTGCAGCCAGGTTGTTAAGTAAAAATATTTCTTCTTTTTTTTTAAGTGAAGATGACATTCTTAGAGTGGCTGTCCTTCATTTTAAATACTTCACTTCTTTTACTTGTTTTTCAATCCAGGTTGTCATATTTTTCTTTTTAGTTCTTACAGATGCTTTTAATTCTTTGTCTTGTTTGCTGCAAATATTTATTCCCAGTTTCCAATTTGTTTGCTTTGAAATTTTGATTGTTTTGTTTGCCTTAAGTTTAGAAATTTCTCCTCTCTCTACAATTTTGATAGTCATTTCCATTTCCTTCCCTCCCTCCTTGCCTTCCTCATCCTACCTTCCTTTCTTCCGTGTGTGTGTGTATGTGTCTTAAGATTTTTTTTTTTACTCAACTAGAATTTATGGGATATGGTGTGAGATGAAAATATATATGGAGCATATTTCCCTTATGCAGAATTTTTCAACCTTGGCAGTATTGTGTTGACATTTTGGGCCAGAAATTGTTTGTTGTGGGGGGCTGTCCTGTGCATTGATGGATGCTTAGCAGCGTCCTTAGCGCTCTACCAACTAGATGCCAGTAGCATTCCCTGAGCTGTAAAAACCAAAAATGTCTCCAGACATTGCCAAGTGTCTCCTATGGGGGAAAATCATCCTGGTTAAGAACCATTGCCCTAATATAAATTAGTTCTGAATTTGCGTGTTGTAAATCTAGTTATTCTGAGAGAAAGTGAATTGCTAATTTAGCCCCAAAGCTTATGTTTTCTGGGGCAAAGTTGAGGTTAATGGTAGGAGCTTTTTACTGGGATCAGAGGGATTGTGTTCACACAGACACACACAAAGGCTAAATTTTATTGAGTGCTATTTTTGAATCTGTGGGTCATGTGGTTTTTCTTATTTCATCTATTTGTGTGATAAAACAGATTTTCCAATTTTAAATTTATCCCATGATAGACCCTGCTTAGTTGTGGTGGGTAATTATCTAATTATGCATTTGAGTTTCCTTTATTGGCATTTTATTTAGAACCTTATTTATTTGAAAGAGTACATTTCTGAGTGCAATCTTTGGTCTTAATAGCTTTCAAATTATTTCAAATAATGATTATTTTAAAACAGTGAAGCTTCATAGGCTTGTTTTGTGTTCTACAGTAGTTTGGAAAGAGTTATCCTTTAAAACAAATCATCCACTTTTGGAAACTGTTTTTTGAGGCTATTTTTAGACCACTTTATGATTTTATTCCTGGATTATTGATCTGTTGATTTAAAAACAATCTCTTGAGTAATGCGTGTTTTTTTTTTTTTTTTTTTAGTAGAAATTAATCCATTTCACTGAGATTTTTATGCTTGAAACTTGGTAACATATCCAAGAACCAGCCCAGTTTCATAAGTTCTCACATGCCCCTGGGCCTCTTGAGTCTGGTCCAACTCTGCAGCATCTCTTTTTAGGGTGTTGAGTTGACAGATCTCTTTGTGTATTCTGTAATCTCTTGTGGCTCCAGTTTATTTTTCATTCTCATCCTGATAGGCTTTTTTGAGGTCTTCAGTCTTTTGAGATGCTTTGAAAGTGGATTGCTGGATGAGCTAACCATACAAGTGCTAATGCTGTTCGAGGGCGCTTGGTAGAATTGATCAGTTAAATAAACATAATTTCAGTCTTTGGTATTAGGATGACTTTTCACATATTGGCAGAAATATCCCCAAATATGTAGGATGAGTTTATTTTGAAGTTTACTGACTACAGGAGAATCTGGTTCATTTAGCTGTAATAAATGGGAAATTAGTGTTTTTGAATGTAGTTTATCTGAGAAAGATTAAAAATAGAATGCTCCTTTAACATGTGTATAAAAATAGCTTTTACAGCAAACTACTTTTTAGAAAATAAGTTAATTTTACTGGAAAAAACATGGACTATGTTGAAATTAAAGTTGGATTTTTCAGTAGAGATTTTGTTAAAGTGGGTAAAACATATGAAAGACAACTTGGTATAATTCTGCAAGATGGCAAAAATAATTTAAAGAATAATTTAACATAAGTTAAAGAAGGTTTATTGTACTGAACTGACATTTACTGCCAGCACATATTTTTTGCTATATCCTTCATAACTTGTTACGGTAATAATTTGAAGAACATTGTGTATTTTTACATATATAATATATATTTTATATATACATATTATATATAAGAATATTATAAAGGACACTGAAGTACTTACTTCTCATATCCAAATATAGACATTATAATTAAGTAGATGTCTAAGAGCAAAAGCGCTATTAAAATTGAGTAAATAGTCAGGGACTTGGAAAAAAGTGCATTTATAAGTCAGGATTTCTCCTTCCATATGACTTGTTCTATGGAATCTGTGGTTTCTAAGATAGTGAAGTGATGTTGGAAGATTGGGGTTAACCTTTTTGTATTGATTTTGGTCTTGGTAACTGAATTAGAGGAGAATTCTATCAGAGAGTAGGGCAGATGGGATTTATGGCTTTTTTTTAACGATTTCTTCAGGGTTGGACCATATCCCAGATGACTCTAACTGGCTCTACAACTAGGTGAAATGTTTTGGTGTAAACTGTAGGATATAACATCAGATACCCTCCTGTATCACCTTGGAATGAAACCTTCGTTGGAAAAGAGTGACGTTATAATAAGGAACACTGTTGTGTAGTTGCGGTTCTGACACACTAACATTCTGTAGATAGAATACACTGGGATACTAATATTAGTAACATCTTTCTGATTATAAAACCATTCCATCTTAGGAAGTTTAGAAAATCTAGAGAGAATAAAGGCTAAAGGAGAAGACAGACCCGTAAACTTCTACAGAGCTAACAGTTATTTTAATGTATTTTAGATCTTAAAAAATAAATATATTTTACAGATTTGGTTCATACTTTACATATAGTTTGGTTTCTTGACTTATTCACTTGAAATTTTATTGTACATATTTTCCTAAACTATATCTTTTGTAATTAAATCTTATTCCCTTCTATGGTTTTACCGTATTTTATTTAACCGGTCACCTGTTTTAACATGTAGGTTGCTGAAGACTTTTGTATGTCAGTATCTTTATGATTAAAATTTTGCTGTTGAAACTACATAATTTATATTTTTCATAGAACAATAAGAAAATGCAAATAGTGAGAATGAGGGGGAAACCCACCCAGAGATATTTCCCTATCACTGTGGTATATATCCTTGCAAACTTTTCTTGTGATATATAAAACCAGTGTGTGTGTGTGTGTGTGTGTATGTGTGTGTGTGTATTTTATACAGAAGGGAAATCATATATTTGAAACCTTTTTTCTCTTGATGGTATTATTGTGAGCCTGCATCATTTTGTTCTCTCTTTTTTTAATACGATAGCCTTATTATTCTGACTATAGCAGTAATACATTTTTTAAAAATTAGATATTTGCACAATTTAAAAAGTTAAAATAAAAATTCCAGTTATCTCATTACTTGAAAAAACTGTTAACATTTTGGTTTATGAATTTCTGTATTCAAATTTTTCTAAGCCCCCCTACCCCCTTTTTTTTCCTTTTAGGAAAAATAAGATTAAGTGATACATGCCACTTTATAACATACTTTTCATTTATCGTGAACATCTTTTTATGACTACATTGTATTGTATGGAAATAACAATTTATTTAACTGTATCCTCATTGATGTCAGAAGTATTAGAATTTTTTGCCTTTAACAGTGTTGTAAAAATACAGTTTACGTCTCTTCACAGTTGTCTTGATTTTGTCAAATTGACATATTGGAAAATGGACTTTTCGGAGTGTACAGTTCTATTAGTTTTTACGCATGTATAGATTCTTATAACCAGCACACAGTCAAGATTGAGGATAGTTCCATTATCTTAAAAATCTTTATATCATCCCTTTATAGTCACATCTTCATCCCCCGTGTAATCAGTGGCAACCAGCTATCTTTTCTTCATCTTTATAGATTTATCATTTTGAGACTGTCATATAAATGGGATTATACAATGTGTAACCTTTTGAAATTGGCCTCTTTCACTTGACATAATGCTCATTCAAGTTACTATTTGTGTATCAGTAGTTCATTCCTTTTTATTGCTGAGTAGTATTTCATTATATGCATATGCCACAGTTTTTCATCCATTTGTCCCTTGAAAGGCATTTGGGTTTTTTCTAGTTTGTGATGATTAAGAATAGAGCTGCTATAAAAACATTTGTGTATAGGTTTTTATATGAGCATAAGTTTTACTTCTCCAGAGTATATATAGCTAGGAGTGGGATTGCTGGGTCATATGGTAAGTGTATGTTTAACTTTATATGAAACTGGTAAACTCTTTTTCCTGAGTATCTATACTATTTTTTTTTTTTTTTTTGTATTGCCACCAGCAATATATTAGAGTTCCAATTGCTTTACACCCTTGTCAGTATTTTTTATTTTATCCATTCAGACAGGTGTGTAGCAGTATTTCATTGTGTGGAAATGGTGCTTTAAATATTTGGTAGAATATACCAGGGAAACCATCTGGGCCTAGAGATTTATTTTTCTGGAAGGTTTTTAACTACAACCTCAATTTTAAAAATAGTTTTTCAGATTATCTGAAACTACCAAACTACCAAAACTTTGAGGTTTTCTACATGTGTATTTTGTTTATAGTTTTCACTTATGTTTTTTAGTGAATGTGGGGTCTCTAGTGATCATTCCCTCTTTTATTCTTGATAGTGGTAATTTGGATCTTCGGTTTTTTTCTTTTCTTCTTAGTCATTCTTCCCAGAGGTTTATCAATTTTGATTTTTTCAAGTAACCAATTTTGGTTTCATTGATTTTTCTCTTTTCTCTGGTTTCAGTTGAACATTTTATGATTGCATTTTATGTCCTCTTTTAGGATAGCAATTATACTTAAAAATTTTTTAGAAGTTGCCCTAGAGTTTGTGTATAATATACATTTAGAACTAAGTTCACCTTTAAATAACACTACACCACTTCATGTGTAATGCAGGTACCATAGGGTATTCCCAGTTCCTCCTTTGTCCGCAATGACATTGCTGTCATTCATTTACCTGTCCATATGCTATAATCATCAAGTACATTGTTATATTACTTTACACAGTTATCTTTTAGATCAATTAAAAATAAGAAAAAAGATTTTGTTTTACCTTCATTTATTCCTTTACCCTCACTTTCCTTTCTTTACGTAGATTTGAGTTTCTGACCTATATAATTTTCCTTATCCTTAAAGAACTCCTGTTAACATTTCTTTTCCTGGCAGGTCTACTGGCAGTTTATTTTCGTTTGAGAAAATCTTTATTTCTCCTTCACTTTTGAAGGGTAATTTCACTGGATATAGAATTCTAAGTTGGTAGTTTTTTTTTTTTCTCCCCTGATACTTAAGTTTACTCCACTCCCTTCTTGCTTGAGTGTTTCTGAAGACAAGCCTGCTGTAATTCTTATCCTTGTTCTTCTATAGGTAAGGTGTTTTTTTCTTATAGCTTCTTTCAAGATTTTCTTTGTCTTTGGTTTTCTGCATTTTGAATATGGTATCCTTAGGTGTAGACTTTTCCACATTTACCCTGCTTTGTGTTCTCTGAGCTTCCTGGATGTGTGGTTTGGTGTATGTTATTAATTTTGGAAAATTTGCGACCGTTATTACTTCAAATATTTCTTCTGCTCTGTTTCCTCTTTCTTCCTTTTTTGGCATTCCAATTATGCATATGTTATATCTTTTGAAATTGTTCCATAGTTCTTGGATGCTCTGTTCTGTTTTGTTTTTTTTTTTCCTAATTATTTTTTCTCTTTGTATTTCAGTTTGGGACGCTTCTGTTGACCTATCTTCAAGCTTACTGATTCTGGCCTTGGCAGTGTCTAGTCTGCTGATGAGCCCATCAGTGACATCCTTTATTTCTGTTACAGTGTTTTTGATTTCTAGCATTGCCTTTTGATTGTTTCGTAGAGTTTCCATCTGCTTACCTTACTTAGCTGTTCTTGCATTGTCTGTTTTTTCCATTATCACCCTTAACATATTAATTACAGTTATTTTAAATTCCCTGATTCCAAAATACGTGTTATATTCAAGCCTGGCTCTGATACTTCTCTTGTTTTTGTGTTTTTTCTTGCCTATTAAAAGCATAATGTGTAATTTTTTTTGAAAATTGGACATGATATATTAGGTAATAGAAGTTGAGGTAAATGGGTCTTTAGTGTGAGGTTTTATATTAATCTGGCTAGGAGTTGTGCTGTGTTTAATATTTTCTCTAGCTGTAGGTGCCAGGGGTTTCAAATTCCTTTAATGTCCTTGTTTTTGTCTTCCCTGCTGTCTTTGGGTTTCCCTGAGAACTCCTTCTCGGATAGAATCTGCATCATGCAATTCTTTCAGCAGTAATTATCTCTTGTTATACAGGAGCCCCCTTGGTGTGGGGGTAAGCTGTAAGGGAGGGGAAGCATCTTATAATTTTATAATTAAATCTCAAACTTTGAGTGGCTCTGTGGCCTGGGACTGTGACCTTCACAAGTTTTTCTTAGGCCTGCCCCCGACCCTCAATCCAGTGTGAGACAGAAAGCTCAGAGGGGACTAGAATCAGAGAAATGCCCTTTCCATAGGTGGGATAAGGCCCTGGTGTAGTCTTTTCCCTGGAGAGTAGGTCTTTGTTATGGAGAATGCTCTGGTTACTGGTTATTTCACAATGATTACATTTCTCTTCCTCCTTGCTAGAACCACAAGGACATTTTTATTTGCTCTTCACTGTGAGAATCTGGTGAAGTTCCTGGAAGTAAAACCCGCAGAAGTGTGGGGGCTTCCGTATGACTGAAGTCCCCAGAAGTTTCCCACTCTTATGCTATTCCACACTCGGCCTCCAGCAGTTCATCAAATTACTATTTAAGTGCTTGTAGTGGATTGACTTTTTGCCTCCAGAATGATATGTCCAAGTCCTAAGCCCTGGTCCGTATGAAATGTGACATTATTTGGAAGTAGAGTCTTTGCAGATGTAACCAAGGATCTTAAGATGATATCATCCTGGATTTAGGATTGGTCGTAAATCCAGTCACTGGTGTCCTTATTAAAAGTAGAGGGGGATTTGAGACAGAGATACAAAAGGGGAAGGCTAAGGCCATTGGCTTGTAGATGGAGGCAGAGGTTGGAATTATGTAAGCCAAGGAATGCCCGAGATTGCTGGCAGCCTCCAAAAGCCAAGAGAGTCATTGAGCAATTCTTCCTTAGAGTCTTGAGGAAGATCCAACCCTGCTGATACCTTGATTTCCTACTCAGGCCTCCAGAGCTATAACTGTGAGAGAATAAAGTTTTATTGTTTTAAGTCACCTTGTTTGTGATAGTTTGTTATGACAGCCCTGGGAAACTAATACAGCTAATACTGTGTCCAGTGTTTTCTACTCAAAGTGATCTAGTAGATCTTGGATGTGACTCTCTGGATATGCTTGTCTCTCCATATTTGAGGTGGTTTGCCCTGTGTCTTCAATTCTCAGATGGGTCCAAGGAAAGTCATTGATCATTAGTTTGTTTCACTTTCTTCTTATTGTAAGGGTGGGAGTGACAACTTCCAAGCTTTTTACATGTTGGAGCTGAAACTGCAAGTCAAGTATTTTTTCTTGTTTGGCATTTTTATACTCCTTCTATTATTTTAGTGATTACCACATGCATTCTTAACTTTTAAAAATCTAATGTTAATTGAGTTTTACTCTGCTTCTATACCATGCAGGGATCTTAGAATATTTTAAACTCTTGACTTTTATACTGCTGCTGTTATTTTAATATTTCTATATTTTTAATTTCCTTCATATTATTATTGTTTTACAAGTTTTTTTTTTAAATTGTATAATTGTCATATTATATTAGTTTCAGGTGTACAACATACTGATTCAATATTTGTATATATTGAGAAATGATCACCATAGTAAGTCTAGTTAACATCTATCACCATACATAGTTACAAAATTTTTAAAAATTTTTTTGCTGAGAAAGATTTGCCCTGAGCTAACATCTCTTGCCAATCTTCCTCTTTTTTTTTTTTTGTTTGCTTGAGGGAGATTAGCCCTGAGCTAACATCTGTGCCAGTCTTCCTCTCTTTTGTATGTGGGTCACTGCCACAGCATGGCTGACAAGTGGTGTAGGTCTGCGCCGAGGATCCAAACCCATGACCCTGGGCTGTGGAAGTGTGGAGTATGCTGAACTTAGCCACTACACCATGGGGTTGGCCCCCCAATTTTTTTTTCCTTTGATTAGCAACTTTAAATATGTGATACAATAGTGTTAAGTATAGTGGCCATGTTGTACATTACATCCCCATGACTTATTTATTTTATAATTGAGAGTTTGTGCCTTTTGACCATCTTTACCCATTTCACCCACTGAAAGTTTGTACGTTTTGACCACCTTCACTCATTTCGCCCACCCCACACCTCCTGCCTCTAGCAACCATCAGTCTGCAGTCTGTTCTCTGTATCTATAAGCTTAGATTTTTTTTTTTCTTTTAAGATTCCACATATAAGTGAGATCATATGGTATTCGTCTTTCTCTGTGTGAATTATTTTAGTTAGCTTAATGTCCTCAAAGTCCGTCCATGTTGACACAAATGGCAAGATTTCCTACTTTTTTATGGCTGTACAATATTCCATTGTATATATACCACATTTTCTTTTTCTGTTTGTCCATTGATGGACACTTAACGCTGCTTCCCTATCTTGGTTGTTGTAAATAATGCTGCAGTGAACATGAGGGTGCAGACGTCTTTTTGCGTTAGTGTTTTTGTTTTTTTCAGATAAATACCCAGAAGTGGAATTTCTGGATCATATGGTAGTTCTATTTTTTGGTAGTTTTATTTTTAAGTTTTTGAGGAACTTCATTCTGTTTTCCATAGTGACTGCATTAACTTACATTCCCACCAACAGTGTACAAGGGTTTCCTTTTTTCTACATCCTCTCCAACACCTGTTATTTCTTGTCTTTTTAATAATAGTCATGCTAACAGGTGTGAGATGATATCTCATTGTGGTTTTGATTTGCATTTTCCTGATGATTAGTGATATTGAGCACCTTTTCATGTACTGGTTGGCCATCTGTATGTCTTCTTTGGAGAAATGTCTATTCAGATCCTCTGCCGATTTTTTTTTTTTCTGTGGTGTTTTAATAGTTTTTAATATTGTGAAATTTTGGGTTGTACATTTTTGTTTGTCCATCACCATATATATGTCTCCCTTCACCCCTTGTGCCCACCCCCCACCCCCATTGCCCCTGGTAACCACAATGCAGTTTTCTCTGTCCATGTGTTGGTTTATATTCCACATATGAGTGAGATCATACAGTGTTTGTCTTTCTCCTTTTGGCTTACTTCACTTAACATAATACCCTCCAGGCCCATCCATGTTGTTGCAAATGGGACGATTTTGTCTTTTTTTATGGCTGAGTAGTATTTCATTGTATATATATACCACATTTTCTTGATCCAGTCATCAGTTGAGGGACACTTAGGTTGCTTCCACTTCTTGGCTGTGGTGAATAATGCTGCAGTGAACATAGGGGTGCATAAGCCTCTTTGGATTGTTGATTTCAGGTTTGTTGGATAGATTCCCAGTAGTGGGATGGCTGGGTCATAGGGCATTTCTATTTTTAATTCTTTGAGGAATCTCCATACTGTTTTCCATAGAGGCTGCACCAGTTTGCATTCCCACCAGCTGTGTATGAGGGTTTCTGTTTCTCCACATCCTCTCCAACATTTGTTGTTTTTTTGTCTTGATTATAGCCATTCTAACGGGTGTGAGGTGATATCTTAGTGTTGTTTTGATTTGCATTTCCCTGATGATTAATGATGTTGAACATCTTTTCATGTGCCTATTGGCCATCTGTGTATCTTCTTTGCAGAAGTGTCTGTTCATTTCCTCGGCCCATTTTTTGATCGAGTTGTTTGTTTTTTTGTTGTTCAGTTGTGTGAGTTCTTTATATATTATGGAGATCAACTCCTTGTCAGATGTATGTTTTGCAAATATTCTCTCCCAGCTGATGGGTTGTCTGTTCATCTTGATTCTGGTTTCGTTTGTCTTGTAGAAGTTTAATCTGATAAAGTCCCACTTGTTTATTTTTCCTTTAGTTTCCCTAGTCTGGGTAGGCATGTCATCTGAAAAGATTCCTTTATGACCAATGTGAAATAGTGTGTTGCCTGTATTTTCTTCTATGAGTTTTATAGTTTCAGGTCTCACCTTCAGGTCTTTGATCCATTTTGAGTTAATTTTTGTCTGTGGCGAAAGAAGATGATCTACTTTCATTTTTTTTTTTTTTGTGAGGAAGATTAGCTCTGAGCTAACATCTGACGCCAGTCCTCCTCTTTTTTTGCCAAGGAAAATTGGCCCTGGGCTAACATCTGTGCCCATCTTCCTCTACTTTATAATTTTTTTTTCTTTTTTTTTAATTGACATATTCTAATTTTATTTATTTTTTTCCCCCCAAAGCCCCAGTAGAGAGTTGTATGTCGTAGCTGCATATCCTTCTAGTTGCTGTATGTGGGATGCGGCCTCAGCACGCCGGAGAAGCGGTGCGTCGGTGCGCGCCCGGGATCTGAACCTCGGGCCGCCAGCGGCAGAGCACGTGCACTTAACGGCTAAGCCATGGGACCGGCCCAATCTTTCTCTATTTTATATGGGATGCCCCCACAGCATGGCTTGACCAGCGGTGCGTGCGTGCACGCCCGGAATCTGAACTGGCGAACCCCGGGCCACTGAAGTGGAGTGTGCGAACTTACCTACTATGCCATGGGGCCGGCCCCCTCTGCCCTTTTTTTTAATTGGATTTTTTTTTCTGTTGAGTTGTATGAGTCCTTTATATATTTTGGATATTAACCTCTTATCAGATATATGATTTGCATATCTTTTCCCATTCAGTAGGTTTCCTTTTCGTTTTGCGATGGGTTCCTTTGCTGTGCAGAAGCTTTTTAGTTTGATGTAGTCCCACTTGTTTATTTTTGCTCTTGTTGCCTTTGTTTTTGACGTCAAATCTAAAAATTCATTGGCCGATGTCAAGGAGCTTACTGCCTATGTTTTCTTCCAGGAGTTTTATGGTTTCAGATCTTACGTTCAAGTCTTTACTCTGTTTTGAGTTAATTTTTGTGTTATTATTATTTTATTCAGTGTTTGTATACGTATATAGTTACCACTTCTTTTCCTTTTCTTTCCTTTCTGCATGTTCGACACTCTTCATATTGGATCTTCCTTTCTTTGTTCTGCTTAGAGAACATCGTTCAGAGTTTGTTTTAGTGTGGCAAACTCAGTTTTTGCTTCTCACAAGTGTATTTATTCTTTACTTTTTAAGGATATTTTCTCTGGTATAGACTTCATGATTTGCAGTTCTTTTCTTTCTGCATATTGAAGATACTAATCTGTTACCTTCTGGCTTCCATTGTTGCTGCTGAGAATTCAGCTGTTCACCTCAGTTTTGCTTTTTTCTGTCTTTTTTAATTTGTCTCTTCTAAGATATTTTTTCCTCACTGTCTCTGATTTTTTTGCAGTTTTACTATCTTGAATTTGCAGATTTTGTTTATTCTGCTTGGAATTGCTTAGACTTCTTAACTCCATGGATTGATATGTTTTATCAGTTTGGTAATCATGGCTGTTTTTTCCGGTTCTCCTTCTGGGACTCCTGTTAAACATGTTAGACTGTCTTTGTGTATCATCTATGTCTCTTACATTCTTTTCTGTGTTTTCCATATTTTTGTTTCTCTTCTCCTCATTTTGGTTGATTTCTATTTATTTGTCTGCCTTTTAGCTAGTTTTCTCCAGCTGTGACTAATATACTTATTATTATTATTTTTTAATTATTTTATTTTTTAAAAAAATTTTTTGTTTATTGCAGTAACATTGGTTTATGACATTGTATAAATTTCAGGTGTACATCATTATACGTCTAGTTTTGCATAGATTGCATCATGTTCACCACCCAAATACTCGTTACAACCCATCACCACACACATGTGCCAAATTATCCCTTTCACCCTCCTCCCTCCCCCCTTCCCCTCTGGTAACCACCAATCCAATCTCTGTCTCTATGTGTTTGTTTCTTGTTGTTATTATCTACTACTTAATGAGTGAGATCATACAGTATTTGACCTTCTTCTTCTGACTTATTTAACTTTGCATAATACCTTCAGTGTCTATCCATGTTGTCACAAATGGCTGGATTTCATCGCTTCTTATGGCTGAGTAGTAGTCCATTGTGTATATATACCACAGCTTCTTTATCCATTCGTCCCTGGATGGGCACTTAGGTTGCTTCCAAGTCTTGGCTATTGTGAATAACGCTGCAATGAACACAAGGGTATATTCATCTTTACGCATTGGTGTTTTCAAGTTCTTTGGATAAATACCTAGCAGTGGAATAGCTGGATCATATGGTAGTTCTATCCTTGATTTTTTGAGGAAGCTCCATACTGTTTTCCATAGTGGCTGCATCAGTTTGCACTCCCACCAGCAGTGTGTGAGAGTTGCCTTCTCTCTACATCCTCTTCAACACTTGTTGTTTCCTGTCTTGTTAATTATAGCCATTCTGGCGGGCATGAGGTGATATCTCACTGTAGTTTTGATTTGCATTTCCCTGATAGTTAATGATGTTGAACATCTTTTCATGTGTCTGTTGACCATCTGTCTGTCTTCTTTGGAGAAATGTCTGTTCAGGTCTTTTGCCCATTTTTTAATTGGGTTGTTAGTTTTTTTGTTGTTGAGATGCATGAGTTGTTTATATATTTTGCTGATTAAGCCCTTATCAGATGTATGGTTTGCAGATATCTTCTCCCAATTGGTAGGTTGTCTTTTCGTTTTGTTGGTTGTTTCCTTTGCTTTGCAGAAGCTTTTTAGTTTGATATAGTCCCATTTGTTTATTTTTTCTGTTGTTTCTCTTGCCCAGTCAGACATGGTGCTTGAAAATATGTTGCTAAGACCATTGTCGAAGAGCATATTGCCTGTGTCTTCTTCTAGAAGTTTCATAGTTTCAGGTCTTACATTCAAGTCTTTAATCCATTTGGAGTTAATTTTTGTGTATGGTGTAAGGTAAGGGTCTACTTTCATTTTTTTGCATGTGGCTCTCCAGTTTTCCCAACACCATTTGTTGAAGAGACTTTCTTTTCTCCATTGTATGTTCTTGGCTCCTTTGTCAAAGATTAGCTGTCCATAGATGTGTGGGTTTACTTATGGGCTTTCGATTCTCTTCCATTCATCTGCGTGTCTGTTTTTGTGCCAGTACCATGCTGTTTTGGTTACTATAGCTTTGTAGTATATTTTGAAATCAGGGAGTGTGATACCTCCAACTTTGTTCTTTTTTTCTCAAAATTCCTTTAGCTATTCGGGGTCTTTTGTTGTTCCATATAAATTTTAGGATTCTTTGTTCTATTTCTGTGAAAGATGTTGTTGGAACTTTGATAGGGATTGCATTGAATCTATAGATGGCTTTAGGAAGTATGGACATCTTAACTATGTTAATTCTTCTAATCCAACAGCATGGACTATCTTTCCATTTCTTTGTGTTTTCTTCAGTTTCTTTCAGCAGTGTTTTATAGTTTTCGGTGTACAGGTCTTTCATCTCTTTGGTTCAGTTTATTCCTAGGTATTTTATTCTTTTTGTTGCAATTGTAAATGGGATTGTATTCTTCATAACTCTTTCTGCTACTTTGTTATTAGTGTTTAGAAATGCAACTGATTTTTGTATGTTGGTTTTGTAGCCTGCAACTTTACCATATTCGTTTATTACTTCTAAGAGTTTTCTGGTGGATTCTTTAGGGTTTTCCATATATAAAATCATGTCATCTGCAAATAGAGTTTCACTTCTTCCTTTCAAGTTTGGATCCCTTTTATTTCTTTTTCTTGCCTGATTGCTCTGGCTAGGACTTCCAGTACTATGTTAAATAGGAGTGGTGACAGTGGGCGTCCTTGTCTGGTTCCTGGTCTTAGAGGGATAGGTTTCAGTTTTTCACCATTGAGGATGATATTAGCTGTGGGTTTCTCATATATGGCTTTTGTTATGTTGAGGTACTTTCCTTCTATACCCATTTTATTCAGAGTTTTTATCATAAATGGATGCTGTATCTTTTCAAATGCTTTCTCTGCATCTATTGAGATGATCATGTGATTTTTATTCATTTTGTTAATGTGGTGTATTATGTTGATTAATTTGTGAATGTTGAACCATCCTTGCATCCCTGGTATAAATCCCACTTGATCATGGTGTATAATCTTTTTAACGTATTGTTGTATGCGATTTGCTAGTATTTTGTTGAGGATTTTTGCATTGATGTTCATCAGTGATATTGGCCTGAAATTTTCTTTTTTTGTGTTGTCCTTGTCTAGTTTTGGTATCAGGGTAATGCCAGCTTCGTAGAATGAGTTAGGGACCCCCCCCCCCCGCCCCAATTTTTTGGAAGAGTTTTAGAAGGATAGGGATTAAGCCTTCTTTGAATGTTTGGTAGAATTCACCAGGGAAGCCATCTGGTCCTGGACTTTTATTTTTGGGGAGGTTTTTGATTACTGTTTCGATCTCCTTACTGGTGATTGGTCTATTCAAGTTTTCTATTTCTTCTTGATTCAGTTTTGGAAGGTTGTATGATTCTAAGAATTTATCCGTTTTTTCCAGATTGTCGAATTGGTTGGCATATAGCTTTTCATAGTATTGTCGTATAATCTTTTGTATTTCTGAGGTGTCTGATGTAGTTTCTCCTCTTTCATTTCTGATTTTACTTATTTGAGCCTTCTGTCTTTTTTTCGTGGTGAGTCTAGCTAAAGGTTTGTCAATTTTGTTTATCTTTTCAAAGAACCAGCTCTTGGTTCTATTAATTTTTTCTATTGTTGTTTTAGTCTCTATTTCATTTATTTCTGCTCTGATTTTTATTATTTTCCTTCTTCTACTGATTTTGGGCTTTGTTTGTTCTTCTTTTTCCAGTTCCTTTAGGTGCACTGTTAGATTGTTCATTTGAGATTTTTCTTGTTTGTTGAGATAGGCCTGTATTGCTATAAACTTCCCTCTTAGAACCGCTTTTGTTGTATCCCATAAATTCTGGCATGTCGTATTTTCATTGTCATTTGTCGCCAGGTATTTTTTGATTTCTCCTTTGATTCCTTCGTGGACCCAAACGTTGTTCAGTAGCATTTTGTTTAATCTCCACATATTTGTGGCTTTTCTGATTTTCTTCCTATAGTTGATTTCTAGTTTCATACCATTGTGGTCAGAAAAAATATGTGGTATTATTTCAATCTTCTTAAATTCATGTAGACTTGTTTTGTGGCCTGATATGTGATCAGTCCTGGAGAATGTTCCATGTGCATTTGAAAAGAACGTGTATTCTTTGGTTTTTGGATGGAATGCTCTGTATATATCTGCTAGGTCCATCTGTTCTAGTGTGTCATTTAAGGCCAATGTTTCCTTATTGATCTTCTGTTTGGATGATCTATCCATTGGTGTAAGTGGAGTGTTAAATTCTCCTACTATTTTTGTGTTACTGTCTATTTCTGTTTTTATGTCTGTTAATAATTGCTTTATGTATTTAGGTGCTCCTACATTGGATGCATAGATATTTACAAGTGTTATATCCTTTTGTTGGATTGTTGCCTTGAACATTATGTGATGCCCTTCTTTGTGTCTTTTTACAGTTTTTGTTTTAAAGTGTATTTTGTCTGACATGAGTACTGCTACCCCAGCTTTCTTTTCATTGCCATTTGCGTGGAGTATCTTTTTCCATCCCTTCACTCTGTTTGTGAGTGTCTTTAGGTCTGAAGCGTGTCACTTGTATGCAGCATATATATATGTCTTGCTTTTTTGTCACATCAGCCACCCTTTGCCTTTTAATTGGAGCGTTTAGTCCATTGACATTTAAAGTAGCTATCGATAAGTATGTACTTACTGCCATTTTTTAACTTTTTTTTTTCCTTAGTGTTTTAGTAGTCTTCTATACAGAATTGATGGTCTCTTTAGTTTGATCTCTGTCTTAAAGCTCTACTCTTTACCTCCCTTCCTCCCTCATTTTATGTTTTTGATATCATATCTAACCCCTTTTGTGCAGTTGTATCCATTACCCTGGTATCGTGGAAATAGATAATTTTTCCTATTTGTGGTCTTCTCTTTTCCCCTTAAATCAGTCCCTTCAACATTTCTTGTAGCACTGATTTCTTTGTGACAAACTCCTTTAATATTTGCTTGTCTGGGAAACTTTTTATCTCTACTTCCGTTTTGAATGATAACCTTGCCAGGTAGAGTATTCTTGGTGTAAGTAGTTTCCTTTTAGCATTTTAAATATATCGTGCCACTCTCTTCTCGCCTGTAAGGTTTCTGCTGAGAAGTCAGCTGATAGCCTTATGGGGTTTTCTTTGTATGTAACTTGTCTTTCTCCTGCGGCTTTTAGGATTCTCTCTGTATCTTTAATTCTGCACATTTTGATTATGATGTGTCTTGGTGTGGGCATCTTTGGGTTTATCTTGTTTGGGGCTCTCTGTGCTTCCTGTACCTGGATGTCTGTTTCCTTCCTTAGGTTAGGGAAGTTTTCATCTATTATTTCTTGAAATAGATTCTCTGCTCCTTTGTCTTGCTCTTCTCCTTCCGGGACACCTGTAACACGGATGTGAGTGTGCTTGATCTTGTCCCAGCGGTCCCTTAGACTGTCCTCACTCTTTTTAATTCTTTTTTCTTTTACCTTTTCAGCTTGGGTAATTTCTTCTAGTCTTTTGTCCAGCTCGCAGATCCATTCTTCTGTATCCTCTACTCTGCTTTTGAGTCCCTCTAGTGAATTTTTCATTTCCACTATTGTATTCTTCATTTCTGATTGGTTCTTTTTTATATCTTTCATTTTTTTGTTGACATTCTCTCTGAGTTCATCTCTTCTTCTCCCCAGATCAGTGAGCATCCTTAACACTCTTTGTTTGAACTCTCTGTCAGGTAGGTTGCTCATTTCTGTTTCACTTAGTTCCTTTTCTGGGGTTTTGTGCTGTTCCCTTGCTTGGAATGTATTCCATTGCCATCTCATTTTGCCTCTTTCCCTGTGCTTGTGGTTGTGTATTAGGTAGGTCAGCTACATCTGCTCTTGGATAGGTGACCTTATGTAAGTGATGGCTTAGGAGGCCTGCAGTGTGCTTCCCTCAGTTCTCAATGTTCCAGGAGTGACCTCTATGTGGTCTACCTGTGTCCTTCTGTTGTGGCCTGTTTGCTCTCCCTGTAGCCACCCAGGGATTCTGAGTTATGCTCCTGGCCAGTTATTGTAATACTCAGCTGCTTGTAGTTGTTGTGGGCCCTTCAGTCTCTTTATCGGGTGTGGGAAGCCCCAGCACAGTTGGCTGCAAGTTCTGATACCACATTTGTGTTGCAGTCTTTCTTTTAAGTGAGTAGGCCACCTGTGTGGCAGGTTGGTAGGCTCAGGGGCTTACAATTGCTATAAGCCTCCAGCCTTCAGGTGTCTTGTCAGCTCCCTGAGGATTACAGCCGGGTGGGGCTGGCCTCAGGCATGGGAGCACCCAGTTGTTTCAGGCTTTGGAAGGTGGGGCAAACCATCTATGTGGGTCTTTGAGAAGCACAAGTCTTCTGCAGCTGACAAGCTCTGCTGCCCACAGGTCCACACACAGTCAACACAGTCCTGCCCCATGTGTGCGCCACGACCTCCTGAAGTGGACCCAGTCTCTCCCCGGTGGGAGCCCCACATGCTTCACCACCACCCCACGCTCTCCACTCACTCCTTGTGCATGCCCTGCCCCCCTGAAGTGGGCTCAGTTGCAGTGCTGCAGAGAATCCAGTCACCAGTCTGTGCAGGCTCACAGGTGGCCTGAGGGCTTGTTGTTGGGTGGGCCAGTCCCTAGGGTGGGCTCCTTGCCCTGGCTGAGCTGGATTAAGTGGTGCTCTAGCAGGTGGGGCAGACCCTGGGCTAGCCGGCCTCAGGGAGAACTCCAATGATGTCTGTGTCAGCATGCCAACACCAGGCCACAACAATGGCCACCGCCAATGTCCCAGTCCCTGGAGAGGTCTCACGTCTCACTGTGATGCACTCAGAGCCTATCAGGTGAGTCTCTTTTCCCCAAAGGGCTGTGCATCTTTCTTTCTGGTGATTTTAGGTTGCTTTCTGAAATGGGTGAGTTCGCCTGGGCCCATTAAGAGCCGGTCTGAATTTCTTTGTGCACCAGCTTTTCTGGGGTTACTCCCCAATGTTTTAGTAGCAGGCAAAGTTAGATATTATGCCACTGGTCTCGATTGTGCTGGGTCCGCAAAGTGCCTACAGCGGGGGCACTCCGCATCTCAGGGCCCCGCTCCTCCAGGGAGGGCTGCGTACCTTTGGGCTGCTCCACGGGGGCCGTGAAGCGCTGCGGATTGTGAAGGCAGCGTTTTTTCTCTCCAGAATGGAGTTGCTGCCTCTTCCACCTCAATTAGGATTGTCCTTTGTTGCAGGAGTTCCTCTTATCGTGTTTTCAGTTCTGTCTCAGGGGTAGTTTTTCCATGAGTAGTTGTAAATTGGCTGTGTCTGTGGGGAAGGTGAGTTCAGTGTCTGCTTACGCAGCCATCTTGACTTCTCTTCCTGTACTTTTAAGCTCATCCATTGAGTTCCTATTTTTGGTTATAGTCTTCCTCAGTTCTAAAATGCCTACATGATTCTTTTTCAAGTTTGCTTTCTCACTATCTACAATATTCAGCTCTGTTTCAGTTTTTCAAGCTGAACTTTTATATCTGTAAACATGGTAAGTGTTATTGTTTTAAAGTCTGTGTCTGAGGAGTCCAGTATCTGGAGTTCATTGGAATGTGTCTGTTGTTTCTTGTTTCTCTAGGTACTTGTTTTTGGTGTTTTGTCACTTTACATGCCTGGTTATCTTTGTTTATCTCTGGATATTGTAAATTAAAAAACATTTCTTGACACAATTTTAGATCTAGAATATCTTCTCCCAGAGAGGATTTTGGTTACTTCTCTTTTGTCTTGATCCACTTGAATCCCTGGTCAAGGTAGGAGATTTCCTGAATCATCCAAATAACATTAGACTACAGTACTTGGGTGCAGTTATTTAGGGTCTTATCCCAAGCTGTGCGTGTGGTTTCTCAGAGATAGCACTCTTGATAGTCTTGGACTCTACTCTTACACCCTAGAATGGCAAAGCTGCTGAAAGTACAGCTTAGCTTCTCAGTCATGTCTTTAGACTTGGCAGACACCTCCCAGGGCAAAAGTAGCCCCAGTATTGTACTTAACTCTCTGGGTTCCAGTTCTCACCGGGATTTCACCTGATGATAATACTATATTTTTAGTTTTTTAATTTTTTTAAGAAGATGATTTTTATATTTCATCTAGCTTTTTTGGTTTTCTTTCCTGAGAAGGTTCGTCTAAATTATCTAGTGTTTCATTGCTTTAGGTCCTTTGATGCCATATTATAAAACTTATATTATCCGTACAGATCACATAAATGGTAAAATGTGATGTCTGATCAATTTGGGTTGCTTTCTTCACGCTTTAAAAATAAGCTGATAAGTAGCTAAAGTAATTTAAATTTCACTTTTCTCTTTCAGTGGTAATCACAGTTGAAATGAAGGATGAGTAATCCACAACCAAAGAGTTTACTCTTAAATGATTGGTTTAATAGAAGACTGGGTCAGGTGGGAAAAACCATTAATGATAGACAAGGGTCTGTTTATCCTGTATAATATTGGAGTGTTTTTCAGGATGTACATATTTTCTTCTTTTTTTCCCCCCAAATGTTTTATTTAGTCAACATTTATTTCTTCACTTTATGCACACAGTTAATGCAAACTTCTTTCTTAATTTAGTCAAAAAATTGTTTTAAATGGCGGAGGAGTTTTGTTTAATTTGCTTTGTAGCATACCAGTTTTCAGTGAAAGAATGAATTTTTTGAATTTCCAAAATGTGAAGGGTGCTGATTCTTGGAATGATGGCTTGCATGCTAGTTGTATAGTAAACTCTTGAATTAAATAGGATTTTATTTAAACAGTTTTAACTTTTGAGTAAATATTGTTGTTAGGTACTGTCTGGGGGGTATCAGTTTTTTTTAGTAACTTATTTTTATGCAATTATTATCTGTTTATTGTAGAAAAGTGCAAAGGTATTACAAGACTGCCCTCACTTCTGGCACCAACTGCAGAGTTCAGGGGTCCCCAGGACTACCCTCACGTTTGATAATTTGTTGGAAGGACTCACAGAACTCACTGAAAGCTCTGAAACCCTTGGCTATGGTTTATTATAGTAGAAGGATACAGGTTAAAATCAGTCAAAGGAAGAGAAGTGTGGGGCAGAGTCCAAAGGGTTCCAGGAGTGGAGCTTCCTGTCGTCCTCTCCTGGAGTCATGGACAGTGTTGACTCCTCCTGGCAATGACATGTGACAATATGTAGAGTATTGCTAACTAGAGAAGCTCACCTGAGCCTCGGTGTCCAGAGTTTTATTGAGAAGATGTAGTTGACTGCCCATGTGACTGACCTTTAGTCTCTAGCACTTCTGGAGATAGAATGGATACTGCATGGTCCAAAGAGCCTAACATAATTACATCGTTAAGAGTGTTTGCTTTAGTCCTCAGATAAACAGAGGTGCTCAAGGTCCCAAATAAACAAAAACACTTGTCCTAGAGATTACTTCCCAGGACATGAGGCAAAGTCCAGATTTCTCTTTGGGTAGGATTAATTCTTTACTAAAGATGAAATTAAAGGAGATAACGAACAGCATTTCAAATCTTTTTACGCGTCTGTTAACATTTTGGAATGTAACTCTTTATATTTTTCTATGCATATTTTTGTTTCTTCCCTTTTTACAAGAATACGTTGTTAGTATACCTGTGTTTTATAACCTTTCTTATTTAACCTTATATTATAAGCCTAATTATGAATAAGTTTAAAAAGACAAGAATTTAACCATATTTATCATATGGTGTTTTCCATAGATGAAATAAAATAGATTATCTTTGACTCAATGAACTTCTTAATTATAATACATAGAATCGTGTGTTAAAAACATTTTTGCCATAATATTGGACATGGCACTTTAACTTTACTACTTTTTAAAAAAATAAAATCTTATCAAAGTAATGCCATTGTATGGTATAAAAATATAAAAGTATTAAAGGACTTCAAATGAACACACTGTTTCCTTGCCTTGCTCTTCTCTACTCCTGTTCTCGTTCTCCAGAGGGAAACTACTTTGAACTATCTGATCTTTCCGTTTAAATTTTTTTGGCTTTCATATTTCTAATTAATAAGTTTCTATAGCTGTTTTTTGATTTGATACTTTCATTTGTAACTTTTTGATATGAAAGGTAAAGATTTAGCTTACTTATTGTCATCTCACATCTGTTTTCTGTTTATCCCACTGTAGTTCTATTTCTCTATTGGATACCTTTCTAAATTCTGAGTGTATACTTACACCTCTATTTCTTTTTCCAGCAACTAACACAGTATTTGTGGACTTAGCACTTTGATGAAGATATTAGTACCTCTACCCTTTCCTTATCAACCTCCTCAATCCTTTTACTTCATAATATCAAGGCTTGTTAACATTTACATTTTGTTCTGTACTTATAATTTAGTCTTTTTGTTTTGTTATAGGTTTATTTTCAACATTAATAATAATAAGTAGTTTCTGCGTTATTATGACCAAGTAAATATTTTTCACTATGGAGCCAAGTAGTATGTATGGTGATTATATTTTCAACATTGTATAGCACTTTGCCTTATTAGGAGTTTCTGATCATCTTTAGTTCTTCCTCTCCTTGTCTGGCTTTATTGTCTCTTTGAGTTCTAGATTCTTAAGGATAGTGTAAAATTTCAGTCTATCCCTCACTCTTCTTTGTCCCCAAATACCTCCTAGAACTTTCTGTCTCCTGCTTAGTCTAGACTGCTTCTTAGATTTGTTGTACAATTGCTATCTTAGCACTTGTCTTACTCTCCAGGATTGGTTCCACTATTTCTTGGATTTCTTGTCGTCCTCTGTTTTGTTTCATATTTTTATTTTGCTGGATAACATCATCTAATTTCATATCTATGAGTTAATTTTCTTTGTCCTTGCCTGTGTGAAAATGTTGTACCCTATACTTGCCTGCTGATTTGGCTGAGTATGCAATTCATTTTCCTTCAATACTTAAGTGGCTTTGCCTTTTTATTTTTCTTCCAGAATCGGGTATTGTCAATGAGAAGTCTTCTAAGATGATTCTCATTCTTTTTTAGATGAACTCTTTATTTTCTCTCAGAGAGCTTTCTAGATATGTTTATCTTTGTTGTGAAATTTCACCTAGATGTGAGTACTTACCTTTTTCTTTTGTTCATTGTCCTGGACTCTCACAGATCTCTTTCTATTTGAAGAGTTGTTTCATTTAGCTTGGGAGTATTTCTTGTCAGTTCTGTTTTGTCTTTTTTTTTCCCTAGAACTATTAATTGGCTATTGGATTGTCTGGATTGGTCATCTGTATCTTGTCTTTGCTTTCTTATTTTCTTTGTGTCACTTTGCTTTACGTTTTTTGGAAAATTTTCTTGGTTTTGTCTCCACCTCTCCAAAAAATAAAAAAATTGGCAAGACGTTGAAACAAACAAATTTTCAAACCTTTTTATTTTCTCATTTCTTTTTTCATAGCATTCTGTTCCGATTTTATGAACTTTATTACATTTCTTGAGGATACAGGCATACCTTGGAGATAATTGTGGATTTTGTTCCAGACCACCACAATAAAGCAAATTTCACAATAAAGTGAGTCACACGAATTTTTTGGTTTCCCAGTGCATATAAAAGTTATGTTTATGCTGTAATGTAGTCTATTAAGTGTGCACAAGCATCATGTCTAAAAAAACAATGCACATACCTTAATTAAAAAATACTTTATTGTTAAAAAATGCTACCCATCATCTGAGCTTTCAGCGAGTCCTAATTTTTTTTGCTACTGAGGGTCTTGCCTTGATGTTCATGGCTGCTGACTAATCAGGGTGGTGGTTGCTGAAGGTTGGGGTGGCTGTGGCAATTTCTTAGAATAAGACAACAGTGAAGTTTGCGATGTTGATTGACTCTTCTTTTCACAAATGATTTCTCTGTAGCATGTGATGCTCTTTGGTAGCATTTTACCCACAGTAGAACTTCTTTGAAAATTGGAGGCAGTTCTCTCAAACCTTCCCACTGCTTTATCAACTAAATTGGTGTAATATTCTAAATCCTTTGTTGTCATTTCAACAATCTTCACAGCATCTTCACCAGGAGCAGATTTCATCTCAAGAAACCACTTTCTTTTCTCACTCATAAAAAGCAACTCCACATCCGTTCAAGTTTTATCAAGAGATTACAGCAATAGATTGTAGCAATTCAGTCACATCTTCAGGCTCCACTTCTAATTCTAGTTCTCTTGCTATTTCCACCGTATCTGCAGTTACTTCCTCCACTGACCTCTTGAACCCCTCAATGTCACCCATGAGGGTTGGAATCAGCTTCTTCCAAACTCTTGTTAATACTGATACTTTGACCTCTTCCCATGAATCATGAATGTTCTTAATGCATCTAGAATGGTGAATCCTTTCCGGGTTTTCAGTTTACTTTGCCCAGATCCATCAGAGGAATCACTGTGGCAGCTACAGCATTATGAAATACATTTCTTCAATCATAAGACTTGAAAGTTGAAATTACTGCTTGATCCATGGGCTGTAGAATGGATGTTGTGTTAGCAGACATGAAAACAACACTAATCTCACTGTAAATCTTCATTAGAGCTCTTGGGTGTCCAGATGCATTGTCAATGAGCAATAGTATTTTGAAAGAAATCTTTTTTTCTGAGCAGTAAGTCTCAACAGTGGCCTTAAAAGATTCCGTAAATGATGTTGTAAACAGATGTGCTGTTATCTGGCTTCATTGTTCCATTTATAGAGGGAAAGCAGAGGAGATTTAGCATAATTCTTAAGGGCCCTAGAATTTTTGGAATGGTAAATAAGTACTGGCTTCAACTTAAAAGTCATCAGCTGCATTAACCCCTAACAGGGGAGTCAGCCTGTCCTTTGAAGTTTTGAAGCCAGTCACTGACTTTTCCTCTCTAGCTATGAAAGTCCTATATGGCATCTTCTTCCAATATAAGGCTGTTTCATCTACATTGAAAATCTGTTGTTTAGTGTAGCCAGTCTCAATTATCTTAGCTAGATCTTCTGGGGAACTTGCTGCAGCTTCTACATCAGCATTTGCTGCTTCACCTTGCCCTTTTTTGTTATGGAGATGGTTTCTTTCCTTAAACCTCATGAACCAAACTCTGCTGGCTTCACACTTTTTCTTCTGCAGCTTCCTCACCTCTCTCAGCCTTCACAGAATTGAAAAGAGTTAGGGCCTTGCTCTGGATGAGGCTTTGGCTTGAGGAAATGTGGCTGGTTTGGCCTTCCATCCAGATGACTAAAACTTTCTCCATATCAGCAATAGGCTGTTTTGCTTTCTTATCCTTCGTGTGTTCACTGGAGTAGCACTTTTAGTTTCCTTCAATAACTTTTCCTTTGCATTCCCAGCTTGGCTAACTTTGGCACAAGAGGCCTAGCTTTCAGCCTGTCTTGGCTTTTGACGTGTATTCCTCACTAAGCTTAATCATTTCTAGCTTTTGATTTAAAGTAGGAGACGTGTGGTTCTTCATTTTCACTTGAATACTTAGAGGCCATTGTAGGGTTAATAATCGGCCTAATTTCAATATTGTTGTGTCTCGGAATAGGGAGGCCGGAGGGGAGAGATGGAGGAATGGCCAGTTGGTGGAGCAGTCAGAACACGCACATTTATCAGTTAAGTTGGCTGTCTTATATGGGTGCTGTTCATGGAACCCCAAAACAATTAAAATAGTAATATCTAAGATCACTGACCACAAATCACCCTGACAAATGTAATAATAATGAAAAAGTTTCAAATATTGCGAGAATTACCAAAATGTGACCAGAGACATGAAATGAACAAATGCTATTGGAAAAATGGTGCTGGTAGACTTGCTTGACACAGGGTTGCCACAAACCTTCATTTTGTAAAAAATGCAGTATCTGTGAAGTTCGATAAAGTGAAGCACAATAAAACGAGGTATGCCTTTACTAATTTGTGCATGTTTAAAAACTTTTTTATTTTGAAACAGTAAGTTGTAGAAATTTTAGAAGTTCAGTACAATTTTTTCCTGACTGATGCCTTTCTACTGAATATTTTAATATGCATTTTCTACAAACCAGAACCTTCTACTTAATCACAATTCAACCATTAAATTTAAGAAATTGTGGAACATGGATGGACTCATGGTTTTATTTTATTGAGTGGGGTATATTGTGTTATTGTCATTATTTTGATGCTCAAATGGTCCTGATTTAGTCAGTAGGAGCATTTTGATATCACTTCTTTGTGTCCTTTGGCATCACGTCATCTTTCTTTGAGAACTTCCTTGCTTTCTGGCACAACACTGTGTTCCAGGCTTATCTTGTACTTTTCCTGCCTTAGCCCTGGAATTGTCTGTCTTCTCAAGGATTCCTGGGTCCTTTTAGTGGAAAGTGGTATTTATAAGATCTTAGCATTAGGTTTGCTCATTGCCATTGGGGTGTTGCTGGTTTTAGCCCCTTTCAGTGGACAGAGCTAGGGTGTGTGTGTGTGTCTGTGTGTGTGAATATTTGTGTATTGAAAACTGTAAGTTCTTACTGATGCTACTTATTCCCATTTAATATTACGGGATTGAATCTAGCTTTTTTCCTTTATGTTGTAAATTCTCTGACAGAGAAACTTGGCTTCCATTATTCTTATGATATTTACTTATTTGATCAATCTTCTTGGATGTAGCCAGTCTTCCATCTCTTCTGTCACTCCCCACCCCTGCATGGACACCTTCTTCTGTTTGGACTGTTAGTCCCCATTCTAGGTTGCCTCCACCCTCTGCATGGAAATTTGCCCCCACCCCCTCAACACCATTTGGCCTTTGATATTCCTCTCCAAGCTGCCTTTCAGCTTGCATGCCCTCTCTACTGTGCTTGGGCTCTGACACACCATATCAGGTTGCCTCTGCCCAGATGCCCTTCTCACCTTGCCTTAGAGTCCTTGTATGCTGCACTAGGGAACATCCCATATGTGGATGCCCTCCTCACCCTACTTCTGGCTCTGATAGCTTCACTCCCACCCCCATCCCAGCTTTGGATATCTTCTTTACTCTTCTTGACCTCCAACTTCTCATACCAGCTCCCTCCCCATCGCCCATCCCTCCCTCTGTGCTCGTCCACATCTAATGGCTTTAGGACTAAATTGTTCTGGGAGGTTGGAGGGGGAGGTGGGGGAAGTATGTTTCGCCTAGGAGTAATTTTCCAGTTTATCATAGTCTTTTATGGTTAACTATTATTTGCTCGTATTTATGAATAAATAATAAAGAAAGAAGAATCTGACTGGGAACTCTGTTTATGTAGGTAGGACTTAGAGTTTTATTTTAGAATTAGCAGATGGGGAGCTGCCCCTTGCTCTGGAGACCTCTAAATTCTAGAAATCAGTTGACATTTCTCTAAGAAACCAGCACTCGTCTATAGTAGCTATACTGGTTTCCCCAAACTACTGTGTGTGTGTGTGTGTGTGTGTGTGTGTGTGTGTGTGTGTGTGTGAGATTACCTCTTTAGTTTTTTGCCTTAGGAGAAAAATGCCGCCTACTTAGCATTACTGTCTTAGAGCTATTGTGGTTGATAATGGGTGTCAGGTCTTCTGTATGTAGATTAATTCCCCAGTTTTCAGCTCTGCATTTCCCACGAGCTCTCCTTTTCTCAATTTCTAGCTTTTCTGGGGTTCTGCAGAGCAGTTTGGTATCTCGGTTATAGTTTCCTTAAGTTCTTTAGGCTTCTTCCTGGCTTTATCAGTTATGGATGCATTTTCACAGGTTTTAAAAATTTCTTGCTGGCTCCCTTCTCAAGGTGGGATCTTTTCAGTTGCAAATAGAAATCCTGTCTAAAATTTACTGAAGAGTTAAAAAACTACTTCTATAACAAGAAATCTAAAGGTATTGTAGTTCTAGGATTGGTTAATTTAACGGTTTGCTGAATCTAGCAAAGATCCAGGTCATTTTCATCTTTCTTCTCTTTCATCTAATCATATCTACTGTTTTTCTTGTCTCATAGTTGTAGCAGTTTTGGGTGTTACTTTCTCACTGAAGAACATCTGAAGTCTGCAGGAGGAAGTTCTTTCCTTGTGTTTTGTTTTTAAGGTCATTAAATAAAACCTTCCCATAACCTCTGCTCACATGTTATCAGAATTCATCCATCACATTTGTATTTGAAAACCGGTGTGTGTGTGTGTGTGTGTATGTGTGAATGGAATTACTATAAATCTACTGTCTTTAGACCTTTGCCTCCTTGATCAGCAGCAGCAGGTATCCTGGGACCTACTCAATTAGTCTGCATTTAAATTTTTATTTATTTATTTTTTTCCCCCAAAGCGCCAGTAGATAGTTGTATGTCATAGTTGCACAGCCTTCTAGTTGCTGCATGTGGGACGCGGCCTCAGCATGGCCGGAGAAGCGGTGCGTAGGTGCACGGCCGGGATCCGAACCAGGGCTGCCAGCAGCGGAGCGCGTGCACTTAACCGCTAAGCCACAGGGCCAGCCCTCAATTAGTCTGCATTTAAACAAGATTCCCCAAGTCAGCAAGAAGACTTCTGCAGGTCAACAAGATGGCTTGATTGTACATTAGTATTGAGAAGTACTGATCTAGAGAGGTCAAGATTTAACCCCCTGGGACTTTTATACCACTTATAAAAGGTCCAGGGTCTCAAAATACCTGAACAAAAAATCGAGGTTCAGTGAGAAAGGAAGGAGGAGGAGCAGTCAGTGTGGAATGGCTCTTGGTTTGGCAACCAACAATGTCTGCCCATACCCCTTTTCCTTTTTTTTTGGTTGTGGTTGTGTGTGTGTGTATGTTCTTATTTCTTATCATTCTTATAGAAAGAAGAAAAGATGAATGGAGGTGCAGCTAATCTGTCATCTTGAATAGGAATTCTGTTACTGATTCTCTTTTATTGAACCTTATAAAATATTAATGGTGTGCATATATAATGTACTATCATCTAAAATTCTTAAAGGAGGTGAAATAGATCCTTGTTAACCTTCATTTTAGGGTGTATTCATTTTCTATTGTTCTATGACAATATTGCCACAAACTTAGCAGCTTAAAACAATATACTTTTATTTTCTCACAGTTTTTGTGATTCAGCAGTCTGGGCATGGCTAGCTGGGTCCTCTGCAAAGCTGCAATCAAGTTTTTGGCCAGGGCTGGGTTCTCACCTAGGGAGAGCTCACATGGTTGTTGGCATCATTCAGTTCCATAGGGGCTCTTGGACTGAGGGCCTCAGTTTTTTTGCTGGCTGTCACCAGAGACCTTCCTTAGTTGCTTGCATATGGCCCTCTCCGTAGGCCAGCTTACAGCATAGCAGCTTGCATCTTCAAAGTCAGTAAGTTAGCATCCTAGCAAGATGGACATTAAAATCTTACGTAGTCACATGCAGTCCATCATCTTTGTCATATTATGTTGGTTAGAAGTCAGTCATAGGTCAGTCATGTCCACACTCGAGGGAGAATTACACAAGGACATGAATATCAAGAGGTGGGGATCACAGGGACCATCTTAGAATTTATCGCAAAGAGTGTACATCTGACTGTAAGGATAACTGATGACATGAATTATGCATTGTATTGAGGCGTCTACTTAAAACTTGTGCTGTTTTTTATACTAAGATAATCAAGAAATTTGCTGATGTAGCCAAATATTTAAAATCATTGACATAAGCCTTGATGATAATCTTTGTAATATTAATTATTGCAAGTTTCTTAGTTTTGAGTTTATTAATATGGTTAATAGTATTTCATGAATTAAGTTTAGACATTTATTTTTTCTTTTTTTAGTTGACTATATTGTGGAGTATGACTATGATGCTATACATGATGATGAATTAACTATTCGAGTTGGGGAAATCATCAGGAACGTGAAAAAACTACAGGAGGAAGGATGGCTAGAAGGAGAACTAAATGGGAGAAGAGGAATGTTTCCTGATAATTTTGTTAAGGTAAGTATTCTCAGTTAAATTTCTAGCTGTTACTTTATAGGATTTAATCTTTAAGAAATAAATGTATATTTAAAACTAAAATGTTTTAGATAAACATTTACTCTGTAGAATTTAAAAAACTAGAGGTCTGCTATAATGGTTATCATTGTTGCTTGGTGTCCTGGTGGATAATAACACTGTGTGTGTGTGTGTCGGTTTGTATATGTGTATATGTATCTGTCTACCTGTCATTTTTTTTTTTAATTAAAAGTAGTAGTTTGCGTTTGGGTAGCACTTTGTAATTTACAAAGTAGTTTTGCTCTGTACATTCTCATTTGACTGAGAAGTTAAATGATTTATCCACTGTTGAATAGCTAATAAGATATAGAATCTGAACTGAAGTTTGGAATAGTTGCCTCTTTACTTGAGTCATATTGTATCTTGTTGCTTTTCCAGGCCCTTTGAGAATGTCTTAGATTCCTGTTAAGTTTCAGCGTTGTGTCAGTTATCTATTAAGTAACAGTTACTCTTGGACCACCACCAAACATTCCTTTTTTAGTAAATATTCTAGTCACCTCTGCCGGAAAAAATCAAGATTCTTAAATTGGTTACAAACTAATAAAGTTCTCAATAGTTTAGAGAAGAAAAAAAATGTAAAGAATATCTCTGTATTTACACTTCATTTGTAATTGTCTTGTTTTCTGTATTAGTTTTCTTACACTCAGCCATGTTCTTGGCCTCATTAGATTATGATTATGAGTTCTTTTGGGAAAGCTAGAGCATATGTCTCATTTCTTTGTCCATCTTGCACGGTAGTTGTTAGAATACCCACACAATGTGAGTGTTTAGTAAATATTTGTTCCCTGAATAAATTTGTGTTTATTTTAGTTGTGGTTTTTACCTCTCAGTATAAACACATACTTTACTCTCTTAATTGATTTTGGAGAAGGTGAACCAACTACACCTTACCTAGTTATATTTTATCTCTTGAAACATCTGAGAAAAGCTATAGTAGGGAATTGAACTTATAAGTTTGTTTTTATTTTTTGTTTTATACATTGACTTCTTTTTTATAACCTAAAATGGAATGTAATGCAGATACCATGGAAATTGGAGTAGGATAACTGGATTTCAACACAGTCAAGTTCCAGCTTTGCCCTTTGTTGGTGGTATGATGTAGGGCAAATCACGTAATTTCTGTTTTCTTCTGAAGGATATATTGAGGGTCTGTATGTAGTAAGCCATGACATTGGCCTCTCATCCCTTTTTTTTTTTTTAAAAGGAAAATGGTTTTTCAGAGAAAATATATTGAAGTAATAAAACACTGGTTAAAAAAAATAAGTAAGAAATATTTATATAGTTCTTTTAATTGTGTACTGATGTTTACTCCTAGTAGTGGAGATTATCTGTCATGGGACTCTATTTTGAAATATGTTTTACTTTCCTGTTTTTAGTACAAATAATACTATAACTTGAGTTTAATGAACTGCCTGCTAATAGGGGATGTAGTTTGAGTATGCTAGGTAATAGAGGGAAGCTTAATCTGGGATTAAAAATTACAGGGTACTGGAGTAGAGTTGGAGACATCAGTATGAACTCAATGTTTAGTTTAAAATATGTACAGATGCATACAGACATAATTATATATGTGCGTCTTTATACTTGGATTAGTATACATGCATAGATATATTTCTCAGCTCTTTCCACTGAGAGTGCTAGAAGCAGTGACATGGTAGTAGCAGTGAGTATACCCAGTGCCCATATCATTTCTAAATATCATTCTCCAATAAAAGGAAGCAGGGCTCCTTGGAGAAATGACTGATTCTAGTGCTAAGGCAAGGAAAATAAAAAGATGAGCCTTGAGCATCTAGTAGTGCCAGAAAGTAAGGAAGTCCTTGAAAAAACAAAATGATGGGCCCATGTCAAAGCAACATAGGAGCTAACCTGTAAGAGCTCTCAAAGTCCAGAGCTGGAACAATTTGAGCAACAAAATAACCTAGTATTTGATTATTACCCAAAGTAGAACATAAATATGCATGAGTCCATGCTGATATAAATAAATGGTTGAGTAAATAGGGGAGATGGGATAAATCTTCTAGAATTATTCCAAATGATATTTGTAGATACTTCCTTTCCCTCCCCCTTCCGCCTTTGAGAAGCATCCCTCAGGTGTGGGCTGGACCAAAGAATAGATGAAAGAGAAAAATAGTACCTTTACAGTGGAGAAACCTGCAAGTACTACCTTAACCAAGTGATCAAGGCTTAACATCATCAGTGATAAATTATGTTGATAATGTGTGTCTCTTTGTCCTCTGTGGTATTTATTCTTCCCCCCAAACTCATAATCCCAGTCTAAGAGTGAGAAAAATAGTAGACAAACCCAGATTGAGGATCGTTCTATAAAATACCTGGCCAGTACTCTTCAGAAATTTCAAGGTCAGGGCCCGGCCCCGTGGCCAAGTGGTTAAAGTTCTGTGTGTTCTGCTTCAGCAGCCTGGGTTCATGGGTTTGGATCCCAGGTGCAGGCCTACTCCACTCACTAGCCATGCTGTGCTGGTGTCCCACGTACAAAATAGAGGAAGATTGGCACAGATGGTAGCTCAGGGCGAATCTTCCTCAGCGAAAAAAAAAGTTCAAGGTCGGAAAAACAGACTGAGAAACTGATGTTGACTAGAGAAGACTATGAAGACATGATGACCAAATGCATTGTGATATCCTGCATCGGATTCTGGAGCAGAAAAAGGATGTTAGTGGAAAAGCTGATGAAATCTGTATAAAGTCGGTAGTTTAGTTAATAGTAATGTATCAGTGTTAATTTCTTAGTTTTGACAAGTGTAACGTGGTTATGCAAGATATCAACATTAGGGGAAACTGAGTGAAGGATATATGGGAACTGTGTGCACTCCTTTGCAACTCTTCTGTAAACCTAAAATTATTCCTAAGTAAAATTTTTATTAAAAAAACCCACAGGTAATCAACAGCAGTGGATAATCCACAGTTTAATAAGATAGTTGGCCTTGTCACTTCAGATGTATATGCAAAGATTCAAGGAAAAGTTGTAATTTATAATTCATTGTCCACTTGAAAATAAGCCTTTTAGTGGGACATTAGGGTACATATGTTATTTTGTAAATGTGAGAGTGGAGTGGATGGTAGAACTAGGCTTCCTATAAAAAACTTATGTCCCTGTTATTGTTTCAGATAGCTATACTGAAGAGCAGTGATATTCAAATTAGCTGGAAGATGAATAGAAAGGTCAAATCATTTTTGCAGCTACTGTGAAAAACTTTATAGACACTGCAAATTTGTTTTGTGACACTTTTCCATTTCAGTGTCCCTTTGCAATGTTAGTTCATCTTTATATGATTTAAAAAATATTTTACAAAGCATATAGAAGGATCTGTGAACTTAATGTACAGAATCTTATCATTTTGTCATTTTTGTTTCAGTGTTACTTTATAATAAAGAGATAGAACATTACAGATAAAATTGAGATCTTTGTTACCCCCTTCTCATTTCCCTCTCCCCCAACCACCTGTATTCTGAAGTTGTATGTATCCTTCTAATACATAGTTTCATACATATTTATCTGTGTATACACAAATAGTATTTTGTGTGATTTAGATATTTACATAATTATTGTGTCAGATTGCAACTTTTTTTATACTTAACATGAGATTTCAATGAGATTTCACTTCTGCTACAATGTGTTTTGTAACACTAGTTAACTCATAAATGATTGGTAGATAGAGGAATAATACCAGGACAATGGGAAAGTTGTGTTAGTTTCTTTTCTAGGTAAGGGGAGCTGTGATAAAGAGTATAGAATTATGATTTCAGCAAGAAAGGGATAGGCTCTCAGCTTGGCTGCTTGCATAGGCAAGAGTTCTTTTGGCTCTTAAATAAAACTTTTTGTTTTTGTTAAAATGATTATCTGTTCCTGGGTATTTTCCTCCAAGTTACATAGTCCTAGCATTGTAGGGCTCTTAGCCCCTGGTGCTCACCTCCACTTCTGTCTGTGCTGTCTCAGCGTCCACAAGCCAACATTTCCACTTCATTGTTTTTATGCATTTTTAATAGCTCCTAAGGAATCCATCTGTCATAACTGCTTGGGCAGTCTTAAGTTATCGCCCATCTTTCGAGGTTTCAGTTGTTGTTATTTATTTATTTATTTATATTTTTAGTGCTCAGGTTCCAAAGTTTCGTTGGTTTAGAGTGATCTGCTCCAGATCATACTTTTTGCATAATCACGGGTGTTTTTAGTGTTCGGTTTAGAAGTTTTCACATAAGCAGTGGTATTTTAGTGTGTAAATCTTTCAAAATGTTATTGTGTTTAGGAATGCACATTTGGTGGTATAGTAGAAATTCTTTTAGCACTAGTTAATTTTTTAACAGTCATATAGTGTTCCATTGTATGTCTCTACCACATTTTTTGAATATTTAGCACTATTTTCCAATTTTTAGCCATTAAAAACAGTGCTGCAATGAACATCCTTTTGTAGGGTATGTACACAGCTGAGAATTTGCTACATCCTAGGATATGCACATATTCAGCTATACTAGATATTGTCAAATTTCTCATTAAATAATTCTACCAATTTAATCTCCTACCAGTAGTATAAAAAGAGTGCTTTTCTTCCACATTCTCAGTAACATTTCATACCATCAGATTTTCTTTTCTGCTTTTTCTTTTTGCTAATTTTACAGATCTGCAGTAGTATCCACCATGTTTCAGTGTTTCATTTTTGTTATTGCTAGTGAAGTTAGGCATCTTTTCACATTTATTGGCCATTTAAATTTCTTTTTATGTGCATAGCTTATTCAGATATTTCTTCCATTTTTCCATTGAGTTCTTGCTCATTTTCTCATTGATTTGTAGTAGTTCTTAATGTGTTATGAATACTAGTCCTTTGTCTTCCTTCTGCTTATGTCTTTTATCCTTCATAAGTGCTTTTTGTGACTTGTCTAAGTGTAACTTGGGAGCGGGCAAGGTTTAAAGATATTCTATGTTTTCATTAGTTTTGAAGTTTTGATATTCAGTATATGTCTTTCATCAGTCTTGCTTTTTTGTATATATGTGATTTAGGCACTAATTAAATTTTTTTCACATGAAAAAATATCAAATAGTCTACTTTTCCCTCATTGATTTTTTTTTTTTTTTGTGAGGAAGATCAGCCCTGAGCTAACATCCGTGCTAATCCTCCTCTTTTTTGCTGAGGAAGACTGGCCCTGAGCTAACGTCTATTGCCAATCCTTCTCCTTTTTTTCCCCCAAAAGCCCCAGTAGATAGTTGTCTGTCATAGCTGCACATCCTTCTAGTTGCTGTATGTGGGACGTGGTCTCAGGATGGCCAGAGACGCGGTGCATTGGTGTGCACCCGGGATCCGAACCCAGGGGCCCTTAGATGGGGCCGGCCCCATGGCTTAGTGGTTAAGTGCTCGAGCTCCGCTGCTGGCGGCCCGGGTTCGGATCCCGGGCGTGCACCGACGCACCGCATCTCTGGCCATGCTGAGACCACGTCCCACATACAGCAGCTAGAAGGATGTGCAGCTATGACAGACAACTGTCTACTGGGGCTTTGGGGGAAAAATAAATAAATAAAATTAAAAAAAAAAGATAGGTTAGATGAATACTCAGTGTAGTCTGTGTCTGGCAAAAGCACAAGGTGTTTTGTGGTAGAAATAATTAGATGGACTACTTTGGCTGAATGAGAAGTTTTCATATTGGGGTGGTAATGGAGTTTAAGGGCAAAAGTATGGATTAAAACCAATGGTACAGTGCATTTTGAATATCATTTAAAGGTTTTCAAACTATTTAAAAGATAATAGGGAAGTCACAGAGTTTTTGGAGACAGGAGAGAGAAGATAGAATGCTTTAACAGATTAATTTGAGTGAGAAGGAAAGGTTTTAAAGAGAGTTGAAGCTATGAAGTATAATAATGGAGACGAGAGTGGTGCAGTGAGAATGGAAATGAAGGGATAGCTAATAGGCTAATAATACTTTTTATTTGTGTTAATACTTTGCATGTTCACACATTTTTTTTCTCTCTTTATTCTGACATCTTTGAAAGTTACATGGGGAATGTCATTCTTGCCCAAAGTCATACTGGTAATAGTGGGGCAAGGATTTTGTGGTAGATAGCTCTATGATAGGCAAATGTCAGGCTATTTTTAGATGAGAAATGTAGTATATATGGTATGTGCTGGTTGTTAGAGAAATGTGGTCATTTTGTTACGTTCTTTGCTTTTGAAAATCTAAGGACAAAGAGATACGAATCTTAGCTGTTGAAATTCCCCAGTAGCGTCAGCATAGTTAAAGATGTTAGAATTATAAAATTAAAAAGTGCTTGTGATAACCTAATTTAGAATTGACCCTGGAAAAAGAAAAAACTGCTTCCTCAAATTGCATTTTTACGGAAACGAACTTTTTTTTTTTCCAAAATGAAACTTGAGAGATTTCAGAAAAAGGCATTTGACATTAAGTGCATTTCAGAGTCTAAAGATGGAATGGAAATATGTGAAAAATGTAAAAATAATAAGGTATTTAGAAAATAAAGCAGGGCTTACAATGCTCATGTAAAGTTTTCTGTAGGTAACTTTATAAAATGGAATCAATCAGTTTCATTCATGTTCTTCTACTGACTCCATTTCTAGAAATTCTGCTGAAAAACAAGGTTTTGTTATACAGGTTAAGGAAATTAGAAGGCGGCTCAGGGTATTAGTCAGAATACGATAGCTTACACTATAATACCAACATCAAAATCTCAGTGGTGGCATAAAATAATGAAAGAGTACATCTTTTCATGCAGAATTTATTGTAGTCCAGCTAGTGAGTTATGTTAAATAAGAGTAAAATAAGAGATTTTTTTCTACATTGCAAATAAGTTTAACAGCAACTTTAGCACCAATTAAGGGATACTTCTCAGTAGGCTTTCTTTGCAGCATGTGCTTTTCATCAGCCACATGTCTCTTGCAGCAGTTAGAGCAGGGCTTTCAATTTTATTTAGATAGTGGGTCTATTCAATAGCCTTGTTCTCTAGGTATCCTCTCTTGAGCTGTTTTTTAATAAGATCAGTAGCAATACTGTGGCATATCGTCCTCTATACCCTGCCTCTCAATTGTTTTATTCTTTTCTGTTTGCCATTCATTCATTTGTTCAAATATCTACTGAGGTTCTGTGTGCTAGGACTTTTTATAGATACTAGGGACACAATGTGAATAACACAGATAAGGTCTCTCCTCTTTATAAGCTTATATTCTAATGGTGGGGGGTCAACAAAAATATGAAAAAATAAATGAATAAGACGAAGGTCATTTTTAATAGTCATGAGTGCTTTGAAAGAAAAAAAATGAGTGGTGGGGGCTGGAAAATGCCATTGATACTTTGAGCTGGGTGTTCTTGGATAGCATCTCAAAGGTTATTTGGGCAATAAAACACAGAAGGGTGTAGAGGAGATAAGGAACAAGTTCCCTTTGAGAAGGATCCCTGAAATTAGAGGAAGGTAGGCTCAATGTGATGGTTGCTGTTGCCAACTACCATACTAGAGCTACTTCAAGAAGAGAGCATGGCGTTGTGAAAGGAACATGGCCTTTGAAGTCAGGATGTGTAGATCTCTATTTGACTTCTTAACCCCTCCCCCCATACCCAAACACACACCTACTGTGTGTTCTTCCTAAAGATGCTTCACTCTAGAGCATATGTAAAAGTGGGGAATCCCACCTGGTTGGGTTGTTGGTAGGAATTAGATTTTGTCTGTATATGCCTTGTATGTAGTAGATATGTCAGATTTTATTTTATACGGTTATTTTCTTTCTCAGGAACTGCCCATCCATTTCAAAGGGGAAACCAGATGAAAATCAGCTAAATTGTTAATTTAATCAATAAATGGGTGTTTTTTTTCAGTGCCTGCATATGTCAGGTGCTGTTAAATGTTAATACTAATAAAGTAGGTAAATAAAGTAGAACTTTTCTAATTGCCCTTTAAAAAAAGTTAGTAGTTTTTAAGGAAGGACAAAAATAAAAAGGAGAGTAGTTAAAAGGAGAAAATATGGGACAAACTGTTGGCCTGATTAGCGTATTTCCATTTCCCTAAACCAAATCTGTGGTCTTGGTGGTCATAGTGGTGGTGGAACCAATCAAATCTTATTTAAAAGTGGGCCAACTGGATGAGAAGCTGGACAATGGAAAAGCTTTTAGTGTGTCAGGATTTGTGTAAGCTCTAGCTCCTCAGGGTAAAACTAATTTTGATAGATCTTTTCTGTGGAACTGAAGTCTTATATTTAGAAAAATGATCTGGTGGAAATGATTGTTTTTTGTTGAGTTCTTTGGAATGGAAAAGGTAGTTCTTTGAAGATGAGGGGGCTAAAATAAAATGCCTTTGGAAAGTTGGTTCCATTACTGAAAAAGGAGAGAAAGCAGACATCTGTGAGGACTTGTTATTAAAAGCTGAGGATTTGTGTTCAAGTCCTGGTAGAAGTATTAGTGGTAAAAATATTTAAAAAAATCAGAATATTGGTTGAGGACCTTGGATCTAAATCTAAGCTTTATTTTACTCAAGAGGGAACCTGTGCTGAAAAAAGAAAAATGAGTTAACTCCAAGGCCAGCCAGTTTCTCACCCAGCAGTAACAAGGAACTCCTCGTTACTGCTGGGTTGGGTGCGAGTTCAGGCTCCATTAGGTTTTGACTGATACCCTCCTTGCTGGAAGGGCAGGTGTGCCTCATTAGTTCTGCCTTGTGGCCTCCACTGACAGTAGGGGGAGAGGGGTCTCATTCCCACCTGCTGGGGAGGAAAGTCCCAGCTCTCCACTTGGCCTTCTCTGACACACCCAGGCTAAGGATATGGTTTTCTGTGGTATTTGACAGCAGTAGAGTGGTTATTGTTTAAGAACTTTCTTTCTTGCTAGCCTACCCTTTTCTTGGTCCTTTGGCTAGAAAGAGCAGACATTTCGTAGAGCTTTCTTCTCTGCTCATGAGCATTTCCAGGTTGCCAGCTTTTCTAGTACCAAATCTGGAATATATGAGGCAAAGAGAAAACCCAGTGAACTCATTTAACCAGGTTCTGAGGAACCTGTTCTCTGGCTGGTCTACCTTCTTTTCTCCAACTTTCAGAATATTTTTATCTATTTCTTTTTAATATATAATGTCCAGAGTTTTTAACTGAACTTAGTGGGAGGAATAGGGAATAGTACATCTATTCCATCTCTCCGTAAGGGGAAATCTAGATGGTGATGCATTTTATTAGAGATTGTAAGAACACATCCGTAACAGTCTAAAAACTTATTATATGGAAGAGTTTCTCCTTTTAGAAGTGGTGTAGAAATAACTGTTTCTTCTTAAGCTGCTGTTAAAAAGCTGGTGTTCAGAAAAATATAACATTAGTTACCATTAACACAAGAATAGATTAGCATTCAGTAAAAAGGTAATAAGCATAGTTGATACCCTTTATTTTCTTTTAAGTTATGAGTCGCTTCTGAAGGTTAAGATAACACATGAAAGTAGCTAAGAGTGCACTTGACTAGTTATAGGCATTTAATACATGTTAGTGGACTCTGTTCACTGATGAGCTTCATATATGGTAGAGTGCATAGTCTGATCACCTGTGTGAGTCAGAGGAGGCTGGGGAGGAGGAGGGGAGGAGCACTACTGTAGAAGGCACACTTGGTAGTTTCACAAGGGCTGAAGCAGAGGGGGTTATGGAGAAAGCAAAGAAATATCGGTGAAATAAGCTATTAAAAGAGGGTAACAGAAAGATCTTTATTAGTTGTACTTAAAGAGTATTAGTAGGACAGTATTTATGGATGGCGGATGCTAATCTGCGAGCCTCAAAGCAGCTTTCTTGTGTGAGCTCTATACTGATCCTGGAGGTGCTACGGGTTATTATATGATCTGTTATTGTTGTGATGTTTTTACTTTAGTGCTTTAAAAAATAAGGGCATATGTTCACAGAAGATGATTCAAGTGCTGGTAAGTGAATTTCTCTTCCTTATTATTATTTTTTTTAATAATTTTATTTATTTATTTATTTTTCCCCCAAAGCCCCAGTAGATAGTTGCATGTCACAGTTGCACATCCTAGTTGCTGTATGTGGGATGCAGCCTCAGCATGGCCGGAGAAGCAGTGCGTCGGTGCGCGCCCGGGATCTGAATCCCGGCCACCAGCAGCGGAGTGCACGCGCACTTAACCACTAAGCCACGGGGCCGGCCCCTCTTCCTTATATTTTTAAATTTAAAATGAAATTTTGGTCACTTTTGAAGAGTTCTTGGAGCTTGATAAAATGTTTTAGACTTTTTGATATAATAAGGAACACGGAAACAAAAGTTACTCACATGTAAGTATTTTAGGAAGTTGACAAGTGAATAAAAATCATTTGGATTTTTTTTCTATGTTTAGACTTAAAGTTCTGGCAATTCTTTTTTTCTATTTAGGAAAATGATTTAAATCATTGAATCTGCTTTTTTAAAATAATTAGGCAGTTTGACAACTTATCTTGCATTTAAAAATGTTTGTCATCATTTTATTTCTAGATTCCATAGGTTAAATGGTTAAGTAGACATTAGATCTTTAAATGTATTTAAAATCTTTTTAAAAGCTGCTTTTAAAGAAAAATTAAATAGCAATGTGGGGAAATAGATGGTGATCTGATATACATTGCTGTTTGGAAGGGTCTCAGTGATGTTTTTGTTTTTAAATATCACATTCTTTTTCTAGAAGAATGCTGATTTAGTTTTTGAATCTGTTGGTATTCTACTGTTCCCATAAGCAGAATTATTATTTGAATGAAGGACATGACAGGTTGATTTTTTGTGACTTTTATTTTTTTGAATCCTTTATGCAAACTGTTATTTAGTTTGCTTAGATAAATATCAGTGATGTTTTCAAGCATTAGGAGATGTATTGCTGAGTTTAATAGAACAGTTCAGGAAGCTAGCTTTATATCAGAAGAACATTTGGTGTTTGATTTACTTTCATTAATTGGAAACACAGAGTGGAAAACAACTCTGTAGATATCAGAATACTAGATGGAAGATGACTTTACTTGCTTAATGGGAATTAGGATAAAAACAACAGATGAAATGTCAAAGTTGTGTATAGTCATTTATGATACATCATAGTACATTTTCTATTACATACTGTAAAACATTACATAGTGATTAAGAACAATTTGTTCTGTGACTTGGGTTATTTTTGATAATATTCGGAATGTCATAAGACTGTATTCACTGAATTAGAGAAATAGTTCTGTATGGGTAATGCTAGAAAAGATGTGTAAGGATTTAAATTTAGTAATGTGTGCTCACACAACTAAGACCTTCCTCTAAGTACTGTAGAACAGTTTGACTTATAGCACTGTTATTTGTGGGCACACTAGATTTTTCATTAAAAAAAATCACTGAAGTAATACATGTTGAAACAAAATTTAAGCAGTATAGAAGTATCTATTGTGGAGAGTACATTTCTTTCCTGTTTATAACACTCCTTCAGCCTCCTTGCACTTTGAGGAATTTGGTAGATACCTTATTGACTGTTTTCTAAGAATATCTTTTAAACTGAATTATTTGTATCCCCTTCCCCCATTATATTCTGTATTTTACACCGTAAATTTAAATTCAAGACATTATTATATAAATCATGTTAATGTTTACCCAAGACTTACCTGGAAAGTTAAATTCTAATTTTTTCCCCTTAAGGAATTAATAAATTTTGTTTCTGCTAAGGTATTTCAAGTTGAGAAATAATTTAAACCACAAAAGCTTGAGTGCGAGGCCTGGGATTTCTCCCAGTCTTACTCTTTGGATCAACACTCATTGCCTGCTTGTCAGTGTCATCTGTGGCCTCAAGGAGTCTAGCAGCTTTGAGCGAAGGAGATCCATGTAGGCCTGATGTCTTTTGAGTCATAGATACACTAGCCCTCATTCCCTGCAGTTCTTATCCTGAAACCCCTTCATCTTAGGGCTGAAAGCGCAGATAACATTTTTTAAATTAACAAAACTAGTATGAAAAATGTCACCATTATAAATTATTGGGGTATTTTCAGTCCGTTTTACGCTGTGGTATGTCTGAAAGAATACGGGTAAAAGAGGAGTTCTTTATTTAGTGTTTATCCCACTCTACTTCACTTGGCTCTCATTAACATTCTTGTGATAGGAAAAGGGAAGGAGTAGGATGCCACTGACAATGAATGTACATAACTTTTTCCCCCTCTTTTCCTACTTTTGCCTTTTCCAAATGGGGGAGGGGCTGTTGAAATAGGGAGGCCCTTTGTCCATACGGGAGAGACAACAATTATGTGGAGAATAGCATCTTTGGGGGAGAGAGTAAGTTTAGAAACTTTCAAAATAGTCCTGCTATATTATGTCTGTCATTGTTGTTTCCCTTGACGATTTTGATATATTTGCACTCAGAAGGTACATTTTGGTTTCATATTAAGGAGATTTTTCTCCTGTTAGTCATTTTATTTTGGACTTGAGGGCTTTTTGTGAATATTCAGTTTAATCATAATAAAAAGGAAAATCTAATGACTTGAAGTAATTCCTTCTGGATCATTCCTTATATACTATGACTTAATTCCAAAAAAACAAAATAAAAACTTTAGTAATGGGGTAAAGCATTTTGTTATATTGGAAACCTAATTTTTCAAATATGGGTCTATTGTTGACTTAGTCAAAGCTAAAACAGTGGATGTGTACCAAATAAACATTTTTTTTCTTTTGTGAGGAAGATCAGCCCTGAGCTACCATCTGATGCCAATCCTCCTCTTTTTTCTGAGGAAGACTGGCCCTGAGCTCACATCTGTGCCCGTATTCCTCTGCTTTATATGGGACGCCGCTACAACATGGCTCAACAAGCGGTGCGTCGGTGTGCGCCCGGGAGCCCGGGATCTGAACCAGCGAACCCCGGGCCGCTGCAGTGGAGCGCGCGCACTTAACCGCTTGGGCCACTGGTCCGGCCCCCAAATAAACTTTTAATTCTGCTTATTTTCCTGATTCTTTAGTGATATCACTTTTCTATATATTCTGACACGCTTCTGTAAAGTTGGAGGTACTAGTTCTATGTAACACTTTTGGAAATCATGAATGTTAAATTAAAAATAATTAAGTATGTTTCTTAGATTTAAATTAGCGTAAGCAGAACAGTAACTCTCTTTAGAAATTTGGTGATTAAATAACCTGTCTCTTTGGTTTGAGAGGTAAAAAGAAGCTCTTGCCCTCTATTCTGGTTTTTATTATTCTTTGTGACCTTTGATTCTATGATATAGAAGTTAATTGCTTTCTATTTTTAGATCATGATGGTGCACTGGACATGATCAGATAACCAAATTATTATATAGATATATTACAACATGAAGAAGTGGTTTGTGAATTTTGGTGATTATCTTTTAAGTTACCTGTTTTTGGTTAGTGTAGTCAAGAGTTAAGTATGTTTAATTACTTTAATAGATTAAGAATAACTATCTGCTTCCCAACCTTTTTAGCTCCCCCTCATTTGCTTGTATTTCTCATCTTCCTTTAATTTGCTACTTCCTACTCCTTATCTATGAAACAAAACCAATCAATATAGTACATTCTTATCTATATGGAGATTATCCTAGTTGTATTTTTTTCTTGGCCAGTTTGTATTGACATTACCTATTGTCTAGGAGATTTCTCTCATTTGTAGATTGAAATTCAGAGTTTTTCTGAGTTTGCTTTGTATGTATGTGATACTCTTTAAGTGACAACTCTTTTTTTACTGAATCTCCTGGAGTCATTTTCAAAGTCAGGAAAGGAAGCGAAGTTGGTAGAAAATAGATGCTACAATGTTAATATATGTTTTATTTACTGGCTGATTAGGTAAAAGGAAGTAAAGGACAGAAGAGGGAAGAAACACTGGAAACCTTACTAACACATCATAGGTACTCAATAAAATTTGTTGTTGAAGATGATATCCAAAGAGTGATTTGGCGGCACTGTGTGTCCATGAACTAGGGAAGAGAGTAGGTTGGTGAGAGTGTCTGTGTGTATCTGGTGGTGGTAGATTGTAGTAGGCAGAGGTTCCAGAGGAGGAGGAGGTGGAGCTCAAAGCCAACTTTACCTTATTTGTAATTTTGCTTAGAGCCTTGAGGTTACTTGGGACTTGTGATAATATCTTAGTTGGCACTTGATGTTTGGAAGGCTGTAAACCTGTGTTTTCCTTATTCGATGTAGACTGTATATATTTTTACTTTGCTTCTTCTCTTTCCTTTTGTCCTCAGAAGATTTATTATATCTAATATTCATGGATGTGAATGTCTCAGAATATTGAATATCCTTAAAATGTTTCTAGATCTTGAGCAGTATGTTGTAAATCAATTTTTTTAGAAATGAGAAACGTTGTCTCAATTAATATATCATAATTATTCATATGGTAAATTTTTATTAAAAGAACACAAATACCCAAAATTACATAGCTAGTGAACAGGATAGAACCAAGATTTATACCCAGGTCATCTGTCTCCTGAACCTGTGCTCTTACTCCCATTTGGTCAAATTGGAGTTGCTTTCCTAGAGGAACAAGATTTGGATGTGAAGCAAAGTTCTTGGTCTCCTATACTAGAAAGCAACAATAGCTCTCAGACATATGGCTTTTTATTTTTTTAAATGTAGGTAGCTCATGAGACAGGAAAATCCAAAATGAATATTCTTTGGCTTGTTGATGTTGTCACTACAAGTCTTTACATAGATGTAATGTTTTCATTAGTTTGAAAAATATTTAGTGCAGTCTGAAAACTGAGGTTTTCAGTTGTTGACATGTCAAGTATTATTAGTAGCAGTTTGAAGTATTTTTCCTTAAGTGCATTACCAATAAAAATGAAGCAGTCTACAGTGTGAAATATTTTGTCTTCTATGATTTGTACTTTAATAGTTTTTCACAATTATTCAACAACTTAATAGTTTTCCCAAAATGAAAAACTTTTTTTCTGATTGCAAAATGATACATGTTGTTATAAAAACAAAACAAGCATCAAATGCTTCTAAACAGTATAAATAAGTCAAAAATCATCTGAAATCCTACCAACTAGAGAGTAACAACTGGTTAACATTGTGGTAGACATTAACACCTGGAGATACAAATTCCTTGTTAACCTTATATGTAAAAAATATCTTCTGGTTAATGATTTGCTTCTTTTTCATGGTTGCTTTTAATAAACAGAAATTGTTAATTTTAATATCAAATGTGTGAGGTAGGAATCCAATTTCATTTCCTACTCCCTAAATATGGAGCATTAGTTTTACAAACACTATATATTTTAAGATTCAATTTTTTCCTCACTTTTTATTTGTTATAAATCAAGTTTGTCTGTTTATAGAGTCTCTATTTTGTTTCGTTCATCAGTATGTCTGTTTTTATGCCAGTTTCCACACTGTGTAATTTATAGTATCATATAGTTTTTCTTTATACTATGTTAAAAAAAATGTCTCCTTACTTTCTTTTCCCTGAAATATACTGGCTAATCTTGGCCTTTTGTTTTTCTGTACAAATTTAGAACCAGTTTATTAAATTGCTCTCCCAAATCTGTGATATATTTACTGGAATTGCATTGTATCGTTACATCATTTTTAGGGAGAATTGATGTCTTTGTGATACTCAGTTTTCAATCACCGAACATGGCATGACTTTCTGTTCATTTGTCGTCTTTTAAGTCTTTGAATAAAATTTCATAGTTCTTTTCGTGAAGGTTTGCATATTTTCTGTTAGATCTATGACTTAGAACAGAGTTCATCAAACTACAGCCCATGGGCCATATCTGAACATCACCTGTTTTTGTAATGTCCGTGAGCTGAGAATGCTAGCTACAAATTTTATAAACGGTTGGGGAAAATCAACAGAAGAACAATATTTAGTGACATGTGAAAATTATATGGAATTGAAATTTTAGTGTCTATAAGTAAAGTTTTGTTGGAGCATAACTGTTTATTCAAGTATGTGACTGCTTTTGCACTACAAATGACAGCGTTCATTGTTGCAAGAGATCGTGTGGCCCACAAATCCTAAAATATTTTACTATTTTAGTCCCTTTGTAGAAAAAGTTTGCCTATCCCTGACTTAGAATTATTGTTTGTCTTATTGTTTGTTTATGTATCTCAGGGTTTCTTTGTGTGTTGGGTGGAGGTGATGTTTCAGCCTCCATTTCTTTTCTCCATCTCCAGTTCCGATAAGACTTAAACTCATAATGAGTCACTGTTACCAGAGTGTGTTGTATTCTTTAGATATGTGTGGTCAGAGAAAAAGGTTGAAAACTGTTGATATCATGTTTTATATAATAATCACTATAGCTGTTTTTTTGTATTTTATATTTGAGAATTTAATAAAATATAACTTAATTTGCCTGTTTACTGATTTCTCCTTTTATAGGAAATTAAGAGAGAGACAGAATCCAAGGATGACAATTTGCCCATCAAACGGGAAAGACATGGAAATGTAGCCAGTCTTGTACAACGAATAAGCACCTATGGACTTCCAGCTGGAGGAATTCAGCCACATCCACAAACCAAAAACATTAAGAAGAGTATGTAAATAATTCCTTTCTGGTTTAATTAAATCAAAATAGAAGGATGTTATATAACTGTTCATTAATTATGTTAAGAAAAATCAGCTCAACTTTTTGCAGCAGATTGCAGAAACTTCCTCCTTACTCTCATGTTACTAGTTATTGGCCTATGTAGGCAATCTTACTATGATAATCCAGCATGAGCTGCTGACAACTGTCTATAGGAATTATAAATTAAAATATGAGGCTTCGTTTTCTTGTTAATCTTGCAAGCTCTGTTGAATAGTTAGCACTTTGCCTTTATTATAATATAATTTATTTAATGGGATGCTAAAATGTCTGCTCATCCTTAAGCAGTATAGATACAAGAATTTTATAGTACGTTTTCTTTAATGGTTAGACATCTGAATGTATACATTGTTTTCCAAGGTGATTGGCCCAGCAGAGTGCCTTTTTTAAAGTATTTGGTACTCTAAATATGTTGGGAGAACAGTCTAATGTAGAGGGAGAGCACCACATTTGAAATCAGACGTGAGTTTGAGTTCATCTTATGACCTTAGATCGTTTGAACTCTTGAGTTTTAATTTGCTGCTGATGAGAAAGTGGTAAAAAGACAGGTGATATTGCTGTTCTCAGAGAGCTTATAGAGTTTGGAAAGACTTATTAAAAAGGTATTAGACATTAAACATGTACAAAGAAGTACAACATTTATGAGAACAGATAGTGTTTTAACATAGTAAAACCTGAAGCTCCTTGATATTGAATACTAATTATTGTGTTCAGTTTGATTTAATAAGTAGTAAATGAGTATTTAACCACATTTATCTTAGATCAACGTCTTTGATATTGTGGTCTGTAAATCCCTTGTGGTACCAAATAGTCTACAGTAATAAAATTTTGTTTATTTATATTTCACAAATGTAAGACTATTTATGATTTTCAAAGAGTGTCCTTATATCTCAACCTGTTACTTTCTATGCTACTGTATGTGAAGTTTGGGGAAACCTTTACTTTCTGGGTTATATCAACCTTTGATTATTTTCATAAAATAAAAACAGACTTGCATAAAAATGAAACATTTCATGACACTGATACAGACCAATTAAAGAGTTCTACATGTTCTTTGTTTCCTAGTAAATGCACTGTACAAAAAATGTTTAGGGGCTGGCCCTGTGGCGTAGCAGTTAAGCTTGTGCTCTCCGCTTCCACGGCCTGGCGTTCGCAGGTTCGGATCCCAGGTGTGGACTGACGTGCCACTTGTCAAGCCATGCTGTGGTGGCGTCCCATATAAAGTAGAGGAAGATAGGCACACATTTTAGCCCAGGGCTAATCTTCCTCACAGAAAAATAAATAAATAAAAAAAGTTTGGGTATTACCCATACTGCTTTCAGCCTGCTGTCTGAAGGTGGACAGTTTTATTAGTTCTAATTGTCCTGGACGCTGAAACTCTGTTTGGAGATTGAGGGACAGATAACAGAAAGTGTGCCCACATCCTACAGGTGAACTTTTATATAGAATTTCTGTGCACAGGGAGAGTTTTTAGGCCCATGGAAGGGTTATTTATGACCTCTGCCTATTGTAAAATCCATTTACCACTTTCTTTAGCTTTACTGAGCTATAAAGGGACAAGTTTCTTTCTTAAGTAGAGGCTAGACAGAGGGCTTCAAGATTATGAATATTTTATTCATAATATAAAATCTCCTAATAGGAAAGGACACATGAGTTTTGCTTTCCTCAAGAACACTGGTCATAATTCTTTTTCTTGTAAGAAGGAAAACCCATTATGTAGTTGCTGCCAGAAGGCTTAGGCTTTTTTTCCTAAGGATCTCCTCCATAACTTCTTTTCAAATGCATGTGCTGCAAGGACTAAATTGGTCATTTGGTGCTAGCTAACATTTAAAACAGGATGCAGGTTGTTTTTGCTTTTAGATTGCTTTTCCAGGAAAAGCAAGCTAATGTTTTTTTTAAATCTGATTTTTATTTTGTTGCTATTAGTTTGCATCATATCCTTAATTCACAAAATAGACCAGTTATTCAAAAATGGTTAATTGTAATTTTAAATAGTGGTGGATACTATTAACTGATACTATTATTGAAAAAAAAAACCTTAAAACTATTGTAAAAGTTGATAATGATAAACACTGCAGTGTGACTGTTGAATTTAAATCTCTGTGTACCAAGAGAAGTGACTCTGCGTCTGTGTTGAATTGTGTCTAAACAACTAAAAAGGAGACATTCAAATAGATAGTATGATGTTAAAGATCTGGAAACTGGACTTGTTAGCTCTTTTTCTCTAGTCTCTAAAGCCAAAAAAGTGTTGGCTTTTTTGTGAAGTCTAGTCAGGAAGCCATTGAAACTTCTGCTATTGCATGTAAGTTAAGCATGATAACTTCTTTGGAAAGACAGGTATTTTCTAGAGTGGGCACAGAATAATGTTTTCCGGGACAAAGTTGACTACTGTAAGTTGCTGAAGTTCTAGAAGAGAACAAATTTACACTTCCTATAGCAAAAACAGGTACAAGTCACGTTACTGCTGAGACCCTTGTAAAATCAGGCACAAAGATAATGGTGTAGAGTATTTTACTTACAGAGTAAAGAATTGACATCTTTCAGCATCACAACTCTATATAACATTCAATGTGGAATATTAGTAGATATTTCACTTTACATTTGGAAAAAATTGTTTCCAGGTGTGAATCTGCTCTTAGCATGTGAGGGAAGACACCAGTGCTTGTAACTTTTTTCCTTATTAGTGGAAACTCATGCTGCAGATGTGATTTTTCATCTAGTTAATAATTATTTTGAATGCAAAAGATACATTGCAACTGATACTGATAGATCACTGGTAGTTGTACCGAAAGAAATGATGTTGCTACATGAAAAGTTAGTTGACTAGCATGTCATTCTACATAGTGTTGCATTTCCAGAAAACAGTTGGCAGCACCTGGTGTGCCTCCTGATTTTGAGTCAGTGCTGAAGAAAATAGTGAAAATTCTGAATACTGTTAAAATATAGTCACTGACTATCCATCCTTACATTATACATTAAAAAAAAATGGGCATGGGGCTGGCCCTGTGGCTTAGCAGTTAAGTGTGCGCTCTCCGCTACTGGCGGCTCCGGTTCGGATCCCGGGCACGCCCCGACGCACTGCTTGTCTGGCCATGCTGAGGCCGCGTCTCACATACAGCAACTAGAAGGATGTGCAGCTATGACATACAACTATCTACTGGGGTTTTGGGGAGAAAAAGGGGAAAAAAAAAGGAGGAGGATTGGCAATAGATGTTAGTTCAGGGCCGGTCTTCCTCAGCAAAAAGAGGAGGATTGGCATGGATGTTAGCTCAGGGTGATCTTCCTCACCAAAAAAAAAAAAAAAAAATGGGCATATTAGTTCAGGCTCTGTTCTTTGACATTAAAATATTCTGACTCATAGGAGAAAAAGACTCACTCAAATGAGTCCTCCCCAGCTGCAGCCTGTCTTTGAAAAATTTAAAGTCGTACAGAAAAGTTGAAAGAATAATTGTGCAGTGAACATAGTTCGCTGTTAACATTTGTCACATTGGCTTTATCTATATACATATACAAATACGTTTTTTAAATGAATCAGTTGAAAGTACATTGTAGACATGATACTTCACCCCAATCACATAAGTTTTTCTTCATGGTGGTGATAGTGCTAATATTTTCTAAGATTTTGATTGTCTTTGTCACATAGTATATCTGAGCACTATAGCTAGAATCTTGACCAGCTTGAATCTTTCATTTATAATGGCCTAAGTATTAGGATTTTTTTATTGCTAAGGATATGAAAGAATTTTTAAAGAAGATTCAACCATATAGCAAATGGCTCAGTCACTGTTTCTTAACATTTGATGATTTTCTTTGCTTACTGGAGAAAGAAATTGATTGAAAAAATTTTTGATATTAGAAAAATTTAAATGCTATAATAAAACTTGAAGGTACACTTTTCAGAACCACATGGAACCAAAAGTGGATCAAGAATCCTTTTGCTTCTATCTCTGAAATTTTAGCATCAACCTCCCACCTTCTGAGTGTGGTATGCTCTTCATTTTAGCATTTGATGGAAAGATTAAAAACAATAATCTTCAGTGAGAAATAGTTGCGTAATTTAAGAGCTCTGTTTGATCTGAATATTTAGATCTATTTTTCAGAACCATGAAATACTTGCGGTTCTTGATGACCTACATTTGGAAGTTTAGAATTTTCTGTCACTAAAAAAATAAGGAAAGCAACTTTACTGAGTGTGAAATTTCACACAATTGGGATTTTTTTTTTCAAAAAATACCATACATTTCTAAAAAGTTTTTCTGAAATTTTTCACATTTATCTACTGAATGCCTTAATACAGAGTATAAGACCATGAGAACAATGTTAGTGTGGGCAATGAAATCTGCCAAATAAAGGTGGGCGTGCATAATAATTCAAAACTCACAGTCTAGCAGGGGAAGACATCAAGTTACTATAAACAGGGATGATAGTAATAATTACCTCATAAGGGTTTAGAAATATTAACAAATATTATAAGAAGTGCTTGATAAATGTTTGTAATTATTATTTGTTTTATACTATTAAGAACCATGTTAGAGATATATATAATGTGCAGTTATGATTTAAAGGAAGGGACAGTTCTGCATTGGGGTTGTCAAGCAGGGTGTATTTAAGTCTTCTTTAGGTAGGACATATCAATCACTTAAAGATTAGGGAGTATAGCATTACAGGTAGAATTGCTACCTTTGGAAGACCCACGGAGATAAGCAAGTACATGGTATTTTCAGGGAATAGGGATCTGACATGACTAGACTGCATGAGTGATGTTAAAGCACTTTGTAATCTGTAAAGGAGGCAGCGTGATATAGTGGAAAGATAAAAGGCTTAGGAGTCAGAAGTGGGTATAATTCTGGTTTTACTTTGGGGCAGATTATTTAACTTCTGAGTTCCTGTTTTCTCATTGGTAAAATGACGATGATAAGTTTTTACGCTCTGTTGTGTAAGTAGATGTTTGTGAAGGACTTAGAATAGTATTGGTACATAAAAGACATGACGTAAGTCCCTGCCTTGCTGTCCTCCTTAATCCTCTTCCTTGGTAATAGCTTTACTTATAAAATATTGATTTAAAAAGACCTACTTAACTATTAATTTCTTTGTAGATCTGAAAAGGTATATGGAGCTTACTTGTGATAAGAAAATACTAGTTATGGTTATTTTTTTAAATTGACTTAATTTCACACATCCTTTTGTTGACTACTCTTACACGTATTATTTCATTTTTTTTGTACACCGAAAACTATAAAACATTTCTGAAAGAAATTGAAGAAGACACAAAGAAATGGAAAGATATTCCGTGCTCTTGGATTGGAAGAATTAACATAGTTAAGATGTCCATACTTCCTAAAGCCATCTATAGATTCAATGCAATCCCTATCAAAGTTCCAACAACATTTTTCACAGAAATAGAACAAAGAATTCTAAAATTTATGTGGAACAACAAAAGACCCCGAATAGCTAAAGGAATCCTGAGAAAAAAGAACAAAGCTGGAGGTATCACACTCCCTGATTTCAAAATATGCTACAAAGCTATAGTAACCAAAACAGCATGGTACTGGCACAAAAACAGTCACACAGATCAATGGAATAGAATCGAAAGCCCAGAAATAAACCCACACATCTATGGACAGCTAATCTTTGACAAAGGAGCCAAGAACATACAATGGGGAAAAGAAAGTCTCTTCAACAAATGGTGTTGGGAAAACTGGATAGCCATATGCAAAAAAATGAAAGTAGATCCTTACCTTACACCATACACAAAAATTAACTCCAAATGGATTAAAGACTTGAATCCTTGAAAGACCTGAAACTGTGAAAGTTCTAGAAGAAAACATAGGCAGTACGCTCTTCGACATCGGTCTTAGCAACATCTTTTCAAACACCACATCTGACCGGGCAAGAGAAACAATAGAAAAAATAAACAAATGGGACTACATCAAACTAAAAAGCTTCTGCACAGCAAAGGAAACCATCAACAAAACGAAAAGACAACCTAACAATTGAGAGAAGATATTTGCAAACCATACATCTGATAAGGGCTTAATCTCCAAAATATATAAAGAACTCATGCATCTCAACAACAAAAAAACTACCAACCCAATTAAAAAATGGGCAAAAGACCTGAACAGACATTTCTCCAAAGAAGATATACAGATGGCCAACAGACACATGAAAAGATGTTCAAAATCACTAATTATCAGGGAAATGCAAATCAAAACTACAATGAGATATCACCTCACGCCCGTCAGAATGGCCATAATTAACAAGACAGGAAACAACATGTGTTGGAGAGGATGTGGAGAGAAGGGAACTCTCATACACTGCTGGTGGGAGTGCAAACTGGTGCAGCCACTATGGAAAACAGTATGGAGATTCCTCAAAAAATCAAGGATAGAACTACCATATGATCCAGCTATTCCACTGTTGGGTATTTATCCAAAGAACTTGAAAACACCAATTTGCAAAGGTACATGCACCCCTGTGTTCATTGCAGCCTTATTCACGATAGCCAAGACTTGGAAGCAACCTAAGTGCCCATCCAGGGACGAATGGATAAAGAAGCTGTGGTATATATACACAATGGAATACTACTCAGCCATAAGAAATGACGAAATCCAGCCATTTGTGACAACATGGATGGACATTGAGGGTATAATGCAAAGTGAAATAAGTCAGAGGGAGAAGGTCAAATACCGTATGATTTCCTTCATTAAGTAGTAGATAATAACAACAATAAACAAATACATAGGGACAGAGATTGGATTGGTGGTTACCAGAGGGGAAGGGGGGAGGGAGGAGGGTGAAAGGGATAATTCGGTACATGTGTGTGGTGATGGGTTGTAATTGGTATTTTGGTGGTGAACATGATGTAGTCCATGCAGAAATAGAAGTACAATGATGTACACCTGAAATTTTTACAATGTTATAAACCAATGTTACTGCAATAAACAAAACAAACAAAAAAAAATAAAAAATAAAAAAATAAAAAGACCTACTTAACTATTAATTGCTTTGTAGATCTGAAAAGGTATATGGAGCTTACTTGTGATAAGAAAATACTAATTATGGTTATTTTTTTAAATTGACTTAATTTCACACATCCTTTTGTTGACTGCTCTTACACGTATTATTTCATTTTTTTTTATGCTTAGCAGAGGTTCTGATACGTTGTAGAAATTCAGTAAATATTTATTGACCAATATGTATGGGTAGACATTATATATGCCGTTTGAAATGTGAAAAATCTCGTAATTTCTTTAATTGTGCTGCTAATTAATAGATGAGTTCAATATAGGCAGTCACTTCAAATTATGAGTGAACCATATTTAAATATGGAATCATGTGAAACATTTTTCTTTTTTAAATAAATAACTCACAGACTTTTTAGATGTTTTTATCCAATGTGGTTTTTTCCTTTGAAAAATGAAAAATTTCTTTGCAAATAGTTCTGTAATCTATTCTGGAAAAAAACCACTCTGGAGAATTATGTGTAGTGTGAGAGGAAAAGAAAAACAAAGCTTTTGGTTAAAATATAACTAGTCAGGTCAAAGTTAATTGATATGCTAATTAATACTCTTTATGCAGTTTAAACCATTTAAAAAGATATTGATACTTGTTAAAAAGAAGCAAGCTACATTTTGTTTAAAGGCCTAAGATCATCAGAAGGATAGAAAGGATTTTCTTTGAAGTGTACCCTGAGCAAAATGGAATTTTTCTTTTCAGTAATATAGATTATTTTCCCCTCATCTATGAAGTGGTAACTACAAAGAACACATTTATGAACATGTTTTCTCAAGGTCACTACAAACAGATTGCAAAAGTATTTAGGGACTGTATTTATCTCTGGTGTAAGAGATGAGAAGTTTTCCTGCATTATGCATAAAATCACTTCTTAAATTATTACTTAAAAATTTATTCAGAGACCTGATAAAAGGTGACATTTGAAAAATTTTACTATAAACTCTAGGTTAGTTATAAAAGTATGGTCAGTGTTTACTTTCTTTGGTTCATTTTATTGTAAAACATTTTTAAAAATCAGATATAATTATTAATTCCTTTAGGAAGGGGGGAAACTATTACTGAGGTGTAACTGTTTCTTATTTGGTGACTCGATTCTTCTGCTTGGTTGTCATGTCTGTTTTGCACCTCTTTCATGGTGTTAGTTGCATGTGTTGTGCTTCTTTTGTTGTTTTGGGAGTTCAGTTCTGTTTATTTTTGTTTTGATAAACCATTTCATAGATCCATAGAATGTCAGAGCTGAAGTAAATGTCATGGTTATCTAGTCCAGCTCTTTTATTTTGTAGTTCAGGAAATTGATTCCTAGAGAACAGTGACAGCTGTACGTCTTTTTTTACTATATAAAAATTTTTTTTGGAGATAATATGACATGATTTGATGCAGTGAAATTGTACCTATCTAGATTACTTCTTAGGATTCTCCTTTGTTGCCAGCAAAAACAGTTTCTTTAGAATCCTTATATTACCAATTTCTGTTTCATTGGGGAAACTTTTCCTTGATGTAGAATATCTGCCACATCTTTTCCATCTTGTATTATATTCATCTTTCATTGTCTAAATCTGTTACCATTTCTTCTTTGAATCCTTCCACATCTGCTCCAGTTTAAACCTGTCCTTTCTCTTAATTTTTGGGATGTTTGTAGTTTGCACTAAATGTTTCACTATCTCATTATGTATTTGTGTTTTATTACTAATTGTTTAATGTGCATGCTTCGTCTCTCCTAAGGCCTGTTAGTTCCCTAAGTGTGCATTTAAATTATTAAGAAAAATCTTAGGATTGTTGGTGGTAAAGGATGGGCGGAGTGGACACACTTTTGTCATGATATTTCTTGGCGTTGGTGCCATATGGTTAGGCCTAGATGTTGGTTCATTAATTCATTCAAAAATATTTAATGTACCTAGTACAAGCCAGGCACTATGCTAGGTGCTGAGGAGAGAGCAGTTAACAAACTTAGTGCCCCTTTATCTTTAGCCTGCAGGGTAGACAGGTTACCCACAAGAAAATAAGTCATTATGGTAGAATGAAAAGGAAAGGTGAGTTGTCAATAACAGGTGGGTTGCTGAAGTCAATAGAGTAAGTATAGGGTGCTATGGAAGCACAAGGGAAGAGTGCCTAATCCGGAAAGCTATTTGGGCGGAAGGTTGTTCTAAGCTGAGACCTGAAGATGAGTTGAAGGCTGACAAAGGTGGACTTTTTGGATAAAAGTGAAGTGCCCTTGGCAAAAGAAACAGTATATTGAAATCTCAGAAGAAATAGGGCATGTAATTTTCAGAGAATTAGAAATCAGTATAACTAGATCATTGAGTGCAAGATTGAGAATCACCTAGGGATCTTGTTAAAGTGCAGATTCTGATTCAGCCTGCTCGGGCTGCATAACAAAATACGACAAACTGGGCGGCTTGAACAACAGAAATTTACTTTTTCGTTGTCCTGGAAGCTAGAAATCTAAAATCAAGGTGCTATTAAGGTTGGCTTCTAGTGAGGCCTCTTTTCCTAGCTTGCAGATGGCTGCCTTCTCCCTGTGTCCTCACAGGACCTTTTGTGACCTTAATTACCTCTGAAAAGGCCCTGTCTCCAAATACAGTCGTTTGGGTGGTCAGTACCTGCATTTTGGGAGGACACAATTCGGTCTATAACCAGTAGGTCTGAGGTGGAGCCTGAGTTACTGCATTTCTAAGAAGCTCCTAGGTGGTACTGTTGCTGCTGGTCTGAGGAACATACTTCTGGTACCAAGAAGTAATCCTTTAATCAACTGTACTTGGTCGTCTACCCTAGCTGCTTTAATGATTCACTTTTAAAGGTGGGAGTGAGTCTGAGTTCTTAAATCTTCGAGTTTGAAAGAAGTTGAAAACCACAAGCCTGGATGGTTGTAAATGATCATTACTTGTCTGAATAAATGAAGCTTGTTTGAAAAGCTAATGTAAATTTTTTTTGTCTTTACCTATGTGAGTTTGATTTTTATCTGTCAGAAAATAGAGCTATTAAAGGAGATAATGTTTTAGGTTTGTGCATTTTGCCTCTTTTTAACACTCTCTTAAATTAGTGTATTTTAAGTGTTCCTAGACTGTGATCAAGAAGTAGTCTGAAAATTGCTGGCTTGTAGGACTTGGCTTGATAAATTTGTTGTGCCAACAGTGTCTTTTATTGTCTGTATTTCTAGTCTCAAAATTGGCAATGGATATTTTGCTTTTGTGTAATAGGTGGGATCAGATGTATAAGTAGATTTCATTGCCAAGAGCCCTATACCTTATTTGTAATTGGTTTGAATTTATTTTGAGATGAGTAGTTTGTAGTGTGAGGGCAAGGTAGAAAGCCAACCAGAACTGATGATGGTTAGCTGCTTAGAATGCTTACATGTTCTGTTTTTATTCGTACATACACATCCTATGAGTAAACATAGTATGTAAATAAAGGTGCTACTGTTTGTTTTAATGATCTATCTTAACCTCATTTTTTATTATGTTACTTCCTTCAGAGATCAAGAAACGTCAGTGTAAAGTTCTCTTTGAATATATTCCACAAAATGAGGATGAACTGGAGCTGAAAGTGGGAGATATTATTGATATTAATGAAGAGGTAAGGAACACATATGTGTTAGAGATAAAGCAGCAATTGGAATCGATGCTCTGGGTATTAGAAAAATGTTTTGTAAGAATATTAATTTTTTTTTAGTTTTTTTAGTAGCTAAGAATATAAATAAACCTTTTCTTTGATTCTTTATTCACTTTAGGCACAAAGCAGTAAAACAGAAGGATTTTTACCTTTTGTATAGCAAAGGGATACAAAAGCAGAATAGTTTTAAAAGCTTTGTTTTGTTTGAATTATCACATTCAAATATTAACCAAAAACACTTTTCCCACATTTTTATATCTTAGAATGAGATTTAAAAATATTTCAAAAGCAACTTACTATGTCTCAGCTTTTACCATTAAAGGAATATTAAAGTTTTATTTGGTAGCTGAAGATCTCATTTTCAAAGTGTATGTTTTGGTATCGTATATTGTCACAGGAATTGATTTTGTGTCATAACATCATGTAATGAAATTTATCACTTAGATTTGTATTAAATTCCAGTGTGTTTATACAAAAGGCAATTATTTTATTTCCACCAGGTGGCAATAATAATAGTTAATGTTTATGGAGCCTATATTATGTCTGAAGCACTATGCCAAGTGTTTTACATTTATTATTTTCTTTAAATTTCTAAACAACCTAAGGAGATAAGAATTTTTATCCCCATTTTACATATGGAGATTGAGTTGCAGATGATAAGTGATTGGCTGTTCCAGTTACTGTTGATGCATAACATGCTATACCAAACTTTGTGGCAAAGAGCAACTGTTTTATTAGGTTCATGGGTTGTGTGGGTCAAGAATTCAGATAGGGCACGGCAGGGATGGGTGTCTCTGTTCTGTGATGTCTGGGGGCCTCAGCTAGGAAGATTTAAAGTTGAGTGCTAGTGGAATCATAGGAAGCCTCCTTCACTGACGTGTCTGGTGCTTAGAAGTCTCAGAGATTGGGCTGCCAGGGGAGAGCCATTATGTAGCTTCTCCATTTGGCTTAGCTTTCTTACCGTATTGGGGCCTCAGGGGTCTCAGGATAGTTGGGCTTATTATGTGGCAGTTCAGGGCTCTGAGTATACGCATGTCAGCAAAAATGGTGATAACCTTTTATAATCTGATCTTGGAAGTGATAGTGTCACTTTCACCACATCTGTTGGTTACAAGCAGGTCATAAGCCATCAAGATTAGAGAGGGTAGGGACGAAGACCACCACTTCGTGATGGAGTGTTGAGGAGTGTTGAGATTACATTGTAGATGAGCATGGGGTAGGAGCTCTTGTTTTAGCCATCTTTGCCCAAGTTCGTATGCCTGGCGTGCAGAGGAGCCAGAATCTGAATCCACGCAGTCTGTCTTGAGTCAGTGTTCTTTACCATTATATACTACCCTGCCTCTTAAGAATTCCTTAATTAATAGGAATTATTATAGGGTATTTGCCCTAACTACCCAGTTGATGCTAATTTGGGATCCAGATGTAGATAATAGTTTGCTGATATTTCTCCCTGTTATGCCTGTTCCAGTTTGGTCTTCATATCTCCATCACACCTGGTTTGAAGAACTCCCCATCCTTTGGTGCCTCCTTAAGTAGGCTAAAAATTCTGAACTCTTCACGCTTATCTGCTTTCCTTTTCTCCCTCAAACAGCTTGTATTCTAGCCACCTGGTGTTTCAGCTATATATATATATATATTCCATGAATAAGTCCTTTATTTTTATGTCACCATGTTTTTCACATACTTTGTACATGGAAAACTCTTAATTAGCCTTTAATATCCAGTTCTTTTGTCATTTCCTTTTAAGGTAGCCTATTTTGATTCTTTTAAGCCCTTCCTTTGTGCTCATACAGCATTTTGTTCATATTTTTCTTATAGCAACTCTTACATTGTAACTATCTGCTTATTGTTTGTTTTTTTCTTTAGATTCTTTTGTTCAAAGACAGAGATTTCTCATATGCAAATTTGAATCTTTCCCTAGCAACTAACACCATGGCTTGTACAATAGTAAATGCCTGTTGGATGGATAACTTATTAAAGTTTGTGTTGCAATTATGAGGGGGTGAAAAAATATAAAAAAATATTTTAAAGAGAAAAAAGAGCTTTTTCTAGCTATGATAATTGCCTGTACTGCTAAGTGAATTTTGACAGTGAATAGTTTACTCTTTAAAAACTTCTTTTTACCTATTAAGACCTCTTAGCATCCTTAGCAGAAACTATACATTTTAAAACAGTTATTAAATATTATTAACTTCCTGAAAATTGAGTAACCTTGTTATTAGTGATTATAAGTATTTTTCTAAAGAGCTTGGTTTCTGAGGCTATTTCTGGTTGGGGTAGGGGAGAATGTTTAATAGAGCCTGGCATCTGGATTTTTAAAAGTAATTCTTTTTCATACTTGGGTTAAGACTCACTCTTCAAGTAAAAGGCTTAGTAATTTTATTTGCAATTTAGGAAGTTATATTCTTAGATTCATCAAACTTTTTCCAAATCAGAAATTTCCAAATACTTAAATAATATGTGTTATAATTACAAACTGAGGCTCAGTAGTATTTAAAAGAGTGACATTCCAGAAGAAAGCTGTCTACTTCTTGCTGTTAGTACATTATTCTTGGTTATCTGATACTTTCATGAAAATTATTTACTTCATAGATTACAATTGATTACAAGTTCTCATTGTAAATGTTGCAAAGTGCTATGGATATATGACTAATGCCATATATGATTAATCCAATCCACTTAGATTTAATCTACTTAAAAAATTTTTTTTTCCCCATTGCATTTTCTTCTAGATTTAAAGGGATTATTTTGCATCACTAACTGTGTGCTTATTCACTTCTGTAGCTTGATTTTCCCATGGGGTAAGATTTTCACTTAAGAGAAATTTTTATTAGTTTTGAGTTGTGAACTCTTTCAGGTAGAAGAAGGCTGGTGGAGTGGAACCCTGAACAACAAGTTGGGACTGTTTCCCTCAAATTTTGTGAAAGAATTAGAGGTGACAGATGATGGTGAAACTCATGAAGCCCAGGAGGATTCAGGTAGACTATTTAAAAAATTTGAATAGATTTAAATAAACTTTATATATGATCTAGTGTTTATTTTGTATTTTTTGAAATTCTATTCTTACTTTTGAACTATGACCTTCAGTTTATGTACTTTAAGAAAGTAGCTTATGACAGGGACTTAAAATGAACTAAATATCTAGGCAAGTAATTTAATATTTTTCCTTCTTTGATGTCTGCTTCAACCCAAAGTAAACGTTTAGTACCCTGATTATGAAATGATACTTCTTAGGTTATATGATTTCTTCTCACTTAAGATATATACTTATGTATAATTTTGATTTGAGTTTACAAATGGCCTAATTCACAAATTTGAGAAGTTAAAAACAAATCTTCCTTTTGTTATTTTCCATATTCACATAATAGGTTTTGTTTTCTCTGTGCAGCCAGAATGTCATTTAATTAATTTGTGATCTGTGTCATTGAGAGACTCACCCACAAATTCATCTTAAATTTGCTCATCATTCAAAAGTATGATTGAGAAAATTATACTCCAAAGCTAGATTTAAATTTTTTACTTTTAAGAATTGCTGTGGGATTTAGAATTTTTTTTTAAAGAGAAATTAAATTCGTAAGTGATTACACAGGGATAAGTAGATCTTTTTCTTTATGGAAATATGTATGTAGTGAAGCTCTTCAGGGCTTTATGCTTGCATTAAGTAATATTATTTGGCCATTTATAATGATTAGATAGATTCATAGATATTGAGAAGTAGACATATAACCTTAAAGTTGCCAGTATCCCTATTTTTTTCAGAGCCAGTGTAATGTCAAGATATGAATACTCTTGTTTTAGTCCATTTGAGCAGCTATAACAAAGTACCATAGACTGGGTAGCTTATAAACAGTAGAAATTTATTTCTCACGGTTCTGGAGGCTGGGAAGTCCAAGATCAAGGCTTCAGTATGGTCAAGTTCTGGTGAGGCCCTCTTATTTCTCACTGTGTCCTCACGTGGTGGAAGGGGCAAGGGATTTCTCTGGAGCCACTTTTGTAAAGCGCTAATCCTGTTCCTGAGGTCTCCGCCCTCAAGTCCTAATCACCTCTCAAAAGCCCCACCTCCCAATGCCAGCACCTGGAGACTTAGGATTTCAACATAGGAATTTCCAGGGGAATAGACATTCAGACCATAGCAATTATGTGTTATTCAAAACATGGTGATCAAGTCTTAAGGTTGCCTAGACGTCTTCTGTACCTAACACTTTGTATCGCATTCCGGTGGCACACTTCTGTTTTTTAAATCTATCTTTAGATAGATCATACTAGAGTGTTAGGCTCCCATGATACAGGAACTACGTCTTAGTCATCATTGCTTAAATGTAGTTGCTTTGTTTGCAAAATGGGAATAATAATTTTTACCTAAAAGCGTTGTTATATGAATTGGCAAGATAGTTTCTAAGAAGAATGCTTGCAACATAGTAGATTGTTTTGAACTGTTAATTTCTTTTACTTCCTTTTGTCAGTACCTTCAATGTTTGAAATTAAGTAGGAAAGCATTATAAAATTGTTATGTGTGGAAAATGGATTTATAAGCCTCGGTGTACTCAATAGTAAGAGAATGAATTTCAGAGAGAAAAATAATTTTACATTTAATAGATAGTAATATTAAGCATAATTGATAAAAGCTATCTAGAAATCATTGTTGAAATTATTCTTAAGGTTTATGTGATGTATTTTTAGTTCTGTCATTTTAGACCTTATTAAGAAAGTTGTCTGAAACTTTTCCTCATCCAATAATTATGGTTTGTTTGCATATGGAAATTTGTGCCTTTTCTTTCCTACTTCTTCTTCTTTTTTTTTTTTTTTTTGGTGAGGAAGACCACCCCTGAGCTAACATCTGCCAATCCTCCTCTTTTTTGCTGAGGAAGATTGGCCCTGGGCTAACATCCATGCCCATCTGCCTCTACTTTATATGGGACGCCGCCACAGCATGGCTTGACAAGTGGTGCGTCGGTGCACGCCCGGGATCCGAACCAGCAAACCCCAGGGCGCCACAGGGGAGCGCGCACACTTAACCGCTTGTGCCACTGGGCTGGCCCCTTTTTCCTACTTCTTAATGCAAGTATTGAGCCTCGAGAAAAGCCAGGTAAGGAAATGGTAGAATAGGGCATGAAGTCTTAGAGCAAGCTCACAAACATCTAGATGTAGAACTGGAAAGTCCTAGTACAACTCCCTCATTTTAGGGCAGAGAAACCTGACTTTGAGAAATCAACAACTTATACATTATTCCACAAACACATTCTTCTTAGAAGGATCAAGACTTCTAAGAATTTTCTGATTCTGATCTCATTCCTATGTACTTTTACATATTACTTCTAATCTTATGGATTCATCCTTTAAACTCCAGTACACTTTTTTTTTTTTCAACTTGGAGAATAATTACAAAAATAAAACAAAGAGCTCCTATATACCTGTTACCCAGATTCACCAGTTGTTAACATTTTGCCCTATTTGCTAATTTATCATTCACTTTCTATTTATATATCTATTTTTTTTATTGCAGTAACATTGGTTTATAACATTATATAAATTTCAGGTGTACATCATTATACTTCTATCTCTGCATACATTACATCATGTTCACCACCCAAAGATTGATTACAATTCATCACTGCACACATGTGCCTAAACATCCCTTTCGCCCTCCTCCCTCCCCTTTTCCCCTCCGGTAACCACCAATCCAGTCTCTGTCTCTTGTGTGTGTTTGTTGTTGTTTTTATCTTCTACTTAGGAGTGAGACCATACGGTATTTGACCTTCTCCCTCTGGCTTATTTCGCCCAGCATAATACCCTCAGTGTCCATCAATGTTGTCACAGATGGCTGGATTTCATCATTTCTTATGACTGAGTAGTATCCATTATGTATATCTATTTTTTACCTTTACCTTTTAGTACTTGAGTGTATATTTCCTAAGAACAAGGACAGTCTCTTATGTAACTACGGTATAATTATCAAAATCAAGACATTTAATATTGACAATATTATTTAATCCACAGTCCATATACAGATTTCTTTAATTGTTCCAGTATATGCTTTATATAGCTATTTTTTTTCTCCCAGTTCTGGACAAGACCATGCAGGGAATTTATTTCTCGAGTTTCTTTAATCTGGAATAGTTCCCTATCCTTTCTCTGTTGTTCTTGACCTTGACATTTCTGAAGGGTTTAGGCTGGTTATTTTGTATAGTGGATCCTAGTTTGGGGTTTTCTTCTGCTTCTTTATGATTAGTTTCAGGTTATATTTTATTGACAGAACTACAGAATGATGATGTCTCATTGCATTGTATCAGGAGGCACGTGATGTCCGTGTGTTTTATTATTGGTGATTGATTACTTTGTTAAAGCTGTGCTGCCGCTGTAAGTTTACTTTCCTTATAATTGTTAAGTGTCTTGTGAGGAGATCCTTTGATACTATGTGAATATCCTATCCCTCATCAAACTTGCACCCAACAGTTTAAGCATCCGTGAATAAATTTTGCTTGAATCAGTTATTACTGTGATAGTTGCAAAATGATGATAGTTTTCTAACTCTGTCATCCCACCTCTGTTCATTACTTGACATTCTTCTCTAAAGAACTTTTCTTTCTCCCCAGTTTGTTTATTAGTGTGGACTCATTAGTGGGTTCTATTTTGTTCACTAGGTATTAATCTATTAATTTTATTATTTTTTATTTTGATACTGCCAGATTTGGCCAGTTGGAGCTCTTTCAGACTAGTTCTGTGAGATTTTTTAAAAATCAACTTTATTGAAATTATAATTTACATACAATAAACTGTGCCTGTTTAAAATATACAGTTTGATGAGTTTGAGATGTATACATCCATGAAAATCACTACCAAAATAAATGTACAGAACATTTCCATCACCTCCAAAATATTCCTCATGCCCCTTTGCAGTCCATCTCTTTTTCTGCCTCTGGTCCCAGGTGATCATGTGTCTGCTTTTTTTGTCATTATGGATCATTTTCATTGCTGTGTCATCTTGAGATGTCTTCATCATTTTTTGACGTGTTCTCACTTTGATACGAGATGTTCCAGGCTCATCTTGAACTTTATCTGCTCCAATCCTGGAATCAGCTACTTATCCAGGCAACCTTGGTTTCTTTTAGAGATGGGGCTAGTGGTTAAAACATTGAGATCTGAGTGCAAGTGTGCTCATTGCTGTTGGGGGTGATATTGCTTCTAGGCCCTCTGGGTGGATGAAACTGGGGAATGCTTAAACACACACACACCCCCACTCACCCCTGTATCTCTTTAGCTGTCGTTCGTCCATCTATCTACCTACTTGCCTAACTACCTGCCTACCTATTCCTACTGGTGCCTCTACTTCCCGTTTAGTACCACAGGGTGCATTCTAGTCTGCAGTGATTTCATTTTTAAACCTGTTAGCCGTAAAGATGAATGAAGTGAGTAATGGAGTTTCCTTTACTTTTAGAGGACTTTACTTTTCCTTACAGATTTTAGTTATTTATGCTTTGCAAGTCAGTTATATTGCCTGTGTATATTTTGTTTTATATTCATTCATGAAAGAATTAATGTTTAAAAAGCAATCTTATAATCTTTGGTGTTATCAATAGATTGGGATGGATATGGAAAAAAGTATGAATTCAATTTCTGAAAAGTTGATGTAGAAGACACCTTGGAATTTTAGAAAGTGACAAGGAAAAATGTGTTACTTTATATAGTTGTGAAATACTGTTGATTTGTTCTAGGAAGTAAACAGTATGTAGCAGATCTAGTAATGAAAGCTAGGAATAATGAATGAGATATTGAGGAAAAATTACCAGTTAACTATAAATAATACCAAAATTACAGATAAGGGTTTTAGGAATCAATTTTAGTAATAATTAATAAGTAATAGAGTGAAGGTATAAATTAGTTTGATGAATAGTTTTAACTCTGCTCTAAGTTTTGGAATAAAATACATGAACTTAGGAAGAAGTAGAGGCTAGTTTAATCAAGTGATTATTTCTTAAGCCTTCTATGTGCTAAGAACTATGTTGGTTTTGTGAGGGTACAGAGTCCCTTCTGCAGTCCAGAATCTTAAGTTCCAGGCCTCTGGGGGGTAAGACAAATATGAACTCCAATAAGCATATCTGAATCTAGAGTGAAATGATCTGAATACAAGAAGTGTCAATGGAAGATATTTCTAAACGGAACACGTGGTTTGCCACTTAACTGACTTTGCAAATTTTCATCTTCTCAGAAATGTTCCAGGAAACGTTAGAAACAATCTGCAACTCTGAGTGCAACTGTCTTGGCTTGGATGTTGTCTTCTAAACCCCTGTTTTTTCCCTTCTAATTGTTCTTTCCCTTGTTTTCCTCTATACAGACTTTTTTTGGAAAAATTAATTGTTATAAAAAATCTTAATCATTTTTAGTATAAAATTCAGTAGCATTATGTATATTCATATTGTGTGCAACAGATCTCCAGAACTTTTTCATTTCACAAAATCAAACCCTCCCAAACCACCATTCTGCTTTCTGTTGCTGAATTTTATTTTGTTTTTTTTTTGGTGAGGAAGATTCACTCTGAGCTAACATCTGTTGCCAACCTTCCTCTTTTTTGCTTGAGGAAAATTAGGCCTAAGCTAACATCTGTGCCAGTCTTCCTCTGTTTTGTACGTGGGTTGCCGCCACAGCATGGCTTGACAAGTGGTGTAGGTCCATGCCTGAGATCTCAACCTGCGAACCTGGGCCGCCGAAGCAGAGCGCGCCTGGCTTAAGTACCACACCACGGGGCTGGCCCCTGTTTCTTAATTTGACTGCTTTAGATACCTCATATAAATGAAATCATACAATACAGGTGTGTATCACTTAACAACAGGGATACATTCTGAGAAATGTGTTGTTAGGCGATTTCGTCATTGTGCAAACATCATAGAGTGTACTTACACAAACCTAGATGTATAGCCTACTACACACATAGGCTATATGGTACTAATCTTATGGGACCACTGTCGTATATGCGGTTGGTCATTGACTGAAACCTTAGTGGTGCAGGACTGTATTTGTCTTTTTATGAAGGGCTTATTTCACTTAAAATAATGTCCTCAAGGTTTGTCCATGTTGTAGCATGGGACAGAATTTCCTTTTTTTCAGTTTGAGTAATATTCCATTGTATGTTATGTACCACATTTTGTTTAGCTGTTCATCCATTGATGGGCATTTGAGTTGCTTTGACATCGTGGCAATTGTGAATAATGCTGCTAAAACATAGGTATGCAGATACTTCTTCAAGACCCTGCTTTCAATTTGGATGTATAGCCAGAAGTGGGATTGCTGGATTATATGGTAGTTCTGTTTTAATTTCTGGAGGAAATGCCATACCATTTTCCATAGCAGTTGCACCATTTTACAGTTCTACCAACAGTGTATAGGGGTTCTAATTTCTCCACATCTGTAGCAACACTTGTTATTTTCTGTTTTTTCATATTATCCATCCTAATGGGTATGAGATGATATCTCATTGTGATTTTGATTTGCATTTCTCTAATGATTAGTGATTTTGAGCATCTTTTCATATGCTTATTGACCATTTGTATATCATCTTTGGAGAAATGTCTATGCAAATCTTGTCTTTTTAATAAGATTCTTTTTTGTTGTTGAGTTGTAAGAATTCTTGATATATTCTGGACATGAAGCCTTTATCAGATATATGATGTGCGGATATTTTCTTCCATTCTGTTGAGTGTATCCTTTGATGTAGAAAAGTTAAGTTTAATGTAGGTAGTCTCATTTTTCTATATTTTCTTTTGTTGCCTGGGCTTTTAGTGTCATATCTAAGAAATTATTGCCAAGTCCAGTGTTAAGGAAGCTTGTCCCCTGTGTTTTCTTCTAGGAGTTTTATAGTTTTGGGTGTTATGTGTAGGTGGTTAATCTATTTTGAGTGAATTTTTGTATATGGTTTAATATAAAGGTCTAGCTTCATTCTTTTGCATGTGGATATCCAGTTTTCCCAGCAGCATTCGTTAGAATGTCCTTTCCCCGTTGAGTGGCCTTGACACCCTTATTGAAGTTCACCTGACCATTTTATGCAGACTTTTATCATGGCACCTACATTATTGCACACGTTTCTATATTTTCCCTCTCTGGTAGGCTGTCAGCTATTTATAGGCAGAGACTATTCTTTACTTTTCTTTATTTCCTCACTGCTTAGTATAAAGGTCCAAAAAATGAATAAATTATGATCTGCTTAATTTTTATTCCAGAGTTTTATATTTTCTCTCATATTACTTACGTGCCTTTTTATAGTGCCAAGACTTTGGGAAAGAATAGTGTAACTTCATAATTTATATATGGAACAGGTAGCCTGTATACCAGTTGGTTATGTCATCTGTTTCCTGGAACATAAGGGAATGGTACTGGTTATTTCTAGAGAGAGTAGATGAATCTCTCCTATTCTTGGTCAGTTTACTTGCATAGAGCACTGTGCTGTGAAAACAAAATCAAGGGCTTGATCTTTCAGCATTTGTGGGTGACTGTTGTATTTCTAATCTGAAATGCTGTCTTGTTTATGTAGAGGGCAAGAGTATTACTTTCTTCATATTTCTTGGTTCATAAACACCTTTGAGAAGCAGATGAAAACTATGCACTCTCTAGAAAATATACACAATAATCATATGAATAAAATTTTACATATTATTTCACATGGTTCATAGTTCATATACACACATACATATATATGACTAGATAGTACATTCTCAGGGTTCAAAAATCAGTACATAAAAAGATGTACATTAGAATACTTTTCTCCGTTCAACTAGTCTTCTTTTCTGCTCTGTATCAGAAAGCATTTGTACTTTCTTGTTATCATCCCAGTGTTTGTTAATGCAGGTACACACACAAAAATATGTATTTGTGTAATTTCTCCTTTCTTAAACAAAAGATAACATGGTATGTTGTTCAGGACATGTTGCCGTGAAAACAGCCTGAAAATCATAGTGGCTTAAGACAGTGACATAGTAAAGGACTTAGACTGATAGAGGCTCCTTTTGACACATGCTTTAATGCTTGCAGAGGCGGGCATAAAGGAGCATGGCTTTTAAAGCTTCTGCCCAAAATTAACGCATGTCGCTTCCGTTAACATTATATTGGGCAGTCATGGCCATGCCTAAGTGCAGCAGAGTGGGGATGTATAATTTTCCGGAAAGAAGGAGCACCAAATAGTTGTGAACAATAATACAATCTACCGCATATACTATCATGGATCCCCTTTTAAGAATTCCTCGTTTAAAGCTCGTTAGCCTTTCAAAGGTGCTAAAATGTATTCTTAGCTCTTTACTGTACACGTGCTGAAAACTAATGAAACGAGCGTGAACTTCATGACTGTTTCGTATGAAATGGTGACGGCTAGTAGCCTTCTGGGTGGTCCAAGTTTCCATTTTTTAAGTTGCCTCCCATTTCTAAGTTTTCTTCCACTGCATATTTTCTCTTTAACTTTGCAAAGAACTTTTTAAGATTCTAAACTTTTCTAAGGCTCTACTCTAAACTATGCGAATTAAAGAAACAAGTAATTGAGTCCTTTAAAAGCTTGTCCTCTCTTTGGTCAGCTTCTGTCTAATGTCTCTTTTTTGTAATCAGTACCTCATATATAAAGCATACCCTCATTTTTCAGATGATGCATATAGTGACCTTGGCACAATTCCTGGCAAATTTTGAAGCATAGTAGATAATTAGTTCTTCTCCTACCACACTATCTCATTTTTACTCCTTGACCCCTTTCTTTCCTTTAATTTCTTTGCTTTTTATGTGGAGTTAACCATATTTGAATAGTGACATGATAAAGTTATGTTAAGCAGAGTAATTTTTATTTCTGGGAGTTGGAAATGGGGGGCAGTTGGGATGCTGAAATTAACTTATTCAATGCAGATGCGGATTCCATTGACAGAAAATCATTGAGATAGGAGTAAACAGAGGAGTCATAACAAATAGATTTATTACTATTTTATGTTACACTTACTTAAGAATACTTAGTATCAATTCTGAAGTCAGATTTATGTTTTAAGGATGTGTGAAAACCATTAGAGAATAAACTTAGGAACTGAAAACATCTAGCTTAAATTTAACAGTAAACTTGTTACTTGGCAAACTCTCCTCTAAATTACTTCTGATGCCTATTAGTATTTCTTGTTTTATAGGTATTGGATCGTCTAATATTTATTTTTAACATTGAAATTTGGTGTGAATTAAAGTTTATGGTGAAATGATCTTTATGATGCCATATAAACTGAGCCATTAAAGTATGTACAAAATTTCAAGTCTGTATGGGACCACTAGCAAAAGAAATCAAATTTAAATTTGGATGTAGTTCATTACTTTTATAATTATAAATACTTTGGGCATTTTTTTGCACTATTCAGCCTTATTTGAATTTTAGTAACCTTACAGAATTATATCTGTTAAAAACGTACTTCCTTGCTTGCTCAACCCCTTTACAATAACAGTGCATTCTAAATGTGGAGCTTTGTAATTATGGGTTGGGCAGCCAGTGGTTGAAATACACTATAATTCCTTTTTTTTTTTAACTCTAATTTTTAGGCAGAAGTTTTTGCATATTGATGTGAATGCCAGGAAGTGAGTGCTTTATAAGGACTTTGGAACTTTAATGATAAAAGTATATAGTCCTGTAAGTTTTAATTTAAGAATTTGATCTTATGCATTATGTCTTAAAGAATCAATGCCCACTATTCCTGTGTCCTAATGAAGTGTAACATCCTCTGTCTATAATTGGTGTTTGACAGTTTTTTAGTCAGTAAAATAGTGTATGTTTCTAGTAGCTGTTACAAGAGTTATAGTCAACTGTACATTATAAAACGTTATTTTTTGCTTACGGTATTGGAATGCCATATTCATCACATTTGATTATTTTATAGTTTCTCCTTATACTCCTTTCATTTCGTAGAGCTCTTCTTTTAATCACTAAACTGAAATATATGGGATGATGTTCTTGGTTTGACCAGTTAAACTCTACCTATTAAGATGGTTGTGACTTTAGACAATAGGTAGACAATATTACTTGACCCTTCATGGGTGATTTATTTTTGTGCCCTCAGTTTTCATTGAAGAACTGTAGGAAAAAAGTTATAAGAAAGCCACTATTATATTTTTTATAGGAATGTGGTGAATTCATAATCTGTTCTTTTACTCAGTGGTTTCTGTATAAAATCTCAAGATAAATATCTTTTAGTATTCAGTTTCAGGAAAAGCCTTTCTTCTCTAGGGAAGTGTTATGTTTCCATTTTTATAATGATACGACTCCTTTTTCATTTTGTCAAATTTACTAACCTTTCTTGTTTTAGAGTGTCCTTTTGTCACCTTTCAGATTCCACTTATTTGCTAAGTAGGACTTGCTTTCTGTTTTCCTCTTATTCTGTGAAGCCAATGATTATGTCTACTGGTATTTTCCTCTGTTATATAAGTCTTCTCCCCACATTAAGCCTATCAAAGTCTCCATTTAGATGTCTAATAGGCATCTTAAGCTTAAGACGGTCAAAACCGGTCTTCTGCCGTTTTCTCTGTACCCAAATCTCCTTTATACAGTCTTCCTCATCTGAGTTAATGGCAGCTTCATCCTTCTTTTACTTAGACAAAGAATGGGATTCATCTTTTACTCTTTTTAATCTCACGCTCTACATTTGATTCCTTAGTAGGCTTTGTCACTGACTAAAATGTGCAGAATCTGTTTTCTTTTACCACCTCCCCTGCTGCTACCCTGGTGTTTATCTTTTGCTGTATAATTGCAATAGCCTATTTGCCATTATCTCCCTACTGAATGTTAAAGTGCTCATGCTCCAGCAGCAACACCTTTTATTTAGAGTAAAAACCAAAGTCTTTTTAAATTGACTATAAAGCCCTCCATAATCCTGCACCCCCATATGCCTCCCCTCACCTCTCTGACTTCATTTCCTACTTATTTCTCTACTTTGTTCACATTGGTCTCCCTACTGTTTTTTGAAGATGTCAGGAACATTCCTGTCTCACAACCTTTCTACTTGGTGTATACCTTTGCTTGGAATGTTCTTCTTTGATATGTCCTTACAGCTTTCCGTCTGATTTCAGAATTCTGCTCAGAAGTCACTTTTTCAGTGAGGCCTTTCCTGACAGCTTTATAGAAATCAGCAGAAAGCACCTATCCCCCACTCTTTAATTCCCTTATTTTCTTTGATGCATTTGTTATTCCTTATTTATATTCTTACTATCTGTCTACCCCTGCGTTAGAATATATATTTTGTTTTTTTCACTGCCGTATACCCAGTTTCTAGAACAGTGGCACATTGATACTCAGTGAGTGAATGAAGAGTGTTTTGTACAGGTGTATGGAGAACTTTTCAAACACTTTATCACATTAAATCCTCATAACTTTGGAGGAGGTTAGTGTCCTCCACATTTTAAAGGTGAAGAAGTTGTAGCTCTGAGATGATTTAACCACTGAGTGGTAAAATCACAATTAGAATTCTGTTCTTATCTTTTTACCTTACCCTGCTATTTAGTATATGGGAGTGTGGATATTAAGTAATTCTCACTGTTTTAGCCCATTTGTTTGCCTGTTGTCTTCTTCTAAGTTTCTTTTAATCATGCCTATAAAACTGTTGTTTCGTGTAGTTTCAGCCCTGTGAGAGTTATAAGCAGTTATATGTGGGATGATGGCGTTTCCCATGGAGTCAGTGCATTCCCAAATTTGAAATTTAAAAGTCTAAATATAAATACTACTATGTAGTTAGTTCAACATTCATGTATTTGTTCAATCAGTATATTGAGTGCTTATTGTTGAGCATATTGTGCAAGGTTCTGGGAATACAGCGGTGAGCAGCATAGGCATGATTCTTCCCCTTATTTGAAGCTTTTGGTCCATTGGGAAAGAAAAGACCTAAACAAGTGATTATAATTCAACATGAGAAATATTTGTGACAGGAAAGTTCAGGGTCCTATAGATGTATGTAAGAGGGCTAACCCAGACTGGGAGGATATGAGAGAATGTGCCCCGGAGGGAGTTACAGATTGAGATCCCAGAATGGATAGGAAATCCCTAGGCAAGTTTGTGGCAAAGGGTGAAGAAAGAGCATAGCAATTTCAAGATCCTGAAAGAGATTTAATTTACAGGGATTGTAGAGCTTATAGTTGGATATGATAAGTGTTGAAGCTGCAGAAATTTTTGGGTCAGTTTTAAGAAGGCATTACAGAAATGCTAATCAAGTCACAGTGAAGCCTTAGAGGGGAGTGAAATGATCAGATTGTTTTTTAGATACAGTCGTGTGCTGCAGTGACACATGACCTGTGCAACTCAATGATGGACTGCAAATATGACGGTGATCCCATAAGATTAGTACCATATGTACACTCTATGATGTTCACACCACTACAAAATCACCTAATGACACATTTCTCAGAACATATCCCCATTGTTAAGTGACTAATGACTGTAGATTGGTTTGGTTGCAGTGTACAGAGTGAATTGTAGTTTCGAGAGTGGATTGGAGAAGAGTAAGAGTGGGATAGTGAGATCAGTTGAGAATGTTTTGATAATTTGGGTAGAAGTAGTATTAGCCTAAACTAGAGGAATGATCATGGGAATGGAAAAACATGGGTAGAATAGGAGGTAAATAGGTGGTATAAAGAACTGCACCTTGTGATGATGGGATATGGGGAATGACTGAGAAAGAAGAGTCAATGGCTACGAGGTTTTTGGTTCAATAAGATGGGTAGATGGAGATGTCATTTGCAGAGAAGAGCAAAAGGAGAAGATGATGAATTCACTTTTGGAGATGTTGAGTTTGAGTCCTGTAGGGGTGTGAGGGCATCCAAGTGAAGGTATTTGGTAGTCAGTTGTATAGATGTGTCTCAAACCTTAGAAGAAAAATTTGGGTGGATGTCCAAAATTAGGACTTCACAGAACTTTGTATGGTATAAGAAACCGTGAAGTTAGATGAGATCACCTGGGGAGAATGTCTAGAGTGAAAAAAAAAGAATCTGGGACAGAATCCTGTGTAGCAACATTTGTGGTATGGGCCGAGATAAAAAAGTACCTAAAAAGAAGACCAAGAAGACACAGAGATAGAGCCAGGAGGAAACCTGTGAGTGTGTGGTAGTTAAGGGAAGAGAGTGTCTCAAGGAGGGCATGGACAGTAGCAGACGTTGCTGTGAGGTTAAGTAAGATAAAAAATAAAATGAAATTCTGGAGTTAGGAATGAAGAGATGATTAATGACCTGGACAAAAGCGGTAGAGAGAGATGATTGGGGCAGAAGCTAAATTGAGGAGGCAGTGGAGAGAGTAAGTATAAAGCAGTGCAAAAGTTGAGGACAACGTATATTCAAGAATGTTTTTGTTCTTAAGAAAAAAGTCTTGATCATTTTTAAGTGCTAATGGCAAAGGTAGAGAGGGTGAAGTTGAAAACGCAATTCAGAAGAATGGGGTTTATCAGCAAAACAGGATTTACCCAGAAGGTGGGGGGAATGAGATTTACTTATAGGTATCATGATGAATCTAAACTGATTGGAGATACATCAGATTTAGTGCTGGGAAGCTGAGGGAATGATATCTGACTTATGATTTCTTCTATAAAAAGGAGAGATACTAAGAATGAGGTACAAAGTGGAGAGGTCAGAATTTTGAGGAGACTAAAAAGGTCCCAGCAGGCGTTGTTAAATGTTTTGAGCCGTGCATCCCTCTGGGCTTTACTGGGCTACTAGAGGGATACATGGCACAAAATGTTAAGAAACCTTGATGGATTGTTCTTCAGGGGTTCTGTCTCTTATGGGTGAAAAGAGTTCATTCTCTTAGGAGGAGTCAGCGGAACTTTCATTTGATTATTTAGTTTCTGGAAAAGAAGATAGTGCTTATTGCTAGTGTGGCACAGGATCCTTGTGGAATGGTGGTGTACGCTCCATTCCAAAGGTGGTAGGTAGAAATTTGGTCATCTGCAGCCTAGACTCTAAGAGTTAAGGTGGTGCACAATTTGCTTTGATGTCTGTGGTCCCAGATTAGCGTTCAACTTGAACTCCTCCTCCAAGTGAGCAGCTTGCAAGGAAGATTTTTCTGGGGCTTTGATGCTTTTACTGATAATATGTCAAGAATCTTTATAAGTTACTATTAAAGCCAGACACTCTTTCTAAAGATTCTTTTTAGAAACTAAGGAATACAGATTTTAAGTCTAGTTAACACACACACAACATTTTCTTAGGAAATGTAGGATTATTTTAAAAATCTTTGAATAATGGTGAAAGATGTTCTTCTCTAGAATAAAAAGTGGGGGAATTTCTGTCAGCAACTTTAGCAGATTCCTAGTCTTTCTACTTGTGGTTTACATGTTTTAACTTAATGAAAGATACTCTACATTAGTTCTCCATTCACTTTAATAGTGAACTTGGTTTGCTTTCATTAAATGCTTTGTATTTTCATCAAGTTTCTACTTTGTATTATTTTTCTTTAGCACACAGTGCAGCTCACATAAAGGCTCTTGTTTGTTTGTTTTTAACAAGTGATTGTATTTTAGGACTCATGGTTGTTTCAAGTCATTTTATATGCAGATGCAAGCCATCATGTAGCTTTTGTTGTGGGGGGAAGGGAGAGTTTTAGGTTTAATAGGAAGAGTTGCTGTTATGTTTTATGACTGACAGTGCCGTACACAGAATACAGATATAATTTTCTACAAGCTTAGCAATTCAAGGACAATCTGATGGGTAAAGCATATGGACATAAAAATATTAGAAATACCATATAGGTAAGATTTCTATTTTGTCTGATTATGAGACAACCTGTTTGCCCTTTCTTCCCCTTTGTCCCCTTCTCCTCCTCTGTCCTCTCCCCCTTCCTCCTCCCCTCCTTTCTTCCTTCTAGTGGCTAAGACATTTTTCCCCTTTTATTTTTTTTTGCTCCTTCTGTGTGATCATGCTCTCTTACTTGAATGGAGTGATCATGCTCTCTTACTTGAATGGAGCTCAATAGTACATCTTTAAACTCGTTAAAAATAGTAGGCACTGAGCCAGGCACTGTTTTAAGCACTTTGCAGGAATCAGTTAATTTAGTCATCATAGGAATCCTATAAAGTATCCCTTTTACAGGTGAAGAAACTGGGCACATGCAGCAGAGGGGGTGAGATATGAATCAAGAGGGTTAGACTCTAGAGTTTGTGTTTTACCACTACACTATGCTGCTTTCCAGCCATTGATTTAATAGCAACATGACAATTTTAAATGAGCCAAAAGTAATCAGCCTATCTATTAGTACTAGATACTTTTATTATCTAGACATTTATTTTAATGATAAATGTTTTCATGACTCTAGTAAAGTTTATAGTCACTAACTAAAAGAAAATTTTTATTTTATGGCTGTAATCAAATACTCAAACTGAAAATTGCACCTTAGAATCATCTGCTGAAGTCACCTTTGTCAGTCTGGCTTATTAATACCATAGATTATTTCACTTTAAAAGGCCTCTCAGGTAAGTACCTCATATACTCTGTGCCTGAATATGACAGTCTGGTTATCGAAGCTATATATTACAATATATAGACTACACTTCTAGCAATGAGGGAGCAAGACAATGTGGAATTACCTTCCCATCATACAAACTGGAACGTTGAACAAAATAGGAAACAAATATTTTCAGACGATAGATAGCACAGGACTGAAATTCTTGAGAAAAGAAGAAAAGAACAAGGAAACCCTATTATTGCCCTGAATTTCTGCCAAGAGGTAATTTCTGGACTACAGTGCAGGAAGGGAGATCCTCAGCAGAAGGTTGTCAATTTTGTTGAGTTGAGGAGTTGGAGGTCTGAGTTCAAGGAAGCCAAGGTAGTTAGAATTTGTGGAGCTAATATCTGGAGAGAGAGAGATGTAGAGAAGAGCTCCAGAAATGTGATTAGGGGATTGCCTTGAGTGTTTGGCTGAAAACCAATCTGTGAATGCATAGAGTAAAACCCCACAAGGTTAGACATGAACAGTTTGTGTAGAAAGCAGTTACTGGGGATTAACATGAATAATTCCTGGTGTTTACACAGGTCAAGAATTGTTTGAATTCTCTCCATCAAGATTTGAGAGACTTCATTGAATACATGGCAATTCAGTAGAAGGGTGAAGTGGGACTACATTGGCCTTAGGATGGAGACTACTCTAGTTCTACCCTGAAAGAGCTTCACACTGATATACAAGTAACTTACCTGTTGGCTAGAAAAAAGTCAGCACTCGTTAAAGCAGGGTTTCTCAGCCTTGTCACTGATGATGTTTGGGCTGGATAACTGTTTGCTTTGGGAGGCTATCTGGTGCTTATAGAATTTTACAGATATCCCTGATCTCTACGCACTAGACGTCAGTAGCACTCTTCAGTTGTGATAACCAAAAGTGTCTTCAACATTGCTAAATGTCCTTTGGGGGGCAAAATCATCTCAGATTGAGAATCACTGGTTTTTAAAGGATTAGACAAAATCTAGCACTCAACAACATCAAATAAAATAAATTACTAGCTGTATATCAAGAAGTAGGAAAATGTGGCCCATAATCGGTAAGAAAAATTAATTACTAGAGAACCAGAAATGATGGAATGAGCAGACAAGGATGTTAAAGTAGCTGTAATAAAAGTGCTCAATATGCTCAAAGATACAATGGAAAATGTGACCATAATGAGGAGTGAAATAGAAGTTATTAAAAAAAGAGAACAAAATGGAACTACTAGAGATGAAAAACCACAATATCAGAAGTGAATTCCTTCGTGTGAAATTTTAACAGTAGACTAGACAATTGAAGAGAAGATCATTGAACTTGAAAATGTGGCGCTAGAATCTATCCAGAATGAAGCACAAAGAGCATAAAGACAAAAAATTTCAGCAACTTGAGATACTTTTAAATGGTCTAACATATGTGTGGCTAGAGTCTCAGAAGGAGATGAGAGAGGGCAGACAGAAAAAATATATGAAGAAAGAATGCTAAAAACTTTCCAAATTTGATGCAAACTGTAAATCCACACATCAAATCCAACAAAATATGTAGAGGTTAATACATTATGACTATATATATATATATATAGTGTTTATCTCATGCATTCAAAAGTTAATATAACCTACCATATTAACAGTTTAAAGGAGAAAAACCACATGGTCATCTCAATAGAGGCATAAAGAGAATTTTACATATTCAACATTTACTTATGATAAAAACTCCATAATAGCAACAGAAAGGAACTTTCTAAATTGGTTAAAGCTCGTTTATGAAAAACCTGGTTAGTGGTAGATAGTGATATATCTGTACAATGGAATACCAATCAGCAATAAAAAGGAATAGAGTACAGATGCATGGAACAGCATGCTTAGCAAAAGAAGCAGACAAAAGACTTATGTGCTATATGATTAAATTTATTTGAAACTCTAAAAAGGACAGCATGAAGATCTGGGCTGACTATATCTCGATTGTTGTGCTTACATGGTGCATACATTTGTCAAAAATTATTGGAATTTACATTTAAAATGGGTTCATTTTATTGTATGTAAACATTCTCTCAATAAAGTTGATTTACAGATATACTACAAAAAGTATATGTGGCTTAGGCTAATATTGAAAGTGGTTAGAGTAGATCATGTACTTGTTAGCATTACATTTCTTTTCTTTCTTTCTTTTTTTTTGTTTTGTGAGGAAGATCAGCCTCGAGCTAACATCCATGCCAATCCTCCTCTTTTTGCCGGGGAAGACTGGCCCTGAGCTAACACCTGTGCCCATCTTCCTCCACTTTGTGTGGGACGCCGCGACAGCACGGCCTGACAAGCAGTGCGTCGGTGCGCGCCCGGGATCCGAACCCAGGCCACCAGCAGCAGAGCGCGCGCACTTAACGGCTACGCCCCGGGGCCGGCCCAGCATTACATTTCTTAAGTTCATAAAAGTTGTTTATGTTAACTATTTCTCACATATTTTCAGATGTGTAATTGGAGGCTTTTGTTGTTTGAGACATTATATTAAACTGTTTTAAGACTGGTTTTGGCGTCATCTAGAATTCAGTTCAAACGTTGGCTTTGTTACTAGCTGTATGGTGTTAGGAAAGTTTTTAACATCTCTTTGCCCAGTTTACTTATTTTCAAAATGAGGAGTAATAGTGCTTAATGTTAAGCCTGTGGGTGGTTATGTAAATTAGATATCATTCATGTACAGTGCTTAGCAAGTGCCTGGCACAGATTAAACCCTGAATAAATGGTAGCTACCATTTTTATTATTACCCCTATTGTTACTCTTATTGTTAAACTTGAACAGACTCGTTTAGTGCAATGACTGATAATCATGTACTTTACCCCAATCATGTACCCTCTCACCCCCCATTCTGAAATACTTCCAGAATTTTCTTGGATACTTTAGAACTTTGTTTCTTAGATTATAAGGCCCTTTGAGAATCTAAGAGCTGTGTTTCTTTTACCTAGGAAAATGAACTGAAAAAATATCCACATAGTTTTCCATGGGGCTGTTCATGGACTCATTGAAGCCTATAAATAAAAACTTATGCAGCAGGAATGTAGAAACAACTTTCTTACCCATATAACGTTAAACTGTCTTTAAAATTTTTTTAGGGCCAGCCCCCGATGGCCTAGTTGTTCAGTAATGGCGCACTTTGCTTCAGAGGCCTGGGTTTGGTTCCCGGGCGCAGATCTACACCACTTGTCTGTCAGTGGCCATGTTGTGGCGGCGGCTCACATACAAAGAGGAAGATGGGCAGCATCACGTTAGCTCAGGGCAAATCTTCCTCAGCAAGAAGAAAAAAAAAATTTATTATTACAATTTAAATTTTCATTGACTGCTTCAAATTTAGACTTACATTACTTCATTCCTGAATTAAAATCACAGGTGTTGAACTGTTGACTTTTTTTTTTTTTTTTTTTTTTTTTGTGAGGAGATCAGCCCTGTGATAACATCCGCCAATCCTCCTCTTTTTTTTGCCGAGGAAGACGGCCCTGGGCTAACATCCGTGCCCATCCTCCTCCACTTTATATGGGACGCCGCCACAGCATGGCTTGCCAAAGCAGTGCGTCGGTGCGCGCCCGGGATCCGAACCAGCGAACCCCGGGCCGCTGCAGCGGAGCGCGTGCACCCAACCGCTTGTGCCACTGGGCCAGCCCTGAACTGTTGACTTTTTGAAATAATATTTGCTAATATTGCCAGTTTTTATATTCATAAACTCACTCTCACTTTGATCAGATTGAATCATATAACTTTTAAAAATGATTAACTATCTCTTCAATGTTTCAGTCTTATATTACGTCATCGCTGTCCAAGAACTGTAAGTTTTGACGTGCTCTTAAGGACGTTGTATAGTATTATTTCCTGCATTTATTAATTAGCATATTACTAATTAAAAATACCTAAAATTGTTATTGTTTTACACAGCATCCAAAAAAATTAGTATAAAACGCATCTTATTCTTTTGGATATTTTAGTACTCAGTCATTTAATTATTTTTATTCTACCATTTTTTATTAGGAGGCATATAATGTAAACACTATGGAAGAAGAATGTCAAGATCTTTGTGATTCTCCGTGTTATTCATCAAAAACAAATTATTCTTTCAGAAACTGTTTTGACTGGCCCTACCTCACCTTTACCCTCTCCGGGGAATGGGAGTGAAACCGCACCTGGATCAGTTACACAGCCGAAGAAAATTCGAGGAATTGGATTTGGAGATATTTTTAAAGAAGGCTCTGTGAAACTTAGGACAAGAGCATCCAGTAGTGAAACAGAAGAGAAGAAACCAGAAAAGGTGGTAATGATGAACTTTACTTAATCTAACTCCGCCTATTCTCTCATTAAGCATTTTTTAAATGTAAAAGTCAGTTTGCAACTCTTATAACATTTCCTTTTTTGAGATCACAAATAATTGGTTATAAGTGAGAAGACTATGAGAAACTTTTCAAGTTTATAGTGATTACTTTCGTGTTTATATTTGATTCCGTTTTTTGGTAAATTTAATGCAACTTTTCTTAGTGGCAGTTTTAGAGTTTTTAGTTATCATACTGTAAAAATAGAAAAGGCAAGTTTTGTTGTTTTTTGTGTTTTAAAGCTAAAATTACCTATTTTTTTCTTTTAATTTGAAGTAGGCTTAAAGTGGGCCGTTTTAAAATGGATTCACAATGAGATAGTGCAGCTGTTAAGTTCACAACTTAATAGTTATTTAGGCAGTGCTTAACTTTTCTTTGAATTGTCAGCGATGGTGAAATCTACTCATCTCTCTCTAAATGTATGGAGAACTTTATTTTTTATTAGCATTTCACAGGCATTGTGAAATAAATCAAAGTGAATGTACCATAAATTATAAGATTTAATAAGATATTTTAAAATAAATCCTTAAATTTCTACTTTGGAAGAAGAATATCTGCAGTCTTTAAAACATTTATTTCAAAGCTGTTCCTACTGTTAACACCTTGGAGATCCAGATTGAGAACTGACTTCAGATAGGAGGATTTTCCCTTGACTTGTCGGGTGTTGTTTCCCTTCTAGTTCTCATTTGTATGTCTGTGTTTAACTCTTAAGAGGTTAAGGTATTTCTGTATTTACTTGCCTAGTTTAGCTGCATTTCACTGATAAGACTGTATTTTAGTTGGTGAAATATATTCTGAAGTTTTCTCTTAAAGTGGTTAGTTTCAACATTTTTTTCTTTCCTGGCTTACTATGTATTTTGTCATGTAATAATGATTTGGGTTCAGAAAGAGAACTTGTACTTTCTACCCTACCCTCTCCTAGCTCTGAGACTGTCCAGCATTAAGATTATGGGGCCTAATTGATTCTTGATTTTAAAGGTAAAGATTGGAATTCTTGTCGTTTTGGGAATGGTGCTGTGTAGCCATGTAACAGCTAGGAATGTTGGAGAAGCAATGTCTACGTTATGAGGGACATTAGACTAGATGATTTGGGGCCCCTTTCCAACCCTAAAGCTTATGATTATTTGAATAACTTTACTTGATTAATGATTACACTAGTAATCTTTCAATTGCCATTTATAATGCCCACAACTCAAGAGTTGTTATTAATGAGAATAGTCTCAGGGTCACCCTATATGATGGCCCTGTGAGGCTTGCTTTGATCTTTGATACAGGAATTGATAAAGTAGGGAGCATATTTGCTATGTTTGTAGGTGACACTAGATTGGAAGACATGGTAGTTAGAATTGGGAGAGATTGAAGTGAGTATCTTAAAAGATAAACAGAATACACAGTAATAGGTAAGTTAGAGGTATGTTCGTATTTTTAATGAAATCTAAGGTTAAATGTAGTGTTATTTCTGGGGAGAGAACTCAAGGAAACACTAATATAAGATGGTGAACGACTTACTATAGTCAAGTACAATGGAAAATTATCTACTAGACTATAGTAATAAAAGTTGTAACATTACCTAAATGTTTTCATTCAGATAGCAGCAATGAAGTATAAAGTCTTTCTTTTCTTTTCTGTCTCATTGTAAGGCAGTTTAAGAGCCCAGTTTCTGGAGTCAGACTTTCTAGCTTCAAATCTGGGTTCCACTACTGAATTACTGTTATTGTGGACAGGGTTACTTAACTGCATCCTAATCTATAAAAAGAGTGAATGATAGTGCCTACTTTATACAGATTGTTCTGAGGAGGATTAAGTTATAATCTATGTAAAGTGCTTAGCTCAGGGATTGGTACATAGTAAATTTTCAAATGCTATTATTATTATTTATTTTAAAGGTCCTAAAATTAAATCACAATACTATATTAGTATCAGAGTATGTTTATTATCTTCAAGATAGGGAGTTTTAAAAATTAGAAATTTTGAGCTATTATTTGTGTAGCTTTTGAAATCTTCATCTTTTTCATTGCAGAGTTTTCAGGCACATTACTGACCTGGTTATAAGTACCATTAGGGAAATCTGGATAACTGTAAATAGAAATTTTGTTCAACAGTATTATCTTTATTCTGACTTAAAATAGTTGATGCCATCCTTTTCTATTCTAGCTCTTAAACATACAGTCACTAGGATCCAAAACTCAGAGTGTGGAGATAACAAAAACAGACACTGAAGGTAAAATTAAAGGTAAGTTTTTGAATAAAATTTCGTATTGGGAATGAAGCGTGCTCAAATATATTATTAGATTTGTTGAAGATATTTGTTACACTGTACTACTTGATCAGAGTATTAAATCCTACCAGATGTAAGCATCATGAGGTCAAGAATTTTAGTAATTTTTGTGATGTACCCCCCTATAGTTTGAACTGTAACTAGAACATAGTAGGCACTTACAACTGTTTGAATGAATGATTAATGAAATTGTTACTTAATTCAACATATAGTATTGGCCAAAATTACTAAATTCATCTTTAATAGCTTCTGGTATACATTTCTTACAAAATAGAGGCTTAATAAGTATTTGTTGAAAGAATCAATTTATGTAAGCTACATTATTTACATTCTTTATTTTAGCTAAGGAATATTATAGAACATTATTTGCCTATGAAGGTACTAATGAAGATGAACTTACTTTTAAAGAGGGAGAGATAATCCATTTGATAAGTAAGGTAAGATATTTCTCAGTTTTTCAGTGAATCATTTAATTTCTTCATAGAAATATTTTTCAATATTCTTACATTCCGCCTAGAATGTAAGCTCTAGAAGAGCTGGGACTTTGTCTAATCTGTTTCTTTCTGTGTCCTGAGAACCTGGCATATGGTAAGTGCTCAGAAAGTTCTGTTTCTTTTTTTCGAGCAAACTTTTATTGTCTGTCTGTTTATAGTTAATTGATATATTGGGAATTATTTTTACCATCATGTTGTATTTTTTTCTCTAACCTCCAGCCCCGCCCTGCCGGTTTCTGTTCTCACTTCCTATTCCATCTCGTTCCATTTTTTTCCCGTCTAATGTTTGTTATATTGTTTGTAATATAAAAAGAAAAAGAAGAAAAGTAGGGAAACAACTTATATAAATGGTTATGAACCTTTGTATTGTGGAAAATGATGCAGCTATTTCAAAGAGTGAGGTAGTTTTACAACTTGGAATGAATAAAGGCAAAAGAAAAAGAAAACCCAGTAGTATTGGGTTGTGGGCAGAATCCTGTAATAACTATTTGTAATTTTTATGTGTAAAGGAAAGGTATAAATATTTGTTTTTGCTATAACACTATAAAATAGTTTTTGAAATTTTTCCTATTGTTTTAGATTGACTTTATCAGACAGTTTAGTGTATGTAATTTTTAATATTCATACAGTTTGGACTGATAACACCTGATTTCTCATGAAAGGGTGGTATTTGCAAGGAATTGTAGAAGATCCTGTTAATTTCTAAAACAAATGAATAATGTGATTAATTTTTAGTATATAAAGTGTTGAGAAGAATGTTAAGTAAGATACGGTTTGGAAGTTCACATTCTCTCTCACTTCCTTTCTTTTTTCCTTTCTCCTCTCTCTCTCAGAACCTTTTATCCTTGCAAACTGAATTTTAAAATTATTTGACATATTTAAAAAAATTAAACCCGGGGCCAGCCTGGTGGCGTAGTGGTTAAGATCTCATGCTCCATTTCAGTGGCCCTGGGTTTCGCTGGTTTGGATCCGGAGCACTGACCTACACAACGCTTATCAAGCCATGCTGTGGCGGCGTCCCACTTAGAAAATAGAGGAAGATTGGCACAGATGTTAGCTCAGCGACAATCTTCCTCAAGCAAAAAGGGGAAGATTGGCAACAGTTATTAGCTCAGGGCCAATCTTGCTCACCAAAAAGAAAAAAAAAAAATTAAACCCAATTTTATAACTACTGCTAGAGGTAATCTGTGGGGAATATTTTCTTTTAGGAGGATCTCATGATGTTTTTAGGTCTTTTTGTTGTTATAAAAATAATGGAATTCGTTTTGTTGTAAACTTTTTCCTTATTTAAAGATAACCCCTATTATTTAATTATTCTTTTTGTATTTTAGGAAACTGGAGAAACTGGCTGGTGGAAGGGTGAACTTAATGGTAAAGAAGGAGTATTTCCAGATAATTTTGCTGTTCAGATAAATGAACTGCATAAGGACTTTCCGGTAAGCTTTTATTTTTCAATGATGATAATAATAATTTAAAGAACCTTTTGCCAGTATTTCTTAAAAAACAGGTTTTTTGCGTTGTTACTGGATAATTTTATGAGGGGGTTTCAGATTTATATATTCAGGTAAAAGTTAAACTTGAATTATAGTAAAAGAAAACAATATTTCCATTCTGTGCTTTATTCCTAGTTTTCTTTCCTCCCTGACTATATTGAAAAGTAATCTTAGACTTCATTACTTTATTATAATTAAAAGAAAAAAGGCTGGCCATACTAGTTATACAAATTAGCAGTTGCCTGGAAGAAATTATATTTTTCTTTAATTTTATTGAAAATCTTTATTTTAAGGTACTGTTGATGTTATTATTCTGTCAACACATATTTGAGAGGGTAAGAAACTGTCTTTGCCTACTTACAGGATTTAATCTGTCTGTCTGTCTTCTCACAGTGAATAAAGTGAGGCTGAGTAATCTTTTGCTTTTCTACAACTTGATCCCTTTTTTCCCCCAGGGAAGGATGGATCTAATTGAGTTTTTTTTTTTTTTTTTTTAATTTTATTTATTTTTTCCCCCAAAGCCCCAGTAGATAGTTGTATGTCATAGCTGCATTTCCTTCTAGTTGCTGTATGTGGGACGCGGCCTCAGCGTGGCCGGAGAAGCGGTGCGTCGGTGCGCGCCCGGGATCCGAACCCGGGCCGCCAGCAGCGGAGCGCGCGCACTTAACCGCTAAGCCACGGGGCCAGCCCCTAATTGAGTTTTTAAAATAGCAGGAAAGAGAGTTACCAGACACACACAGTAAAACAGTCTACCATCTTTGATTTAAGCCGATGCAGAAATCTCTAACCTTTGCAGTCTCTCACTTAGTTAAGTAAATTACTAGAGCTTCCTCAATGGAGGCTTATTTTGTCTGAGGCTCTTTCTTTGCTGGATTTCATTCAATATTGAGCCGGCCTTCAGAGTGCTTTACTTTTATACTTTTCTTAATGAACACATTAGTTTTTTGGCTTTCATTAGGTGTTTACACGGTATTGATTATCAGTTATTTTTAATTTGGAAAAACCAAATTCATATACTTAGAAATGTGTCTTAAGTTTTTTAAGGTATTAAATTACCTTAAAAAGTGAATGCTTATAAAACCAAGAGAATTTGAATAAATTGAGGAAAAACAGATCTTTGCCTTTAAATTTCTCTTTGAGAGTTCTGAAGAATCGAGAGTGAAGGCTAGATATATTTATTAGCTACTCTTTTTTTTTTTTCTTTTTTAAAACAGTCTTTCTCTTTCTCTCTCTCTTTCCCTGTCACCCTTCCTTCTCCCTAAACTCAGCTGTTAAAGAGGGTTAAGACGATGTGTAGAAATCTTAAACTAGAGGAGGCAGGACAGAACATTTTTACTCATCATTAAGATTCATTAGGCTTATCCAACTCAGTGATAATTTTTGAAATATTTAAATTTTGATCAAGGAGGCATTTGATCTAACAGTAAATTTTTGTCAGTGACCTTTTGTGGAGTCATTAGGATCTTATTATTTTATAGTTTTTGGCAGAGATGGGAGGAGGAGAGATGTTCATATAATTTAGATTATTAATAATCAGAATTTATCTTAACTATTAATATTTAATATGTAAGTGTTCAACTATTTTAACTATTATTATTTTAATAGAAACCAAAGAAACCACCACCTCCTGTTAAGGGTCCAGGTATGTAAGAAACATATTATTCAGTTTGCTATTTTTCTTATTTTTAAGTTCTAAAGTGGTGAAATTGGGTCTTATGTAAACTATTTATTTTTATTAGCAAAAAACAAATATGATGTGCTATATACAGATTTTTAGAAATATATAAAAATTGAGTGTTCACATGCATTAATATTTGTATTTTTTTTAAAGTACAAAATGTATAAAATAGGAATCTTAAAAATAATTTGGAGGGCCGGCCCCGTGGCTTAGTGGTTAAGTGCATGTGCTCTGCTACTGGCGGCCCGGGTTCGGATCCCGGGCGTGCACCGAGGCACCGCTTCTCCGGCCACGCTGAGGCCACATCCCACCAACAGCAACTAGAAGGATGTGCAGCTATGACGTACAACTATCTACTGGAGCTTTGGGGGAAAAAAAGGAGGAGGATTGGCAATAGATGTTAGCTCAGAGCCGGTCTTCCTCAGCAAAAAAGAGGAGGATTAGCATGGATGTTAGCTTAGGGCTGATCTTCCTCACACACACAAAAAAATAATAATAATAAAAAAAATAATTTGGATACTTATATATGTCATTTTGAGTTAAGAAAATCGACTATGTTTAAATCTGTTTAGAAAACTTAAGATATTGACCTGGCCAATTAGTTATTCTACCTTTTCAGATAAAGTCCCTTTGTTAAAGTCTCAAACAAATGCTAGTTATTTATATAGTCTTCCTTGAGAGTGAGTGCTAAGAGTTAAACAAACTAGAAGAGTTTATTTTTATTTTTTTAAATAGTTGAATAAATTATGGTACACCTAGAAGAGTTTTTCAGAATTGAAGTTTTATAATCTGGCTCTTTTTCTGTTTCTATAAATTCTAGCCCCTAATTTCTAATTTTTACGAGTGTAGTACAATTTTTTTTCCTGAAAGATTTGCTGTTTTTTAGAATAATGTAAGTCCTCCCCTCCTCCATGGTCTCAGCTTTGTATTTGCTGACCTAATCCCAGAGCAAGAAAAGCATGAGTTAAAAGTAATTTTTATAAAAGTTGGTGTTGGAGGCTTTTTAGCCACTAGTCATATGGAGCTTTTAAAATTAATTAAAATTAAATAAAAAATATAATTCCACAGTCATAGTAGCAACATTTCATTTCTCAGTAGTCAGTATTGGGTAGCACAAAAAGAGAATATTTCCATCATCACAAAAAGTTCTATTGGACAGTGGTGGTGTAGAGAATGTGAGCACCTTCATTTGACAAAGAAAGAACTGAGACCACAGAGTTATTACTTACTCATGGTAATAGTGGCAGGTGTAGGATTAGATGTTGAGCCTAGTGGTTCTGGTACATTGTTCTTTCTGTTAAACCTCGTTTTCATCTGATGTTATTTTTAAACTAACTTTTACTTTTTAGTAGTATAATTGTCTTTGTGCTCTAAAACTATTTTTTTTTTTTTTTTAAAGTATTAACTTTGTTTTTTTCCTCAGCTCCAAAGCCTGAGTTGATAGCTGCAGAGAAGAAGTATTTTTCTGTAAGGCCTGAAGAAAAAGGTGAGGCTAATTTTTCCACTTTCAGAAAAATAATCTTCTTTTTGTTTTCATTGTAAAGAAAAACATCTCTTCACACTGAGTAATTTACAGTGATTTTTGACAGGTGTTCATTATTCACTTTGCAATGCTTGGAGTTTTCTGGGAGGGAGTAGTTTGTCAAGATGGATAGGAAATTAAGATTTTACTCAAATCGTTATCAATTTACATTCATTAAAAAGTTAAACCGTGGGCCGGCTCCATGGCTTAGCGGTTAAGTGCGTGCGCTCTGATGCTGGCGGCCCGGGTTCGGATCCCGGGCGCGCCCCAGGGCACCACTTCTCCGACCAACCCGAGGCTGAGTCCCACGTACAGCAACTAGAAGGATGTGAACCTATGACATACAACTATCTACTGGGGCTTTGGGGGGAAAAAAAATGAATAAATAAAATCTTTAAAAAAAAAAAAAAAAAAAAAAAAAAAAAAGTTAAACCGTTACTTCAGTAACGATGTAATATTTAATCATAGTTATTTCAAATAATGTATAAGAAAACTTAGCTTTAGACAGTTATACTTGTATTAGTTTTATAGTGTCTCAGTTGAAATAAATTAAAAAGAATTCTTAGATATGAGTGAGCTCCTACTTAAAACATGGAAGTGATTTATTATGTATTATTTAATTTTCACTGCATTTATTTGTCATGTAAACTTGGAAAGTTATTCCAAGGTACCATATTTATTTTGCTGAAAACATTATTTGGTTTTGTTATTGTTAATTTGGAGAAAATATCCTCTTCTCGTTATATGGAAAGATCTGCAATGGTTGTATCTAGTAGATTAGGTTATATATACATGCAAAAACTTAAATACTGTTTTAGAATGCTATTGTTTCTATTGCCAGTGTTTCTACGGCCTATCCTTGTCTCTTGCCTAAAATGTTACTGTATTCTCTTAACTGATTTCTCTCGCTTTAATCCCTTGTCTGGCTTATATTTAACATTATTGCCAGATTCATTTTTTTTAATAGACTATTTTTTAGGACAGTTTCAGATTCATAGAAAAATTGAACAGAAAGTACAGAATTCCCATATACTCCCTGCCCCTAGCCATACTCAATCTCCCCCGCTCTGAACATCCTGCACCAGAGCTGTACATTTGTTACAATCAGTGTACTTCCCTTGACACATCGTTATCACCCAATGTCTGTAGTTTACATTAGGGTTTACTTCTCATTTTATGAGTTTGGAAAAATGTATAATTTGACAAATGTATAATTGTAATATCACACAGAATAGTCTCACTGCCCTAAAAATCTTCTGTGCTCTGCCTTTTCATCCCTCCCTCCCCTAACCACTGGCAACCACTGATCTTTATATTGTCTCCATAGCTTTGCCTGTTTTAGAGTGTCACGTAGTTGGAATCATATAGGATGTACCTTTTTTCACATTATCTTCTTTCACCTTGTATTATGTATTTAAGGTTTCTCTATGTCTTTTCATGGCTTAGTAGTTCACTTCTTTTTAGTGCTGATTAGTATTCCAATGTCTGGATGTACCATAGTTTATCCATTCACCTACTGAAGGACATCTTGGTTGCTTCCAGGCTGTGGCAATTGTGAACAAAGCTGCTATAAACATCCTCAAGCAGGTTTTTGTGTGAACATAAGTTTTCAGTTCACCTGGGTAAATACCAAGGAGTGTGATTGCTAGATCATATGGTAAGAGTATTTTAGTTTTGTAAGAAACCGCCAAACTGTCTTCCAAAGTGTCTGACCCATTTTGCATTCTCACCAACAATGAACGAGAGCTCCTGTTGCTCCACATCCTGGCCAGCATTTGGTGGTGTCAGGAGCTGACTCTCAGATTACATTTTTGTTAATCATCTTTTACCCTTTCTATTCACTAAATGCAGCAACCACACTCTTGTCCCTGAATATGTCGTGCTCCTTTACATCTTTATCTCTTTCTCATGATTTGTGCTCAGCATGGAAGATTTTTATATTCCTTTATTTGTTTTGTATTTGAGAATTTTTTTTTTTATTTATGATGCAAAAAACAATTTGTACTTAAACGTATGTCTTAATCTCACATTAGTCTTTTGTGATATAGCTGTTGTTAGGTCTGAGTTGTGGGTCAGTTTATTTTAGTACTTGGTTATAATATCTGTCCTATGTGAAAAACTCATCTTACAAAGATATGTAGAGCTAAATTTAAGAAGTAAGTTGCTCACTTCATTATCTACATTATATTCCTTTTATAGTCCCCTCCATCAAGTAGGAAGGGGTTTTGTTAAAATTCAGGTAGTGACTTCTCCTTTCCCTAAAATCAGTCAGTTGATCTTATAAACAAAAGGGGAGGTGATGCATCTTTATTACACTTATCTGCTCAAAGTCCTGGCCATGATGAAATAACAAGGACTGATTTGCCCTCCGGAAGTAAACAACTAGAAAACTGGACAAAATGTATGACATGGGACAGCAGGTAGCATAGGACTGTTGTCACTGAAATCAATGAGGCAAACCTAAAATTACCCTATCTTGTTGTCTAGAAGCAGTTTACAGGCAGCAGAAAGGAGGAAACCAAACAGAGCCAGTTTTCCTGCAGAGTTGAAGAGATAGGAGAGAGGAGTTTGGGGAGGCCAGGGCAGTTGCAATTTGTAGGCAGAGTGCTAGAATGGAGGGAACTGCACAGTCCCTGTAGGGCTTACAATGAAGCTTTGGCTGGGTGGCTGAATCACACACACGTGAAAGGAAACTTCCATAGCTGGAGAAATAACTGCTTGAAAGCATTTGGTGAAGCAATTTCTGGAACTCACAAATAGTTCATGTTCCCACAGACCACAGTGAAAAGACCTCATAAGGCATTGGATAGAGTCCATAAAAGGGTATGTCACCTTAGATTAAAGGCTCCTCTGCACTTACTTTGAAAACAGATTGAACTAATTCCAGAACAAAATTCAATACAAGTGAAAAGAATATTCCAAAGTCTAACACCTAAGAGTGTAAAATTGACAATGTCCAGTGTCTGATCAAAACTTACCAGGCATGGAAAAAAGCAGGAAAATAGCAACCCATAACTAGAAGAAAAATCAGTCAATTTTAACAGACCCAAAAGTGACAAGAGATGATGCAAATAGCAGCAAGGACGTTAAATACCTATTACAAATGTATCCTCTGTGTTCAAGAAAGTAGAAGAAAACGTGAACATGATGTTGAGAGAAATGGCAAATAGTTCTTGAAGAAGACCCAAATTAGACTTTTGCAGGTGAGGAATACAGTATCTGAAGTGAAAAGCACTAGATGGAATTACCAGCAGATTGGACACTACAGGAGAAAATATTGGTGAACTGGAAGATACAGCAATAGAAACTATCTAAAATGTATAGAAAAAAACTAGAAAAAATTGAACAGAGCATCAGTGACCTGACTGACACTATCAGGTGCTTTTACTTATGTGTTTTTGGAGTCCCTGAAGAAAGGGAGAGATAGTGGGAACAGAAAAAAATTTGAAGAAATAATGGTTGAAAAATTTCCAGATTTGGTGAAAACTGTAAGTCGACAGATCCAAGAAGCTCAGTGAACTCCAAGCAGAAGAAACATAAAGGAAACCACCTTAAGGCACATCATAATAAATTTGACAAAAAGCAGTGATAAAGAGAAAAGCACAAAGTCTGAAGGAAAATAACTGTCAACCTTGATTTCTCTACCTAACAAAAATACCTTTCAGGAAATGGAGGTGAAATTAAGACTTTCAGACAAAATCTGAGAGAATTCATTGCCAGCAGACCTGTGTATACTACACAGGAAATGTTAAAAGAAGTTCTTTTTGGCAGAAGGAAAATGATGCTGTATGGGCGTTTGAATGTACATAAAGTAATGAAGAATGCTGGAAATGGTAAATATGTCAGTAAATATAAAAGACTTTCTTTTCTTACTTTTGAATCTCAACATCACCAAAACTCTTCATTGTAAAGATTTTAAAACTCTTTTTAAAGTCTTGGTTTCAAAGTTTGTGTGCAAATACAAGAATTTTTTTATAAGTGAAACAAGACAAATGTATAATGAGGGAAACAGTTCTTAATATTTTCAAAATGTTCTCATTAACCTGACATGACTTCAGTAGATCTGGTGCAAGAAATCAGAAAAATGTCAGTGCTTTACCTAGTGACCTTTGGACATGTGCATTGAGAGAGAGAGTTAGTGTCAATCTGCATATTAAATACTGGAATAGGTTAAAAATTATTTCTTTTTAAATAAAAATAAACATAAATCAAAGTTCTACCCTTGTTCCACAGTCAACAGAGAGAGGGAGTTTTTCCAAACCATGGCTAGGGCCAGTTTGAGCAGCCTTAAGCCTTCTGACAGGAAATACAGTCTATTCCACCAGTATATGTGTTCATGACTTTATCTCTCTTATGATTTTAATTCCACAGAAGATATGCTTTGAAATGCTCTGCTGTGTTGAGGAGGAAAAAAAGCAGCTACTGGAAAACATGAAACTGATTACCCTACTATCCTTGGCTCTTAGGTGACTCCCCACTCTTTCATAGGATACTTTTACAAATCTTAAGAATGGAGTTTAAATCTTCACTGTCTGCTCCCTCCGCCAAATCACATGTGGGTTTTCTCAAACCTGCTTAGCAGTTTCTTTCCCCCCTATTTTCTCAAAGATTCTCAAATGCTGGCCATGCTCTGGCTTAGGAGAATAATAATATCAACATTTTGGAGCACGTTTTTTTTTTCTAGCTTTTGGGAAAGACTTTCTTGGACATACCTTTCAGTAGCCCATCTCATTCTTGGTACCTCGTTGTATTCTTGGTATGAAATGTATATATGACAGGAAGGGAAGAACTGGTGTTTATTTTGGAGTGCTAGAGAGGGATGCATATAAATGTGTAGTAGAGAATGTAACAAAAGCTCTGGTAGGCTTATAAAGTCACTTAAATGTTAACCTTTATGTACGTTTCTTTCTGCACGGCCCCAGTCACACCTACAGGAAGAGTATAATGGGCTGCCGAAGCCCAGCCTGGTTCCATAGTTTTATTAGTGGAGACAGTGAATCTATGCTTACTTTTGCTTGAGGAGCATTTCTTTTCGACTTTCTATTACTGAACTTGTAGAAGTCGAGATTGGCTTTTTTATTTTTCAGTTGATTCATAAGCAGAACATAACCAACTAATAAACCTCTCCAAGCAGGAACTAAGCACCAATGTGTCAATAATGGCAATCTGGTTTCCTAATTAGCAGAATGGAAACAGAGAGTTGTGCTGGTGGATATTTGTTCTTGAGGTTTTCTTGTCTCTCATCTGGCACAGATTTTAGCCTGGCATTAAAGGCCAGCAAATTACTGTTGCTGGGAGGATGTAGTCACATCCGAGAATTCACTACTGATACCTGAGACTACAGATTTTGAAGATATTGTTGGCTGATCTCTGGGACTTTCAACCCCAGTAAATTGAATTGTGAATCTTACCGTGTCTCCCTGAAAAAGATGCAGGGTTCTACTGACTATGCAAGACTTTGTCTCTTACAGAGGGCTGTGTGGCTGCTGCTGATTCCCATCCAAAGGTCTAGTAGCATCATTAATTAATTCACACATTCACTGAACTAAAAATTAATAAAAACTATCAGTTGGATCTTTTGTTGTCTTATTCTTGATTCTTTGGGTGATCATATATATAAACCACCATCTGTATGCTGCTGATTACCAGTCAGTGTTTGGTTGGATTTATTGACATTCCTTACTTTCTTTGTACTTCCAACTTGTTGCATTTCATACTTTGTGCCTAAAATGTATGTATACATTTTAGAATTTCTTTTATGGAGGATCCAATGGTGAACATGTTTGTTTGAAAATATTTTTTTTCCTCCTCATTCTTGCAAGATATTTTTGCCTTACGTTGAATTCTGGTCTTGGTACATACTTCAAGCCTTAAATAGAAGGCTTGAGGTATCTCCTTTACATCTTTGCTTAGGAATATTTTCTTCTTCCTATGAGCCAATAAAAGGAATGTTTAATTTATGAAGAGTAAAAAATTGATGAAAATTGAAATGTAATGAGAAGGTGTGGATTTTCCAATTCACATGTTGGCCATGGATGCTTAAATCAGCATTCTTCACATTGCAGTGATTTGGAGATCAGTGTTCAAAATTTGCTTTTAAATTGTTATGTGCTCTGGAACCTTGGTGTAATACCATTTACTTTAGTGTGAAATTGAAATCAAGATCCGTGTGTTTAAGACTCATTTAAGGCACTTATTGGAGGTACTGAACTCAAATGCCTTTTCATCTGTGACACAATCTGTTGTACGTAGACTGTTAGTTGAGAGCTGTGGCTGACTCTATTGTATTTTATATTTAGTGTGCTTACCAAAAAGGAGACGATACTTATCTCTAATGTTCTACAAAGAACATTTTGATATCTGTGCTATGTCACTCCAGTTTGAACCTACAAATAATCTTGACCTCTTAAGAAGTAGCAAACAATATTCTTTATTATACTTAACCACACGTGAAACAGACTTTTAGCCAATGTTACACATGCAATAACATAAAATCAATCAGTATGTATGAGGCAACTGGCTTCTGCTAATTACTAGGGAGATTTAAAAAATTTTTTTTCTTTTTCATGTCTAAAAGTGGTATTCTGACAATATGCATAATAATGAGGATGTTTTGAGGATGCAGAGACTTAGAAAACTAGCAGAATGTGTTGACTGGAAAAGCGAAGGCAATTCCAGGCCACAGAAAAAGAGTATGAAAAGAATGAGAGAAAGCATAGCATAGTTGGGAAATGGGTATAGGCACATAGGAGGAGTTGTGAGAAACTAAGCTTAAGCTAGACAGGTAGCTTGGTACAGTTGTTCTCAGTTCTGGCAGTATTAGAATTAGCTGAGTGTCTTTAAAAAATATGGCTAGGATGCCGAGGATCGTCTCCAGAATTTTTTTAGGGTAGGACTCAGGAATTTGTATTTTTAAAGCTTTCTACATCGTGCTAATTTGAAAACAAAATTGAGAACCCTTTGTGTAGCTCATGAAAGGCCTTTCAGTACTATGGCAAGAAGTGTGTATTTAACTATTTGTTTATATCTTGCCCTGATCCAAAAAGGATTTCAAGTAGTGATAAGGGTCTCAGAATTTATACTATGGAAATAAAGTATGTGTGTGTGTTTCAGACAAATATGTGTGCGTGTTATATGACACATGGCACATTAATTTAATATGTTTGAACGCTTCCTCTTGCACTTGGCGAAAAAATCCAGCTTACAATATTTTTTCTCAAAAAGAGACTTTCTTGATTACATTTGCCTTAGCTTGGCCTCCAAGGTTTTGAGTGATCTAGCCCCTGTCGACTTTTCTAATAGATCTCAGACTTGACTTCTCTTGCTCACTGTATGTGGTACAGTCCTCTGCTGTATGATGTTCATAGAACCCCAGTTTTTTTCCCTTACAGTTACATAGTATAGTACCCTTTCCCTGGATTCCATCTCTCTCTTGCACTCCCCTCAGAATCTTTTCATGGCTAATTTCTTCTCATTTTTCATGTTCCAGCTTAAAATGTCCAGCATAATGTCACCTCCTTGACATTAGTCTTTTCTTTACTACTCTATCTAAAAGTAGCTATTTCTCATTATTGTATATCACACATTAATTTAGATATTCATTTTTTGTGTATGTCTTTTTCTGACACTTGACTAAACTCCATGAGGGCAGAGCTGGAAGATGTGTTGTGTGTGTGTATGTGTTTGTATCTAAATCTTATTTGACATTGGTTCTCTGCATCCTTGCACAATAGGTATATAATGCATAGGGGATACTCAATACAATATTTATTATATAATTTGAAGGTTTTTAAACACTGATGTGACATGTCCAGATATGTTTTTCTAAAACTTTGTTCTAGTGCTGTTTGGATAGATGTGGTGGTGGTATGGATAAAAGGAAGTTGAAATGTTTTAAGAGCAAAGAACAGAAAATCCTTACTCAAATTGACTTAAACAATAGGAAACAGTCTCACATAATTGGAAGTCCAGAAGTAGGAGTCATATGACCCTCAACTCAATACTTTCATTATGGACCTGGATTATATCTCTCCCTTTATTCGGCCATCTTTAATGTCTGTCTGTCTTCAGATTGATTTCCCTTGTGGTCACAAGAATGCTGACAGTGACAATCAGGGCGACATGATTTCTTGTTCATTTGATAGGAAAGAGAGGAAAACCTCTCCACAACTGTAGAATGTAAGTCCTTTTCAGTTTTTTGGATGAATTTTGGGCACTTGTTCACTTCTAGACCAGTAAGTCTTGTAAAAAAAAAAAAATACTATGCACTTACTGGCTTGGTGTGATCATATGAAGGTAGGATGCATTTGATCAACTACATTATCTGCTAAATAGATATATTTTATGAGATATGTTTATCTCTTCATGTAGAGATATATTTGGACTCTACCATAAGGAAGGTGGTTTAGGTTTTACATTAGCACATCTTGTTGGCTCATTGGATCCCAAGGGTTGTGAGGATGGGAAAAAGAGATAGGCGATATGAAATAGAGGCGGTTTCTGGAGGAAAATATGTGTGAGTTAAGCTTTGGACATAGCACTTGGTAAGAATATAGGATATATGGGAGGAACCTTGGCTAAGAGTTTGTATTAAGCATTTCTTTGGAAGGTGCTAGCCTGGCAATTGGCTATTAATTAAGTTTATGAATTTGGGTAAGATTATCCAAGAAGATTGCTTAAAATGAGAATGAGAAGAGAGCTTAGCATAGAGTCTTAGAATATGTACATTTAAGAAGTTGTTAGGTGAACTGGAACACTTGGAGAAGACTGATAGGGAATGGTCATAGAGATAGACAGAGAATGATCAGAGTGTGATATCTTAAAAGCCGAGACAGTAGATACAAGTTGAAGTTGAAGCAGAAGATTCTTCTGGCAGTGACAAATGAGGACCAAATCTGCTGCTGAGAACAGCTAGAAAGATTGTGTGAAATATATCCATATTTGCTAGAAGTCATCTGTTAGGAGTAGGAGAACTGCAAAGGAAATGAGAAATTATAGGGCCGAGATCTAGGAGAGGAGGGGAGCCTGGTAATGTAAGTCTGGCGTTTGGGCCTGTGTTTTCTTTTGAGGCATTTGCCAATTCTGAAAGTGGTAGCTGAAACTATGAAAAGAGCTTTCAATAGATTTTTGGATTCAAGGAGATAAAAATTGAAGTTCAGGGCCCATGAAAAAGGAGATAATCTTAGTAAACTCTAAGATTTTGAGTTGGGTTCCCAAAGGACTTCCTTTAGGAAATGTGAAATGGAAGTAGAACTAGCTCTCAAAAGTGCTTTAAGTCCAACTTCTAATTGTCTCAATCCTTGATTGGAAGAAGATGATCTGAGATTTTTACTGACCCTGAGCCTAGCTGCCTGAAGCAAAAGTAAATCTTTATTCCCTGGAGAAGATGACATCATCTAGAACTTTAAATTATCTTTGTATATTTTCACATAAATGTCTTATGTCTGGTACTCCTTCAGAAATAACCAGACATACTTGGAGATATGACACATGACTAGAAACCAACAAGAAAAAATGGAACCTGGCCTGCAGGGGTTCCAGATATTGGAGATGCCACCCACAAGCTATAAAGTACCTTTGCTTAATATATGTTCAAAATAATAAAAAGCGTGATCGATAATTTTGGCAGAACTAGAAACCATATAAATATAAACGTATGTATCAGTGAATATAAGTGTAAGTGACTGTGTAAATATAAATATATATGATATGTGTGTAGGTTTATGTATATATACCCACACATGTTAACATACGTGTGTGTATATTTTCAAAAGAAAATTTCTGAATTGAAGATTAGAGGGGTAAAAAAAGATGGAAAAGATAGAAAAGATCTTAAGAGACATATAGAATATAGTGAAAAGGTCTAATATATGTGCAATTGAAGACCCAGATGGGGAGGAGAGAGAATGAAGCAGAAACCTTATTTGAAGATATAATGGTTTCCAGTTTTCCAAAAATGAAAAGCAAAAAGGCACAGAATCAAGAAGTACTATGGAGCCCAACCTGGATATATACAAGGAAAACTACCCCATATACTTGTAGTCATGCTACTATAAACAAAAGGGAAAGATAATATTGAAAGCAGCCAGAGAATAAGACACATTAACTTTAGAGGAGCAAAAATAAGACTAACAGTTGCTTCTCAGTAGAAAAAAATGAAAGCCAGAAGACAACAGAATGATGTCACCAAAGTGTTAAAGGAAATAATTGCTAACTTAGAATTATATTATATTGCCAGTGAAAATATCTTCAGAAAAAAAGATGAAATAAAGACATTTTTAGACCAATCAAATCTGAGAGAATTTGTTATCACTGGCATGCTAGTACTATAGGCAGTATTAAAGGGTGTTATTCTGGTAGAAGGGAAGTGATTCTAGATGTAAGATTGGAGAGGCAGAAATGAAGAGCAACAGAAAGGCTTAAATAGCTAGGTAAATCTAAATATTAACTTATGAAACATTAATAATGTCTTCTGGGCTTTCATTGAAATAAAAGCACAACAAGACAGTGGGGGCAGGAAATAGAGTTGAAGTGTTAGGGCAGTAGAAAAATTTATATTTGACTTTAATAAGTTGAGTGTATGTTGTAATCTATAGGCAACAAGAAATATGTGTAAGTAATAAGATAATAGTAAGGAGAATATGGAATAATAAAAATTAATACAAAGAATGCAAGAAAGGAGAGCAAATGAAACAGACCAAGCAAGAAAAAAAATAAATAGTAATTATAGAAAATGTAAATGGACTAAAAATTCTAATTAAAAGAAAAACTGTCAGACTTAAAAAAAAAACCGCAACCTTATTCTGCTAATGAGACATACTTTAATGATAAGGATTCAGGAAGGATTAAATTGAAAGAAGGGACAAAGATATGCCAAGCAAATGTCAATCAAAAGAAAGCTGGTCTCACTATATTAATAGCTGACAAGGTAGACTATAAAGCAAGAAGCATTATTTAAGAGAGACATTCAATTAAGGTCATGTGATTTGTAACCAAGTTGCCATTGCAGTAGAGGAAAGATGAAGTAAATCATGTTGATTAATTGATATGCACATGAGAAATAAATCTTGACCTGTACCTCACATAATACACAGATTTGCATCTGGAAATAGGTTGATAGGTGCTTGCCTTGTGACCAAAGTTGTACTATAGAGCAGTGGGAAAGGACATTCTTTTCAATAAATGATAGTGAATGAAGCTTGAACCCTACTGTATATGTGCATAAAAGTCAGGTTCATGGCTCTAAATTTTCTACAAAATAATATAAGGAAGTATTTCTGTGTCCTTGGAGTAGGAAGCTATTTCTTTAACAGGACACATAAGGCACTACCAGAAGGCAAAAGATTGATTGTGTGGACTGCATTAAAATTTGGAATGTCTGTTAGAAAGACATTGTTGAGAGGATGAAAATTTATGCCCAAGAGCAGGAGATGATATCTACAACACAGATAAGTGACAAAGTGCTAATATTCAGAATATATAAAGAATTCTACAAATGAATAAGAAAAAGACAGCCCGATAAAATACAGTTAAGAGTCTTGAATAAACACGATATTTGTCAAAGTATGAAAAGTTACTCAATTTCGTTACTCAGCAAGGAAATATAATTTTGAACCAAAGTAAGATTCTCACCAAAATCGGTGGAAATTTTAAAAAAGACTAACAATACTAAATGTTGGTGAGAATACGGATTAGAAGAACTCCCATACACTGTTGGTGAGAATGTGAATTGTTTTATCTAATTTGGAGAACTAAGGTTGAATGTGTCCATAACCTGTTACCCAGCACTTTCACTCTCAGTTATAAACCCAGCAGAAATGTGTGCTCCATATGTGTGCCAAAAAACTCAAATAAGAAAGCTTAGCATAGCATTATTTATATTGGTCCCCAATTGGAAACAATACAAATGTACATCAGCAGTTGAATGGATAAGTAGACGTATATTCATATACCAGTATACTACATAGCAACAAATAAATGAACTAGCATTTCACACAGCAATGTGAATCTTATGATGTCATTGATGTAAAGTTAAAATATGCAAAAGTGATCTATGGTGTTAGATGACACCTTTGAATGGGAGCAGTGGAGTAGTAACTGGGAAGAGGCATGAGGGGAACTTAATGTGTCTAATGTTCACTTCTTGGCCTGAGTGGTGGTTACTTAGGTGTTCACGTGATAACTTCTTGAGCTTTGTACTTGTGCTTCTGAAAATATGTTATACTCCAGTTTAAGTCACTTTAGTGAGATAAATATGGGTAGATTTCTTTTGTGCTAAATTTTTCTAAAATGTTAAGAAAATAGGTTCAATTAAGAATACACTTTCTACTTTTTGGATAGTACTGTATTTTTCTCTAATGCATCTCCAAGTGAGCACTGGTAAAGAGTGGAATATTTGGGGCTGGCCCCGTGGTGTAGCGGTTAAGTGTTCGTGCTCTGCTGCTGGTGGCCCGGGTTCGGATCCCGGGCGCGCACCGACGCACCACTTGTCGGGCCATGCTGTGGCGGTGTCTCATATGAAGTGGAGGAAGATGGGCACAGAGGTTAGCCCAGGGCCAGTCTTCCTCAGCAAAAAAGAGGAGGATTGGCATAGATGTTAGCTCAGGGCTGATCTTCCTCACACACACAAAAAAATGAATGTAATATTTGATTTTTCAGTCAGAATTTATGCACTTGTAATCATTCATGCTTTGGTGCCGGTATTACTTATTTTTCTTTTCTTATTCATACAGCAGGGAACTAACCCTCATCTGAATTAATAAATGGATTAATATTATGTACAGTGTTAGTAACGTATTGTCATATTCTGTAGTAAATAAGGTAAGACATTTTAGTTATTTTGCTGAATTTTGTTAGCTGCCATATATTTTAGGAAAAAAATTTATACACTTATGATAATTCTTCTTTTCTCTATCTTAAATTATCATAACAACTGTATCTTACATATTTCTTCCTTTGGGCATTTAGATAGCTAACATAAGACTTGTTTTCTTAAACCTACGTTTCCTTTTGTTTTTGGTGAATTTCTAGCTAAACTAAAATTCTACTATGCACACTTGGTTATCCATAAGCAAAAGAATGAAATTGAACCCCTGCCTCATATTATATACAAAATTTGACTGAAAATGGATCATTCACCTAATATAAGAGGTATAAAACTAAAACTCTTAGAAGAAAACATAGGGATAAATCTTCATGGCCTTGGGTTTGGCGATGGATTCTTAGATATGACACTAAAAGCACAGACAACAAGTTTAATCGGACTTCATTAAAATTAAAAACTTTTGTGCATCAAAGGACATTATCGGGAAAGTGAAAAGACAAACTACAGAATGGGAGAAAATATTTGCAAATCCTATATCTAGTATCTGGAATATACAAAGAGCTATTACAACTCACTAGCAAAAAGACAACCCAATCAAAAAATGGGCAAAGGACTAAAATAGACATTTTTCTGAAGGAGATATACAAATAGCTAATAAGCACGTGGCAGAATGTTCGATGTCCTTAGGGAAATGCAAACCAAAACCACAATAAGTTACCACTTCACACTCACTAGGATGACTGTAATAATAATAAAAATGGAAAATAACAAGTGTTGGCCAGGATGTGGAGAAATTGGACCCTTCATACATTGCTGATGCGACTGTAGAACGTTTCAGCTGCTGTGAAAAACAGTTTGGTAGTTCCTCAAAAAGTTAAAGATAGAATTACCATATGATCCAGCCATTCCTCCTAGATATATACCTGAAGGAATTGCAAAATGGGTACTCAAGCAAATACTTGTACATGAATGTTCAGAGCAACATTATTCGCTATAGCCGAAAGGTAGAAACAACCTAGATGTCCTTTAACAGATGAATGGATTGTGCTATGTATATATAATGGATATTATTCAATCGCAAAAATGAATGAAATAGTGATATATGCTACAGTGTGGATGAACCTCAAAAACATTATGCTATGTGAAATAAGCCAGACACAAAAGATCACATATTGTATGATTCCATGTATATGAAATATCCAGAAAGGTAAATCTATAGAAACAGAGTAGCGGTGATGGTTGCTAGGGGCTGGGTAGAGGAGGGAATGGGGAGTAACTGATTAATGGAAACAGAGTTTTCTTTTGGGGAATGAAAGCATTTTGGAACTAGGTAGAGTGGTGGTTGCATAACATTGTGAGTGTACTAAATGGCACTGAACTGTTCACTTTAAAATGGTTAATTTTATGTTAAGTTCAACCTTGATAAAAATAAATAAAATCTTGTACTCAAATACATTGCCATCATATATTAATTATATAATAAATCAACACACTATTGTTGATTTAGTCATAGATATACCAGAAATGATGAATCTTATTTTTGTCATCCTTGATTTCCATGAATATTAAGTGTGTTCTTTTGCTTTAGAATAAACTACGGAATTGAATTGATTTCAAGCTATTATTTATATATCTGTTAAAAGAAGTATGTTTAATTAATCAGTGAACTTCTATTTAATTTATCCTTTAATATTTTTCCTAATATTTTATATAAAACATCTTAATATTTTCTAGAAATTTGTTTGGCTGACTATTGGCTTATAGTTAGAATTGGGGAGTTTTGGCTTTCACTCCTGGTGGTGTAATTATATGCTGTGTTATTATATTTTGAGGCCATATAAAAATGGATTTTTGTACCAAATGATGACCAGGGTTTTAGTAGACTAAGCTATATTTTCAAGTGATCCAAGGAAGCTATACATAAATAATAAAACTGAAACAATGGAGGTTATTTTGTATTTTCATTGTTGTTAGATGAAACTGTAATTTTGAACAAGTGGTTTACCCATAGCCTGCAGTGTTTGTTCAAGATTCATAATTACTAGTTTCTGATTGATACGATATCTCATGAAATTAGTTGTGGTCCTGTGATAGACATTCTTTTCACAGACCACATGAATTTTGAAAATTACTCAGTATTACACTTAGGAGTTTCTTATTTTTGCACATATGCCTTATAACATATTTTTACTGACTACTGTAGCATGAATATCAAATATGTGTGTAATGTCAATTTTAATATTTGTTCTTACTACCTGAAATATCAGGAACCAAATATTTCATTATGTACAGTACCGTGCCTTTTTGGTGATAAAACTGTTTTTATTGACAAGGAATAAAATTATTTTCAATGTTGTTTTTCTCCAGCATTTTTTCTCGTCTATTTCATAGAATTAGTAAATGAAATGGTATTAATAAAAGTCCTAGTACAATGGTGAGAATTACAGGCATACCTCATTTATTGCTCTTTGCTTTATTATGCTCACAGATATTATGTTTTTTAACAAATTGAAAGTTTATAGCAACTCTGTGTCAAGTCTGTTGGAGCCATTTTTCCAGCAGCATTTGCTTACTTCATGTCTCTGTGTCACGTTTTGGTAATTCTCTCAATATTTCAAACTTTTTCATCATTATTATATTTGTTCTGGTGACCTGTGATCAGTGATCTTGATGTTACTATTGTAATTGTTTTGAAGTGCTACGAACCTCGCCTGTATAAGATGGTGAACTTAATCGATCAAAGTTCATTTACACTATACTGTAGTCTATTAAGTGTGACTGGCCTTTCCACCGACCAGGCTGTTGCCCCATCTCTTCCTCTCTCCTCGGGCCATCCTTTTACCTGAGACACAACAATATTGCAGTTAGGCCAATTATAACCCTACAATGGCCTCTAAGTGTTCAAGTGAAAGGAAGAGTTGTGTGTCTCTCACTTTAAATCAAAAGCTAGAAATAAGCTTAGTGAGGAAGGCGTGTCAAAAGCCGAGATAGGCTGAAAGCTAGGCCTCTTGTGCCAAACAGTTAGCCAAGTTGGGAATGCAAAGGAAAAGTTCTTGAAGGAAATTAAAAGTGCTACTCATCAATAATAAGAAAGCGAGACAGCCTTATTGTTGATATGGAGAAAGTTTTAGTGGTCTGAATAGAAGATCAAACAAACCACAACATTCCCTCAAGCCAAAGCCTGATCCAGAGCAAGGCCCTAATTCTCTTCAATTCTGTGAAGGCTGAGAGAGGTGAGGAAGCTGCAGAAGAAAAGTTTGAAGCCAGTAGCCTCGGTTCATGAGGTTTAAGGAAAGAAGCCATCTCCATAACACAAAAGTGCAAGGTGAAGCAGCAAGTGCTGATGTAGGAGCTGCAGCAAGTTCCCCAGAAGATCTAGCTAAGATAATTAATGAGGGTGGCTACACAAAACAGCCTTATATTGAATAGAAGATGCCACATAGGACTTTCATAGCTAGAGAGGAGAAGTCAATGCCTGGCTTCAAAATTTCAAAGGACGTGTTGACTCTCCTGTTAGGGACTAATGCAGCTGTGACTTTAAGTTGAAGCCAGTATTCATTGACCATTTCAAAAATTGTAAGGTCCTTAAGAATTATGTTAAATCTACTCTGTCTTCACTCTATAAATGGAATAACAAAGCCTGGGTGGCAACACATCTGTTTACAACATGGTTTACTGAATCTTTTAAGCCCACTCCATAAGTTGAGACTTACTGCTCAGAAAAAAAGATTTCTTTCAAAATATTCCTGCTCATTGACAATGCATCTGGACACCCAAGAGCTCTAATGGAGATTTACAGTGAGATTAATGTTTTCATGTCTGCTAACACAACGTCCATTCTACAGCCCATGGATCAAGGAGTAATTTCAACTTTCAAGTCTTATGATTAAAGAAATATATTTCATAATGCTGTAGCTGCTATAGTGATTCCTCTGATGGATCTGGGCAAAGTAAATTGAAAACCTAGAAAGGATTCACCATTCTAGATGCATTAAGAACATTCATGATTCATGGGAAGAGGTCAAAGTATCAGTGTTAACAAGAGTTTGGAAGAAGCTGATTCTAACCCTCGTGGCTGACATTGAGGGGTTCAAGACTTCAGTGGAGGAAGTAACTGCAGATATGGTGGAAACAGCGAGAGAACTAGAATTAGAAGTGGAGCCTGAAGATGTGACTGAATTGCTACAATCTATTGCTGTAATCTCTTGATAAAACTTGAAGAGATGAGGAGTTGCTTTTCATGGGTGAGAAAAGAAAGTGGTTTCTTGAGATGAAATCTGCTCCTGGTGAAGATGCTGTGAAGATTGTTGAAATGACAACAAAGGATTTAGAATATTACATCAACTTAGTTGATAAAGCAGTGGCAGAGTTTGAGAGGATTGACTTCAGTTTTGAAAGAAGTTCTACTGGTAAAATGGTAAAATGCTACCAAAGAGCGTCACATGCTACAGAGAAATCATTTGTGAAAGGAAGAGTCAGTCAACATAGGAAACTTCACTGTTGTCTTATTCTAAGAAATTGCCACAGCCACCCCAACCTTCAGCAACCACACGCTGATTAGTCAGCAGCCATCAACATCGAGGCAAGACCCTCCACCAGCAAAAAGAGTATGAGTCACTGAAGGCTCAGATGATGGTTAGCATTTTTTAGCAATAAAATATTTTTAAATTAAGATATGTACACTGTTTTTTAAACATAATGCTATTGCACACTACAGTATAGTGTGCAGTAGTGTAAACATAACTTTTATGTGCACTGTGAAACCAAAAAATTTATGTGACTCGCTTAGTTGTGATATTTGCTTTATTGTGTTGATCTGGAACCCAACTCGAAATGTCTCTGAGGTATGCCTGTATAAATGTAAGCCTGTAATTTTCTCATCTGTGGTTAATCAATCTAGCTTCAGTTTCTCTTAACATTTGATTTTTTTTCTTTGTCATTGAGATTGTTTTTAAGTAAGTATGTTAAATGGCACTAGAGTTCCTACTTATTTTCAGTTTCAGAAGGTGGTCTGGATTTAAGTCTAGATAATATTGTTCTCTACTTAGAGTAAAATTATATGTGGTTGTATTTGAGTAGAATACACCCCTAAAAGCAAAGGATGTTGGGAAGACAGTAAGAAGCAGGCATTATTTGTTAATCAGAAGCTTATTAGTGGTCCTTCTCCACAGCAAAGTAAACTTGTTTTTAGATATTTAGGTTTATTAAATTATAACTTAAAACAGATAAAACAGTGCACACCACACAAATAATGTTTCTCTTTTTGTGTTTCACACTTTTCCAGCCTGACATTATCTTTAGGAAATAGAGAAACCTAAATAGTTCTGATTGTTTATAACTTATTACATATTTTTAAATAATCAGATGAAAAATCAGTGCTGGAACAGAAACCTTCTAAACCAGCTGCTCCACAAGTCCCACCCAAGAAGCCTACTCCACCCACCAAAGCCAATAATTTATTAAGATCTACTGGAACAATGTACCCAAAGCGACCTGAAAAACCAGTTCCTCCACCACCTCCTGTAGCCGGGTAAGTTTTACCTAATTTTAAGTTATTGATTGGCCTACCTTTGACATAAATGACTCTACTGCCTTTCTAAATTTCCAAGTAACTTTTAAAGTATTTGTTTTGCATATTTTTTCTATAGACTGTAATAATTCTTTGTTAAATGTTAGTCTTATAGTCATACTAGGTGAATACACTCTTATTAAGCTGTTTTTACATTTCTGATTTTATTGTGATTAGTCTTAGGGTAGAGGTTTATGTTTATGGAAATAATTTTATAGAACAGAGAGAAAAACCAGTATTATAACATCTTTACTGTCATTAAATTACAATGTTAAAAAATGGTCCTGTTTGACATGCAAGTGATTTTTGCATATGTTTGATTTTCTCATTTCAGGATTAATGGGGAAGTTTCTACCATTTCATCAAAATTTGAAACTGAGCCAGTATCAAAACCAAAGCTAGATTCTGAACAGTTACCACTTAGACCAAAATCGGTAGACCTAGACTCCTTTACAGTTAGGAGCTTTAAAGAAACAGGTAAGTTAATGTGTAGAAAGGTGGTGTTAAAAAAAGGTGCCAATATAGTTTTCAGAAACTATTTAAAATAAGAAATTTGTGTATGCAATTTGTGTGTGGATAGATACAGTGGAAAAATAAAACTAAAAGAAGATAAACGGGCAAAATATTTATGGTTCACTTAAGCTTTTTTACTGGTCAGAGGACTGAGATGGATATTAAAAGATCATCCATTTATCATTCTTATTCCTTCGTAATGGAATTACCATACCACCTAACTCAGGCAGATATGAATACATTTTAGTTTTAAAAGTTTAAAAATAAAGAGGTGACATAGACTTTCAATGCCAGCACTAGATTATATTTAAGAAGATTTTTTATTTCTTCACTTAATCTCAAGAAACTTTTGTTCCCAAAGCAGGAAAACAGACGTTTTATGATTCTCTCTCTCTCTCTCTATATATATCAGCAAGCTTTACTTCTGTAGCTAAATATTGTTCCTTAAGGTTTAGTATTGATTTTTCAGCCTGTTAATCATCTTTATTTGTCTCCTGGTCTTTTTTTTTTTTTTTTTCTTTTTTGTGAGGAGATCAGCCCTGAGCTAACATCCGCCAATTCTCCTCTTTTTTTTTTTTTTTTGCTGAGGAAGACGGCCCTGGGCTAACATCTGTGCCTATCTTCCTCCACTTTATATAGGACGCCACCACAGCATGGCTTACCAAGCAGTGCGTCGGTGTGCGCCCGGGATCCGAACCAGCGAACCCCGGGCCGCCGCAGCGGAGCGCGCGCACCTAACCGCTTGCGCCACTGGGCCGGCCCCTCTCCTGGTCTTTTTTATAAATCTTAGTTGTGAAATTAAAAACTTGAAACAGAAGTTTTGATAAAGGTCTCACTATTAAAAGTATTGCACAATCATTACTTTGTTGAATGGTTATTGTATAGTACTTTGCATTTAATTTTTTTACATTTTCAAAGCACTTTCTCATATATGTTCTTATTTTATCTTTATAGTAGTTCTAAGAGGCAGATGCTATTTTTCTCTACTTTTCATCTAAACAAAGTAAGCTACAGACACATCAAATGTCCAAGGTCACATAAGTCAGAAGAGACCTCTAAGTCTCCTTTATATAAAGTGCTCTGTGATAGTCTTTGAAAAATTTTAATGTCTTAAAATAACTTTTAGCTTCATTATTAACATTTCATATTTATATTAAACTTCGAGGCCAGTTACGCTTAGATTTTTTTGTCACTATATTGTAAAATGTGCTACTTATTACCTTTCAATTTTTTTAGGTGATTTTATTTGTCTTCCCTCTTTTAAGTTTGCTAATACAAAAGCTCTGACCCAACCATGGCCTCCTTCAGTTTTGTTTTTTTTTTTTTTTTTTTTTTTTTTTTTTTTTGTGAGGAGATCAGCCCTGAGCTAACATCCGCCAATCCTCCTCCTTTTTTGCTGAGGAAGACGGCCCTGGGCTAACATCGGTGCCTATCTTCCTCCACTTTATATGGGACGCCGCCACAGCATGGCTTACCAAGCAGTGCGTCGGTACGCGCCCGGGATCCGAACCAGCGAACCCCGGGCCGCCGCAGCGGAGCGCGCGCACTTAACCGCTTGCGCCACCGGGCCGGCCCCTCCTTCAGTTTTTTAATTTGATTTTTTTATAGATCCTTTCCTCATGTATTTGGATCCTCCCTGCTCTGAATGAAGCCATATTCATTAATAATTTTTGAAAATTGAGATGTTGATTGTATTTGAGAGACATTCACTCAAGTAGATTCAATATGTTTTATCTGGTGAAAATTGTTTTTGTTTACTTAGTTAAATAAAAACAAAAAAAATCTTTATTTTTTAAAGAATATCCTTTATTATTGAGGTTAGTGTTAAAAAATATAATTCTATATGTTCTTATTGTTTTCTCTTTGATTTAAAAATCAAAGCTAGAAATGTGTTTTCAAAAGTAATAAATGGAGGAAAAAAGATTAAGTGCACAATTTTAACTCGGGAAATAAAAAATCCATTAGTGTTATCTTTTGAATTTCCACAATTTTCTGCGCTCTTTATCTTAGAAGTCTTAAATTTTAAGAAGTCTCTTTAGGAGCTGAAAGAGTAATATTTAGAGCCAATATTTTTTTCTGTTTCTTTTTATCATTCTTGACATTTGCTTTATTTAGTTGTCTCAAGGTTATGGAAATTACAAAAAAATTTAAGTAAATTAAAACAAATTTTCACTTTTTTCAAAACTTTTTCTATATACAGTCACCAGCAAGCTTTATTTTCTTTGCTACATTTCAGGTAGAAATAACACATATATCAATGTCAGACCTATTGGTGGTTTACTTTGGTTTTAATCTCAGTTCTTGTCTCATATCCATAGCCATTATTTGCTCTTCATTAAAAAACAAAGAGGCTTTGTGGAGCAGGGTTTGAAAATTTTTAATTTCTGGTTTGTGTTTTTCTTCAAATGAGTAAGAAAGTAATTTAGAGAGGCCGAGACTTATATAAGGTCAAAAAACTAACAGCTAACATCTAAGCTGCTGTCCTTTATTTCTTCCATGATCAGACTGCCTTTGGTGTACTGCGCTTACACCCTATAAATTTTGGAAATTGAGTTCATCTTAAGTAGCAAATATTTACTGAGCAAGCATTATATCTGCAATACCGTTTTAGGCATAAGTAGTATGCTCAGATAAAAGGTATAGCTGCTGACAGCAAATAGCTTTTGTCTCAAGTCTCAACTCAAGCTATTCCTTATTTCAAATTTCTAATTTTTAAATTAGAATATCTTCTGTTTTTAGCACTTGTAGTATAAAAGTGCTGTGTAAAAGAGGTTATACCTCTTTTTTGAGATATTGACACCTTAAAAACCATGTTCTGCATCAAATACAACCTCAAATTTGGCATTAGGTTGAGGCATATTTTAGGCTGAATTTGTTTTAAATTTTTCAAATAACATATGACACTAGCCCTTTAACTTAAGTTTCAGAGAGTTTAAAACATATGTGAAACTCTCCTTAGAGTTTCTCATTATGTAAAATAATAATTTGGGGTGAAATGATATAGTAGGCAGCACACTGACATTGCTGTTAAAAAATGTATATTTTAAATTATTGGCTGATTGATCCTTGGTGTGTTTCTACTCTTAATCTATGTTCTTGCTTAACAATTGAATGATTCAATATATCTATGATACCTGTTAGAATAACTGACATGGAAGTTGTTATAAACTGTTATTTCTTTTCTTCTCTCCCCTCTCCTACGTTGTTAATCCCATCTCATTCTGTTTCTGCTCTTATCTGTAAAGGATCTAAATTCCTGATGCTACTCTTGGATACGATTTTCCTGTACAGTCGTGCATCACTTAATGCCTTTTGAGAAATATCTCGTTAGGCGATTTTGTCCTTATGCAAACATCATAGAGTGTACTTACACAAATCTAGATTGTATAGCCTGTTACACACCTAGGCTAAATGGCACTAATCTTATGGGGCCACTCTTGTGTAAGTGGTCCCTCGTTGACTTGAAACATTGTTATGTGGTACATGACTGTATATAAAACCATATATAAACATACATATGTATATATAAGAAAAACATTCCAAGAATACTCAATTTGGTTTTCTTTCTTTTTTTTTCAAGTCCCTCCATATATATTCTCATATATGATATAAGATAGTACTACGAACTGCAGAGCTGTTAGAAGTATGTTTAATTTTTTTTTTTCTCTTTTTCAAACACTTCATCAAACATTGGTTTATGGTAATCTCATTGCTACTACTGGTTATGAAGTTCACATGCTCTAAATATTTCTAAAATAGTAAATTTTCTAGGAAGTAAGATTTTGCAATTAGTTTTAAAATATAAGATAGTAAATTGAATGGTAACATAGCTATTACATTGAGAAAGCACAGCTGATGTATTCTTAGAGTGTAGTAGTTTATCCTTTTTGATTGTTTTTCTGTGATAAATTCTTTTTGGATTAAAAGGAAATTTTAGAGACACATACATTAGTTGATCCAAAAGCTTTCATTGCTAAATAGGGAAATATTCTTTCTCTTCAATTCTGTTTGATAGTTGATCTATTTTCATTTGAATTACTTTTTCAATATTTATTGATTTTTTTTTTTTCCAGAAAGAATTTATGGTGGGATTTTTCTAAAGATAACCTACCTACGGAGTGGTAGGCACTATAAAAAGTGAACCTGTATCTAAACTAGGATGCAAAAACAAAACACCACACCCAAAAATGTAGAACTTACCTGGGAAATAGGAACAGAGATTAAAATTTCTGTTTTCTAATAATTTCCTTGGTAATATCATTATAGAGAGTATCATATAAGGCATTATTGAATTTTTATTTATCTATGCATGAAATTGTAAGTGTTGTATTGAGTTGTATTTTTATAGTGAAATATCTAAAAATAATATTTGGCATATTTTTCTTTTATCATTCCATAGAATTAAAATTGCCTCTTTCATTGTAATTACTGTCATATGCTGAAGACTAAAACTTGATTAAAAGGTGGTTTATTTTAGTTATAACTATATTAGTAAGTTGTTAATATATTGATTTATTACTCTGACCTCTAAGTAAATTGTAGTACTAAAACAACCCTTTGGAAGCTGTCTTGGTGTTCAGTGAGTAATAAAAAAAGACTTTTTTCTAATTTAATGTATATTGAAATTAATACTAATCATTTTTTCTTTTGAAAGACAAAAGAATAAATCTAAAATCTAATACGTATCTTATGTAAGTTTAGGTAAACTGCAATAGGTATATGCTGAACATTGAAATGCTTCTGTTCACTCTACAACTGTTCTTTTTCCTGCTTTGTAAAATAATTTTTTTGGTTTAGTCTTTTTTCTAGACATTCCTATCCTTGACTTTTCTTTCCAGATTTTGTTTCCTAGCCTGTTTGCCATGTTTCCCTCTTACGTGTCAGAAAATTATCCTACCTTTCTCCATTTTGGTAAGATGACAATTTATAAAAGAAATCAAAATAGTATATTCAGTATAAATAGGTGGTGCACATTGATTTTTCTTTGTAATTTTACTAAAAGTGTACGTGTTTGTCTGTCTATTCTAACCCTTTTGGTTTTCCATTTTAAAATAAAATGAAATTTATGTTGGAAAAATTTTCCTGATTAAGTAGTGTAAGATATTCTTTTGATGGAAGTTTTATTTTAATTGGCAAGGTCAGTTTATTTTCTCCTAAAATTTGATATTTCATTTTGATTTTTTAAAAATTCCGTGTCTTAGGCAATATGTAGAAATGTAAAATGGCTGGCAGAGTGACAGTGTGATTGTAAAAGTTAAGTAATTGTCATGCCTTTTATGCCATTTTTACAGTATGAATCCATTGTTATCACTCCTAGGTAAATTTAAAAGTGTTCAAATGTATCATGAGTCCAAAATGTGCACTATTTCATTTTACTAACCTAATGAATTAAATGGAGGACCTGAGAGAGTTTTAGAATAGTAAAATTATTTGTCTTGGTGTTGTAGTCCAAAACTGGACATAGGGAAGGCAATTTTACATGAGCATGGTGTATAATTTTGTAATCTACCTTTTATTTACCTTTTCAATTTCATTTATCTTCATCCCTTCCTATGTTTTTCTGTTTGTTTCTTTTTCTTTCTGCAAGTTGCTTAAATATGCATTTGAAAATAATCTCCACAGGCCAAAATGATTAGATTGTATTTTTCAAGGTTTTTTTGGTAGGTTTTTTTTAAATGTCAATACACATTTAAAAATTACATAGTGTAAAAAACACTTTTTAACCCTTCAAATGACAGCATATTTTTAACATCTTTTTAAATATTGCTTTCTTTGTTTATGAGATTTATAAATAAAATAAGAGATATTTAAATATATATTTAAACTCAAGGTCTTTCACATTTTATAATGCATTTTTCATTAAATCCATTGTGTTTTTTATTATGGTTTGTTATATTTTACAGTTACTTATAGACAGTTATTGAATGACTCAAGACAAAATTTAAACTGAGCACATTAGATTGCCTGTTGTGATATATTAGCCTAGTGACTAGATCCAAGATAAAACACACAAAGTAATCCAAGAATGTGAAGATGGAAAAGAATTAACAGAGGTCAACAAATAACTTAAAGTTGTTACAAAATGCATATTATCGGTGACACCTCTTTCTCTGCCTTACCTTTGTGTCCTCCATTCCTTTAAAAAAATATTCTCTTAAATACATTACTTTGAATATGAAAATTGATGAATAAGCATTGAGGGCAGTAATGATAAGTATCTTTAGATTTCTTTTAAGAAATAACAAATCACTGAATTGGGACATCTAACTATTTGACAGAAAGCATTATAAACATCCAGGCAATGGTAATGTGAAGGATGATTCCATACCTGGAAGAGTAGGCCAAAGATATCTGCTGCCGATATCAAGTATCTGGATTGTGATTAATATCCCTAGTTTGGAATCTGGGCTAAAGGAAGATTATATTGACAATGGAAGTGTCTGAAGTTACCCTTAGGGTTCTTGTATCACTCATAGATATCTGGGCTTCAGAATTGAAGATCAGCTCCTTTAGCAAGGTTTTCTGGAACATCTAGAAAAAGGGAAGGTATTATATACCATTGTTTCAGAGATACAGATTACCTACATTTGTCCTTAAACCTAAGTTCTTGGATCAAAGGTCAGCCAGCCTTTGATGGTGGGGAAACAAGTAGATGATCTGTGTAGCGTTTTCCCTTGGTATCTAATTTGCCTTAGATTTACAACTATCTGAGAAGTGCAGTGAACTATAAACAGTTTGAGTCCCAGCTACAATATACTGTGCACGTACATACATACACACATAAAGACACACTAAATTATACTTTCACTTTATATTGACAAATGCTGTTGGAAAGCAACAGCTTGATATAGTTGAGTCCTTAAAATATGAATATTAGGATACTACTTGAAATTTAAAACAAATTTTGTATGTTAATTTTCTGATATATTGTAATTAATTATGAGTTGAAGAAGTAGATCATGTTTTTTTATAAGCAAGAACTTAAGATGACAGCTTTTTTATGCTACTACAATTTATGGTACAGATTTATATCTTTCAATAAGAACTTTTTGTTGAGGTCTAAGTCTCTATTAGAAACCTGGACTTTATATTGTTAATAAAGCCTTATACTATCCAGTGTATCAGGTAAAGAGGATGTTTGTTTTTAAGGGTGAGTGTTGTTTTCCAAATGCATATGAAAAGCACAGGTCCACTTGTGAGTCCTACAGCACTCTTTTTAATTTATTGTTTGTTGAAAATCCAGAAACATGCTTTTTTACCTTTTAAAATGTACAGTTATCTCTTAGTAGATATGTTTAATTTTATCCTGCAGATCCTGTAAATTTTGATGACATAGCTTCCTCAGAAAACTTGCTACATCTCACTGCAAACAGACCGAAAATGCCGGGAAGAAGATTGCCAGGCCGCTTCAATGGTGGACATTCTGTGAGTTACACTTACTGTTGTAAAATAGAATTTAGCAAATCCAGAGTCCTTCTGAGGATGAGAACGGGGGAGGATTTATAGCTCCACTAGAGTTAAAAAATCAGGAAAATAGTTGTTATACTGAGGTGGCAAATGGTTGTATTTAAGGAGATATGGGGAAAGAGCCCTGTTCATTTCAACAGTGTTTGAAATGGAAGGTTACAAAATCAGAAATAAAGAGTTGTCATGAGAAAGCACAGAGTCAAACCGTAACAACAGAGTACAAAGTCAAAAGGGGACGAGGGACCTGTGTAATCTACCAAACAACAATAATTCGAATTGAATGATACATATTCACTTTGGGAAAGAACGGGAACATTTTTTCCTCCGAAATAGTGTTTTTTATAATACTAATCCTGGTATCTATATGTTTAACTTCTTTTTATGCTTTCTATACATTGCTTGTGATACTGGTAGTGCTTAGTGTTAATGTATTAGCTCTTAAGAACTATAGTGCTTTTAAATTACCTAAGTAGAAAAAAATTTTGTTGCTAAGAGGCAAGCTGCTTTTGCCCTCAAGATATGCAAGTGTGTTATTCAATTTGAAATTATGTAACATCCTGATAACAATAATGGAATATTTGGAACAGTAGCTTGTGAAAACAGTGATAAAAGTTATTTTATTATCCAAATGCTTACTACCTTCTCCTTCTTTGGTGTTTTGTGTTTTCTTGATTTTTAAAAATCATTTAGCCAACTCAAAGCCCAGAAAAAATCTTGAAGTTATCAAAAGAAGACGATAGTGCCAACTTAAAGCCATCTGAATTTAAAAGGGATTCATGCTACTCTCCAAAGGTGAGGTGCACTGTGATCTAAGATTTGTATGATTTGTACCATTCTTTGTGAAAATCTAAATTGTGGAATTTAAAGTGTCCTTTAAGAATTATTTTTTCTGCCAAGAAATAAAATAACTGCTGCTAAAAAATTGAGTTGTTAAACTTGTCATACTGTTCTCTGTAGATCTTTTTTTAAAAGAGCTTACATTATTTTAAATGAGTAGTATAAATGTTACATGTTGCATATTTTTAAGGCGTATATCTATACATCTGTTGCATTTTCCCGTTAAACATACACTCTTTAGGTCAGAAGCTATCACTTGTGTACTCCTTACCTAGCTTGGTGCTTGGCACCATAATCACTGAATATATACTGGAATGAATGGCAGAATACATGGATTCTTCCATCTGTTACATGGTGTTAAGACTCTTTAAATTCTTGCCGTTTTTAAGATAGTATTACCACAGTTGACATACATCTTACATTTAAGAAGGTCATGTTTCTTCCTCAAATTCATTCTAGGGCATTTGACTGCTATCCCTGTTTATCAGATACACTTAATCTGATTCTCTCAGCACTCTATTGAAATTTTACTTGCTGTTATTTTAGTGAAATAGTAAGAGTGTCAGGCTATGGATTCATTTTAATGCATCTTCCATGGACTTACTAAATTCTTCATAATTACTTTCAAGTGAAGCTCTTTGGATATTCTAAATGATAACTGTTTAATATGGAGGATCAAAACAACACCTTAATAATGCTGATATATTCTTGCTTCTAGATGCTCCACTAGACACACCATTCATTAGAGAAATCTACTGAGTATTTTCTTTTCTTTTTTTTTTTTTTAAATAAAGCCCTTGTCATTTCTCACAAAATCCCCTACTGATTGCAAGTTTATTCTTTGGTTGTTTGGTGGTTTTTCTGGTTGTGAGCATTAAACTGCTTTTTGAATTTCCAAATTTATATTTCTCTTGAAGTATTACTTTATCTCCATGCTATAATCTGTTGAAGTTAGATATAATATTAAATGTAAATAAAATCAGAAAATTTTCTGTTCATTATGTTTTCAGCCATCTGTGTACCTTTCAACACCTTCAAGTGCTTCTAAACCAAATATGGCTGCTTTTGTAACTTCATTAGAAATCAAAGCTAAAGTAGAATCAGATGATGGGAAAAAAAATTCCCTGGATGAACTTAGAGCTCAGATTATTGAGTTGCTGTGCACTGTAGAAGCACTGAAAAAGGATCATGGGTAAGTAGCTCTTGTTTTCTTTTTTGAGTATTGCTTAACACATGTGTAAAGAATTCTTCCAAATCATATGAAGTAAAGATGTAGTCTGTCAAGTTTCTGGTATGAGCAAGTATGTTTTCAAAGAAATTTTCACTAATAGTGCTTCTCTCCCCTTGACAAAAAAATTGCATTAGAAAACTTGTCCCAGTAGCCCAGTTATAGAAGAGGTATGTATGTACCTATAATTTAAGGCTAGAAATCTTCTGGTCAAACACAGGGGTTAATTAGTCTTAAAAATATTAGGAAAAGCCATATTGTATTTTAGATCTGGGGTGTATCTATATATATACAGTCATGCATCATATAACGACGTTTCAGTCAACAGCGGATTGCATATACGATGGTGGTCCCATAAGATTAGGACCATGTAGCCTAGCTATGTAGTAGGCCATACCATCTAGGTCTGTGTAAGTATACTTTGTTCTGACAATGATGAAATCGCCTAATGACACATTTCACAGAATGTATCCCTGTCATTAAGCGACTAATGACTGTATTTAGTTTACTTCTCAGAGGACTTTGATCACTGTTTCTGCTGGAGTTGAGTTGGATATTTATAAAACAAATGGGTTGGAATAGGTGATCTCTAAGACCCTTCTCTTAACTCTGGAAGTTTTTGATAATGGTGTTTGGTGAGACATACTGTAAGTGGAAGTTAAGGACTTGCTAGAGCTAAAAATTAAAAAAATTACCTACTGTAGCCCCCCTCCCTTCTTTTAAATGAAGAGATAAAAGTTCAGACAGGTACAGTTGTTTACCTAAGATCATACAGCTCTTAAATGGCAGAGGTAGAACTCAAACCCATATCTTCTGTTGGTTTAGAGATCTCTATAACCATTATTATTTGAATTTTAAGACTTAACATTTTAGACATAATTCTGCAAAAGCCCAGTAGGTAAAACAAATCACATATCAGTCTAACTGAACTGAAGGTGAGTGTTCAGGTGCTCTTCCTATATCTCACCTTCCCCTGTAGCCTCTAAAAGTATTTCATTGAATATGGAATCTGGTATAAAAGTCAGTGCCAGGAGACCATGTTACCTCTGAGCTTGAATTACAATTTCTCCCCCAATTCTCAGTTGACATTGGATTCTTTATTAAAAACAGTATTGAGATTAACAATATGATGTCTTTGTAGTTTGCAGAGCACTTTTACAGACATGTCTTAGAAACAAAATCTATCTTGAATGACTACTTAAAAAAATATATTATGCATATATATATCATATATTGAGAGAGTGTAATTTGATAGATGATGGGTCTTTCTGGAAGCCTTCAGTTTATCTGTTTTGAGTCTGGAAATTTTTTCACAGTATGCATATTATAAGCTAAGTTCATTCGTCCAGTAAATATTTATTTAAAGAAGCACCACCCGTTTACCGCTTGGAGAACTTGGGTGATTTATTGATTTTGACATTTTACTTTTTGTTTTGTGAGGAAGATTAGCCCTGAGCTAACATCTGATGCCAATCGTCCTCCCTTTGCTGAGGAAGACTGGCCCTGGGCTAACATCCGTGCCCATCTTCCTCCACTTTATATGGGATGCCGCCACAGCATGGCTTGACAAGCGGTGCGTCGGTGCACGCCTGGGATCCAAACCTGCGAACCCTGGGCCGCCGAAGTGGAGCATGCAAACTTAACCGCTACGCCACCTGGCCAGCCCTGACATTGTACATTTTTAATACAAAGTATGCTATTTTTAATGAACTAGTAATTACTTATACAGATTGCCTGTAGGTGCTCTTAAATTAATTGTAGGATGAATAATTGTAGGATGAATAAAATACTTATGATTTATATATATTTGAAAACATATATATGGAATATTTTAGAAGTCTTCCCGAAGAGTATTTTCAAAGTCTTGAGTTCCTCTGGGAAAATGAAATGGATAGCAGTTTTTTAAATCTGAAAAAGAAGAACATCACGGGAGAATGGATAAATATATACGGGTATATTGATACAGAGAAATACTATACAGTATACAGCAATAAAAATAAATGAATTGTGGCTACCTATGTCAACATGAATTAATCTAAAAAACGTTGGGGGCAGGGAAAGCAAGTCATAGACATGCATGTAGTATTATGTCATTTACAATAAAGTTGAAAAGCATACAAAACGAAACAGTATATTGTTTCAAGATATATTTGTATATGTGGTAAAATTAGAAAGAAAAGAAAAGGAATAATACTGTGAAGGAGAGGGAGAAAATGGGATTGAGGAGGGAGGGTCACTTTGGGTATCAGAGGTATTGGTAATATTTTATTTCTTAAGCTGACTTGGAGTTCTTAGGTTTTTGCTTTATATTGTTATATCTTTATAGTTTACAAATATATAAATAGTCTTTGTGCCTTCAGTATTAACACCTAAAATGCATAGAACAAGTCATTAAAAAATTGAAGGAGATTAACATTTGGAAAGATTGGCAGAGACATCAGTAATCTATTTCATGAATAGAAAAACTATAGAGCGAGATGTATGGTTTGATCCGATTCTTGTAAAAAGAAAACACATAAAATTTTTATATTTGTGTGTTTTAAAAATAGCAATAAAAATGTGAGACTAGTACTAAATTATCAGATCAAAAAGCAAATAATTAGAATAATGTAACACTATTATATAAATAGAGCAGGATAAATATTCTATGAATAGATCCTAATTTAGATATAAATTAAATTTATAATAAACTCAGAATAATACAATAATTGAAAAAAGGAAGCATTATTTAATTTAGTGATAACCTCATGGCAATATGAAGTTAATTAGCTTAGAAGCACATTTTATATCACATCCCAAAATAAACTGTAGGTAAATTTCAGTTAATTATTATTATAAAAATTATAGTCAGTAGAAAACAGTAGAAAATTTACTCCGAATATAGAGAAATCGTTTTCTAATCATTAAAACCATGGAAGAAATTAGTTTTGAAACTCTATAATTTAAAACTTCCTTCCTTTCTCATGTATTCTTTCTTCATGAGAGTTTTCATGAGTTCTGAGGCTATTATTTCTGCAGTGCTCTTTGAAGAGAATTTTCCTAGTATATGGTAAGAGACCGAAAATGTCCCTACTTTTTGATTTAGAAGTATGATATATTGATGTATTCATGATGTTAAGTAAATGCCTGTTTGTCTCATTCCTTCTGTTCCCCCAAACAAACAAAAAACCTGAATGTTTGAATACCAAACAACCGTTATCGGAACTATTATAATTTTAGCAGCATGGAAATGTTTTAAAATACTTTGTGAAAAGACAATGTAGAATATATACTTACTTATGGAGAGAAAAATGACTATATAAAAAGATAGAAGGAAACACAGAAAAATGAAAACATGAGTTAAGAAGGAGGAATTGTTGGCTGAAGTTTTTTGTTTATTGGTTTGGTTTTTGGATTTTAGTGTAATATTTAACTTAAAAAAATAGAGAAAAAGAAATGTAAAGTCCAGGTTATTCTATTGAATAAGCTAATTTGCTTTGTACTGTGACATATTTTGACATTTAGTTTACCAAATTGTTTGGGCTCTGGAGTGTCCAGCCTGGGAAATGCATGATAACTGAATATGGAAAATTGCTTCTGAAAGCCAGTGATTATTTCTTTATTTTATCATGAGCTACTTGGTATTCACTTAAAAATTTCTTTATCTCAGATAGGTTTGCCATGGTTTTGCTGAGTTTTTAACTGTCATATTGAACCATTCCAACTAGAGAATTTGGTATTTTTCTTAATCAACATGGCTATTTCCTTTAGAAAGTTTTCGCCATGTTCTGGAATGTCAGACAACATAGCTTCTGTTGATATTAGTCAAATGTATTGTTTAATTGAAAGACTAACAGTAGTAAATACTTTATTTTTTAGGAAAGAACTGGAAAAACTGCGAAAAGATTTGGAAGAAGAGAAGGCAATGAGAAGTAATCTAGAGGTAATTCATTTCTCCAGCATTGAGATTGTAGTTAGCATAAACTAGACATGTTTTTTCCAACCCAACTGGTTGATCGGTTCCACTACAGATTATACTGTCTTACTTCAGTTTGATACTCTCTGCTGCTTGGTAGCCATTTAATTAATCTCTTGTTGACTCCCTGTCAGACATTCCGTTCATTCATTCAGCAAATATTTTTTGAGCACTATCATAGGCAATGCATGAGGCACAAGGTATACATTCATGAATAAAACAAACATGGTTCTTGCCTCTTAAGAGCGTCTAGTTCTAGCTCTTTTACACTTAACACTGCTTCTTTCTTGAGCTTTAGTTCTCTTTTCTTCTCGAGGAAACTTTTTTCTTTTTTTTCGCCTGGCGGCAGGGCTTGTTGTGATTGTGGTGGTAATAGGATGGCTGTAAATTTGCTGGCTTGGACTTTTCACTGAGAGTTTACTTTCTAATGTCATCATCTTTACTCTTTGCTGATGATTGACAATTTTACTTATTTTCTTTATCTTTCTTAATTTTTTTCATTTGTTCTTCATTTGTGTTTTTCTTTTCTGCATATCTCGGAGAAAGTGTGTCCTGCCTTTTTTCAGAGGCTGTTCCCATTCTGTATTTAAGTATTTCATACTCCTCCCTATTTTTACCTGCCTCATTACTTACCCAGGTTTTTTTTTGTCAGTACTGTGAAAAAGAGAGAACATGGGACTTGCAGTTAAAAAACTTGAGTTCCTCTTCCGATTTACATTGGTGACTTTTAGTTCTAAATTGTGTGTCAATTAAGCTTAGCACTTTCTGTACATTATCTCATTGGACACACGTAACAACTTGTAAGGATTGTTGTTCCTATTTTAAGGGTGAGGAAACTAGGATGGTTTAGAATGGTTACATCAGCAGTGGAGCTGAAATTTTTAACAGTAGCAGCCAGGCTTCAGAACCTTTGCTTTTAGGGATTAGGTTATGTTGTTTGAACCTGAGGAAGTCACTTAATCTTCTTTAGCTTTAGTTGTTGAGATAATATATGTGAAGGTATTTGGTAAATTATCAAAACTCCATTTTTACTGTTAGATCTGACGCGTCTCCTGTATTGGCACTTGCTCTTCTTTCCAAGAAAATACTCAATTTCTTGCCATATTCAGAAAACGAAGAAAAGCCTCCTTTCAGGTCCAACTGCCCTCTTGATCTACTGTGGTTTTTTCTTTTCATTTGGGGTTCATTTATTGCAAACCAAAAACAGCATACATTTCTAGTCTCTTATTCTTCACCTTTAATTCAGTGCTTAAACCCTTGCCTTTAGGTTTACTAATGACAGCTCCAGTGCCTCTTCAGTTCCTACAGCATTTCACATTTTTACCACTGCCGCCTTTTCAGAGGTTTGTCTTTGTTTATGTGATCCTGCATTCTTCTGTCTCTAACTTCTCTCTGTCTTCTTCCTTTCTTGTAACCTGAGAGATATTCCTTCAGTACTATCCTTGGCCCTCCTCTCTCTGCATTCACTCTTTGGTTCATTTGCCAGCTTCTATCCTGTGTCTCTAGCTATTAGTCTCCCTGGATGTTCCACTGTGAACTCAGGCTTAGCATGTCCCCTATTAAATTTATCTTCCTTTTCTGTTCTTCTGATTTTCTGTTTCTGTTGATGGTTTCATTGCCCTTCTAGTTATGCAGACATGGTATTTCTGTTCTCTTCTAATTCCATTCACTTTCAGGCCTATTAGATTTACTCCCTAACCTTTGTCTCTTTATTCCCACTATTTCTGTCCTTTTCTTATGCTCTTTATCTTCTGTTTAGCTTGCTTAAATTTCTCTCATTCTTATCTCAAACTAATCTTTCCTCGCTTAGTACTTTCAAAAGCTTTCTATTACTTGCTGAATAAACTTCAAACTTCTTGACTTGCCATATGAGTTCTTTTAAGTCCTGGTCCTAGTTTATCTTTCTTTCCTCGCTTGCTGATCCTCAATTGTCTCTTAGAGTTAATTTGTCTGAATTTTTACTCTTACTGTGTTTTCCTGGATTTTCCTTTTGTCTCATGTTCTCATGCCCAAGTTCTACAGATTCTCAAGGCCCAGTTCTAACAATCACCTTCATTAAGTTGGTACCCAGTCTTCTTCTGATTAAAAGTAATTTTGTCTTCTCCCAAATTCATGTCCTTTAGTTTTGTAAGAGATGAATAAATAATTTTCTGTCTTATCACTGTTACATTATATACTTATTTTGCCCATCTTCTAGACTGTAAGAGTGTTGGAGGTGGGATCTGTGTCTGTTTTGTCTTTGCCCATAGCTCCTTGCACAGTGCTATATGCATATTAGATGGCTAATAAATTTTTGTTGAATTAATAAATGTTAGAGGATACATATTAAAATAAATGTCTTAAATTCCCAGTGTGTAATATGGTAGAAATTGAGAAATTAAAAAAAAAATGCTTGACTTTCCTACCTTAATTTTATACATATACATTTATATTCATACAATGTAAGCAAGAGGAACTAATACAGTTAAATTTGTACAGTCATGCATCACTTAACAACGTGGGTGTTGTTCTGAGAAATGGGTCGTTAGGTGATTTTTGTCCTTGTGCAAACATTATAGAGTGTGCTTACACAAACCTAGATGGTATAGCCTACTACATACCTAGGCTCTATGGTACTAATCTTTGGGACCACTCTCATGTGATCTGGCATTGACTGAAATGTCATTATATGGTACATGACTGTATATATAATTTAGTTTATCGTAAAAATTATGAGTCAAATGAATTGTTCCTTTTTTGAAGAATTTCATTTGATTCAATTTTTCCGGCAAAAGCAGCTGTTACTTAGCCTCTCACTGACTTATATTATAAATTTTTTTTTCCTAATGGGGAATGTTTGACCCTTGTATTGTAAAAACACACTTAATAAGGCATTAGAGTTTTAGGATCATATGTTTAAAGGAGAAATTGTATTTCCCCAAAGATTAAAAGTAGTACTTTGAACTACTATAAAGTTAACCATATATGGCATTAAATTATACTGAAGAGTGATAAAAAGAACTATAGATGAACAATGAACATAAATGTACTGGAAGAGAAACTCTAGCCATATAAATATTTGCCTGATACCTAAATTTATGTGACAAATAGCAGTCTGTAAGGAGTATTACTGGCTACATGCAGGGTTATTCTTCCCACTCCTTGCTCCGTCTTCCACCAGTGTTTTTTCTTACTGTTTTCTATGCATTCTCTCCCATTAAAATTGGTACGGTTGAGGGGCTGGCCCAGTGGTGTAGCAGTTAAGTTCATGCGCTCCGCTTTGGCGGCCCGGGGTTCACAGATTTGGATCCTGGGCGTGGACTGACGCACTGCTCATCAAGCTATGCTGTGGTGGTGTCCCATATAAAGTAGAGGAGGATGAGCACGGATGTCAGCCCAGGGCCAGTCTTCCTCAGCAAAAAGAGGAGGATTGGCAACAGATGTTGCTCAGGGCTAATCTTCCTCACATACACACAAAAAAAGGTACAGTTGGTTAATGATCTTTGGAATAGAGACAGTAATAGCACATTAGGCTGAAGATTGAAGGTATTTTGTCTCAATCCAGGGTAAAGACTGAGACTTGTCCCAAACCAGTGCTGCTAAAATGTTTACCTAATAATCATATTAGTTGAAGAGTAATATCAGAAAAGATCCTGAAATTAACAAACCATTCTTGGGCTGGCCCCGTGGCTTAGCTGTTAAGTGCGCGCGCTCTGCTGCTGGCGGCCTGGTTTTGGATCCTGGGCGCGCACCGACGCACTGCTTCTCCGGCCATGCTGAGGCCGTGTCCCACATACAGCAACTAGAAGGATGTGCAACTGTGACATACAACTATCTACTGGGGCTTTGGGGGAAAAATAAATAAATAAAATTATAAAAAAAAAAAAAAACAAAAAAAACCCAAACCATTCTTGAATGGTTAGAGAATCCCTTAGGAGATTGTGAGCATATTGAAATTATACTTTTTGACTGTGGCACAATGCTCATCATTTAATAATGAACTGTCAGAGGTTAGCCATAGCATGTATTATTTGTATGCATTGTTGGGGAGAGGGATGATGCTATCAGGAGAAGGTAAGGCCTAAATATTTCCCCGTGCAGTGAAAGGTCAAAGATGATCCAAATATTATATAATTGGGAAGGAGTATAAAAACTGTGGGCTTTAGAGCTTAGACGTTACCAATACAAGTTCTTTGCCACTTGCTGGTGTGGAACCATTGGCATGGTATTTAATCTCTTTGAGCCTCAACTTTGGTATTTGTAAAGTGTCAAAATTAAATAACTCTTTGCAGTTATTGTGAATGTTTAATGAATATTCCTAAGTTTCTTTTTTTTTTTTTTGGTGAGGAAGATCAGCTCTGAGCTAACATCCCTGCCAGTCCTCCTCTTTTTGCTGAGGAAGATTGGCCCTGGGCTAACATCCGTGCCCATCTTCCTCCACTTTATATGGGATGCCGCCACAGCGTGGCCTGGCAAGCGGTGCGTTGGTGTGCACCCGGGATCTGAACCTGGGCCACCAGCAGCAGAGCGTGCGCACTTAACTGCTACGCCACGGGGCTGGCCCCCTAAGTCTCTTAAATTGCGAATTTCTGTTAAGTGAAGGATGCCTTCTGCATAAAGGTGGAAGTATTTCCAACACATTGGCTAAATCTTAAATATATTCCTGGGCTTTAAAGATAATTTAATCTAGAAACATAATGTTTATGATGAGAAAATTGAGACCAAGTGAGATGAAGTGATTTCTCAATATCGTATAGGAGGTAAGTGAAAAACAGAACTGAACTGGTCCTTTATTATTATTTTTATTGTTCTGTACCGTCCCCTTTGCTTAATTACAGGTATGTGTACATTTCTTAATTTGGTTTCAAGGGTTCTCTTGTTCTCTGTAGGGCTGATTTTCTTGCAGGTCTTTGAAATGCTCACATTACTTAACATTGTTCTGAATGAAACAACTATAGTTGCCTTTTTCTTGTTGTCACCTGCTATTTAGGAACTTGCATTGTGACGTTTTCTTCTGTTGAACTTTTCATATATTTATTACACCATTGGAAATTAGAGTTTAGGATGGAAATCAAAATCTGGAGGCTTGAAAGTATGATCAGATCGTAATGGCATAGGATAAAATAAACTTCACTGAAGAAACTTTACTAAAGAAACTTTACAGATTTTGAGTGCAGTCTATATGCTTCCATTTTGTTATTTTAAACCACCAAACCAATATTCTTCCTTTAAGTTTTAATCTTATAATACTAAAATCTTGTGTTAATAAAATTTTGTCATGTTTCAAATAAAAGAGAACTTAAGTAGAAAACATATTTTATCTGTTGCTCAGTTTATGTTTTGTATTTTAGGTGGAAATAGAGAAGCTGAAAAAAGCAGTCTTGTCTTCTTGAAGTGTTCTTAATGTTCCAGGGATTCAGAAGCAACACTATGAACTTCAGCTGACTTATTACTTAAAAATAACAACTGCTGATGTCGTGATAAATATATGAACTATAATATCTATAGAAAAGTAGGGGGAAGGTGATTTTTTTTATATATTTTGTTTTGCCAATATGAAAAAAATGAGGCCTTATTATGTGCTGGGATTGCAAACTTTTTTTTTTAGTTTGCTCAGAAATACTACTGAATCTGTATACAAAGGAAAGAAAGTTCACAATAGTTTTTTTATTGAAACTTGTAGTATTATTTTTAAAGAGATCTATGTTATAAATATGGTGATATCTCTACAAATAATCTGTAAAATATACTATTTGAGAGGGACAGATTAGCTTTATAGTAACTATAGTCACTACTTTTCCCATAATACATAAGGGATATAAACTTTGTATATATATATTTTTTACCGTTAGCTTCTTACCCAGGATTACACTGTTGTGCCTGTTTGTTTGCAGTGCTGTTTATACTCTGAGTGATGAAATAGGAGTTTCCTAGCTATAAATGAGATTACTCACCCATGCATATAGTAATAACTAGTGAAATAATCAAAATAATTTCTTTGACTTTTAAAATATTTTATATTGCTTGCACTATAGGATTCATAAAAGGAATTCAGTTAAAATGTATTATTAAATATATTTGGGAAAATATGAGCTATATTTTAAATTCATTAGGCCTAAGGAACTAAAAATGTCAATTTAACCCTTAACTTGTTGTGCCTAGAAACTACAGCACATATAATATGCAAACACCAGCCTTATTGCTGTACTTGTCTGCTTAATTTTACAGGCTCAAATATTACTTTATTTCATGATTTTGTGCCCCTTCTTTTGATTTTTAATAATGGAGATGTTAGGAAAACAAAACTCAAAACTTTCAGAACTTCATTGTGAGGTTTCATACTTGCACAAGTTATCATCATGTAAATAACTCAGGTTTTTACAATGTGTAATTTACCTAATAGACCAAACTAACTGGTGGAGGTATTTTGGGCTGTCATTTAGGTACCAGCTTTATAAAGAGTGTTAGTATATCATAAAATGTAACATTACAGCTTATTTAAAACCAAATATAGTTGACCATATTCAAAATGCATTTTTACAAAATGGATGAATTAGCAGTTTCTTCAGAGTCGCTTAGGAATAGTTGAATGTTTTAAAATGTTATGTCTATAGATAATACATCTCAAAACGTGGGTTTATATTAAAAGTAGAATTTTTTTTATTTGCAAAAAAAATACATTTTAAGCTCTATTATAGCAAATGACTTGCAGATTTTGAGTACCATCTGTCATGCTTCCATTTCGTTATTTTTAAACCACCAAACCAATATTTTTCCTTTGTTTTAATCTTATAATACTAAAATCTTGTGTTAATGAAATTTTGTCATGTTGTTTCAAATAAAAGAGAACTTAAGTAGAAGATAATAGAAACTCCAGTATATAATTACTTAATGTTAAATTCACAACTTACATTAAATCTGTGCATTGAGTATGTACATTTTAACTCTTTAAAGTCCTTGAGCTTTTCTGATGAGGTCGCTACTGAACAAAATTGTTTACTCCTGTTCTAATGTTTTTAAATGACTTTCAAATGAATGCCTTCCTTCTTGTTAAATAAATTAGAGCTTATTTTCTTTTAATGAAAGTCCTTAGGTGGAAATAAAAACAGTGTATCCCTGAAATCATCTTCCTGCTTTCTGACCGGAAACTCTATTAAGTGACCCCTCCTCACCCTAATAATGGGGTGGGGGAAGTTTCCAACAGATTTCACGCTATTCTTAAAGTTTTTGTTGGTTATTTTCTCACTCTTGCGTGAAATCAAGATGGTCATGAGTACTGAAATACATTTCAAGTATTTGCTTGTATACTTCTCAGTCAGAATAGAAAAGTAAATAATGTGTCTCTGTTTTTCTGCCCTTGACCAAATAGTAAAGAAAACCAAACAAACTCAAACTCAAAGGGAAGAATGATTACTTTAATCTAGCAATTTACCAGTATTTGCTCTTGATATGGGAATTTTATTAATTCCTATTCATAAAGTTCATATCACAAAATAGTATGTAATAATAGCCTTTACTTGGAAGTAAATCATTATTTTGTTCTATGAGTGAGTATAAATGACACACTAGAGGTGAACGGCATGGAATCTGTCATTGCCACATTATCAGTGAATGTATTGTTCAAGTTTGGTATTCTTTGAAACACATAATATTACTAATTTTCCTAATTGTATTTCAACGTTAAGAGTATTGTGTTTGTGTGCGTGTGTGTGACCACTAAGCTTCAGTCTTACTCTAAAGCTGTTACCTCTTTACAAAATTTAAGTCTGAAGGTAGGAAGAGAGAATAGGCCTGGTGTAATAAAGGATTTTCTCTTTTTTATGCTTCTTACTGTGATCAAAGAAAAGAAACCCCAAGTGCTCTCTCTAGATTTGTTAGTAAACATTTTATGCTTGCATTTAAACTTGAAATGTATGAACAGAATGAGACAATCAGTTAAAATCAGAAATGAGAAGTGTTAAAAATTTAATGGCCTTGTTTTGCTGTAGCAATAAAATGACCAAGTGCAATGACTTGATTTAATAAAATCATCTTTTAAAAGTTGCTGCTATGAATATTTTTAGCCATAAAATTTTACCCTTGTTTTAGCCTGACTTGCCTTCAATAGCTATTATGTAATGCAGTTGGTTTGTGGTATTCTAACATTCCAAAAAAATAATAATAATAAAATATATATATGTGGGGAAACTCAAAATAGTATACTTCACTGACTTGTTTACAGGTGCTGTAAAAAAAGCATGCTTCTCCCTCAAAAAGAAAAATTAATAATAAAGAATAGTATTGCCAGTTGTGTCAGTCTTTATTGGTTATTTTCATTAACTTCAGCATATGCTTAATGCAGAGTATGATGAAAATGATATTACTTTGAGTTTTCCAAATAAAAGAAACAATGTAAATAGTAAAATGAAAGTATTAAGAGTTCTAGACCTGTTTGACATTTACTGAACCTTTGTGAGTGTGTATTTTCACCTGAAACCATATATGAGATGATCATTTCTACCCCACAGGATTATTGGGAGAATTTGAAATGATTTATATCAAGTACCTTATTGAGTGCTTGGCATAGAGTAATTTTTTTTTTAAAAATGGAAGCTGCTATTTTACTCTTCTCAAAAGCATTTTACAATGATGGATATGATGTAAATTAGATGGATAAGATTGAGAGAAAGGAGGCGTAGTACTTCCTCTCCCTCTGTTTTTGAATACAGCATCCCTTGCTTGTGGGGAGATGCTCCCTTCATTTGTGTTATATTCAGAATGGAGCTGCTACCATCTTACAGATTCCACCTCCCTGCCCACCCAGTGATGGGCCCAAGGGAGAGTACTTTGCCAACTGGAGTTGTTGACTCAGAGACTGAGATTTTAAAAATTTAAAAGAAAAAGAGCTAATCTCAGTGTGGGACCTCTCCACAGTTATATTTTTCTGTCATCTGGAAAAAGCTGATTTGAAACAACCAAACTTTTAATAGAGTGCAAAGAGACAGAAACAGAATCCAGAAGGATTTTAAAACTGATTACAGTCATTCCTGAGCCCCAGCTACCCAACCATTGCTTGATTCCTTAAGCATAAACTTGCTCCTAAACTTGTTGGGTTTCTGAACCCACAACTGGAAGTCCTGGTATAAATACAGAGAACAAGATAGAGTCAGGAAGACATCAGGGCTCATGTGCTCTTGCTGAAAATATGCCACATACACGACTCTAGGTTTTCTAGAACGCCAGTGGAAGATTTGAGTCAGAAAAGGAATGACACCACTATGAAGCAATATGGAAAATGTATGACAAGTCATTTAAGTTAAAAAAAAAATTAGTTTGAAAACTTCTGTTTGTTTCTTATTGGCCTTTGTAAACACTGGGCATAAATTAAACCTTGCAGGCACATGATGGTAAAGTTTTGAATTATAGAATTTTAGTGTTTGAAGGGACATTAGAGATTGTCTAATCCAACCCTTGCAGATGGTTTTGTCTGAAGATACAATTTGCAGATTTAGTCCTATTCTAGGAAATAAAAGCAGAAAGCAATTTAACTCAGATGGATCTATTAGGCTTTATTATTTGCTAATTAAGATTTAAGAGCCTAGACTGGGTCTGGGTGTTTTAACTTTTTTCTGAATCCTAACCATTATTGCTTTGCTTTTACCACTAACACCTTTGTTGTGAATATGCTTGTTGTATATAAGGAAACTAAATTTAGAAATTAGATATCAGTATTTTTTGTATAGAACCAATGATTTTTTCTGTCACAGAAGGTGTTGTGGTTTTCATTTTGCAACTATTGGGTGGTATTCTTTCCTATCAGGTTCCAAGTGTTTTTTATTAGCTACATTTCAGTTCCTAGAAAATAGTGTGAATAAAGTTATTAAAAGTAAAACTATATTTTAAGTGCACTGAGTAACTTAAGTTTTTAATAAAGGAACTCACTTGTTATCATTTCATTCTGTAGTGTATTTTTAGAAATATTCCTAGACGATAATTGAACAGAATGCAAATATTTACAATCTGATATGACAGTTTTACTCTTTCCTCTCCCTTGACACCAAATAAAAACAATAAATAGAATTAAAAATAGCCTTAATAGATTGAAAAAAGATTTAAGATAAAAACATCCCTCTCAAATAAGGAAACAACTACAATGTATAATAATATAGTATCTCCCAAATGCTTGGAGTTTTTGGAACAAAGCGAAGGACAGCCTGAAATCTGACATAAGCCTTCCCAGATCTTGTGCCAGATGCAGGTTTCTCTGAAATGTCCGTCTGATCTTCTTAGGCCCAGATAGCAGAATGGCAGGGGATGTGGAATGGAGAGAGAAGCCACACTAACTGGAAGCCCTACTAATATGAAGGCTGAAAACAGAGGAGAGGAGACGTGCTCCTAGGAAAGACGACAGATGTGATGAGAGGGTGTTTTAGATAACATACTGAATTAAAGCCATGGTTAGTTCCCTCCTGCTCCTCCCTGTGCTAGTCAGCTAATAACTAACACCATTCAAAGGTGAGTAATCACACACACCACACACAAGCATCTTTATAGACACGTGTTAAATATCTAAATCTGATCACCACAGATCTATCTCACTTGTAAAGATTTGGTATCAGGAGATTATCAGCCTTAATGCATTATATGAAATGATGAGAGAAAAAATGATTGGGCTGACAGGCGGGGCGGCAGGGGAGGGCCGAGCATTTCTTTGGGAGTGTGGTGGTGGAGAATACAGCGACAGTTTGGTACCACTGCCTTGGTTCATGGGGACACACCAAACAGTTCTACCCACTACTGCATTTGCACCATCGGTGCAAATGTCAACAGTGAAAAAAGTAACAGTAGTGTTAGGAGAGTGGTTTTGACCTTGTGGACCACACTTTTAAGAACTGACCTAAAGCAACCTAGTATGGTCCCCAGCGTATAGTAGATACTCAGTAAATGTTTAGTGGATGGATCAATAAATGAATGACAGAGAGGATATGGCCCCTGTTCATTACCCCTCTCTCCTGCCATTTCTTCTTCAACTACTCAAGGATTCAAATTGAAGTAGCTTCTCAGGACTAACCACTCTCATGGCCAATTGTTATAAAATAGGCAGGCTTCCAGGGACCCTGCATTAGGCTATTAAAATGCTTTTACCACATTTGCTATGCTGGGCTTTAAGTGGTCAGTTTAATTATCCTAAGGTTCATAGTCAACTTACCTTTACTCTAGAAATAGGCGTCATGTCAAATAATAATAGCTACTGTTTGTATTGTGCTTATCATGTACCAAGCACTGTTGCAAGTAATCTCTATCTAAATCTATTTCTATCTAAATCTACCTATCTATCTATGTAATGATCTAAACTCTTCTGTGTGATAGGTACTCTTACTGTCCTTCACATAGGTGGAAACAGGCTCAGAGAGGTTAGGCAACTTGGCCAAGGCCACTCAGCTACCAAGGGATGGAGCTAAACCCAGACAGGCAGGTTTTGAAGCCTGTGCTCTTGATTATATGCTGTCCGTACATAGATAATGTACAGGAAAGGAGGAGCCTGAATTGGGAAATTTTTCAAGTCTTAGTTTTTTCATTCTTTGTAATCTTTATTATCGCTGAGTATCAAATTTTCCATCGGTAAGGGAGTTAGACGAAATAATTTACAAAGACCGGTTTCAGTGATCCCACAGTCTGTTTAGATTTCTCTGTGTGACATGGCCACACATAAGTTAAGATTTTAGGGAAAATTCTCTGTTCCTTAGTGTACATCTTTGCAAACTTAAATGATTTTTGTGGTTTTTCAACAAAGACACAAAAAACAAAAACCCTTCGTAGCTTCCAGAAGGAAATTAAATGACCACTAGGTGGCAGTCAAATAAAGCTAAGCTTCTTTTGTGCATCTTGAGTAAACCCCAAATAAGTGTAGAAACTGCAAATAAAATCATAGAGGGCTCCGACCCACTGCATTCACCCATAACTGGGACACAACCGCCACACCGCCCTCTCCTAGCCCGGCCGCTTCCCGGCTCAGTTCCACGAGACAGAGGGAAAAGAGTTGAGGCCTTGGAATCTGAGTGATCTGGCTTTGAAAGCTGGCTCTAAAAAATTAGTAGTTGTGTGAACTTGGCAAATCACTCAAATCTTGTCACTTCCCTTATCTATAAGAGATCTAAAAAAATTATTGGTACTATTTAAAGCCTCTCTCTCTTATCAGGTGCTCAGAAAAGAGAGAGAAAGGAGGCCTCAGTGCTTCATATTTGTTTTCCCCCTGCTTTCCATCACAAGAGCAGCAACAAACCATCTTGCTCTTGTTTGTCACTCCTGTTGGAGGTTGATGCCATGAAGGCTCCTTTGACCTCAGGTTGCTGCACTGGGTCCCCGGCCCTTTCTTGCACATATGATATGCCATCACCTGCCCGTGGTTCTCTGGGAGCTGCTCCTGTTCTCCATTTTGCCCTGCAATGTGCTCCTATATTAACCAGGCCAAAAAAAAACAAATCCCCTCCATCGTCACTTACGTGATAAGCTCACAAAATAGTGAGCTCGTGCTGTGGGCTTCTTAAAGCGATTTGGGTAGAACATCTCTCATTTTGCCACTTCTGTCTTCTCCCCAAGGTCCTTGTATAATTCACATAGAGTTGGAGTCTGACACCATAGCCCAGACCAGGTGGTCAGTGGAGGATCCCTGGTGCCATGACCATGCCCGAAAAAGCAGATCCATTTTCAGCTCAAATTCTAAGCAGAAAATGACTTTTCTCTCCAAAAGGGGGTTAAAATGTCCATCTCGTGATGATGACATGACTACAGGGTCACAGAAGCAGAGAACAACACTACCCCAGAAGGGACATGGTCATCTGAAAGACTTGAGGCATGAAACACGTGGTGTAGGAAGACAGAGGGAGACAGTGTCACACAGCTCTTGCCACTAACTAGTAAAGGAACAGCCGGCCATCTGCAGGGCACTTCGGGGAGAAGCAAAACCTCCCATGGGTATCAGCTGGGAAAGGCTCAGGGCTTAGTTATTTTGAGCAAGTGACGAAACTAGTGATGATCTATGATTCTTAATAGCAACAAAGGTCCTGGAGTATGAGAAAATCAACGTGGGACACAGAAAAGTATTCATATGTAAAAGGGACCATTTCCTTAATTTCACCAAGATTATCACCTGTCACATGGCAGGAGGGAAGGAAATTGGGAATGAAATAATGTATATTCATTTTAGTCCGTTGCATAGGTCAGTGTACATGTAATGCAAAAATGCTTTATGCCTGTTGATTTCATCTTCATCTGAATCCCTTGTTCCCACTGATGGCAGGAAAAAAGACAAAATCTGTCATTCAAAGGCAACAATCTCATCTGGTTTTAATTATTATATATATAAAGTAGCAATCAAAGCAAAGTTCCTCTCAGGCTGTTTCTCCCCATTCAAGGGCCTTCATTCTTAGTATTGTGTCTGTTGGGGGGGATTGCATACATCCTCTTGGCAGCAGGAGGAGGAGAGACCTCGGGTCTGTGTTCTGTCTGTTAAGCCTTCATTGGCCCCCAGGGCAGTATCTTCACCGCTGGGCTCCAGGCCTCCTGCCTCGCATCCACTGAGGTGCTGCTGGTCCTAACTAGTCCTTTATGGCATCACGCTGATAACGTACTTGGCTCCCGCCAAAACTTCCAGTAACGAGACTCTGGATGCAGCGCCTCCTCATCCCATCCCAATTCTTCCAGCAGTTCCCGAAGCTTCCCCTACCTAAGGCATCCACGGATTTCTGGGTCAGGTTATGCCCAGCCAGGGGAAGACGGATCGGTATATAACAGCTATCGGATTACACACTCCTTTGTTTTTACTATTTGTTGTCTTGGTTCCACATTAAGCAACGTGCCGGGCCCCTCATGAGGCCTCTCCAGGAGGTTTGAGGCCCCCCATGACATGTCGGGGGAATGGAGCGTCAGTCCCTTGTTCTTGGATCTCCTCAGGTGTAGCTGCGTGTTTGTGAGCCCCTTGCTTCCCTCTGCCCCTTTCCTCTCCAGCTGAGTATCAACCGAGAAGGTACTCCTAGTTCCTCTCTTGCCCTGCTCTTGCTCTCTCTTCTGGGGCCCCTCCTGTCCCAGAAGCAGCAGGGCTCTGTGTTCATTTTCTGTTCCTGCTATAAATCACCACAAATTTAGTGGCGTAAAACAGTAGAAATGTATTATCTTACACGCGGGAGATCAGAAGTCTGACGTGGGTCTCGCTGGGCTAAATCAAGGTGTCAGTAGGGCCAAGCTCCTTTCTGGAGGCTCTAGGGAGGAATTCGTCTCCTTGCTTTGTCCAGCTTCCGGAGGCTGCCCACAATTCTTGGCTCTGTTTCTCCATCTTCAAAGCCAGCAATGGTGAGTTGAGTTGTTCACACATTGCATCCCTCCACCTTCTTGTGTAGTCACATCTCTCGCTGACTCTGACTCTGACTCTTCTTCTGCCTCCTTTTTCCACTTTTAAGAACCTTGTGAGCCAGCCCTGATGGCCTAGCGGTTAAAGTTTGGTGTGCTCCACTTAGGCAGCCCGGGTTCAGTTCCCAGGCACAGAACCACACCACCCATCTGTCAGTAGCCAAGCTGTGGCGGCAGCTCACGTAGAAGAACTAGAGGAACTTACAACTAGGATATACAACTATGTACTGGGGCTTTGGGGAGGGGGAAAAAAAAAGAGAGGAGATTGGCAACAGATGTTAGTTCAGGGCGAATCTTTCCCAGCAAAAACAAAAGAACCTTGTGATTACATTGGGCTCACCTGGATAATCCAGGCTACTCTCCCCATCTCAAGGTCCTACCTTAATCACATCTGCAAAATCCCTTTTGCCATGTAAGGGACTGTATTCCCAGGTTCCTGGGATTAGGATATCTCTGTGGGTCTGTACGGTGTGGGGAAGAAAGGCGATTATTCTGCCTACCACAGGCTCTGCTTCCTGTCAGACTGAAGCGTTCCTACATCCTTGCCTCCTTTTCCCTGTGCTATGGTAGTCACACTTCCCTTCTTTCTGTAGCAGTGTTGGAAAGGCCTCAGGGAAACAATTCAGCTCACAAGTGAAGGAAAGTACTTCTTTAGAGGGTGTATTTGAAAAAATCATCGCCAGTACAAAGAGTGACTTCCTCATGGAGTTCTCATGTCAGAGTTGGGACTGTGTCGTGCTATACAGATCCTTAGTAATCTGGGTAATCCCCTGAGGTCAAAACAGAAGAACAGAACGGAACAAAGAACACTTTACATATTGTTCCACATCCAGTAGATAGCTGGACTGGCTGGACACCACCTTTCTAGAGACTCTCATTACCTTTCCCTCAGTAGAACCTCAAGACTCTGGTGTCCCAAATGGGAAGTTCTAGGTAAGTAGACACTTGCATAGTATTATTGCTTTTAAAATCCTTTTGTTGTTGTTGGGTTGTTTTTTCACACACTTTTTTTCACTTTGTCTGTTGTCTAGAGGGTATTACCGCCACTGCAGTTGTGGGTAGGTGGTGGGCAGACTGTAGACAGAGAGGTAGCAGAGCCAGCCAGGGAGCTCTGGGGACTCACCCTACCTGAGCTCTTGGGGCAGCTTCTTGGGAATCACTTGCTTCAATGTTGTCTTGGATTCCCTCAAGCGTAGCTGTGTCTTTCTAAGCACATCGTTCCCCTCCTGCTCCCTTCCTCCCTGTGGCGTGTTGAGTTGGCAGGGGCTTCCTGTAGGCTCTGCAATTTCCAGTGAGCTCTTGGCAGCCACCTGCTTGGGAGCTGCAGGCTGGAGATTCTTGGTGACAGCTTCCTATTATTGCTCCCCCTGGCCTTTCCAGCAGATGTGTAATCCTCTAATCCCTAGATTTAAACCCTTCATCCTTGGGATACAAACAGTTGCTTCTGTTTTCTGAACTGAATCCTGACTGATGAAAGTTTTTGTTTTGCTTTGCGTTTCTTTTATTTAAAAAACATTTTCATTGTAAAAACTTGGAAAATATCAGAGTATAAAAATTTCCCACAAGCCCCGTAACCAGAGAAGAGATGAGCTACAAACATTTTATTTTTTTTATATTTGTCCATGTTGTGTGTGTTTTATTACTTGACATTTTATTGATTTTTTTCACATCATTAGCTATTCCTCAAAACATGAATTTACATGCTGTACAATATTCCATTGTATGATTAGTCTTTAATATACTTAACCAATTTAATTATTGTTTGATTGTTGGACATTGACATGGCAATAGATTTCAGTTTTTCACTATTATAAACAACACTGTGATAAACATTCTTTTACAGGAATGTTTGGACACATTTCTTATATCCTTAAGATAAAGACCTAGAAGTGGCATTACCAGCTGAATTAATGGTATGAACATTTTTAATGCTCTTGATACATGTGGCCAAAGTTTTCTAAATAAGTTGTACCAAGGTACACTCCCCATATCTCTCCTAACAAGGCTGATATCAGTCTGCATGGGCTACGAGTAGACTGACTCTATATCCCAGGTTACCCAGGACAGTCCAGTTTACCTTGGCTGATAAACTCTATGTAACTCTAGCTATAGATGACATTAATACAAGTCCATAGTGAAGCCGCGAGAGGAAGGTGAGACTAGAGGCAACTTTTCTAAGCTAATGCCCTGCTCTACTCAAAATCCCTCCTGCCTCGATGCATTGTCTTGGATTAAGCTTTTCCATCTCACCTTGACTTCTTCTCCCATTAGGATAAGTTCTTTATCATGAGGCATTAGGTTCCTAAGGCTAATCATCTGCTAGAAATCCTACCTTGTTGGTCTTCTGGACCTGTCTGAAGACAGATTAGATTCATAAACTGGTACAAAGCACTTTGACGCCTGACATTTAAAGCACATCCCAGTGTGATCTGTATGTACTTCTCCAGTTTTTTCTTCTGTTATACTCATCCTCTACAAGGTGCATATGCTCCAAGCTACCCTGTAGCAATAATACTAGTGGTGGAAGAAGTAGTGGTAGTAATGGAAGTAATTAAAGTAGTAGGAGTGGTCATAACAACAGCTAACACTTATTAAAGACTTAGGATGTGCTAGGCACTAGTCTAAGTGATTTTATATGGATTAACTCAAACAATCCTATGAGGTGGGTAATATTATCAAATCTTGTGTTTGGCTGCATGTAAAAAAATTCAGTACAGTGTAATTTGATTTCCTGATGTCATAAAATAAGAGGCAGTCAGCCCAGAACTTGTGCCACTGTTCAGGGCAGGTATCAAGGACCACATCTGTTCCTATATTCCTGTCCTGCCATCCTTAGCACGTGGCTTCCATTTTTAATTTTACAAAATGAGTACTGCATCTTAATCCCTGGTAGAAAAAGGGAAAAGAGTGAGTAGGCCAGAAGCACGTGCCTGCTGAGTCTGCTCCCCTCACCCCTTTCTTTTAATGGGAAAAACAGTACCTTTTCCCAAAGCCTCACCCAGTGCCTTCAACAAACATCTCATTGACCAGAACTTGGTCATATCCCCAGCCCTAGTTGCAAGGGTCTGTAGAAACGTATATATTTTAAGAGAGCACATTGCAACTCTGCAAAAAGTCAGGGCTTCTTAATAAAGAAAAGGGGAGAATAAATACTGGGGGGACAAATAGCAGTCTGCTACATCCCCATTTATAGATGAGCTGACTGAGGAAAGGAGAGGTTAAATAATTTGCCAAGTTCACACAGCTGGTAAGTGATGGAGTAGGCTTAAATATGCCTTTTAGAATATCAAGTTTTGGTGCAGAGGGTCTTCATGCTTTGAGAATCCCTTAACAGTTCTTTTGCCTGAGAAAAATGCACTCATGCACATGTACACACAATTTTCATACAGTTTTAAGGCTTTTTTAGGTGCCTCTACAGCCGGTAGTGGATACCATTTTAGGACCTCTTAGGGGCCTTGATGGCACTAAATTGAATTAATAAGAACTAAACCTTCTTTTTCTCGTAAAATAAATTTTGTAAGACAGGATCTACAGACAAAGCCAGGGGCGAAGAAGAGGTTGCATTTCAGTATTTTTATTCACTACTGAGTGGTTTATTCCACTCTTGAACCAGGAGATAGGAGTTGAGTTCTGTATTCTCACCTGGCCCTGTGTTCCCCATCTCAGAGACCTTGAGTAGATTTCATCACATCTTTGGACTTGTTCTTCAACTGAAGAATTAGGAACTTGAATTTTAAGAGTTCTTCTAACTCTAAGATTCTCTGTATGCATAAAAATGTAGTATATTTAGTGTCACCCCTTCTTGCCCTTGATGCCACCTATATGAACAGTTGGTTGTGTCTCCTCTATAGAGTGTTACTATTGTTTAGAGAGGACTCCCACAGTCAACAAGTCAACGGTGGCTACTTATGAGTCCACCAACTCCTGCAAGGGCAGAGAAGCAGGTTGCCTAGAGGCCTTCACCTGATCCCCAAACCTACAGGTCTCCAGCAAGAACAGCAGCATCCACAATGAATGAAGGTACTGGGAGGTGCATCTGGAAGTGACATAGAATTGGAGTGGCCAGTAAATATTAAACAACACAGGAAATTAGCTGAATGGACCAGGCCTTTAAAAAAGAAGCAAAGAGGTGGCTTGAGGTGAATTGATGAATACAATGAAAAGAAAATGCTCTACCCTTGGGAGTAATTCACCATTATAGTCCGTTCCAGCAACCAGACTCTTAAAGTGAGCCAGTTGGCTAATTTTGTGATAAATAATAATGCTGTAAGAGAAAGATAGTAAGATCCCCTGCTGATCAAATTTGAGCCTAAAAGCCTATTAGTGATTAAGATAGGAAATGAGGTTGTTCACAACTCAGGCAATGGAGTTGAGGAAAGGTAAGGGGTGGGCAAAGAAGTGGGAATGTAAATTAAAGTTGTGAGTGTGAGTTTTAGAACTTTACCAATAAGTTTTCCTGATGGCTAAGAATTCAAACCAACATACTTTCCTGTGTTAAACATTACTGGAATTGAGCACTCTTTCCTGTTCCAAGGTGAAATAACACCACAAATAAGCAAAAATAGCTCTAAGAAATATTTACTGCTGGAAGATATGCTCTGAACCATGTAAAATAGCTTATTATCAAGAGTAACAACTTTCTCATCAAGACTCTCTGAAGACCTTTTCCATGTTGTGTCTACTAACTAAGCCATTATGCCATAAACTCTGCCCAATCCCAACCATTTCCCCAATTTTCAAGGCCTAAAAACCCATAAATATCCTCCCGACTTCCTTCTTCTGAAACCTACTAAGACAGTCAAGATGGTGTTCTCTTACTATGTACGATAGGTCCAACAGACTTAGCTTTGCTTCAGTAGATTATCTGGTGGTCTTTTGGGCAGTTGACATGTCAAAAGTGAAGTGTTGCTCTTACGTACAAAAAAAAAGTTTTATAGTGTCTTTAAATTTTGAATATTGGGTTAAATGTCAAGATTTCTTTGGATCCTTCCAAGAATCTTGGGTCTAGTAATCATTGAATTCTTTTTCACCCTTGGAAATTCAGAATGCTCACAGAAACCTTATTTTTTCTGGTGGCAACTCTTACCCACCTCCCTTCTCCCCTCTCTCCTCACCAGAAGGCAAAAGAAGGTGACCAGAGACTGATAGAATTTGAAGCCATGTTCTTTCAAGGATGGGTGAAGTAATTGTGGCTATTAAATTCATTCAAAACCAAACATTTACTGTATGTGTACAGCTCTTGTTTTCCTGAGGGAGGGGCATAAATATACAACCTCCAATTAGAGAAATATGTATATAATTATAAATTGGAATAGTTGAACTGAGAGAAACAAACAGGATGCAGTAATTCGGGATTATGGGGTTGGTGGGCAGAAGGATGGAGACCTACTTAGAGAGAAGGCCTTCCCAAGAGCTAAGATCTGAGAGAGAGCGAGGCTGGACTAAGGTGAACCAGGAGAAGGGCCTAGGACACAAAATTTAAGGAGTCACTCACTCTCAGGGTCATGCAAGTGCAGGTTGCCCACTTTCATGACCCTAAGAGTGAGGACCTCCTTAAGGTTTGCTCCCTGCTGCCTCTCTTTTCTCATCTTAGTCTACTTGGCATGCTAGAGAGGAGAAATAGCCAGTCCCACAAAGAATGTAGAGTGTGTGTGTTTGGGTGTTGAAGAAGGCAGGGGGATGAAGGATTGGGGAAAAGGAGGCATGGAACAGTGATCCTAGGCAGAAAAAAGAGGATACACAATGGCCCAGAGATGAAAGAGAGCTTGGTATATTTCTGGAGCCAAAAGAAGGCCCTTATGTCTGGATCAGAGTAGACAGAGGGAAGAGAGGCCACAGGTGAGGCTGAAAAGGCAGGTAGGAGGGGCCTTGGAGGCCACATGGGGCACACAGACCTTATTCTTTTTTGAATTAAAAAAAATTTTTTTGGAGTGATGTCAGCATCATGGCAGAGTGAAGTTCCCCCATTGAACTCTCCCTTTCTAAAAAGGTCATTCATATTCCAACAGAAGCTATTCACACAACACAGGGGATGTCTGAGGGACCCAGGCAGCCGTACACCCGAGGACTGAGGTGCTGGAATCTCCAGAGTAAGTGGAAGGAGGTAAGAGGAGCTCCCTTCCTTCCCCAAGGACTGTGACCCAGAGACTGAGACCGCGTGGCTCTCAAATGAGGGGGAAGGGCAGCTTGACGTGTGAGAAATGGCACTCTCCAAGACCCCTCACAGCCCAAGGGGATCCCCCTACAGAAGGAGCAGAACTGTTGCAAGGGTAGTTTCAACAAGCTAGCCCCTCAGGAGAGCAGAGAGCGACAGCGAGGAGAGAAACCTCTGAGATTCGGGAGGGGAAAGTAAGTGCCCCTCCTCCACCCGGCCCGCCCAACTGGTGCTTCAGCACAGTGGCGCTTCAGCTCAGCCCTGTCTCCAGAGGCAGTGGCCCCCAGTTGCCCAGCCCGACTAGCAGTGGGGCGAGACTGCACCCCCACACCAGAGGCAGCAGCAGCTTAGTCCCCACCATGCCGCAGCCCCAGCTACTCCAGCTGGACCAAGCTACGGCCCCAGCTTCCCCAGCTCCACCATGCAACGGCCCCAGCTCTTTCGGCTGGAATGTGCCCCACCCCCAGGTCCTTTGGCTTGACTGGCCCCCCTACCCCCGGCTCCAGCTGCTTTGGCTTGGCCTGTGTGCAGGCTGCAACTGACTTGGCGCCAGCAACTTCGGCCCACTGCACTCCAGTTCCAGCTTCTCTGGCCCAGCAGCACTCCAGTTCCTCCTTCTTCAGCCCAGCACACTCCAGTTCCAGCTTCTTTGGCCCAGCGCACTCCAGTTTCAGCTTCTTTGGCTCAGCGGTGCTCCAGCTCCTCCTTCTTTGGCCCAGCGGCACTCCAGCTCTCCCTTCTTTGGCCCAGCACACTCCAGTTCCAGCTTCTTCAGCCCAGTGGCGCTCCAGCTCCTCCTTCTTCAGCCTAGTGCACTCCAGTTCCAGCTTCTTTGGCTCAGCGGTGCTCCAGCTCTTCCTTCTTCAGCCCAGCACACTCCACTTCCAGCTTTTTTGGCCCAGTGGCACTTCAGTTGCAGCTGCTTCAACCCACCCTCACCTAAGCCCCAGATGCTTCAGCCTAGCTCTGCTCCAGCTCCAGTTGTTTCCACGCTTCCCCCCCAGCAGCCTCCACTCAGACACACTGCAGATCAGCCAGGGGCTGACAAGAGTGCCCATGGATTGAGGCTGGCTAGAACACACAGCCCTTGACCCGCACTCAGTGGCAGCAAGAGGAAACTGAGATCTAATATTTTCACTATGAGGAAAGGTAAGCCAACACCAACAGGCACCATGCAAAAATATATTAAATCTCCAGACCAAAAGGAAAATGACAAGCACCCAGAAGTCAACCCGGGAAGCATAGAAATGTATAACCTTAACAACAGAGAATTCAAAATAGCCATCAGAAAAAAGCTTAATGAAATACAAGAAAACACAGAGAGACAATTCAGTGAAATCGGGAGTTTCTTCACAAAAGAGATTGAAACTATAAAAAAAACCAATCAGAAATCTTAGAGATGAAAAACACAATAGAGGAGATGAAGACAAATCTAGAATCCTTAAGCACCAGAGCTGACAATATGGAGGAAAGAATTAACAATATTGAGGACAGCAATGCAGAAGTGCTCCAGATGGAGGAGAAAAGAGAACTGAGACTAAAAAGAAATGAAGAAACTCTCTGAGAAATATCCAACTCAATTAGGAAATCCAACATAATGATTATAGGTATTCCAGAGGGAGAAGAGAGGGGAAACGGAGCAGAGAACTTGTTCAAAGAAATAATATCTGAGAATTTCTCAAACCTGGGGAAGGAGCTAGAAACACCAGTGAATGAAATCAATGGATCTCCTAAATATATCAACATGAAAAGACCCTCTCCAAGGCATATGGTATTAAAGCTGGCAAAGACAATGACAAAGAAAAAATATTAAGGGCAGCTGGACAAAATAAAATAACATACAAAGGATTTCCTAGCAGGCTCTCAGCCGATTTCTTGACAGAAACTTTACAGGCTAGGAGAGAGTGGAACGATATATTCAAAACTCTAAAGGACAAAAACTTGCAGCCAAGAATACTCTATCCAGCAAAAATACCCTTCAGATATGATGGAGAAATAATAACTATCCCAGATAAACAAAAGCTAAGGGAGTTCATTGCCACAAGACCCCCACTACAAGAAGTGCTCAAGAAGGCCCTCATCCTTGAGGAAAAAAAGAGAAAGGGGATTTGAAGTTTTGAACGAGGAGGAAAATAGGTTGACAAAACCAGAGAAATTGCAGTTCTCTATCAAAATAGATTAGCAAACACTTAATTATAAAACCAAAGATCAAGGGAAGGTAAGCACCAAGCATAAATATAACCTCATCTTGTTAAACTCGAACTCACAAGAAGGGATAAGATGTGACAACACTAACATAGAAGGGGAAGAGGAAAGGGATCAAATCAACTTAGTCTAAGGGAATAAGAGGCCATCAAAAAATGGACTATCACATCCACGAGATTTTTTATACAAACCTCACGGTAACTACTAACCAAATAATCAGAGCAGAATCACACACGATAAAGAAAGAGAAAACTAAGAGAACCTCCATACAGAACTACCAAACTGCATTGGTAGTCTGAAACACATGGGACAAGAAACAAAAGAAATGCAAAAGAAATGGAAAAAGAGTGATAAAATAACAACAACAAGCCCCCATATGTCAATAATTACCCTAAATGTAAATAGACTGAACTCCAATCAAAAGACACAGAGTGGTGGGATGGATTAAAAAACAAGACCCAACAATATGCTGCCTCCAGGAAGCACATCTCAGCTCTAAAGACAAACACAGGCTCAGAGTGAAAGGATGGAAGACAATACTCCAAGCTAATGGCAAACAAAAGACAGCAGGTGTTGCCATACTTATATCAGACAAAGTTGACTTCAAGATAAAACAGGTAATGAGAGACAAAGAGGGGCAATATATAATGATAAAAGGGACACTCCACCAAGAAGACATATCACTTTTAAATATATATGCACCCAATACAGGGCACCAAGGTACATAAAGCAACTATTAACAAACCTAAAAGGAGATATTAACAACAACACAATAATAGTAGGAGATCTTAACACCCCACTCTCATCAATGGACAGATCATCCAGACAGAAAATAAATAAGGAAATAATGGACCTAAATGAAAAACTAGATGAGATGGACTTAATAGACATATACAGAGCACTCCATCCAAACACAGCAGATTACACATTCTTCTCAAGCATGGATGGAACATTCTCAAGAATAGACCATATTTTGGGAAACAAGGCATGCTTATATAAATTTACGAAGATTGAAATCATAACAAGCATCTTTTCAGACTATAATGCCATGAAGTTAGAAATCAACTACAAGTTAAAAACCAGGAATGTGACAAAGCTGTGGAGACGCAACAACATGCTACTAAACCACCAATGGATCATTGATGAAATTAAAGGAGAAATCAAAGCATATCTGGAGACAAATGAAAATGAAAATACACCATACAAACTCATATGGGATGCAGCCAAAGCGGTCCTGAGAGGGAAACTCATAGCAATACAGGCCCACCTTAAACAAGAAAAAGCCCAAATAAGCAACCTCAAACTACAGCTAACAGAATTAGAAAGAGAGGAACAAACAAAGCCTAAAGTCAACAGAAGGAGGGAAATAATAAAAATCAGAGCAGAAATAAATGAAATTGAAATAAAAAAAACAGCAGAAAGGATCAATGAAACAAAGAGCTGGTTCTTTGAGAAGATAAACAAAATTGACAAACCCTTAGCCAGACTCACCAAGAAAAAAAGAGAGAAGGCTCAAATAAATAAAATTAGAAATGAAAAAGGAGAAATTACAACAGATACCACAGAAATACAAAAGATTATAAGAGAATTCTATGAAAAACTATATTCCAACAAATTGGACAATCTAGAAGAAATGGATAAATTCCTAGACTCATACAACCTCCCAAAACTGAATCAAGAAGAAATGGAGAACCTGAATAGACCAATCACAAGTAAAGAGATTGAAACAGTAATCAAAAACCTCCCAAAAAATAAAAGTCCAGGACCAGATGGCTTCTCTGGAGAATTTTACCAAACATTCAAAGAAGACTTAACACCTATCCTTCTCAAACTATTCCAAAAAATAGAGGGAGATGGAACACTTCCCAACACATTCTACAAGGCCAACATCACCCTGATACCAAAGCCAGGCAAAGACAATACTAAGAAGGAAGACTCCAGACCAATATCCCTGATGAACATAGACGCAAAAATCCTCAACAAAATATTGGCAAACCAAATACAGCAATACATTAAAAAGATCATACACCATGATCAAGTGGGATTTATACCAGGGACACAGAGATGGTTCAACATCCGCAAATCAATCAATGTGATACACCACATTAACAAACCGAGGAATAAAAACCATATGATCATCTCAATAGATGCAGAGAAGGCTTTTGACAAGATCCAACATCATTTATGATAAAAACTCTCCACAAAATTGGTACAGAAGGAAATTACCTTAACATAATAAAGTCCATATATGACAAATCCACAGCCAACATCATACTCAATGGGAAAAACTGAAAGCCATCCCTCTGAAAGCAGGGACAAGACAAGGGTGCCCACTCTTGCCACTCTTATTCGACACAGTACTGGAGGTTCTGACCAGAGCAATCAGGCAAGAAAAAGGAATAAAAGGAATCCAAATAGGCAATGAAAAAGTGAAACTCTTGCTGTTTGCAGATGACATGATCTTGTATATAGAAAACCCTAAAGAATCCATTGAAAAGCTATTAGAAATATTCAACAACTACAGCCAAGTGTCAGGGTACAAAATCAACTTACAGAAATCAGTTGCATTTCTATATACCAACAACGAACTAACAGAAAGAGAACTCAAGAAGACAATCCCATTTACAATTGCAACAAAAAGAATAAAATATCTAGGAGTAAATTTAACCAAGGAAGCAAAAGACCTATACAATGGAAACTACAAGACATTATTGAGCTAAATCAATGATGACGTAAAGAAATGGAAAAAGATTCCATGCACTTGGATTGGAAGAATAAACATAGTTAAAATGTCCATACTACCTAAAGCAATCTACAGAGTCAATGCAATAGCAATCAGAATCCCAAGGACATTCTTCACAGAAATAGAACAAAGAATACTAACATTCATATGGGGCAACAAAAGACCCCGTATAGCTAAAGCAATCCTGAAAAAGAAGAACAAGGCTGGAGGCATCACATTCCCTGACTTCAAAATATACTACAAAGTGATAGTAATTAAAACAGCATGGTACTAGTACAAAAACAGACACACAGATCAATGGAACAGAATTGAAAGTCCAGAAATAAAACCTTATATCTATGGGCAGCTAATCTTTGACAAAGGAGCTAAGGACACACAGTGGAGAAAGGAAAGTCTCTTCAATAAATGGTGCTGGGAAAACTGGACAGCCACTTGCAAAAGAATGAAAGTAGACCATCTTCTTTTGCCATACACAAAAATTAACTCAAAATGGATCAACGACCTGAAGGTGAGACCTGAAACTATAAAACCCCTGGAGGAAAATATAGGTAGTACACTACTCGCCATCAGCCCTAATGGGATCTTCTTGCATTCCATGTCTACTCAGACAAGGGAAACAAAAGAAAAATAAACAAGTGGGACTTCATCAGATTAAAGAGCTTCTACAAGGCAAATGAAACCAGGATCAAAATGAATAGGGAACCCACCAGCTGGGAAAAAATATTTGCAAACTGTATATCTGACAAGGGATTAATCTCCATAATATATAAAGAACTCACAAAACTGAATAAGAAAAAACAAACAATCCAATCAAAAAATGGGCAGAGGAAATGAACATACACTTCTCCAAAGAAGATATACACATGGCCAATAGGCACATGAAAAGATGCTCAACATCACTAGTATTCAGGCAAATGCAAATCAAAACCACACTAAGATATCATCTCACACCCATTAGAATGGCTATAATCACCAAGACAAAAAGCAACAAATACTGGAGAGGCTGTGGAGAAAGGGGAACCCTAATCCACTGCTTGTGGGAATGCAAACCAGTGCAGCCTCTACAGAAAACAGTATGGAGATTCCTCAAAAAATTAAAAATTGAAATACCTTATGATCCAGCTATCCCACTACTGGGTATCTACCCAACGAACCTGAAATCAACAATCCAAAGAGGCTTATGCACCCCTATGTTCATCGCAGCATTATTCACTATAGCCAAGACAGGGAAGCAACCCAAGTGTCCCTCGAAAGATGAATGGATAAAGAAGATGTGGTATATATATACCATGGAGTACTACTCAGCCATAAAGAAAGACAAAATCGTCCCATTTGCAACAACATGGATGGACCTGGAGGGTATTATGTTAAGTGAAATAAGCCAGAAAGTGAAAGACAAACAGGGCATGATTTCACTCATATGTGGAAGATAAACCAACACACGCACAGATAGAACTGTTTGGTGGTTACCAGGGGCTAGGAGGGTGGGGGGTGGGCACAAGGGGTGGAGGGATGCACTTATATGGTGGCTGATAAACAATAATGTACAACAAAAATTTCACAATAGAAAAAATTTTTTTATTGAGGCAACATTGCTTTATAACATTATATAAATTTCAGGTGTACATCATTATATTTTGATTTCTGTGGACTACATCATGTTCACCAACCAAAGACTAATTACCATCCATCACCATGCACGTGTGCCCTATTATTCACTTGCCCTCCGCCCTCTGCACTTCCCCTCTGGTAACCACCATCTAATCTCTGTATCTATGTGTTGTTCATTGTTGTTGTTTTTATCTTCCACCTATGAGTGAAATCATATGGTATTTGACTTTCTCCCTCTGACTTATTTCACTTAGCATAACACCCTCAAGCTCTATCCATGTTGTTGCAAATGGCAAGATTTCATCTTTTTTTAATGAATGAGCATTATTCCGTTGTGTATATATACCACATCTTCTTTATCCACTCATCAGTTGATGGGCACTTGTTTCTAAGTCTTGGCTATTGTGAATAATGCTGCAGTGAAAATAGGGGTACAAATATATTTTTGCATTTGCGTTTTCATGTTCTTTGGATAAATACCCAGAAGTGGAATAGCTGTATCATATGATAGTTCTATTCTTAATTTTTTGAGGAATCTTCATACTGTTTTCTACAGTGGCTGCACCAGTTTACATTCCCACCAGAAGTGTAGGGGGGTTCCCTTTTCTCCACATCCTCTCCAACACTTGTTATTTCTTGTCTTGTTAATTATAGCCATTCTGACGGATGTGAGGTGATATCTCATTGTGTTTTGATTTGTATTTCCCTAATAGCTAGTGATATTGAACATTTTTTCATGTGTCTGTTGGCCATCTGTAAATCTTCTTTGGAAGAATGTCTGTTCAGATCCTTTGCCCATTTTTTTAATTGGATTGTTTTGTTGTTGTTGAGTTGTATAAGTTCTTTTTATAGTTTACATATTAACCCCTTATCAGGTATATGATTTGCAAATATGTAGTTTGATGTAGTCCCATTTGTTTATTTTTTCTTTTGTTTCCCTTGCCTGGTGAGACATGGTACTCAAAAAGATACTGCTAAGACTAATGTCGAAGAATATACTTCCTGTGTTTTCTTCTAGAAGTTTTATGGTTTCAAGTCTTACATTCAAGTCTTTAACCCATTTTGTGTTAATTTTTGGTTATGGTGTAAGATAATGGTCTACTTTCATTCTTTTGCATGTGGCTGTCCAGTTTTCCCAGCACCATTTATTGAAGAGACTTTCCTTTCTCCACTGTATGTTCTTGGCTCCCTTGTCAAAAATTAGCTGTCCATAGATGTGTGGGTTTATTTCTGGGATCTAGATTCTATTCCATTGATCTGTGTATCTGTTTTTGTGCCAGTACCATGCTGTTTGGATTACTATAGCTTTGTAGTATATTTTGAAATCAGAGAGTGTGATACCTCCAGCTTTGTCCTTTTTTTCTCAGGATTCCTTTGGCTATTCGGGGTCTTTTGTTGTTCCATGTAAATTTTAGGATTCTTTGTTCTATATCTGTGAAAAATGTCATTGGGACTTTGATAGGGATTGCATTGAATCTATAGATCTCTTTAGGAACTATGGACATTTTAACTATGTTAATTCTTTCAATCCATGAGCACGGAATATCTTCCCATTTCTTTATGTCTTCTTTGATTCTTTCAACGATGTTCTATAGTTTTCAGTGTACAGGTGTTTCACCTCCTTAGTTAAATTTATTCCTAGGTTTTTTATTCTTTTTGCTGTGATTGAAAATAGGATGGTATTTTTAATTTCTCTGTTATTTCATTGTTAGTGTATAGAAATGCAATTGGTTTTTGCATGTTGATTTTTTATCCTGGAACTTTACTGTATTCATTTATTATTTCGAATAGTTTTTTTTGTGGATTCTTTAGGGTTTTCTATATATATAATCATGTCATCTGCAAATAGTGACAGTTTTACTTCTTCCTTTCCAATTTGGGTCCTTTTAATTTCTTTTCTTGCCTGATTGCTCTGGCTAGGATTTCCAATACTATGTTAAATGAGAGTGGTGAAAGTGGGCATCCTTGTCTGGTTCCAGTTCTTAGAGGGATAGCTTTCAGTTTTTCACTGTTGAAAAACTGGGGGTTAGCTGGGGGTTTGTCATATATAGCCTTTATTGTGTTGAGCTACTTTCCTTCTATACCCGTTTTATTCAGAGTTTTTATCCTAAATGGATGTTGTATCTTGTTGAATGCTTTTTCTGGATCTATTGAGATGATCATGTGATTTTTATTCTTCTTTTTGTTAATGTGGTGTGTCACATTGATTGCTTCATGAATGTTGAACCATCCCAGCATCCCTGTAATAAATCCCACTTGATCATGGTGTATGATCTTTTTAATGTATTGTTGTATTTGATTTGTTAGTATTTTGTTGAGGATCTTTGCATTTATGTTCATCAGTGATATTGGCCTGTAATTTTCCTTTTTTATGTTGTCCTTGTCTGGTTTTGGTATCAGGATAATGTTGGCCTTGTACCATGAAGTAGGAAGCATCCCCTCCTCTTCAATTTTTTGGAAAAGTTTGAGAAGGATAGGTATTAAATCTTCTTTGAATGGTTGGTAGAATTCACTGGAGAAGCTGTCTGGTCCTGGACTTTTGTTTTCTGGGAGGTTTTTGATTACTGTTTTGATCTCCTTACTAGTGATCTGTCTATTCAGAGTCCCTATTTCTTCTTGATTTATTTTTGGAAGGTTGTATGATTCTAAAAATTTATCCATTTCTTCTATGTTATTCAGTTTGTTGGTGTATAGCTTTTCATAGTATTGTCTTATAATCCTTTGTATTTCTGTGGTGTCCGTTGTAATTTCTCATCTTTCATTTCTGATTTTATTTATTTGAGCCTTCTCTCTTTTTCTCTTGGTGAATCTGGTAAGGGTTTGTCAATTTTGTTTATCTTTTCAAAGAACTAGCTTTTAGTTTCATTGATTTTTTTTTTTAGTCTCTATTTCATTTATTTCTGCTCTAATATTTTTTATTTTCTTCCTTCCACTGATTTTGGGCTTTGTTCTTCTTTTTCTAGTTCCTTTAGGTGTACTGTTAAATTGTTTCTTTGAGATTTTTCTTGTTTCATGTGGTACGCCTGTATTGCTATAAACTTCCCTCTTAGTACCACTTTTGCTATATCCCATAAATTTTGGCATGTCATATTTTCATTTTCATTTAATTTCTTCATTGACCCAATCATTGTTCTGTAGCATTTTCTTTAGTCTCCACATATTTGTGGGTTTTCCAGGTTTCTTCCTATAGTTGATTTCTAGTTTCAAACTGTTGAGGTCAAAAAAGATGCTTGGTATTATTTCAATCTTCTTAAATTTATTAAGACTTGTTTTGTGGCCTAATATGTGATCTATCCTGGAGAATGTTCCATGTGCATTTGAAAAGAATGTGTATTCTGCAGTTTTTGGTTGGTATGTTCTTTATATATCTACTAAGTCCATCTGGTCTAATGTGTCATTTAAGGCCAATGATTCCTCACTGACCTTCTGTTTGGGTGATCTATCTGTTGATGTAAGTGGAGTGTTAAAGTCCTCTACTATTATTGTGTTACTGTCAATTTCTCCTTTTATGTCTGTTAATAATTGCTTTATATATCATATGTTGGGTGCATAGATATTTATAAGTGTTATGTCCTCTTGTTGGATTGTTCCTTTTATCATTATGTAGCGCCCTTCTTTGTGTCTTGTTACGGTCTTTGTTTTAAAGCCTATTTTGTCTGATATAAGTATTGTTACCCCAGTTTTCTTTTTTTTCCCATTTACATGGAGTATCTTTTTCTACCCCTTCACTTTCAGTTTGTGAGTGTCTTTAAGTCTGAAATGTGTCTCTTGTATGCAGCATATATATGGGTCTTGTTTTTTTTTATCCATTCAGCCACCCTATGTCTTTTGATTGGAACATTTAGTCCATCATCATTGAAAATAGCAATTGATAAGTATGTACTTATTGCCATTTTGTTACTTTTTTTCTGGGTATTTTAGTAGTTCTCTGTTCTTTTCTTCTGCTCTTGGTCTCTTCCCTTGTGATTTGATGGCTTTCTTTAGTACTATGTTTGAGTATTTTTCTCTTTATTTTTGTGTGTTTATTATAGATATCTGGTTTGTGATTACCATGATGTTCATATACAATAACCTATGTAAATAGCAATCTATATTAAGTTGATGGTCTCTTAAGTTTGACCTCTTACTATAAGCCCTATATTTTTACTACCCTCCCCCCACATTTTATGTTTTTGATATCATATTTAACCTCTTCTTTTGCACGTGAGGAAGATTCATCCTTAGCTAACTTCTACTGGCAATCTTCCTCTTTTTTTTTTCCCCTTGAGGAAAACTAGCCCTGAGCTAACATCTTTGCCAATCTTGCTCTACTTTGTATGTGGGATGCCTCCACAGCATGGCTGATGAATGGAGCAGGCCCGTGCCCGAGATCCAAACCCATGAACCTGGGCCCCTGAAGCAGAGTGTGCGGAATCCCAACCACTTGGCCACAGGGCTGGCCCCCCTTAACCTCTTTTTTCTGTATGTGTGTATCCCTTAACCTCTTATCATGGAGACAGATATTTTTAGTACTTTTGTCTTTTGACCTTCATACTAACTTTATAGACAGTTTGGTCTACTATCTTTACTGTATATTTGCCTTTACCAGTGATTTTTTTCTTTGATAATTTTCTTATTCCTATTTGTGATCTTTTCTTTTCCACTTAAGTCCCTTCAACATTTCTTGTAAGGCTGGTTTAGTGGTAATAAAGTCCTTTAGTTTTTGCTTGTCTGGAAAATTCTTTATCTCTCCTTCTGTTCTGAATGATAACCTTGCCAGGTAGACTATTCTTGGCTGTTGGCTTTTCCTTTCAGCACTTTGAATATATCATGCCACCTCCTTCTAGCCTGTAAGGTTTCTGCTGAGAAGTCAGCTGATAGCCTTATGGGTTTCCTTTGTATGTAACTTGTTGCCTTTCACTTGCAGCTTTTAGGATTCTCACTTTATCTTTAATCTTTGACACTTTAATTATAATGTGTCTTGGTGTGGTCCTCTTTGGGTTCATCTTGTTTGGTGCTCTCTTTGCTTCTTGTACCTGGAGGTCTCTTTCCTTCCTCAAGTTAGGGAAATTTTCAGCTATTATTTCTTCAGCTAGATTCTCTGCCCCTATGTCTCTCTCTTCGCCTATAATACCAATTTTAGTACCATGATGTTGCCCCAGAGGTCCCTTAGATGGTCCTCTTTAATTCTTTTTTCTGTTCAGCTTGGGTGATATCCTCCACTCCTTCATCCAGATCGCTGATCCGTTCTTCTGTGTTAATCAACGAGAGGTTGATTCCCTCTAGTGAAATTTTCATTTCCGTTATTGTATTCTTCAACTCTGATTGGTTCTTTTTTGTATTTTCTAATTCCTTGTTGAAGTTCTCACTGTGTTCATTTATTCTTCTCCCAAGATCAGTGAGCATCCTTATGACTGTTAGTTTGTACTGTTTATCAGGTAGGTTGTTTATCTCTGTTTCATTTACTTCTTTTTCTGAAGATTTGTCCTGTTCCCTTATCTGGAACACATTCCTTTGTCCCCTCATTTTGCCTACTTCTCTGTGCTTACATCTGTGTATTAGGTAGATCAGCTATGGCTCCCAATCTTGGAAATGTGACCTTATGTAAGAGATGCCTTATGGGGCCCAGCAATGTGCTTTCCTCTTGTCACCTGTTCCAAATGCTCCGAGATTGTCCCTTGTGTGGGCTATGTGTGCCCTTCTGTTGTGGCAGGGTTGCTTTTGCTGCAGATACATGGGTAGGTTAGATTGGCCCCTGGGCCAGCTGGTTATAAGTCTCAGCCATATGCAGCTGCTATGGTCACTTTATTGGATGGGGCAAGCCCTGGCGCAGCTGGCTGCGAAGGCTAATAGCACACAACTACTGCTGTTTTGCTGTTAAGCTAGTCAGACTCCCAGTGTGGCTGGGTGCTATGCTTGGGGGCTCACAGTTGCTGCAGAGCAACTCAGATGTGGCTCTCTGCAGCACATGGCTGTTGTCAGCTCTCTCAGGAGCACAGATAGTTGGGGCTGGCCCCAGGCACAGCATCGCACAATCATTTCAGGCATTAGAAGGTGGGGCATATCCCCTGTGTGACTATTTGAGATGGCCAGTAGCACATCTGCTGCAGCCAACAAGCCCCACTGCCCGTGGGCCCACGCAACCCGCTGATGCAGGCTTGCCCTGTGTGCATGCCCTGCTGAGGCACACCCATTTGTCCTGCTGCAGAGGTCCTGCACACCCTGCCTACGTGGGCCCACCGGTTCTCCTTGGGCTTGCTGGTGGGTGGGGCTGGTCCCTCAGGCCAGCTGCCTGCCCTGGCTGCACTCGATTAAATCAGAGCTCTAGTGTGTGGGGCAAAATCCTGCACTGACAGGCCAGAAGAAGGAATCCAATGGCATCTGCCAGTGTCCCTGTCAGCACGACTGAACTAGATCACAATAATGGCTACTGCCAGTGTCTCAGTCCCTGGAGTGGGTGGACCCAGCCACCTCCTACCTCTCTGAGATGCTGTCAGAGCTTAGTAGGTGAGTCTTTTGTACCAATGGACTATACACTTTTCTTTCTGGTGTTTTTGTGTTGGTTTGCGGAATGGGTGAATCTGTGCATGGGCCCTTTAACAGCAGGTTTTTCTTTCTCTAAAGTTCAATAATTTTTCGGGGGATATTCCCTATTGGTTTTCAAAGCCAGCAAATCCAGATATTATGGAACCTTGTCTCAATTGTGCTGAATCTAAAGGTTATTGTGGTATAGGTCTTCTGCTCAGATCCCCCCGCTCCTCCAAGAAAAGTTTCATACCCTTAAGATTGCTCCAGCTGTGAAGCACTGTGGATAGGATGTAGTTTTTTCCCCCAGCAGAGGTGTATTTCTGCCTCTTCCACTCCAGTCACTGTTGTTCCTTGTTGTGGGGGTTCTTTTTATCCAGTTTCCAGATCTCTCTCAGAGGAAATTGTTCCACAGGTAGTTGTAGATTTGTTGTATCCATGGGAGGAGGTGAGTTCAGAGTTCTCCTATGCCACCATCTTCTCAGAATCTCACATAGACCTTATTCTAAGTGCAATGAAAATAGGTGTTCATCTGGGAAATGATGTAATTGAATATATGTTTGAGAAAATTTCTTGAAAAACAGATTGGAAGGGGGCGAAAGTAAAATCAGACAGACAATAAGAAAGTGTTTGTACTTGTGCAGGCAAGAGATGAAGATGACCTAGACTGGATGGAGATAGAAATAAATGGATAGATTTGAGATATATTTTGAGGAAGTAATCATAGGACTTGCTGACATGTGAATGTGGAACTTAGAAGAGAAATGTGGCCTGGGATCTAAGTTGTGGAAGTGGATGAGCTACTCCAGGGAAAGAGAGAGAGGGGGGAGCAGGGGGGAGGGGAGAGTGCAGCAGAGAGATGATGAGAGGGCTTGGGAAACTCTGCACTTAGAAGTCCAGTAGAGAAGAGACCAGAGAGAAAATCGGAACAGGAGGAACACATGAATTTAGAAAGGAGGTGTTTCAGCAACCATCCATCGATAGATAAATGGATAAACATGTGGTATATATACACAATAGAATACTATTCAGCCTCAAAAAGGAAGGAAATCCTGTCACATGCTACAATATGGATAAACCCTGAGGACATTATGCTCAGTGAAATAAGCCAGTCACAAAAAGATGAATACTGTGGTGGTCATGAGGGGCTGGGGGAAGGGGTTAACAGTGTGTTAACATTCAATGGATACAGAGTTTCAGTTTTGCAAAATGAAACATTTCTAGAGATCTATTGCACAAAAATGTGAATGTACATAACACTACTGAATGTTAAAGATAGTTAAGATGGTAAATTTTATGTTTTTTACTACAATTTAAAAAGATGAAATTAATTTAAATAAAGAAAGATTTCTAAAAAGGGAGAAGTGGTCAGCTGGGTTGAGTGCTGCCAAGAGATCAAGCAAGAAGAGAACACGTTACTGAACACAAACACAGGTTCATTTACCTGCCGCAGAAGAGGGGGCCAAAAAACTGGATCACCAGGCTTGTGGCAAGGAAAGTGGGTTTATTTCAGGTGATGTCAGCCAGGAGATGGGAGTAAGCACTCAGATCTGTCTCCCTGAAAGACAGGAGATAAGAGGTTTTAAAGGTTGTGAGGAATGCCACTGCGTGCAGGGAGAAGGGTGGTGAGATAAGGGAATCTGCAGGTGAGAGTCTTTGGTTGTCTGCTTCCGTGATGGATGGTGGATTCCGAGACCAGGAGTTGGGATCTGGGAAACTGTAGTTTCTTGATGTTCTCTGGACATCAGTTTTCCTGCAATAAACTGTAAGGACCTGTAACTAGCCAAGACTTCAGCTTGAAGATACTTGAGCACATTTGAATGTTAATGGGATGATCCATTGTAGAGGGAGAGATTGATGAGGCAGGAAATAGGAAATCTCATGGAATGTTGTCCTTGAGAAAGTCTGAGGAGGCGGAGACAGAGCTCCTGGGAAGGGACAAATTTTGACAGGAGGACACACTTCCTCTAACATGCCAGGAGGAAGGAAGAGAAATGGGAGTGCTTACAGGTGGGTTTGTAGGGTTGGAGGTGAGAAGCAGTAGAGTTCTCATCTGATGGTTTCTATTTTCTCTGTAAAATGTAAGGCGAGGTTGATAATTCGAGGGCTGGGGAGAAGTTACATCAGTGGTTTGAAGAGAATGAATGTATGTATGTCATTAGTCATCCAGGATTGTGGAAAAACGAGCCTGCCAGTGAGTCACAGCAGGATTGCCCAACTGCGTGGAGGGGCTGTGGAATTCCGTATTCGTTATTTTATGGTGAAACTACCATATCTTATACTTTATCAATTCTAAAAGGCATCTTTGAAACTGGGATACATTCTAGTATTGTTCCATAGTTTCCCAGCATTATTTCAGAGTCTAATTGTCAACATTGTTTTTTCTTAGTCGTCCATAAAACAATGGGCGTCTTACAATCAACAGCACCTTAGAGACAGTGAAATATGGTCATTTTATCCCTGCCAGGTTCAGCTGCTTGTGTGCAGACATGGAGAAGGCATTTCTTTAGGGTTGGGTTTCAAAGACAATATGAATAGGTGACAGCTCGACAACAGCTGGCAATCACAAAGGGGCCTGTTTGAGCCCACTAGGGGAATAATGTAATTGCAATGTGATTGTAAGCACTGCCTCCTGAGGTGATCAGCTCTTCATACTGGAAGTGTTTCATCTGGAAGTTTGGTCTGCAAGACCAATCTCTAAGATCTTTTGCCAGGTTAAGACTGTATCATAAAATTCTCTTGTAGGAAACAACAGTTCAGAATTCCTTTGACAAAGTGTCCAATATTGAATGCTCAGGAGCTATATCCTTAATGGAGGGGTGGTTATTGAAGAAAGGGTCCAGAAAGCGTATGTCTCCATTCATCAAATGTTTATTAATTACCTACTGTATGCAAAGCAGTCTGTTAGATTTGGGGGAAATAAAAATAAATAAAATTTGGGTCTCTGATCTAAAGGAGCTCACAATCTGCTATAAGAGACAGACAAGAAACGAAGAGTTGTCACTAGAGGTATTCATTCATCCAATCACTTATGTGACGTATGTTTATTGAGCTCCTACAAAGTGCAGGCACTGTTCTAGGTGCCGAAAATACAGCAGTAGTAAAATTGACAAGGTTCCTGCCCCCATGGTCCTTACCTTCTAGTGGGGGGAGGACAATTAACCAATAACATTCCAGAAGCATGATAATTTTGACTAGTGATATATATGAGGAAAATAAGTGAAATCTTATAGAGAATGACTGGGGTGCTACCTTAGATGGTGTTAGGAGTATCAATTAAGCTACTTTGGCTACAAGTAATAGCAAATCTAACCTATAAGTCCTAGGGGCATTAATTATTTATTTTAAAAGCCAAGAGGTTATTGATCCCAGAGTGGATTCAGTAATTTAGTGGGTTATTAAGGACTAAAGCTTTTATCATCCTTCTGTTTCCCTATCTTCAACATATTGGCATTTACCTGAGGCTTGTTGCCCCATGGTTGCAAAATGGCTGCCATAGCTGCAGACATTACATCCTCTTACAGTTTCCAAAGCCAGAAGGGAGAAGGGATCAGGGAAGGAGGGCAAGATAACATTTTTTCCCTAGTGTAGCTCCCTCATTTTATCAGGAAAAATTCTTTCCTAGAAGTTCCCTCATCCCCCAGCAGACTTCCCCCTAAAACTCATTGTACACAAATGGTCACTTGCCTATATCTAATTCAGTGACCAGCAGAGAGGACCTATATTGCCACACTTGGTTCAAAATAATTATGAGTCACCAAATCTAGACTTCTGGCAAGAAAGAAGACAGAATGACCTTGGGTAGGTAAATAATGACTGCCAAATCAGGGAATGCTTCTCTGAGGAGATGACATTTGAACTGAAACCTAAATGATGAAATAGTGCCAGTCTTGTGTACCATGTGCCATGTGGTGCAAGGAAGGGAACCGGGCCAGGGTAGTAGGTCATGGGTGGTCAAACAATGGAGGAGACACTTGAGGACAAGAATGAGTCAGCCAGGTGAAGATATGGGTGGAGATGGGTGGAGGCCTTTCAGGTGCAGTGGAGTCCAAAGGAAGGAAAAGAGGTGTGAAACAATTTGTAAGCTAGAGCAAGATGAACAAGACAGGGTAGGTCGCAACCTTGGCGAAGACGACTTCAGAGAGGAAGATTCAGATTCCACCATTACAGAATGAGTGATAAGGTAGATGTCTGCAAAAGGAGGTTGTGCTCAGTTTCACTCGGGCCTTGGAGAAGACTTCCTCAAGAAAGAGACAGTTGGGTTGAATCCTGAGTAAGGACAAGGAGTTAGCCAGCAAACAGAGGTGGGAAGGTTGTCCTGGGCGTAGGGCACAGCCTGCACAGAGGCTTGGAGGCTTGAAACAACGTGATAAAAACACTCAGTAAGGTATTACCAGCGTATGACGTGTGAGTCAGGGAGTTACTTGTGATGAGGCTGGAGCCATGCTTAGGAGCTCGGGAGCTTGGGAGCTCGGCTTTATTTAGTTTAAGCCAGTAAGAAAGTTAACTCCTTGCCTTTTACCAAGTTGAGAGTCCCAGGTAATAACAGTTGAGTTGGTTTTCTCTTTTGTGCCATGTGAAGTTGTGTTGGATGATCTCCAAGAACACTTCCATCTTTTACATTCCTGATATCTAGTAGATGCTCAATAAAAGTTACTGAACAAATGAACTACGAACAAGCTTCAGTCTTTCCTGCTGCCAAACCTTTGCTCATCAATATAAACTGGATGCGTCCTTCAAGGCCTGGCCCAGCCTTGCGTGATCGATGAAGTGGCCCCGGACCACCAGCCTCCATCAACCCTTCCCTGCTTTGGATTTACTGCTCCAGCTCTTAGCAGAGAAGGCCTTGTACATTTTTCACATTTATGTTTCTTCTCTTCCCAACTAGACTGTGAGCTCTGAGAGGTCAGGAGTCGTGTTTTATGTAAATCAATATATCCACAAATATATGTCACACAACGAAAATATTGAATTTTCCCATCTGATGGATGGACTTGAGTGGATTTCAGCCCCAAAGGGGATTCTCAAATCTCTGGTCACTTCCTAGAAGACCCAGAGCGATCCAGGAAGCCAAATAAGGACGAGGGAGCCCTGGGATTAAAAGTAAGAGGTGCCCCTCACTATGTTACAAGAATTTCTTAGTGAGGGTTTTGAAAAATGCCAGACCCCTAGATAAACATGAATGTGGTTTTTGAAATATGGGCTTGGGAGAGCTAGGAAGTCTATGAATGCTAAAAAAAACCCCCCAAAAACAGAAAAGCGTTTTGAGTGTTTCACAGTTAGAAAGATACGTCACTGTCCGTGGTGCCTTCTGAGAGCCTCGGTCTCTTGTGTCAGTCAGCAGAGACTAGGTTATGAGGTAACAAATAGCTCCCAAATTGCAGCAACTAAGAACAATACAGAGCAATCTTTTGCTCACGCCCGTCACAGATCAGCAGGGCCTTCTGCCTGTCACAGTCACTCAAGGGCCCAGGCTGAGGGAGTAGCTGCCATTTTGAGTTGCTAGTCACCACGGCAGAACAACTTGCATGACCCCATCCAACCACAAGGAGGTTAGGAATTGCAACGCTGCCTTGTGCCTGGAACTAGGGACAACCAGAAACATCAGAGAACATACTCCATCATCCTGGTGAGCAGAAAGCCAACCAAAGACAGACCTCCAAGCATTGGCACTTGTGTTCTCCGTGTCCCATTTTCAGGGAGAGGCAGATGTTCCTAAGAATGCTAATAGCTATGTCCAAGTACCACAGATCCCGTGCCACCACCATAGTTTTGGATTCCTTGCCAAAAAGGGATGCCTTTGCTTTCTGTGAGAGTCTGTGTGTGTCACCTAGCATGTGACTCATCCATTCTCAGCACCGTGCCCCTCCCACTACAGGAGCTACTCCCACTGCAGGACTTGTCTGTCAGGCTGCAGGGCCCCTGCATAGGGAGCTGGCTGCCTGTGCCAGGGCTGGGCCCAGCCTGACTGCCTCAGCCTAGGGATCCACCATTTGGCGCTAAATTGACGGCTCAGAGGTCCAGGAGCCCAGCCTGCTGATTTGTGGCAAGATATGACAAGGGAAAGCCTCTGACACCTGCATCTCCAGCAGTCAGGGAGTGGGGCAAATTTGTCAGTGACTGTTGTTGGCTAGCCACAGTGAGTAGTCCCATATTCTCCTTCTCCTTCCAATGACTTCCTCTGGAGAGGAATCTCAGAGAAGAGCAGGCAATTATGAGTGTACAGTTGGGAGGCCTTGTAATTTGGGGTTTGATTAATGACACACACTGTGAATAAGTGTTAAAAAGGAATTTGGTAACTTGGGGCCATTTTACATAATTGAATAAGAGCACTAGTCTGGTATGAAAATATTTTTATTTATTTTTATTACTGTCTGCTCCTTTGATCCCATCCAAATATCAGAGTCCAGGAAACTGGTATCTTTAAAAGAATTATTTTCTTTTTCTGATGACCTAAAAGTGATTAAGTGCAAAAACAGAGGCTAATTAACTGTTTTTTATCATTATGTCCCCTCATTAAACTTCATAATGTTTTATCTACAATTTTGACTTATTATGAAGACATCACCAGTCTCCTTGAAGACAGAGGAATATTTTTACACCTTCACCAAAAAATCCTGCACTTCCAACGACTAATATATGGCATTAAGAATTCTTGATCCTGGACATTATTTTTCTCCGATCAGACTTTCTTGAGGAATGTAAATTTTGGGGAGATTTCAATTGGTTCGTAAGCTTGTCCGCATTGTGTCATTCTTTGCACTGGGGGAAAGGACTTCCAAATGTCTTCATTTCCATTGTCTTTCATACCATTCCTTAAAACATTGTTGTAATTGATGCTTCACTCAAGTCCTTCCTTTTTCTGAAAGGTTCTTTGTCAGTATTTGTTGAGTGTGATTTTTGAAAGTTTATTTTTGTTTGAAAATTTTTATTCTTTCAATTTTGAGCAAATGTTTTTCCCCTCTAAAGTTAACTTACAGATAAAAGAAGGAGGCTTGAATTTATCTCACATTATTTTTGGTTTATTAAATTTCCTCTTTCAAAGTTCATTCATACTCTTATAGTTTGGAAAAATCGACTTATTTGGAGAACAGAGAAATGATTTAAAGTACATTTCTGGGCAAATGATTAGCCTTAAAAGACTGCAAAGCCTGTATTTTATGTCTCTAGGAATTGTATCCTAAGATCATACAGGCCTGAATCCCTTTCCGACAGTATTTGCATAATATAGAGTTACAGCATCATTGTCTATTTGCAAAATAAATGAAAATTTGTAAACTGAAACCAAGACTCTTATGCAAAGAGAATGAGATCAGGGGACAGCTCTAAGCCTGGTGCCTGTTTCGTCTTTCTAAAATTGGACATAGGAACAGGGGCACAGCGGTTGGGGGTGAAAGTGGTTTGCCCCCGGTCCAGGCGATAACAGGGTGCAGTGTCTATAGAGAATAATATTTATAAATATGTCTAAAAAGAAGAACAGAACAAACTAAAATCAGTCTGCCTTTTATTATCAGCATGTTCTGATGATCCTAAACCCCCGGCAGTGATAAAATACTTCTTGCCACTGGGGCAGACCACTCCCACCGCACCTCCCCGTGCCTGCTTAGTTCTACGTCTGTGTTGTGCAAGATTTGACTTAATTCACCAGTGGAAAAACAGTCTACTTTAGAACACAGGGGCTACTGCCACAAAACCATAGTTTAACATGTGGTCTAATTATCTTTAATCTCATTATCTTGGGAACTCATGGCTTCTGGTTTTTTAAAAAATATATTTCTCTTAACATAATCTCGCTCTCTCAAGCCAATAAAATCTCTGGTTTTGTTTTTATTTAGGGCTGAGGCTGTAGAATCTTGTTCCCTGTGCATATTATTCCTGAGTCTTTTGATTGCAATGAACAAGCTCCTAAATCACACTACTTTAAGCCCCAAAGGTGATGTTATAATAATGATACTAGGGTACCTCATGGAACCCAGGGCATGGAATACAGAATCCCGAGTGTCACCAGGACTCTCTTTTTTAATCTTTGTTCTTCTTGGTATATCTGCTTCATTTGGCACTGTTCTTTTTTCTGTAGTTGGGTTATTCTCAACTACATATTATTATCACCTGGAGTTGTTCTCATTTCTGTATATTAATATCACCTAAGGAGTTTTAAAAACTCATTCATCCCTAAATACTAATAATTAGTGCAATTTAGGTGAAAGGGTATGTAGGTGTTCACTGTACTATTCTTTCAACTTTTCAGTAGTAATTAAATTCTAAATAAAAATTCAAAATAAAAAGTTTTGGGAAAAATATTAGTGTCTGAGCCTGAGCGCTAGAAATTCTGATTCAGTGCATCTGGAGTAGTGTCCAGACACTGGTAATTTTAAACAAAAGCTCCTCTGGGAAGCCTAATATGCTATCAAAGTTGGAAATTACTACGTTAGGCTGCTGTCTTTTTCACCTGCTCTAGAAGAGAGTGAATCCCATTTCTTTCCTCCCGTAGAAGTTTGAAAATTCCTGGGGTAAGGACTGGTCAGCCCTGCTTGGGTCAGCTGCTATCACCTAATCCAGTCAGCTCAGGCCAGGCACATCCTTCAAAATGGCTGGATGCACAGTAAACATGGAAGACATAAGGCACATTGTTCAAAATAGCTACACACACAGTAAACATGGAAGACATAAGCAGTTTCTAGAAAAGCATCATGGGGTGAAGGGACAGCTAGGCAAAATAATTAATAATAATAATAATAATAGGTGTCCAGTGTATTCCTCCAACAGAAATACAAATTGAGTCCTGAACTGCTAAACTTGAGAAAATCTGGCTGTTGATAAGCCAAAGCCATTATTTCTTATTACAGCAGCTTTTCAAATTATGGCTTTGTTTTAAAAGAATGGAATGATGGAGAATAATTCTTAGCTTGAAAGTTTTGTATGGCAAAATACAATTTAAATATATTTAATAACAAAACAAAAACTGTCCATGTCAGAGCAGATCTTACAAGTTGCTATGCATGAAATAATGTATACTAATAAACACCATTAATGAAGATCACTTCTAGGCATAATGGTCCAGTGGTAGCAGGTATACATTTTAGTTCATAACACAGCTGGTCTTTAATATGTCACATTTCCATAAAGAAATTGTCTAAATCAGTTAGTAGGCTCTGGGTCGACCACTGCCCACAGTGTCTTGCAGCAAATTCGATCTCAGTTTTGTCTTTGAAGGGGCTGCCTCTGGCCAAGGATCTGGCAAGAATTCCGAGTCTTAAGCAGTCTCAAATTGTCTTGTAGCTGGAAGAGAGTGTCACTGTCACTTTGTGCAAGCTTGGGCATGGAGACCTTTTGTGATGGTCCCTAAGGCTGTGGGGTCCCTCAGTCCTCCTTGCACCCTGAGTCACTTACAGGAGGTCCTGTTACCTCTAGGGGCCTTGGGTTGCCAATGACCAGGGAGTCTCTGTGCTTGAGGGGGAAGATATTGATGGGAGAAAGCAGGAGATGCATAATGCTGATGCAAAATGGCTGACTGGTGACCTGTTTCCAGCTGCTTCCGAAAAGAGAACTGGGCTTCCTGTAGCAACAACTGGACTTCAGGAGCGAGACAGACTCTGGAATTTCTGAAGGAATCAGAGCAGGAAGAGAGAGGAAGAAGAACGCATGATGATAGAGGAGCAGTTTCCCATGCCCCTGGGATGTTGCAGAGGCTGGGCTTGACCTGGACTGTCTTTGACCATTGAGAAAATAATCAGTGTGATCTCTGTGGACCCGGCTACCAGAGAGGAGAGTGGGACAGAGATGTTTCAGTGAGGGCAAAGCGGGGCTGAGCACTGAGGCCCACAGACCAACAGTGATGGCACATCTCAGCAGAAGCCAGCATGGCTGGAGGCTTATCCTTGCACACCTCTCTCCCCACGCCAGTCTATCATCCCTGGGGAGAGAGGAAGACGGAAAGGAGCAAATGCTGAATTCATCAAAAGAGACACACTTTAAACTGAAAGTCAATGAATTTACCTTGTATGGGCAAATTTTCCATCATTGGCTCAAATAAGGTCTCCACTGCTAATTAAATTCAGTTTCAGTGCAAAAACCCGTTACGTCTGTGCCTCCCTAGTTTCAAGACTGCAAAATGTGTACTGCTACACACAGTCTTCATGGTCTTTGTGTACTTGTCCCAGATACAGGCTGAAGGCACCTATCCTTCCTTAGTTGATTTATCCAGAAGGCCTTACTTCCCTCCAAAGTGCCTCTGAGACACTCCATCTCTTTCGGAGCCCTCTGTCTTGGTTCTCCATGGCTGCTGTCCTCCTTCTGGGATCTCACCCCATGAAAGCTATTTCAAAACTTACTTGGTAGAAATTTCTCTGCGTGCCCAAGGACAAAATTGTAAACAAATTGCTCTTTGAATAGAAACATTGATGCCTTGATCATTTACTCATTCATTTAATCATCTAAAATGAGAGTAAAATAGCAAAATGTCCAGATATTCAAAGATTAAGAGAGTTTACCACTCAGAGATCTTCATTAAAAGAAGTTTGAAAAGATGCATTCCAGCAAGAAGGAAAGTGAGTGTAGAAAAAAGGCATGTAATAGAAGAAAGAATGTGAAATGTAAGGAACCAAGGAGGAAAGGTGTCTTTTTCCAATCTGTAGAACTGACCAGGATGGAAATATCCTTTCAGGTTTAGGAGTTAAGTGGTTCCTTGTTTTATATTGTTTTTTATTTTTGAAGATCTACTTGAAGACATTTTCCTCTATTTGTATTAGAAAATAATTATTCCTGACTGTTTCATATATACGATTATGAATAATTATTTTCTTATATATAATATAAAGGAGAGAAGGTACCAACTGTCAAATGAGATGGAGCTAAAGGTCACCAAAAAAGTCATGAAACTATTTCAAAAGTAATCTGAAACTCCAATTTGTGATTTAATTTAAAAATATCTCTGGTTGAATGAGTATGCATATTTTAATGTCATTAATGAGGCATTGAGTCAAGAGGTCCATATTTTTAATCCCTCCACTGCCATGTTGATCAGGGTAGGGATGCTACTTAAACTTTCTCACTTCAATGTTCTCATTTTGTAAAAAGGAAATAGAATTATTACTCATCAAGGAGCGTAATTATGAGGATTTATATTATATATTCAAATTTCATGCTTTTATAGACATCCATAGTTCAGAAATCATTCTTATGTGATGAAACTGTTATATATTTTTATCTTATAATGGTTACTTTATAACTATTATGCATTTTTATGCTGGGCTGTTTCACCTTGGAGTCTTCAGTCACGTGAATGCTATCGTTCTGGGATGCTTTCACAGACGTATGAAGCATGTTGGCCCCATGTTCCATAGTCATGATAATAACATGGCTTTTATAGAAAAAAAATGCTAAAGTTTATTGAAATCTGAAAGATGGTAGAAGTGCTTTGGGAGAAAATTTGCATTAATAGAAATACAGTACATAAATCTTAAGACAAATTTTTCCAGGTAAATGCTACCTCAATGTCGGCCAACTCTCTCATTTATTTCTCTTTCTGTATTCTTCTCCTTCTGTATTTCCTCTCTTGATCAATGTCATCGAAATTCACCCAGGTGCTTAGTCTAGAAACATCAACATCATCTTTTTCTCTACCACCTTTTGCTCTTAACGCTTTCTTCTCTAAACTTTTGCTTACTCTTCTAAACCTAATTTTTAATGGTATTCTCCTCTTCACCCATCTTCTTGCTTGTTTGTTAATGCAATCTTTTGAATCCATCCACCTGCCGTGGCCATGGTTCTAGTCCCTGTGACTGGTCCCTTGGACTAAGTTTCTGACCTACCCTCTGCACTGTTGACAGAATTATCTTTCTAAAAAGAAGTCTGATCCTGTGATTAAAGGATTTGTTGGCTTCTCACCATCCAAGGAAGAATCCCATTGCTTTAAGGTGGCACAGAATCCGCTTCACTTTGTCATCAGGGTACCTTTGGCTAAGGAGCTACATAGATCATGTTCCTGTCACACACCTGGTGCTCCAACTTTGTGACCATCCCAGTCATCCCTGAATACACTTGGCTGTTCCATACTTCCGGCTTTGGACCTGGTTTTTCTCTGCCTGGAATACTGTTCTTCCTGCCTCCTGGCAAGGTCCACACCAAATGCTACCTTGTTTGTGACGCTCCCTTGGTTTCTAAAGTATATTTTGTATACCTCAAGGGAAATGCTTATGGCATTAGTTTATACCATTTATATTTTCTGTCTTCCTTAATTAGACTGTAGATTCCTGAAGGGCCAGAACATGTCTTATTTGTCGTCATAACCATCTCTGGAGCCTAAATTTTACTTGCATGAAACAGACCCAGGGTAAATGTTTTTAAAATGAATGAATGAATGAATGAATGAAGACATGAGGCCCAGAGAAATTAAGTATCTTGGTAAATTTCATAAAACAGATCATGGCAGAATTGGGGGAGAAACACAGATCTTTTGACTTTCAACTTGTTTCACGCTCTTCCCACCACAATGTGAAAAAGTTAATTTTTCCATTTATAAATCTAATTATTTGTAGAAAACATAGAATGTAGAGAAAGGAGTATGTGGAAAATTATTTTATCTTTTTTTTGTAGTTGCTAACATTTGGTGTCTTTTTGGTGTTTTTATTTATGTGTCATTTTAAAAAATAATATTTAGAAATTAGAGAAATCTCAAGTATAAATATGAGAATAATAAATCATCCGCATTCCCCCTCCAGAATTACCTGCTGTTAACATGTTGCTATATTTGGTTCGAGTCTATTTCTTACTCACTCCCTCCTTTTTAAAACTACTCTTTTGTTTTGGTAGAAATAATATATGCTTATTATAACAGAATTCAGAGAGCAGAAAATTTAAAGGATAAAAGTAAAAGAAACCATTCCCAATTCTTCTACCTAGAAATAACCATTGTTAATGATGAAATATTATTCCAGATATTTTTCTGTGTATACGTGTCATATATAAGGACATGATAGATTGATTAATAGATACTGATTAAAAGATACAAAGAAAAGCAGAAAGCAATACAATTATGAAGAGGCGATTATACTATATTTCCTATTTTTAAGTGAAAGTTACTAAATTTAATTTTATTTACATTAAATAGGAAAAAAAGACACCAGTGAAACCTAAGGGAGTTTTGAACTTCTAAGACTTTTATCCACCTCTCAACAGCATCTAGAGATATTATTTTCTAGAAGATGTTTCTAATGTTTCAAGGAAGGATTATGAAATATACTGAGATTGGAGGTAGTAATTTGTAAAAAATATTCCTGTTAATTTTAGGCAGTGTGGATTTATTCCCCACTCAAAAAATGAGGTTTCTGCACCCTCATAGTCCTTCCATTCTCCTTTCACCTCTTAATTTTTGACAGTTACATTATACTTTGATATTGATCTTTTCTTACCTCTAAATTTCAGGGAAATGCTCTTGTATTATATCTGGTACAATTCTTTATTTTTGGTTATGCTTTACGTGTACTCTTCTTCAGGACTGCCCTTATCCTTGCTTTGGATTCTCTTTGTCTATCTTCCATTTCTATTACCGTCTCTCTATTTGTATTTCTCTTTTTCTTTATCAGCATTTCTGCTTGATTCTCTCAAGTCTTTCCTTTATCTTGATACTTTGCTTTTTATTATTGCTCTTTTTGTTGCTTGAAGTTCCTAATTTATGAATTTATTGATATTATTTTGATCTTTGGGTTTTTACCTTAATGTGTTATTTTGTCATTTCTTTTTGAAGCTCATGTGTAATAAGAAAAAATATGTCATATTAACTTCTTCTATAGCTTGAACTAATTATGTGTGTGTGTGTGTGTGTGTGTGTGTGAGAGAGAGAGAGAGATTACTTTTTTTTTTTTTTTTTTTTTTTTTTTTTTGTGAGGAGATCAGCCCTGAGCTAACATCCGCCAATCCTCCTCCTTTTTTTTTTTTGCTGAGGAAGACGGCCCTGGGCTAACATCTGTGCCCATCCTCCTCCACTTTATATGGGACGCCGCCACAGCATGGCTTACCAAGCAGTGCGTCGGTGCGCGCCCGGGATCCGAACCAGCGAACCCCGGGCCGCCGCAGCGGAGCGCGCGCACTTAACCGCTTGCGCCACCGGGCCGGCCCCAAGAGAGAGATTACTTTTTATGTTGGGGTTTTTGACCATCTTTCATAAGCTCTGCTCCTTTATGTTTTTCTCCAAGATATTTCTCGATTATATGTTTGCAATGTTTTGATGCATTTCCTTTTATCTTGCTCCTGCTTAGATTGCTCTGATACACAGCAGGTGACTTCTGACCTCTCCTCTCTCCGTGTGTGACACTACTTCATTTTTTGCCACAATATGGTTTGAGGTCTGGGTATTTTGTACTCTATTCACTTTTCTGTGGTCTAAGGGAATGGCAGGAGGGAGAAGAGCTTGGGGATAGCCCTTATTCCTGGTGTGTCAGGTAAGCTCCTGGCTAGAAATAGCCAGTATTCACAAAAGGATTTACCTGAAAATCATTTAGCTGAGAAGAATGAACTGAAGAGAATTTAATGGAGAGGTTCTTTACAGAGGAGCAGGGAGGGCTAAGGGAACGAACAGGAGATGGGGAGGAACCAGAGGGCTAGCGAGAGTCTCTCCCTAGACCTCAAGAGACAAGAAGAGGGAATTCTGGGGGCCTGGTGTGCACTGAAGCCTGGGAGAAAGAATGCCCAACAGGCACTGCAGCCAGAGGAGAGCACAATCATAGGATTGTGACCACAGAGAGAGGGAAAAGGAGTAATCTGTACCCCCGACTATCTATTCTCCCACCTTCTAATTTCCTCCCAGTGACTTCCATTGGAAGATCCCAACTGGAAGCCAGAGGCAAGACAGTCTGCAGAGGTCAGCTGGTTGGGGCAGAGAGTAGAATGTAGAAGGACAGAGAATAACTCTGGTGGGAGATGGGGAGCAAATGGAGAGCCACCTGCCCACCTGGGCTCAGCTCTGTGTTACTGAGATTTTAAATGCCCTGTACCGGAATCGACTCCATTTTCCTGGGTGGTATATAACGATAGCAGACGTTGTGGGGCTCCGGAGTGCTTCTCTGACTCTGGGGATAGCTCTGGAGTCTTCATTTCCGTCAGTCTCACTGTTCCCTTCCCCATTTACAATGAATCTCCAACATCCAATTTAAAAATTCTCCAGTTAGAGGAGGAAAAATGAAAGGAGTCTCACATTTTGCTTCTGTCTAGATTTCTGGTATTAATGAGATTTCTGAAGATTTTTTTCTATTCTATAGTTTGACTAAAAGGGGGAGAGAAAAGGAGGATAGAGTTTAGGAGCTGTGCTCTGCTTCACTTCAAAAAGTTCAATTTCTTTCCTTTAACAATTTTTGAAGTTATTCCTTGAAGTCCTCCCCCTTTCCTCATTTTGTTGCAATTAGTGAAGTTTTTACTGTTATTCAATATTTTGTTAGTGTTGGGGGAACATTCTATGATTCATTTCCAATCAAGCATCTTAACTGAGAGATCCCACCAGTGTTTTTCTGTGGATGTGCATATTATACAGATAGCATCTTATTGACAAATTTTCCCATTAATATTATAAAATTATAATATATACTATAATACTATCTCACATTAATATATTATAAAAGCTCTTCTTAAGTGTTTCTTTTCTTTTTTTTTTTTGCAGGGGAAAATTCACCCTAAGCTAACGTCTGTTGCCAATCTTCCTCCTTTTTCTTCTGTTTTCCCCCACAAAGCCCCAGCACACAGTTGTGTATAGTTGTAAGTTCTTCTGGTTCTTTTATGTGAGCCGCTGCGACAGTATGGCTACTGACAAATGACGTGGTTCCTCGCCTGGGTACCGAACCCAGGCTGCCAAAGCAGAGCGTGCTGAACTTTAACTGCTAGGCCATCAGGGCTGGCTGATAAATGTTGTTTTTAATGTTTGCATAATATTCCTTTATCATAATTTACTATCCACTTTATTCTTGTTTGACATTTATACTGTTTCCATATTCTGTTTTTGCTACTGTATATACAAGTGCTGTCAGCAAACCTGCATATCATACTTTTTTCTGTACTTCAAGATATTTTTATATGATAGAGTCCCAGAGGTGCTGCAGTACCAAAATAATTTGGGTTTACCTGGTTATTTAGCATTCCCACCCAAATTTTCTATACTTTCAGAATCTCTTTAATTTATCCTGGCAGCCTCTGCCTGTCAGATTACATTCTCTCTTTGGTTTTGTGGTGACTCATGAGGTAGGTGATTCTCGGTGCACACCTTTCCCAAGTGCCTGACATCGATGCCACCTGCACACGTTCCTCCCTGCCCACTGTTTACCTTTCAGGTGGGAGTAATCTTCCATTATTCAGCACTGCACGAAACCTGCAGGCAGAAAGAGGAGAGTATCCAATTCAAAAGAGGTTTAGAGAAACTGGCCAAGACTCAGGGGAACCCATGAAAATGATTTAACATTTAAAAAACGGGGCTTCTGGAGAAAACTGAGGGCTTACCTAAACATGTGGGTAGGTAGCTATGTGGGTGTGGTTTGGGGCATGGAGAGTCATCTTTGCTCCCAAGAATTTGGCCTATTGACTTGGGCCAGTGCCTTTGCCTCCTACTGTTGGAGAGGTTACCTCCAGAAAATTCTTGTTAAAATGTACACTTACCTGGGAAATCTAAATCGCAAAACCATTAGTATTCATTTTCACGTGACTGGTAGTTAGCTTATCTGATTAGTTAACTGTTTCTTCTTGGCAGTTGGAGGAATTCTGGAAGACTAAGACCCAAGAAAGGTGGCCCTTGTTGTGGGAAAGATTGTTTCAGAGTGAGGAGCTTTGTCCAAGGAGGGAGATTCTGGACTGGAGCCAAAAGTGGGGCCCTGAGCGTCTGGGCATGGCATGGGAGATGATGCAGGATAGACAGAAGGAATTCTGAGGGCAATTCTACTCAGTTTGTAAATTTCTTTATGGTCGTTTAAATCTAGATCTCTCTCTTTCTCTAAATATATATATTTTAATTTTTTTTTTTCTGGAGATGATGATCAGCCCTTTTACATCCCCACTGAGGACAGGGACAGAATGATGTAGTTAAAAGAGCCCTGGATCAGGAGTCAAAAAAGTCTGCTTCTTCCAATAACTTGGAAAGTCTGGTCTTCCAATAACTTGACGTTGGAAAAGCCACTTACTATCTGGACAGTTTTCTCTTTGGTAAAAAAGGGAAAATGATAACTTCTCTGCCTAAGTCATAAAATTTTTATGATGTCAAGATGAAGGTCGTATGTGAAAATGTTCTGAAAGAATGATCCCCATTCAAAGATCAGCTCTTTATTATTTCAGAAAAGCCGCAAGACATATTGGAAAAAAATCACAGACCTGGAGTTAAATCCCAAATATGTCACTTAGTACCTGCGAGGTTGGGCAGGGTTGACTTTTAGCCCCTTAATTTTGGAAAATTGTGGAAGTCACTTCAGTCACACAGAACTACTTGATGGCGTTACAAGAGCTTGTGTAGACACAGTGCCAGACGCAGAGTAAACAGACAGTAATTATTTGTTTTATTCTCCTCTTCACTTCCATAATGTCTGCATTCAGGCAGGAGGGATGGGATTGGTTGTTGACTAGAGGTGAAACTGTGGGTTGGCCAAATGACGCTATGGAAGCAGAGATCATCTGAAGTGTATTCCCGCAGTCTGTCTGGGAAATTTTGTAGCCTTTTGTGGATCTCACTGGAAAGCCTCAGCAATTCACTACAAAACCTAATTATGCAAGTAGTGGCCGCAGACTGTCAGCTGCCAAAGCTGGTGATTGAAATATTCCCGGGTGGCTGATAAAGTTCTGTCTGGAGTTTTGTTTTGTTGACATTCGTTTGTGATTGCTGTGGTTGCTATTCCAATACTTTCTTTTTTTCCTAATCAAGATTTAAGAGTTTGGGTTGTAGAGTTTTTTTTCCCAAAACCACCCTATAAAATTGCTCTCATCTCTATCGCTTGCATGTGTGAGTGCCTGTTTAAATCAAGCAAATGTTTGTTTCTCCTGGGACAGGACACGTCCCAGCATGCAGCTCCCGTGTTTTCTTTCTCTCTGCTTTGTCTTTCCTTAGTGCTAGTCAACCGTATGGTTTTGGGGTGGAGGAATTCAACACAGAGATAGGAAGAGATATTTTGAAATTAAATTGCTGACAAAGATGAGAATTGTTTTGTGGAGTCTGGAACTTTGGAATGCTTCCTGTCACATCTTTCTGACTAGTTTTGACTCTCTGGGTCTGCAGGTCTCTAGGGAGCAAACCCCATCCAAGTTTCCAACCCCCTGCTGGTGCTTCAGAAGCCCCAGTAGACCGTGACTTCCCGGAGGTGGTGAAGAGATGGGGAAAGAAGTCATCCTTGTTGTCGTGGTTTAATTTCTAGATGTTTTACGACATTGCTTGGAAATGAGGAGCTCATTTTATGTTTGTTGAATAAACTCATAAATTAACATTTTAAGCACCTTTTTCAGATTTGGGAAGGAGGCAACAGAGAATGGGAAAACATATTCTGGGTTGGATGGTTGGAAATATCTCTTTGCAGATCTAGTCACTGTACTGGCATACTTTAGTGTTCTTCTTTTTTATAAGGGAGGCAGGAAGGAGTTTCTTAATTCAGAAAAAAGCCAACACTTTGTATTTGGCACATTTTACTTTACGGCAATTACAGTGCTGATGTAATTGCTTCATTTTTTTTTTGGTATGATTCACATGTGGTGACTGTTTTTTCAGGTTGTATGTTCTTGAGAGATAAGCCTTTTCTGAAATGAATGTCTGTAATGACGTTTTTGGCTTGGGCTATGTGAAACCAATATTTGCAGAGTTACACTCCAGCTACCCCCGCATTTCAGAAATGTGTGGGGCTGACCTGGGGGAAGGAGGTCTGAACCATTAGGGATCTGTGGCTTTTCAAAAGAAAATGAGGAAGGAGGCTGGGGGGAGGGGATTGGAGAAGTGAGTGATCAGAAGATTGGATTCATGCTACTATTTCACCACTATACACTTTGGCTTCTTCTAAACATTCTGCTTTCATGGAAATGGAAAAAGAGCTAATGACTATGGCTTAATGTTAACAAATCTGGAAGAAAAATGATTTTAGTTAAGTCCAGATTAAAATGTGCCACTTTATTTAGAGAGCAATCATTTTTTTAAGAAAAATACAAAAAAAGTCAACTTGAGAAAATGTACCTTCTAGTTAACAGCATTGAGAAAAAGCTCAACGTGCACTAAAACTTAGAGTCACACTGTTGCTGAAACTCGGAGATGGGCAGCACTCCAGCGTTGTGGTCCCCAGTTCTTCCATGCTCAGGTAGCCCTGGGCAGTAAGGAAGATGTTAGAAAATTCTGGGCTCCGGGCAGCAGCACAACTGTTAAAAAGGTCAAACTACAAAGTCTAGTGACGGTCATTGCCACGTAAAACACAAAGTCCTCATTTTGCCATACATAGAAACATAATTTTAGTAATAACCAAAAAGCATTTTGATAAAAATTACAACTTAACTATATTTAAAATTTAAAACAAAATGACAGTAAAATAAAGAATTTTTTCAATACTACACCTTAAAATGTTAAGCAAACAGAATAGTTTTCATCTTGATTTGTCAGCGTCATGTAATCATTCGCCTCCTCCCCCACTCCTTTTTAAAAAATCTGTTTGAGTGTCTGGGCTGAGTAGTGCCAACTCTATGAAAGTTTGTTATCCTGTATCATTCCTTAAATCATTTTGCAAAAATTGGTTTTAGTTAAGAGAAAGAACATTCTATATGATGAGCATTTTAATATAAAGTTAATGTGATTCAGAAAAACATGGACTCATGCTCAGATTTTATGAGAATTATGTTGACAAATTCATCAGTGGTTTTAATTTTTTTCAATTTTGATCATTTTCCCCAAAGCAAAAACGGCATGGGTGATGATTCTGATAAGTCACTTTGATGATTTTCATCCTGGAATTTTCATCCACTTGAGTGATTTAGGTTGGAATAATGGACGCAAACATGACTGCAATTTACTTGAAATTGTGTGTCCATCTGGGTTGCTACTGCGTACATTTAAAAGTGATGAGCAACAAAAGAATCCCTTTGCTTAAAAAACCACAGACCTTCAGAGAACTGTGTTAATAGGCTGACACAGGCAATGCAAAATATTTTAAATAATCCTTGGATTTCAGTGGAATGTCAGCTAGGCAAGTATTTCAATGCAGGAAACGATTAAAGAATGCGTTTTCGCCTTGTCTTTAAAATAATGGCATTGTTTGCTACAGAGTTATGCATGGTTGGGATAAAGACAATTTCTTTTTGGCTAACCATGATCAAATAGCAAACGTCAACCATTGCTAAAGCTTCTGGCCTATGTTGATGGCATCTAAGCCTTCTGAATCCTTCCATCTAAAAGCAAAGAAATGACAAATAGCTTTCAAAGAGGATCTCACTCAGAATGAAAAATATTAAAATTTAATAGTAAAAATTTCAACTTAGGTGAGTCCTCTATAGAGGATAGACCTTGATGCAAAAATTATCAGTTCTTCTCTCCCTCTTCCCTTTCTCACCATGTGTCCAGCACTGTAGGTGCCAAGGAATCATTTTAGTTTTGACATCAGTTTTGGCAGAAATAATAATAACAGGCTATATCTAAGATCAGTTTTGAAGAAGTTTCTACCTATGAAAATACAGCTCCAGAGTTAGGTGGGAAAGAGGATAATAGACCAGACCTGGTGATTACTCTCCTTGAAAAGATATTTCTAGGCTGAGTTTGCACATAGGAACCCCAGTTCACCTTCCACCGTAGCCACCCACACGTTTCTCAGGCCTGCCTAACCCAGAGGGTGACCCATCATTCCTGTTCCTGGAACATGGGCTGTTATATATTACACCCCTGCAGGCAGCTTCCTTTGGAGGGATTCCCACCTTAGGTGTCATGTGCAAGCTGACAGCAGAAGCTGGAGGTTATCGCAGCAATTATCTGTGCCTCCCAGTGCCAGCTGGTGCTCACATCTGCATCCTCCCGGTGAAATTGATAGGAGACCAGGGGGACGCCACCTCTGGGGCAAAAAAGTCTGAGTAGACAGCACTGAGGACAGAACTCAGTCTCATAGGCTGACTGGGTCTATGAGTGGCATGGAACTTTGAAAGCTTCAGATTGGAGACATTTTGCCTTTTCATTTATTTTTACAGAAGCAAGAAAGGCGGCTGTGCGGAAGACAATGACTCATATGCTTTTGCTGTACTGCTTAGTGTTTCTTTTGCCCACAGAGTCTTGCAGGACACTATGCCAGGTAAGAAAAGGGAGGTGGGAGGATGAACTCCTGGGGAGAGCAGGTGGAAAATAAAACCCATCAGTCAGCCAGCTCTCAGTTATCTGAGCTGAAGCATAGGGAGAAGATAGTGGTTGGTAGAATGGTCCAGCCAGAGGAAATTGCAATTTGAGGTGACCCAGACCTATATTAGCCAATAGCTGCAAATTATTTTCCCATCAACTTTTTCTGTAAGTTCCTCAGATGCAATGAGGCTCAAATGATTTAAGGGTGATAAACTCTTCTTCCCATATCCTTTGATAGTGAAGCTTTTAGTTGTTTGTAACCAGGGTGGTGCCACTTCCCTAGAGGCACTTGAAAATGTAGGGGGTGGTGGTGGGTGTCACAATGAATGGGAGAGATTTAATGGCATTTAGTGGGCAGGACCTAGGAATAGTCTGGCACAATGAAGCATTGTCTCACTCAAAATGGCACCTCCTTTGGGAAACCTGATAGTGAACACCATGGATGGGCTGGAAGAAGCAATGAGCAACTCAGATAGTCAATGGTTAATCATGGTCTAACTGGGGTGGAGTTTGTAGCAATGTATTATTTTTGTTTTGTGGGGCAGTGAGTCCTATGGCTCTCTCTAGAATATTTTTCCTCATACCATAAGTCATTTTACTTTCCTTATTATTTACTTATTTAAAATTAGTTGTGGAGAATCATTGAGAGAGAAAGGACATAAAAGTATTTTGAGCTTCTTGGGAACAAAGTATTATTTGACCGTAAGATCTGGAAGGGAGCTTTGAGATTAACTGGTGATGCTCCACCCCCTATTTTATAGATAGGGAAACTGAGGCCCATGGTGTGGAATGTGACTCACTTGAGGTTACATACCTACTTAGCTACAGGGCCAAGGCCAGGACCCCTGTCTTCAGGCTCTCGGTTCTTGTTCTTTCCATTTTAATATGTGCCTTCTTAACAAAAGCCTCCTTAGGAAAGAATGACTTTGGAAATTCTTTCTAGGAGTTTCCAAATGATATTCACTTTACCCTCTAAGTAGTTTGCCCCTGGATAGGAATTTCCTCCCTGACTCCTCTTCTCTCAACACTGGGAGAGGTTAGAGACTCCTTCAGAAAGACCTTGTCCAGGAGGCACCCCAACCTCACAGCTTGGTACTGTTTCCTCTCTTCATTTCTTCATCCACATTATCCCACAAGACAGCACTTGGAGAGGAAGCAGAGCATGGGAGGTTGGCTTTGTTTTCTTCATTATTGGGATCACATTACCAGGAACATTCCATCGTTGTCTTCTCAATTTACAGATTGCTGGATGCTGAGCTTCTGGCTACCCCTCTCCTGATCTGCCTACTCACTTAGGCAGCTCTGCAGGTTTAGCAGGTTATGGGTTTGCAAGAGTCTTGTTCACAATATTAGATTGAGGATTGTTGGTATCTGAAGCTGAAGTGGATGCCACCGTAGAAATGAAATGACCAGAAGGAGTTGTATACGGATGTGCTTTGGCAAATTGTCTGGGCAGAAGTGAATCAGGTCCTCCACTTAAGAAGGCGGAATTCTTCATAGATAGCATACCATGGCCTTCTGCCCACATTTCTGATTAATATAGTATGACTTCACTGGAGTCTGTTTAATGGGCCAAGTATTATCCAGAGTTGTTCACTTTTAAGTGCTTTATTGTGGCATGTTGGAGACCATGGCCCTTTCAAGATGGGATTAGGATATCTTGAGATGCTTATACTTCCATACATCCTCCTCTACCTTCTCCACTTGCACGTGGGCTGGCTTGGTGGAAAAAGCAGTGTTGTAGGAGTTAGGAGAGCTGAATTCTAGTCCTAGCTCCAAGAGGAAATCCCTGCGTGGCCTTGTGCAAGTCACCTCATCTATCAAAGACTCATCTTCCTTATCTGTAAAATAAGGGGGTTGGACTGGTTGATCTATAAGTTCTTCCCAAACTCTAGAAATATTATTTTAGCATGCTTGTGCAGTGGAAGGCCTTAAACTCTTCTGTGTATATAATAAGGCTTTCTCTTGGTTGTGAAATGAGAAGTCGCCTTACATCAGTGCTTTGAAGAATATTGTATTCCATGAATCATGAGTGATGCCTTCTTCACCTTGGACAGACCGCAAATACTCAAGTCAGATTCTCCATAAATTCTCATTTGGTAGAGAAAATGGAAGATACAGCCTTGTTTCTTGATAACATGGAGAGAAACAATATTGTGAAGGAGAAAGGGACATGAACTCCAATTGTTAGTCACACAGCTGAGTCACTGAATTTCCAGTTCCTTCCCCAATGGTTTAGATTTTGGAATGCAAGTTGGAGTAATTGTACCAAGGCTCTTCCCAGCCAATAGAAAGCGAACTTCTGATGCAGAAACAGGCAGATTCAGCATCCTCCCCCCTCTGCGCGCGCGCGCGCGCGCGCACACACACACACACACACACACACACACACGCACACACGTCAGTATATACATACATGCTAATATATATATATACACATATATACACATATGTGCAAGACATGGAACTAACTACTTAAAGGGATGTAAAGAAGCGTAGTACACAATCCATGTTCTTAAGGAACTTATAATTTAGTTGAGAAGATAATAGGCATATATAAAAAAGGTTAGATAGCAAGATGGCAGGTCAGGTGAGTATACGCTGATCTTCCTCACACACACACAAAAAAGAATTAATGCCACTTATGTGTTGTATTGATGTCCTTGTTATAATGCAGAAGTGACTCCAAATTACCTTATATCCTATTAAATCCAAACTAAATGTATCCCCAACTCAACTTCTACTTATCCAGTTTCCATAAATAGCTACAACCTCTCTAGTGCTTTCCATAAGGAGGGAGAGTGTGAAGGAAGGGGGAGGTGGAGAGGCAAAAAGTAAGGGTCTGAACAGACGGCAGGTAAACTATTTTGCTTTTGAAAATTTAATAAAACATGTGCTCATGTTTTATTAACATTGCTAGCCCTCTCTCAGTGCTGTGAAGGGGCGCATACAAGCAAGGGATTCTGAAGCTTAACCTTCATTAACTTCCCAGTAAGTCCGCCTCTGCTCATGATGTATTTCCGGGATAGAATGTGGGTCATTCTTACTGGACTGGAAGGAAGGCTCCTGCTGAATAGCAGTGGGAGAGAAAGCCGTCCAGGCTGAAGGGGAAATGAGGCTGTGGGGACACACTTCATGGTCTTAGCTTTTGGTAGCGTTCTGACTTCATAGCTGATTCAGATGTGGTTGTTAATGAATGTTAGTGTGGTTGTCTGTGACTCAGGTGAATCATTGGGCTGGCATGTCAACAATTGATTTTGATGTGCATTTTGATTTTCCCTTTCTAGGCTGCCAGCGAAAACAAGGAGAAGGTGTCTGCCAGGCCACACGGTACGTTGGCAGCACTTACGGATCGAATGGAAGTCATACTGTTCACCTCCTGCAATAGAAGGCCACGTTCAGCCCTCTGTCTTATGGCGTAGCAGATGGGACTCCTTGACGGCTTGCATTTGGGCTCTCTTTTTATTTTTCTCATATTCAATTGTACCTTTGACCCCTGCTCCCCTCTCCTTCCACCACCCTCTGCTCCATCCTGGTCTGAGAGTTCTTTGCCATAAATCCTTTGGATTGAGCCCACTCAAGCTGCAGCAGTGGCTAGAGCAGGTCTGTGAGAACTTGTTGACGACATAGTTCTGGAGCTGGGAGGTTTCTTAGGGAACATCATGCAGTGGCTTCTGAACCGTATTCTGGGGAGCTGTCGGCCTCTGAGGAGGTGCTCAGGGGGCTCCTGTGCGGATGGACTGAACTGTGGGCTCTTCGCTATCATTTCACCTGGGACGGTTCCACTTTGATCTATTTTATACATTTGAGTTCAGGATAAGATTTTGTTGGAAACGACAGGAATTCGTCACTGAAATATATGACGATTGCTGATCTATTTCAATCTTCCTCCGCTTTACAAAGAAAAGACACCTGATGTCCACAGGATTTATGTGCCTTCCCTGCACTGACACCTTGGTGATTGGACCATGCAGCCCAGAGCCCAGACCTCTCCATGTGATGCTGACACCTTTTATTTTCCCAGGTGTATGCGACGGTGTCTGTGCGGACAATTCCCACTGCACTCAACCTTGTGCTTCAGACACTCCAGGAAATATGGAGTTTTTATGCAGGCAAAATAAATGGCACAAGATCACTGATACCTGCCGGACTCTTACTGCCTTCAACATCTTTGAGGTAATATCCGTTTTTGCACATGCAAAGTTGAGCCCCAGATTAGCATGCATATTATGCTCAAGAAGGGAGGCAGAGCTTGAGGCAGGGTGGTAGGTAAGTGCATTTGTACGTGAATACATAATCACCTACCTGTCCTCTTTCTATACAAGAGTGGAGTCCTTAACTTTGTGCATCTAGAAGTCTGTGTTCCAGTATCCCACACCCTTTCATGACCCAAAGGAACCTGCTCATTTAGGTCAGGGCTAGAAGAGCTGTCTAGAGTTATCACAGCCTACTTCTCCAACTTCACTCTTAGCTTTAATACCCCAAAGCCTCGATACTCAACGTGTCCTTCACCGACCAGCAACACAGGCAACCCTGAGAACTTTTAGACATGCAGAATTCAGCCCCACCCCAGACCTGCTGAATCTAAATCTGCGTTTGATCAAGATCCGCAGGGGACTTCTGTGCTCAGGAAAGCACGAGAAGGAAGCTGACCCAAAGGGAAGGACTTATCGTCAAACAAACGAGCATAGTTCCACAGATACTTAAGTAGTTACACATTTTTTAAAAGCAAATTTTAATAAATAAAATCAAGTCAAATGTTATTTCCTCTCCTTCTTTTTCTTTTTCTCGTCTTCTAGTAGGGGTTTTACCTTTCTGAACTTCAGCTCCTGAGTCCTTCAGAGGAGTCAATGCTTTAGCATTTGTTTTGTCCTAGGGACATTCCTATCCCCTGTGTGGCCAGGGGGAGTGCCAGTGATGCTGACTTCAAAAGGCTGCCCAACCCAGGTGTCTGTCACCAGGCCCACCCCTAATTTGAGGGACCTGGACAAAGATACTCATGGAGACCCACATACCATACGTCATAATATTTAAGTGCTTTAAATCAAGCTTACAAACTGCTAAATAGAATATGTTCTGTTGGCTTCCCAGCCCAGATTTCATCCTGCAGTGGTGGAAAGCCAAGGCCACACATCCATAACCCTGAAAACTGGGGTCCCTTAGCCACCTATCAGGCCTAGGAGTGAGCCTACTGGTGGCATGGGCTCAGACTTGGCAGCACAGACTTAGGGAAGAGGCCCCTGCAGGCCCTGGAAGTGGGTTTGGAGCTGTTGAGCAGGGCATTTGACTATCTAGAAGCAGGGACTTGGGTTCTGAGTAGATACATCCTCTAGGCCCATGGACTCCTTGTCCCATGTGAAGGGCCAGGCTGGAGGAGGTCCAGAAAGGGGTCCTCTGAAGCAAGGGTTGGCAATGTTTTCCTGTAAAGGGCCAGATAGTAAACATTTTAGGCTTTCTGGGTCGTGTGGTCTCTGTTGTGACTACTCGACTCTACCGTTGTAGCGTGAAGGCAGCCACAGACAACACTTAAATGAATGAACAGGCCAAGTCCCAGTAAAACTTTGTTTACAAAAACCAGGCAGCCACACTTAGGCCATAGTTCACCACCCCTACTCTAAAGTGTAGGAACCAAAGCATGAATTGTGGGAGATACTGTATCACTATTTTCAGTCATTCTTCTGTCTTGGTGTTCCAGTAGATTCATCCAAATCTAGCTCAGAATTTCTATTTTTAAAATATGCTCATGTCTCTTGCTTTGCCCCTTAGAAATAGTGAAAATAGACTTAAATGGCACTAGAAATTTACCTATATGCACAGAGAGTACATGCAGTGTATATACACAGAAGGGGTCTGAGTGGAATGCTAGAGATAAGAGTTGCTATTTAGGGGGAGGAGGGTTAAGGAGTAGGCAGCTGGTAAGCAGGGACTCTCATTTTCTGTTCATATCCCTTGGTATTGGGCAAGTTATTCCACAGCATACGTGACTTTGAAAATGTAAAATAGAAAAACATTGTGTGATATACAATTGTGTAATAAGGCTGTCCTAAATTTTAGTAAAGGTACTTGTACATTTAGAACAAAATAACATAATAAAACTTCTTTTTGCCGTTTCTTAGGCGGATTTGTATTCGGATCAACCATTTGGAGGACATATAAAAGTAAAGGAATATGACTCTAAGTCTGAGACCATTACAGATATGTTGATGCAAAAGTGTCCGAGGGATTTGTCCTGTGTAATTAGGAACATTCAGCAGTCTCCCCGGATACCGGGAAACATCGCTGTCATTGTGCAACTCTTACACAACATATCGACGGTACTGTTGACAGATGTCGATGAGGCAAAGATGCAGGTGAGTGGCCTTGAGTATGTGGTAGAGTGTTACTTTGGTAGGATACGAATGCAGGTTAGTTGGAGTATTCTATGAGCTTTTTGGGGTCCGAGAAATGTGTCATTCACCAATGGTATCTCCAATGCCTAGTGTAGCAAGTGTTCAATAAATCTTCATTGAAGAAAGAATGAGTAAATGTATGGAAAATACATTCAGTGAACAAACATTTAGAGAGAGCACTTACTGGTGCTGGATTGGCCATTGGAGTAAGCTTTTCCAACGTATGTTTTGGCTACCAAAACCCTCTAAGAACTGTTCTTTGTCCTGCAGAGCAAAAGACTTTTCTTACTTTTATTTGTGAGTCAGAACAGGTTGCTAAAATGGAAATAACTGAAGGCGAAGAAAATAGCCATACATGTCTGCTGCAGAAATGTGAAATGGAACTAGATCCATTTCTTTCTTTTTTTTTTTTTGTGAGGAGATCAGCCCTGTGCTAACATTTGCCAATCTTCCTCTTTTTTTTTGCTGAGGAAGACTGGCCCTGGGCTAACATCCATGCCCATCTTCCTTCACTTTATATGGGACGCTGCCATAGCATGGCTTGCCAAGCAGTGCGTCAGTGCTCGCCCGGGATCGGGACCGGCCAACCCTGGGCCGCCTCAGCAGAGCGCGCGCACCTAACCGCTTGCGCCACCGGGCCGGCCCCTTTTTCGTTTTTGATCTTCAAAGCAGAGGATAGTAAAAAAGAAGGTTCGGCCTCTGGGATCAATTTCCAATTTGGTATGTTCCTGTACAGGGTCCTGCACACAGTTGGGATTTAATAGATGTTAATAACATAATGGGTACTCTGGCCAGGGTAAGCAAATCGCTAGTTTCACCAAGGTGTGAAGTGGAACTGATGATGGAAATGAGCATGGTGAAGGCTGCCCACTTGCCTGTCTCATAGGAAGGCATTGCATAAATGGAAGGAGGGCAATTCTGATGCAGCTCTGTCTTCCAATTTAAACTCCAGCGGCGTGCGAGTCACCTGGGGATCTCGTTAGATGCTGATTCTGATTCATTAGGTCTGGGGTGGGGTCTGAGATTCTGTAGCTCTAAGAAGTTCCCAGGGGATGCCTACGCTGCTGGTTGGAGGACTACAATTGATAAAAGTGAATCTTGAATGTCCTGGCAACTTCAGAGCTCAGTACTAATGCTGGTTCTTCATTGGCAGAGTTACAGCATCATGGCCAACCACATTCTTAACAGCAAAAGCATCTCAAACTGGACCTTCATCCCTGACAGAAACAGCAGCTGTGTCCTGCTACAGTCAGTCAATTCCTTTGCAAGAAAGCTGTTTATAAATAAACATCCCATTGACATATCAGATGTCTTCATTCATACTATGGGCACCATCATATCCAGGGACAACACAGGAAAGAATTTCACTTTTTCAATGAGAGTTAATGACACCAGCCATGAGGTCACTGGGAGAGTGTTGATCAGTAGAGACGAACTTTGGAAGGTGCCTTCTCCTTCTCAGGTCGTCAGCATTGCATTTCCAACTCTTGGGGCTATCTTAGAAGCCAGTCTTTTGGAAAACGTCACTGTGAATGGGCTTGTCCTGTCTGTCATTTTGCCCGAGGAACTTAAAAGAGTCTCCCTGATTTTTGAAAAGATCAGCAAGTCAGAGGAGAGGAGGACACAGTGTGTTGGCTGGCACTCCCTGGAGAGAAGATGGGACCAACAGGCCTGTCAAATGATTCAAGAAAACTCCCAGCAAGCTGTTTGCACATGTAGGCCAAGCAAGTTGCTTACCTCCTTCTCAATTCTTATGTCACCCCACAACTTGGACAGCCCGATCCTGATTTACATCACGTACATAGGCCTGGGCATTTCTATTTGCAGCTTGATTCTTTGCGTGTCCATTGAGGCCTTGGTCTGGGACCAAGTGACGAAGACAGAGATCACATATTTACGCCATGTGTGCGTCGCTAACATTGCAGCCACCTTGCTGATGGCAGATGTGTGGTTTATCGTGGCTTCCTTTCTTAGTGGTCCAACGACACACCACAGTGGGTGTGTGGCAGCAACATTTTTTGTTCATTTCTTTTACCTATCTGTGTTTTTCTGGATGCTTGCCAAGGCACTCCTGATCCTCTATGGAATCCTGATTGTTTTCCATACACTGCGCAAGTCAGTCCTGCTGGCATCTCTCTTCTCAGTGGGCTATGGGTGCCCTTTGGTCATTGCTGTTATCACAGTTGCTGCCACTGAGCCCGGCAAAGGTTACCTACGACCTGAGGCCTGTTGGCTCAATTGGGACGTGACCAAGGCCCTCCTGGCCTTTGTGGTCCCAGCTCTGGCCATCGTGGTAGTAAACCTGATCACAGCCACACTGGTGATTGTCAAGACCCAGCGAGCTGCCCTCGGCAGTTCCATGTTCCAGGAGGTGAGAGCCATTGTGAGAATCAGTAAGAATATTGCCATCCTCACACCACTGCTGGGACTGACCTGGGGATTCGGAATAGCCACAGTCATTGATGATAGCTCCCTGGCCTTGCACATTATTTTCTCCTTGCTCAATTCATTCCAGGTAAGTCCAGATGCTTCTGACTTCAGGAAGTGAGAGAATTTGGGAAGAAGTTTTATGATCAGGAGCTTGAGGCATCGAATTTCTTTATAGAAGACAACAGATTTGGAACAGCATATTGAGTCCAAAAATAAGCTTTTGTTCCAGAAAGGCCTCAGTTCAAAGCTTGACTCTCTCATTTATTAATGTGTAACATTCTCTTGGGATATTTGCTTGACTTTTCCAAGTCATATTTTCCTCACTTATAAAATGGGTATCATACTGCCCACTTTATAGGAGTGTTTGGAAAATGAAATAAAGTAATAAATGGGAAAGCACCAAGGACTAAAATGACCTGAAGATCATAAATAGCCTAACAGTAAGCTGAGCCGTTACTGTTCAGAAATTAAACAATACCACTTCCCTCAAAATCTACGGATGTATCTGGAGGTATTAAAATGTGCACACTTATATTTCCTTCTATTTAGAATTTTTAGTTACCATTGGAAACCATCTTATTTTAATGAGGCAAGCCATATAGAGTGGTATTAAAGATAAGAAGTTTCTCCTCTCCTCTCCTCTCTTATCTCACTTCTGTGAATTAAGCAATGTTCATAGTTTCATGTGTATCCTTGTCAAATTTTCTATGCTTTTATACAAATATATTTTCACATAATATAGGAGTTAAAAAACAACGTATATTATTACACAGCTTACTTTTTCACTTAAAAATTCATCCTAGCATTTTACCAGGTTACTATGTATAAATATGTCTATTTAATGCTTTATAGTATTCCACATTCAATAATTCCGTTCTTGATTGAAATTTTGTCTTTTAAATTTTTCTTCTGTCACAGTGTACCAACGAGCCAAAGTTTATTATATTGAATGTTAAATGTATAGATAGCAACTAATTGAAAAGGAAGCAACTAATTGAAAAGAAAGCTTTTATTTTTCTAAAGGCCTCTAAAATATTTCTTTTATTCTGAATATATACTTATTTGAAACCAAGACTATTTTCAAATAAATGTTTTACCTAATGAATAATAGAGATTTTAAGTCAAACGTTTTCTCATTTGTCTCTTTCAGAATTTAATTGTAAATATTTCATGTTATAGTAAACATTTTGATGCCTTGGAGAACAGTGTTAATAATAGGGGTGCCTCACGTTTTGAATCTCTGGTTTTTTTCCGCATTTCTATAGAAAATATTAATTGTACCCTACATTTTTTGTATAGCTCTTTGTAATTATCAATTGCCTTACCTACGTTTACACAGTCATTGATAGGACCGGGATAAAAACTTGATGTTCCGGGGCTCGGCCCGGTGGTGCAGGCGGTTGAGTGCGCGTGCTCCTCTGTGGCGGCCCGGGGTTCGCCGGTTTGGATCCTGGGCGCGCACCGACGCACCGCTTGGCAAGCCTTGCTGTGGCGGCGTCCCATATAAAGTGGCGGAAGATGGGCATGGATGTTAGCCCAGGGCCGGTCTTCCTCAGCAAAAAAGAGGAGGATTGGCAGATGTTAGCTCAGGGCTGATCTTCCTCACACAAAAAAACAAAAAACAAAAAACTTGATGTTCCTAAATTTCTGTTCAGCATATCCCAGGGCTGTTTGTCATGAATCTTAATGAGTTCATATCTCCCTCCTCAGCATTTTCCTTTCCTTGTCTCCCTTGGGGCCACCTTAACTGTGATTTTTGTTTGAACTAGGCTGTGAGGACTTGAATTTTGGTACCATGAGCTGCTTTACCTGTCATAACAGGATCAACTTGTAATTTCAACTCAGTCTCTGCCTTGATGCCTGGCGAGGAAGAGGGCGGGGCCCCTCTAAGTGCCTGTATTGATGGGCCAGCGAGAAGCTGAGAGCAGGGTTTGGGTGAAGGCTAGACCCTGGGGTGGGCATTAGACAGTGGTGTGTTGGAGCCAGCTTGTGCTGGCTCATGAGAGCTGACTGTTGTATTTTCAAAAATTTTGTGAGGTGCTTGTAAACACAGACCTCATTAAAAGTTAAACAACATAAACTTGCGATTAAATAAATTAGATTAAAAACAAAAGTCACACATTCTCAAAATGCATCACTTCCTAATTGTTTGTCTACATTTTACTATGCTCTTGAGATTATTTGTATCTGTGTGGTGGAAACACTGTAAAATGATGTGCCCGTCTCTTCCTAACTCCATGTTCAGTGATGTCGCGTTGGTGGATTTTAATCAGCCATGGTGGGAGTATTTAGCCATGGAGATTGGCAAGTGCTACAAATTAGGAGAGTTGGTTGTCGCTATTTACCAGCATATCAGAGGACCAGGGCTTCCTCCGGATGCTCACTGCATGAGGACAGAAAGGAGAGCCGTAGATCTACTGAGGTGGGAGACACCACAACTGAGCAGGAGGACGCAGGACAAGCGGAGTCTTAGGATGAGCCGAGATGAGGGGCAGTTGAGGATGATGGAGCAGATGGTGAAGAGAGACTCATAAACATAGTGGGAGGTCCAAAAGACACAGGAGAAAGACCCTTTTACAGATTTCCTGGTCCTAGCCCTGTGGGAGCCCCTCTACTGGCTTTAAACCTCAACCACGCCCTTCACTAGGGAAGTGTTATTATGTAGTCAATTGTTTTCTTGACTACTCACCTTACCACTCCATAACTTCTTGTTGGTATCTTCTCTTGTAGGTACTGAGAGTAATTAGGCTGGGTAATTACTTACCCTTAACTGAGAGTAAAGGGCTGGGTAAGGGTTGGGACCCCTCATAGCTGTTTTGGTGGGAGAAAAGTAAATATCTCAGTCCATTTGGGCTGCTATAACAAAAGTACCATAGACTGGGTGGCTTATAAACAACAGAAATTTATTTCTTACAGTTCTGGAGGCTGCGAAGTCCAGGATTCGGTGTCTGGTGAGAGCCCACTTCCTGGTTCACAGACAGAGAGTCTTCTCGCTATAACCCCACATGGTGGAAGGACCACGGGAGCTCTCTGGGGCCTCTTTTATAAGGGCACTAATACTGTTCATGCGGGCTCTGCCCTCATGCCTTAATGACCTCCCAAAGGCACGCCTCTAAATACCTTCATGCTGAGTGTTAGGATTTAACATATGAATTTTAGGGGATACAAACATTCAGTCTATAGCAGTAAAGCACATATTTTAAAAACCTAAGAGAACACCTTGAGATTTATCTGCTCAAATTGTGCTTTATCTACTAAAAGAAATGCAAACAAGCTGCTACCAGTGATACTAAATTAAATACTAAACTCTATGACTAATATTTTATCTATATTTTCTGAATGATATTTTGGGGACTTTTCCCAAGATGGCATGGACCAATGAAAAGTGATCCTAGTGGAATATTTCCCAGTACATATTTATGGCTATACAGATGCAGGTTGCATAATCCAGCAATTAAACACACACAGAGACACACACACACACACATACACAAATACACAGAGACACCACGTTTATTGAGTATTTATTTTGTGTCTAGCATTATGCTAAATGTTGAAGATATGAATATCATTAGTACAACCTCAAGAAATTGAAAATCCTACAGGTAGAGAAATTTCTCTTAGTCCTTTAGCCAAAGGAACATATATTTGTGGAGGAAACAGGCTAGAATTGTGGTTCTCAGATCTTTTAAACATTTAATTCCTGGGCAAAAATCATGGAGATTCTGACTTAAAATGTATTCCTAGTATCAAAACCAGACTGGGATGTATTTGTCCCAAGCATCTTTATATAAATGCTACTTTGTAACCTAATGGACCAGGCCATCGATGATATTTTCTTAGTAGACACAATGGTAGATTTCAATAGTTATCTTGTAGGCTAAGAGTGTTACACAAAAGAGCAATCTGATAGAAGCACTCCAAGCTTCTATGGAATCCAAGCTTCTCCAAGCTTCTGAGCTCCAATCTCTGAGCTTCCTTTTCCTTATCTGAAAAATGGAATGAATACTTTTCCTTCCTTCTTACAGGGTGGTTTTGTGCCAATATATCTGAAAAAAAAAAGTTGAAAATTCAAATGGTCTATAATAGCAGAGGAACAGAAATACCAACACTCATTATCAGTTTCTATTCTGGAACTGATAAAAATAATAAAAAGAAAACTAACACAAAATATTGAGATGAAAGACTCTCAATAAGTGGTCTTATTGGGGTCTGTCTTTGGATGAATGATAAGAGACATGAGAGCTAATTAATTCCCTCTGTGTAATAATGTTTGGATCACCTATTTCTGAACACCCATTATGTGTTTAAAAACACAATCTGTTATGGGTCTTCACGTACTTGATTTTTCTTTGCAAGTTTTATAACAGTTTTTGGTTGTGGTTGGGGGAAGGAGGTTGAAGCTGTTCATGGAAAGCTGAGCGTATCTGCCTTTGATTTTTTCTGTGAAAGTTTCTTTTATTACTGATTGTTCAGGGACTGCAAGGCTGCTGTCCACTGCCTAACATCTTCTCTGACTCTTGCTTGACCATCATATTCTGGAGAGATGCACAGCTCCTGACAAATACCAGACACTTTTATTTTGCCCAACTTAAAAAGAAATTCCTATAATCTTCCTGTGTGAAGCAGAGACCTTGGTCTGTTTGGTTTACCGAGGTATCCCAAGTGTCTAGAACAGTGGCTGGCACGTGGAAGATGCTCAATCAATATTTGTTGAATGGATGAATCTAGGTGTTGTGACATTAAAATGAGTCAAAGATTAATAAAATTGTGTTCATTTTAGTTTTCTTTTTATTATTTTTATCAGTTCCAGAAAGAAACTGATAATGAGTGTTGGTATTTCTTGTTATTATTATCATTATTATTGTGTAAATGGCTCTTCTTCCCTCTTCTGTCTTTCTCAGGGCTTCTTCATCTTCGTGTTTGGAACAATCCTGGATCCAAAGGTACCGTAAATTCTTCTTGTTTTTTTCTGCATTATCAGTACTTGGCCCTGAAATACTCGCTTGTAAAGACCACTTATTGAGAGTCTTTCATCTCAATCGTTTGTGCAGACACTTCAACAGGGCATCACTGTTCTTTAGGATGCAAGCAATATCTATCATCTTTCAAGCTCTTATGGGGCCAAGCACTTTATGTGCACTGGCTCTAATCCTTAAAACAATCTTGGGTATTTCTATTTTCAACTTTATGGATGAGGAGACTGAGATTCAGAGTGATTAAGTAGCTTGCCCACGTTCTCTACAGAAACCCATTCCAACTAGTTGTAGCAGAAAAGGAATTTAGTAAATCTCACACTATCATCTTGGGGAAGGTCTCTCTTTGGCTTGGAGGCTGCACACCAGGAATAGCTCCCAACTCACAGCACAGAACTGCTCCACAAGAGACACCATTGCCCCTCCCCACTTTGCTGGGCACAGATAGCACAGGTCACCAGGCCAATGTCAGACAGTGGAGGCTAAGCTAGAGTTGCTGCCACTGCTGCCTCAGAGATCGCCTCCTCCCTGCCTGTTGGGGTCCACTGGCACCTGCCTCTTGCACTGTCATGTCTGATTGGCTGAGCCGAGGTCACATGGCTGCATTTTAGCTGCAAGGGAGACTGGGAGAGTGTGTTCCTGGCTTCTACCTTGAAGAGCACTGGACTCAAGGAAGGGAATTCTCCAAATACAGATGAGTGTGTATAGGTGGTGGGTCATGGCAACAAATAAAAACTAAACAAATGAACAGAATATCAAATGTTTCTCAGGCTTCTAACGTCACCTTCTTTTGGTTGTGCTTCACTGACTCTGGGAATGAGAAAAGTAAATAGACCTCTCAAATGTAGAGGCAAATACTTTCACTGCAGGGTTGATTATTTTTTCTTTAATTAATTTATTTATTTCACTATCAATGCTATTCTACTATTAAGTTAATAGCCAAGGTTTGGGAAAGAGGCATTTCACAATGGTTCTTTCATTTTCTTATGAGGATACCATATAAAACTAATAAGAATTATTGAAAGTGTTAGTCTTGTAGTCTTGATATTTCTATGTACTAGACGTGTGCCACTGGGGAGTTCCTTCATTCTCACAAACCCCAGATTCCTCAAATGGAACGCAGAGGAAATGATGCTTCCCCTGCCTTTTCCGCTAGATTATGGTAAAGAACAAATGCTATTTTGCAAGTGAAAACATATAGAAAGCATTTAAGGTATTAGGCAGTCATATACCATATAATTATGCTTTTTCATCAATCTAATACCAGCTAGTATTTGTAGACAAGGTCCAGTAGCAGCATCATTACTTATCAGTGTATCAGTGTTAGGTGCAAAGACCTCTAAGACATGGAACCTTCCATCAAGGTCAAAACCTCTTACATTTAAAATTATAATGTAAAAGGTAAATACGGGTGTCACGGGACCATACATGATTATTGTCATGTCATTATAATGTAAAAGGTGTCACGGGACCATACATGATTATATAACAAAAAGTCTTCAAACTTTTAGGATCAGTAAAAAATAGGGAGCATATATCCCCAGATGTGTTTAGTATTAATTCACAAAGTATGTATTATGCACATTGTGAAACAGAATTAAAAAAACATGAGAAAAAAGAAATTTAAGTAGATGCTCCAGTATGACTTCACGTACGGACCCTTGAGTGCTCAGACCCTCAAACCCTGGGAGGGTTCCTCCCTCTTTGGAGCCTGTGTGACAAAGAATACTGCACTTTCAGGGAAGGGTAGTCACCCTGAGCTGGAGGACTTTGACCTATGTTAACTGTGATGACAGAACTTCTACAAGGCCTTGGAAGGTGAATAACGTTTTGTACAGCAGAAGGGAAGAGGGAACAGAAATGAGCAGAGAGTTCCTGTGTTCAGCAGGAGAGATTTAGGGAAAATGATATGATGGTCTGGAGTCAGGAGACATAAACTCAAGTCCCAGCTGTTCCTCTTGGTAGTTGACTGACTTTACACGCTACTTAATCTCGGAGTCTTAATTTCCTCAGTTGTAAAATGGGCATAATAATGTCTATCTTATGGAGTTATTTTTCTGGATAAAATGAGACGACAGACATGAAAAACACTTTAAAGTCATAAAACAAAATATAATTGTTATTTATTATTCTTATTTCCTGGTTCCATAGGCCTATGCTATGTTGTTAGGATTCTTTTTTTTTTTTTTTGTGAGGAGATCAGCCCTGAGCTAACATCCGCCAATCCTCCTCTTTTTTTTGCTGAGGAAGACAGCCCTGGGCTAACATCGGTGCCCATCTTCCTCCACTTTATATGGGACGCCGCCACAGCATGGCTTACCAAGCAGTGCGTCGGTGCGCGCCCGGGATCCGAACCAGCGAACCCCGGGCCGCCGCAGCGGAGCGCGCGCACTTAACCGCTTGCGCCACCGGGCCGGCCCCTCTTTTTTTTTTTTTTTTTAACCACGGTTTAGCCCTCTAGAAAGAAGGTTTGAATAATTGACAAACTGTGGGAAATGTTCAACTATTCAAGTACTTCCAAAAACTGCTCCCAAAGCTGTGTCAAGGAATCCTCAAACTTGTGGCAAACTGTATTTCTTAGCCATGGGGTTCATGTTCAAGGCCCCTGAATATGAGGCTCCTGTGCCAGCTCTAGCTTTCTTTTCTCTCCTCCTCTCCCCACCTTCTTCCAGACCACTCCACCAGGTTACTGGTCCCTCCATATCCCACCAACAGGACCTAGCTGGTAACACTCCCTCACTTCAACATTTGCCAGGCCCAAGCACAGGGGTCAGCTTCTTACAATCTTTTTAATTCTTAATTTCTTTTATTAACTATCCAGATAAGAGAAGCCTTAAAGGGTCGAGTAACCTCTGCAAAATGGATCTCCGGAATATCAGAGGTAAAGCCTTCATATCCACATTTGCATTTAAAAGTTTGACAAGGTAATGACAATGTTGGAGTCTCTGGCACACGGACTGTTGCTAAAACTATCTCCTTAGCAGTGTGTGGTATGGATTTTTCAGAAGTGCTGAGTGACCTCCTCTTTGAGCTGTTCAGACTCTTTCTGGGGTACTAGGACCACATCCACAGAGATGAAAGTCAACTTAAATGCATTTAGAGGAGAGTGACAGGTGGCAGGGTCTAGAGGGGAGAACCTCAAACCATGTAGCAGGAGCTCAGGTGATGAAATGGAGAAATGAGAGAAGATGAGGAATCTCAGGTTCCTGTGACAGCCCATTTATTCTCTATGACTCCAGTTGGTTGAACCATGTCCAAAGTGGGAAAATTCCAGGAAAGCAAATTCTGACCCTAACTAAGGTCTTCCTAATAGCTTGATTTTCAAGAGGGGCTGGCTGCCATGGTTATTGGTTTTGCAAAAGAAGGGGCCTGTTCAGGGGTGTTTTGGAGGAGCTTCCATCATTGGATAACATACATGCTCTTTCACTTATCTTTGATTCCTATAATTTAGAAACCATGCAGTTTATGCAAAGAATGCGACCCCTCAGCTGTTCTGAGTGAGGGAAAAACTGGAAAAATGTTAAATGGCAGCCAAAGGGGATTCCAGGTTGGCCCAGGGAACATACCCAACAACAAGAGAAGAGGTATTCTAGAATTTCCCACGCCAAAATCTGATGGGAGCCACATGGCTTGGCATGGACCGGTGTTGCAGGACGTCTACATGGAGTGGGTGATGGGTCACTGGGGCTGGCACCCTGTGGCCCTGAGTAAGAGCATTGCCCCTCCTAATAGTCCTTGCCTTGCCAAGCCCTCCTCTCCATTTCTTTAGTGCTCTTCTTCTCTCCTCTCCTTTTTCTTCCCTCTATTTTCCTATCCCCCTTTGCCTTACTCTTAACGAAGCTTTGATCTTGTTTCCCTTGGTCTCTGCACATGGGAGACTGCTGACTCCTCTACATCCCTTCCAGCACCCCCCCCCCAAAAAAAAGCCTAATTTTGCTGAGAATAAACCTCAATAATTATCTAAAGCAGTGGTTCTCAACCTTGGCCAAACATAGGGATCAATGAGGAAGCTTCCAAACCTGTTGCCTGGGTCCTACCCCTGGAGATTCTAATTGGATTGGTCTGCAGTGTGCCATGGGTTTGGGGAGTTGCCAAGCTCCACAGGTGATTCTAATGTCGTCAAGGTTGAGAATTACTCCTCTAAGCCTTCCTGAAGTATATTAGCATTGCAGGTGTTTGCCTCCCACCAGCCTTCCTGATGTAAGGGTCCCCCACGACCTCACTCTGGTCCGCCATGGTGCCCTCAGGAGAGAGGCCTGACTCGTCCAGTCCCTTCCAACTCAGCACTGCTCCTTGCCCTCTGTGTCTGCAGTGTTCATCCTTTCAGCCACCACTGGGAAATTCTGCTCTTCAGTGCTATAGAGAAATAGCCATTTTGCCCACTTCTCTGTGTTTTCACATGAAAGATTAAGTCAGGGTTATATCCAGAACTTCATTATCCACTGTTGATTGTCTGAGTTAATGGTTTCAATGCTGGTTGCACCTTAGAAACATCTAGAGAGCTTTTTAAAAATACCACCATCCAAGCCCCACCCAAGAAAAATTGAAGCAGAAACTCTTGGGGATAGGAGTTTTTAAATTTTAATTTAAATTTTTTTGAGTTTTTAACCTTTTTCTAAAGCTCATCAGTGGTTCTAATATGCTACCAGGGTTAAGAACCACTGGTCTAGATACTAGGTGTATTTATCCTAACTTCTTGCAACCCTTCCTTTACTCTGCCCTCCAGCTTTAGGCCACTGCAAGTTGGTTTTATCAGCCCTACTCAGAGGAAGCAGGCTTATCATCTGTCCTCTCCTCTCCTGTTTTGTAGGCCTCTGATCCCTAGGTACTGATCTTCTACAGTCCAGACCTAACTCTGTCCCGTCTTGATTCCTGCCTGGGGATTGTCAGTCCCAGCTCCCCAAACCCGGGATGATAAATGTGCTTGTCTGTGTTCATTTTACATCTGATGTGATGAATTAGGCCATGCTCATATGGCAATAATTCTACCAGTGAGTTAATGTATTGCCTATCTTAGGCAACATACACCTAAAACACGGGATATTTTAAACTCAGGTGCATCACAGGTGCTGACTGTAATGTTGAGGATTTCAGCAGGCCCACTGAGAAGGAGCTATTTGAGGGCTAGGAGGCATTTTAATGTCTGTCTCTCCCTCCACGCCAATCAACTGCCTTCTCCCCAGCTTCTTCCCAAACTAGAGGTTCCTTCAGGAGAGGGAGCCAGCCCAGGGAGCAGGAGGATCTCTCCCACCAGCCTGTTCCGACATTGCCAGCAGTTCTAACATGAAGAAGGAGAGGGATGAAGTGAAAGGATTAAATTAATTGCTGTAGCTCACAATTCTCTGTGTGCTTCAAGTTACTGTGATAATTAAAAACAGACTCCTAATAATAATTGCAATTATACTTTTGTCTTCAACAGAACCTTTCTTCTGATTTCTCTTGTCACCCCACCAAAGAGCCAAGCTAATGAACCAGGCTATACTCCTAACTTGGGAGGTGAGTGCAAAGCAAGGGGGTCCCCATATACATGCCATATATATGATATTTCTTAAAAAAAAATCACAATTTGATTAATTCTAATTAGAAATGATTTTTTCTTAATTGAAATAATTCTCCTTATACAGTCGATTGTCATCTAGCTATGATTAGAGATGTATTCACATTTCTAATTTTTGGACCACTAAAATTTTTGTTGTCCCTGTAAAACAATCAGGCCTGTCTGAGAATGCTTGTAAACTAGGCTGAGTGTGTTTAAGAGGCAAGCGAGCAGAGGTGCCGGCTCTACACAGCTGCTCCCTCTCCTCATCCTTCCCTCTAGCTCCCCTTCCCCAGGCCATCCTCTGTGATAGTAACAATATCTCCAGATTTCCCACTGTGGCCCCTCTCTTTCCTGTAGTGTTGAAAGATCAAGGAATTATGATAAACACCATCTGTGAGAGGCCTCAGGGATAATGTAGAAGTTGATTTACATCTGAGGTGGTATCTGAGAGAGAGAGAGAGAGAAGCACAGTTGGAGAGGGAACCACAAGCGGAAACAGAAGGACAGAGAAGCCTAGACTGAGGGGCAGGTTGGCTCAGGGATGAAAAAGAGCTGCCCAGATACACGGACATGTGCAGACAGGTCTTCCAACCCTCTGTCTCCCTGTACCTCTAGATCTAGAGGGAGACAGAGACGCCCACACCAGGACACTCACACTCACAGTGAGACAGAGAGATGCAGCGAGAGGCTGAGAGGTGCAGAGAGAGACCTAGAGATACGGAAAGAAACAGAGAGAGGCACCCACAGGGACTGGGACTCACACAGAGTGATTGAGACAGAAAGAAAGAGAGAAGCAGAGAGAGGCACTCAGATATGTGGAGACAGCCTCCCTCTCCCACTCCAACACACCCAGGCTCCAGCAGCCTCTGTGGCTGAGACCTTCTGCAGTAGCCCAGGGCCTTGTACAAAGAAACAGGTATTTTCCAAGAGGAAAGGAAGTGGTCCAGCTTAGAGAAAGACAAGGTTGGTAACTCAGCATTTGTAGGCAACAGTATAAGCCTGTTCCCTGGATTCCAAAGTGACAGAAAGGGAAGAGACTCTCCATTTGCAAGGGGGCTCTACCCAAATGGGCTTGTTGTTCAAGAAAGAGTGAGTCTATGATGCAGCTGTCGTGAGGCTTTTGGATCTTGCTGCTTGTACATTAAAGCTGTGATTTTCTGTTCTTGACAAGGTCATACATTCCAGGAATGGCAGAGCCCCCAAGAGAAATGTGCTTATTCCTGTCTTCTTGCCTCTGGAGATTGCGAAGGAAGCCTCTCACGCTGTGGTGCTGATGCAGGAGGGTGTGAGTGCAGAAAGGATGGAAGGCCCTCTGTCCAAGCTGTTCTGTGCTGCTAAACATTTCTCTGCCATCAATTGTCAACATATATATATGCCATGCTGGGCATCCACAGGCAACAGCAGGACGTTGTTGGGGCCTCCAGCTCCATGTTTTTGGGTCACGTTTGTCCTCAGGAAGAGAGGTTTGGCTCATCTTGGGAAAGGTGGCCTGGGATGTCACCTGGCTGGATTCTGTGGGTTGCTGAGGGAGGGGCCCTCATGAACAGTCACCAACAGTTGGTTGACTCTAAGTGGGTCATTGCTGGTTCTTTGTACAAAAGAATCCAACTGCCAGCATATTCCACCCCTCCACATTTAAATTGATTGCATGGTCAGCTTGGCTTGGGCCTAGATGCAAATTCTTTGGCTGTGAACCAAGTGAAAAGTAGAGCTTTTGAACCAGAAAGGTTCTTATTTTAAGTTAAGGAGACTGAAGCCTGGAGTGATGGGTCACAGCTAATCAAGGCTTGAGCCAGAGATGGAAACCCAAGTCTGCTGGCTCCCAGTTCTGGATTTTCTCTTGAAGACCATGGAGCCACTGAGGGACTCTGGCTACTCTGACAATGTAAGATTAACCTTCACCAACAATATGGTTTTATGAAACTTGGGATGAGGAAGAGGAAATATATTTCAGGTAGAGAGCTGCTCATTTGCTTAACCTTGAATGTAAACAAATTCAACATACAAACTAAGAGCCACATGATAGGAGAGCAGTATTACAGGTAGAAGTCCTTCTAGAAAAAAAAAATAGAAGCTCTCTTATAAAGCAAGCACACAGGCTGTTGTAGCAGAAGAAAGTTAGTGGATAAAGTAAAAGGGGCAATGGCTAGCCCTTAATTATCCTACAAAGAAGCTGGTATGAATGATGCTACATTACAAATGGGAAAGTGAGACTCACTTTGTGAATGAGTGAGGTCTCTCTCTTTTTCTTTTGGTGAGGAAGATTAGCCCTGAGCTCACATCTGTTGCCAATCCTCCTCTTTTTGCTGAGGATGATTGGCCCTGGGCTAACATCTGTGCCCATCTTCCACCATTTTAATATGTGGGACACCTGCCACAGCATGGCTTGACAAGTGGTGCATAGGTCCACGCCTGGGATCCGAACCTGTGACCCCCCCCAGCTGCTGATGCAGAGCTTGAGAACTTAACTGCTAAACCACCGGGCCAGCCCTTCTCTCTCTCTCTCTCTTTTTTAGCTACAAAAAAACTTCTGCTAAGTAGGGAAGTTTGTGAAAGCAAAATATAACAAAGACGTCAATCAGAAAGTAGAAAAATACACCAACCTGGAGCATGAGTCATCTTTCAAGTGGCATTGCTCATCCTGGGACGACAGTCACAGCCTTCTCAAATGGATTCAGAAAGTGGTTTTAATTTGACATTTCCCAGCGTATCTGTTGGATCTCTTCAAGGGAAGGGAGTGGGACAGGCTCCGTCCCAGTTTTCTCAATGCAGAAATTTCAGTACAGAGAAATGTCACTTACCCAGAGTCAATATATTGAAGTGAGGATGGAATCTCATGAAGCTAAATAGTTATAGGATTATAAATCTTTAAAAACTTTAGAAAAGACTGAGTCCAATTGCCTTGTTTTACAGATGTGAACTCTGAGCACTAGTGAGAGAGAGACAGATTGGCCTTTCATCTGTATTGTGCATTGAACAGTCACATCTTGTATGAAAACAAACTCTACTCAGATGTACTCACTCCCTAGGAAAGAATGGCAGGAAAGACATTCAACTTTGGGCTTATTATTAGCCAAGAAAGGCCCATGGATGGTAACAGAGAAACTCTGGAATTATTTGGAAATCCCTTGAATAAGCTGTCCTCTCTCTGCAGCCCACAACTCAGTCTGCCCCATCCTGAAAGACATCAGTGAACCACATGGATTAGGTTACTATGGTAGGAAGACCCTGGGTGGAGACACTTTCGAATGTCCTGTTCACACCTCACCAAGGAAGTGAATTGGTCAGGTGGCTCAAGGAGAAATGGTGCTAACAGTGTCTAAGGCAGATTCATGGGTAGAACACCTAATACTTGATGATCCTTGGGAAAATTTTTCAAATTCCTTGGACTTTGGTTTTCTCATCTATAAATTGAGGATAATAGAGCCTACCTCAGAGGGTTGTAAAGATTAAATGAATAAATGTAGGTAAAATACTTAGCATAGTACTTGGAAAATAAAATTGGCTATTAAAATATGAGCTGTTTTTATTAGAGTACCTGTGAATTCATGCACACACACAGACACACAAACACAAGCAAACACACAGCCATGGCCTTTTGCATGAGTTTGGATGTAGACACTCTTGTGGGAATTAGTTGATTGACCTCTAAATAAAAGTGTTAAGCATTTGACTGAGCCTGTTCAATATCAGGGCTATCAGCCAGCAAAATCTCCTGAGCTCACCATTGACCATCCTTTCATTCAATGTTACCATGGTTGTGCTGTATAGTTCCCTGCCCCGGGGAGAGGATGCATCTTAGGGCTCTATTCAGGGCACACTGTATCCAAGCTCTGCTTCACTTTTTCCTTCTCTGTGAAGTCTTCTCTGATTAGTGCAACCAGAAGTACTGATTCTGTCCACCTGATTTCCTACAAGATTTATAATCTGTGCCATTCACTTTATATTCAGTGTTTATTGTGTTATATTGTTTATTTACCTTTAGTCTTTTTGTGTACATGTATTTTCTTTCTCAGATGAGACTGTAAACCTTTGGGGACTATACTCGCCTTTGTTACTCACTATGTTACCCACTTTTGTACATCTAAAGTGCAGAGCCAGGTGCCTTGCACATAGAATATGTTCAATAAAGTTCTTTGATTACACAACCAAAGGTTTGATAATACTGGCTTCTCCAATTCCCAAATGACTCAGTACTCAACTAGTGACCTAAATGGAACTGACCTATTTCCACAAACATCGCCTCCTTGATCTTCATCACTATAAAAGATGTAACAAAACTGCCTTTCGCTTATTTCTCGTTATTGTCAACACTTCCCCTGGTAATATTTAAATGGAGGTTTGCATTAGATTTTTGGGACCAGGAACGTCTGTAAGTAGAAGACACTAGAATTGGGATGTGTGGGACTATTTGATGTTGAGGACAATCCAAACTGGCTACTTTCTCCGAAGTCAGATCATGTGGAGTTTCTTGCAAGTGGAGACTGTATCTTCTGTGTCTGAATTCCTCTTGGCCAGGACTCAAGGTAGGGGTGCAACAAGAACTCCTTGGATCAATCATTAAAAAACAAAACAAAAATCTCTTTGGTGTTGAGGTAGGGATTAGATCACAATTTACTCATCAATTTCCTAGCCAATTTTTTTCCAAGTTCAACATCAGTACAGGCAAAAATGTGACAGCATTTTCTCACCAACAACAGTGGCATGACCTTGCATTTTATCCCCCAAGTTCTAATGACACCAGAGCAGTCAGTGCAACCCAGAGTCTCCTGTGATCATCTGAGATAAAGATGAGGAATTAAAGGACAAACAAGTGACTCATTTTAATGGATTTGCTTCAGACAGGAGAAACCTGTAATTTCTCTTAGGCGTGCTTGACAGACCCATTGTGGAGTGAATCATAGACTGACACAAGCCTTGAAACCCTGGGCAGCTTTACAATTCTCAGACTGGCTTCTTACAACAGGCCGCTGGTTTGTACTGGGGCCTCCTGGACTTCTCTTTCAAAACACGAGGAAGATGGACCATAGCCAGCCACTGAAGGGAGACTGTGGGAGGTGCCAGGGTGGGCACGCGTGATGGTGGCGCACCATGGTGGGCAGCTCAGTGCCAACCTCCCTTCCGGGTGATTCTTTGCCTCTGGGCTGCTAGATCTCCTGGATGCCGTGAGTACACCTGCCATGCCAACACCTTTTTCCTACTGAAGACAGGACTGTGTGTGCACGCATTCCAGGATGGGGAAAATGTGTGATTTATGATGGTATTTTCTAGAATGCTTGATTCTGCAGGAAACTTCTCTAACAGTATTTAGAAATTGGCTAGCTCATGCTTAGAGGATTTCCTAAGTCTCTTTTACATTTGTTTTTCTTTAAAAAGTCGTTTGTCAGGCTCTAATTGCTCACTCCTAGGAGTGAAAACACAAAGCACCTTGTCAGGATATTAGACTGTCTGTTCTCTGATTGTCCCCTTGCTTGATAAATTGGATGAGCAAACTAGCTTTCAATTCCCTTCCTTCAGGCTGAGTGTAAAGCTAGGTGTTTTTTTACTAAGCATTCTCTAGTAGTTTCTTCTTTTAGTGGAGCTGATAAAGCAGTCCTTAAATCAACTTAAAAAGAAACATTTCCTCCAGGTACTGCTAAAACCTTTTTGCAGAGGCATCCCCCCTCGTTTTGAATGGCCAGTAGTATGCCATTTGATGGCCTATATTCCTTATACTCTGAGGACAATTGTGGGAGCTCTAACATGTTGAATCATTAGGTGCTACTTTTTTGAGTGCCAGCACTCTGGTGAGCTTCCTTCATGGAGCAGAGCAATTGCCCCATATATCAATTTCTCTAAAATCAGGTAAGTGTAAAGATAGTTGGCGAGATACTGGATGCCTTCCAACTCTGAAATTATGTGATTCTTCAAATTTATCAGAATTTGAATCCAGACTGCAGTACTCAGAAAAGCCACTGAGCTAACAAAGAGATTGGCTGGAAGCGGTCTAAAATAGCTGAAGATGAGATGTTTCTGATTCTAACAGGTCTTTTGTATCTTTCTTTCCCCCAAGGCTCTTTATGAAACAGATCATCCATGGTAAGGGAGGACGGTAGGAGCGACTGAATACGTTCTGTTATTGAGGCCAAGAAACACACAAACCACTTGTTTAGCCATCTGACTGTGTAATCAGAGTTCTAATTACACTAGTGGAGTAGATGGAACATATAGTTATGAAATTAGGCTGAGGGGAGCAAAACACACACACACACGTGCGTGCGTGTGTGCACACAGGCATACCTGAAATGTGGGTCACCTAACTCTAAGTTTCCCACCCTCCAGTTAACCTTCCTGAATTGGTCCTTCCCATCAATAGGATTGGCCAAGGAATGTGAGGTGAGTTGCCACCTAGAAGGTTAGCAAACGAGTGAGGATAGGCCCTCCCTTTCACCTTGGAGTGAAGTTCAATGGAGAGGAACACTTGGGGAAATATCCACTTAGTTTACAGACATTCTCATCCAGCTCACCTGAGGGTGTTTTGCATGAAGAAATTTGACAGATCATGCCTTTTGATGCATTGCTTCCTTCCCGACTGTAGTTACAGTTCCTGGCCTGGGCATTTCTTTATTTTCTTTGAGACTCCTGATCTCAGCCCTCGCTCAGCCTGTTCAGACAGGTGGGGAGTACCTCAGTCTGCATGAGTCATCTCCTGAAATTCCATCTAGCATGTATAGGAAATAAGCTTCAGGACCCAGGCAGACTAATTGCATTTTTGAATTCCTACTCATTCGCACTCATTCAGAAACTCAGCTCTAGGTACAAGGAAGATGGGACAAATAAGAGATGGTGTTTAAGAACAGCCAAGGTCTTCTGGGTCTGTCCAGGGAAACAAAATTTTATGAGTTCTCACTTTGTAGAGACAGCATGGAAAGAGACACTTGCACTGCCGTGCCCGTGGCACACATCACTAATCTAGCGTGGCGTGGTCTCTTGCTGAACCTAGATGAAACCTCACAATTCTTTTTTCATGTAAGGCTCCAGGTAATATAACAAAGAGGAGGTCCCTAGTAGGCTGGGAACATTTCTACTTAAATCACCAGATTCCAAAATTAACTAGAGTTGCAAAGATGCTCACCTGCCCCTCTAAGCTAGAAACGGCAACTTTTTTGTTTATTGCCTTGTTGCCTTGTGGTTTGAAACAAAAACTTCAGAAGCTGGCATCATTCTCTGTAGGGGTCATTCACTCATTCATTCATCCAAGAAATGTTTACTGAGTGTCTATTGTACACCTTACGCTCTGCTGGGTTCTGGGAACAGAGAAATGTCCCTCCGTGTTCACCTCCTGACTAGTGACAACTAGAATTTTTGTCTAGTCCAGCAGGTGCAGCCTCATTTCTCTCAGCCCTGGGGCTAAGAGCATGACATCATGTGCTCTGTTGATGCCTTGTCATTAGGGCTTAGAGCGCAGGCAGTGATGTGGGAGGTGCCCATTGCTGTGAATTCTCTGGGGAGGTAAATCCTGAGACACATTCCCTCTGGGACTTTTGGGTCTAGCTACATTTTTCTTTAAGCCTCTGAGGCCAGCAAGTGCTATTCTCTCTCTCTGTCTTTGAAGTAATCACTGTAGCAGAGCAGGGAGCCTGGCTTCCATTCAGCAGCCTGGAACTGCTGTTTATTATCAAGCGAAAAACAAAAGTGGATGGCAGTGGGTAATTCACAATTTTATCAGATGCACAGAGTGAGGTGGGGGTTGGGGGGCGGGGCACTGTGGAAGTGGGGAAGAGGGACTTGGGACATTACCTTTATAGGTCCTGAGGAGGTGCCATTCCAGGTTGCTTATTGCTTTTCTCTCTGAAATGTCATCTCTCAGACACTTTGGGAAGGAGATGCGGAGCTGCGTTTGTTGGGTGACTAGGATAGAAACTGGAGGGAGTTTCTTTGTAAATGTCAGATAACTCTTTATTTACCTAGTTACTGCAGGTAGCCTCAGGCAAGAGTTCTTTTGCATCTTGTCTTCTCTTCCTCTTTTCGTTTTTTTATTGAGGTCACATTGGTTTATAACATTGTATAAATTTCAGGCGTCCCTCATTATATTTCGACTTCTGTATAGACCGCCTCGTGTTCATCACCAAAAGTCTAGTTGCCATCCGTCACCACACAAATGTGCCCCTTTACCCCTTTCGCCCTCCTCCCACCCCTCTTCCCCTCTGGTAACCACCAATCTGTTCTCTGTATCTATTTGTTTGTTTGTTTGCTTATCTTCCACTCATAAGTCGGGTGGAGAACGGCAAATACTGTATGATTTCACTCGTCCTCTTTTTTATTCTCCATGTCTGAATCTGTCTTCCTCTCCCTGGTGATCACCCCAAACTTCTGTTTGCCGTCCCCTCTGTGCCTGCCTTCCCTCACCTCTTCCCCATGAGCCTCATGTTTCAGGATAATTCTGACTCTTCTCACGGTTACGGATTACCTGTCCATTGCCTCCTTCTTTCAGGATTCACTAAGGCCAGGACTATCACTCTCTGAAGGGCTACTTTGGGTCATGGTGTGAGTGACTTGAGCTCCTATGAAGGAATGAGCACAGGGACTGGCACCTGGTAGGCGCCCAACACACGCGTGTGGAGCCTGAGTCTGGGTACATTGGGTGCTCCCCTCCAAGGTAACATATTGTCCCTTGAAGCAGCCTTAAATTCCCCCAAAGCACTTTTGATGATCAAGTAAATTTGGTAAAACCTGGGTGAAATAGTCTTTTTACTGCAATTCTCAGAACCTTTGCTATGTATACGTATGTGAGCAGGTGATGGTGGCGGTGCTGGTACACACTGTTTCCCAAACCGATCTGACCATGGAACCCCTGAGTCATTTGTTCTTTTTTGACTGGGAAAGATTCGCCCTGAGCTAACATCTGTTGCCAATCTTCCTTTCTTTTTTTTTTCCCCCTCCCCAAAACCCCAGTACATAGTTGTATATTCTAGCTGTAAATCCTTCTAGTTCTTCTATGAGCCATGCCACAGCATGGCTACTGATAGACGAGCGGTGTGGTTCCACGCCCAGGAATTGAACTTGGGCTGCTGAAGTGGAACACGCCAAACTTGAACCACTAGGCCATCAGGGCTGCCTTGCCCTGAGTCTTTTATGAGACTAGTACTCCATGGAAACTCACTTCAGGGCACAATACCTTGGCCAAATACAATAGACACCAAACCTGTATTGTTTGCCTACTAAGTGTAAGGCAGGCAGATTTCCTGAATTCATAGATCGTTTAAGTCAGCGTATACAAATGTCCTCAGTGTTAAGTTTTTCTTCCATTTTTTTTCTTTAACTTTTGGTGCCTGCTACAAACTGTTGGCAAACAAGTGGTAGATGATATGCATCAATCCCAGGCATAAATATGCATCGTTAGGGCACTATTCTGTCAAGATTATGGCTTAATGTTTTTATTTTCCCCTACTGGGTACCAGGACCTCGATTTAAATAGCCAGCAGCAGTTCTTTGCAACAAAGTATTTTCTGTCACCACTCGCTAGGGGTTTATAGAACTAGGGATTTTATGGAGACACGCGATTGTGTTGATAAACTGAACACACTGTAGAATGAGAAGTCAAAGAATGGTATAAAGGTAATTTAAGCATAATGGACACAGAATAACTCTGGATTCTCCATGTAGGCTGGGATCTGGCGTCAACTCCAGCCACTCGCATTAGGAGCTAGTAAACCCCTTGGCCAGGCAAGCTGGCCTCGATTAGGTTCACATCCAGAACCTTCTTCTTTCAGTACTGTCTGTGTGTTGCGGATCTTCTTCTGGACAATTCACACTCTTCTGGTCACATTTAATTTGATGTTCAGATTTCGTGTCCTTGTTTTTTTCTTTTCCTCATTCTTTCAAGAGATACCCTACTACATGCAGACATTGGGCTAGGTATTGGAGAGGTACTTTGTTGGCATTTGCAGGAATTTTTGAGTTCGAAATTATGCAAAACTCAAAGTTCACTTTAATTATCAAGTCTTTGGAAAATCAATGGTTTGGTAAGTCACTGGTTAATCTAAGGAAATGTGCTTTCTCTATTCTGTTCTATATACTGTCAACGTCTGATTATAAATTATGCTGGCAATGCTTCTTTTTATGTTTTAATTCCTGATTCTCAGAGCCCTTAAGCTCTGCTCATTGTCTGCTCTGCAGAACCCTCTGGCTTTTAACCTCAGCTAGCCTCTGAGTTTTGATGGGAGGGCTCCATTCAACTCTTTCTGGTGAGAAGAGAAACAACCCAATGGGTCTAACTTGAAAACATGTATCCGTCTGACCCATCCTGGGAAAAAGTAAGAATGCTATGAGTCCTCTTGGGTAACATCATTAAACATTCTCCCCCTGACATTTGTAGTAACTGAAGGAAATTTACCATATAATTATCATACCAAATGGTATGTGGGTTGCATACACCAGACTTAAATAACATGAACAATCAAGTAGCAAATTAATTACCCAAAATCCTCCAAACAGCCAATTGTGCTCAAAGTTTGTATTTCTTATGGTCATTTTGCATATGGTCGTATTGCATATATATTTCTGCTGATAAAATGTTTCTCAGTTTATATGAATACATGAAATGTATTCCTATTTCATAATGTTCCACAAAGAGCATAATGATCTACAGAAAATGTAGTGACTATTGGATCCCTTACTCCCTGAATACTTTCAGGAGCTGTGGAATTAGAGGCCCTAGCACTGGTTGGGGAAACATTTTTGGACTCTATAAATCACATCACATCACATGACTATGCCAAATGCCTGACTTTCTTCTAGCAAGATTGGCTTTAAGCAAAGTTCCTATATTGAAAACTATGAACAGTAAAAGTGGCCCTTCTGCTGAAGCCTTAGATAGTAGGTATTATTATTTATAAATGCCTCCCTTTGGCTCACCTTCACCCATTTAACTGCGTTTCAAACTATGTTCTCCAGTGGAGGAGAATTGCATCTACTCTCAGCATCAGTCCTATTATCTGGTCCTGAATATAGGTATCTTTTCTCCCTGATACATGTCCCTTGCGAAGTAGATTTCGATAGAATTGTGAAGAATAGCAAAGAGAAAGGATAAAAGTGATGACTTTAGTTGAAGTGAACAATTTTCAACTCGATAATGAAAATGAATCTTATAGTCTATATTTCTGTTTTTCAAATTGCAGGTTACAATCCATTAGAGGTTGTGAATTCAATTTAGTGGGTGGCAACCACTTTCAAGAGAATGTCAGATAGAATAGAGTGGAATATAAGATAAAAATCTTGGACATAGTGTCTGGCTTGTGGTAGGAAAGATAAGTATTTTTACATAAAAGTTTTTAAAGTATAAAATTTATGTTTTTTTTCAATTCTATATGTGGATACCTGTATACACACATATATATGTCTATAACACTGAGTCACAAAGTAAGATCTGTTTCTTATTGTGTCATGGTCAAAAATTTTTGAAAGCCACAGGGTATGTGTGACACTTTTAAGACAACTTATGCTGACTCATTCTTCTGATACTTCCTTTTGTGATGCTCAGTTAAAAATCTATCCTAAACAATATTAATATTGCAAATTGCTTAGTGTGTGCATCTACCAATTTGCTGCATACATGAGAACTTCTTTCTACCCACACTGTAAGATCATGGATTCTGCACACATATCCCAACACCTATGCAAATCCATTACCGCAGTTTGCTTGTCATTCTGCCATGCCCCCTTTCCCCTGCTCAGACTGGCTCTACAAGATGATGGTACAAATCAAAATACTTTCCCGTTGTCCATTGGTTAGGAACTCAAAGACAATTTTAAACTCAAAGACAATTTGGAAGCCTTCCTGTAAGTGCCTGTGGCTCCTCATCTCAGCAGAAGGCTCACTGGAGTCGTGAAAGTCCATCTTAGTTTTGACTCCACTCAGGAAGGGTTTGATCCCAGGTCAGTGAGTTTTGTCTGCTCCCTGGCCACAGATTGCCTTGTGAGCCTAGAAGGCTCAGAGTTAGTTCATCTCCACAAGGGGATTTGGAGCATAAGGGAATTTATGTTTGCTGAGGGCTCCGTTTCTGCTTGGCTTTGTTTGCTAGGTACAATATGTAGATGATCTCTCTTCTCACTTTTGGTTTGAGTTGTCTATGTTCCTCACTGGACATCCTTTATGGAAAGCTCAGCATCTTTTATTTCCGTACCCCCAGAATGTGGTACAGTTCCGGGAAAATAGGAACTTGATAAATGTTGGTTGGTAGAGTGATCGTCCTACATTTTATGAAATGGTTGAGAAAATAGGCTAAGGGTCAAATAGTTCCTCAATTGCAGAGTAAAGATTACAGCTTAGCTCTTGCTGACTCCAAAATCCACAATATTTTCATTTTGCTGCATCTACACTTCTAGGAAAATTATTCTAAGGAACTTTCTTACCAATAAGGGGTTTTAATTGCCACTGTCCTATAAGAAAAGTATGATGATGTTGATCATGATGACATTGATGAATTTCAACTATTGTAAAGATATTTTCTTGGAGATTTGGCTTTGAAAGGTGGAATTATTAAGAAAAGGGCAAGAAACAGAGACATGGCAAAAGAAAAGAGAGTTGTCTTCTAGTGCCTCTAGTTTCTCTGTACAGTAGTTTACCCATCTATAAAAGGGAATCCTCGTGCTTGCTGCAGTAGCAGACAATAGTGTACATTCATTTCACTTTAAGCTTCTTGACTCCGTATGCCTAGAGTACACTGTAGGACAGCGGTTCTCAACTGGGGGTGATTTTCTCTGCCAGGGCACGTTTGGCAATGTCTGGAGATATTTTTGACTTTCACAACTGGAAAGGGGCTTCTCCTGGCATCTAGTGAATAGAGGCCAAGGATGTTGCTAAACAACCTGTAATTCACAGCATAGCCCCCAACAACAAAGAGTTATCCAGCCCAAAATGTCAATGGTGTCTTCACTGAGACAGCCTGCTATAGAAATTAAGAATGGCTCTCCAGCTAGACCCTCTGGGTTCAATTCTTGGCTCCACCACTTTTTATCTGAGTGACTTTGGGCTTATAGTTGCTCAATTCTTTGTGCCTTATGTTCTCCATTGATAAGCTGAAGATAGTAATAGTATCTTATATCATATGATTAAGTGAGTTAATGCAAAGAAAGTGCTTAGAACAGTGATTGGCAAATATAAGTTCTTAATAAATGTTACTTACTATTAAAGAAACTTGTGGATTGAATAAGAAATGGTGCTTTTGTGAATATACTTCTTTCCCAGTGCTCCTATCATTCCTACCTAGTATTTCTAGAAAGGTCAACAGTTGATAGCAAGTGTTTCCTTTTTTACATTTTAGCTGGCTTGAAGATAGATATTGGTGTCCTTTCAGAGGACAGGTTGTGTTGGTGTGACTATCTCAGAGTACCCAGTGGGTCACTAAGTGGTTGGTTAGTCTGATGAGTACTATGTTAGCTGTGTGGTGTTATCACCTTCAGCTAAATCCACCTTCTTTCTCTGTTGCAGGTGACGATCCTAATGTGTGAAAATGAAGTCCCAGGCAACCACGATTTGCTGCTTACTGTTATTTCTGGCCACAGAATGTTCTCACTATAGATCCAAGATCCACATAAAAGTAAGTTTGATCCATTCTTATGTGGCCTCATGTGAAACCCATCAGTTCTCCTAGATGGCTAGATTGATGATAATAAATACGGCATTTTAAAGGAATTTTCAATTTACTACAATTTTACTCTTGCCGATAAGAGTTTTCTAAAGAAGGGAACAGAAAAAGTTGAGAGGTGGCTGGGACTTGGAACAGTAGAGTTGCAAGGTGCAATAGGGTGCAACAGTATAGTAGAAAACTCGCTTTGCAAGCCACAGAGCGTGTAGACAAGCAGTTGCTGAGAGAAGGAAGCGCTAACCTGCTAGTTGAGCAGTTTAGGTTCAGACCTTAACTTTGCTTCGTATTGGTTGTGTAAGTTGTTTCACTTCTCTGAGTCTTAATTTCCTTGTCTAGAACATGAAGGGTGGTATTTTTTTAGATCATCTTTACGGTCCTTTATAGCTGCAAAAGAGTTTGTGATTCTATTATTGCAACCTAATGATTATTCCTAGTGTCTGCTCATTTCTTCTTCTCTGAGGATGTATGGTATCTGGTGAACCACAATAGCTCCATTTCATAGTTATAGTTAATACAGACAGAGAACAGCGTAGAGCTATAATTGTCATTTCTGTGTTCTCCCTGGATACTTAAAATTTCCAAAAGATGTACCCAATCCACTACCCTGACCTTCAGAGCCCAAGCAACCACCATCAAGTTTCTAGCTCTCATTGGAGGGCAGTGTGTTCTCCATCTGTGCTCACATCCATGTTTCCTTCAGCAAGTTCCTGTGATATCGGCACACAGACCTGCTGCAGTTTCTCCCTAGTCCTGAACACATTTTCTCTTCGTATCCACATGGAGCCTGTAAGTTGAGATGAGAGAAGAGAGTCCCACAGTAAAGAGGACTTGGGGGAATTTATGTTTTACAGGATGGAGATAAAATTCAACATCCTGAAGGGAAACCCAAGACTGGAAGGATACAAGGTATGTGGCTACAAAACAGTCATTTTCCATTTGGAGACTGGGCAGAATAAAGGAAGGGCATTGATATTGCAAGCATGTCCTCAGACCAGAAGCTTTCAAAGACAAGTGGTCATTTTAAAGCCCAAAAGGGAAATCTGTTTGAAGCAGTAAGCTAAAAAGAGGCAGAAGAAGGATGAGGACAGGATTCATTCAAAGATATTTTCAGGATGCTTAAATGTATGTAACACTGGTGCTGAGAGGTCTACTGAAGAGAGGGAAGATAGATACTGTCTTGGTGAGACTGGTCACTCTCAGGAAGTGAGAGATAAATTATGGACGTGATCATTAGTAGCAAGATAGTGAAATTACGTGGTTCTCACCCAAATAGTGAGGATAACTGGATTCTACACAGTCATGGCCAAGTATATTTTTGACAGCAAACACATCTCTAGTTGGAAGGGAATTGAGAACGGAAAGAGGAGAGAAAAGTAGCTAACATTTATTTAGCATTTATGACAACACTGATCTAAGTGCTGTACATGATGCTGTCTCATTCGATGTCTATAATGACACTATGGCATCATGTCCAAACTATATGGATGAAAAAACTGAGAAGCACTCAGCTTAAATAACTTGCAAAAACTGATGTACTTGGGTAGATGTCAAAGAAAGATGCAAACCCACTTGTTTCCTTTCTCTGTGAGTGGAGTCATCCACAGAACTGTCCAAGCCATAAATATGGGTGTATTCCTTGAGTCACAGCCAACTGGTCAGCTCATCTTTTTGTTTTCAGCACCTTAATAGCTCTCAGCATCATCTACTTCTTTCCATCTCGCTGCCACCATCCTAAGGCAGTTCTTCCTGGGAATGCTTCAACAGCTTCATTTTTGGGCTTCCTATCTCAAGTTAATTCACTCTGCCCATGGGACAAATTGGGCCTGCCCCCAGTTTTTGTAAATAAAGTTTTATTGGAACACAGCCATGTTTATTCATGTACATATTATCTTTGACTGGATTCATGCTACAAAGGCAGAGTTGAGTAGCGGTGACAGAGACCATATGGCCCACAGAGCTGAAAAAATTTCCTCTCTGGCTAAGGTTGTCCTATTTATCAAATAAAAATATAAAATGCCTATTAAATTTAAATTTTAGATAAGCAGTGAATAATATTGCATGAGTCATACATATACTAAAAAATTATTCCTTGTTTAACAGAACATTTTCAGTTGATCCTCATTATTCATGGATTCTGTATTTGCAAATTCTCCTACTCATTGAATTTATGTGTAACCTCCAAATCAAAACTGACAGTGCTTTCTGGATCATTCACAGACATGCAGAACAGCAAAAAAAAAAAAATGGAGTTAGCCAAGTTACACGTTCCCAGCTGAACAAAGTGCCACTCTGCCTTTTTGTTCCAGCTCTCCTACTATAAATAAGTGTTCTTTTCACGGCCTATGTAGTATCACGTGTTTTGCATTTTTGTTGGTGATTTTTGTTTGCTGTTTAAAATTGTCCCCAAGTATAGTGCTGAAGTACTTTTCAGTGTTCCTAAGAAGGCTGTGATATGCCTTATGGAGAAAATACGTGTGTTAGATAAGCTTTGTTCATGTGCCATCATGAGATATAGTGCTAATGAATGTGAGTTTATTGTTAATGAATCAACAACATACATTAAATAAAGTGTCTTTAAATAGAAACACACATAAAACAAGCTTATATATTGATGAAAATATTGTGAGCAGAAGCTCACAAGAACCTAATCTTGTATTTCCCTGAGGAGTGATGGTTAAGTATTTGCTAATTCAGTATTTGTGGCGGTGACTTCATAGAACATAACTACTGCAAATAATGAGAATCAACTGTATCTGAAAATAAAATTAACATTTAACTGAGCTTCCTGGATTTTATCTGACAACTCTATCTGATCCTTTGCGGAAAAGTTTACTGCTTCCTGCTCTGTGCTACTGTTAATTATCTTTCAAAAGCAAATCCAATCCTGTTTTCTGGTAACCCCCACATTAGCACAGCATTCAAGGTCCCTGCTTTCCTCCCCATCCTCATCTCTTGCTCCTCTCCCCTCAGATGCTCTGGACCAGCCTTTCTGAATGACCTGTGATCTCTCCTTTCATGTGCTGTTCACTCTGTCTAGACAGCAGCTTCACAATCTGCCTGGCAGGTCTGACTTTTTGCTGAGGACCCGGTTCAATGTCACCTCCTCTGGGCAGCAATCCCCAAGTCGCCAGAATGAGTTAGATGCTCTGTCAGAGTGTGGAAATGCCAATTAGGCTTTTCTTTCATTCCTGCTCTTTTCCTTTCTCAGAGAAATGCCATGGACCTTGCATCACTTTTTCCAACTGCAGCCAGCCCTGTGCTCAGCACTTTCGTGGAGAAATCGGATTTATATGTAACCAAAACAAGTGGCAAAAATCAACTGAAACATGTACAAGCCTTTCTGTGGAAACACTCTTTGAGGTGATTCATTTGTGTATTATTCACTACAGGAGCCAATCCCCCAGGAGGTGTAGAGGCATTTTTAATGTATTCTGTTCAGCATGACAATCAGTCTCAGATTTCCGCTTAGGAAAATCTACAGAGTGGGTTAAATTTGTCTCTTATCCTCCCTTCTTTACCCAAACTCTCAGGTACTTTCCTCCTCCCCGCTTTCTGTATTTCTCCCTCTCAGAATCTTTTCTCAAAAAAAGTTCTGAAACTTATTTGCAAAATGATAAATGCTTAGAGGTTCAAGTTTTAGCTCTAAGGATAAATTTGAACGCTGCTTGTGCTAATCAATTAATCAACTAGATGTGTCTAGAATCAAATTCATTTTGATATCTTTTCTAATAATTTCAATCATTTGATCAAAAGAAAGGAGAGCTGTATGACCCAGAGGGAATAGAAATCCAATAAATACAACAAATCTCAGTTAAAATTAAGATCGCCTGTCTTATATCCTTTCACTTCACCGCCACTGCCTTCCCTCCAATCCTGTAGAAGCACACGGAGCTCTGCATTTCCAAAAATTTTAACTGTGCTTTGATAAAGGGATTGCTAACAGAGTCTCTGTCACTTAGCATAGGTAATCACATAGATGCTCTTGCAGCCATAGTGGCATTCAAAAATGAATTAAGTGAAATAAATTATTGCTTTGACTTATCCAAAGTCACATTCTGGAGGATGCTAGGTAAAAGTGTGAGGAAATGAGCAAAGTTCACTAATTCTTCTGATTAGTGAACTCTAAACATTTTGAAGTTGCAATTCCTTAGCATCCTGTGTTTGACCTGCCAACTTCCAAAAACTGCTACCCCTTGAAATTCCATGTGGCTCCTCTTTAAAAAAAACAAAATAATTAGACAAATTTTGTTTCTAGAATTTCTCCACATCTCTGGAGAAAACTACCTCGTTTTAAGACTTGAGTTAAAATCGCTGTCCTGAAAGCAAATTCCAATAAGAAAGGTCAGTATCCTGATTTCTGTGGGAATTTTGGTGGAATCTCCTGCCTGTTCATGACCCCACCTTACCCTGTCCATACTTCTCAGCATCTAAACCACGTTTTAGGACCACTTGCTTCTCCGTCTTCCCCATGGAGATTGTTTGTGTCTTTAGCTCGTTTAGTCTGATACATGTTAGGTGCTTCATCATTTTTGAATGAAACATTTTTTAAAAAAACAGGACTCAAATAGTGCATCACGCCTTTCCGTAGCAGCAGCATCCATACCTCTGCACATTCTTGACTTTCGAGCTCCAGAGCCCATCGAGAGTGTAGCTCAAGGAATCCTCAAGAACTGTCCTCTGGATTATGCCTGCATAACTGATGTCGTGAAATCATCAGAAGCCACAGCTGGGAATATTGCATTTATAGTGGAGTTGTTAAGAAATATTTCTACAGACTTGTCTGATAACGTTACCAGAGAGAAAATGAAGGTATTCTTTGTTAATTTCATTAAAAAACTGACAATGTTTTTTCAAAATCTTGCATTTTAACCATTTCAAATGTACTTTTCAGTGTAAAAACTATGACAACCACAGCAACCATAGCAACAACAGGCATTTCATTTCAATTCTGCATGTTGATTCATTCTAGATTATGGAAGTTTTCAAGAAGTTAGAACATTTTTTATACGTATTTTTGAACAGACAATATTTTCAAGAAAATATCACATAGGGACGGCTGTGAGCAAGACTGTGTCTACTCTAGTGGTTCCAAAATTTCATTCTTTAGAACATGATTATTCTGAGAACTGTTAATGGAGTTTTTTTTTTTTTTTGGTGAGGAAGATTGGCCCTAACATCTGTTGCCAATCTTCCTCTTTTTGCTTGAGGAAGATTGTCACTGAGCTAACGTCGGTGCCAGTCTTCCTCTATTTTGTATGTGCGACGCCGCCACATGGCTTGATGAGCGGTGTAAACCCTGGGCCCCTGAAGTGGAGCTCACGAACTTAACCACTATGCCACCGAGCAGGCCCCTGGAGTCTCCATTTTTAAAAGGGAGATTCCCTAGAGCAGCATATGTAGGTGCTCTGGGGTAAACGAGATTAAGCAAGTTTACTTATGCCAGGATTTTTTAGAGCTTTTAATGTGTTAATGAAGTATGGCACACTTTATAAGAGTGAAGGATATGATATGCAGTATTTCTCAAACACTGGTTATCATAGAATCTACCCATAAGCCCCTCCGTTAAATAATCACTAATATCTCCTGGGAAACTTGGGTTATACAGACTGCAGTTTGGAAATGCTGCCCTGGGCACATAATAAAGCAGATGAACTTTATCTGTGATACTTTTCAATTTATTATATTTTATGTTATTTTTATCATTTTTTTATTTTTTTACTTTTTTTCCCTCTCTGCAAGCTTACTAGTATGAAGTTCTAATAAACAGTGAATTTGAAGAGCAATATGTCAAATAAGATTAGATCATCTGATCTTTAAATATTTCAGATTTTGGAAATCAACTTTGTACACTAACGTATAAATCATTAGTATAATATCTGCTTTCTCCATTGCAGAGCTACAGCAAGGTAGCCAACCACGTCCTCGACACAGCAGCCATTTCAAATTGGACTTTCATTCCTGACAAAAATGCCAGCTCGGATTTGTTGCAGTCAGTGAATTCATTTGCCAGGCAACTCCACATCCGCAATGAATCTGAGAACATAGTGGATGAACTCTTCATTCAGACGAAAGGGTTTCACATCAACCACAATACCTCAGAGAAAAGTTTCAATTTCTTCATGAGCATAAACAATTCAACGGAGGGTGTCTTAGGAATGCTAGAAATTCCCAGGCAAGAGCTGTGGAAGCTGCCACCAAATGCATCCCAAGCCATCAGCATCGCTTTTCCCACCTTGGGGGCTATTCTGAAAGAAGCCCACTTGCACAATGTGAGTCTTCCCAGGCCGGTAAATGGTCTGGTCCTTTCGGTGATTTTGCCAGAAAGATTGAAGCAAATCTTACTCACCTTTGAGAAGATCAATAAATCCCGGAATGCCAGGGCCCAGTGTGTTGGCTGGCACTCTAGGAAAAGGCGGTGGGATGAGAATGTGTGTGAAACGACGTTGGATATCAGGCACAAAGTGAAATGCCGGTGTAACTACACCAATGCTGTGATGTCCTTTTCCATTCTAATGTCCCCCAAATTTATAGACAACAAAGTCCTGGACTACATCACCTGTATTGGCCTCAGCCTCTCCATCCTTAGCTTGATTCTTTGCCTGATCATTGAAGCCACTGTGTGGTCCCGGGTGGTCGCGACGGAGATATCATACATGCGTCACGTGTGCATCGTGAACATAGCTGTGTCGCTCCTGACTGCTAACGTGTGGTTCATCATAGCCTCTAACTTTAACAAAAAGGCCCAAGACTACAACTGGTGTGTCGCAGTGACATTTTTGAGCCACTTTTTCTACCTCTCTCTGTTTTTCTGGATGCTCTTTAAAGCACTGCTCATCGTGTATGGAATATTGGTCATTTTCCGTAGGATGATGAAGTCCCACCTGATGGTCATTGGCTTTGCCATTGGCTATGGGTGCCCGTTGGTCATTGCTGTCACCACAATTGCTGTCACAGTGCCAGGGAAAGGCTATGTGAGATCTGATGCCTGTTGGCTTAACTGGGACAATACCAAAGCCCTTTTAGCATTTGTCATCCCAGCCTTGGTCATTGTGGCTGTGAATCTTGTTGTGGTTTTAGTTGTTGCTGTGAACACTCAGAGGCCCTCTATTGGCAGTTCCAAGTCTCAAGATGTGGCCATAATTATGAGGATCAGCAAAAATGTTGCCATTCTCACCCCATTGCTGGGATTGACCTGGGGTTTTGGAGTAGCCACCCTCATAGAAGGCACTTCCTTGATATTCCATATAATCTTTGCCCTGCTCAATGCTTTTCAGGTAAGTTTCAAGAGGGAGACTTATTTTGTTAATTAATATTATTATTTAATATTTTAATTAATTGTAATTAATATCATTAATTAATATTTTATTTAGAAAATATTATCTTATAATTTATTATTCTGGCTCTACGACAAAAAATGGCTATGATTTAAAAATATAGAACACAAGATGTTCCTTCCATTTCCTTACCTATCTTAGGGACATTTAGCTGTGGTACCTCTCACCCTATTTTTTTAAATTTTCTTTTTTTTTTTTAATTATTTATTTATTTTTTTCCCCCAAAGCCCCAGTAGATAGTTGTATGTCATAGTTGCACAGCCTTCTAGTTGCTGTATGTGGGACACAGCCTCAGCATGGCCGGAGAAGCGGTGCGTCAGTGCGCGCCCGGGATCCGAACCCGGGCTGCCAGCAGCGGAGTGCGCGCACTTAACCGCTAAGCCACGGGGCCAGCCCACCTCTCACTCTATTGATTGTCAAGTTGGATTTAGCTGATCAGGCTGGCTGGGTGGGAGTTTCCTTCCTTTTCTCCTCACTGATCCACCTGTATCCCCCTTAAAGTATCAATGTCAGAAGAGTTGACCTTCACTTACAGAGGACTAGTCTTTGGTCAGGGATGTTGGAGGCTACAGTCACATGTTATGCCTCAAAACAAGCACAATTTATACCCTTTCTCAAACACTTTGGGAACTCAGTGAAATAACAGTCATTTTCCATAGTATGAAAAGATGGCCTTTGCCAGTCACTTTGGGTGTAAACCAGTCAGGAGTTCTCATACCTCTTCCCTGCTGTACCCTGTGAAGTAAATATAGGTTGTTATTCACTGAAATGGATCTTGCCACATGTTACCTGATCTTAGAAATGTCACTTTTTTCTGGGCCTCAACTTTCTCATCTGTAATGAATCTAAAATCATCGCTATTGTCTTTTCTGGCTTAACATATTTGGTTAGGCAAGATTATCCCTCTAAAAGTTGTTTTACTCCATCTTGGCTACTAAGCTTGCACTTTTGGGAAGCTGTCAGTAGCCAGACTGCTTCCCATACCTATGGGAAGCAGAAAGGTTGGTAAGTTCATATTCGTCATTATGTTTTTAATCAGGAGTTGGCAAACTGTGGCCTGCTGCCTGTTTTTGTAAATGGTTTTATTGGGACACAGCCATGCTCATTTGTTTACACTTTGCCTGTGGCTGCTTTTGAGCTACAACGGCGAAGCTGAGGCAGTCATCATAGAGACTGCGTAGCCTACAACGCCTAAAATATTTGTTGTCTGCTTCTTTGCAGAAATTTGTTTTTTCTGACCACTACTTTAAATAAAATAAATATAACTGCTTAATAAAGCAGCAACATATTCTTATGAACATGTCGCTCTTACTCCATTTAAAAACTTGCTATGAAACATAAAGCAGACTTTGAAGAAATGCCAACTCAGAGCAGTTATATATCTTACTAATAATTCTTTAACAACTATAGAGAACATTCATTTAACTCTTTCCCTTGAATTGCTTTAAAGAGAAATCTTTGACTTAAGGGTTTTTTTGTTTTTTTAAATTGAAAGCTCTTGGACTCACATAAGTCTCCCCAACTCTTGAAGTTACTCTGGTGACTAATGTTCTCAATCCTATTTTTACTTTATAACTTAATTAAAGCCCAGGAAGTTTGCTTCTCTTTCAGGTCATTTCTTTTTCTCTTTTCTTGATAGGAAGAAAATACTAAAACACTTTTAGTTACATATACTCAACTCTTCTTAGCAAGCTTTCCCCGTGACTCACATTTAAAAACTTCAGTCTTCTGATTTGATCTTCTGATCAGTGTTTCTTCACCTTGCAACTATCCTTAGAGATCCAGGCTTCCTTCCACTCTCATGGTGTGATCCAGATTTTTCTTGGACCTCTACTCCCACCATTTAAAAAGAATGATTATCAATTATCATAACTTTATAGGCGACCAAATAACTTAAACTTGAAGAGACTCTGGCCTCACAGGTCTCTGTAGTCTTCTCTCTCTTTTATACAGAAACTTCTTCCACCAGCTCAGAAGCTCTGGCTGCCTATGTCTTGACCTTTAACTCCAACTGAAAGTAGACGAGAATACAGGTTTCGTTTTCTCAAGACATTTCCCATGGTTGTGACTTTGAATTAGAAGTTTTCATGTTACATGTTACTGTCACCATGAGTAAGAATAGCTACCTCAATATTTGGGGAGAAAATGAACAGAATTAATGAGGTTAAAACTCTATCCTCCATCTGTTGCCATTCAATAAATATCAATAACTCTCACACCCAGACATGAAAGTGGTCCTCTTCCTTTGAAGTACACTCAAAGAAAATACTCATCAATGCATTTTTATCAGAATTAGTAGAAAGTGAAGTTTCTAATGCCTGGTAACTGTTCTAGAAGGTATCCAGAACAGCAGTATTAAAATAACAGCTGTCATATTGTCTGCAAAACCATCCCTCATACTTCTGTTGAATTTTGCCACAGGGGTTCTTCATCTTGCTCTTTGGAACCATTATGGATCACAAGGTAATTTGAATTTGTTTCACTCATTGTAAATGATTTCCATGTGGCTGAGGGAAGCAGAAGGATGAAGCAGCCTTGATCAGAGAGTGTAGTCCAGAAGAGTTGAGTTTGTGGGGGTGGTTCAGGGCATCAGTTGCTAGAAAGGAAAGGAGAGAACTATCTGCTCTTTATCAAGTCAACAGGAGACTGTGTGTGAGTATAGCTGGTGAAAAGAATAGAGGTCATAACCGGAATTTTAATCTTAATCCTAAATCTAGTTATAACTACACCTCAAGTTTTAGCCAAGTCTTATCAGTTGCCAAGCACTGTGCTCAGCCATCTGATGCTGCTTCTGCCAGGGTTACTGGCCTCAAATTTTCAGGACATGGGTCTGGACCTTGGGGATGGTTCATTTCTTCACTGTTATTGCTTCTTTAGATAAGAGATGCTTTGAGGATGAAGATGTCTTCACTGAAGGGGAGGTCAAGGGTAGCAGAGGTAAGCTTCTCCCTTTCGGTCTCAGTACTGGAGGGTCAATGTCCTCAGCAGAGTCATACAGAGACAAGCATTATAGCTTAATATTCAGGATTTGTTAGCAAAGAGAACCATTAGCACATACTTTCATTCATTCATATCTTCATTCAACAAATTTGGAGCATCTTGCTAACGCTTAAGGTCAGTGGCATATATCTCATCAAGAGAATTTTCCACATTGAATGTATTTCAACTTGACATTTGGACCATTGAGATGGGACAACATGAACCCAGGATCATAGATTCATAAAATGCTAGAGCTGATACCCAAGAGATGAGTTAGAAATGAGGTCCTAGTCCAACCAACTCTTTTCATAAGTAAGGAAACCAAGGCCCAGAGTACTTATGAGATTTTCCCAAAGCCACTGAGCTAATCATGAGAATTAGCATTCTCCTTGCTCAGGACTCTTCAGTAAGCCACACTCCCTTGGACTGAAGTGGCTGTGTACTTATTGAACTTGAAGATGACTTTTGACCAAGCTATCTGTCCTTTAAAGTGCTAACTAAAATTGCCATCATTGCTGTATTAATTAGAAAGAAGTAATTTACTCAACCAATAGTTTCTCAGTGAGAGCTACTTCCTTAAAAACAAACAAAAAACTCTCTGGACACATTGAGAGTCAGCATTTATGGTTAGCTAGTATTGAGTGTGACTTTCAGTACCATAGTTCACCAATTCAAAGACAGGCATTTTCTTCACCTTTTAACATTTCTGAAATTGGAGTGTATTTTATAATCGATGGCATGTCGTGGTTTAATTGGCAATTTTTTTTCTTTTTCTGTCTTGATGGAATATAAAAATAATGACGTAGCTTACAATGTTAGATTCAGTGAAATATGATAATTTAATTCTGTGTGGCTGTGTCAATTTGGGTACTTCTCTTTATGTCTTATTTTTACATGTTAATTTCTAGGCAGGCATATACGTAAATATAAATACATATGCATTTTTGTCAGTGCTGTTACTCATTGACATCACTGTTGTTATTTTTTTTTTCCCATTTAGAATGCATCGTTAAGCCCAACCAATAGAGCTAAATTAATGAATCGGTGAGGATGAGATGTGAGTATTAAAAAACCAAGGAGAAGCTTCACTTGCAAGTTGTGACAAACTACTCAATGGCCTTTGGGAGCACATTCTTGCCTACTATATGATGCTGGAGTGAGGTGGGAAGGGAACAGGTGGACATATCTCTCTAAGAATGGAAACTTCTTTATGGCCCAGAACACAAAGGAAAAAATGCACATCTTCTTTAAAATGTCAGTCATCTCAGTTTATATGACCAAACCTTAAGCACACTTTTTTTGTCCTCAGTGAGAGGATGCTGTCACCACACCTGCACTGACACAGGATACACCTTGCTGTCTACAATGCTCACATACCTTAATTCCATCTCATCGTGAGTGGTGACACTTATAATAGCCCCATTGTCGAGAAGGAAGACTTAATTGATTGAAATCACAAAGCAACAAGCCTGTCTCTCCCTAATGAAGTTGGGGCCCAGAATAATTCCTAAGGGGATGCGGGTGGGGTTGCGGCAAATTAGCTGCCTACTCACAGCCAACCTCTGAGGCATATTTCTCCATAGGTGAAATCAGGGGAAAACAAATTTTAGGCAGCCATGAAGGGGAGAATAAGTCACAAAATGGCAGCCAGAAGCCTGAGAGATAATAGGGTAATGTGAGCAGGGGTGATTAATCTGGGTATGGTTTTGTCTTGGAGAGGTTTCATGTCCTTTCTACATGGATATAGATGAGGCTCAGAATTTTTTTTTAATACTCTCTGGCAGCAGGCACATCCTCTTTTATGTTCCTTCTTTTTCTGAGTCATGGCTCATATATTGAGCAATGGAGCAAAGCAAAGGATTGAAACAATCTCATGGAACCAAAGACACTCTGAGTTGGAAGAACCCTTAAGGGACCTCCTATGTTACAGATCCGACAAACCTGATGATGAGCTGGTGGTGTGGGACATTTGTACACAGTCCCAGAGAGAGGGAAGGAGAGAAAGACGGCTCTGTCATGTACACTAACTAGCATGTGTGCAGTGCTGGGAAAACAAAGAGATGAAAACACTGGCATATTATCCTTAATTAATCATCCTCATATTTGGATTTTTATATTAGAACTTTAGAAGGGGGAAAAGGAGATATTAGAACTTTAAACAGGTTAACTCTCCCAACCTCTTCCCATTTCCTAGTTCATAGGGTTCTTCCATGGTGGACTATCACTATAACATTCAGATGACCTATTAAAGCTGACCTTTCCATTAAAGTCTCAATTTGACTTATTAGGAAGTTTATTAGACTGTCTCAAGTTGAGGAGCCCCTTCCTCTTGGGAATGCTGTATCCAGCCATTCTCGAGAAGAGAAGCATGATTGAAGTTTCATCTCCAGCTAGTTGGGCCCGCTTGGTTGGCTGTAGGAAAAGATGGAGAAAACCAGTAGAAGCCACGATCAGGGACTACACTGCTTACTAGAACTGGGGAGGTGCACAAAGCTTAGACTAATATTAGGGGGAAGTGTAGGAAGGAGGCGGGAATGGACTAACAACTCTCTCCAAGGAAATCCATGTAATTCTTTAATTTTCAACTTCTAATTTTGAACCTATGAGGTGGAGGATGAACTTTTAGCACATCCTCCTCAGGCAGCCCTGGGCCTATTGAATTTTCTCAGTAATGAGGGCTGTGCTTTGTCCATCTGGGTGCATGTGGTATCAGAGTGCCCAGGAACATCAGCTGGCACCGCACAGACCATGTTGGGGGCCCAACACGCTTAGCGGTCAGGGACAGGAAATTCATACAGTGATCCATCCAAGTCCAGAATGGAGAGCTGGCAGCAAGAGGGAGGTCTTTCAGCAGAGATCGGGGCTCCAACCAAAGGGTTTAGGGCAGAATTAGCTCAGGGACATGGTGTTTGGTAAGCTCAAGGCAGGGTCGCGGCCCAGGGCAGAGCTAAACCACAGGGAAAAGGGAGTATTTCAGACCTTAAACCAGAATAGAAAATTGAAGACTGAAGTGGTCTCAGGAGGTAGGCAGAATTCTAGTGGCGAGAAAGGGGGTGGGAGGTCAGAAGGGGACTTGCAGAGAATTGAGGCCACCAGTGGGTAGTGACCTCAGGTAGGGTTGTTCTTAGAAACAAGGTCAGGACAGGTTTGTCAGGAGGTCCTGGGATCAGGGAAGGACAGCAGATGTGTGAAAACTGGGCAGTTTGCTTCAAGTATAAAATCTAGTTGGGGGCCCCCATCTCGGGAGACCGCAGAGACAGGGAGATGGCATTCTTATTATGAGGCAGCAGCTGCACAGCGCCCTCTGCTGTCCATGTGAAGGGTGGGCCTTTCATAGGACCCAAACAGAGCCTGATTTCAGGGTCACCCGGGAAGGCTCCACTGTTCCTCTAAAGTCTCTTCCACATATTTGTTTATGCCTGAAATTCACTTAAAAGAACTCTACGTTCCACAGTGAGAAAGAGACTGACTGAGCAAACACCAGGAGAGAAGCACCACGGTTTTCTATGTAAAGTTATAAATTCAGAGCGTCAGAGTCATTCTAGACACCGAGCTTAGACAGCAGAGGTGGGAGAGCCCGGCACTAAGCGCTGAGTTTAGGGTTGAGGGAGCAACGTGGAGAAGGCAAAGGGCACAGAAAAATAAAGCTGGGAGAATAACGTCCTACTGTGTGACCCTGAAAAAATTGCTCCATGCCTCTGTGCCTCCATTCTGTCATCCTGTAAAATGGGGCTAATAATAGCATATACCTCCCAGGATCATTCCAGGATTCGATGAGCTAACACACTAGAAACTCATAGAATAGTGTCTGGTTCAAATGAAGTTATTAATATATGCCAACTGGTATTCTTACTGTTAACCAGTGCTTCAACCATTCTGCCTAGGCTGCCCCATTTCTCATGGAGGTTCCGTGTCCTGAACTGAGTTGACTTCCAGGAGACAGAGGCTGGAAAGCAGGCTGGAATGAGGAGGGACAGTCATGCTTCTTGGGAGACTTTCTCTTCTTGCCAGGAGTGACACCTAAGCTCTCAGTGTGGAAAGGTTTGCTGAAGAAAAATTGAAGATAACATTTGGGCTTTAAGGAGGGGGCTCTACTGACCATTTGACCCACCTGTGACCTGCAAGAGCCTGGCTTCTTGGTCAGCCTTGGCAAGATTAAGACTCAACCTGCAAGCCATTTTGTGACCTCCGCAACAAGCCTGGGCTATTGGGCCCTGCTGGACTTGGTCCGCTGTCACTCCTGAGGCCTGCTCTGTGACTCCACGGACTCAGTTCTCCATCACTCTGCATGGGTCCTGGGCACTTTGGGAGGACAAGGGTTGGATCCAGCTTCAGGGGTAGGAGTGGGAGGGTGGCGTGGCAGGGAAAACACTGACTCTACTTTGGAGACAGTTAAGTCATGGTAGGTTCCCTAAAGATAGAGAACAGAAGAAAAATAAGAGGATTTTTTAATGTGTTTAGTGTTTTAGTCTATTTTAGACCTTGAGTAAAATAATTTAGCTCCTAGGACTTGGGTTTCCTCATTTGTGAAACAGGAAAAGTATTCTTGTAGGTATTATTATTATTATTTGTGTGTGTGTCTATTTAAACCACTATCTATAAAAAAGATTCTTGTTGTAATTTTAAAAATAAAAATGAAAATACCTTTCATTCATTTAAGTTCATTCAAGATGGAGTCTACATTGGTAGCAAAATATTCCTGGGTATCAACTCTGTTATCAATGTACTTCAACTCATTGACTAGATCCACAGGAGGCCCAGGAATGCAATCCTACCATGTACTTATAACATGAGAACCTGGAAATATTTGGCAAACAGCACTACTGTCTTTTGGAGATGCTCAGTGAAATTTCTATCACCAGTTTGGTTTTAAACAGCAAGTCAGTCAGTGGGGCTGAAGAAGGCCATGTGGGTGTGGGTAGAGCAATTTGTTCAAAGCAGAAGTCATAAAATCCATTTAGTCACCCCTTTATAACAAAACACACACAAACAAGTGTGTACCTCTTTGTAGGGCTGCTTTCAAAAACTTTAGTACCAGTAGTTTAGAAACAAGACAAGGAATAGTTTCAAACCAAATAGTAATTATTTAAGTGATGAAATTTTCCAGTCAATTGGAAAATATGCTCCTCTCATAAAATTAAAAAAAATTGTTCATAGTGAGGGACATGAATCTAACTTCCAGATTTATAAATTTTCCTGAGCATTAATTTATTGACCCACATTTCCTTCTTGACTCTTGCCACTGAAAAAACAACTTTTATTTCTCTCAATCCAAGACCTAGAAATTCCAGAACATCATGTAATTCTAAGCCAAATAATTCCCTTTACTTTGGTAGATTTATTTGGTACGGCCAAAAGGTCAAATTAATAATTTCTTTATGCTGTTGGCATTTAGTTTCCTTCGTTTCCATATTTTTCTAAGCTCTCCATCTTTTCAGTGCATATTAGGGGAAATATGGTGCTGAGTTCAGTCAGTTCTACAATAATGGGACACACGCATTTCTAAAAATCACCACGCTATGCAAATTTGAATTAAAACCATAGAACTTATGGAAAAAATGGGATTAGGGTATAATATGCCAGCGTCCACCATGAACCTTAGGCAGAAATATCTTAGCCCTGAGCAACTCAGCTTGAAAGTAAGTTTTCACCTAGGAATTGTTCTCTCCTGGTAATTCTCACCCTTGGATACAACTCGGTGACTCAATGGTTGTACTCCCATTGAGAAATCCACTTTTCATCTGCATTATGTGGCCAAGTGATATTTTATCATCTCTCCCCACCTTCCCACAGCACACTCATTCCGTTAGGAGATGTGGCTGAAAGTTTGCATTTCAAACAGAAGGGGTGGCTTTTACTTGGTATTTGGTTTCCCAACCCAGCTCTTCAAGAGGTAACAATCTGCTCAGGGAGCAGGGAATTAGTTTCCAAAGAGTTACAGGATCTTTGGGAAATAGTCAGTCAGTGACCACTAAAAGAGGCAACCAGAGAATATAACTCATATCCTGCCTCTTTCCCACAACTTCCTCTGGGAAGGGGCCTGCTAAGATTTAAGAGCCTTCAGTACAGGATATGATGAGTCAGCAAAGAAAAGATTTTAGCTGATAAAACAGATGAAGAATGTTGAAACTCATTAAACAGGAAACAATCAAGTGTATACAGAAGACATTTTAAGACAGTGAATAGAGCCTTTGTTGGGACACATAAATGGGTTTTGAAAGCCAGGGAGTGAAGATCATGAACATCTCAGTCTTTGGGCCCAGGGAGTTTGGGGTAGGGAAGGCGTGGATTGGGGCTTGGCTCTGCGATGCCAAGTGGAAGGAAGACAGGTTTTGGAGACAGACAGATGTGTGCTTCAATTCTGTCCTTTCCACATTCTAATGGGTGACTTGGGCAAGTTCTTTAGTCTCTTGGAGTCTCCTACTTTGCTCATCCATAAAATGGTAACATAAAACATGCCTTATGGTGCTGTGAAGAGTAAAGAAGATGATGTCTACGAAAGCACCTGTCCCAGTGTCTAACACATGGTAGGCGCTTGAGAAATGTTAGTTCCCCTTCCCCCTCCCTCTGTCTGTCTGGGGCTGAGGGTGTGAGTACATTGCTTTTCCTTTTGAGGTGCTTTTGGCTCTGGGCAGCAGGTGAGGTGGTGGTGTGGACTAGAGAATTGGAATCAAGGACTTACATACAGGACTTTTATTAGACTGAAGAGTGAGACAGGAGGCCTTCCAGTGTCCTTCTAGTGTTTTGGCTTGGTCACAAGATAGGAAAGGGGACAGGGTTTCAGAGCAAGGGATCTGCTTCAGGACTAAGAATTAAAACTGAATCTGGAATCTGGTGCAAGAAAGCAAAGAACTTTATATAGGATAACAATAATTTTCAGAGCAATGAATTATGGTGTAATTCCATTCTTGAACGATTTTAGTAACTAAATTCCACAATCCAAAGCAAGCTTTGTGGAAGATTAGTGGTAAAAGCTCTCTGTTTGCTAAACTAATGAGAGTGTACAAAGTGTTCTATGGAGAAAGGCATCCCTACACTCATGTTACAGTTAAAAAGATAAACCATTGAGGTGGGAAACATGAGCTGTGCGTCAAGCCATTTGACATCCCTGTCTTGGTTTCTCTATCTATAAAATGATAGTAAAAGCATGAACCCTTCTCACATGCTGTTATGAGCTGAATTGTGTCCCCTGAAAATTCCTATGTTGGAGTCCTAACCCCTAGTGCCTCAGAATGTGACTGTATTTGGAGACAGGGTCCTAAGAGAGGTAATTAAGTTCAAACGAGGTCATAAGGGTGGGGCCCTAATCTAGTATGAGTGATGTTCTTATAAGAAGAGGAAACTAGGACACAAACAAGTATGGAGGGAAGACCATGTGCACACACAGGGAGAAGATGGCCATCTACAAGGCAAGGAGAGAGGCCTCCAAAGAAACCAACCCTGCAACACTTTGATTTGGGACTTCTAGCCTTGAATAGTGAGAAAATAAATTTCTGTTTAAGCCACTCAGTCTGTGATATTTTGTCATGGCAGCCCTAGCAAACTAAGACACATGCCTAGAGAATTTTTTTTTTAAATAATTTTTTAAGAACAGTTTTAAATTCATAACAAAATTGAGAGGAAGGTACAGTTTTCCCGTATACTCCCTGCTCCTACACACTCACGGCCTCCCCCATTGTCAACATCCCCCACCAAAGTGGTACATTTGTTACAACTACATCAACACATCATCACCCAAAGTCCATAGTTTACATTAGGGCTCACTCTTGGTGTTGTACATTCTATGGGTTTGGACAAATGTATAATGACACATATCCATCATTATAGTATCATACAGAGTATGAAATATTAATAAAATAATATACCAATAATAGGGCAGCTTTTATTTAAGACAAATCTAATTCAAATATTTATTGAAGCTTACTATTTGCAAAGAGCCTCAGAGCACCAAGCAGAGTGGATATAGACAAATAACATGCGATACCATACTGCAAAGATTTTTCTGTAAAAATGTGCAACCCATTTATACTCTCAAGGCAACTGTCTTAAAGAAACCATTTACAGCGGTTGCTGTGATGCACTGCTGAGACACTTTTTCCTCCAGCTGCCGTTCCTCTGGTGTTGCCAGCTGACGGCTCACAGCTGAGTTCCTCTCTTAGCATTGCCCTCCAAGGACTGAAGGAAGCTGCCTTTCTCCAGGTCGTGCCAGAGTCAGCTTGCATCCAATGACTGAGTGATGTTGTGTATAAAGGCCTGGCCCCCTTGCCTAAATTCGGAACATTTCTGAAGGACCACCCCAGCTCCAGAGCCTCCTGTGGGATCAGTTGAGGCCTCTGTTGTGACTGCATCACAACTCAATCCTCCCTCTGCTCTCTCCTGATGCTCTCAGTCCCTCAAAGCTGTTTCCAGGAATATTCCCCAATAAACTTCATGCAAGCAAATCTCCATCTCAGAGTCTGTTCCAGGGCGTGTGACCAATAGCACCATTCACAGGATACTATTTTTATTGATGCACAAATGATATTCTTTGCTTAGAGTAAGTTGAAGTCATTGCATGGTGCTTTAAATCTCTTGCCATCCCACTCTGTCTCACCCGGGACGCGAATCATCCCTTAGTCCAGGGGATCCGCACTGTACACACTAGCCACCATTAGTCACTTAGTAGCTGTTTCTGTTATCAGCTGGACTGTTGCGGTATCCAGTGCTTGTGTGCAAGCACTTATTTTACTTGATAATGGCCCCAAAGCGCAAAAGTAGTGATGCTGGCGATTTGGATATGCCAAGAGAAGCTGTAAAGTACTTCCTTTCAGTGAAAAGGTGAGAGTTCTCGACTTAATAAACAAAGGTTGTAAATTGTATGCTCAGGTTGTTAAGATCTATGGTAACTTTTATTACAGTATATTGTTATAATTGTTCTATTTTATTATTAGTTATTGTAGTTAATCTCTTACTGTGCCTAATTTATAAATTGAACTAAATTATGTATAATTTAGCTAAATAATATAAACTAATTAAACTAAATTAAATTATGTATAGGAAAAAGCATTGTCTATATAGGGTTCAGTATTGTGCGTGGTTTCAGGGATCCACTGGGGGTCTTAGAACGTATTCCCCATGGGTAAGGGGGGACGACTATATTAGAGACTTGCCAATCAATGACCTTGCAGGCTGCTAGGACCTTGTAAAGAGAGAGCACAGCCCTTGATGTTGAGTGTTGCCACCCATGATGATTTCACTTTGAGATGTGACTGTTCACCTGAGAAGTGGGCAACCAGTTCCCAAAGGAGCACTGAGGCCTGTGTGAAAGCAGTCCAGCGTTCTTCTTGACTGTTGGAGTAATTACACAGTGAAGAAAAACAAGGAAAAACTCAGGCTTTAGACATGGCTATGAACTCAGAGAGCACTTGAATGCTGCTACTCATGTGACCTAGGGAAAGAGGACAAGAGAAGGTTGGCTGCAATCCTGAATCTCCAATTCCTTGACCTGCTGTGGTCAGAGGCTCGTGAAGAACCACAGAGGGGATGCTTCAGCCATTTCCCTTTCTCATAGCACTTCTATGTGCAATAATATTCCTATGGGGAAGGCAGAATTGGTGAACCGGACTGGAACACGTACCTGGGAGCCACAAGGACATGTTTTGTCTTTCTGGCCTAAGACCACGTGTCCTGCTTGGTTTCTTTCCTTTCTAACCTTGACTCCCAAATGAACTCAAAGAGAAGTGTCACAAATATAAGCAACTATTTCTCCTCAGATCTTGGAGCAGGGGCCTAAGCCGCAGGCTCCCGCTTTCCTTCTTCAGCTGCTACTGCAGTCTAGTGGAGCCACCTCTGAACCGAGCTCTCTGCAGAGGGTATGTGCGTCAGCCCTTGCCTCCCAGCCTCTGTCGCTGTGATTCTGAAGACTTTTACTTATCAGCTCAGCCCTGCCCACTTCTGAGCTAATTCCAATCATTGTGGGAAGCACACTCAGATCTTCGTACACACCAGGGATTAGGACATGGGATTTCTGGCCACGAAGCTGGTTTAGGTGTGCCGACGATGAGTCCTGAGTCCTGGGGGTCTTCAGCCTGTTGTGTTTCCTTCATCTCCTACATGGGAAGGGTCTGGTTTACTGAACATCTGTCGTGCTGTGTCCTGTTCTGATGTCCACCTTACAGGACTAGAGCCCTACCTCCCCCTCTGGACAGCTTCGGCCTTTGAGGTTGTCCCATGTCCTGGCTGGACCCCTGCTCCTTGGTCAGCCCCTTGGGACCGATTGTCACTGCCTATGCATGTTCTGGCTGCTGCACCCTGTGCAGTATCCTAGACCCCGTAGTGTCTAGTATCTAGACCCCTTAGACAGGGCTCGTGGCCCTGGTCAAGCTCCAGTTACCCAGCCCCTCTGGACTCGGGGCATCAGGTAGCTACTGACTCCCCATGGAGCCAGTCCGACAGATTTGCTTCCTCATTAGCTTCTTCTGCTGAGGTCTTAGAATACTTCAAGAAAGAGCTTCTTCTTCCTTCTCATCCCCATCTTGACCATCCCACATCCAGCCCTGCCACTGAAGGCAGTTCAGTAGAGAAGCTCTTAACAAATTCTCCCCAAGAGGGTGTTTTTAAACAGAAAAAACCCCACTTCATTTTTTATTTTGTTTTAATCAGCATATATAGCAAGGGTGTCCAATGTATAATGGGCCTACTTGGACACCAATGTTTTTCCCCCAGCTGAGATCACTTGATCTTAAACTTCAGGATCAGCCCTGCTTTAGGCTTTAGGATTGATTTTAACCTTTTCAAGGGGAAATATAAGAAACCTTGTTTGGTATGAGGTAGCTGATTCAATAGCTAATTAAACATGGTTTTTTAACTGAACTCAATGGGTCTGTCTCAACACAACCAAGGCTGAAGTAGGTGAAGAAAAATGTTTATTGCTTGCACAAGCAATGGAGAACACCAGGGATAGCTTAGTGCTGGTTGAGACTTTGTACACCAGAGTGCAGAGGATGTGTTATAACTGTGTAACAACTGGGCCTAATGAGGCACATGTGCAGGCCATTACATAGTGAGTTCAAGGCATCATTACATAACAGGTTCAATGCAACATGTCATTTAAGGCTGGAGCAGTTTGCAGGGGTCCTGCTGCACCTGTGTCAATTTCACTGTAGGATGGTAACATCTGCAAAACCAAGGACATCAACTTCTGAAAACACCACATTTAGTTTTCTCTTTGTCTGGAGAACATTTGACAGACGATGTTTAGTTATGGATCAGATTGTCAGTAACCCTTTCTTTGCCTGGTTTCCGGTCACAGTTTTTCTTTTTTTGACTGTATGCCTCAGTTGTAGCAACCGGGCTTCCACCTTTCTCCTGGAGCTTACTTGCCTACTGTGCCAGCCAGCCCTAATAACAAGCCTGTGCTCTGTGTTGATAGACTTCTCTGATTTTAGGTCCACGTGAGCCCACACCTCCACCTTGCTCCCATCCTTCTCTTTTCCTCTGGTAGCGATTCCAAGATCCTCCTTGACCTTAGCCCGAGTCTGCTCCCAAATGCTCTTTAACACATTCTGCCTGCTTACTCAGAAACCCCTCTTACCTTCTAAAGAAACTCCTTCTTGCCAATCAATATTTGCTTGAACTGCCATCTTTTTCCTATTTCAATATTTCCAAGTACATTTATTGATTTAACATTTATTGATTATCTACACTGGGCTTATAACTGTGAACAAAATCCAGCCGCTATCTTCAAGGGGCTTACAGTCTACCAAAGGAGGGAGACAATTAAAGAGGAAATACTAGAGCAGATAACTCTGCAGGAGATATTATCCAAATTAGCCCATTTTATCCATAGGAACCCTGTGAGGGAGATATTAACATCTTCATTTTATAGGTGTGGAGAGTGAGGTTCAGTAGATTGGCCCAGATCACACACTCAGGGAGAGGCAGAGTTAGGTCTAGAACCCAGGTAAGCCTGACTTTGCTGTACTATTATTCTTTGACTCGTGCTATGATGTGTCCAAGTGCAGTTTGTCAATTCACACAAAAACACCTTGCCGAATTTTGGTTGGAATTACTTTGACTTTCCAGAGAATTAATAACTTTGCAAGATTGTGTCTTCTAATTCATGAATATAGTTTATCCTTCCATGTTTGTCTTTTGGTCCATGAGTCTTCTTTAATTTCTCTACATGTTTTGTAATTTTTGGTGTAGGTGTCCTGCACCATTTTCACTGGATTTCTTTTTAGGTAGTTTGTGTTTTTTGTTATTTTTGCTATTATTTAAAAAACACTAACTTCCAATTGTTTATTGCTGTTATGTAGAAATAAAAAATCGATCTTTGTATATTGATCCTACATCCAGCAACCTTGCTAAATTTATTTCTGTATTCTGATAGCTTATCTGTAGGTTTTTCCTGTGTAACAATCTAGTTATATGAAAATGAAGACAGCCTCCCTCTTTTCTAATACTTGTACCTTTTATTTCTTTTTCTTGCTCTCCTGTTCTTACATCATTTTGTTATCTGAATAAATGAAGGATAATTAGGGTATCATAGGATACACTTTTCTCTGACGGATTTCACAAGTTTCTGCTGTCTTTACCATATTAAAACTGAGCCTTGTTCAGCAGTGGCTCTACGTAGCCTATGCTCTGATATCAGCCAGTTAAGAATGGGTGGCACCCAGAGTTGCTAAGAGTTGGATCTGCGTAGCTGTATGAGAGCTTCTCTCCATGACTCATTTATCAAGAAGGGTTTCATTCTATTCTCCATAGCTCACAGAAGAGTTGTTTGGACTGCTTTTTTTTTTTTTTTTTTATTTCTTTGTGCACAGACAACACCTCAGAAGAATGACAGAGAGAGAGACAGAGAGAGAGAGATTGACTGCAATTGCTAAAAAGCTTTCCAAAGTCTTGTCCTATTTTGCAGCCAGTACTGCTATAGTACCTTTAGAATCTCCTTAGTGTCTCCTACACTGCTATGAGGCCTATGAAGTCCCCGTAGAGGCTAGAGAATCAAGTCATGGTTAGCTTTGGGTAAATTTAACACTTACTTCATTCCTATGCTGGAGAGGCTAGTGTTACAGGCGGCTCACAAAGTGGCACCCAACCCCCCTAATTCAGAGCCACACTATCATTAATCTTAGTAAATACTCTCCTTGAGTTTGTCTTTGACCAGGCATCAAATGCTAATACATCACCCCAAATGATAATCCCGATATTCACATTTTAGTTTTTTCTTCTTACTTAGTATTAGTGGGGCAATTGTGGAATGTATAGGATTAAGACTCTTATGTAGCATAAGGCTATATACTTCAGATTTTTATGTTTATGGGCATTAGATAGGTACTCCCCAAAGAAACTTCTTGACTTCATGGCTGGTATTTATCGACCAGTAGAAAAATGGAAGAAATGCACATAAACATCAACATTTCTTTCCATGAAGAAGAGGATAAAGGCTATAGAACAAAAATTGGAACTAGTTAGTGACTGAGGATCAAAATTCAGGTTTTCTAATTAGGACAGCTTTCTCCAGTATATCATTTTTCACTCAATGTGATTGCATAGTTTTGAAAAATAATTGAGATATATGGCTTGATAGTTCTATTTATCTCCCTCTTTGTCTATCATATATCTACATCTAATAGACATATAGTTTCAAGCCATATACTCAAGTATATGAGAAATAGTTTTAAAAAATATCACAACTTAATCTTCATTTTGAGCTTTGCTTTGTCTTAAGCAAAAAATGTTATTACTATACAATATAAACAATTTATATATATTTTATAAAGTAATATATAATAATTTTGTATATTATAAATTATATACACACATATAAATATATATATATAAATATATATATAGAGAGAGTCCATTCAGGGTAAACTTATTCCCTCTAGGTCAATTTCAATCAGTTCATGTTATATCTTCATTATCCCATCCCCACTCCTATCTTTCTGAGATTGCATTTAAGTTCTAGGAACTTCCTTAAGCTTCATGCATCAATGGAAAGGAAATCTTGAATCCTTGGGCATGCACTATCACATATTGGCATCTCCTGTGTACCATCTGGTCCTTGGGCACAGTCATCCCTCTATGCTGATATCTGTTGAGATTTCTGTGAATATATCTGGTCCTTGGCCATATGGCTTGTTCCACTTTCTTCCTCTTCTTCTCTTACTCCTAATTTTCATGTCCTTTTCTCAGGTGTATGAGGAAGATTCAGCTATTATCCCAAGACTCTCTGAAGTCATAAGAAAGAATGAGGCTCCTTATCCCTCTCTTCTAACCTCATAGCCGTGTCCACTCTACAATCCCTGCCAGTATAGCATGGAGAATGTTTGTTAGCCTTTCACCTTCAAAAATTCCAGATAGAAGTGTGGAAAAATTCTCTCTTTTCCTGGACCCCCAAACATTTCATCTACTTGCTCCCTGCAATCTCTACCAACCTGGGATCTAACCTCAGGGCCTAGGACCTGTCTCAGGCACCTTCAACAATAGCAAATGATCTTCCTGCTTCTCCCTCTCTTCTCTCTTCTACAGCTAGGAGAATCCTAATCTATTCTGTGGATGGAAAAACCCATTTTGAAATTAGAATTGAATTCTTCAAGTAGAATTTTAAACACAAGATTTAAAATATTAAATCTTTCTGTCTTATCCACAGACTAAGGTTTTCAAAACTAAAAAGCTAGGAATTTGATGTTTGACTCCATGGTAATGATTTTAGCTTGAACTGATGTCCACTTCATGTCTATAACCCCAAGGAGGGTAAAGGAAAATGTGATGAAGTTAAAAGGGATTTGTATGTGCGGAAAACATTGATTAATGACTCACATTTGTCTGAATATCTGTCCGTCCATCCGTTCCCTCCATCCATTCATCCATCCATCCATCCATTTATGCTTTGAATATTCCAGAAAAAAATGTTGAAGATGCTTTTTGACTTGGGCATGACAGGGCAAAATATTAAAAATCAAGACATGTTAGAGAAGTTTCAGAACATATGGTAGCTGTAGTAGACAGAATAATGGCCCTAAAGATGTAAGTGTCCTGTTCCCTGAAACCTGAGATTATGTTAGCTTACCTGGTAAGGGAGAATTAAGGTTGCAGAGAGAATTAAATTTGCCAGTCAACCTAGCTGAGAAGGGAAGATTATCCTGAATTATCCAGATGGACCAATTCGATCACAAGGGTTCCTATAAGTAGAAAGCAGATGTCAGAATCAGAGATTTGGAGATGCTATGCTGTTGGCTTTGAAGATGGAAGAAGGCACTACAAGCCAAAGAATATATGTAGCCTCTAAAAGTTGGAAAATTCAAGGAAACAGATTCTCCCTTAGAGTCTCCAGAAGGAATGTAGCCTTGCTGATACCTTGATTTTAATTCAGTGAGACCAATTTTGGACTTCTGACCTACAGAGTTGTAATATAATACTTGGTTTATATAATATTATATAAATATAATATTGTTTAAAGCCAACACATTTGTAGTCATTTGTTACATCAGTGATAGGAAATCAATACAGTGGTTGTAACTATACAGTCATAAAAAATTCATTGGCAACTTAAAACTTGGCAAACCAACAGTGCAGACAATTGATTTTAGTAAATTAAACACTTGAGTGCCACCTGGCGGCTGAAATCTTACAGTGACTGATTTGAAATGACATCAACTTATAGCTATTCCCTAAAATGAGTAGAAGTGCTGTGCTTCAAACATGACACTTAGGCTTATTGTTTGTCATCAAGTGATTAAAAAAAGATTGAACAATTCATATGGATTGCCAAATAATATGGTGGAAAAAGAAGCTCGACTCGTAAACATTCAGGAATATAGCATTTTATTGCAAGGACACGTAACAGAAAATAGGCAGCCAGTGGGACCCACCTAGGAATTATTAGCCAGTGATGGTGGCAGCAGGTGGCTTGGGGGAATTTTCACTCCATGCCAACCTTACTCCATAAAGTCTATCAGACCTCTACTCTCCTGATATTAGTTATGGACAATTAGCATTTTCTCAACCTCATATAAAGTATAGCGCAAACATAGCATTGTTTCAACCAGAAAGTACTTCTAAACCTTTCCTATACAGAAAATTTGGACCTGTCTGGGCATACATGACCTAGTCAAAAGCGCAAGGAACCTCACACCCATTAGGATGGCTACTACAAAAAAACCAGAAAAAAACAAGCGTTGTTAAGGATGTGGAGAAGTTGGAACCCTGGGCTCTGTTGGGAATGTAAAATGGTACAATTGCCATGGAAAACAGTATGGAAGTTCCTCAAAAAATTAAAAATAGAACTACCATGTGATCCAGCAATTCCACTTCTGTGTATTTATCCTAAAGAATTGAAAACAGGGTCTTGAAGAGATATCTATACACCCACGTTCATAGCAGCGTTATTGACTATAGCCAAGAGGTAGAGGTAACCCAAATGTCCATTGACAGATAAATGGGTAAGCAAAATGTAGTACACACACACAAAGGAATACTATGCAGCCTTAAAAAGGAAGGAAATCCTCTCGCATGCTAAACCGTGCATGAATCTTGAGGACATTTCACAAAAAAAAATCTTGTGTGATTCCACTTTTACCAGGTATCTAGGGTAGTCAAATTCATAGAAATAGAAAGTAGTAAGGTGATCATCAGGGCCTGGGGGAGGGAAAAAGGGGAGTGGTTATTTAATGGGTGTAGAGTTTCTGTTTTGCAAGATGAAAAAATTCTGGAGATCTGTTTCACAACAATGTAAATATACTTAACCCTACTGAACCTTACACTTAAAAAACAGTTAAGATGATAAATTTTACGATGTGAGTTTTTTACTACAATAAAAAAAAGAGCAGGGTAGTGGAGCATGCACAGTACAGGATAAAGGATGACAATCCACCCTCCCACAGGTTGTATACGTCTCTGACTGAGCCTCCATGAAGGTCCTTATATGCTGAAGAGGCAGGCTGGTGTCTGTGGCATTTGAACAAGGCCTATATCTCAGATTGTGAGCCTTATCCAGATGGTCCCAAGAGCTGTCTCTTTCTCGCCATTTTTGTACGATGCAACTGCAAAAGCATAGATTTAACCTTCCCATCCTCCTACCTGACTTTTCGGTAATCACTGAAATAGTCCAATGGTCCCATCAGCCATGAGTCACTTCCTGTTGGTATAAAGATATGGTCCCATTACGTTTAGATCTTTCCATCACAATTTTTCAAGTTATTTATAGCTTTATAATAGCTCTGAGTCTAGAGGTTGAACGTAATCACATAACCTATTTTCAGGACTTGAACTAACTTAATTCTCTTAGGCTTTTCACCAGCCTGCAACATTCCTATGTTAACTCTCCAGAAAATAGCAAGTGAAGGTAAAGATCATGTGCATGAATTAGCACAACAGAGATTTGAAACCTGGTTCCACCAGGTGCCTGGTGTGTGACCTTGGGCACCTCCATTAACTAATTAACTGAGAACTGCCTAACTGGTCTTTCTGATTTGGTTCTTGTCCTCTTACAGTCTGATTGTCAACAAATTAACCTGAGTGATGTCATAAAATTGATCAATGTTTTGCCTTACGTTTATGTTTTTGAAGTTTTGTTGAAAGGAATTCTTTTGTACTCCTAGGTCACAAGGATGTTTCCCTACATTCAGCTATTCATTTCATCTGTAGAAATAGTTCTCAATTTGGGGGGTGACTTTGCCTCCTGGGGGACATTTGGCAATATCTTGGAGACATTTGGATTGTCATGATTTGAGGGGCAGGGTGCTACTGGCATCTTGTGGGTAGAGGCACAGGAGAGCCCCCACAACAAAGAATTATCTGGCCCCAAATGTCAACAGTGCCAAGGTTGAGAATCCCTGATCTATAGTTCACTCTTGGACACTATGATATTAGGAGAGAATTCAGTTTTACTTGTTTTTACTCACAGCAATCTAATTTTCCTGGTACTTAGTCTTCATATTTCCATGTAGTCTCTATTTAATACAATTAATGATAAGTGATGACATTTATTTAGAGCTTAATACATACCAGGGTCTTGTAAGTGCTGGTGTGAATATGAATGTCTTCATACATTCTCCACCATATTATACAGATAGACAAGGGGACCAAATGCCTCCAGAGCCTGCATTAGAGTAGGTGGTCAGGAGGGATTTACACAGAAGAGAGGAGAGGGCAGTGGGGTCCCAGGGGCAGGAGAGCAACGATCATGTCAACTAGGATTTAACTCCCAAAGGAGGAGGACCTAGCCTGAAGACCAGTGAAACAGAGAGCTGGTTACTGGGGTCAGTCAAAGGGAAGGGCCTGGAAAGTCAGCAGGAACATAGGTGGCAGTCTTGGGAAGGCCCTGGTTCTGGAGAAGATAGTGTCTGTTGAGGCCTGGAGGTGAAGGGAAAAAAGGAATCAGTTGAACTAAAGTACCTACTGAAACAAGAGAGCATCAGCAAATCAGAAGAAGATAGATAAAGAGGGCATGATTTATTGAAGAAACTGCACTTCCCTGAAGCAACAGAAGGTAGCTCTGTTCAAGGCTAACTTCTCTTATATATAAACAAGTCTTAAAAATTAAGAAAAAATAAAAAAATATAAAGACATGGGATAAAGATATAAAAAGACAGTTTGCAGATAAAAAGCTTTATGATCCTTAAATATATGAAAAATAGGTTTACCTTCACTTATAATAAGGGAAACGCAAATTAAAACTATGCTAAGATACCGTCTCCCAACTATCAGATTGGTAAAAATACAAATATTTGACAATACATGCTTTTGGTGAGGCTGTGAAGAAATAGGTACTCCCATACATTACTGGTTGGAGTAAAAAATAGTATGATCTCTATAGAGAGAATTTGACAGTTTTTAACAAAAATATACCTGCACTGACTCTTTTCTCTATAATACCATTTCTAGGAATCTAATGTGATAAAACACTTCGCCATGTATTAGACTATATATTCACAAAGTTATTCATTGAAGCTCTATTTGTATTAGCAAATGATTGGAATCAACCCAAATGTTAATCTTCTAAGGACTGGTTGAGTGAGCTACAGTCCATCCTCACCACGGAGTACTATGCAGGGGTAAAAAGAGCAAGAATGTATATTGCTAAGTGAAAAAAGCAAGGGGTAGAGTTTGTATATAGTATAGAATCTTTAGTGTAAGAAAGAAAGAAAAATTAGATTAAATGCATATATATTTGTTTATTAAAAAAATATATCCACAGGCTGGATAAGGCAGAAAGTAGGAAATATGATTACCAATGGGAGCAGGGCTGGGTGGGGGTGAGGAATGAGTTGGACTCGACAGGCATGTGTATTAGTTTTCTGTCACTGCTGTAACAATTTGCCACAAATTTCGTGGCTTAAAACAACAAAAATTTATTATATTACAGTTCTGGAGGTCAGGGTTCTCAAATGGGTCTCACTAGGCTAAAATCAAGATGGCAGCAGGGCTATGCTCCTTTTGGGAGGCTCTAGGGCAGAATACATTTCCTTGCCTTTTCCAATTTCCTAAGGCTGCCCAGGTTCCTGGGCGTTCTTCTTTCATCTTCAAAGCCAGCAAGGATGGGTTGAGTACTTCTCATGCTGCGTTACTTTGACTTCCTCCTCTGTAGTCAAATCTCCCTCTGCCTCACTCTTCTGACTTCCTTTTCTACTTTTAAGGATCTTTATGGTTACATTGGGCCCACTGAGATAATGCAAGATACCCCCATATCAAAATCCTTAATCACATCTGCAAAGTCCCCTTTTCCACGAAAGGTAACATATTCACATGTTATAGGGATTAAGACATGGACATCTTTGTGTGTGTGTGCGTGTGTGTGTGTGTGTGTGTGTGTCTTGGGAGAGGGGACTAGGGAGAGCACTTTTTTGCCTACCACAGAATGGAAATGATATTATAATGTTTTTATCTTTGAACTATGTAAATGTTTTATATATTAAAAAATTAACAAACCAAAATAGGAAAAAAAAGCAAACATGAAAAGAATAAATGCCAGGTACATTTTATATGATTCAATGCATTAATCTTCAATAAAATATGTGACATAGTCCTATCATGTACAGGAAATGAAGACCTTTGTTATTTAATAATTTACCTAAATCATAAAGCCAGTAGGTGGCAGAATTATGATTCGAACTCAAGTTATTATGACTCTGGACTATTTCTCAAGGTCATTTAGCATTAGCACTTAAACCCCAAACTAATGTTCTTTCCATTACTTCACAGCTGCTCATGGTCAGTTGTCATGCTCACACAAGTCTTTTTTCTCTTCAATCTGTTGTTTATATTAGGAATAATAGTAAAATCTCCTTTACTGCCAAATTGTTATGAAATGTCCTTTTCAAATTCTTTCAGAAGCTCCTTGCAATTGGGAAATATTAATGTGAGTTGAAAATGTAAAACTTCTCAATGGCTGTGATCTAGTACCCAGGGGTCAGGGCTGGCTTTAAATAGTAGCAGCTCTGGTAGTAGGTAGAAAGCTAGAGTCATTGACTATAGATGCTGATGGGTGGGCAGCGATGATGGCGGGAGTCTGTGGAAGTTATTTTCTGGTTGCCTCAATTTTCTCAGAGAAATAGAAAGAAAAGTCATTGTTTTGGATGGGGGAGAAGGTATAGGAATTTGGGAGAAGAGAATGTGTGGAATAGTTATTTTGGAGAGTTATCTTTTGACTGTGGGGCTGCCTAAGGGGGTCACTTGATTTTTACAGTCACAAATTTAAAGAAGTTGTACATAGAGAAGGTGGTGAGTTGGATCTGTGGTTTGCCAAGCATGTGGGAACAAGTGAGAGAGGGGTAAGGGAGTAAAGGATGTATTTCAAGGATTGACTATGGAATTTCAGCCTGGTAAGGAGAGGAGTGAAACCATGAATTGTACATGTCAGTGGGTAGAAGGATAGTTGGCATAAGGCATTAGACAGGAGAGAGTGGGATGTACACACCTAAGGTTATGGAGGGTGTACAGCTCTGTGAATGACGGCAATGGTGTGGTTGTAGGCTCTGACCACGGGAGTGGCCCAGGTGATGGAAATCTCACATATATGTATATTGAAATTACTAAGGATTAGGACCAAAGTAGTGTCAGAGTGAATGACAGTGAACTAAGAGTTTCCTTGGAAAATGAGGAGGAATGACTTGCAGTCAGTAGACAACAGTTACAATGAGATCCAGAACAGAAGGGAGGAGAATTGTCTGAAAGTAGCAATGGAGGTTGGGAGTGGACAAGGAGGACACTTACTCCTCTCCAGGTCTTGGGGAAATCAGGCCCCACTAGAGTTGACTGCAGGGAACACAGTTGCTGTGGTCCTTGGTCCCCAAGGACCAAGTTTCTGTTTGAACAAGAAAGTGGAGGAATATTTGGAGGAGAGGATGACAATAGAAGGTTCTCTATGATTTACCATGAATCCAGACAGAGAAGAGTGGAACGATCTCGGGATCAGGGGAAGGTGGAAAGGATGGACAGAATTGGGGATATGCAGAGCCTTATGGAACTACAATGTGGGAAATGAGGGGTGACCTTGAGGTTTGGGACTTTTGAGATAATTCTTACAAACAGGGATAAAATGAACGCACCCAAGGGAGGAAGTAGGGATAAGGCTTTGACTCTAGGGGGTGTCTGGAGCTCCCCCTTACCATTGACAAAGGGGTTAGGTAAGTAGAAGGCCAAGGGGAGGTATGTTCTTAGACTAAGCATGTTGGTTCTCCCATACTCAACTGTGGGGTTGGGCATTACCCCCAGGGTGTCTGTTCTATCTAGACCCCTTACTGATGTCCTGGAAGATTTCTGGAGAAGCAGGTGTGATGTCAGTTGCACCTCTCTTCACTCATAATGATGAGGGTTGAAGGCATCATCTTGTTTCCACATCAGTAAAGCATGAAGTTCAAATAGCAACAGGCTAGGAAACAGAGTTAAGTAGAATTAAGTTCCCTTAAAGAGAGGACAAACCTAACAGAAGGTGTTTGTGAAAAGGACTAAAGTTTACATTACAACAGAATCCTGAGTTCTTTCTCCTCAATTGATAACATCTACTACACACCTAGCACTGTTCAGGGTGCTGCAGGACATAAACAGAAGAGTGAAACACACCTGTCTCTCAAGCAGACTCCGTTAGAAAACAATGGAAAGTGTTATATATAAAGCTAGTGCTGTCCCAGGGGACACAGGCTACGATGGGGATTGCTGAAATTTATTTTCTTCTATTATTTGTCTAGAATTTGATTTCCATAAAGTATCAACAAATCAAAAGCCAAAAACAAAACCCAAAACACACAGATTGATTTGTTTCCTTGTATTGTTTTCCTATAGGTATTTTGGATTTTTAAATTTATTATTTTTAACTTTATGCAAATTACATATATACTGCAGCCAGAAATGCCAGTGTCCCATAATGGAACTTTTTTCCTCATTCTTAAGATTAATATATTGAGAACAACAGAATATCTGTATTTTATATTTCCATTTTTATAGATAATCAAAATAGCTAAAAAGTGATAGATCAGGGATTTTAATTCTTTGATTTCAAAGCCTATATGGCCTATTTTGTTGTATAGGCTTTGATATGATATATATATATATTTTCATCCAGGTCTTGCCCTGTACCATCTCTCTTGATACCAATTATACTGCTGAATCACTGTCAAATATAGGGACTCATATGAGTGGGTCATCTGGAAACATTTGTCCTATTTTAAGAACAAATTAAAAGTTGTCTCAGTTGGTGGTGTCTAACTCTTTAACTTAGAAGAGAGAAAATATTAATAGGAATCAACTCTGCTTATTTAGCATGTCAAGTTGATCTCTGGTGTCCACGGGGATGCTTGAGGAGAAGCCGATTTGCATTGAGACGTGTGGAAACAGGATCGATAGTTTTCAGTAACTGAGGAAGATTACCAGAAGTCAAGGAAGCCTTTAACAGGGGCTGTGCAGCTCGAAGTCCAGGCCTGTCAAGCACTCGGCAGGTGATTGAGAAAGCCTAATTGTGGCTGATGATGAGTCATTTTACAGTATTGTCACACCTCCTTTCTCCGTGTTCCATTTTAGGAACAGTATAGCTTGACCAGCCAGAAATTGCCTAATTTAAACCTTGACTCTTCCCTGTGTGAATCAAAATTGACTCAGGAAGTGCAAATAAAATAATCCCAAGGAGTTAGTGATTGTTTCATTTTTTCATAGTTTCTCTTCTCAGACTGAGTCCCATATTTTCCACATGTGTGGAAGAAATATAAGTACTAGAGAATTGAATTTGGGTGGCAAGAGGAAGAAGAAAAGTCTCACAGGACAAGGAGCCAGAGCCTACATTTTCCCTGACATGAGGATACAGGGGTAGGCTATTTTAAAATTTATGATCAAAGTTTTAATTATACAGAAGAATAGAGTACTGATTCTTTAAAAGAAGAAAAAATTGCTCTTTTAGGTATAATTAAAACATTGATAAACAAAAATAGAGGATATATATGTATATAAATAGAGATATATATACATATATATATACACATTTGTGTACACACACACACAAACTTTAATCCTCCCTGTTCAGCTCCTATCCACTGCCCATTCCCTATCCTCTGGGCCTGAATCATTGCCCAATTTCCAATGGATTTAGTAAATCTTGATAAAAGGAGTAAGGCTAACCTACTATTTTTTTTGCTGAGATTAATTTTGCTGCTTTTTAATTTCTTTCATTCTTTTTTCTTTTTGCTCCACTGATTGGGTGAATTCCACTGCCCTGTCTTCCAGTTCACTGATCCTTTCTTCCACTTCATCTAGTCTGATATTGAACCCCTATATTGAATTTTTCAGTTCAGTTATTGTATTCTTCAGTTCTATGATTACTCTTTGGTACTTTTTAGTATTTTCTCTTTGTTGAAATTCTCACTTTGTTCATGTCTTTAAGATCAGTTTCTGGAGATTTATCTTGATTTTTTTGTTTGGAACATATTCTCCTGTTTCTTCATTTTCCTTGACTCTCTGTGTTGGTTTCCGTGCATTAGATAAGCAACCATCTCTCTCAATCTTGACAGACTGGTCTCATGTACGAGATAAACCTTGTCAATCAGCCTGAGCTCCTGGCTGTCTCTCAAATTTTTGTGGTCATCCACGCCGCCTTCTTCATCCTTAGTGGCTCCCTGTATTTGAGAGTGTGTCAAGAGCTATCAGTGTCCCAAAGGGGAGGATCACACTTAGCACCTAGATGCAGGCAGATTAGAAGCTGGACCTTCAGGGATCAGCTGAGAAAGTAGGTAGTTAAGCCCATTCCAGGGAGTAACTGGGAGATGGGTGTTTTTACCTGCTCCTCCTCTGGTTGGCCTGGGTGTATACCTCCAGGGGGTGCTTCTGCTCCCCTTTAAAAACTGATTTTTTGTTTACTATTGTCCTGTGGGACTTGTGAATGGAAGCCCTGTAGGCTATTAGAGCTAGGTGATTTGAGGGTCTGTCCCTTGGGCTGCAGTCATAAAAATTGAGGTGCTAGGTGTGTGGACTAGCTCCTTCTAAGGAGATGCTGGCAACTTGATTCTGTTGCTGGAGGAGCAGAGGGCGAAGGTGGTGGAAGTGGCCACTGGCTCCCCTGTGCTCCAGGGAGGATCGCGGCCAGACCCTTGTTGTGTGCTAATTAGAAGTTAGACCCTCAGGCAGCAGCTTGTAAAGTGTGCAGTCAAACTCCTTTTAGGGAAAGACTGGGAGATCAGTGTTTTTGCCTGCTCCCTCTGTGCTGAGTCCCAGGGCCATAGCCTCTGCAAGTGCTTGTACATGCACCTGTTAAGGACTGCTTCCTTGTTTCCTACAGTCCTATGAGACTCGTCAATCAAGCTCTGTTGGCTATCAGAGTCAGGCAATCCAGAGGCCCCTCCTTCAACAGCAGCTGTAGAAGCTGGAGTGTCAGGTGTGTGTACAACTTCCTTCTAGAGAGATGTTGGTGACCTGGTTTTATTGTTGGAGTGAACCCCCTTGATTTCTTTTAGATTGGCTGTTTCATGTTATGTGCCAGGGAGGTCCCTTTCTCATTGGTAATCTGTTTCCATATTGAATTGTGGCATGAGTTAATAACATAGTGTAACACTTTTTTTACTGATTGTAAAGGTAATACATGCTCATTATAGAAAATTTGGGAAATATACAAAGATATTTGTTAGAAAAATAAAAATTGCTCATTTAAAGGATAACCATTCTCTACATTTTATTATATTTTCTTGATCGTCATTTTATTCCTATCCAGACATTTAAAAAAAAATACAGTGAGGGGCTAACCCTGGTGGCCTAGTGGTTATGTTTGGCATGCTTGGCTTCTGTTGGTCCAGGTTTGGTTTGTGGGTGTGGACCTACCCTACTTGTCTGTCAGTGGCCATGCTGTGGTGGCAGCTCACATACAAAAAGAGGATGATTGGCAGTGGATGTTAGCTCAGGGCGAATCTTCCTCAGGAAAAAAAAAATGCAGTGAGGGTGTACTGCACATACAAATTGTGTATTGTTATTATTTTTCTTATTATTCCCTATTTTCCTATGTCATTAACATTTCATTGAATATATTTTAAATTGCTGTATAATGTTTCATGCATTATTTACATGCCGCATAATTTATGTAACCACACCCCTATCATTGGACATTTATGCTGTTTCCAAACTTTTTTGTGATTATAAATAGTACCAGGATGAGCATTGTCCATATTTATGATTATTTCTTTGGGATAGAGTCTTAGAAGTGCTACCACTGGGTCAAACGATGCAAACATTTTCAGTCTGTTGACATATATTGCCAATTGCTTTCCAAAGATCTTAACCACCAGCTGTGTAGAATGCTGCATCATCCAGTGTGGAATTATTTGAGTGGACTTAGTGTTGAAAGATATGTTGATGCTGTAACAAATTACCACAAACTTACCAGCTTAGAATAACACAAATATATTATTTTATAGTTTGGATGTTGGAAGTCCTAAAATCAAGGTATTAGCAGGGCTGCGTTCCTTCTGGATGCTCTAGGGGAGAATTCTTTCTTTGTCTGTTCCAGCATCTAGAGGCTGCCTGCATTCCTTGGCTGGTGAGCCACTCCTCCATCTTCAAAGCCAGTACTGCGGCATCTTGAAATCTTTCTCTCTTTGATCTCTGCTTCTATCAGCACATCTCCTTCTCTCTCTGATGCTCCTGCCTCCCTCTTCTTAGAAGCCTTGTGATTACATTCGTTCCAGCTGGATAATCCAGGATACTCTTCCCATCTCAAGATTCTTAACTTAATGACATCTGCAAAGTCTCTTTTGTTATGTAAGGTAACATATTCAAAAGTTCTTGGCATTAGGACATGGGCATTTTTGGGAAGCCGTTATTTAGCCTACCACAAAAGATAAAACATAATTTGACTTTCTATTCTAACATGTAGTGTGCAGAGCTGCTAATTAATGTACTAATCTTCATGTCCTGCTAGTTCAGAAAATTTTCATGAGAATTTTTGCGTGTTGAAGAAATAAAGCAGAAGGGACTATATTTATTGAGTAGATTCAGTGAAGTCATGCAACATTTTCAATGTCAAAAGGCTGGAAGGTGAAAGATCTGTCTGGCTTCTAAATTCATTAACTTTTTTTTGTTGTTTATTTGTTTTCGGTTATGTTATCTTCAATTAAAAAACTAATGATATGTGTATTAAATCATCATGTTGTACACCTTAACTGTATACAATGTTATATGCCAATTATATCTCAATAAAGGTGAAACAAAACCTAATTATAACTATACCAAAAGGTATAGCAAGTTTCTGGCTTTACAAAGTTAGTTGCTAATTCTATGACACCATTACCGTTAAAAAAAGTAGCCCATTTTCACGTCACTAATATTGGCACAGTACAGAAACAATTGCGGGATGATGTCCAGGCATGCTGCTGCCTCGCAGCCAAGTTTCAATGGCACCATGGGTGGCAGCCAGACTCAATATATATTTTGGCCCAGTTATCTTTAGAAATCATATATCTTTCAAGATTTGTGTACATTTAAACGTCCAGAAAAGATATGTGTTAGTTAGAGGAAAGCAGATTTTAGTGGGCTTCATGTGTCAGGAATAAGAGAGTGTTTTATAAATACTTTTCATGTTATTAGCTACATTTGGGAAGGTGTAAGTCCAAGTAAGCAAACTACGGAGCATCCCTTTGGAAAATCTTACAGAGGTCTTATAAGGACGATCAACCCATTTCTAGTCATTGAAAGTATTAAAGATAAAAATGAATATCTGGCCATGACTTTAGTAAGTATGTTTCAGAGAAAATACATGAATAATTATCATTAGTGTTTTGGACCAGATGAGATTATTTTTATATCTGACTTTATGGGTCTGTGATTTGGTATAATGATGTCTCTTTGCATTAAGCTGCTTTTGCTAATATTAATTCATACTATTTATATTAATCTTGCTATTATAAATGATATGAGGATTTATATTATACTTTGGGAAAAATCTAGCTAGTATTCAGTATATGTGTCTGGAGGACCAAAAAGCAACTTCTGGTCTCCTCCCAAGTATAGCAGTTTTTAGCCAGGTTACTGTCAAGAGGATAACCAAAGATTTAAGAGAAGGGTTGATACCTTTCAATGAATGAGCATAGATTGGAGCATCTTGTCAATTTCCTTGATGCAGTTATCAATACTTTCATCTGCTCAGCTTTCTTCAGGTAGCAGTCCATGTTGACTTGTTTACATTCACAGCAAATTTTACGGAAATCCAAGAAGGCAGGGATGAGAGTATTGACTCTATGATAAAGTGGACCAGGTACCTGCTGATTCAGGGATGCAGGATTACTGTTCTAATTGTAGACTCACAAATGCCTTTGAAGAGAGGTTACAAAGTTTGCTTTCGAAACTTAGTCAATTTTGAGGCCATAAAGAAAGGAATGAGACACTGCAAAAAGGTGTCCTTGCTTCTATAATCTGCCCGGAATCACTGAGAAAAGACTTCTACAAAAGTCTTGGTTGCAGAGTAGATAGCGGTTAGTGGAACTGGGTACATGCCACTAGCAGAGAGATATTCAGAATTGCCCCTTTAGATCTTTCTATCATGCCATTTTACAAATAGAAACACTATTATTACTTATAAGTTTCTTGATGATATTGTGCAAGTCAGGAATATCTAAAAAGTATTCAGGACACATATGACATTCCTGCATTCTTTACTGGTGTACTAATTTCTGATAATCATCTTCTGGTTCAGTCAACAGCAATGATCTTTCCCTCCACTTTGTTTTTTTTCCTGTTATTTCACTGGAATTCTGGTTCAGTTTATCTTGTGATGTGCTGATAAGTACACCTTCATTCTTCTGTTTGCTAATTCTTCTATGTAAGATTTCCAGTTCCATCAGTCTACCTGTGATGCCTGCCTACTCAATGAGCTCCTGTCTGACCCTCGGCTCCTCACCTAATGCTCAGACCACAAGAGCAGTGAACAGTGAGGAAGGGATGCATAGGGCACTAGGCCATAGTGCTGGCACCCTCCCAGTACAGGAGGCCAGTGGCCAGGAAAGCGCTCCCCATGGCTTTCCACTACGTCTCCTACCTTTGTGAATAAAAAATGAATGAATGAATTCAAGAGGAGGCATCAGCCATTATGGTGAAAATCACCATACCCATTAACTTATAAGTTACAAGTTAAGATAAGAAGAGAGAAAGTGAAGAATGGGTTATTGCTAACAGGTTATGTTACAGAACATTTAAACATATTTATTGTGAATTTTTTATTCACTAAGGACAATGCTGTTCCACAAAAGATTTGAAGTAGCTTAAAGGAAGAAGACAATAAAATAAAAATATAAATTAAAAAATAAGGCTAGAAAAAATATTGAGAAAATAGCAAGGCCAGATGGAAGGAAATTTAGAAAATAGAGCAATCTGTGTTCTTCACCATCCTTAAGTTACAGGAAGAAAAGAAAAATGTTCTATGATTCTTGCTACAAAGACTCTTCCAGTGCATTAACGGGAGCCTGGTGCTCTGGAAAAGTTTACTGTAATTCATTTTACTCTCCCTAGTAAGCCAATTTAATCTTTTCTCTTTAAATAAATATAGCTTTTTGACGGCGCCTTGCTTATTATCCTTTTTACTTATAATATTGAACTTTCTGATTACTGCAAATGATATTTTCTTAGCATCCAATTAAAAGTTTAGGCTACTAGAGACTTTATAGAGCACAGTTCTTCTAAATCAGACAACTGGTGGACAATATTCACACGTTCTTGGCCTTTGCGAAATAAGTACTGAACGTGAAAATATAAAGGAAAGTGTCAGTTTCTATAACGGCTTTTTGCTATCCTATTTCTGCATGTATTGAACCCAAATGAACCTGAATGGTTCATTTTTTTCTAAAAGTAGCTTCTATTTTATTTTGTAAAAAAGAAAAAAAGAAATAAAAAAGAAAAAAAAAAGAAAATCTCTTTCAACTCTCCACCAATTGGCTCAGAAATTAAAGAAAATATATTTTATCTATTTATGAATCATAATAGTTGCTTCATTAATGGATTTCTTACCAAGCAAATCTCATATTATATTCCAGTGCTAGAAAGTTCTATTTTTTTGTGGGTAAATCCTGAATGATTATTTCAGAAGTCCCACCAGGGTGAATTAGAAATTAAGTTGAGCCTTAAAAAAAAAAATCTAATTGGAAAGTTCTAATTATAATGCTACGCCTCATGCTATATTGTGTCTTTCTAATTTTTTTGTAACCGAGGAATACCATTAGGTAAGATTTCATTTTTCCAAGCTAATAAAAGCATGTTTAAAAAAATATGTTTAGGGGCTGGCCTGGCGGTGTAGTGGTGAAGTTTGTGTGTTTTGCTTCAGTGACCCGGGGCTTACCAGTTCGGATCCTGGCCGTGGACCTACGCACTGCTCATCGAGCCATGCTGTGGTGGCATCCCACATATAAAAAAATAGAGGAAGATTGGCACAGATGTTAGCTCAGGGACAATCTTTCTCACCAAAAGAAAAAAAGTTTAAAATATAGTCTTGAACAATTCTACTGAAAATAATATCTAAAATACCCTCTAAAGTCCCTTCATATAATATTTATTTTTAAAATACATACTATTTATGTGTACAGGTTATTATTTTGAGTTCTATGTTTTTATGCAACATTTATTATTCACATATACCTTTGTGTTCTTCATACTTTCCATTTTAATGATTGCATAATACATGTCCACCTGTCATATTTTTGTTTCCTTGAGTATTATATTGGCATTGGGCATTTCTTTTTCTTCCTTTTTTTTCACTATTATAAATGTAGAGCAAATATACTTATAAGCTTTAGAACATACTTTTGGTAATTTCAATTCTTTGAAAATCACTGAAACTAGCTTTAGGGCCCAGCATATGATCAATTTTGGTAAATGTTCCATGAGCACATGAACATATGTGTGTTCTGCAGTTGTTGAATGTGGTGTTCTATACATGTTAATTAGGTCAAGTCAATCATTGTTGCTGTTCAAACCTTCTATATCAGCACAGCCTGATAGAAATATAATGCTATCTATATGAATTCTTATTTTAAATTTTCTAGTAGCCACACAGTTAAAGAATAAGTGAAATTAATTTCAGTCATATATTTTATTTAGTGCAATATACCCAAAACAGTATCATTTCAACGTGTAATTAGTATAAAATTATTAATAAGGTTTTTTCGTATTTAGCCTTCAATATCTGATATATATTTTATATGTACAGCACATCTCAAGGCAAATGCTAAATTTTGATTCCTGTTTAGATTTCATAAAATTTACTGTTGAAAAAGTAGACACAGACTCACATAGCCTATGAATGAAATCTATTTCAATGAAATTTAAAAGCCTTCAATACCTGAATCAAGTGCCAAAAGAATTATTTTTTTTCCTTTAATATTTACATTCACATTAAGAAAACTGGTTTATCTCTTTTAGAATACTTGATCTAATTTTTGAAGCAAAAGTATATAATTTTCAAAACTACAGCTGTTCAAGTTTAATAAATTTACTAACTTTAGTGCTAACTCAGTACTACTAACATCATTTTCAAAGGCATATTGTTAAAGTTGAAAGAGAATTTTACATTTATCATCATCAAGAATGCATTATTCAAATTTTCCTGTAATATTTCAGCCAATTTATATAATATTGTTGATTACAATGAAAATCCTCTCAGTGTTGATTTATGTTAGAAGAATGTGTAAAAATAAATATTACTGATTTGTATTATAGAAAGTTTTGATGTTAACATAAATTATCATACCTGTCTAGCTAGGTTACAATAAGCTTTTTCTTTCCTTAGAACTTGAAAATTTAGCTCATTCATATACAGTGTGATACCAGTGAGGAACCATACATCAAACTCCTGATTTTTTGTCTTTGATTATTGGATATTTGAAAGGCATTCCTTTTGTTTCAAGAAAATCTTGAATTGGAGTTAACAATACAATAAATATTTGTAAAAGTCTTCCGGAATTCAACCAATGAACATTGGCAAAGAACCCAAGAAAATTAAATTCATTGTCTTCTGTTTCTTTCAGTAGGTCCACAAACTGGTGACGAATCCTAGCATTTGCATATATATCTCACATAATTTTAACAACTGTATGTATGATACTTTTCATAGAGATTGTTTCAGAAAGGTGTGCACAACTATTTTCAATATATATCACCCTTGGGAATGAAGTAATGAGGAAAGCGCGCCTCATTTAAAATTCCAATAAATATGGATTTTTGATCTAAAATAACCAGAGTACTATCTGTTGTGGGAGAAACTAATTTTTTCATATCTAGTTAAAATTTTTCTTTGACAGATGTCAAAGATTTAAAAATATATATGCCTCCAGTTCAAATTTTTAGGCTGTGAATTTCCAACATTTTTTTGGAAATTGGGAAGTCCTTTGAGACAATACTTAGCCAAAATATTAATTTGGCAGAGCCTGTTATATTGTATGACTCACCTAAAGTCAAGAATAGTATTTGCAATTTTTCAAATTTTCAATCAATTAATCTTTTATATTTTTAGAAAGGTCTTGTATTTTATGAGCAAGAGTTGGTGGCTTAATCAAAGATCTTTTACTCTTTGTAAAATATCTTTTTTGGGCTTTTCTCATAACTTTCTAGCAAAATTTCCATATCTAAAATTACAATTTATTTTTTCATATCTCTATCTAAAAATGGTTTTCTATTTTGTGCAAAATTTGATAGCTGGACAAAGTTAAAAGGCTAGCTCTTGTTAAAAATTTTTAACACTTTTTATTGGAAATTCAGTTCTCATTTCAAGTGGCTAGTTTTGCCAATTCTTTTTTGACTGTTGAAAGTAAACTTTTTACATAATGCTGAACATGTCTTTTAATATTCTTTATTTTTAAATTTTTTTTACACAACAGAGAGATTTTTTGCTTTGTGTCACAGAAAGTTAAAATTGCCATTTATGGACTTTGCAGCATCCTTTTTCCCAGTACTTTTTAAAAGTTATTGTATCAGTTATAATACTAGTTTCTGCATCTCTACTAGTTTCTACATCTGTAGGATGTCTTAATTTTAAATTTAAAAATTGATCCTTATTAATTTTTTAAATTAGAAAAATAATTTAATTTCATTATAATTAAAGTAAATATTTAATTAATTACTAATGCAATTTATATAGTCTTTAATTCTTGCTATCTGCATAAAATATTCAAATTAATGCATTAAAATGTTACATTAATATGCAGAAAAAAATCATTCCAACTTAAATTAATCTGTTGACCCCAACTAGATTGATGATATCTTTATGTATAATACTAGACCTGGTGCAAACACCTGACACGTACTACATACAGCAATAATGTCTTGCTCAATGCAACAGTTAAAGTGAAATGCAGCCCTACCAAAATGATAAAACTGTGTTTAACAAAAAAATATTTAATGGATCTTCAATTTTTAAATTTGTATTGAATTAATTAAAACAAAATATAAAATTAAAAATTCAATTTTTAGTTGTACTAGCCACATTTCAAGTGTTTCGTAGACATGTGGCTAGTGCCTATTAAACTGGACAGTATAGTTTTGTATTCTTATTTATTTTTTTGCATTTTTTCTATCAAAGATAGAGAGTATGTTAAGAACTCCAACTATGATTGGGAAATTGTTTATTTCTCTTTCTAATTCTGTCAGCTTTATATATTTGAAGCTATTTTAGTGTTTAATTTCCTCTTTTATCTATTGCATTTCTAATGTCAGTTATTGTTTGTATTTTTCAGTTCTAGAATTTCCATTTTTTACTTCTTCTTGTTGATTCTAGTTCTTTAGTGAAATTCTTTACCTTGTTATTAAATTTTGAACACATAAATCACAGTTTAAAAAAAAAAAAAAGACTCTGTTTATTAATTCCAGTACCTGTATCCTTATATTTTTATCATCTGTTCTCTATCTTTTCTTTTCTCTTAATATGTATGCCTGGTAATTTTTGACTCTGGATGATTATCTTCCTCCAAAGTAAGAGTAGATCGTCTTAATTCAATCAGGCCTTAAACTGATTCTAAGTTTTATTTCAGCCTTTTTAAAGACCTGATCTATTTCCACCTCACCTTAATTTCTAGGATGCAGTCCTTCTGAAGTCTTGGATTGTTGATCAATATCCCTCCAAATAAGCAGACATGTAACAAGGTTACAGGTTGATCTGCTCAGCACAATGAGATTGCCAATAGTTCGCTGAGATTTTCGGCTTCTGAGCAGGCAGTCTTTGTTGACTATTGGTAACAAGTTCACTTTTCTGAGCTTCTCCTCTCTATAGGATTTTGGTTGCTGAAGTCCTAATTCATGGGTAGTCCTAAACTCCAAATATATCTTCCCAGGCACTTGGGACTGGCTGAAAACTCTACTCAAGTTTTCTCCTATTATTCTGTTTTTGCTCAGTTTCTGAGCCTCCTTGCCCACATTACTTATGAATTAGCAAATGCCTTGAAGGGAAAAGCATTGAAGAATACCAGGCTCACCTCTGTGATCTCAGCCTCTCAAGTCCTGGCTGCCTTGGTAGCATTCGATACTTTCATTCAGTTTTTTTTTTTTTTGTATTTCACAAACTCCTCTTGTTATTCTCAGTGGGAGAATTGGTTTTCTCCAAGTTAAACTTTTATAGCTGGAAGCAGAAGCCTTTCTAAGCCATAGAAACTAGCACTTACTGTAGTTTTTTTCCTCTTGATTACATAAAAAATACATATTTGTTGTAGCAAATACAGAAGACCCAGAAAATACTAAAAGAAGTCATTCATTCTCTAGATAATTACTTTTAACATTGATATACGCTATGGACTGAATGTTTGTATCTACTCAAAATTGATATGTTGATGCCTTAATCCCCAGTGTGATGGTATTAGGAGATAGGGCCTTTGGCAGGTAATTAAACCAGCAGGGTTTGATGGGATTAGTGCCCTTACAAGAGGAGACACCAGAGAGCATTCTGTTTCTCTCTCCCTACCATGTGATGACACAGAAAGAAGGCAGTTGTCTGCAAGCCAGGAAGAGAGCTCTCACCAGAACATGACCATGCTGGCACACCCTGATCTCAGACTTCCAGCCTCCAGACCTGTGAGAAAATAAATTTCTGTCATTTAAGCTACCCAGTCTATGATATTTTGTTATGGCAACCCTGGCCGACTATGCATATATGCAGTCATTATCTCTGCTATATACATATCTTGTTTTTTGACTAAATGGCATCCCATGTATACTTTTTATAATCTGATTCATTTAAATTTAGCACTATATTGAATATTTTCCTGTGTCGTTAAATATTATTCTACTACATGTTTTAATAGTTGCAGAGGATGAAAGAATGCAATTAGATTTCTTTCCAACTTTTTACTATTTAAAGTAATGCTATGCTGAACATACGTATGCATAAAATTTTTGTATTTCTCATATTATTTCCTCATGATAGGTTCTTGGATATACAGTTTGCCTAAATAAGTAAACAGTTTATGTGTATATAAACTTTTTATTCTGTACACATAAACTTTTTATTCTAGAAAATTTTGAACATATAAAAAAGTAAAGACAATACTATATGAACTTCTAAGTACCTGGAATCTAATGTCACCATTTCAGCAAGATTTAAAAATATGATTTGGTCCTCGGTTTCAATAGTGAATAAACAATTCATTCCTACATATTAGGGAACTCCAGTAGGTGTTAGGTGTTTTTTCTCCCACTCCAAGTATTTGCGTTTTCAATTTCTTATGTCATCAGTGTACAGTAGCCTCAAACTTCTACAAGTCCAGTTGATGTCTATATTACAAATAGCCTTGAACTACTGTGGGGCTAAATTTACATTGCTACTTCAGGAACTCTGGATTGTCACAGCAGTACCTCAGGTATTTTATTTTTCCTTGGGGACTCTGGAAAGGTTGGGAGGAGAAGAAAACACAGAAATGGGTCTTTGGGCTCAAGGTCACATTCCTGGAAACTAGGAGGAGTAAGATCCCATACATACAGGAGAGGGGAAGAAGGGTACCCCTGGAAGAGTAGAGTCTGGTTCTTGATTGGGGTTAGTCAAGGGACATGTATTTTCTTTTGGAGAATGGCCCAGGGTTCCTAGAAGAAGTCTGCTAGCAAATGTCATTTTGAGTTTTCAGACACCAATTCTTTGGGACTGCCCCTCAAAGGAAAGAGATGTGAAATTCAAAGTGAAGGGCTACCTTTTGAGGGCACAAATCACTTAGAGCCTGGGTGATTTAAAATTGGCTGAGAGCCGCACCACCTGAGGAAACATTTTGCTGCATGAGGGAGGAAGAAGCTGAGACTGTCAGGGGGTGACAAATAAGGCAGTCATCAGTGCTGGAGATGAAAGAGCAGACGAAGAGGAGTAGGAAATGGTCAATAGAAACAAGGCAGATCAGCAATGAAACAGACACTGAAAAGAATCATCAAAGAATTGGAGGTAAAGAGCAGCATTGGTGGGAAGAAGTGGAAGAGGCATGTCAGGGTGGCATGTACTCATGAAATTTGAAGCCCGAGAATTTGAGGGAGGTGGGATGGAAAGGGTGGCTCAGGCCACTTTCCTCTTGGTTCACAGCCTAGGCTATTGATTTCTTTCAGGCTACATGAGAGAGTAGCCTGAGAGAATCATATGGGTTTTCACTGTTATTCATTTTATTTCGAGTAACTTCAACTTATTTTCTTCCACTTGGAATAAACATATTAACCCTCAACAAAGAAAGACCATCTTGCAAATTAACAAAGAAACCAGATTGCTGAATCACTCTTCCAGCAGCCTTTCTTCTAGAGCAAAATCACTACCTATAATTAGTGCATTAAATGTGTGAGCATGTGTGTGCGTGTGTTGAGATGGGAGGATGGGGGTAGGGCATAAGAAAAATGCACAAGCAAAACGTTAAGGCCAAACAGACTATAGTCCAGAGGAAAGTTACAAAGGTTGGGGCAAACATCTCCAGTTGGGGAAGCTGGAAGGACTTCATGAAGGAGATGGCTCTTGAAATGAACTTTGAATGTCATGTAGGATTATAAGAGTGATGGTGGAAAGATTTCCAGACCAAAGCACGTGTGCTAAAGCTTACAGGCACAAAAGCATGTCAGTAATTGGGAAACAGTGAGATACTTGGTTGACGGGCCCACAGGAGTTGAGATCAGCTGGAAAGCACATTTGAGGTCACATAGCAGAAGACTGTATGCCACGCTGGGAGGACTGCAGTGCAGCAGGAACTGGGAATAATTTTGGGAAAAGTTTCTTCTGATTTCTCAGAATAATCTAAAATCTTCATCCTCATTTATTTTTTCTTTAAACATTTTCCTTTATTTAAAAATCAATACAGGAGTATAGAACATTTGGGAAAAGAAAACAAGAATAGAAAAAAATCACCAGTAATTCTACCACCTGGAATCAACCTTTTGCTGTATTTCCTTCCACAAATATTTATTTATGTATTTGTGACATATTAGCATTCATAAAGCTTTAAAAGTTTAATTTATATATATAATATTACATCATAAACATTTCTTAATGCTATTATACCATTTCATAAATACCAATTAATGGCCTCCAGTATTCCATGATACTGGTGTATCATAGTTTAATTAATCTCTTACGGCCTGCAGGATTTACGGGTTAACCCCTTTTTTGGGGATGGTGGCGTGCTTGCAAAACAGTGATTTAAAAAGATCCTTACAGTTTAGAATATCAACTAGAAACAACAAAAAATAATTTAATAGGGATATATGTATAGTCCTTTTAATAAATTAATTTATATTTTAGTTTCAAAAGAATAAAAAGTACCAATAAGATACCCAAAGAGCTAACACAAAAAGGACCCAGGTGCTTAATTTAATGGGACTCTCATTGAAATGACAGTTGTGATGGGGGATACTATGATTTATAATAAGAAATATATATTTGATCATCATCCCTGTTTCTGGCTCAGATCTCCTAAAACCCTAGGAATTTCCCAAGTGATGAAGGTGTCTTTTGTTATGTTAGTGAGGTGACTTTTGGACACACTTATGATGGCGGCTGGTTGCCAGCGGAGCCAACCCTGTGATTAGAGGGTTGGAACTTTTAGTCCAACCTCAACCCCCGGGGAGGGGCTAGGGGCTAGAGGTTGAATCAATTGCGAAGTGGCCAATGATTTAATCAATCATGACTATGTAATGAAGCCTCCATAAAAAAACAAAAGAAGAGGAGAGTTTGGAGAGCTTCTGGGTTGGTTAACACACGGAGATTTGGGGAGAATGGTGCACTCAGATAGGGCATGGAAGCTCTGGGCCCCTTCCGCATACCTTGCTCTTTGCATCTCTTCCATATGGCTGTTCCTGAGTTAAATCCTTTTAAAATAAACTGGTGATTTAGTAAGTAAAATGTTCCTCTGAGTTCTATGAGCCATTCTAGTAAAGTAATCCAATCCAAGGAGGGAGTTGTTGGAATCTCCAATTTATAGCCTGTCTGTCGGAAGTACAGGTTATATAGCCTGAACTTGATGTTTGCATTCTGAGGTGGAGGGGGTCATTGGAACCTCCAGTTTATAGCAAGTTGGTCAGAAACACAGATAACAACCTGGGCTTGCAACTGGTGTTTGAAGAGGGGAGGGGAGGAGCAGCCTTGTAGGACTGAACCCTTAACCTGTGGAATCTGATGCTATCTCTGGATAGATTGTGTCACAATTGAATTGAACTGTAGGACACCCTCCTGGTGTCTGGGAGAATTGCTTGGTGATATGGGGGGAACTCCCCTCACCACACGTTGGAATCAGAACCAAAAGAGATCAAATAGCTAATGTGATCTTAGGTTTTCAATGTAAAACATAGTACCACAATAAAAGTAGGTAAAGGTGTCTCCAAACTCTGATAAGTTTATTTAAGAAAAAAGATTTGCGAATGAATGAGAACAGGGCAAAACCAATGCTTCCCAAGGTGATTTCTCCCATATATAATGACAAGCTTCATATTTCGACCTTTAAATGTAGATTGGTCATGAGAATGAGTAATATTACTTTTCAGAAATGCTTTCTCCATGACATCATGCTAACAGTTATCTCAGGGGTCTAACAGTTATCTCAGGGGTCTAACAGTTTTAAATTATAAGCAGCTGTTGGATAACAAATGCTAACTTCCATTGTGCACACTTAATGAATTGAAAAAATGCAATTAGAGTAAAATTCTTCTTAAAATGAAACCTAACCAATCAGGTCCTTGAAGTTCTTATTCTGATCATAAATTTCTAATATACATCCAACATGTAGATGTCAATGATAAAGGTTCAGAGATGTGGGTTGAATGGAAATGAAGACCCTGGTGTATTGCATAGGATGAAAGATTCAATTATAATTACTGTTTACTCAATACACTTTTTGGGAATGTTTACTAGGAGGCAGGCAAGATGAAGCTGTGAGGTATACAAAGATGATGAGCAAAACAGTCTCTGTATTTTTAAGAATTACGGAGTCAGATGGGATCAGCAAGGGCACAGGGGATTAACTAAGATATGGTGGGATGTGTGCTATACTAGTGTCAGTATAAGGAACCATGAGAACTGAAACAACTGAGGAATTAGTGATTCTCTATACTGGAGTGTGGTGATAAGAATGAAATGATACACACAGGTGACATTTAGCTGATTTTGGAGGGCAGAGGATAAAAATTCCAGAAAGCAGTTGCGGCATATGAAAAGGCAGAGAAAGACAGTCTCTTTGACGAAACTCATATTCTAGCTAGTCAACAAGCCATGAGGCGTACGAGTCTATTAAGGCTTGAAAGTAGATAAATGTATTTCAAAGGTCTTTTTAATAAAGTGGTTGCAATCAAAAAGGTTTTCTTCCTTTAGTTAGCCAGAAAGTCATTAACAATTTTGCTGAGCAGTGGGCGTTACAGGCCAAATCTCATTTATTCTTCACAACAACTCTCTAGTATAGGCCTTATATTGTTATCTCCATTTTGCTAATGGGGAAATAAGGTTTAGAGAGTTTCAGTATCTTCTTAAGATTACTTAGCCAGACCTGGTATTTGAACCGTGCATTTGTTTGTAAGAGCATTCTCTCAACTGCTATTTGTTTTCTAACCATCTACTTTGTGAGCTTTTCTCTACACTGTTAGACTTATTTTTAGCATATAGACATGTGTGGGTGGATGCACATATGCAATGACGGTTTATTCTTGCCTGACCACATGGCTTATATTGTTCATTTAGTACATGTTGGGGCCCAGGGCAGGCCACCCCAAAATATCCCACAATGGCATATTGATTATTTTGAATTAAAGTTACTTAACAAGCAAAAAGAGCATTCTGACCCTCCTGTTTCTGTTCCTCCTGAAAGCAGGAAATAAATCTCCCACGTGAAAGGTGCTCTCCCTGTATCCTTCTCACCAGAGCTAGGGAATTCAGGGCTGAGAAGCCTGCAGAAACAAACTTTGCTAATTTACCTCCTCAAGCCTAAACTCTGCTTAAATTCCACTGTTGGGTATTTATCCAAAGAACTTGAAAACACCAATTTGCAAAGGTACATGGACCCCTGTGTTCATTGCAGCGTTATTCACAATAGGCAACCTAAGTGCCCATCAAGGGATGAATGGATAAAGAAGCTGTGGTATATATACACAATGGAATACTACTCAGCCATAAGAAGTGATGAAATCCAGCCATTTGTGACAACGTGGATGGACATTGAGGGTGTAATGCAAAGTGAAATAAGTCAGAGGGAGAAGGTCAAATACCGTATGATTTCCTTCATTAAGTAGTAGATAATAACAACAATAAACAAACACATAGGGACAGAGATTGGATTGGTGGTTACCAGAGGGGAAGGGGGGAGGGAGGAGGGTGAAAGGGATAATTCGGTACATGTGTGTGGTGATGGGTTGTAATTAGTATTTTGGTGGTGAACATGATGTAATCTGTGCAGAAATAGAAGTACAATGATGTACACCTGAAACTTTTACAATGTTATAAACCAATGTTACTGCAATAAACAAAAAATTAAAAAAAAAAATTCCTCACTAATTACATACCTCAAATCCAAGTTTATTTGTCCTGCCATTCCTCACAAATTTATTGTTTCTTTGTGTAAAAAATATATATATTTTCTGCTTTGTTAACTTTCTGAGCATCGTTTCTCTATGGTCTCCAATACATACATGTTAAACTGGGTTTTTCTCCAGTTAATCTGGTCTTTTGTCAATTTTATTATTAGTCCAGCCATCAGAACACAAGAAGTATAGAAAGGGGATTTTCCTTCTCCTGACACACACACATCCTTTGAACTCCTTAACTCTCATTACTTTCTTATTTAAATTTTGACAGCAAACCTTTCCATGCACTGTTCTAAATACTTTGACTATATTAACTCATTTAATCTTAAGTAACTTGCCCAAAGGCACACAACTAGTAAGCAGTGGAGCTGGAATCTGAACCCGGGAAGTAGGACTACAGAAATTATGCTCATAATCACTACAGGATACTCGTTTTGAAACCTTAGTCACTTGTCAAGTTCCCACATTTGAGATCATCTCGCCTATTAAGCTGTCTCACTGTCTCAGGTGAGCTCCAAGCACTGCATATACCCCTAACTTACGGCACTGGAACTTTTCTACATTGCTGTATTCTACATTTTCTACATTGCACTGCATATCTTAATTTTTCTACTCTTACCAGACTGAAAGCCCATAGAATAAGCATCTATGACTGACATCATCATAAGCCACATCTTCTCTCTCTTCAATATTTGTTACCTGGAAAATGCTTAGTAAATATTTGTGTAATGACTAAGTTAAGATGACAATTATGAATATCAATTATTCATTATTGCATCGAGCTATAACATTAATGCTCCCAGGTACTATCACTGTTTGCAGAGCTATTTATCTTGACTCTAAGTATTTCTGCGTTTTAATTTTTTAATGATTTATTTATTTTGTTTATTGTATATATTTTTTGACTTTCCTTTGCTGGCTGGTGGCCTGCAATCACCTCTTTTTTTAATTAATATTTTTTTTTTAATTAGGTTTACAGCAAAATTGAACAGAAAGTTCAGAGAGTTCTCATATACCTCCTGTCCCCACACATGCACAACCTCCCTTACCATCAACATCCCTCACCAGAGTGGTACATTTGTTACAGTTGATGAACCTATCTTCATACATTATTATTATCTAAAGTCCATAGTTTACATTAGGGTTCACTCTTGGTGTTGTACATTCTGTGGGTTTGGACAAATGTATAATGACATTATCCGCCATTTTAGTATCATACACAATAGTCTCACTGCCCTAAAAATCCTCAGTGCTCTGTCTATTCATCTCCCCCACCCCGTCTACCCCCTGGCCACTATTCATCTTTTTACTGTCTCCATAGCTTTGTCTTTTCCAGAATGCCATATAGCTGGAATCATACAGTCTGCATGTTTTTAGATTGGCTTATTTCACTTTGTAATGTGCATTTGTTTCCTCCATGTCTTTTCATGGTTGATTGCTCGTTTCTTTTTAGCACTGTATAATATAATATTGTCTGGACATAGCACAGTTTATTTATCCATTCACCAGCTGAAGGATATCTTGGCTGCTTCTAAGTATTGGCAATTATGAATAAAGCTGCTATAAATATCTGTGTGCAGGTTTCTGTGTGGACATAAGTTTTAACTCGTTTGGGTAAATACCAAGGACCGTGATTGCTGGATCGTATGGTAAGAGTATGTTTAGTTTTGTAGGAAACCGCCAGACTGTCTTCCAAAGTGGCTGTTGCAATCACTTCTTGCTTCCTTCTCTGGCATCTCTAGTTTTCCTCTGTCCTTTTTTTAAATTGTAGTAAAAAATACATAACATGAGATTACCCTCTTAAAAAAACAAAAGTGTACAGTACAGTATTGTTAACTATATGCACGTCGATGTACAGCAAATCTGTAGAACTTTTTCATCTCACATGACTAAAAGTCTAAACCCATTGAACAGCAACTCCCCATTTCCCTTCCCCACAGCCCCTGGCAACCACCATTGTACTTTCTGCTTTTCTGAGTTTGACTTCTTTAGATCCTCATATAAGTGATCATGCAGTATTTATCCTTAACTATCATATGATCCAGCAATCCCACTTCTGAGTTTTTATCCAGAAGAATTGAAAACAGGATCTCAGAGATATTTGCACTCCAATGTTCATTGCAGCATTAGCCAAGAGGTAAAAATGACCTAAATGCTCGTGGATGAATGGATAAAGAGAATGTGGTATATACATACAATGTGATATTATTCAGCCTTAAAAAAGAAGGAAATTCTGTTGTATGCTACAACATGGATGAACTTTGAGGACATTATGCTACCTCTGTATTTTTAATCTCTTCTTTCCAGCACCCTGCAGTCAGGGAAGCCAGTTAACTAAGCTTGTTAGATTTGTGTCTAAAGCAAGAGTAAAGAGATGCATGGATCTGATGAAACAGATTCTGTGATGCACACACCCACAACTACATGTATGTATTTAGAGACTTTTCTTGATTATTCCTGTTTTCTATTTTTATTATTTAAAATATACATCGTTGCATTATTACAGTCAATATAAAGAATACAACTAGGAAAGAGGAATAAGTAAAAAATGCTTGCATAAACTGCATGGGGTTGAAAATAAGTAATGAAGAGCAGTAACAGTTTATGTAAATGAAATCTATTGTTCTCATGTCCCTGATGCCCACTGTTATTAGCCGACTGCCCCTGATTGACATGAGAGAAGTTGAGAAAATTTTATTTGCTGTTAAAATAAATTTTGATGGTTGGTAGATTTTTAAAATTCTGTAATCGTGTTATTATATTTTTTCATTGCATGAAAGTGTCACCTGAGGAGTTCTCAGATTATATCTGAATGGAAATTTCAGTTGGTACTAAAATAACTGTCTTAAAATATCATTTACTACACCTGACTCACTTTTTTCCCTCTTTGAAACTCTCGATGAAGGGAAGTATTTCTGCACTTTGCTCCCTGTAAATCTCCAGACAGCCAGTTCAATGAGAACTTTCATAAATTTCCTTCAAAACACGCACCCACACAGCTCTTTTCCAAATTTTCTTATCTGACACGCTTTATGTTTCATTTAATCACAACAGTCAGCATTTACACACTTTCCGGAATCGCACTGGATCTCATGAGTCTGCTCAGCTGGTTCTGACTCTCCGTCTTCCTCACTGCCTCGTTTGGGCAGGAAGCTTTGCAGAGTGAAGATGGGCGGAATTTTATGAGGTTTGAGCAAGAGATAATAACTTGTAATAACCTAAAATTCATGCAAACTTAGCTTTTGGGACTGTTTCCTTACTCATACTTACAAGGTAAACAAATAGAGTCTCTCTCTCCTCCTACACGCACACACACGTGCACACACACACACACACACACACAAGTATAGGTTTGGCATATAGTAGCCACTCAATAAATGGTAGGAATTATTATTATTACCATCATCACCATTATTTTTTAACCAGCATCTTAGTCATTGGGTGAAAAAAATTTCTTTTAGGTAGTGGTGACAAATTTCTCCATGAGGTGCTGCGTAACTACATCTTTGTTTTTCTTGATGAGAAATTTGTCCTGTTCTCATTATTTTAGAATCTATAGACCCTTACCGATATTTTATAGTGTATGTGGCTGATTTCATGTTTAGCTTGTATTGCATATTCTATCATGTTTGGAGCAATTACCTGGAGGATACTGGGCTGTCATGTTGGGTTGTCATGGATGGCATCTTGTATTATGGTTGGGGGCATGTTGTGATATGGAAGGGAAGGGTCTCATGCCCTTCCCATTTCTTACTCTCCTGGTGGTTTGCCACTCTTCACACACATTCATTTCTGAGGAATTCTTTACTCTAGGAGAACTTCGTCTCATTACTTCTTTACGTCATTATTTAAAATAAATCAAAGACAAGTATAGTCTTATATGACAAAAGTCAATAGTTCTTAATCATGAATGTGTGTTCATTAGAGTTATCAGAGGGGTTTTAAATACGCATAACAAGACTTGAATTAGAGTCCCCAGTGGGGCCCAGGCACATGCATTTTGACAAATTTGATAAGTAATTCTAATGTCCGGTTAAAGTTCTAAGTCACTGATCTAAACCTACAGAATTATAAATATACACACTCCCACTGTTCAATCATTCACTGAGGCAGATTTCACTGGATACACAATTCCATGGACTGTTCTTTTTTTTCAGGAAATATTTTAATGGCCAATGGGTAGATTTATTGATTTTTTTCTCTATTGTTTTTCTGTTTTCTATTTTATTGATTCTCATTTTTATCTTTATTATTTCCTTTCTTCTTTTTACATTTGCTCTTTTTTCATTCTGGTTTCTTAAGACGGAATCTTAAGTCACCGATGTGAAAACTTTCTCTCATAAATTATGTATTTATGTCCTTTTGGTGAATTATGAAATGACTTTCTTTATTCCTTGTAATTTTCTTTGCTCTGCAATTTGTTTTGTCTGGTATTAATATAGTCACAACAGATTTCTTTTGATTGGTGTTAATATGGTATATCTCTTTTTCACCTTTTATTTTTTAACTTATTTATTTCTGTATATATGAAGTACATTTCTCATAGTCAGCATGTAGCTAGCTCTTGCTGTATTATCCAATCAGACAATATTTGACTTTTAATTTTGGTGTTTAGACCATTTACATTTAATGTGGTTATTGATATGGATAAGTTCATATCTCTCATCTTGCTATTTGTTTTCTACCTGTCCCATCTGTAATGGTTAATTTTATGTGCCAACTTGACTGGACCATGGAGTGCCAGATATCTGGTTAAACATTATTCTGGGTATGTCTTAGAGGGTGTTTCTGGATGAGATTAACATATGAATCTGTCAACTAAGTAAAGCAGATTGCCCTCCCTACTGTGGATAGGCTCCATCCAATTAATTGAAGACCTGAATAGAACAAAAAGGCCTTCCTGCAGTAGAGGAAGACTGTCCCCGATCTGGGACTTCGGTCTTCTCCTGCTTTTGGACTCGGACTGGATCTTGTACTGTCAGCTCTCCTGGTTCTTAGGCCTTCAGACTCGCAAGGGTACTATACCATCTACTCTTCTGGGTCTCTAGCTTGCCTACTGCAGATCCTGGGACTTCTTAGCTTCCATGATCATCTGAGTCAATTGCTTATAACAAATCTTTCCCTCTCTCTGCACACCCACACACATCCATCCTATTGATTCTGTTTCTCTGGAGAAAGCTGACTAATACACCATCTAATCTTTCCTCTTTTACATTTATGATGCCATCTCATTTCCTTTGTTGGCTTATTAGCTACAAATCTTTGTTTTGTTATTTTAGTGGTTGCTTTAGGAATTATTATATACATGTTTAACTGATCACAGTCTACGTTTAAGTAATAGATACTTCACATATAGCATAAGAACCATAAATATTATACTTCCATTTCTTCACTCCTGATCTTTGTAATGTTTTCATTCACTTTACTTTTATATATGCTATCCATCCGATACTACATTTTTATTATTTTTGCTTAAACAATTACATTTCTAAGAGATTTAAATAAGAAAAAAATCTTACATATTTACCCGTATAGTTATATTCCTGTTGCTCTTCATTCCTTTGTGTAGGTCCATATTTTAATCTGGCATCATTTTACTTCTGACTTAAAGACTTCCTTGAACATTTTTTGTAGTGTGGGTCTGCTGCTGATGAATTCTTTCAGCTTTTGTATGTTCTAAAATGTCTTTATTTGCCTCTGCTTTTGAAATACATTTTCTCTGGTTATAGAATTCTAGGTAAATGTTTTTCCCCCCATTTACTACTTTGAGCACTCTGTTCCACTGCTTTTTCTCTTGCATTGTTTCTAGTGAGAAATTTCTTGTTGTCCTATCTTTGTTCCTCTGTGTGTGATGTGTCTTTTTTCTCTGGCTGCTTTTAAGATTTTCTCTAAATCACTGGTTTTAAGCAAATCAATTATGATGTGACTTGATGTAGTTTTTCTTCATGTGTCTTATACTTGGAGTTTGTTGAACTTCTTGGATCTGTGAGTTTAGAATCTTAATCCAACTTGGAAAAAAATTCAGTTATTATTTCTTTGAATATTTTTCTGCTAAAGTAACTCCAATTACACATATATTAGGCCATTCGAAGTTGTCCTATAACACACTGATTCACTTTGAATTTTTAGAAATTCTGTTTCCTCTGTATGTTTTACTTTCGAGCTTCTATTGTTTTTTCTTCAAGTGCACCAGTCTTTTCTGATCTACAGAAATCAACAGATTGTCTAATCTGTTGTTACTCCTATACATAGTATTTTTTATTTCAGACATTGTAGTTTTCATCTTTAGAAGTTTGCTTAGGGACATTTTTATATTTTATATTTTATATGTCTCTAGTTAACTTTTGAACACACATATGGAATACAGTCATAATAACTGTTTTATTGTCCTATTCTGTTAATTCTAACATCTCTTTCAGATCTGGATCAGTTTCAGTTGGTTGATTCATCTCCTAATTAGAAATGGCATTTTCCTGCTTTTTTTATCTCCCAACTCCATCTCTTCAACTCTGGGAGTCTGAATTATTCCTCCCTGAGTCTGGAAACTCTCCTGGAACCTCTCTCAAGGAAGAAAGCTGGACAATTATATATAAGGTGGCCAGGGAAGGACACATTGTAAAGGTGTCATTGGAGCAGAGTATGAAGGAAGTGAGAGGGAAATCCTTGAAAACATCCGGGATATGAACCTTCCTGCCAGAGAAAGGAGGAAGGCCCTAAAGAGGAAATAAGAAAAATTAAAAATAGTTAGCCATAATAAAACTTAAATGTTGAACTAATTTATTTATCAAGTAATTTGTTATGGGGCAGGGATATTCAAAATAATTGTTGTACATCCCTTAAAATGATTTAGGTAAATTCAAGTTTGTTCCCAGCTAAGATGGAAGAAATCCTTTGAAAGCATGGACCCAGGGAGCTGGCTACAGGTTAATATTCTGGAAAAAATGTTACTAGATATATTATTTGTTGTAGCTCAAGCAACAAATTGGATTATTTCAGTTTAGTTGATGCATAGGTTTTTTGTTTCCTGTGTCGAAGGAACGTTCACTGAGTGGATTTTTACAATGATTGCTCTTCTTATCTAAAAGGAGGAACAATTCTGATGCCCAAGTTTATATGTTAAATCTCAGAGAAACAGCATTGACTTACAACCATCTGCTTTAGTTGTTATTGGTGGTAACTCAAAATGACAGACAAAGGAGATAAATGGACAAGAAAATCTTCCTTTATCAAAATCTAGGGGCTGGCCTGGTGACACAAGCGGTTAAGTGTGCGTGCTCTGCTGCGGTGGTGGCCTGGGGTTTGCAGGTTCGGATCCCAGGCGAGCACCAACGCACCGCTTGGCAAGCCATGTTGTGGCAGCGTCCCATATAAAGTGGAGGAAGATGGGCATGGATGTTAGCCCAGGGCCAGTCTTCCTCAGCAAAAAAATGAGGAGGATAGGCAGATGTTAGCTCAGGGCCGATATTCCTCACACACACACAAAAAAAATCTAGAGCCCAAGGCTTATAAAGAGCTTATAAGTAAGTCGTTGTATCGAAGGATCGGAAAAATAGCACCATGACTAATCTGAAGAAATTTAGAAGCAAAAGAGAAGAGATAGAAGTAAACTCAAATTCCTATTCTTTCTTTTTTTTACGAGGGGATGAGTCAACACTGTCGAATCTTACTGTACAGATCTTCTGCAATGTCATTCTGATTCCTTACCTCTTGGTTCTAATTTTAACATGGAATTCATCTCCTTCTCCCCTTTCATTGATTGATTCATTCAACAAATATTTACTGAGTGTCTACTGAGAATGCTTCTGATACTGTGCTTGGCCCCGGGAGCACCACTGGTGACCAAGAGACATAATCCCTGTTCTCATGAAATTTTCTGCCAGGCGGAAGAGACACACATTAAAAAGATAGTTGCCAGTTTTACAAAGGAGAAGTTCAAGATTATTTGGGAGTATGTAACAGGGGAACACAGTTCAGTGGACCAGATGCTGGCAACTGCTATTATGCTGGTGGTGGCATTGATCCTTTTGGCTGAGACCCTGAGATGTGTGAGGTGTGCACTTCGCATTTTCTTGTCTTGGATTGCAACCAGGGGTCCCAGCAGAGGCGAGTTGCTGGATCTGATAAAGGACAATTGTCTTGGGTTTGATGCTGTCACCTAACTCTGTACCCTTATCAAGCACATCCTCTCACTTCCTTTGGCCTGTTGTCTGTCTCTAAAATAGGGGTTTGCTGCCACAAGATTTTGGAGACATTTGTAATTCCTATTAATGGTTATTGGATAGGTACTTATCCCAATTATAATTAAGTAAATTTTGTACAGTGACCTTGCACCTCCATTAAAATGGAAACTCAATGAAGGCAGGAACAAACTTTGTCTGTCTTTTTACTGTTGTATCTCCAGATCCCAGTAGCTTTCCTGGCTTATAGTGGACAAAATGATATTCTTTTCTTTAAATAAGTAATACTACCTTTAGAGTCATTGGACACTATTGTATTGCATAGAAGATGTCAACATCTTCCAAGCTATTGATGTCTTCCTCCTCAAAATTCCAGCATTTGGCCTCCTCCCTGGATACTTAATTCTGACTTTCTGTGGCCATTGGTTATCTTTTCATACAGATTGTAAGTGTAACTAATCCTGGAACTTGGGTCTGCTGAATCCACAGTCAGAGATTTCATTTTGTAGCAAGCATGAATCTGTACACAAGGCATGGCTTATCATTAGTAGAGAATCCACATGCAAATTAAGGAAGTCAATGTTCTTTGTACTGTGCCCCCACCGTGGTCATTTAACCATCTTTAAATTACTTTTCTCATTTCAGCACCTTCTTTGGAGAGACATTATAATTTTTAAGTTTTAAAAAATAAATCACACACCTCCGGGAAAGACAAATTTGCCGTCCAAGGCCAGGCTTTTGAAAACAAGGTATCTTCTCTCCAGGTGGAGGGTAAGTGAGTGAATGGGAGATGAACTGAGGTATGACTTACGCTGAGAATCTTTTAAAAAATGGGATCATATCAATAGCTAAGATATAGAAACTACCTAAGTGTCCATCAATGGATGAATGGATAAAGAAGATGTGATATATATATCCAGTGGAATAATATTCAGCCATGAGACAGAAGGAAATCTTTTTGCAACAACATGAGTGGACCTTACAACATTATGCTAAGTGAAATAAGCCAGACAAAGACAAATACTGCATGGTATCACTTATATGTGGAATCTAAAAAAAAAAAAAAAAAGTCAAACTGATAGAAACAGAGAGTAAAAAAGTGGTTGGCAGGGCTGGGGTTGGTGGAAATAGGGAGAGGTTGGTGAACGGGTAAGAACTTTCAGTTATAAGATGAATAAGGTCTGAGGATCTAATGTATAACATGGTGACTCCAGTTGATAACACTGGATTGTATAGTGGAAATTTGCTAAGAGAGTAGAACTTAAATGTTCTCACCAAATAAATAAATAAATAATAAGGTAATGGATTGTTAATTAACTCAATGGAGGGGAATCCTTTCACAATATATGTATAAATCAAATCACCATGATATCCACTTTAAATATCTTACTCTAAATATCTTTGGAGAGACATTATAATTTTTAAGTTTTAAAAAATAAATCACACTCATCAGCAATTTTATATGTCAGTTATGCCTTAATAGAGCTGAAATTTAAAAAAATCAGGTCATATGATTGGAAAAGCACAATGATAGTGTTGATTGGATAGGATGTTTAAAACTGAGATTATATTGAAAAATCTAGGAATATTTCTTTCTGAGGGCTGATCTGAAATAATCTTTCTATCTGTTAGGAGGCTTGCCTTAAATGATTGTGTTTACTGACACATTACATTTTTTTTCTCGATAATCAACATAATTTCCTACTTTTCTCCATGAAAACTTATTTGAAGCAATGTTAAGTGTGGGTTAAGGGCTTGTTCATTGGTTTAGTCAACAAGCATTTAATAAGATTCTACTGGGAGCTAAATAGCGTAACCTCGTGAAGCTACTTAATTTCGCTGAATCTCAGTCTTCTTAGCAACAAAACAGTGATAATAACAATAGCCTACTTCATAGCATTATTGTTGTAATGGAACAACGTACGTAAAACACTAAACAGAGTGCCGGTTATAGAGTGTGCACCTGTTCAATGCCTGACATTAGATCCTGTGGCTGCTTAATGCCAAAGAACCAAAACCTCATTTTCAATTCTGACAAAACTTCAGGGCTATAAACTGGGTCAGGACAAGGTGTTAACTTTTATGTGTGTGAGCTTCTCTCTTTCTATTTTAGTGACCTTTCTCAAGCAGTTCTATTAGGTAATTAAAGAGAATATCTTTTGATGAAAAAAATAGCCTAAGAAGACAAACAATGAATGAAAGCTTTAGGATTTAATTCTCGACTATTTAAAGATTAATCTGAGGTTTTTAAATCTGAAAAGAAAAAAGCAAGTATATGGTGTCTTAAAGTACAGTCAGCAAACAGCATTATTCTAGTTTCTGATCAATATAAGGGCCAAGTAGTTGTTGCTGGCTTTTTAATCACCAATAAATTAAGCTTCCAAAAATTGCCTCTCTGCTCACAGTTCAATAAGATGAGATTACTTTTTCCAAAGATATGATTGGTCCTTTCCGCAGAGGGGTGGAGAGAGCAGGAAAATCTAGAAAATGAATGCTTTTCACTTGGTAATGTTTAAAACCAGTGGAGGTGCCGAGTAACCGGAGGGCTGCTTTGGAAAGAACCAATAGGAAGACATCGCAAGATCTGAGCAAACCCAGCCTGAGAAGCCCAGGAAAAGAAACTCCTTTTCGGCAGGCCCTTAAATTGGTGAGTTTGAACAAGGGGATAAAATAGCTACAAAACGACAAATTCTAAGATTTACTGTCTGGAAAATAGGACTTTGAATTGAATGGTCAGTTAAAGGGAATTGTGAGAGTAGCCGAGGCATGATTTATGGGGCACAGAGACAACAGTTCTTAATTCACCTTTAGGGGTTTCCTCTTCTTTTTCTTTGCGCTTGTAAGAACTAGGAGCAAGTTACAGCCCTTCTGTCTGAATCTTTACTCTGAATATCACTGTATAATTGATCAAGTTAATTAGATGTTTTTCCCCCTGTGGCGTTTAGGCCCAAATCTATCAACTAATACTTAAAAGGCATGTCAGAAACAGAATTTCAGATCAGGAATAAAAGAAGAAAGGTGCCCAGCAGTGGAACAATGAGAGACTGTAAAATTGCAGTTTCTGATCTGTCTGAAATACTGAGTTTCTTGCCAAAGTAAATATGTGTCTTTAACCTATTTGTTTCTTCCAGATTTTTTCTTTTTTAACTTTGAACGTTTACATAAGCCTTGTGGTTTACCTCTTTTTGAGAAGGAATGAATAGATACAATCACTGAAAATTCTGCACAGGCTTCGTGTTGACCATTATTATTACCGAAGGCAACTTCATAACTGTAAATCCTGGAAAACATGATCTGTACAGATGTATGAGCTCAGAGCTGGAGTACTTGAATTTGGGAAGCAAGTAGGGGATTTGGGGCCCTTTTTGTCAAAGTTATGTTATTTTGCCTAAGTTTTTTTTTTTTCACACTAGAATTTGAGGTCTGGAGGAGGAAATAAAATGTCCACAGTGAGGGTGCAGATAAAAGATGTTTCCAGCTTGAGAAGGATTTGCAGGCCCAGCGTTCTGTAATGATGCTGACGGGAATCCCGAGGTTCCAGTTTCATCTCTGGGGTTTAAAATGTCCTGTATGCTTTTGAGCCAATCTTCTAGGCCAGGCGCTGCCTTGATTCTCTGCAGAGGTTGGGCTAATTGTTTCCCTAGGGAGGGCTCTTGGGCGTGTGGGAGGTCTCCTGGGAGAGGAAGAGAAGGATGAACCCCATGCCAGAGCTGGGCAGCGTTGTCTGATACTTGAGTTGGAGGAGCCTCTTGTTCTGTGAATGAAAAGAATTGAGGGCTGGCAATTAAAATCGTAATTATTATATGAAAGTTATGCCTCATCCCTTTTGCCTGGGAGAAGTGGCTTGGACAGTATGTGGGCACAAATTAATTTGAAACTTATTACTCAGAAGTTGAGAAGAGGAGATGGTGGAAATAGATAAGAGTTACATTAAAGTTGGCACAAAAAAATTAATATTAACCATCTAAGACAATGTTAAAGAAGACCTCTCTATTGCTTACAATTTTCCTGTTACCTTAGACTTGTCAATTTGTTTCAAGCTGAACTGCTTAGGAATAAACTGACACGGAGGTTATTATTCTTAACAGAAAACTCTGCCCCTTTTTTACATGGCTTAGAAGATAATGAGTCAAATTGATTGCTGTCTTGTTGGCTTGGGTCTGTAGAGGAAAATACTCTTTTTTCCTTCTTTTTAGCCTCCCTTCCTTTCTTCCCATGTTTCCTGCCATATTTCTAGTTAAGTGGTTAAAAAAATATTTCTATTTTATTTTATTCTCTAGCATTATATTGAACCATGGCAGAACAACCTGGAGTGTATGTACATTTCTGTTTGACAGCCAACCTCAGCTGATCACTAGTTTTCATTGTGGCTGTGAACATTTCCCTATAAAGAAGGCAAGGATCTCATTAACACTAACTAATAGCTAATGTTTACCCCTCTGGAGACCTGGATTGGGGATATTTGAGCCCCCAAATTATTTATTTCATTTCTTGGTTGCTACTTTGCCTGTGGAAGTGCTTGCAGGTTCCTTTTTAATGTATAAAAGAAAAATACTACATCCTCATATATGCCAAGATAATCCAAATCTCTTCACTAGAACACAGATTTGATGTACAACACGTTAGTTTTGCTATTATTACTGCTTGATGCACATCAAGCACCTGTAGCTGCTGACATAGAAAAAAAATCATTATGAAGAGCACAGTTTATGCTTATTGAATTTACAGAACACTCAGTGAGCAAGAGACACAATTACCGGGGAGAAAATCCCCAAGGTGTCACCTGGGCCCGACCTGTGACTGACACACAACCAAGGCAGTGCCAGGCACATGATCAGGAGCACAGTTGTGAGCTGCAGCCTGTGGGGTGAGATTTCTGGGCTGTGAACAGGATCCCTTGCAGAAATATCTTCCATCTCAGTTCCTATGAGGCACCCCATTAATAGCAAAGCAGAAAGGGAAGTAACTTATGGACTCAGTAGGGGCCTGCCACATAATCTGTGGTCAATAACTATTTATATGAATGAATGAATGGATGGGTGTACAACTTTTGCTAATGTTATAAATAATCTGCAACAAATCTTTTATTAAAAATACAGACAATAAATGTTATAAAGTAAGATACCAATGTTACATAGTTAGAAAATGTCTATATCATTAATTACCCTCCAAAGAAAACGTAAAAAAAAAATTACTCCTAACATCGCTATATGTAAAAACTATACTATCACTGTTCATAATAAAAAAATTTAACCCCTCGATGTCTTTTATATATTTTTCTCTATACGGTTCTTTCTCAAAAAATATTTCATAACTCTTTGATAATTATTTTTTTCCACTAACTATATTGTGAATATCCTACTACGTCAATGAAGTTTATCAATTCCATTTTGTTTTTAGAGAAGAATTTGACAGGACAGGGAAGAGGGGGATGGCATGAGACCACTGTGGTACTCAGAAGGCGAACGGAGAGCTTGAGGTTGAAGAGACTGGGGGTTGAGGTTTGGTCTTGAGTTGTTGGCCTCTCACCCTAAAACACTAGCTTGGAAAGTGGCATAAATTTCTAGAGTTGATGTAAAAATGAATCTAATCACCAGACCCTTTCTCCCGTAGATTTATTGTGGGTAATCCTTGAAGACAGGAGTAAAAATGGGCGAACATCCACTTGACAAAGACCTGTAAAAGCCAGCCATAGGACCTCTAAATTTTTTAAAAAATTATTTCCTTGCTTATATTTTATCAGGCTTACTACCAAGACATTTTACCCAAGACAATTCTTGCTGCTCATCTTTCTTTGACATCATTTTCCTTGTTCTTGGATGCTTCCTTGTTAATCTCTGGACACATCATGGCCTTCCATGTTCTTTCAAGGATACCCATGCATTACATTGTTTCCAGCTCCCTCCTCTGTGTCATGTTTGACATCACCTGTACGACACCTGTTTTCAGCTCCTCTGGCTTCTACTAGGTATCAAGTAACTAATTTCATAAACTCCTTCATGTTAGTGTTTTCATGGGTGCTGATAGATTCAAATCTTATGTTCTCAGGTAGTATATACCTAGAAAGAAATTTTGGGGTGCTAATGCCTTGAAGTAAAAATGCCAAAAGTGTCAGAGGGCAGAGCAGGCCAGTGGGGAAGCTCATTTTGGGCAGAATACTTTCAGACACTTTGTGTAAGTGGCTATACACAGTGCTCATGCTTTTTGCTAACTCCTGCTGTAAACCAGTGAAGATTCAGCAGGTAAAGGGAAAATTTATTGTCTAATACTTTTTGAAGATAGTTCTAAGACTGGATAAAGTTGAATAGAATTAGGCTCTTATCCTTGACATTAATTTATAGTGTTTTTCTCCTCTTAGGAGGTGATGCTTTGCCATTCTTTTTTCCATATCTGCTACATAGCCATTGTGTAAGTCCATTCAGTTTAGACGTGAGGACTTAGGCCTGGCTATGCCTCAAGTTACTCCTTAATTTTTATTATTGAGTCATAGAGGATTTTCAAGTTAATCCTAGTAACTCAAAAGATATTTAAAACATCTGTGAGTGATGAGGAATGGGGATGTTTTCAGGCTTTTTTGTAATAAGCTGTTATGAGAAAAGTCTTAAAAAGCTTTATTCATGGTCATAAGGACCATTAATTAGCAAATGTGAGGGCAGTAGAGTATATTTTATCGCTTGAAAGATTATGCTAACATGAATAATGTGAATAATCGTGTATAATTTTCTCCAAGAGGTTTACTCTATATCTTTGCATAGAATCCTAAATTCAGAGGGAATCTTGAGAAGTCTCTTATTTTATTCTCTACTTTTAGATGGAAAGCTTCTTTTGCAACTCTCTCACACCTCTGTGAAATATTAGACTCTTCAAAGAGGCACTTCCAGTGTTAGGCAGTATTTCCACACAACCAAAAACTCCTTTATTTCAATTTAAAGTTTCTCTAGATGCAATATACCTTTAGAATTCCCAGTCACAGATGTGTTATTTTAATTCTTGATTCTTTAATGCAGTTTTACTAAGGCAGCATTCCCACACAGATGTTGTCTCCCTGAGTACTAGTACCGTGAGGTGCTGTGCAAAAAAAGAAAGTTTCCATGGTTACAAAACTTAGCACAGTCTGCATACTATAAGACCCTCTTGGAAAAGATCTTTTTGTAGCTATCAGTCTCTGGAAGTTGCCCCCAGACCATGGCACCTAAAGAAGAACTAGAACACAATCAACAACTAGCATACAAAAAAGCAAAAATGAGTACAGGTGAAACAGATGTGTAGCTGGTTGAGAACCATTAGTTTTGATTGTAGGATGCTATCCCCAGGAACTGGGGGACAGGGTGATGAGGGTCCTGAGCACCTGGGAAGATAGAATGGGGTACCATGTGTCGTAGGCAGTCTTCACACACAGGAGGTAAAATGGGGAAGAAAGTAACCAAACAACCTTATTTTATTACCCAGTGAGGTAACTCAGGCCCTTTCAATCCTGATAAAGGAATTCCTTAAAAGAGGTATGTGAACAAATAGGTTCATGACTACATGCTGCATTTATTGTTTTAAGTAGTACAGTGAGTGTTGTTCTGCAGAAACACTTGTGATAGTCACATTGCTACATCCTGCTTCCACCCTGCTCTGATGATGAAACCTCACCACCACAAAGTAATGATAATGATCCCATAGCCCATGCTCTCCCTATGCATTGGTACCTCTACCTTCTTTCTTTAGGACTAAAAGTTGTTCAGTGCACATGTAGGTAAATAAGGGGAAGAATTAAGTAAATTAAGCATGATTAAGTATCCCTCAGAGTACTTTAGGGCATGGAAAGACGAGAAGCTCTTTTCTCAAGAAGCTATTGAAGGAGCCAGATTTATCTTCTGAAGGATGTAGATTTTGGACAGGGGCCTGAAGGTCAAGTGGAATTTGAATAGACTAGGAAGACAGGGAACAGACATTACATGTAGGGGGAACAACATGTGAAAATTGTGGGGCTTAAAATGAGCTTGTAGTGTATGAGGAAGAATAAAGAGACCCCACATAACCAATATATTTAGGATTCTCTACCTCTTCTCACTCTGCCTCAGGAAACTACCTAAGTCTTGTTTTTGAAAAGAATTGGAAACACCTACCCTTAAATTTTTTTTTATTGGTGTTTTAATGGTTTTTAACATTGTGAAATTTTGGGTTGTGCATTTTTGTTTGTCCATCACCATATATATGACTCCCTTCACCCCTTGTGCCCACCCCCCACCCTCCACCCCCATTGCCCTGGTAACCACAGTACAGTTTTCTCTGTCCATGTGTTGGTTTATATTCCACATATGAGTGAGATCATACAGTGTTTGTCTTTCTCTTTCTGGCTTATTTCACTTAACATAATACGCTCCAGGCCCATCCATGTTGTTGCAAATACCCTTAAATATTTTATTGCCAAACTTGAACAAAGCACAAATTTTGATCAGCGGATTTGGAAAAAAATAAGCCCACATATCATATGTCAAAAGCAACTCTTCTGCCAGGCGTTACTAAGCCAAGGTGGCTACCACTTCTCACCATCATGGACTCTATTCCAGTGAAGCCAATCTTCTTCCATCCCTTACATGCTCTGTGTTCATTTTCCCTCCAAGTCTGTGCTCATCTCATTCCCCCCTACCCCGAAAATAACCCTCCACAGTTGTCACTGCCTATTAAAACCCCTCAGGGCTCAGCTGAAGTTTGATATCATCATTATCAACACTAACCTATTGAGACTTATGCTGTGTAAGGCCTTGGGGACCTCGAGATATAGAAAGGACAATTTTATTTTTCTGAGGAAGATTTGCCCTGAGCTAACATCCATGCCAATCTTCCTCTATTTTGTATGTGGGTTGCTGCTACAGCATGGCTGCCGATGAGTGGTGTACGTCCATGCCCTGGAACCTAACACAGGCCACTGAAGTGGAGCATGCAGAACTTAACTGCTAGGCCATGGGGCTGGCCCCAAGAAAGGACAATTTTTGATATTAAGACACACACACACACAATCTAGTTAATTTCTCAGATCATATAATTATTTCCTTGCTTTAAAAAATTGTCTAAAACCAAATAATTTTATTGTTTTATTTTCTTGTATTATTATTTTCTGAACATTAGTTGTGTCGTTTTTCTGTCCAAAATGATAGTTATGCTCCTTAAGTCCAGGTAACATGATACATATCTCTTATCTTACCTCATCATGCTGGGTTAATAGTAGATATTCAATCGATGCTTCAATTGTTACACAAGCATACATTTATTTAGCATAGGACCCTGAGGAAATTTGTCATACAACAGCTATGTCTTTGTGGATGGGCAAGTTTGGGACAAGTAAGTGTTCCAGCACATAATAACTAGATAAGACTGTCCATTTACAATATGCTTTCAAATCCAACATCCTGTTGTTTCTACAACAAGGATGGCTGGTGAGTAAGAATGATATTGCCCATTTTATAGATGAAGTGATTGTGATCCAGAGAGTTAAAATAATCTCAAGATCAGAGGGTAGGTGTCAGAACTGGACTCAAACCCTTGTCTTGTGATTCTGAATCTAAAGTGGAGGACAGGACTGAACAGTCAGTGGGCATGGGGAATCTGTGATGAGGAGAGAGTTTACCAGAAGGAGGGACAATCAAAGCGGAATTAGAAGTTCTAAAGATAAACTTAGGATTGGGCAGTTCATGAGATGGGGTGGGGTTAGCAGTCAGAGGTCTCTATTTCTGGAAGCACCACTTCCTACAGCTCCCAAGAAGAAGGATTTTGAGTGAACATTAACCATGTGACTGCCCTCAAACTGTGTGTGGAAGTAGACAGTAGCTTCAGCCAACTGGGCACCATGAGGGTCACGAGTGAGTTGAGAAGCCCTATTTAAGATGTAAATAGGAAGTTAGGAAGAGGTCAACCTGGATCTTTTGGAGAGATTGAATGACATCCTTAGACCTCTGCTGATCAGCCTGTCATCAATTGTGGGGCATACAACTCTACGTTCCACTCACGGGCTGACAAATTCTGCCTCAAATCTCTTCCTAGAGGGCTGAACAGTGACATCTATTGGTTCAATTTGAAATAAGCAAGTTCAAAAGCAGTTGAAATGTCCACGTTAGTATTTCTCCCCCTTTCAAAACAAATAATAAGAGTGATTCCAAAGGAAGTTATGACATCAGCAGAATGCTTTATCTCAGGACAACACGCCACTCTAACTTTCAGCACTGGGGATATTGTGTGACTTATATTTTTGCAGAGGGCCCATCAAAGACTTTGTAAACCTTTTAAAATCAATATTCAGTAGAAACACTACAAAGGGCTGTGTGTTTTGGGAGTTTCTCACTGCTCAAGATTTCATCCTGGAGCAGGAATGAACAAATTTAGAGAATGGATTTGAGGGGCAGTGGTGGGAAATAATGAAGTTGCTTTCTGCTTTAAGAAACTTGGAATCAAATCTTCCTGTGGATGAGACTTGTGAGTTACAATGAAGATTGAATTTTCTTTTCTAAATGGCCCTAAATTTCAAGATAAGCTTGAAAATCTTCTAGTTCTTAACTTCATTTGGTAAAGTTTCTATGATCCTTTATACTCAATTCTCTAATAACTAATGACTATTTCTTCTTATAGAAAAACTGTAAAGCTCACTGAATATATAACTGATAGAGTTGCTCTTCTGGGCAATTTGGATAATTAAAAAAATACTCTGGCAAATTAAAAAATATTTTATATATTTACAACATATTTTAAATATTGATGAAATGTTCTCTCTATAGGTACAGTGTATATATGTGTATATATAGAGTGTGTATATATAGTATATATAGTATGTGTGTATACATATGTAGTGTGTGTGTATATACAGATATGTATATATAGTGTACACTCCATACAATATTTTTGCTTAGTTCAGACTTTTACAAAAATTGCTAAGAAGCAGTAAAACGGATAGAGTTTGGCCTTCAACCTCTTATTCACCCAAGTGAGGGGTGAAGTGGCCCAAAGAGAGCTGCGTGATGAAGAAATGAGATAACCCAGGCTTGGATAATCACACATCCAATAATTGAATACTGACATATTTGGATCATTGAAGAAAAATATTAAAATGTTCTCTCCAGTTATTAATTAGTGAATCAAGCATGACCCTGGGAACTTGCTTTTCATTTTAAAACAGGGGCATGCTTAAGAGATGGTTCAGATTGGCTTATTCAGGTCTCTTGAGATCTCTGCCGGTTTGCTTTGCAGACTGCTGGTGGCTGGAGAACAGCATGGCGCTAAACCACACCGCCCTGCCCCAGGATGAGCGCCTGCCACACTACCTTCGAGATGGGGATCCCTTTGCTTCCAAACTTTCCTGGGAAGCGGATTTGGTGGCTGGCTTTTACCTAACAATAATTGGTAAGCTTCCTTAATTTTTCTGTGCAAAGGTTGCATCTAGAAAATTCATGGGCTGATATACGTTGATTTTGCACAAAGATTCTGACACTTAGGTGGGTATTTTAAGTGGAGACGGAGAGAGGGAGGAGGGCCGAAGATGGGGTGGCATTACGGAGCTGATAAATGTTTCCTGGAAACAACTCTCTGATACCTTTATTATTAGGGATAAATATTCCCTCAAAAATCTAAAGAAATTTTACAGCAAAATAATTGATCTTGAGACTGTATTTCATTTTGGTTGCTTTGGTTGTAGGTTTGTCTTCCGAATAACATTAATGATAATGAGATCTTATTTAAACAGAGTGCCTTTGCTTTTTAAAACATGCTTTTGATATAGTCATAAGAGTACAGGCTCAGAATGGATCTTAGAAATCATCTAGTTCAGCCTCCTCTTTTCACAATTGAGAAAACTCTGGCCCAGTGTTGTAGTGATGATGGACACATTGAGTTTACTTCACCTAAAAGTAAAGTTGCATCACAACATCATCACTAAGTGATTTTGGTGGGAATTGGAAAAATGTATTGGTAATAAATGCAAGTCAGTCCAAGGTCAAAAAATTTTTGTGCATAATCCACAACATGGTACATCTGCTTCCAGACTCTGCTATCCAATGTGGTGGCCACATGTGGCTCCTGAGCACTTCAACTGTGACTTTTCCAAAATGAGATGCGCAGTAGTGTAAATACACACCAGATCTTGAACTTAGTACTAGAAAACATAATGTAAAATAGCTCATTAATAATTTTTAAAAATTGACTACATGTTGAACCCATAACATTTTGGATATATTAGGTTAAATAAATATCTTATTAAAATTAATTTAGTGACATATTTACTCTGTTTACTGTGGCTACCAGAAAAATTTAAAACACACATGTGGCTCACATTTCTGGTTTATATTATGTTTATATTGGACAGCACTAGTCTAGGCAATTAGAATTCAACTACAATACTTTTCTTAAATTTAGAAATGTTTTAAATTTGGGTAACCAGTGTGCAGGTGGGTTATATCTTTAGGTGTGTCTGCCTTTAATCTTTTCAAATGTTGGGTCAAGCTTCTCTCTCTCTCTCTCTCTCTCTCTCTCTCTCATTCCTTCCCTCCCTCTCTTTCTCTCAACTATTTATTACTGACTAAGAATTTCATTTAACCTCCTGAAATTAGCAAAACTCATTAGAAAAGTGTGGAGACCCCTCTATGGTCAGTACTTGAGGCAAAAGGAATCGATGAGATTGAATCAGAAATTCTGCTGCAAAGAGATTCCCTGGGCCCTTGGCTTTACTATTAGTTAGTATCAAATTGATTTAAATTCTGTGTCTTATAAATGGACACCATGTCCTTCCAATCACAAATATATATTGAGTGCCTGTACCTTGCCACTGTTTAAGTTGCTGGGAATATAATGGTGAACAAAATGGCAAACTCGCTGTCTGCAAAGGGACTATCTGGTAGTAAAATCCACACCGCATTTTTATTAAACATAAGTACTTTCAATTATCAGAAAAGACAGAAAAATAAACATCTTATAAATTGAATTTGTCTCAATCAATTGCAAGGAATGAATTAAACAGTAGCATCTTTAACCTGACCAATTTCTCAAGATGACACAAATAAGGAGGGATATCAGTTCCATCCCACCTTGACATGAAGAATCGCAGGAGGAGAGGCAACCAGTGGGTGGGTGGGGGGAGTCAGGAGGATTTCTCACTTGATGCACGTGGGGTGGAAGGAAAATCCACGATCGTATTCAAGGGGCTTGATGAGATGGATCTAGAAAAAGAGGTCCCCAAAGAGTCTCTTAATAAAGGGAGCATCAGGTAACTCAGAGAGCTGGGAGTGGAGCCAAAGGCATCTTCCAGAACAGTCATTCGGGCTGAGGCCAGGGGCAGCTGGAGGGGGTTGGACTCATCCTAGGGCCAGTTCCTGGGCTTGATCCTGTGTCTGGTTTTCACCTCCTCCTAGGATAGGTGTACAGGGATGTGCCCAGCTTCTTTTTAAGGAACCAGAGTGGAGTGACATTCTTGGTGAGCTTTGTGAAATACTAGGAGTCTCAGGGAAAACTGGAAGGTGAAAAGATAAACCTGAGTTTGGAATAGAGAAGAAATACATTAGAGACCCATTTCCACCTTCTACTCTTCTACTGTAAATTCTTAGTTTATTCACTGTCTACATATGAGATTTTATTTTTTTATATTCATAAAAAGATTCAGGATTTTGATAATCTAAAATGTCTCCCCTCCCTTTAGTCTTTACTTTCTTAATCTTGTTTTCCTTAACTACCACTAAAAATAAATTTGGATTCTCTTGACACTCCCCTACAGATAAGATTGCCTGTGAGAATTACCTACATGCGGCTTGAGAGAGTTGACTATTTTTCTATAATGCTTTGGGCACTGGGTAAAGCCTTATGAAGTAGAGTTAATATAGATAATTTAAGAAAGGATAAGTAAGAAAATCAGTATTCTCAAAAGAGATGTAGGAGCCAGCCCTGATGGTGTAGTGGTTCAAGTTCTGCGCTCTCGTGGCTTCTGCGGCCCAGACTCGTTTCCCGGTCACAGAACCACACCACCCGTCTGTCAGTTGCCATGCTGTGATGGCGGCTCACATAGAAGAACTAGAAGGACTTACAACTAAGATATACAACCACGTTCTGGGGCTTTGGGGAGAGAAAAAAAAAAAGAAGATTGGCAGCAGATGTTAGCTCAGGGCAAATCTTTCCCTGCAAAAAAAAAAAAAAAAAAAAGAGATGTAGAAAGGCAAAGCGTGTTTAAATGAGTTTGTGTATAAAATACATACACATACTTACAGTTTTTAATCTTTTAATTTAAAGTAGATGGCATTTATTTATAATATTTCAAGCCATGTTTTCACGTTTTAATTTTCCAATGTGCCTTACTAGCTGGTTTCCTTTAATGAGACGTAGGTTTCATTTTAGTTGGTTTGCTCTAGAACTCCGTAATCTCTTCTATTTTTTTCCTCTTCTGTCTTAAGGAAGCTAAAAAGGTTTAAACAGACCATTAGGCAGCGCTAACTCCAGGGATTCAGAATTCCCTAAGAGCACAATGCAGTTAGTTCCTGGTGGTTTCATACCATCAGCTGAAACACATTTCTTTCCTTGCCCCCCCAAATGAATTGTGGTGGAGAAGTAGAAATTAAAATAGAAAAATCTGGGTTTCTCCTGTTAATACTCTCCTTATTCCTTACTACTAAAGGCAGCTGTACCAGATTCTCATTTATACACAGCTACTCTGTGAAGCAAGAAATCCTGAGGAAATCTACTCTACATGTTAAGCTATGGAAGTAGGTGTATTCTTTTCTTAAATAAAGTCAGTAGGGATTGGGTCTTTTGGATTTAAACTGGGTGTGTAAGAACTTTTGAACAGTTTCATGGTAACGCCAAAGCCAAGTAGTCATTAATAAAAAGATATAAGAGAGTGGGAACACATTTCTACCATTGTTGGTAGGTCGGTGGGTTGAGGGTCACTTTCTCTCCCTTTGGTGGGAGGGGGAGAGGCCATATTCTCAATAGTCACCCACTTCCCCTTGAGACCTAGTTCAGTAGCAGCTGCAGACACCCAGCGTCCATGTATCCTCAGGAGGCAAAAGTCCTGGGATGTGTCTCCAGGAGATGAAATTTTCTTTGCAGAGGGTTATGCCATAGCTGGCCTCTGCCTCTCCTGAATGCTGGGGCTCCCTCAGGAGGCCACGGTGATAGTGAAAGCACCTCGTTTGGTTTGGGTCTCTTCATCTTCAGAATTTATCAAGAGCCAAGGGATTAACCCTACATATCAGAGGGAGGGAGTTCTATAAAGCCGATACTCTCTAAAAATGGCTGAGGAATACTCCACCCTGGGGGCCAGTACAAGAACTGGCCATCGGGATGCCCACACCCTCCTGAGCTTCACTGGGAAGTTAGTGGTTCCCATTTCTGGGTAAGTTCAGTCTTATGATCCCCGACTCTTATCCCTTTGGAGGCAACCCATCCCTCGCCTGTCACTCACAACTCATGCTTTTTATTTCATCTTCTGAATTTAGATTTTTATTTAGAGTCCTCTCATTACCCTCTAAATCTATGGTGACCATTTTTGAAATTGAGAAGTGTTTCATATTCCAGTGAATTCTAAAACCTAGTTTTAATGATGGGAATTTATATTTTTCCTTGTAGGGATTCTGTCTACATTTGGAAATGGGTATGTCCTTTATATGTCTTCTAGACGAAAGAAGAAGCTGAGACCTGCGGAAATAATGACTATCAATTTAGCAATCTGTGATCTGGGGATTTCAGGTAACAACCGTGCCGTTTCTTCTTTGGGGGTTTGAACGATGCACCATTCTAAAGCCCTCGCTGGCTCAGAGATAACCCCTAACCCATCCCCTTTTGTTCCTTCCTTCACAAATCATCTTTACAGAGTTTGTGGTAAGACAATGGAGTGTTGTCTGGCTAAAGAGATCATTCATTTAGCATTTATTGAGTCCTTTCTATGTTTCAGGCATGTTAGCTGCTGAGAATACAATTGGGAATAATACATCCTATCTTAGACACCTCAAGGTGTAGTGGGCTAAATGATTCAGAAAACAGAAACTTACAGGCAGGCTCCAGATCACTGTTTTAAATTCTGTTACACCTCTCCCACTCTTATGGAAATCTGCTGAAATAAATATCAAGAGGGTAAAGTCTTAAAAGGTAAATGATGGCCGAAGACAGTCTGAGAGGTGAGTATAGGAAGAAGGAGGAGCTGCCCTGCTAATGATATATTTAAGTGATAACATAATGATATATTTAAGTGTGGCTTGGGGACCGATTACAAGTATAGGAAGCTTCCAGTTCAGTGGTTCTCAAACTTGGCTGCACAAAAACGTCACTTGAAGAACTTAAAAAAAAATACCCGTGGCTGTGTTTCATACCCAGAAATTTTGAATGAGTTGGTTGAGAATGTTACCTGGGCATCAGGATATTTAAAATTAGAAAAACGAGAATCCAAAATTGAGAACTACTGGTTTATTTCTTGCTTTTTTGGCATCTCTGATAACCCAGAGAGGAGGAGTGGAAATAAAATTTCTCTAACTGCAATTCATTTTTACAAATATGAATGATGTGGGGTAAGTCACTTCCCTTTGCTTTCATCTGTAAAATTCTACACACACTCAAATGTGTCTTTGGAGCCCAACATTCTGCTCTTTAGCCTACAGTTTTAAGTTACTAGAGGCAGAGAAACTGAGTTTGAACAGAACAAACACACCAACTCCTCTTTCCGCTGGAAACCTTTTAGCAGTTTCCCATCTAAAGCATCCCTTTTAAAATGTTTGCTGATATTTGTTTCTCTCTTCATTAGTAGATTTTTTTGCCACTGCCAATCTCTAAAGAGAAGGGTCCATAATAAGCCTCTATCTATTGAGTTACTATTTCTCACACAGCCTTACTGGTGCAGCTTTATTTTAACCTTTAATTCTTTATTTTATTGCGGTAACATTGGTTTATAACATTATATAAATTTCAGGTTACATCATTATACTTGTAATATTGCATAGATTATATCATGTTCACCACCCAAAGACTAATTACAATCCATCACCACACACATGTGCCTAATCATCCCTTTCGCCCTCCTTCTTCCCCCCTTCCTTTCTGGTAACCACCAATCCAGTCTCGGTCTCTGTGTGTTTGTTTGTTGTTGTTTTTATCATCTGAGTGAGATCATACGGTATTTGACCTTCTCCTTCTGACTTATTTCACTTTGCATAATACTCTCAATGTCCATCCATGCTGTCACAAATGGCTAGATTTAATTGTTTCTTATGGCTGAGTAGTATTCCATTGTGTATATATACCACATCTTTATCCATTCGTCCCTCGATGGGCACTTAGGTTGCTTCCAAGTCTTGGCTATTGTGAATAATGTTGCAGTGAACACAGGGGTGCATGTATCTTTACGCATGTGTGTTTTCATGTTCTTTGGATAAACACCCAGCAGTGGAATAGCTGGATTGTATGGTAGTTCTATTCTTAATTTTTTGAGGAATCTCCATACTGTTTTCCATAGTGGCTGCACCAGTTTGCACTCCCACCAGCAGCGTATGAGAGTTCCCTTCTCTCCACATCCTCTCTAACACTTGTTGTTTCTTGTCTTGTTAATTATAGCCATTCTGACGGGAGTGAGGTGATATCTCACTGTAGTTTTGATTTGCATTTCCCTGATAGTTAATGATGTTGAACATCTTTTCACGTGCTTGTTGGCCATCTGTATATCTTCTTTGGAGAAATGTCTGTCCAGGTCTTTTGCCCATTTTTCAATTGGGTTGGTAGTTTTTTGTTGGTGTTGTTGAGATGTATGAGTTCTTTATATATTTTGTATATTAACCCCTTATCAGATATATGATATGCAAATATCTTCTCCCAATTGTTAGATTGTCTTTTCATTTTGTTGATGGTTTCCTTTGGTGTGCAGAAGCTTTTTAGTTTGATGTAGTCCCATTTGTTTATTTTTTCTATTGTTTCTCTTGCCCAATCAGATATGGTACTTGAAAATATGTTGCTAAGACCGATGTCAAAGAGCGTACTGCCTATGTTTTCTTCTAGAAGTTTCATGTCTTACATTCAAGTCCTTAATCCATTTTGAGTTAGTTTTTGTGTATGGTGTAACATAATGGTCTACTTTCATTTTTTGCCTGTGGCTGTCCAGTTTTCCCAACACGCTTTATTGAAGAGACTTTCCTTTCTCCATTGTATGTTCTTGGCTCCCTTGTCGAAAATTAGCTGTCTGTAGATGTGTGGGTTTATTTCTGGGCTTTCAGTTCTGTTCCATTGATCTGTGTGTCTGTTTTTGTGCCAGTACCATGCTGTTTTGGTTACTATAGCTTTGTAGTATATTTTGAAATCAGGGAGTGTGATACCTCCAGCTTTGTTCTTTTTTCTCAGTATTCCTTTGGCTATTTGGATAAATTTTAGGATTCTTTGTTATATTTCCATGAAAAATGTTGTTGGAACTTTGATAGAGATTGCATTGAATCTAGAGATTGCTTTAGGAAGTATGGACATTCTAACTATGTTAATTCTTCCAATCCAAGAGCCATGTGCTGCCTTCTTATTGAGAGTTTATATTGTCTTGGTTATTTGGGAAGGCTATTTTAGGAATGTGTACCCATGCACATTAAGAGGAGCATATCATGTCAGGCCCCTTTCTGTGAAAACAGTCATGATGAACCCTGGGGAATTTGCGAGGCTGCAAAATGGCTGCCATTTTGGCTATTGCCACACGATGGCGGTGTCACAACAGGAATGATAGCTTTCCGGGTCAGCTCACCCTGCTGACTCCTGATGGTTCTCTCCCTGTTACTGAACGTCAAAATACTTGAATGAAACCTGCCATTTCAGCCACATTCTTCCCCAGTGAATAATACCAGTTTCATGCTCAAGGCTGAATTAGACTAGGCTTGAATAAAAATGCCTTTAATTGGTCCTATACATTGAAAATGCTTTCAGCCAAGCAAGGCTGCTCTACAATTGCACAAATTACCGCATTTCTCTGCATATGTCTTTAGAGTAATTTACCAAGAACGCGTTTTCTTCTGTGCGATAGCTTTCTCTGATGGACCCAGACCATTTTTTTCAGCTTCTGAGTATCTCTAATACACTTTTCCTTTCCAATAAACCTTAAAACTTTTTATGTCTGTGTTATTTTTTTCTTGGTCAACTGTATTTCGTTACAAGCTCCTTGCAGAAGCACATCCTAGAGACCAGGTGTATCTCACTTCCACTGCTAAAATTTGCTGTTTAAATATCAATGGTTCTCAATTGGGTATGTGTATTAGAATAACCTGGGGAGCTAAAAAAAATGTATATTGATGCCCGGGCTTACTCTCGATAAATTCAATCAGACTATCTGGGGGTCAGAGTCCTGGACATCGATATTTAAAATAAATCAAAACAAAGCAAAGCAAAACAAAACAGAACAACTCCTCCAGTGATTCTAACGTGCAGCTAGGTTTGGAAGCATTCTGCTAAGTGGAGGAGGGAGAGACAGTCTAGGTTCATCAAATCTTGGCTCCAGGAGGAAGCTTAAAATAGCTTTTGCTGATGGGTCCCAGGCACAACAGACACTCATTTCATTCCATCCGAGTCACTTCCACTTGTCTTTTGCTGTTTTTAGCCGTCACCCAGCAGATACTTAGCTCAAGCTTTGAGTTTTCTGTCTCCTCTCTCTAGAACATTTTCCCTCTAGACGTTGCCTGGGTCTCTACCACTGATGTAGGCATCTGCCTAAATGTCGCATTCCCAGAGAGATCATCCCTGATCTCCTGATGTAAAACAACTATTTCTGTCTATCTCCTTCCCCTGCTTTATTTTCCTTCACAGCGCTAATCACTACCTATCATGCCAACATATCATATCATAGCTCATATTACAAATTACTTGTTTCTTTTGTCTGCTCTCTGTGTGGAAAAAATGAATTTGTCCATCTGGATCTCTATTTTGTCCTCTAGCACCTCGCTCTATACTTGTTACATAACAGGCACTGAAGAAGTATTTGTTGGGAAAAAACCCAATTCTTCTACCCTCAGTTTCCTCACTGACAATGGAGTTAGGCTCACTAGGATCAGGAAGCGGTAATGTGAGGGTGCACAGTCTAGCAAGCTGGAGGATGGCACTAGCTGTCTAAACAGGTAGAGGAGATGTGCGTCTAGCTTAAGGAAGGCACTCAGTAAGTATGTGTTGACTGACTGAACTAACAGGGACTTCTGTGTACCTTTGTATGCCAAGCAAGAGGCACAGCTGGGAGGGATAGGGCAGGGCTGGCACCTGCCAGCTGTGAATATCAGTCACTTGGTTTTCCTAATGAGTTAAGGTTAGGGAACCTTCTTTTGGTAGATCAGATAGAGACTTCAAAGAGCTTCCTCGGCACTTTCGCTTCAGGGAAGGTGAAGATTGAATACAATGACTGAATAGGGAGGGTGCAGGGTGTGAATTAAAGTAGAAAAATGCTTTCTAGAAAGTAAAAAACCACAACAACAAATGGAGGCTGAAGTTATAAATAGTTTAAATCCCAGAAACCTGGGTCTGGTTGTAAACACATTGAACCCAACATTTGCTAAAATAGCTATCTCTTGTCTGAACGGGATACAACTCAATAGTGAGTTGAGGGAGGTGGGTAAATTTTAACTGGAGGGAACTTCCCTTGATAAACTGCTTGGCGCTCTAGTTGTAGGCAAACCGTTCACGATCATCTCCTGCTTCTGTCACCGCTGGGTGTTTGGCTGGATTGGCTGCCGCTGGTATGGATGGGCTGGATTTTTCTTTGGCTGTGGAAGTCTTATCACTATGACTGCTGTCAGCCTGGATCGATACCTGAAAATCTGCTATTTATCTTATGGTAAGTCAGAAGGTTTCTCATTCTCTAATAGTCAAAGCTAGGTGGATTGTCAGCGCTGTACATATTGTACCCGTAGGTAATAAACAAAGATTATTAATAACTCAGGGACCAAGAGTACTTCCATGTCTAGTCTGTCTTGTTCTAACCTATGTTTAAAGATTTGAACCGGTGTCAATGTAGATTTCTTTTAGCACCACTTTTATAGGAATGTCTGGTGATTGGCTACAATGCTTTTAAAAGTATCATTTCCTTGTATAAAGTGTGTAAGCTTCTACCATGTTTTGCCATGAAAACAAAAGAAATAAAATGCGTTGAAAGGATGTTTAGCTGGTTTCCCACATAGTAAGTATAATTGTGTGAAAAGATGTTTCTAATTCTCCTTTAGTACTCAGTTCCCCATGATATCAGAGATGAGGGGTCCAAAATGTCCACCTCCAAGTTAGAGAACTGGATAGCTGTGCCTGCAGGAAAGGACGCACATACAGAAATACCACTTGACATTCTCTTTGAGGTATTGGCAGGTAGAAAGACGAGTGACGAGAATTGGTGAGGGGTAAGCCAGCAATAAACAATTTTCAGAGGCTAAAGACTTTTCTTAATGTTAAAAATAAATTTTTAGTACTTTGGCTTCTTGGGGTTCATGCATTTATTGAACCCTAAATAGAAGCATTTAGGCCCTTAAGTTTAGTATTGAGAATCTGGTGCAACCAGGGAGTAGTATTGGCTCCGTCCGGACAAAGCTGCTTTGTTCGTCAATCTGTCAATCAGAGTGGTTATGACCATGGGGACAGAGCATGGCCTGGAGCCTGAGGTGGAAAAGATCAGGTCGACTTGACACTTTCAATGTGGTGGAATTTCCTTTATATTTCGAAAGTTTACAGTCCCAAACTCCAAGGAAACCATGCAACGGGGGGAAGCGTCATGGACTACTATCTTCATGATCCAGCACTCACTTTTTATTTTTTAATTTGCATCTGTTTTTCTAAACAGTTTAAAACTTCCAGTAGAAATAGCTTGAATCAAAATTTTCAATAAAGTAGAAGAATATACAATTATACATATTCTGGATGACTTCAGAGTCAAATTCTTTCTATAAACTTATGTTTGGTCATATCAAACAGATTTTAAATATACCTATTGATTTTTTAGATGAGAAGGCAAAAAGTTCAACTTCCTGGGAATACGAAACATTGACGTCTCTGCTTTTAAAATATTTTTTTGAATTTAGGCTTTGTGTCAATTAAAGAGTTGATACTGTCCACCCTTAGAATCATTGCAGTTATAACTCCAGATGGGACCTGTATATATTTTTCAGCTTCTTCTAAGGCTGACTCTCAATAGTATGGTTTCATCGTTTGATCTGATGCACTATTAAACCCTCCACACAGTGTCTTAGAATGTTAGAATTAGAAGGTCACTTGGGGACATGTAGACCTTTCTCCCATGTAATGTGGTAAACTGTTTTAAGGCATCCCTGACAGACAGCCATTTGGCCTCTTCTTGAATAATTCCAGTGACCAGTGACGGGGAGCTTACTACTGCACAAGGCAGCCCATTCTCTGATTGGTCTGCTCTCATTGTTACAATGTTATTCCTTATATTAAGACAAAACTGCCTCCCAGTAACCTCCACCCATTGGTCCTAGTTCTGACTTCTGGAGCAACACAGAACCAATCTACTAATCTACTCCCTCCTGTACTTGACAGCCTTTCACCATACTCGAATGTAAGTATAAAACACCTCACCAAGTAACCCTAACCATAAATGCTTATACGTATGCCTATGCACATTCCCATAAGTATATGTGATTATCCGTGCCAATGTTTTATCCATTATAATGGATAACCAAGATCTGACATATACTGTGGCTACATGATTGTTACCCCTATCTGGTTGGGCTCAAGAAATTTTGCATTTTATGATACAAAATGCCATGTCTTTGAAAAAAATAGAGACAGTAGAAATAATCTGTTGCATTTCTTATCAATGCTAAATGAGGCAAACACAGGAGTAAAAATTCATGTTAATGTAGTTCTTCATAGTTTGCAGAACAAGCCTTGCATTATTTTATTTAATACTTATTAAAATCTGTAAGCAATATATTCTTATTTCCTCCATTTTACTGCTAAAAACACCTATGTCTAGAAAGGTTATATGAAAAGGGTCAAATACTAGAAATGAGAAGAAGTAGGCCCTATTGACTTCCTCATCCTCACGTGGTACTAAGCAGAGTCTATGTTGAGTCTATGTTGAAGCAATCATTTGGCTTTTACTGAATATGTTTTGCTATTTCTTCTCTGCTACTACAAAACCAAGGCAGTCAGGAATCACTTCTCCGGCCCTTTTGGTTCGAGGGATAAGTGGGGCGTGAAAGTAATTTCCTGTGTAGGCTGCAGCAGTAGATCAGGCCGACCTGTCTTCTGTGGTTGTGTTGAACTTTGGAAAATGATATTAGTGCTTTACAGCTTTTCTTAGATGACTGCACTGTTTCTTCCTCTTGGAATTCTCTTTTGGTTAATGGAAACTAGTGCTGAAAAACAAAGCTCGTTTTTTGTTTTCCTAAAAATATTTTCACAGAATTACTTTTGCAGAACATGATACAATCTACCTAGATTCTCTACCTCTCCTCCTATGGCTGTGTGAGCGTGGCTGTTGTGTTAATAATGTTTGAAGATTCAAAATCTGCTCTCACCAAGCAGAGTCAACCACTTTGGCATCACACCGCACAGTCATAATTATGGCCCACCAACCCCCACTCGACAAGTGCTTAGGAAGACAAATGAGATGAGAGGACACAAAAGCTTTTAGGAGGAAGGGTATTCTAAAGACACAAGCAATGTCTTATCGTTTCTCATCTCCCCCCAAAGATTTAACTTTGGATGATCCAGTAATACATGCTTTTTTGGGCTCAGTACTTATAGTCCACCAATTGGCTTCTTACATTGGATAGGATCTCACAGTTCATTCTGGATGCTTCCATAAGATCCTCCAATGTCTTCAGCATCCTCTTATCTTTTTACTTCTCCTTTTCCCCAGCTTTTGTCACTTCCCCCTCCCCAGGTTCCCAGATGCCTAGAGAAACCTTCCCTATGAAATCACTTCCAATTTTATTTTCTTGGAAAAAGGCCCAAGCTCTGGAACTTTTCTCCCTGCACTCCACTCTCCCTCAGGCGTCAGTTATCTGACCGCTTCTCCCAGAATCCAATGGAATAACTCTTTGGATGTGGAATTTGACATATCGAGGGGAGGTATTTGGGTGGAGGGCAGATTACATCCTGGTAACATTTCTTTTCCACCTCCAGGGGTTTGGCTGAAAAGAAAGCACGCCTACATCTGCCTGGCAGTCATCTGGGCCTATGCTTCCTTCTGGACCACCATGCCCTTGGTAGGTCTAGGGGACTACGTGCCTGAGCCCTTTGGAACCTCCTGCACTCTGGACTGGTGGCTGGCCCAGGCCTCAGTAGGGGGCCAGATTTTCATCCTGAACATCCTCTTCTTCTGCCTCTTGCTCCCAACGGCTGTGATCGTGTTCTCCTATGCGAAAATCATTGCCAAGGTTAAGTCCTCCTCCAAAGAAGTAGCTCATTTCGACAGTCGGATCCATGGCAGCCACGTGCTGGAAGTGAAACTGACCAAGGTACCTGCAGTAATAGTTTACAGAGGCGTTTTCTGATCAGTTAAAACTTCATAGGGCAAAGAGGACAGGGAGTATTGGAGGCTGAGAGAATTTAGAATCTCCACTGTTTATGTACTTCTGGACTTTGTTATTATTTATATAAGCCTTTGTAGTTTCTCTTTCTTCTCTCTCTGTGTCTTTCTCATTTACACACATACACACACTTCTAATATCTACCAAATTTGTATAATGGATCTACTGGGGGCTTCTTCTTTCTATTGAATAGAATATTATTGGTTCTTAAAAATTATTTCAGTAATAAGAGTAACAACTTTTATGAATCATGAAATGCCTCATAGTATGTACTGTTTTGTACGGACTTTGGTGGGCATGGTTAGGGACATTCTGCCACCTTGCATTATTTACAGAGTAAGAGCTTACCATGTCTACTTTCCTATGGGAAACTTACCTTAACACAAGAGCCATTTCTGCAGGGTTGAGTACCTTGGTAAATGCTAGTTTCAGGGTTGGTAGCTCTTTAGATATTGTGGTGTAAGGAAAAGAGCAGGCTATTTGAAAGCAGAGTAGGGTTTTAATTCCATCACCGACACTTGCCTGGTTTGTGACCCAGAGCGAGATAGTGAACTTCCTTGAATCTCTACTTTATCCTTTGTGTAACAAGAATAGTAACATCTATCTCATTGGTTTGTGATAGAGATTCAATGAGACAAAGCATGTTATCCTGTCATCTGGTGAATAGAAGGTGTTAAAGAAACCATAGTTTCTCCTTTCTTTTATACCTTTTAGGAATTCTGGTAAGGTCTAAGGCAGTGGTCTTCACAATTTCATCATGTCTCACCCTTATATTGAAAAAATCTTTTTCAGCGCATACTCTCAATATAAATGGCATGTAGGTAATATCATCAAACTGTGTATTTAATGTTAGCACACCCTAATTTCTATCTTATATTTTAAAGATAAAAATAAATGTATATTGAAGTCCTGATCATTCCTTCTGGTATCCTAATTAATCATGTTGATTGATATCCGACCTTCAAGCATCCTCACAGATACTCCGGAGACCACTGGTCTCAGGGGCCTATAGTAACACAGTTCCCTCCGGACCAGAGGTGGCTTCCAATAAGTCAGGGCCTTGGTCCTGTGATATTGGTCCTAGTAATATTCCTCTCTCCAAATTGCAGACTTTTTGAGGTTGTGCAAGGATCTCTTGGTTGCACAGCGTGAGCTTGAGATTCCTCTTGGTTCTGGTTGACCTTTACTCCCTAGACCCCACATGTTGAGTAAGAGGAAGCTTTGAAGCAAGTTTTCATCACTCTAAATCTATACTAATAACCTAATAATAGAGAGTTCTCCCTGGACAAAAATGCAGAATTAGGAATCATGATCTACTTCTATCTTATAATTGGCTGTAAAATAGGAAACATATTTCCATAAAATTCAGGATCATGAATTAAGTTCTTCATTTTCAGGTGTCCCTTTAGCTCCTAGGTGTGATTTTTTTAAAAGAAATTTAATCCAAATAAATTAACCCAAGTTAATTTTGAATAACGTTTAATCCAAATCCTATTCTGTACCAAGTATTGTTCTAGGAACTAGGCAAATGCAACAATGATAAGAATGTTCCTTTTTAATAGTTTGTGGAAGTATGCCCAGGGAAACAACGTGATGTCCATGACACTGGTGTGTGGATTTCAGTTTACCTCGTAGCCCTGTAGTTTGGCATTCCATAAAGCTGCTGATATGTCATATGACTTCCTCTCTCTTCTTGCCATCCCCCAATGTTATTGACCTCCAGACATTTTGATGAGCTTGCCCAGTGAGTCTGAATCCTCACACCCATGAGGCCCTTCTCCAGTTTCTCTGAGTCTGTTATCTATCATCCTCTCTCCTGGTAGTTGAATTGCTCAACTCAACCCACTGACAGCTTTTAGGAGTACCCTAGCATCTCGTTCTTTGTGTATTCTTGAGGCAGCAGCTGTTTAGTGAATGCTTCGGAAGCTCCTTATGCGTATGAGGTGAAGATCAGCGTACACCATTTACTTTGGTTTGTTGTTATCATTTTCCTTGACCTGGATGGTACAGATCAAATAGTCAGACTCACCAGGCCGGATTAACCAAAGAGATGTTAAATGAAAAGTGTAGGCACTTATATGCAGGATTTTATTTTGTAGGCATCTTCTAACTTATATACTAAATGACATTACATTACATATAATGTCTATATTATATATTATATCATATGTCTATATTTTATTTATATATATATAAAACCTATCTTAAAATAACCTAAATATACACTGTTTCTAATTATTAGAATTTGTGGAAAAAATGTAAGTCAACATTCAACCCACATTGAAAAATAAACACAACTTTCTATTGTGGCATCCTTTACTAAATTTAAGCTGTTTTCAATTACTACTTAATTTTGTCCTTGATTTTTTGTACTGAGTAAAAATAAGTAGAAACAACCTCACAATGGGGCTTTTCATAGTCTTAGAAACCTTTTCCTCCATTCAACTACCTCTCAGGATTGGTAATTTACTTGTTCACTTGGCGCTTCTCATCTTCAGAGCAGCCTGGTCTAAAAGCTTGTTACTTAAAGACCACCTCCCTGGATTCTGGGATCAAAATAAAAATCATTTACTATGTGCTCTATTTATTTCTAGCTGGGCTATTATCTGGGCCTGCATTTTGCCAGTCTGTTCTCACCAACTTAAAAACTGACATTTCCTCTACAAAACTTTCTCTACTTTGTAACTTCCTTCTAATTAATTAGAAAAAAAAAGATTTTGCTAGACTTTTGCAGCAGGCTGAAATTTCATAGACTACAAACAGAAGCATGCAGAAAAAACCAAAACAAAGCAAACTAACCCCCCGACCAAAAAATACCTCTCTTTATATTTCTATGATTCGGTATAATCTCACTTTTATCCCTGCATTTGACCTTGTAAAACAAACAATATTACATAATCAGGATAAATTCAGCTGAATCAGGGGTTTTCCTCCTGTTCCCATGGCAGTGTATAAGTTCCAGGGAGGTCTTTATAAATCCATGGTGCCAATGGCTGGGGGTTCCTGGGCGGGTTGTTGTCATTTATTGACCCTTGTATTGCTGAGATATTTAAGGTTCCCTCCGGTCTGAGTCATCAGTTGTCGTGGGTCACTTTACATCCTTTTTGTTCCAACTGTAAGGCCTCTTTAGGCTCATCAGAATCCCAGCTACTTCCCATCCTTTGCCTGCAACCCGTCAGGTGGTTGTTGGGACCCTGGCTAGGACCCTGAGAAGTGAAGCACAAGTTTTCTACTCTCAAATCCCAAAATGTATTGAGGGTTCTATTGCATTCCAAACCCATCCCTGCCCCCTCGTGCTCACCTCAGTGGAATAGCTTTAAGACAGCTTCTCAAGGTCATTTGCCAGCTCCTCTGATGTCCTTCCTGTCTTTGGGCTATAGGCCCTTTACCCACTCTCGGGTGAGAAAACTGGCTCCTATATCCACAGGCATCCCTCTACATTGTTCATATGGAAAGCTAAAGCCCCGAGTCCTTCAGGTCTCTGGCTGTGGATACTCATTTTCTTCACACTCAAAACCTTTTTCTTTTAACTATTTTATGTCCTGTACATTTCAAGTTTCTATTTTGAAACTCAGAAGCTGAGAAATGTATGTTTTACTTCTTTGAGTATTTCTGCTCTGTAGAAACCTTCACACAAAGCAGCAAATACTCTTGCCTCTGCTTTAATAAGGGGGATGGTGGAGTGACAGGAAAGAAATAAGAGAAGCATAAATTAAATTTTCCAAATTTTACTATGCTGTGCTTATTGGGACTTCATATTCATTCATTTAACACACGTAGATCACCTGTAATGTTCCAGGCCTACAGCTAATATCCAGATCCTTTGGGCACCTAGATTTCTTTTAATTTCCCTTATTTCTACCAGAAAGCCTTCCTGATCCCCTCGACTGGTCTAGGTCTCTCTGCGATGGGCCATCAGGGCACTTGGCCTATTTATTTCCTGAATCTCATGTTCGTCACTCTTTTTCGCCAGCTGTGGGCAAGAGCTGCATGTCCTGTGTGCTTCTGTGCCCCACTGCCTGGCGCCTGCTGGATGCTTGATCAAGGTTGCTGGAACGAACACATAATGAATAAACTAAGTTGATCTAATTACCTTGATGAATGTTAAGTGGTCCCTTGACCCCTGGCTTGAGTGTCTCTGTTCCTTTTATACCTGAGGATGCATTTTTCTTTGCTTTGTTCTTTCTCATTGATTGTGAAGTCTTTTTAAAACTCATACACATAAACTTCTGCTTCCCTCGGAGGACTACTCTCCTTTATTACTCATCAAATGTTATTTATCATTGAGGGTTCAGATTCAGAGAACCCCTGGGGTGGACTCTAAGTCTGTGGGAAAGCTGAACTGTGCTGCTTTTTTTTTTTTAACCCAATTAATTAATTCCTTTCCTCTTGTTCTTCTTAGTTGTTCTTAGCTTAAATGTCACTTCCCTCAGAAACATTCTGCGAATTGAATTCAAGTCCTCCTATTATGATGTTTCGATGCTGCCTTTACATTTTCTTCTTAGAACTTGTCATAATTTATGATTAATTTACAATTACATATTTATTTTTATGATTATTTGTTCACTGTCTGTCTTTATCAATAGTTGATAAGGCCTGTGGGGGCAATGACCATATGGTTTTGTCCACTTTGTGTCCCCAGGGTCAAACACAATGCCTCAAACATATACTTATTGAAGGAAAGAATTTCAAACTAGGGGTCAATCCCACTTTTGCAACTAGCCCACTGAGAAGTCTCACAAAGCTGATACTTGTTATTTATTTTAGCTTCTAGTAGCTGAATCCTTTTCTGTGTCTGGAATTTCCCTGTTGAGGAATTTCTAACATTTTGTGTCTTGCTGAGGAGTGGGGAAGAGGAGCTATGTGTCTGTGCAAAGATTGCTTCTTACTTTAAAAGATACAGAATGACCAGGCATTAATTTTCCAAGATTCTATTGCACCTAGGATACAGCTATGACCCTAGGCTCCGGCCACATCAGCCTGTCTCAGGAACTAGAGACGCTCGATGCAGGGCAAGAGATCTCTCCTGACCATGGTATAGCAGCAGTGGTTTCTGTATCAGAACCAGTTCAGGTTGTAGTTTTGGGTATCATTTTTGTCTGCTTGGCCTCAATTCTAAGTACAGCATTCTCAGTGAAGCTCTGTTCTAATCAATACATTCATTTTCTGTCTCACTTGGCCAAAGTCAATTTCTGTTGCTTACAACTCGGAATCTTGACTGATTCACCTTGGACAATCCACTTAATCTCTCTGGGCCATAGTTTTCTCATCTGTGAAAGGAGGTGGGGGAGGAGCATTAAATGAGATCTAAGTTGCCTTCTAAAACTCTGAGGTTCTATGAAAATGACTAGATTGGTTGGATTGTTTCAAGGTCTGTGGCAATAGCTCTTATTACTAAAGCCACTGGCCTCTCAACCTGAGTATTTGTTCCCTTCCGATAGAGGTATTCCCACCTCAAGGAGCTTGGTTCATCTACAATGAACGGTGAAGTCTCCCTTATTTTGCTGAACCAGATACTTACTAATTATTTCCTGTTCTTCCAGCCAGCCACTGCCTTGACAGAGGGTATTGTGTTGAGTTTTAGACCAAAACCCCAAAACACAGATGCATAGAGTGACATGACCTGATTTACATACTCTCCTTTCTATCACACAATTGCTTGTTTGTAGAGTAGTGGTATTTTAGGATTTGAGAAAATTGCAACTGAGAAGTGCAGAATTCTTCTCCTTTTTTAAAAGTATGAATTAATATTTTCTATTTGGATCACAACCAGGCTAACATATGGCAGACACATCAAAGCTCTCAGAATTTTTCTTCTTTTTAAGGGTATGGAGAAGGGTCTGGGGCAGTTGACATGAGCTGTCATTTTGTCAATAAAATAGAAGAAAGGAAGAAACTCAAACTAGACATGCTTAGACTTGTCAAATTACTTAATTTCTTAAAAGGTGGTGTGAAAGCTAAGTATCACCACCATTATTTTTATATATAGGAGAAAATGGAGGGCCAAAGAAGGTAGGTCATGGCTGTCAAGTTCCCACCCTCCTCCTTGCCATTAGTAGTATCCCTCAATGACCAGCTGCCAAGATGTGGAGGGTAGTGGTCTCATAACTGGCATTTACTGTTGCATTACCATCTTTTAATATCATTTTCGCACTGGGTAGGAGCAAATCCATATACTTGCTAGCTAGACAAGACAGAAAAACCAAATCTTGTCATTCCTATGCTCCTGTCAGTTATACACTCTCTTGAAGCAGGCTGGGACTCTCCTCGTCTTCCCATTCTCTCAATGAACAGATGTGGTGATCTCTTCTTGTGATCTTATTTCATCCCAGCCACTGAAATATCTTTACTATCAGTCTAGCTCATTCTGTAATATAATTCAATCTTGTTATTGATGGTGAATTTACTACATATCTTTAACCCTCCCTTTAAGCCTTCACTTCCACATCAATTCCATGTCCTCTTCTCATCTATTTCATTATTCAAGGTAGCATGCAACTTCAAATGTGGCTGAAGTCTTACTCATATCTGGGCAAAGGAGCCTGGTGAAGGAACTGAGATGGTGGTTCATAAAGAGTCAGAGATTCTGTCTCACTCACATTGGTTTCTGGAGCTGAACCATGATTGGAATCCAAACCCAGATTATCTCCATGTCGATGACTTTCCCACTGTTCCACACTGCCTCAGCACACAGACAGGATTGGACTTCCCTTCTTGGAAACTTTATCTGCTGGAATGGTTCAGATGTAATGGGCCCAAAGGCAGAGACTTATATAACTTGAAGAATTCACTTTCAACCCCATTGTTCTATTGTTGCATTAATTGGTTAGTTCACTGCAATTGATCACTTATGGACACTATTGCTTATGTGACTCTTAATGCCAGCTTGAACTATAGCTGGAACATACCGATATCCCTTGGTCCTCTGCAGCAAGATATATTTAAAATGAACTGGGTTGCAGATGTGTGATTCTTTTGTAGAAGCTAAACACATATCCTGTGAATTTCCTCCCACAAAAAATGTCTAATTTAAGAATTTGAGGTTTTATTGCCTTTCCAGTGAACCAAAAGTTGGTGATAAAAGTGAAGTGATTAAAAAATAAACAACCTGGAAAAAGTTGACAGGTACAGGTGCCTGTGCTAGAATTGGTTTAATGATATCTGGGAGAAAAATTTTGGGAAACAGAAATGAGGGCATACTAAGAAATGAGGAAGGCGAAGAACAGACAGATGAAAAGAGTAAACACAGTCCGAGTCGAGTAGAAAGTTCTGGGAAAACTGAGTGTAACATGAAAGTTTCAGAAATTTTTGTAGAGTGTATCTTAAAATACTTTCAATATTTAATATTTTAATGTTTAATATTTTATGGAGTATATTTTAACATGAGAAGGTTGTAAAAAATGAATGTGCCTCGTATTAACTTTGTAGTCACTTCAAAAACGTAACATTCTGTAGTACCTTTTAAATCTATGCTTTTATCCCTCTTTCTGCTTTAAACTTGATTTCTAGTCGTTCAATTTAAAGTATTTAGTTTTATTCTAGTCTCAGAAAAACCACAATGATTCATTTTGCTATGTGTTTAAAAACCACAGTCTATTTAATTCTCCCGTGTCCTCTTAAAAAGGATAACATAATGCAAATGTTTTAAGTCCTTCCTGTTCCCCGTTGCATTCTCCCGTAAAAGTAGAAAATATGTAAAATGTAGAAAATATTATGGACTCAGTGCTAATCTATTTTTTGTCAATGATTTTGGCAGAAACATAGAAAACAGCTTTTGAGATACTGTGAAATCATCATATGACTCACCAAAGGAGAAAGCATGGAGCTATGTTAAGTTCCCAGACATCTGTTAAAGCGAGCTTTATGTATATAGTTATTGTTTATTTGGGGATTTAGAAAAAAAAACCCTCACTGTGAGCTCTGAGGCATCCATTCCATTTACAAACAAAAGTCCCACAGACCAAACTAAATACAATTTCTTCTGGGTAAGCTTCTGCAGAAAGATGGAAAAGGAGGCAAGCAGGAGAGTTGCGTGTATGCATTAGGCCTCCTTTATAACTGTTAAGCACAGGTGAGAATTTTGACTCAGGACCCTAATGCCAGGCTGTAGGACCCTAACCAGGGCTTCAGGATGTGCAGGAGGTCTGGGCTCACTTGATTCATCTCTTTGGGGTTTACATTTTGTTTTGCAAAACAAAGCGAAATAGATGTCGTTGATGTTTTTCTCTGCTGCAGTTAATTTTTAGAGATGAGCCTTGAACTTCTTGGGTGGAATTTTAGAACCTGAGACTTTAGGGTAGATTTCCCATGCTTCTTTCTTGACACACCCCACAAATGTGGGGTTCCCAGGGCAAACACACCCTACTGACTGTCTCTTCCACAGGTTAAGCAGTCTGAGGGGTACAGACCGTTCCCTGCATACAGTACTCTGCTCCCATCAAAGCATATTGAAATGACTTTGTTATAAGAAAAACATGTCCAATTGAATTTCTAAAACAAAAAAGCATGCACAAATGTTGTTGCTTTATTATTAATAAAACATTTTGTGTCTTATTCCTTATCACTCATCCTCCTCACTAGCTTGTCATGACCCTGATGTTGGGAACTTTTATTTCACCTCTTAAGTAAGGTGAAAGGAGAAAGAAGAAACGTTCCCTGCCCCAGATAGCTCCATCCTTACATCTTCCCAGAGTCTTGAACTCAAAGATAAAAGGAAGACCCACTTTTCCTAGAGCTCCCTTATAAAATCCCAAAGATGGGTCTGATTATGCTCTTTCTAGTCCTGTGCCCATCCCACTCCTAATATTGTGACCAGGGGCACGCTGTCCTCTGATCAGACTGTGGTCGTGTGCTGCCTATGATGCCAACTCCGTAAAGCAGCCTAGGGGGCAGGATGCTGGCAATGCTAAGGTAGATGGTATTCCGGGAAGACGAAAACAAACAAACTCAGATGTCCACTACACAAACTGTTAATTTGAATATAGTTTCATTATTTATCTTACAGAGAGAATATTCTAGTAGATCACAGTGTAAGGATACTTGGAAGTTAGTGCACTCTCTCTCAATCAGGGCCTGAAATAGCTCAAGTTTACAATAAAAACCAAAGCTTGGACTTCATTTGCTAGTGTCAGTACGCTGGCTAAGTCCCTTCTTATGTCTTGTGTAGACAGTTGCCTAAACAAATCTGCTAACCAGGGAAATTCTATGTGGGCAGGGATTGTGTCTGCTTTGTTCATTGCTTTATCCTCAACACAAAACATATAGGAGATGCCCAATAATACTTGCTGATTGAATGAATAAAGAATGATCTTTCTACCTCCTATTTCTTCCCGCTCCATTTCATTTTGCCGGTTCATCTTCCTAACCTCAGCTCTCACGATGTCTCCTGCTCAAAAAGCTGCTAGTGCCTCAAAGCACATGGAATTAAGTACAAGCTCAGTAATATGTGATGCAAAACCCTGAATACATGGATATTGTCTTTCTCTGCAACCTCATCTCCCTTTGTTGCTTTCTCATACCCCAGAGTGAATCGCTCACTAGTTCCTACATAAACCTCACACGCACTTCTGCCTTTGCTCATGCTTGTCTCACTATTATTCCTTTATTTCCACTTGCCAACATGCAGATTCTTTGCCACATCCTTCATAAAATGGTTCTTAATTTGCCCTATAGCATGTAATTTTGTTCTCCTCTGAGCAGGGACTTAAATCCTATTCTGCCTTGTACTATAGTTATTTGTATTCCAGAGGGATACGACTCAGGTGCTAAGGTGGACTGGTGTTCCCCACAGCACCTGGCATCGTGTCTTGCACAAAGCACTTGTTAAAAAAGGTTTATTGAATTAAAGTGAGATGATGTATAGGGTCGGGTAGATAGTTACAGGGCACTAATTAAGATGACATTACTAAAGGGACTGAATTGCAGATGGTGAGAAACTAGTGAGGGTGTTTTCAACCCTATCTCTAATTATTCTTTGATGTGAAAGTCAAGAGGCCGCTAAGGTAATTACAATTTGGGAGAGAGTAAAGTACTTTTTTGGAAAAGTCTTGTTTTATACAACTGTGTCACTTTGGTTAAAGCTCAATGATTCTATTTTACTTGATACCTAGTGAATGTCCACTCTCTGAGCCTCAAACTTGAGAAAAACTTGGGCCAAAAGAAGTAGTTTAATAAAAATCTCTGAAGAAGATTCGTATTATAATTTCAAACAAGGGCAGAGTTTCTAATTTTCCTGAGGCAAATAAGGATGATTTAAAATTTATCAAGGTGAACATATTTTCCATCTAGTTTGTAAGTGGAGGTGGGTTGAGAAATCTGGAAATTTCAGGAGCATCGATGTCTTTTTAGCAAGATTTCTTGCCCAATGTAGGCACAATCTGACAGTTTAGGGTTAAACTTTGGATCTTTGGGTAAATTCAAATTTAGAGTAGAGAACGGACAGGATGTGGCAAATGGGTTAAAGAATTATAATAACTTGTCCTGACTGAACATCTCAGAAGTCCGTACGAAATGATTCCTATGAGCAAGATAAAAGGAAAGATAATAGACTTTTTTGGTGTAAATTGGCTACCCGCTCCTCCATCATGCGTATCATTTCCACCAGGTGTCTTGATTCTGTTCTCTGTTGCTTTCCCTCACCAGGTGGCAATGTTGATTTGTGCTGGCTTCCTGATTGCCTGGATTCCTTACGCAGTGGTCTCTGTGTGGTCAGCTTTTGGAAGACCGGACTCCATCCCCATACAACTCTCTGTGGTGCCAACCCTGCTTGCAAAATCAGCAGCAATGTACAACCCCATCATTTACCAAGTCATAGATTACAAATTTGCCTGTTGCCAAACTGGTGGTTTGAGAGCAACCAAGAAGAAATCTTTGGAAGACTTCAGGTAAAATTTCAGAATCTAGAAATGAATGATACTCTCTTTTTTTGACCCATGGAGTTCAAGCCACTCCGATATGCTATCTTCTTAGGGTTTGAGCTCATCACTTAGGAGTAGTGTAAGGAGGACTTTATTTTCTGTTCATCAAAATTCCCCAAATCAAGTAATCAGATATGTAGGGTTGGACGACATGGGTAGATAGTGAGAAAAGTGATTCCGTTTTTGATTGTAGAGCAGCTAAGGTACGGAGATACGTCCATTTGAGCAACCACTATGCATCGCTCCTCCTTATCTGGGACCAAATCAGTTCACTCCAGGAGTACTGTTCCACATGGTGTTGATCCACAATTAAGCTCTCACAACAGAAAAGATTCTCCTATTTGGAACATTTATACCATTAGCTAAAAGGATAGGATTTGGGCAGGTACAGGAAGGGGAGAAGGGAGATGACATTTTTACTCTCTGCCACGTTCTTCATTTTCACAAGAGCCCCATATTATTACTTTTCTTTGTCAGATGAGGAAACTGAGGTTCAAGTAACGGTGAAGTTCAGTGAGCTGCCCGTGTTTACGTAGCCAAGAAGTAGCAGAGTAGGGATTTAAATTCAGGTCTATTGGGTTTCAAAACTCATGCTCGTTCATCTACACTGTTTCTACTATACAATGAATGAGTGAGTTGGGGGATCCGGCACCATTTTTCCTAAAGGCTCAGGGTGAGTAAAGAGTTGAGGATGATTTGTGGTCTTCTGTGTCCACTCATGGCCCCTCTTAGAAGTAGAATGTGGAACAGACGCTTGAATTCATGGTCTGAGGTGAGGGGTGTTGAGAAGGCCCCAGGTTCTCTGAACCCCCTTAATTCTTACTCACTTGATGTCTAATTATTTTTCAATACTATTTTCCTTGAGTAAGTAGGAAACAGGAAAAAAAGGTAGAACTAGCTCTGAGAAGATGTGGTTCTTTATCTCGTTCTTTCACTGTACCTGAGCAAATGATAAATCTTTTAATCTTTAGTTTCCTTAACATGTAGGTACAGGATGAAATGAAAAAGATAATAAAGATGGCATAAATAAAAGGTAGTATTGTCATTGTTGCTGTCGTTCAGGGGAAGAAACACAATTTGGAGGTAGAAGATTGGTGTTTAAGATCCATTTTGATATTTACAATAGCTCTATTGGTTGGGCAAATTAACTACTTAGAGCCTAAAATTGGGATGAGCTGATGGCAATATTCATCTTCCGAAATTGTAAGAATTACACACAATTCATGTGTGAAAAGGGCAAGGTAACAACTGTTAGTGTTTTTTTTCCCCCACATTGTTGGTGGTTAATGCCTTCTGTATTGAATTGAATAAATTCAAATGCTAAACTGCATCTATTTTGGAAGTAATAACACTTTATCAACTACTAATACTTCATTATGAATGCAGGTAGAGAGAATACTTTCAGTAGAGCAGTTGTGGGAGAAAATAATGGGGCACTTCTTCTTCTGAAGGAGATGAGAATTGGACAGGAATGGCTGAAGGCAAATTTCACCTACCTCATAATTCTGCCTCAGACTGACTCCGTGTTCTGTATATTTGCTCACAAGTGTGAGCAGCACATAAATATTCAGCATTCAACAATGAAAAGAGGAAAATTTATGTGGAAGAAAGTGACTTAGGGCCACAAACCTTTGGAAATATCAGCCAGGCAGGAGTCAGTTCAGTTCACCTGTTCCCATTAGCCATTTATACGAAATACAGCAATTGCTTTGCCAGAGGACGACAAGGATTGTTTCCTCACTCTAGAGTTGCAGCTTTTAGTGGAAAAAGCAGGTGGCAGGGCTGAAACAGGAGAAGCCCTCGGATTCTAGAGGTCGGAGCATCTCTAGGAAAGACATGCTGAAGAGGTGTGATCAGTTGCAGACTTTAGAAGGATCTGCTTCAGACAAGAGCAGAAGGGTGAGAAGTGGCCACAAGAAGTTTCTTTTTAGCTTTCCAAAGAAGAAAAAAAAAAAATCTTATTTGTCTTTGTTGTCAAAGAAGCTAAGGAAGTGGGTAACATGGAGGCCCATAGAATGAGGTGAAGTGCTATGAAGCCAGTCCAGAGTGGTTAATGTACTACCAGAACAATGAAATTGAATTAAACTGGATTAATTGATATCCTTGTTCTTTCCTTTTCCGAGCTCTGAAATGTATTTGCTGTTAATGGGAGACCCTCTTGGGAAATATTTCAAATTCAAATAAAAAAGCTAATGTGTTGAATATGAGATTGTGGAAATAAATTTTGAAGAATTGTAGCAGTTCATTAAAAGTTAACTCATTTTTTTCCTCCTAAATTGAGTCCACTGAGATTTTGGGGGAAGCTGATGAACTAAAGAAAGAACTGTGGGCAAGAGTCTTTTCTGGAATGTTGTTATTCACCACACTTGGGTATCCAGGTGTAGTCTCCTGGATTTTGTAAACAGTCCTTCACCATGGCTGTGTGTTAGAGACACCTGGGGAACTTGGAAAAACTGCTTCTGCCTGGACCCCTGCAGATATTTGGCTTTAATTGATCTTTTAAAAAAAATTTAATTGGTTTTTATTGAGGTAACACTGGTTTATAGCATTATATAGATTTAAGGTGTACAACATTATATTTCGATTTCTGTGTAGACTACATCATGTTCACCACCCAAAGACTAGTTGCCATCTGTCACCGTACACATATGCCCTTTTACCCCTTTTGCCCACCTCCCTCCCCTTTCCCCTCTGATAACCACCTATCTATTCTCTGTGTCTATGTGTTTGTTTGTTGTTGTTTGTTTTATCTTCCACTTACAAGTGAAATCGTAAGGTATTTTTCTCCTCATGACTTGTTTTGCATAGCATAATCCCCTCAAGGTCCATCCATGTTGTTACAAATGGCAAGATTTCATCTTTTTTATGGCTGAGTAGTATTCTATTTTGTACATATACAGCATCTTCTTTATCATTCATCCGTTGATGGGCACTTAGGTTGTTTCCAGGTCTTGGCTATTGTGAATAATGCTGCGATGAACATGGAGTGCATACAACTTTTCAAATTAGTGTTTTTGTGTTCTTTGGATCAATACCCAGAAGTGGAATAGCTGGATCAAATGGTATTTCTATTTTTAATTTTTTGAGGAATATTCATACTGTTTTCCATAGAGGCTGCACCAGTTTACTTTCCCGTCAGCAGTGTATGAGGGTTCCCTTTTCTCCATATCCTCTCCAACATTTGTTATTTCTTGTCTTTTTAGTAATAACCATTCTGACCAGTGTGAGGTGATATCTCATTGTGGTTTTGATTTGCATTTCCCTAATAATTAGTAATGTTGAATATCTTTTCATGTGCCTGTTGGCCATCTGTATATCTTTTTTGGAAATATGTCTGTTCAGATCCTCTGCCCATTTTTTAATCAGGTTGTTTGATTTTTTTGTTATTGAGTTGTATGAGTTCTTTATATATTTTGGATATTAACCCCTTATTAGACACATGATTTGCAAATATCCTCTCCCAACTGTTAGGTTGTCTTTTCATTTTGTTGACGGTTTCCTTCCCTGCAGAAGCTTTTTAGTTTGATGTTGTCCCATTTGTTTATTTTTTCCCATTTTCCTTGCCTGATGAGACATGGTATTCAAAAAGATATCACTAAGACTGATGTCAAAGAGTGTACTACTTATGTTTTCTTCTAGGAGTTTTTTTTTTCTTTGGTGAGGAAGAGTATCCATGAGCCAACATCTGTTGCCAATCCTCCTCTTTTTGCTGAGGAAGATTGGCCTGAGCTAACATCTGTGACCATTTTCCTCTATTTTGTATGTGGGATGCCTGCCACAGCATGGCTTGATAAACGGTGTGTAGGTCTGCACCCAGGATCTGAACCCATGAACCCTGGGCCACCGAAGCAGAGCATGTGGACTCAACCACTGTGCCACCAGGCTGGCCCATCTTCTAGGATTTTTATGGTTTCAGGTCTTAAATTCAAGTCTTTAATCCATTTTGAGTTGATTTTTGTGTATGGTATAATGTGATGGTCTAATTTGTCTTGATTGGGCCTAAGCTTCAGTTGTTTGGTTCACTCTCCCAGATGATTCTCGTACACACCCATTGTTGAAAGCCAGTAAACCAGAGGCTGGGAAAGGAAAACATTAGCAGTGCATCTCACAGAGTCTGAGGCTTTTCGCCCACCTACATAGAAACCAATGAGGCCACCTATCATCAGTGACAGGTGAACCAGACTTCAGATGCTAGGCCAATCTTAGATGGAATATAAAAGTTCAAAAGACACTGGGGTATTTAGTGAAGGCATTTTACATTTTTAGTATTGCAGTAAAGACAAAGAACAAAGAAGAACAAAGCACTAAATTCTGACATTGCTATTGTAATCAAGGTGGTCCCCTGACCACCTTGGTTTGAATGCTGTCTTTCCAAAGATCTCTCTTTAGTAGATGAGTCACAGGGCCCAATTGAGTGGTAGGTAGGTATGCAATGAATTTTGTCCTAGAGGACAAGAACCTCACTTGGGCAAAGGAAATGTGTCATGAACAAGTGGCTTGTTTTTAGAAAGCTCTACCCAAGGGATTTCTTGACTATGAATATTCTAAATTAAATTATTATTTTCCATCTTTTTCTAACTCAGGCCTTGTGCAGTCTAGTCTTGTGCAAGTGTTATGCAAACTCGTGTAGTAAAGTTTGACATGATATACGTATATATGTATGTGTGTATATGTGTATATATATATATGCACAGATTTTCCTTGACTTAACGATGGGATTAGTCTCATAAACTCATCGTAAGTTGAAAATAACTTAAGTTGAAAATGCATTTAATACACCTAACCTAGTGAACATCATAGCTTAGCCTAGCCCTCCTTAAACGTGCTCAGAACACTTACCTTAGCCTACAGTTGGGCGAATCATCTAACATAAAGCCTATTTTATAATAAAGTGTTGAATATCTCACGTAATTTATTGAGTACTGTGCTGAAAGTAAAGAACAGAACGGTCGTATGAATACAGGATGGTTGTAAGTGTGTCAGTTGTTTACCCTGATGCCTGTTGCCCAGTATCATGAGAGAGGATCATACTGCATATCGCCAGCCTGGGAAAAGAGCAAAATTCGAAATTTGAAGTATGATTGCTACTGAATGTATATTGCTTTTGCACGGTTGTGTAGTCAAAAATCGTTAAGTTGAAGCATCATAAGTTGGAGACTGTTGGTATATATATTAAACTGCATTTTTCTTCTCCTATATCTAGGCTGCACACTGTAACTACAGTCAGGAAGTCTTCTGCTGTGCTGGAAATCCATCAAGAGGTATGAAGATGGACACAGCATCACCCATGGACACAATTATTCACTTATTTGCCTCTTCACTGCTGTTAATGTTTGATTGTGACCACACTTTTCTCTTTATATTATATTTTTATATTTTGTACACTTTTTCTCTTTTTCCTTAAGCCAGGATTTGCTGGGAAATTTCAATGGCCAAATGGAAACTAGATTATAGGCTACTACTTTAAGGAATAGTACTAGAATGAGCCTCCCTGAAGTGTTCTTTCCGTTATGTTTTAAAACCTATTTTCATTCCAAACAGTGTTGTCTGAGATATTAAGAAAAATGTTTAAAAGTTTTATTTAGGTGTTATTTAATTTTATTACATCATCGTTATTATTCCTTAATGTAGGGCCAGGGAGGCAGTTTCTGGAGTTCATTTAGGTGGGTGATCATTGGGACAGTGCGTTGGACCATAGCTCTTGACTAGTAGATGCTTCTGATTCTCATGGCCATTCTCTTCTCATGCTGACAGGGTGTCACACTCTAGTGGGAGTGACTTCATCATGTTGTCCTCTAGGGAAATCAATTTTGCCTTAAATCCCAAAATGGAAAACTCTCTTGTATCTTGGAATTTGAGGACAAAAGTAATTCCCACTGATGATAATTTCACCCACATGAGTTTTTCTCCTTAAGCTCTACATACTAATATAGTGGATGTAACAGGGCATTTCTAGCTATAATTATTCAAGAAAAGAATTTAGTGAAAATAGCTATATATAAGTGTTGTTTCCTTTATTTGTTTGTTTTCTGTTACGTTTGTTCTTTCTTTTCAACTAATACCTTGTGAGATTTACAGGTAAAGAGATGCAGAGAAGAATGAGATGGAATGATTTCAAAGGCAGATCCCTGCCCTTCAAGAGCTAATGAAAGGGGCAGGCATGTAAATGCTGATCCAAATTGACCTTCAAGTCAATGCCTGATCTTCTTTCCTAATCCAATGAGTGGGGCCATCTATATTGCAATTCTTCTAATTCAAGGCCTAGGCGGGTGTTCTCCATGCTCCTCCGCTCCATTCACCTCCCCTTCCTGCTATAAACCTAAGCCCTGTTCAGTAATGCTGATTCTACCTTTCTGATAACAGCTGGTGAAAGAGAGGAAAAGGGAGGAGAGCAGCTCCTGTAGTGCCGTTGATACTCTCTGCACTCCTTCCATTTGAGGATTTATGGAGAATGGGATCCTTCTCCAAGGCTCAGCCCTCAGTACATGGCACCTTTGGTTTCTTTGTCTTTTCACTTTCTCCAGAGTTGGGGTGAGGGGTGAAGAATGAGTTGATGAGTGTCAGTGGTAAGATAAGTGCTAAATAAGCATGTATATAAAATACACTCTATGATTAAAGCAAAAAGAGTTACAACTCTGCCTTGGGCTTAGGACTGCTTACCAAAGTCTGGAGAAAAGAGGCAGAATTGTCACTAGAGTAGAGAGGCAAGGGACTTTTAGGCAGGTGTGTAAAATATAGGGGTGTGAAAGAGTGTGGCACCTTAGGTGGAGGGGGACACAGGTTTAGAGCAATGAGTCAGACTGCCTGTGTCTGCACCCCACTTAGTGTCCTTTGGCAAGCCTGTAAAATGGGGATTGTAACAACAACTCGCTCACAGGGTCATTGTCAGGCTTATATGAGAAAATATCCACATAAACCACTTAGCACCATGACTGTAACAGAGGAAACACCCCCTACATATTAGCAATTGCTATTATTATTATTATTACTATTATTAATATAGGTGGTGGTGGTCAGAAGTAGGGCTAGCGATGGTAGTCAGCAAGGGCCAGGTCAGACTCCAAGGGCCTTGTTGTTTATGCTGTTATATGAATCTTAAATTGAAGGTGATGGGGAGACCAGAAGGGGATTTTAGGCAGGGGAAGGAAGTGATGAAGTTTATGATTTTTAGTTTATGCCACTCCAATGGCAGTGTAGAGGTGGATTGTTCGGGATGGGGATGGAGTTCAAGATTTGAGGTTGGGAGATCAGTTAGACAGCTTTGTAAAGAAATTATGGTTTATGAGGGCCTGAGTTAAGGATTGGTAACAGAAATGGAGATGAGAATATAAGTTTAAAATATTTTAAGAAGTAGGAGATCTTGAGAATTGATTACATGGGAGATGGAGGACTCAAGGATGACCTGGGGGCATCTGCTTAGGGGCCAGTGAGGATATCGGTATCTACAGAAGGGAAAAATTCAGGAGGGAGAGTGGGATGGGGGCAGATAATGAATTATATTTGGGATGTGTTGAACACAGTGGCCACAACACAGGTGAAGATATTGAAAATAATAGCTAGTTAAAAATATTCTAAAGTCATACCTGACGATATGGGGATTATAGAGTTTGGAAGTTAAGCAGGTAGGAAAAGAATGTTAAAGGAGAATTTGCTGCTTTCAAAAGACCTGAAGAAGACTAAGTGAAGGAGTTTTTGTTTGTTTTGTTTTGTTTTTGAGGCAACGATTATGGAAGTGAATGATGGGGGGAAGAAGATAGAAAAGAACATTCAGATTGATGTCGGTTTGTCTAGAAGGCAGAATTTAACACTGACTTTGGAAGTCCCTGAAGCTAGACATACTCTGTCATTTATTGTTTAACTAGAATGTGGTCTTTAAAAAGCATGTATAAGAAAGGATTAACATAGTTATGAGGGGTGGGGAGGAAGAGTTTAAATACTAGGAGCTTTGGGGGAAGATCTGAAAATTAACTTCAGCTTCCAATTTAAAAAATATGACTTAAAAAGTGACCCTCCATGCTCTGGTTCCCCATTTTTTGGTAATACCCTGGGAGCTGGGAGGCACCAGAATTGTTACCAGTATTGATAGGGAAGGAGAGAGCTGGTCCTTGGGGTAGAATGGAGGAAGAAAAGAATGAGTCCTCGAGGGGCAGCTTGCTTACACTAGGCTCTCAGTGGATAATTGCCCCTTCCCCAGGGGCCTTCAATGATTGAGAAAGCTCTGTGTAGTCCCCAAACACTTCTACAAATTTGATTTAAGCTTACTTTAGCTTAAAAAAAAGACATATTACATTTTGTGTGCTGGTAGGGTTGTGTGTGAGACAGACTTTGAAGCCTTGAGCAGACACTATACCTACTCACCTTTAGGTTCTCGTAACTGGCTTAGTGCCTGAGGTGGGAAGGACACTCAAAAATTGAATGGGTGAAATCAAAAGAGCAGCTATCAGGTTATAATTCGAGAGGGATTTGGAAGCATGGGTTAGACTATTAATCAAGAATGTAAAATCCTAGATCCCTGGTTTGTTCTTAATTTAAATTCACTTGCTTCTATGGTTTAAATACGACCTGTCTCATTAAGAAATAAGTGAATAAGTGAGTTGGTGAAATGGGGATTAAGAATAGAAATGCCCTATTAATTTATAAGGGTGGATTTCAAGAATTGTAATAAAATCCAAATATATTTTGATTTTTTCCAATAGAGTGAGGCAATAGGAATATATTATATAGGAAAATCCAATTATTTGACCCAGAAATGCAATTATCTCAAGAATCAGTCATTATGCTTATTTAGAACTGAAATAGTAGCTAAAATTTTTGTCTCATTAATTTTTCTCTTGAAAAACACACTACCACCTTTCATGAGTTTTAGAAATATGAACCCCAAATCCGCCAATGGGAATGCTTCTCCATTAAGGTAGTGCAAATGAGGGAGGAACAAGGAGGAGGAGGGAGAGAGGAAGAGATAGAGAGGGAGCTGACTAGTAGGATACTGAAGCAATTGCTGATGCCTGCATAACAAAATGTCTTAAAGACTGCCAAAATGTCAGAGGACGATTTACATAAAGAGAGGGAAAATATATGTCATTGTAGAAAAAAGGTTAACAAAAGTAGCATCAACCTTTGATTCAAATACTAATTTTGTAGAAAGCAAGACAGGCTTATTGCCCAGAAGGCCAAAAGTTGACCATTCTGTATTCCTTTTGTGAAAAAGGGGCAAAGGCCAAGAAATTTAAGAGCTACAAGGGATTTGGTAAGAAAACACATTGGAGGGCATGCCCAACCTCAAGCCATTAGCCTCCACCACATAGCAAAACCACTGGTCACCACTGTGACCTTGAATGATTTTTTCAAATATTGGACAATTTTCAACATGTATGTTCATTAGGTTATGGAACTGTGTGAAGTATATTGTGAAAATAATTTTATTCAACAGATTTATATCAAAATAAGCATTGGCTTTTAAAGGACTTTTCTCAATTAATTTGAACCTGCTTTCCTTAACCATGCCAGAGAGATGAGACACTAGAGTAACTGTGTGTAAGGACTTGCTCAGTTTGATCATAGACTATATATACATATATATATATGAGGGTACTATCTATACAGAACCTTCACATGTACCACAGGCTCTGGAACAGACAGACATATGTTAGATATGTTACATGAAACATATTTGAGAGCAAAAATCATTCTGAATTGTATGTGTGCGTTATTATTGGCTTTGTTTTATTTTGGTTTTCACATTGGCCAAATCTACATAGGCACATACTACATTTGCTCACTCAGCTTTGAATTTAGGAAGATTTTATTCAGCGCCTGTGCTATACACTGTCCTGAATGTTTTGGGAGATACAAAAGAAAGGGAGGATGTGCTTTCAATTCTTTAAGAATTTAGGGGTTTTGGCAAAGTCTTGACTTCTATCTACATTGTAAATAGTTTTAATAGTAATCATTTTTAGATTGGTATCTACAGATACCAATAGGGTTTACTTTGATGGGATACTTGGAGAAACTGCAAGATGTCAGGACAGAAGCTGAGAACTGATTTGCACATGTACCTCTGTGCCCCAGATGAGGAGAGAAATGTGGTGCTCTCCCCAAGTCCTCTAGAGCTGAATTCATTCATTGCTGAGGGCAATGATCTCCTGTAACCTCTGGATATTTGAATGCTTGGTTTGAGCAAAGGAAAAGTTCATGAATCCGTTTTCTTCCCCAGGATACAACAAAATTGGGCTGGTCAGGTGATTTGGGGCACTGTGAATTACACATTTTCTCCTAAATAAAGATGGGAGCATCAGAGAGATAGCATTGTATAGAAGTACAGGGTACAGTTGCTGAGTTTGCCAGACCTGATCTCAAACACAGTTTCTGTGATTTACCTGCTGCATGAATGTGGGCATATTATGTGATCTCCCAGTGTCCTCAGTTGTCCTAGCTGTGAAATAGGGGCAGTCTTACCTCATTAGGACTTGTTGTAAGTAATCTGAATAAAGTTTGTAAGGTTCTTAGGACAGTTCTGGCCCACTGAAAGTATACCATCAATGAAGGCTATTATTATCACCATTATTAGAAGAACCATATAATTATTCCAAGTGGGTTCTGTAGTGACAGCTGTGAACTCTAGTTGGCAGGAGTTCTTCAAGACATCTGATCACTATAGATCTAGGTGATGTTCAAGCTATTTGAGACACCAAGATTCTGTGGGAGTGGCCACTGGTATCTCTGCTACAGGGAGCTGCTAGTGTTAGGAACTGCCACCTTGGGAAGATGCTTGCCTATTTGAGCCGGAGTTGGGGGCAGCATGTAGTGCATTAGACCAGGAGAGTAGAGCTTTGCTCTATTCCAGTGGGAGTTACCCTGGAAGGAGAAGGGAGCCAGAGTACTTTGTCTATTTAGCTCTAACGGAAGGATCAAGATGGTTAGCCTTTCATAGACACTTCACTGAAGTGAGAACACTATAATTTCCCACTATGGATCTTTGTGGAAATAGAGACAGAATCAAATTTCTCTTTTCAGTTCAAGCTAGTTATAGAAATTCTCAGTTACCTGACCCTCTGGTTCCTAAGTGGAGAGTATATTTAAAGCAGAGAAGATTCCATTTGAAGTCTTATCTAGGATTTTCAACCTGCTACTGTCTATGTATGATGCTGTATATAGTGTGGTCTAAATCCTTGTTTCCCAGAGTGTAGTCCTCAGATCCAGATCCCGGGTATTTCTTTGGAGCTGGTTACATACATAGCACTTGGGCCCCAACCCTGACCTGCTGAACCAGAATCTGCAATTTAACAAGGTGATTTGCACGCCAATTAAAGTTGGTTGAGTCAGTGGTTATGTTAAGACTAATGTGGTTATGAGTGTTTTCCAACTGGACTTGGTAACAACAGAACTTGTCTGAGTAACAGTACCCGAGCCAATGGGCAGGTGGTATAAGAGCAGGGAACTGGGGTCTTGAAAGTGCCCTTGTGTCCTGGGCATGTGAGTCTTCTGTGAGAAGGACACTCTCAAAGCTGTGTTCCACCCTCAGAGCAGAGGTACAGTATGGTACCAGGTGTCGTGGAGGGAGAACTCGGAGATGACAGCCTCCTGTGGAATGCTGGGGATGAGGGCCCATTCTCCTCCCCAAGAAACCGAGGGAGGGGGACAACAGCCTGTTGAGGAGTCAGAATTTCCTCACAGACAGCAATATTAGTGAGGAGTGACTACTCAGAGCTCACTTATTCAGAGAGGAGGATATTTTTCTTTATTACCAAGAGTTATACTTTTGCAAGTATTTTCTATTTTGAAAGTGGCATCCACTTGCAACGCCCACCCTCCACACATACACACACACCCAAATGAACAAAATCTAATTTTGTTAGAGGAAAAGAAAAGCATCTGATCCATTTTAAAAATGAGCCAAATTTGGCAGCAAGCATATGGGATTTATCCAAACTGCCCAGAATTACATCTGAATCTACAAATTTTGACATTCCATCCATGAAGGAAGCAAAGCTATGTATGAGCCCAGACTGATAAAAACTTTTAAAGCACTGGAAGTGAAGAATAATAGCATTAGAACAGCAAGTCACTGTGAATACTTCCAGAGAGCGGAGAAACTGGCATTCTTCTCTGAATATAGGACCAGGTCCAAAAATTGTACAAACACGTGCAAGCTAGTACTTTGCAGGAACTTGCTGCCAGTGGGGAATTGGCAGGGCATCCACCCAGAAGACAATCTAATTCTGCAGTGGAGCCTGAATGTGGGGCATAGATGAGGCCCTTACCTCAGGATGGGGATGAAACCAGGCGCTCTCCAAAGACGATACCTCTCCAAGGAAGGTGAAGATGCCCGAGGGTGAGAGAAGACCCTGCCCACCTCTTTTGATCCTTTTCCTGCTATTGCTAGCTGAGGTAGCTGGGTAGGCACCAAGGGGAAGCCTACAATGGAAGGCATGGACTGAGAGCCTGGAAATCAGCAGTCAGGCCAGCTTGGGAGCCAGTAGACCAGATAGGCATCTCTGTGAGAATAAAACAGCTCAAAGGTGTTCATGGCAAGAGTCAAAGCCCCTGGAGTGTAATGGGTTGAGCGGATAAGGCAGAAATGAGAGGGAGGATGGAGGTACTGAGAGAGTGGATGAGCGAGGGAGTTTCCTTTCTCATGCTGGGGTGAAGCAGCCTCTGCTGGTTCAGTCTCTGAAGGTTGACACACCTGGGGACTATGTGCGCAGAGGAGAGAAACAACTTCTAGGCAAACTCTACAAAAAAATATTTGCTTGCAAAAGTTGATATAAAAAGGGAGCAGGTGTGGCTTCTTTAAATTCAACTAAAAATTATTTATATTTAGCTCCTGGAGAAAATACAAGAAGTGGTTAAATTATTGTGCACATAATCTAGCAGCACCACAAACACCACAACTAACATCTAGTTGTTGCCTCACCCCTCGGTCACTCTAAATTTCCTAGTTAGTGGCATTGACGTCATGACTTGCTCATCAGAAATAACTGAATAATTCTGAAGGTTTTGGCACCACAGGTATAAATGTATATAATGTATATATAAATAAATGTATATCTAAAAGGGAGCAATGTATTCCATATTTGGCGGTTTAGTGCCTTGGTTTCATTCGATGTCATCTTGATTGAATTTAGCACAGTTGTTAATTAACATAGTTTATCACTCAGTATAAATGATTTTTCAAATGAACAAAATCATTCATATCAGTCAGGCTGCTGCTGTTGTTGTGCCTTTCCCATTATAGTGTCTTATGGGGTTTTTCAAATTAAGTTTTGGATTCAAAATGGTTGAAATTATAGGGGGATATATTATCCCAGAAAATACTCTATTGGTTTTATTTCTGATGATCCACATAAATGAGTGGTGGGAAATCATCTGAGGTTGTGAGTCTCTGATGCCAGCCTATGTTGTGGTGATTCCAATTACTACAAATAGGTGAGCTGCCTTCTCATTATAGTGGGAGCTACGCAATCAAAGTTTGTATAAAAGGTCAAAACTTGAGTTACTTGCCAGGAAGTAAATTTCTCCAAGGAAAATAGTAACAGCTACAATATTATTAAGTTTAACATGTGCAAGCATTGCTCTAGTGCAGAGGTCAGCAAACTACAGCCCTTGGGCCAAATCCGGCCCACTGCCTGTTCCTGTAAATAAAATTTTATTGGAACACAACCAAGCTCATTTGTTTACATATGTCTCTGACTGCTTCCCCTTTCAAGTAGTTAAAAGAGAGACTGTCTTGCAGAGCCTAAAAATGTACTTTCTGGTACATTACAGAAAAATTTTGCCAAAATCTGCTTTACTGTTTTACCTGCCTTAACAACTCTAGTGGATTTTACTTGTCCCCTATGAGAACTGAGTCACAGAGAATTTATGCAACTCGCTCAAAATCCCACAGCCTGTCAGTGGAAGAGCTGAGATTCCAGCTCTCTCTGGCTGCCTCCAGAGCCTGTGCCTCTTCCTGCTTAGGGGTTGACAGAGATTTATTCTGTGTTTAGATTTCTTCCTTCCCTCTTGCTTGCTTTACACTCCTACTCTAGATCTCTTATAATAATTCTAATTCCTTGCTTGATTTACAAGTGGGATGGGGAATTAAGAACTGATTTCTATTCCTTTTAATGGAGTCAGGAGGTCCCAGACCAGGTGCCTCAAGTCCTAACTCCGTTTATGTTCTAAGGGAACCAGTTGTATGGGTGTGATGAGGTGATAGCAGGTGAGGGTAAATTTAAGAAACATTGTTTAATGAGTGCTTCCTACATGGGAGGCTAGGCAAACAATAATGCACGTTCCTATATGAAAAGAGGTCATGGTCTGGTAGAAAAACAGATGAGTAAATAGATGATTTCAATACGTTGTGGACAGTGCTATGATAGAGACTGCACAGGGAGTTGACAGAGCAAAAGAGAGCTCTCCTAAGCCAGATTGGTGCAGGAAGAGGATGGGACCTGCAGACATTCCTGGAAGAAGGAATCCCTGATAGGATTTGGTCAGAAGAAATTGCTTGGAGGGTCTTTAAAACCAGAGAGCTCCTCATGGCACGATGTGTGCTGGAGGCTCTGAGAACTTGGGTAGGAGACCGGGAGGACGTCATCAATTCATGAAGGTCTTTGAACGTCATGGCATCGTGGCCAACAGCTTCCTTCATGTCCAGTTGACTGTGGGAAACTATGTAAGTGTTTTTAGTACATGTAGATTTTCTTCGGATTTCCATTTTGGACCATATGTTTGAGGCCAATATAGTCCTCATTCTCATCAAAACATGGCACTCAGAGTTGCCTGGGATGCTTGTTTAAAATGGAAATCCTCAGGGCCCATTCCACACCTCCTACATCAGACTCTCTGTGGAGTGGTACCTATTTAAATCTGTGTGATGTTTAAATCTAGTGATGTTTATTTAAATCTTCATTTAAATACACATTCCAGGTGATTCTTATACACTTCACAGTTTGAGAAGCATTGAAGGATGGTTTTAAGAAGGAGTAGTGGGAAAATTAATCTAGGTGAGGGCTGATAAGGGTCTGAATAGGTGTACCTGGGCTGCAGAGGAAGGAATGGATTTTAGATGTATTTTGGTAATAAAAATTGACAAGAGTTGGTGAATAATTAGATGTGGGTAGTGGGTAGCATACGAAAAGGAAATGCCCTTCTTGATTAAACAAATTCTGGCTTAGGTTATTGAAATGAGATAGAGAATATTATTCTCCCACCTAAAACTGTACCTCTTCTACCTTCTCTCAATTCAGGTACTTGCTCAATAACTTCTCTGTTTTTCACTCTGGAAATGAGCACTCAGTTTAGTTCCCCAGAAACTCAAAACTATGTCCAGAGTGGTTGGTTGGAATGTAATTTATTGGAATGAAGATCCTGATACACAATATGATATATTTTTGAAATTGTCATGCCACATGTTAGGGAGGTGGAGTCTGGCAAGGAAAGCAATTCAGTGAAATTAAGGAGTCTGTTCTGTGGGCAGATTGGCCACTAGAGGACAAATGAAGACTTGTTTATGAACCAACATCATCATAATTTTTTTTTCTGTGAGAAAATTTTATTTGATTGATAGTTTTTTATCATGCCATCGTGCTATTGATCAGATTCTCCGAACGAAATCCTCGGACTTCACAAATCCACAAGCTAATCTGTCATAGATAACCCAGAAGTGGCATAAGAGGTCCCTTCAATGTATTAGACACTTTTGGGGATACATTTTTCTTTGGCTGTTCTGAATAGCACAAGGTAATAGCACAAAACCCCATTGTGATTCCAGCAAAGCTCCAAGCAACGTATTTATTGGGAAGAACATTGCTAAGGGAGCTATCAGAACTGGATTATACCTCTGGTTAGTTGTATGACCATGTGACTAGGTAGTTACGTCGAATAATATATGAATTCAACCCTGAAGAAGCTTATTTTCTAACAGGAAAGGCAGAGTCAGGAGATGGATACATGGTTTGGCTTCAAGGAGGAAATAGAGTTGAGCAGCAACTTAAAGGATATATTAGGTTTTCAGGCACAGGAGAAGGTGGAGGGCTTGGCATCCACAGAGGCATGACTAGAGGATAGAAAACAGTTTGTATTAGAGGGATTGAAGAGTGTGTAGGAGAAAATTAGTCTATACAGATGAGCAGGGAGCAGATCCTAGAGGGCCTTATAGGTTAGTCTTAGGAGGCTGCATTCATTCTAGGCAATGCATAAGAGTAGAAGACAAGGAAATGAGTTAGGAGACTACGGAGGGAGAATGGATAAGAAAGGAGGCCTGAACTAGAATAGCGGCCATTAGAATATCCAGGAAAAGAACAGGATGAGATGCGTCTGGAAAGCTCAAATCTGCAGGACTAATTGTGTCTGGGAAAAGGCAGAAAGCAGTTCACGGAGAAGCTGTCGTCGATGACAATGTCCATCCCAATCCCTGTCCTTCTGGGGTGTGTGTGTGTGTGTGTGTGTGTGTGTGTGTGTGTGTATGTGGTATGATTAGGGTCTGAATTTAGTTTTGAATCTCTCCACTAACTGGTGGTATGCTCCCTGAAACTCAATTTTTTCTTTTCTACAATTGGAGTAAGAAACTTACTGGTTGTGGAGAGTGGATCTAATGTGCTCACACAGTGCCTGGCACATACAGAGGAGTTAGCGTACAACTGTTAGTTCTCTCATCTCCCATCCCCATCCTATTTACCCTGTCAGGAGAAAAGTAATTAACAAGAAATATAAAAATAGTGATGCACTCTGAGAATATCGAAGTCAAATGTCAGCTGAATTCTACAATTCTTATATAATGGCAGAGCTACCAACTACAGAGTGTTGGAGTCCCATGCTTCCAACATCCTCCAATGCATACCTCAGTCTAGCGACCACGGCATTCACTTTCTACTGAACTGGGCTTGTGAAAGCTGGTCTGGACATAGTGCTGATTAAAGGGGATCAGCCTGCATCTCTGTCTGGGCAGCTTCACTCCACATCTGTAATTCGACTTGTTCTCTTACAGATGAGGTGCTGGGCAGAGGTGAGTGTGGATTGGTGACAATATGTTTTTATAACTGACAAAGCAATGCACAGGGCTCTTCTACTGATAGGAAGAGTCTCTAGATTAGGGAGGCAGCCTTTGGTTCAGATGCCTTTTCCACAGTATCTGAGCACCTCTCTGGGGTTTCAGGCCAACCCCAATTTCAGTGTGGATAGTGTAGGCTTTCTATGCTCAGAATATTCCCATCCTTTGCAGATAATGTGGAGGTTATTGCCTTATCCCACCTGCAGGTTCTAAGATGTGGGTCCCATGTAGGCAGAAACTATTCAATTCTTGCAACTGAATTACTTTCTTCTCTTTTTTGTTTCTTAAGGATCTTGGGTATGCCTCTTCTTAGAAGTCTTTGGAGAATAAGAAGTCAAACTAGGGCAACCTGAATCAATTTTTTGTAAAGAGGTGAATGGAGACCCATTATTCCTGTAACTCAATAGAATAGTTATTTTTCTTTCTTTATTTGGACTATACAGTAAGAACAAAATAAGAAGATTTTACCTTAATTTCAAAGGTAATTCTTACGTGAAGAGGAAGGTCATTACGCCTGACCAGAGGGAATGAGGAAACAGGAAATTTAGAGGATGGAAACAAACTTAAGCACCTTACAAATTTTGAGTGGATTGTAAACACGTATGATATGAATAAAAAGGGCTGCTCGGAGACTATGAAATGGTCTAGTTGGGAAATGACTAATGCATGAACACAAATCTTGGTGACGTGGGGGTTAGCTGTCTGTGAACTTTTTAAAGGTTAAATGAGCAATAATAGGATTTTGTTAATGCCCTAAAGTGAGTTTAAGCCATTAAATACATGATGCAAATATGCAAATACCTTTTATTTGGCATAATTAAAGATAATGAAGTATGTTTAAAATAATGACATTTAGAACAAGAGAGCAGTTAAGGAGAATTTGTCCAAAAAGCCAAAAAGTGATGGTTGCTTGATGATTTCATTGTTATCAGTAGAGATAATTCTCTTACTATAATAAATTGGGCACTTTGGCAAGTGAAATAGGTTCTAGGCCAATTGCAAGTCCCTCGGGATTTCCTGGCAGCTAGAAACCTTGGCATTCCCAGAAGACAGCTTTAGTTAAAGTGAAAGATGAGTTCGAATCTTCAAGTCAAGCCTATTACTTATTGCATCTGGTCAATTGAATATTTGACGTATTCAATTCTCTGTTATTCAGGGGCTGATTCTGTTTTTCCTCCTGCCAAACCTTTGGTTGATTTTGACTGTAATAGATATCTGGTTGGCATATGAGAGAAAAAATTAAGCCACCTGGGTTCTTCTTGACTGCTGGCATCACTGGGGAGCTCTTCACGTTCTATCAGGTGTGTAAAGAGCTTCATCTCCAAGTTAGTGAGAGACAACAATTTACCTTTGCTTGAGCGAGTCTGTGAGCTTAGGAGATTAGCCATTCTTCTTAGACTTGGGTGTGTGTGTGTATACATTTTTTTCTGATTTTCTTAGTACTTTTTCAAAAACTTTTATGGAATTTTTCAAACACACAAAACAATAGTACAATCATGCATCACTTAACAACAGGGATATGTTCTGAGAAATGCATAGTTAGGCGATTTCGTCATTGTGTGATCACAGAGTGTACTTACACAAACCTAGATGGTATGGCGTACTACACACTTAAGCTATATGGTACTAATCTTATGGGACTACCATCATATATATGGTCCATCGTTGACCGAAATATTGTTATGTGGCACATGACGGTATAACGAACTCCTGTGTATCCATCACCTAGTCTCAACAATGATCAACACGTAGCTTATCTTGTTTTATGTATACCCTCATGTACTTCCTTCCCCCGTCCCCCTCCATTATTTTGAAGCAAATAACATTCTGGGATTTCACTACAATTTTATAAATGTCTGCTTTGTGAGAATGGGATGTCCCAAATTACGATCCACAGAAACCCTGTCCTGCAAAACTACTGCAAAAATAAAATAAAGGGTTCTGATCTTCAAGTACTTTGGGCAAATGCTAGACACCATCTCTCCTTTTTAAAGTTTCCCTGTATGTTAACACGTGAATGGTTCTGAGAAGTCTGTATCTGAGGACGCATTTAAACCAGTGTCTTCCAAACTTAAGTGAGCCTGGAACTCCTTATTTTCAGCAGATCCTGTTTATGTTATATGGAAGAAATGATAAGAGATAATATTTACAGCACTTACTAGGCACTCACTATATGCCAAGTTTTCTGTAAAATGTTTTTCATATGGGTTACTTCATTTAATGCCCATAATAACCCTTTGAGATGTGATTTATAGATTAATATATTACCCCATTTTCAGATGAAGAAGTTGAAACTCAGAAATATGAAATAACTTGACAATGGTCACACAACAGGTAAGAGACAGGAGCAGGATTTACCCCCAGCTCTGTGCGACCCCTGGAATCCGAGCCTTCAACCACTGTGCTGTACATTTGGAGAGGAAGTGTTAGTTACACCTGATGATGTGAACATCTGCTAATGGCTTTAATATACTCTTGTTTTCTTATAGTGACATGGGAAACAAGGGTACAACAAAACACACTTGGTCAGAGTCACTAGGCTGAGGATTTGTTTAATAATAATATTTTCTATTTCCATTGTGCTTTGTACTTTTTAGATTATTCTCATATCTGTTGTTTTAGATAAACTTCCCAATGCCTTGTAAAAGAGTAGAATCAGCATTATTCCTATTCAGCAAATAAAGCACAGAGACGGTACATGTCTTGCCTAAGGTCACAAATTCATTACAGAGTTGGAATTTGACCCTAGATATTTATGTCCACGACATTTTCTTTTGACTGCACTGTGAATATTGTGTTGACAAATGGAGTTGCTCCGATTCCTGGCTTGTTCTGGTTGATGTGAACTGGGGAGGCAAAGGAAAGGGAGCTGGGGGAGACTGCCTTAATCCAGAATTACTGGATAGAAGAGAGTCCACTAGCAGTAATGCTCTGCTCAAAATATTCTAGAGGCAAGATCTGGTGCTTCCGTCAGCATCTAAATCATGGTTTTCATGTTTAGGGTAAGAAAGGAGGAATCTAAAGATTTCGTTTTCTTAGGACAACATATGACTACCATCATATTCCTTTGCTCCTTTAGACCAGGGAAAACTCTGCCAATGCTCATTGTGATATGCTTCCACCCTCAACACCCAACCTGCTTTGGAAGCTCTGGTCCATGCCCTGTCAGTGATGGGAGAGGCTCTGTGGAGCCACTTAGTCGTTTCTTAGCAGACGTGTCCACAATGTAGCTGGGAAGAGCACCGAATGGAGAGTTGAAAAAGCAGCTATTTACCGTCTATCTCAGTTTCCTTGTCAAGGTCAAAGTATTCCCTTCTAGAGTACATGTTTGGTATACTCTCCCCTGAGTATAAAATTATGCAGAAAAATTTAAAAATTATGCGTTCATTTTCAAATGTATCATGGGAGCAAGACAGTTGTGCAATAGCTACTCAGAATTAAGCACCAGCATTACTGGAGCTTTACTGAGGCGAACTAAAACACCTCTGATGAACTGGGCATTTATTCTGGCTGAGACACACTCGCATGGAGATAGGGAACATTTAGATGTGTGGCTGCTAATAGTGGTCATTATCACTTCATTAAAGTAGGTCAGGGTAAGCAAATGTGATGGGGTTTTTCCACATGCTATAATTACCAAGGGCAATTCAGTTTAGTCCTGTATATACCTAGACCACAATATTACGTAATAAACAGTCATTCATATCAGATGATTAAAATACATGTCTCTGGACCAATTAACAGAGGAGAGATACAGAGTAAAGCACCATAATCCCATTGTTTATTATATTCCCTCTCATAATTAAGGAAGGTATAAATTTAAAACTTATTAAAAATGTGGAGGCACCATGACATAACAAAAAGAGCATTGGTCCTTGGATTAGATCATCAAGGTTAAGGAATTAATTCTTATACTTTTGACGTAGTGGGAAAATCGTTTAATTTCTTTGAACTTTGATTTGCTTATTTGAAATGGAGATAATAATAAATCCTTAAAATGTTTTTCCTGGGGATCAAATAATATGATCTACGGACTTGCAAAGTCATAAACAAATTATTATTAATAAATTAATAATGGTTGAAAAATGAGATGGATAAAGCCAGAGCACAAAGGCAGCAATGAATGACAACAGAGTCCCCTGTAAGAGGTAGTATGTCCGGGTGTGCAAACAAGAGACCCACTCCTCTGAAACGGGAACACATCAGGCTGCCTCCAGGTTCACCGATGAGAGGAAGGTCAGCCAGCCCAAGAGCAATGAGCCAGAGAAAAGCAAAAGAGCCAACCACATACTAAGTATCAACCTAGAGATGCAGTAAGTATTGACTTTGCCATCTGTGACAGTAGGAAGAAAGAAGTGTTTTTTTTTTTCTTGGCCTGGCCACCTGGTTCCTAGTTCCAAATATGTGTCAATGGTTGTTGTGATGTGAGAGTGTAAATCTTGTTTATTTTTTGGTTGGTTTAATTAGGTTGTAATAATTCAAAATGAGAAATGCCATTCCGTGCTCCTAGGGAGCTCCTGTGAACACCAAACTTTCAAATCAATTAATGTTTAAAGTACTCACTTGCCCTAGGAAGTCGGTTAGCCAACTATGATTCACTCCTGGAGGTGTTGAGACTCAGAGAGCCCCAAAGACTTCCCAAAAATCACGGAAAGCCAATGATAGAGCTAGAGAAGCCTTCATGAATTGTGCCTTTTCCACCTGCTTTGTCCAATGGAAGTTAAATGGATGTTTTGTAAAATATCCCAAGCATGGCTGTTACTTTACAAAAATAATATCATTAAGGGAAAAAGAGACCTAGCACAGGCAGGTAGAAGTGTCTGGGATAGGCTGAGGGTAACTTTCAGAGGGGTTTGTGGAGATTTGGTAAAAGGAATTAGAAAGTCTGCAGTAATTACATCCTAAATAAGAAGGTAGGGTATATAATCTTTCCAAATGAAAAAGGAACGATGCCTCCCTGGAAGTCCCAGGGGGCACACGAGGTTAGCATTGGAAGAATGCAACTCATAACTTGGTGGGGAGGTGAAAAGGGTGAGTCGGTTAAAGGCGAGTAGCTGGTACTGTGGGGAATTTCATCTTTAGTTAGAGTGGAAGGGAGTGGGTGGGAGGCCTTTGTGGACTTAGAATGGGCTCTGGCCTTTCTATTGCCAGTAACTGTTCTTTTGTTTTCATCGTACTATTCAGGGTGAGCTTGCCGCTTGACACTCTCCATTTCTGAATCCCCAAAAGCAACAATTCCAGTTATTTTTCAGAGCAAGGCTTGTGTAGGTTACAAATATGTTGAGTGGCAGGTTGAATTGTTGGGGGAAAATTATTTCCTCTGAAATTAAGTTTGTCTAATGTTATAAATGTCAAAATGAGAGAAAATGTAGACAGATTTCAATTCATCCTAAAGAGACTACAAAACAATACTAAGGAGAGTTTCTAAAAGTTTTTTATTTGATGTTTGTAAATTAAAATAGCGATACAATCTCATTGGAACAATATTGCACAAAGATTTATAAAAGCAAAGATGATAGATCACCTTCCCTCCAATGTTATCTCAGTGTTAAGAGTGTGATATGTATCCTGGTCACACATATGAGAAAAAATTCTAAAAGAGGTAAAATCTTAGATAAAACCAGAGAATCTCAAAGTGCTTGAGACTTTTTAGCAAGATCAGAGACAACCAGAACTACCTTCTTTGGGTTGAATCTTAACATAGAAGGAAACTAGGCTGAAGGCTTTGGGGCTAGAGTCAGGCAGAGATGAAAAAAGGGAGCCAAGAAAAGCAGACCTAGAAGAATTTATTGCTAGAAAATTAGCCCCAAGGAGAATCCTAGAAGCTAGACAATCAGACGTCTTCCCTCCACGCTTATCCCCCATTTCCTTAACCAAGCTTCACAGAAAGAAGCATATGGTGACATGGCAATCAGTGATGGTCATGTATCCTTAGGACAGCTCTCATCACCAAAGTGTATTTAATATGCATCTTTGTGGGTGTGGTCGTATGGTGCAACGTTTGGAAAACCGAGCTAGAGACATGATCCTGACTTTCGGAGCACAGAAAGAGAAATCAAAGTCCCAGAGGCAGATGAACAAGTAAAATAGGTAGCAGAATGAATCGAGGACTTAATCTATTTGTGGTGCGTGTGGTTTGCATGCTGTGGGATGGGTAGGGAGGCGAATCTGGAGCAGGTGCGTATGTGGACATGACGGGCCTGGAGAGGGAAGCTGCCTTGATTCCAGACACGCAGCTGCCTGTGCCGAGTCAATATGACACAGGGAAGTGCAGGGATGAAGGGCAGTTTTCTCATGCAGAGATAAAACTTCAATCTAAATCCAATGGAGCAAAATCGTACGATGCCTGAGTTATCTCTTTGGGGTTTTTGACTTGCAATGTCCTATTCAAATTGTAAGATAAATACCATTATAGCTACACAATGTGTCTATCCACTACATGGGAGAATTTGAGGAAACAACCTCTCTATCTATCTATCTATCTATCTATCTATCTATCTATCTATCTATCATCTGTCTATGATCTATCATCATATGAATGCATGTATAGCATGTATATACGTCTTTATATACACATATGTATGTTTGCATACAATAGGCCAATCTCTCATTCGAAAACTTTTGTAAAGACTTGTGGTAAGTAATAGTCACATTATTTCTAGGGTTTTTTGAAATGGGAAAATTGCATGTTTCTTACTCTGTGACAATTGGTTTTGTTTACAGAAAGTTTAGCAGTGATTTCTTAGCTTAGAAATTTTACACATTTAGTTAGAGGGACACAATACAACAGGCCTTTCTGATTATAAGTTCAACTGGGTTAGGACATTACTCTTGGAGCTCTTTCTTTCCCATTGAGCTTTCATCTTTAGGATCTATCTGAAGTTACCTAAGGCAAGCATTAAACTTGATGCTCTGTAAAAAAAAAAAAAAAAATCAAACAACTCTTTATCTCTGCTCCAGTGTCCATTTCTGAGATGTGTAAGTAAATAGATAAATGACTCTGGCCTCAGAAGGTATGGCTCAGAGATTGTAGAGTGTTCATATTGTTCCGCCCTTGTGAATAGATATGAAAAGCTGTTGAACAGATGCTAAAATTCGGTGGATATGTTGCACCTCAAATATGTTGTTCCTTATACAGAGCAGGTTACAAATTTACTAGTACCTGTGATCTGGATGGACTGTGACAAGAAATATGAAGCTACACTCTGAGGCCAGGAAACTCCACACCTGATCACCAGAGCTTCAGAACAAAATGTTAAGTACTAATATATTTTTTGAACTTCTGAAAAAAATTAGTGTGTTATTTGTATTTATTTCTTAAGCTTGAGAAAAATACATGACCAGTGCCAGGTGAAGTGTTGTTATTGAAGTTTAATCATCAGTATGTAATATATCTTGTTAAGTACTCTTCAGTCTTCATAGATGATTCAAAATAATGACTCAAGATGGAAAGGACATTCTTAGCAATGGGAAGACAGTGAATAGCTTAAGCCTTTCATTTATTGTGATAGCAATTGAGCTTCTTACTGCATTTATTATTGTAAAAATACTGTTGAAATCACCGATTATTTCTCTCTGTAGATGATTAGAATTCTGAATATTAGCTGGGAAACTTCTAGAAGCATAATCTGTCAAGTCAACTTGTACAAAGCATTTGTAACTACTCTCCACAAGAATATTCAGAAGATGTTTTAATTTCAGATTCATCTTCTCTAGTACAGCTGTGTGTTGAACTGGAGGGCACATTTGGCTACTGCACTGGGGAAAAATGGATTAGTTCTTTTCATCTCTGTCAATTTCTCTTTATCCACACATTTAAAATAATTTCTCTCTCTTTTCTTTTTAAGCCACAGCTGTGTTATTTGAATACATTTTTTCAATAAAGAAAATATACTGCACTGATATTCTGAATCATTTTGGTTTTGTTAGTATTGTTTATTTTAAATCTGAAGATTCAGTAGCACAGTGGGTAATAAATGAGAGGCTTTGACAGCACTAAAATAAGGATACCTTACATTAAAGGGACCAGCAAAATGGCACAATTCGACAATCTCTATTTGCCCATTATGGTGATTTGTGTGGACTTGTCTAAAACCAGAAAGTTTAGGTAAAAATGCTCACTGGTTAGAAATATTTCTTAACATTTGGTGCCACTGGGAGTTATCCAAGCAACTAAGAATATCTCTAGGAGTTATATCACTGATTTCCTTGTCTAAACAAAAACAGATCCCCCAAGGTCACCCTCAAAAAATTGGAACAACCAATAAATATTCTGTTGTAAACTTTGTGCCTTCATCTTAGCAGGAAGCATTAGAAAAGCTGGTTTTCCCACTGACTATAAGTAGAGCAGTCATTGAGTATTGAAACAGGGGCCCCAGAAGTTGAGAGAGACGTACTATTCAATAAACCCAATACCACAGTAAACATCTCGATCCTTTATTATGACCATTTAAAAAAGAAACAAAAAACATGGGAATTAAAAAAAAGAGAGAAGATGCAGAGAGTGTGTGTGTGTGTGTGTGTGTGTGTGTCTGAGAGGGAGATAGTCATACACACAAATAAGAGGGATTAACACAGACAGACAAACCAGCTCTCATGTAGTAAAAGCCACATTTTAAAAACCTTTTAAAATATTGCTATTGATAAGTTTTATTAAAACAAGGGCTATGCCATACTGCAGTAATGATACACAAGCATGAAGAACCCCAAACAAAGCAACCCCCCCGCAATCTCAGTAGTTTAACACAACAAAAATTTATTGCTTGTTCAAGTGGCAATCCAATGCCAGTGGGCAGCGAGACTCTGCTGCATGCAGTCCTCCAGGGTCAGGCTCCTTCCATATTGTGACATCTCCATCTTTAACATGCAGTCTCCAAGGTCACTGCAAAAGGAGAAAGTGGGAGTGGCTGTGAGATTTTATGGGTCCTGCAGGGAATTGTTATGCTTCACTTCCTCCCACTTTCCATTGCCCAGAACTGAGTCATATGGCCCAACCAAGGTATAACAAGGCAAAATGGAAAAATGAGTCTTCCTGTGTGTCCAAGAGGAAAATGAAGGTTTTTTTTTTTTTTTTTTTTGTGAGGAGATCAGCCCTGTGCTAACATCCGCCAATCCTCCTCTTTTTTTGCTGAGGAAGACGGCCCTGGGCTAACATCTGTGCCCATCTTCCTCCACTTTATATGGGACGCCGCCACAGCATGGCTTGCCAAGCAGTGCGTTGGTGCGTGCCCGGGATCCGAACCAGCGAACCCCGGGCCGCCGCAGCGGAGGGCGCGCACTTAACCGCTTACGCCACCGGGCCGGCCCCAAATGAAAGTGTTTTATTGAACACGTAACACAGTGGTGGTGGTTTTTTTGTTTGTTGGCACCAGTGAAGATATCAACTCTTAATACTAGTTCAAGTCTTTTTAAGTCCTTGTTAAAATACAGTGAGGGGATAAATAATATTATCTGTGATGTAGGCCCACGGATCTAGCTGTTAACTTGTCTCACATTTCCCTCATAACATCCAAAATAGACACTACAAATAATAGTGGTTCAAATAAGTCAAAAGTTTGTTTCTCTGGCAGGTGATCTGGTGCTATTACGAGGAATAGATTCACTCGCATCAGGGACTCAGGCTTCTTCTGCCTTTTTGCTCTATATTCTTAATGTGAAGTATCCATCTCAATGACCAAGATGGCTGCTCCAGCTCCTCCCATCATTTCCACATTCCAGACAGCAGGAAGAAAAAAAAAGAGAAGAGGGCATATCCGTTCTTTCTAAAGACACAATGTGGAAGTCCTACATATCATTTTTTTCAAATCCTTTAGCCAGAACTTAGTCACATGGCTACATCTAATTACAACAAAGACTAAGAAGAGCAGCCTTTATTCTGTTAGAGGGGAATATGTTCCTCTATGGCTAAAACACAGAGTTTAATTATCATGAGAGAAAAGGAAAGAATGGGGGGCAAATAGCAGTATCGGCCACAACTCACCTCTCTGCCACCCAAATAGCTGTTTGCACCCAACTTTTCACAGATAGAACGCACTCTACTACCTACCCCCACCTCCAGCAAGGAAGACAACCCCAAAGTCTCATCTGGTTAATGCATTAGAAGAGCCTGGAAGTTCTGAGTGATGGGATCCTCTCCATCAGGTTTGTGTGAGGCACCTGTGGTCTGGTGATCACCCCTCACTCCCAACTCCGCAAAAGACCGTAGTGGGGTAGGAAATGGGTAACTACCATAAAACTCATTTAGAAAACTACAAGATGGGAAATACAACATCATAAAGCCATAGTATTTATCAAATCCAACTTGTAGGCATTTTGAAGGTTCCCTGCCCCAACAGTGCAGTAAATTCGTTAATTAGCTCCGTCTGGTATCTTCTGGTTCTCCCCACTGGAAGGAATACCTTATGACTTGGCTTCTATGGCCTCTGACTTTGCCCTATGGGAATCTTTTTTTGCCTTTTATTGTCCACTACTCAATCTGACCTGGGCACTGGAGAGTGTGCCGTTCCTGAAGGCTGCAGAGGGTTCTCAGCCCGCTCCCTGCTGGTACAGGTTTGATAGTGTGGGGTTTATTTTAAGGATCAAAATCACATACTTTTGAGGGTGAGGCATAAGTTGCCTCACATCCCTGACTATAGAGAGTAGGGTAAAGAAAAAATGTCCTAAAACTGGAGTTAGTGTTGTTATTGCCATAAACCTGTGTGACTAGGACAAGTCCACTTTCTCAACCTTGATATCCTCATCTACGAAATGAAGGATTTGGACTCAGTAGTTTCTGAGGGCCTCAACCAGATCAATATTGACAGCTAGTTTTACATGAGTTAGCAGTTGCCATTTCTAGGAATGTTTGAATTCCTCTCAGTGTCCATGTGCTTTTTTTAAAAAAAATCTCTTGGTGGTGGAAGGTAGTTCATTAAAATAGAAAAGCACACCTTCTCTTGCATTTATACTGTTTTCCAAAGTAGTTTGTATCATTTAAGCCCATTCCTACACTTCACTCCTCACCCAAAGTCAGGATACAGGAAGCTCCCTCTCCCAATCTGACTTTGGGCTTCATTCCTAAGTATCCTTTATAAAATAGGAACCTATAATACACTTCCTTCTCCGAAATGAGGAAACTGTCTCAGTTCAAGGTCTAGATGGTAATTAGTCACAGATCCTAGAGCAACAGCCCTCCGTTGTGTCTGTGTATGTGTTTGTGGGGGGAATTTGTGTATTTTGAAAAATGTCCCCAACATATTCTCTGATACACTGTTCTAATACTACCTTGTTTAAGCATGGTGGATTTTGAAAGAGCTTCTGGGGTGCATCTGATGTCTATTCTTCACCACCAAGGTCCCAACCCAACACATACATAATACACACACAGACTACACACACGTTTAGAAGCATTGCCCCAGACTAGGGAGGTTGCCAAACAAATTTCTACATAATGAGAGCTCAAGCCAAGATGAAAATTTGTTGGAAGACTGTATTTAGGTTCTTCTTTCTTCTGTAACTAATCACTACAAACTTAGTGCCTTAAAACAACACAAATTTATTATCTTATAGTTCTGGAGATCAACAATCTAAAGTGGGTCTCAAGGGGCTAAAATCCAAGTGTCAGCAGGGCTACCTTCCTTTCTAGAGGCTGTAGGAGAGAATACATTTTCTTTCCTGTGCCAACTGACCACAGTTGGCTCATGGACCCTTTCCTCTATCTTCAAAGCCAGCAATGGATGATTGAGTCTTTCTCATGATGCCATCTCTCTAGTTCTGACCCTCCTGTCTCCCTCTGCCTCATTGAATCCTCTCGTGATTATATTGGGTCCAACTGGGCAATTCAGGATAATTTCCTTATCTTAAGGTGAGCTGGTTAGCAAGCTTAATTCCGCCTGTGATGTTAATTCCTCCTTGCCATATAACATAACATAACATATTCATAGGTTCTGGAGGTGAAGGTATGGGAATCTTTAGGGGCCATTATTCTGTCTATGACAGATACCAAGAGATAGAGAGAGAAAACTGGCAGGGAATAGCATTGTAGGTCATTATTAGATAATAAAGTTATTAGATAATAAAGTTATTTAGTTCATTCACTCATTTCTTTATTTAGGAAACATGTATTGTGTGTCTGCTGTGAATTTGGCATTAAGCCAAACCCTAAGGATAAAATTATGGAAAAAAACAAAACCAACAAACTTAAACAACCCTGTTTCCTTTTGTCATTGGCCTTAGAATCTATCGGGGAAAAACAGGCAGTAAGCAAGTCTGCAGCAGCACAAGTCAGAACTTCCTACTACAGGGGCAATATGGAAACTACAGGGACACAAATGAGCAGCTTGGAACCCAGGCATGTGGGGTAGGGGAAACCAGGGCAGCCAGGCTAGAGGTGGGAGTCTGGGGTGAAAGGGGAGATGTCCTAGAGAAAGAGAATATAAGTGGTTGACAACTCAGCATATGAGAATAACTAAAAATAGCAGTTCAGAATCCTGGAAGATGGGGATGGAATTTGAGAGATGAGAGAATTAGGAGATCAAGTTGGGGTTGGAACTCGAGGCAGACCATGGGCTTTGTAAGTGGTTTTGTTGGCACTTTATCCTGATGGTAATGGGGAACTAAAGGCTCAGAGGCTCAGATTTCTCTTGTATGAAGGTCATTGCACGGAGCGGCACAAGGAGAGGGGTGATGGTTTTGGAAATGGGAGTGAAAGGGTAGGTGTGAGACATATTTAAAAAAATGTGAGGGGACCAGGGGACTGACTAGAGGTGCTGAATAAAGGAGAATAGAGCCGATGGCTCTGAAACATTCTCCTTGGTGATAAACCAAAAAGAAGGTGAGTTTGAAGTGGGCTGATGTTTGTGGAATGTGGGGGATCCCGAAAGACAATCAGAGACATTTCGCTCTCCACAGAGGGAAATTTGACAGGCTTTGACAAATCCTAAATAAAAATATTAGTTTTTTAAAAAAATTTAGAACTGTATGTGGCCAATAATATTGCCACATTTTTGTTTTTTATTATAAAATGTAAATAATATGGATTTCACATCACTTGAAGATTAAATTGAAGGTGAAATATAATAACAAACTTCCCTTATAAAAAGATCCAAGCATTTTCTCTCTTCCCTCCTATGTCCAATCCAAAGATTCAGTGATGAGGAAATTACTTCATCTCACTAGGAAAAGTGACAGGGGATGTCTTACGAAAATCTTACGGTGGTACATTTTCAGCCCCATAACCATAAAGCTGTACACCTCCTCTGGAGGGTTTCACACTTTAGTAATTCGTTATGTCACAGGTTCCTCTTGGTGTGAAATTCGTCTGATTAAGAAGAGCTGACAGAGGCAGGAGAATGAAGTAATTCTCTTCTCCTCCCGTCTAAACAAGTCATACTTAATATTTCTTCAAGGTCAAGTTCAATTGAAAATGGGACAGGGTGATAGCTCCTTAGATTTGTACTAATAACTGGGTGTTCTCAGCAGCAGCCTTTTGGCAGGAAAGCAAAGTTAACTTATCAAAATGCTTAAGAAAGCAAAATTGCCTGCCAGATAGGAGATGCAAAAGTTTCAGGGCTTGTCATAACTAGATTTTTCTTTCTTTTCCACTAATAAGAATGATCCTGATGCTAGAATAGCAATGCCTTTCAAACTACCATCTCAGATGCTGAACAAAAATGTTCCTCCTAGGATTTTTTTGTAATTTTATTTTAGGTGTTACCTTCCAACTGGCTTTAGAATACATAAGAAAAGTTATGAGAGAGACCAATGCTCTTCATCTTGTTGGTGATTGCTTGAGTGACATCTTGAGCTTATATGCAAAAGACCAAGAGGTTCCTCCAATAACTTTTCTCAACCAACCCTTCAATCATTCTAGGCACCTGTTGTGACCTGTTACTCAAAGCCTTGAAGATCTGGAAAATTGATCTTGGTTGCCTGTGGATTCAAGAGCGTGTACATATATTCACTTTAATTCATAGGTGTCAAACAGGGGCTCATATTTTCACAACTGGGATGACTCTCAAATGATACAGCGTGGTTAAGAGGATGGGCTTGGGCGTCAGCTCTGGGTTCAAGCCCTATCACCACCGCTTCCTAGCTATGTGATCTTGGGAAAGTTACTTAACCTCACTGAATCTCAATTTCTTAACCAGGAAAATGGGGATAAGAGCAGTATTTACCTCATGACGTGTTTGTGAAGATTCAATGAGATGAGACGTGGGAAGCATTTCACCCAATGGTTGGCACATAGTGAGCTCTAAATAGGAGGCAGTTACTTTTAATTTAATGATGAGCTACAAAGAGAGAAAAATGAAAAGAGACTCTCAGATTTTGAAAGAAATACTTGAAGATTTTCTTCTGCCTTTATAGCCCCTGGTTGTTTTATAATTTGGAACCAGATGTCCTTCTATAATAAATATGGCATTGAATTCTCTTAATGCATTAATAGAAAATGTTTATATAAAGAGAAACAAATGAAAAGAGGGGATATGGAGGAAAAAATGATGTGCGAAAGGGAAATTTCCTGGTAGGTGGTAGGATGTTCAGAGAGAGCTCAGAGAAAAGCCTTTTTTTGGCTCTGAAGTACTAAACTAATTAGATCTGGAGATTAGACCCAGAGAAAAGGTGGGAATGATAAATGACAGCATCATTCCAAGATACTCAGAGGAAAGAACCATGTGTAAGAGGGCCCAACAGTTTAGCCAGTCCTCAAGAGGCAGTGACAAAGAGGGGGAAAAATTGAATATTAGTGTATCTGGAAGGTTCTCTCTACTTTCTCCCTCTACTAATTCTACCCTATTTTCCAGGCCCAGGTCAGTTTTTCCTCACCCAGGAACTCTCACGCGGTAGATACCAAAGCTCTCCCTGCTTGCCCGCCCTTCTGAAGGTCCACGGCCCTTGGACATTGGAGATTTATTTTGACTCCTTATTCTCAAAATTTGTCTCAGCTTGTTTTGATTTTGGTGATTGGGGTGACCATATCTGATTCTATGCCACTCCTCAGGGGCTTGAGCATATAAATATTTCCCAGCACTTTCATTTAATTTTTACATCTCTCGATGTGCGTATGTACATTCCACTTTCCACAGAAGTCATTCAGGCTCAGGAAGTTAAAGTAATCGGGCAAGGTCATGTATCCATGCCTTCCTTGTCATCTGTTAGTGACTGTATGCTCATCTCCCACTACTCTGTACAACCCCTAAACTGACATGACCCCAGCCTCCTCTCTCCACTGGTCTGTGAGTTGCTGATTTCTCTGTATCTTCTGATGGTTCTCTGAATGCTCCCTCCACATCCTTGCCTTTTCTTTAACCTGGCTTTTCTGTGATGACAAGGCTTCTGCCATGGCTCTCTTAAATAAAGACTCTGTTTCTCTCTCACATCTCATAAACTTCAAGGCCAGAAAATGGTATAGGTGTGTCCTTGACTCTCAATTGCTGCTTCCAAGCCATTTCTCTTTTTTACCTCATAACAAACAAACAAAAACCCTCCCCAAAACAAAAACCCAGTTCCTTTGAAACTCAGTGCATTCAACTATTCTATCATTTCTCTTATCTTTGCTGCTGACTACCTTGATAACCTCCAGAGTGTTTTCCAATTCTGGTATTCTGCCTTCTATGATTTTAGATAGTATAGTGTAATAGCATACTGGTTATCTATTACTGCATAACAACCACCTCAAAACTTGGTGGTTTAAAACAATAGTAATGCATTTTTCTCAGGAATCTGCCCTCTGGGCTTGGATCCATGGGGAAAATTAATCTTGGCTCCAGCCAACATCACTTACGTTGACTTGACAGGTCTAATGGAAAGATTAAGTTGAAAGAAAGGAAAATTCAAACTGAATTTTTGGAATTATTTAAATCAATACTCATCACAACAACTGATAAAATATTTAAAATATTTTATGATAAAATAAAAGCAGCCAATCTATAATTTTATAAACTAGATATCTAAACTTTCATATCTCCACAAGACAGTGATAACTGGCTTAAGACTTCAATGTACTGAAGAAAGATTGCTCTCTAATTAGTAGAATGTCGATGCTAAAGGAAAGTCATTATCTCTTAACTCTGAAAACATGATTAAAGTCAACAAATTCAAGCAGTCAAAAAGTTCATCATATCTGGTTTCCTCAAGGTTAAGGCTGGGATGAACAGTTGGGGAAAAACAGATGGGAAATTTATTGGATGGATATAAGTTCAAAGATCAACAGAAATTGATTTTCCAAGTAATGGAAATTTCTATAGTCCCTTCTTCAAGAATGGAAGAAGTAATAGTAGCAATAATGACAATGGCTTACTCAATACTTATATGATAAACTGTCTTAAGAGGTTTACATTAATTATTTCAAACAAATCTATGAACTCCAATAAGAATGTATGGAATAAATATGTGATGAATGGATAAGTGAATAAACATATGGTAGATAGCACTCTATCAAATATATTTGTTGAATCAATACATTCACATTTTAAGAGATTAGGAAACCAAAGCAATAAGAGGTTAAATCTCTCTCCCAAGATCACATTCAAGTAGGTGGCAGATGTAAGATTTGAAATAAATCCAGATATTTCAAATTCCAAACTCCATGCACTTAATCCCTAAGCTATACTTGAGAATGACATACTGCAATGGTGTAAAAGATTAAAAATTGGAAATATGGAAATGAGAAATAGTGAAAAAAGAAAGTGTTGTCAAGCAAATTTGCAGTGTTAGTAGTGTATGATGAAGTAAACACACATTTCTTGTGAAAGTTATTTATAACCTCCACTTGCCTTCTAAAGTGGGGGGGGGGGGCGCCCTGGCAGCCAGAAGGTTCTTTTTAGGTCTGTGTTTGGGTAAAAGTAGATGGGTTTGGAGGATATGGCACAGAGATAAGCTATTGTTCTCTAAGAAAAAGAAGCAAAGGATTGAAAAAGCCTGAGAAAAGACCAGAATTTGGGATGGGACCCTCCCTTGGGGAATGGCTAAGAAAGAAAACTCTAGGTGAACAGCACTAACAGGTCTTTGGAGAAGAGATATATTTCTGGGGGCATCATAGGGTTATGTGCTATGGAGGTTTGAATGCAAAACATCTTCATCTCCTTTTCTAAATCTCCCCTCAATCCTACACTAATCACTAATGTTTTGGGTATGAGCAGAATTTTTTCTTCTGAGGAATGGAAAGATGTGCTGAGCCTTACTTCAAACTTAGCGTGATCAAGAAGAAAGGATATATGCAGCGGTGGCTGACATCCAGGTAATACTTTGCTTTACTTTGAGTGACAGATGATGGCCCACTAGATTCTTTCATAGCCTGAGGGAAATATCCTTCAGATCATACAATTTCCTCACCTTTGAATCCAAGCTCACCGAAGAAAACGTTTGTTCCTGAGGTAATGCTCTCTGCCAGGGGCCAGGTGGTGGGGGTTGAGGGGATCAGTGTCAAGGCTATACAACGTTTATCCTAACTAGACCTTGACTGCCATCAATTTTCCAGATTCTCCCTGTGAAGAAAGTTACCAACTCCGTGTCTTCTGGTAAGAGTCTGTGTTTCTCCTTCCTCATGACTTTTCCTGAAACTGTAGACAAAGTCTATGTCTCAGTCTCCTTTGGTGCCTGAACACTCAGTTGACCCTCTGCTGCGCTCTAGGGAGAACAATGGCAAACAAGACAAACGGGTCTCTTTCTTCAGAACGTATGTCTAGTTTCATAGAAAACATTTCTTCATTTTCACTCCCCACTTCTACTCAGGTAGAACTGAAAATTCTTTCCTTTGTGCTCTTCTGTCCTTTGTTCAGACTTCAACCAAATAACATATTTTTCCTTTTAGTGCTTTTGGAAATCATGTTGGTCTTCCCCTGCTAAAATGTATGCTACTTAGAGCAGAGTGCCCATATCTCCAGTGCTTATCCCAGAGCCTAGCATGGAGTAGGTGCTCAGTTACTGACTGATGACTGTAGATGACTGAATGAAAGACTAGAACATTTCAGTATGGCAGCACCACAGACCTGGAAGCGAGCAAGCAAGGCTGGAGGCAGTCTTTCTGGTGATTGCAGTGTTTCTCCACATCCTACAGCTCACCTGTGGCCAGGAAGAGGCTGCAGAGGGGCTGTGGTGAAAACATCTGAAATTGCATCATAGTGTCTTTAGGCCATGAGGCCTATAATGGCAGATGTATATCACCTGGTTAAACTGCACTGCAAGAGAAAATTCCAAGTGGCCGAAAGAAAGAAAGTAATAAAAGAATATTGAGTTCTAGGTACATAATTATTAAAGACCTACTTTTATTTGTGAGGAACAAGAAGTTCAGAGAAGTTAGGCAACTTGCCAAATATCCGATGGCTTGTAAATTGTAGAGTCAGGATATGCACAGAGGTCCAGGAGACTCAGAAGGCCAACTTGCCTTCCAGAAAGCTGACACCATTATGGGCAAGGTCTCCTAAGGAGAAGCTTTTCACATATGAGATAAAAGATGACTTCTTTCCATATCTCAAAACAAATACATCAGAACCCACCTATTATGTTTTAGATACAGCAGGCATGGTGTGTAATAATTATTCCCATGAAGAGGATGTGAAGAGGAGCATAGGGTAGTGCTTTAAAAAGAACTGGTTGAGTGTACCGTGATTTTGTAAATATATAATAAAAATAAAAGGTGCAATTTTTCTAGTGCTCATTTTCTTCTATCGCCTAGATGTTATGAAGTAATTGTTCAAATTGGGAATTAAAACCCCAAATATGAGAGGAGGGGGGATGCCCAGTAAAATATTGGCTGCCTGAGTAAATGAATGACTCACTCCTGATAGAGCCGAGGGCACTGAAACTGCTCTCAGATCCGTCTTTGAAGGATGTTACATAGGGTCTGAGTCAGGGAAGCTGGCAGGGAATAGCTTCTTTCCTGCACCTGGTGTTGGCTTCTCAAGACATTAGGAGCTAATTGCAGCATGGCCACCCAGGCCTTCCCTTTCCTGTTTCCTATCAGTAAATCACAGAGGAGTAGGTTCCCAGAGTCTAGTCAGTAAGAAGACAGCTGAAGAGCTTCTGAGGAGTCAGAGTGCTCTACTTGTGTGATAGCATGTGCTTGTGCCAACAGTGTGCTGTGGCTGCTGAGAACTAACGTGACCTTAGGCTGCATTTAGGAGGTAATAATGTTCCCTCTTTCTCTACAACAATCAGACTTCAGCTGAAGTTCTCTGTCCAGTTCTGGGCAAGCTGCTTCCAGAGTGTCGCTGATAAGCAGGGGCACGTTCAAATAGGTAAACCAGCATAATGAGGGGTTAGCAACTCTCGTCATCTGAGCAATAGTTGAAGGGGCTGGAGATTTTGTTTTTATTTTATTTTTATGGACGGTGAGAGTCCTCAGGGGAACAAGAGAGATCTCTGCAGATATTTGAGGATCTGTTATGTAAAAGATGAGCTTGATTTATTCTGATTGGGCCAAAGGGTGGACATAGATATCAGATCAATGTAAGGAAGGACTTTCTAACAATTATCTGAAGATTTAATGTGTTGCCTCACAAGGGAGTGAGGCTTTCATTACAAGAAGTGTGCGAGCGGAAGCTAGATGTTTGTAGAAAGGATTGCAATTTTGGGCGAGAAGTTAGGCAATAAAAGCTGGATAGCGCAGAGTGCAAGTGGACCCAGGAAAAACGTCTCCATTTCTGGCACAGTTCAGCCAATAGGTGTTACGATAAGATATGATAGTCTTCATTTGCCAAATTTGCATAGGCCACAACTGTAGTGATTAAACAGAAAAGGAGGAGGCCTTAGACATCATTGATGTAATTCATCCATTTTACAGACAAGGCTAATTGTTGTCACTCGGCCATATAGAGGCTGAGATAAAGGGGATTCTCTGTTTTTTCATTTACCAATGGTTTTCAAATTTTTCCAGGCAGCTTGAGGGGTTGAAAGTGGAGCGGTGGGAGGACAGGCTCCTGGGCTCAGAGCTGCTGTACTCATCTGCTCTATGTGTGCAATATCTGCGTTGACCTTTGTTTGAAGAAAGGATTCCACAAGTAAAAATCAGAAACCCTAGTTTATACCAAACAGCATCTCCTTCCATTTCCTGCAGTTCTCATAGTAGGGATAATGAAACTCACTCTCTGCCTCTAGAAATGCCATCAATTGTTTCTTCGAGCAACTATCACCATGACTACGCATCAGAGAGGGAAAAAGTGGTACACATTTTGGGCTCACCGGTTCAGATCTATTATTTTCCCCCTGACTTGCGTTGCCGCTGCATTTCAGTGCTCTATTTTTCCTGAGCCATGGCTTGTTTTTATAAGGGTGATCATCTAACTGCTTCCAGTATTTCCTCGCACTGTTGATCCTTCCAAATTTGTCCCAAACTTTTTTGGGTGAATCCCCCCATTTCAGAGGTATATAACAACTATTTTCACCTCTCAATTTCACACTGCATGTCTCTCCAAATAGTACTGGCCTATTTATTTCTTATAAATACTACAAATGCATTCTCAACTTGCTTTCTCATACGTTTGTTGAGTTCTGTTTGCTTAATTATATTTTTGTGTGTTTCTCCTAACCCCGCCTCCAAACCCAGGTTTCTGGTAAATTTCCCTGGGTATCTCAGTTTTACCCATTTGAGCTCTTCAATGCTTGCAACTTTAATATCTTTATGCCTATATTTCTTGATTTTCTTCCCTTGTGAGGTTTGGGAACACTGCTTGATTATCAGTTGCAGATTTGGTTTATCTCTGTTCTGAACCAATAATGAAGATGTAAAACAAAAACCTTTGACTCTGGGGGCTGCAGATGACACCTCCCTTGAGCAAGATTCATTTCTACTCATTTGGTGATGCTGTCAGCCTTCCAACCATGGGAATGTGCAGAGTCCAAGCAATTTGCAAGTCGGGTTTTGGCAATATTATCTAAACTGCTTTCTCAAAGTCTGACTATCTGGGCATATTGCACATATATCCATTTTCTCTCCCATCCTGATTTGAATGATTTTTATCAATATGTAGTATTCTTTGCATTTTTGGAGATGGCTTAGATATTTATTGATTTTCTCTTTACTGTTAGATTCATGTTTCACCAAGCTTTAATTGCTACTTTACCAAATAGCAATTACCAAGATCTTTTTTTGCCTGATAGGCCACTTTTTTTTTTTCCTGTGCTACCTCCTCTCTAAGGAAAAAATTCCATTCATCCCACATATTAGGATAGAGTAAGCCCAGGTTAGCCTACCTAAGCCCTCGCTGTTGGTGATGTGTGGACTATTTAACATAAGGAATAATGCACAGACCCACAGGTTATAAACTGAGGATAGAAGCTGGGATGAATAGCTCAGTTCTTACATATGGTGGGTAATAGTGGCTAATAGCTTGAATAGTGTTTTCTATATTAAAATATCTACCTGGCAGCCCATCATGCATCTAATCAAGCAGCTCTAACTATTTTGAGACAAGTGACCCTTGTGTTGAAAATACTTACAATTAATTGACTTTTTTTAAAAAAAGGAATTCTAGGCGGGCCCAGTGGCATAGTGGTTAAGTTCGCGTGCTCTGCTTCGGTGGCCCAGGGTTCGCAAGTTTGGATCCTGCCACACTGCTTATCAAGCCATGCTGTGGCAGTGTCCCACATACAAAATACAGGAAGATTGGCACAGATGTTGGCCCAGGGCCAATCTTCCTCATCAAAAAAACAAAAAAGAAAAAACAACAAAAGGAATTCTGGACTTTGGTAAAGAAAGGAGGGGGTGAAATTTAACTCACCTTAATCTTTCCTTTTCCTCCAGTTAGACCTATAACACACCATCTATCAGAAGGGAAAAAAAAGAACTTCCACTTTTAGTAACCCCTGCTAAGGTGTTAATAAATAAATGGATAACTAAGCTGCTAATATTCACCACTGTTGATCTACAATATCACCTTTTCCAGAGACTTTTGCATCATAACGGGGAACTTCTAAAAGTGGTAAGCTTTCAAGATCCAAGGAGTGAAATTACAATGATACCTGGTCCTGAAGTTGATATTTTTGCAGATGGTTTTCTTGCTTGTCACTCTTTCAATTTCTCTCATACAATTTCCTCCCAGCAAATTGGTAAGGCAGGCTCCTTGGAGAAGAAAAATTTTGACTAAAAGCTATATTTGATAATATTTTACCTTTTAGTTACCTGTTTCTTCGGAAATGTGGCAATGGCAGTGCCAATGTATGTTATTTGGTGTTTTTTCTCATGGTTGCTCTTGTCATTATTTCCTAGAATATCAGTATTTCCTAGAGTAGGAATATTCCTGTTCCTCAAGTAGGATTGGAGATTCAGTGAATATATTCCTGGTAATAGTAAATTTTTTTCTTTTGGGATTTAGAATGAAATAAGTAAGGCTTACAAGACGTAGTGAGTTGACCGCTTTGTTTGAGGGAAGGCTGATAATGTTGAAGATATCATGTTATCCCTTTCCCCTAACTGGGCGTAGATGGAAAAAATGACTTCTGAGTAAGTGTGTTTAGGCCTCCAATACGATCAGCTTCAAATTGCATGGACTTCCTTGTTTTAGCTTGTTCTAATGATATTCAGATATGCATAAGAGTTTTTTGGTTTATTTTCCCCTATAACATGAATTTAAAATAGCTGCAAATCCAGGTGTGTTGGCTGCATACAATTTCATTTGCATACCACATACAGGAGGAGAGAAAACCTGGACAATATTTTTTCGCATTTTAATAATATGCCTCCAAAGAAGGAAAGAGCCACACAATTCATTTTCTCTGACAAAACTTTAATTAGAAAACCAGACTCCTCTGATTATAAAAATTACACAAGCTGATAAATCTTGGTAAGTTATAGAGAGAATAATTTTATGAACATTTTATACCTAATAAAAAAGTTAAAATAATTAACAGCATTCATCAGATTAATTTTGTTTTCACATGGTTTTCTAATATAAAAAAGCATATAGTCATCAACCTTTATATAAATCCATATATGTTTGTAATAGGTTTCATAATGGAAAGGGACAATATTCACATTTAAATAATGATAATAATAATCAGTAATGAATCAAAACTGCCAAAAGCTGAAGCATGATAAAACTTATGACCAAAGTTGCTTAGGGAACTTTTGTTTTCTGGATCCAGCAAAAAATGATCTTTTGGAGAAAACCTAGACACAAGAATTCGTGTTATTGTAGTATTGCCCCACTCAAAAAAAATTGCTTATGATCAGGGTTGCTTTACATGTTTTCAGAACAATGACTTTTTCTTTTGTTTCAACAGTTTTGTACCAGAGTAGCGCTAACCGTGTGCTGGTGTATTGTGCTGCCTACAAGAAATGGTGTTTGATCAACAGTGAACTGGAAATCTTCTTTTTTCTCCCCGGACTAGTAAGAATGGATGCATACTGACAATTCCAAGTTTCATCTGAATATACAGTTACCTGTGGGGGCCAACCTCTGTCCTGTAATACCATGTCATTTAAAAATATCTTGCTTCGTGAAACTTCTGTCCTGGAGCAAGGCAGCATCACATTGACTTCCTGACAGTAGCCTTTCGGCAAAATAAAAGAATAGCTCTTGTGTCCAAACAATAAATGAGGAGTTTGGGTAGCATGAATTAGTCGCATGTAATATCTATATTTCTTTATTGCATTCTAATTTTTTCGATATTGCATTGCAATGCTGACCCAATTTGATACCATCATCAAAACATTTTAATCCACAGTGTTTCAGTTAAAAGTGCTGCTGTGTCTTTGCAATAGTCTCCAAATATAAGAGCTGTAAACTGTTTGCAGATTACTTATTTTCACTTGGAAAATGGCAATGAAAAAGTTGTGAAGTAAATTATCCAGTAAAGATAACAATACATTGAGCACACAGATATTAAACACACTAATGGCTGCTATTAAATATTCTTTTACAAGCTGGTACTTTAACACTGACTTCCCAAAGTTAATTTCATTATAATAGTTTTCAAGAAAACTGTGATTAGAAATAATTCAATATGAGTACCTTGAGGACCGAGGATAATACATTTAAGAATGCCATTTGTGGGCCGGCCCCATGGCTTAGCGGTTAAGTGTGCGCTCTCCACTGGTAGCAGCCCGGGTTCGGATCCCGGGCGCGCACCGACGCACTGCTTCTCCGGCCATGCTGAGGCCGCGTCCCACATACAGCAACTGGAAGGATGTGCAGCTATGACATACAACTATCTACTGGGGATTTGGGGGAAAATAAATAAATAAATAAAATCTTAAAAAAAAAAAAAAAAGAATGCCATTTGTTTCATGTCTCAAACTAAAATCCAACAGAAGCATTTCTGGAACATTTCAATTGATGTAGCGTGTAAGCTAAACAGTGGCAGAACCAGACCATCCAGGAACATTTCAACTTAAGTGTCGTCCATGCAGTCTCTTGGTGTACCTTCCCTAGGGAGTGTTTTACTAGAAATTATATACCAAGTGAGAGCCCTGAATGAATACCCTAGCTATTATAAGAGAGGGAATGTTCTCAGACAGAAATAAACTTGATTTTGTAAGAGGCACCCCCAATTTTTTATTCAGAGGCAGACATGATAAGAAAATCTGATTTTAGTTTATTATATTCATCACCTTGCTCCATAGATAAATTCCTTATGTAGGACAAAGTAATGTGTATGAAAGAAAATTGAAAAATTGAATTTATTCAGCTGACCTCAACTTCAAGATTCAAGTGGATGAAAATATAAGGAGCAATTTCTGCTGAGAACAAGGCAGAGATGAAAACATGAATGGAAATAGGATAGCTATCACATCTCCTAAGCAACTAACGTCTACAAAACTTTAAGAAAACTTTGCATACGTTGAAACCGATGTGGTATAATTAAAAAGCATTTTCTGCCACAAATGATGCAATGCTGCTTCACTAACATAAATTACATTACTTGGGAGAAATTCTAATACGGGTAAACTAAGGCATAAAACAAAAAGCAATAAGAAATTTGAACAAGCAACAAGGCTACACTCCACTAGCCATCTGAGTCAGAATTTCTGTGGATGGTATTGAATAATAAATCTGCTGGTGTTAAAGAAACTAAAACAAGTTCTATACTAACAAAAATTTAGAGGATGAAAAATTTCTATCAGAAAGGAAGACAATACAGCAAATCTCACAATTGAAGGAAAATATTTCCTATATTTCTTCCTGAATTGATGAATTTAAATTATGAAATTTCTCCTTAATTCTTTCAGCCATTAGAGGACTTGTTAATGATCATCTTACTGAACCTGTAATTTAATTACAAGCATCTGTTTTTGAGACTAATCAATGAATCACTAATGTGAACTTGGAAACAGCAGGTAGAATAGCAATAAGTTATTTATTTTGAGGGAAGAAGGAAATGTTCCTGAGCATCAGATGATAATTTTACTCATGCTTATGTCAGGCTGGCTTTGGGTGCTTGTGTGCATAATCCTAAAATTCCAGCTAAGAATGGCTTGGGGCAGTATCTGTGTTCCTTAGCTGAGAAGAAGTGCAAAGCAATTGCCGCCATTTGAATTTGTGGTCGCCATGATAATCTTTCACTTTTTCAACTGTATTTCCTTTTTTTTTTTCCATTGACAAGTTAGGATATGAACACAGTCCCTACTGTGTCAAACATGGCTTTTGTTAAAATTTAAGCTACTGATAAATATTTAAGGAAATGAAGGGCTAAATGTTAGTATTACCTGGCAAGGAGTACACAGGGAGGGAACTTTCACATTTATTAGTAAGTCTATCTTGAATTCCTTACTGGACAATGAGATACATCTAATGGCTTCAACTTTACAAATGAAACACCTGCAGTTTTCAAGATCCTCCCGAAATTCGTCCACACTTTGATCTTGTTTCCTTTCTTCCTCTTTTTCTTTTCTTTTCTTTTTCTTCCTTCCTTCCTTCTTTTCTTCCTTCCTTCCTTCCCTCTTTCCTTCCTTCCTTCCCTCTTTCCTTCCTTCCCTCTTTCCTTCCTTCCTTCCTTCCTTCCCTCCCCAAATATTATTGAATGCCTGGCACTATTCTAGGGTACTGAGGTTATAGTAGTTTATAGAATAGAAAAAAATCTCTGCCCTCATAGAGCTTTCACTCCTACTGAGGACAGATAGACAATTAACAGAGACCAGGATAAGCAGGGAAAGAGGCTTACTGTATTTTTATAAGATGGTCATGGAAGACCTTTCTAATTACATGATAATTAAGAAGAAATAACAACAACAAAAAATTGAAGCAGCCTATAGGCCATGGGGGGAAGAAGGGCACTCAGGGCGGCAAGAAGAGCAAGCACAAGATGACAAAGAAGAGAGAGGCAGGAGAGGAGGTCAGGGAGAGGAGGGAGGAGACTGGTTGGGTAAGGCTGCCCCCGTCATGCGTCATCCACCAGAGGTAATGGCTGTGGACAGCTGGAACCTCTGCCTAAGCAGATCCAGTTCAGTTGCATTTCCTTCATGCAGTCTTCCCCTTTAATGCCAACAGTCCTTGCAGAGAATGGGGGCCCCATCTGTGCAGCCTTCTTTCTCTTCTTATAATAGTACTACTTTCCATTCCCCTTGATGTCTGCCTGCATTTATGATTTTTTCTCTGATCTTATATCTCCAATTTCCCCGGGTATTGTTACCTAGCAGGCTCGGGGCTATTAGTGGAGCAGAGGATTATAAATATATCAGAGAGAGAAGCTACAGGGTAAAAATCCATTAGGCCACTAGTTTATTTGAACCATTTTCTTGAGACTCACCTACTTAAGCAGGGTAATTAGGTCATGGATGAACAGTGGTGATAAAACACCTTCATAAAAATTAATTATTTCTCCTGGGGTAAGGTCTTCATGACTTTGAAATAATTTTATACAAACTTTTCATCAGTTCTCTGTTGAAGATAGTATAGTCCAACTAAGGAGTAAGTGTTGATGTGCTCTGTGCTATATTTGAACAAAGAAGGAAAGGTGTCACTTGATGCCTTTCAAATCATTAGTTTAGTGGAACATATCAATTCAGTCCAATGCTTGAGATCTCACAATCCCTCCAGTTCTAAATATCATACTGGACAAACACTTTGGATTTTAGCTTTAAGGACCAAGATTGTTTTCCTCCATCCATAGATGAACTCTTCTTCTTTCCCAAATTAGTCATGATTTTTCCTTTCTTTAAGCCATCCTTTTGAATACGCCTTAGTCTTTGCCATGCTAAATAAAAGCGAGTGGAGGTGGCAACAGGGCAGGAAATGACTCCTTATTAACATTCTTGGCTGATGTTCTCTCATAAAATGATTTTTACTTTTTTTGTTTTTTTTTCTTATCTGTCTCAATTCTGGCCTGACTGGTCTATTTATCAGTATTTCTTCCCTTGGGTCAAATTATGAGTTTTAGAACTAGTTTATACTTGTGGTCACTAACTTGTTTTAGTGTATTAATATCAAGCAAAAGGATTTCTGCCCTCAAAGTTTTATCTTCTGCATTGCTAATAACACTAATCAATTGATGGCCTGTCTTGCCTTCCTGTCTTACCATTTTGTCCAAAACCATCTAGCACTCATTGATACTCATTTCCACAAACAAAAAAATTAAAAGAGTAACTGCTATTTATTATGGCAAACAAATATTAACTAAAAATTTTGAACAATTTTTAGATTTGTTTAATAGCAGGGAAATAACTGTGGTCTTGCCAATGTTTCATAACACAACTGTTTCAGTTAAAGAAAATAGGTACTTTCATCTTTTTATAGAACATTAAGATGTTCCTCTGAATTATTTGAACATCTCATTGTCCCGAGCAAGGACTTGGTTCATAACTTGCCACATTATAAGTACTTAATAAATGTTTGCCGGATGGATTCTTGAATGGATGATATGGCTGGTTCGTTACGCCTTTTGACTTTCCCAGTTCCTAGGTAGCTGTCCATATTTCTAGTTGTTGAAAAACTTCTTCTAATCAATAATTATTCTCTATCATGGTCAACCATTAGTTATGCCTTCCTATTATTGAAAACAACCAAGTGCTCTAAGTATTTAGAAGGAATACATAAAGAAAAACTATTGGAACATTTGGTAAGAGATCTTGGACCTCTAGGGGCATTTTGTGTCTGACTCTACTATAAGTTTCAGCAATTCTGGATTCTATCTGTGTGACCAAAGTGGCCTTTTGGGGGTCTGGTGGTGGTGGGCTTTTTTAAACGAATTATGGGTTTGTCAAGCATTGCTTTTGCTAGACTATGGCTTTTTGTTTTCCTCCTTTCTTTTTTTAATATAATATCCCCAGTCTGGCATATATCACAGTTCAATAGTTGTGATATTGAGACCAAAAATCTGCTTACAATCATTTTCAACATATACTATACTTTTTTTGTTGGCAGATTTCCCCTTCTTTATAAAGTTCTCGGAGAAATGACCTTCCTAAAGTGTTTTATTCATGATCAAAATTTCCCAATTACCCTAGAATGCTACAGCACTTTTGAAAAGGATGAAAAATAAAATATCAATACATTATTCAGGCCATTTTGGCAATTTTTTCTTCATATTTTACTCTTTTTGGAAAAAAGGAAAGCAATATTATATTATTATTTAGTATAATAGCATAATATTGTTTCACCATCAATCCTTCTGGTCCTTCTCCCTACCTGACACACATCCTACATTCTTAGAGTAGACAGATTTAGCAAATAAAGATATAGGATGCTCAGTTAACTTTGAATTTCAGATGAGTTACAAACTTTTTTTAGTATAAGTATGTCCCAAATGTTTCATGGGACATATTTATACTAAAAAAATTATTCTTTGTTTATCGGAAGTTTAAACTTATCTAATGTCGTGTATTTTATCTGGCAACCTAGCCGTCCTAGTCAAAACACTATCCATCAAGACTTCTCCGAAAATAAAATGTTCTTTCTTACTCCACACCTTGGCTCAATGTTTCCTAAATTTTCTTCATGAGAAGACCCTCCTAGGGGACTTGTTACAAATATAGATTCCTAAGGCCCACCCCTAGTGAGTTTAACAAGCCTTCCAAGTGAGTCTTGTCAACGGGCAAACGTGGCAAGCACTGCCTTAATTCAGGTAGTTTCGTTTCCTCAGCCTGAAATGCCTTTGCACACTTTGATCATCCAGCCTTTCAGGACTAGTGATGAGAAGCTGTCCCTTATCATCACCCCCTTGCCTGGGCAGATTTAATCCAGCTTCTCTACGAATGCCTACTGCTGTTTACAGACTTCTACTGCAGCCATTTTCAAAGCGAAAGTGTGGTTCCCCAGATCAGCAGCATTAGCATCACCTGGAAACTTGTTGGAAATATATATTTTCAGGCCTCATTCCAGACCTACTGAATCAGCAGCTCTGGAGATGGGGCCCAGCAATCTGTGTTTTAATAAGCCTTCCAGGTGATTTTGATGCACGCTTAAATTTGAAAATAATTGCTCTATACGAACACCCATCGCTTTTGTTATAGTTATGTGTAGCTGTCTCACCTCTAGTTTGCTGGTCTAAATTCCCTGATGGGTGGCAGCTGTATCAGATTTCTCTTTGCATTCCTTCTCAGTGCCTGGTACATATAGAATGTTTAAAATGCTTGTTGAATAAAAGATTTGGTGAGTAAATGAGTGAATAGACAATTAGGGGGTTTTTACGGTAAGATATTTAGTAAAAGCCATGACCAAAGGGTGTACCATAAAGCTAGGTGGATGACTGAGCTGTTCTGGATCTTATTGTGTAGCATTGTGACTCCGAGGTCCAACTGTTTTTACATTTTCTCAAGCTGCCACTGACTCCTCTTTCCCTTACACATTTTAGTTGTTCAATAAGATTGTAGACGAATACAAAGAGTTCATATGAATTATTATTTCTGGTCATTTTAATGCTAATGTTAAAAAGCATATATCTATAAATATGAAATGTTTGACAGGACAATTATTCCATAGGAAAAGTATTGAATTGAACAGAGACAGGCCATCTAAATTATGTAACTGTTATGTGTAAGGATATGTTGTGAAAATTCCATTTTACATGGATATCAATACTAACCAACGCTGATGGTCAAAAATGACAATATCTTTACTTTATGGTGGAATAAAGGTATGTGCCTGACACAAAACTTTCGCAGAAGATGACTGAGGACCAGCTCTCAAATTGCAAGAGGAACAGTGATCTTGTTTCTAAGCATAAATCACCTGAAATGTTAAATTCCCTGAAATGCAAACAAATTTCAAGAATTATTTGCTAATTAATGTTTTCATCTATAGATTAATCTAGACTTATTGTGGATTCTTTAGGTATGATACATACATATAGATAAATATCATATACTTGAGCACCCAGCAATCTAATATGGAGAAAAGCACAAAAGATCAGGTGTACCTAGTATTTTCTGAAAATTTTTATTTCTTCCTCTTTGATGCACCTTTAATTTACTGTACTTAAGTGATGTCAATAAGGTGAACCGATTAAATCAATTTTTTTTCCCAAGCTAGATATGTGGAGAACCAAATCAATCATTCTTGTAAAGAGTGATTTCCTGATTTTGTGGTAAGGATAGCTCATTTTGCATATTAAAACCACAGGAATACGATTATTAAAATATGAATTAGAGTATTAGAGTGAATAGATCATACAAAGAGAGAATGACTGGTTACTGCAATACCCTATCAAATGCACTAACATATTCGATCGTAGGGTACCACGTCCTGGTACTTTGCATGCTCAAAAGTTCTCAGGTGTCCAGGCTACATTATGGATGTAGGTTTTTGTGCCACAGTATTAATTGCATTCATTTCTTCCCTTTTATCTTCAATGCCACAACCCTGTTTCATGCCATTATTACCTTTATTCTTAGTGGCTACAATATCCTCCTAACATTTCTTTGATCCAGTCCCCCATCTCCAGTCTCTCCTATACTTATATCATTGCAGACTAATATTTCTAAATCCTGACTCTAGTAATAATAAAAAAAGATAATTCAGAAGTCCATCAAATAAAATATGAATTTTTCAGTATGAGATTCATGGGTCCCTATACTGCACTTTCTGCTTGGACAAATTCAACTCCTCTACTGGAAACATACCCTCAAGCTAAATGGACTTCATTGATCCAGCAACACATTCTGTGCTTTTCTTTCTTCATGGCTTTGCTTAGGCTGTTCACATCACATGGGATGCTCAGGCCAAAAATCTAACCCCACCTTAAGTGCTATCTTAAATACAATGTATTTCTACCAGGTTTGGGTCTACTAGAAATAATATCTCCACCCTCTAGGTACTCCCTGTGGGAACTTTGTCTTGTGAATTTTACATCTTCACTCAACATAAGGGCTCTACCAGTATTTATTGATTGAATTCGTTGACTCAGTGGTCTAAGCCTTTCAAATTTAGCTGCACTTTGAAATCACTGGAAGAATTTACAAAAATACTGAGACCTGAGCCCCCCTGGTAGAGATACTGATTTAATTGGTCTGGCACGCAGTCTGGGCATTGAGACTCTAAAAATCTCTCTAGGTCATTCTGATATGCAGCAAATTTTGAGGACCAATGGACTGCTAATCCTGGGATTGCCCAAAATGTCTTTTGGAGTGTGTGTGTTGGCCATAGTCTCCTATGGTTACTTGGTTGGTGGATTTATGTCCATCCCGATTCTGTGAACAGATGGACTCTTGAACCAGCTCCAAAATGTGGCTTCCCTAGACCAACTCCAACCTTATCCTTAATTTCAAGCAACATTATTAGGAAATGCTTATTTTGGGTTTACTGGTTAAATATATTCCTCCAAACTTCCTTATAATCCTGCTTGCTGGTTTTTGGGAGCACCGATTATTATTATAATTAAGACTCTAACTATAAAAAAAGGAAAAGGTTAGTAGATAAATTGATGAGTTTAAAACTATGTACACATATTATGCCTCACTGTGATTTCCAAAAAAAGCAAAAGTGAATCTTAAGCATATGACTTAAAAAAATAGTTTATGCATTTTAACCAAAGCATTGTTTTAAATTTTGCGTTTAGAAAAGGGCAGGTGGGGGAGAAAATCTATGCTGTTACTCTCATCACATAATTTGTATTTGTACTATTCTGTATAGTCATCTTTCATACTGCTTTATGATGAAAGATATGTATTATACCATAAGGACCCAGTACTTGTTTACAATGTTTTCTTTCTTAAAGTAATCTATAAAGCAGGGATAATAATACCTACTCTATTAGGCAGATGTTATTTGAATTGTTACTAAAACTAATAATATTAGTAGAGAGGATTAGTTTGAGTTGTTTTCCTGGAAACTGTGTATTCCAATTGATCCATGTCAGTCTCTCACTCTTGCACACTGAGGGACACCAGGTGTATATGAGGTGACCAGATGGTCACAGGCATCCATGACAGGATACGGATCATGTTCCAGCATCAGGAGAATCAAACTCATGTCCTTAACTGGCTCTTGCAAACACTATATTCTAAGCAATAGAGCTTATGAACTTATGTATTGTTGCTGAGTTTTTGGATCCTTGACTTTAACAGATAAAACACAGAAAAGTGGACTGTGATGCTTGTATTGTGTAAACCTTTCGCTGCATTCCAGCCCAAGAATATGTCTCAGAACAACCTTTCTCTTCATGATCCTACTCCCAGCTCCAAACAGTTCCCCATATCCTGGTGATCCTTACTTTATGATATCCCATCTGTAACCACGTTCCTTTGGGTCCCAATGGTCTCATCTGCAATAGCCTTCATCCTGGACAACCTGCTTTCCAGTTTGCGTGTCCCTGTGCATTGAATACTCACCCAGACTGTGGTGCCTATCCCCCATCTCTATTAGAATCTTATCCAAACCTCAAGGTGGATCTTTTCATGATGCCTTCATTGCCCTTTCTTGAACATCCCATCCAGAAGTTTCCTCAATAGATCATAGGTTCCTCAAATGCAGGTACTATGAGTATTGGTATTTTTCTCTGAGCCTAGCACAGAGGCCAACACAGGCACTCTTAAATATTTGCGGAGTAAATAAACATAATCCCAAGCAACCTAGGGGTGCTCCAGAAACCCATCCACAGTAAGTCTTGATCCTAAAATACAACTTAATTTCTGGTCCTAATTTTTTTTAAGGGCTAACTGCCAACAAACTTTTGGAGATTTAGATAACATCAACATTTTTCCGACCCTTTCTAATGTGTTTATTAAAAAAGAGACAATAAAATAACTATGCTAACAAATAGAAACCAAATTAAAAAATTTAGTTTATTTTCCTCTTCAAAAGTTCTGCATCTGTTTTTCTTACTAACCTCTTTTTTTTTCATCTCTGTCCTTTGGTTTTTTTCCTTCATGTCAAATCACATTCCCTTTTATTTCGCTATCAAGATGCATATAGCTTTAGGCTCTACGGAAAATGGCTATTGAGTAAATCCAAACATTTCTGTACAAAATTCTGGGCATCTTTATTTAAAAGAATGTGGAAAACTATATAAAATGAAATGTTATTAGACAGAATTCTCTATTTAGTCATGCAAATGATGTCAGTAATGAAGACAACTCTGCAATGACAAAAGCTTCTAAAGTGAATTGCAGATTATTAAATTTCCTCAGAGTAATTTTGGCACCAGATGCACTTAAATCCTGTGAATGCTGGTTATCTATGTATTCCTTGTAATGCCACCACATTATTCATCAGAATACAGTGGACTTGGGTTTTCAAAGATTTACCATTTTGGTTTTAATGACTTAGAAGTGGTGCTGACAGCACATGAATAATTTTGTGCAAACTTGGAACTGTATTGCATGCAGCCTAAGGGATATGCCTCGTGAGTAAGTCTCTGAACTGCTCAGGAGACACCAGCCTATTTATTATTGTCTCCATCTCTGTAGCTCTCATCTGGTGAGAAAATTGTTGGTTCAAGCACTTTTATAGTTAATATTCCTACAGTGTTACAATGTAATGCAGCAAGAAGGTTTAGGCTGAATTTTTTTGAACTGATTATAAATTGCTTTAGACTTGAAGTAAAGAAAATTATTAGAGGTCTTAAAGGGCCACCTAAATATTTCAGTAACACTTTAGAAATTCATATGTTTTAAAGACATCTGTGAACTTAAAGATTCATAAAAAATATGTCTCAGGAATGCCACGCTGTTTTGTATTTTATTCAGAATCCTTTATCATAACCATGTAGGAATAATTGATATATATTATCATGGTATTATTTTTAATGTATGATTCTTGACTTTTTAAAGGATAAAATTTATAATTTTTAGAAATTGTGATTCAATAAAGGACTAAAGAAGTACAGATTGTTTTGTTACATTGTGATGTCATGAGATGTTATGTTTAGGAAGTTTTATTCCTACCCTAGAAGACTCTTTCCCTAAAGAATAGGATCCCAAAGATCCCACAGAGGTGAGATGAAGAAGCCATGTATTATGACGTTCTGTGGGGCATTTAACATTAACAATAAGAAATAAAGGAGAGTATAGTGAATTTATGAACAACCTAGCTTGCAGCATTTGGAATTGTGATCTAGAAAGAACTGATGAAGTCAATCGACCCTATGAACTAAGGAGTAAATACCTGTATTATCTTCTATCACTATTTTAATATGCTAACTGTTCCTTATTATGACTAATGGAACTAGATATTTGTTGTTGTTGTTGTTAAAAATAAAAGGTCAACATAGCCAGAAATACCGTAAATAACTTTGTCTAGTGGCATTATAGTAAATATAACGAGATGACATTTATGCAAGTAGCTAAGACTTTATTGTTATTTTTCTTGAGTTTTACTGTTAGGCTTCAGATCAGAGGTTTCTTTAACAGAGTAATCCTGAGGATTTAACTAAAATTATTATATCTTCATGTATCCAAAGTATGAAAATAATAATGAAATAAACAAGGAAATATTCGCAACATAATTTCCCTTGATTGAGTTATGAGATTAATTTAATAACTAAATGTGGTTTACATGTGCAAATCTACGTGGAATAACTTGTTATTTCTTTATTTTTATTATAGTTAGAAAACCTGGTTTATAAATTGTCTTTTCATTTATAAAAATTCTCTTTTCATATATAGAGAATAGAGATAAATTTTGATAAATGTCAAAATTCAGGCAATTTGGAGACTTTCGAAGGACTCACACGAGATATTTGCTTCTTATGTGGGTATTCAGGCAGTTCCTTACTTTGAAGATATTTTGGGATGGAAATATAACTTAGGTAATATATATATATATTTTTGATATTGACATTTTTGTTCAAAATTCTTTTTTAAGCTTTCCTCAGTAAGTAGCTTTACTTTTAGAGCCCAAGATACAGAATTACAGAGCAGAGAGCTTTAAATGGCTTATTAGTTTATTTGCACTCTTTTAGGAGTGATAAATGAGGCTGTTTTCACGAAGAAGATGTGGTAATAAGAACCTATATGTCATACAACATTTAAAAAGAGAATGTTCTTTTAGGGAAAGACTTCTGAAAACGGTGGTTTGCCATGAAGTTTGTATTGATAAGACACTGGAGTCTCATAATTTCATACTTTTTATCATTCTTTTTTATTCTGTTATAGAAAATTTTGTTTAGCCAGGATTAAGAGTAAGCGGGCTTTTGTTTTAGGAAAACAAAGGAAATAAAAGTACTCAACTTTTACTTTCATTCCTACAATTTGTCTATGCATGGGTGAAGAATGTTTCTTTCTAGTAGGTTTCTTCTTACTGATTCTAATGTTTCCAAAAGTGACCTGTGTTTCAGAACCCTAATTTAGCCAAAAATAATAGTAATGGCATTGGTGCCAGTTTGTACCATTGGCAATAGTACAAAAGAAACCTAAGTAAAATGCCAAATACTGGTAACTTTGTCTCTTTCTATTTGCTTAAGGTAAACAAGCAAACAAAAAACTGAATTTTCCTTCCATTGATAAGAAGTGCACTTGGAATTTTTACTGAAGTTATTCACAGATTATTTGATTGTGCACCTCACTAGGTAGATCACTGCCTCTAGGTCAACATCAGATATTCTCTTTATGAACCATTTCATGCTCTGGGATGTATGTAGAGAGACAACCGAAAAACCACCTTGAGAGATTTCATATTAATGACTATTATATTAACCAGAATGCACAAGTAGGACTGCACATAGGGGTATTCCTCTTACATTTAGCCTGGTCTAAATTTACAAAGGGAAAGAGCATCAAGGAGGGGTGATACATAATATTACTTTGTGCTTTAATATATTGCCATTTAATCAAAGGTTGCATGCCATTTTGTCTTTAAATACCCTTATGAGGTAGCTTGGAAAGATCTCTGCCCTCTTCAAGCTGTGACAGATTTCCTATTTAAGAGCAAGAGAGTCTATTGCTGAAAAATATGCATAATTAACAGGGAAGTATAATAAAGTTGTTGTTTAAACTCTACTAAAACTTTGGGATATTTGCATTGGTGAGTTTTTGGTCTAATTTATCAGTACCTAGCACTTTTATGTTTGAGAAGTAAAGATGCCAGAATTGCCTGATTCTACCTCAAAATAGATGCCGCATACTTCAGCAGGGCATGCAGGAATATGAGAGTTTGGTCTTTTTCCAGCTCTCTTATTATGGCCATCAATAACCAGTGAATCGACCAAATAGAATGATGGAAGGTATTTCAGCTTCCTGGGGAGATTCTATTGAACTTCTTACATTAGACAACTTAAATGTTCCCCACAACATACTATAGACTGCCTCTGTCAAAATCCAAGTTAATAAATTTATACAGGACTTGAAAGTAACACACTAATAATAAACTCCCCCTTTTTTTTTACCCATGGCAGTCTCTCCTAGTTACTTCTAGGAAATTCTTCAATTAAACCTTCCAAAGCATTAAAGTTATTATTTCTCCACTGGTTTGACAGAGCCCTGTGGGTAATGTGGTTGCTCTAATAACTATAGAAGTAGAGAGAAAAGAAACCATAGGGTTCCTCTATCTGGCCATCTGCCATGTGGGAAACCAGAACAAAGTTACAAATGACTTCTAAAAACCCCAGTTCAGATAAGTACAAACATGTGACATGGAGCAGGAATCATACGTTAGATGTTCTTATTCTTCTGTTTCTAAAGCTGCCTTCTGATTTTTAAGACTTTATAATTAGCATGACCCATGAGAACTTAGGGAAAACGTCAACTGGGAAAAATAGGAGGGACTGACTTTCTATAATTTATAAAAGTGCAAAATTAGCAATGATTTTTTAATACATACTTTATCATATTAAAAAATGTCTACCTTACAGAAGTTCTCAGTTTAGAATATAAACCCATTTAATTTTGACAACATCTTTAGAAATGCAGAAGAGATACAATGTTATCTGTAGACTAGTCATCAGCACTATTCTAGTATATGATTTATGACCCTATACATTTCTCTCTTTGAATTGTTTTCCGTTTTATAAGAAAAGCAAGTGACTTCTCTATCAGCAACAGAGAGATCTTCATTAAGGACAGAGAAGACAACAAAAGAGTATTTGTGGGCTGGCCCCGTGGCTTAGCGGTTAAGTGTGCGCGCTCTGCTACTGGCCGCCGGGGTTCGGATCCTGGGCGCGCACTGACGCACTGCTTCTCCGGCCATGCTGAGGCCGCGTCCCACATACAGCAACTAGAAGGATGTGCAACTATGACATACAGCTATCTACTGGGGCTTTGGGGGGGAAAAAAAAAGGAGGAGGATTGGCAATAGATGTTAGCTCAGAGCCGATCTTCCTCAGCAAAAAAAAAAAAAAAAGAGTATTTGTTGTCTCAAAGATGCACAAAATCAGAGCAATGCTGACAGCCATCCCTGGGAATGAATAATGCTTATCTGGGTGCTAACTTGAAGCTTCTTTTCAAGGAATTTCCCTAGTATCCCACTTTCACTCACAAAATCATCTATAGCTCTGGTTCATGCTTGCAAATTCAGGAGCACTTTCCCCATAAAGATCAGGTTATGAATCTGACAAATGAGAAGACAAACTTCAAGTGAGATATATTTGCATATGATCAATTTTGCTAGCAGTTAAGAATCTATAGTTTTGAGGCACCATGCAATTCTCTGTGCTGTATCCTAAACTATAAAATATGTGGAATTTTCCCACATGTTCTATCATACCTACTTGCTGACATCTTGGTTTCTAAGCACGAAGGCTCATTTCTCAACATCCTTTCAATCTTATTCCAAATGTTGCCTGATCCAAATCCATAACTCTTCAAACACAGAACACCATCTCCTGCCCTTCTGACTAAAACATAATGGTAAATCAAACCTTGGCCATTTAGTTTACAAATCAAAGTAATTTACTGCTATTATACCTATCTATAGTCCCTCCCATGCTGGACCTGATGCCAAGAGGATTTGTTGCTTTCATTTATGGTTTGCTGCTTTCGTTTGGATAAACATATTTGCAGTAATGATTTTGAAGAGAAACCAGTAAAAAAAAATCTAGCTCATTTTCTCCCTACACAATATATTGGCAGATCATTGCTTAAAAGGGTTAGTGTAAATGCCTGCGCCACAGTGATGATGCTGAGTTTCACATTTAGATTCAAGATGGGGAGATTTCAAGGGCATACCAATTTGTCTATAGATAGGTTTTGAGTCAATGTTATAAAACTTGTCATAAAATTTTTTTTGTAACACAGAGCAAGAAGTGTTTTTTGTTGCATTTTTTTTTTTGTTTTCAAAGGGAATAAAAATACTTCTAAATCCCTTTTAGAGTAAATGACAGTTTTCAGGTTCACATTTGAAAGGCTTATCAATACCATTTACAAACACGAACAAAATAGACTGAACAGAGAGATCCCTCTAGAAAGAAGCTGAGCAAATCATTGAGTTCTCCAATCCACAAGAGACAACATCTAAATTCTAGTCTCAAGGAATTGTATTCTCTGGTTCATCATAATATTAGCAAACACAAGATATTAGAGTATGCTTAATTACTGACTAACACAGAATCTGCTATGTTCTTTATCTGGAAGCCAGATTTAGCCTCTAGGATTTTCCAGAGGACATTCCAGAAGAGGTTGCTGCCATTGACACCCAGGGAAGGCAATTTTTAAATTGTTCCCCTTGGGATGGAATTTCCTGTGGACTTTAGGCCTTTGGGACCAAAACCTACAAGGCATTTATGAATAGGTGATATGAGAATTTTAATAAAAGTTGCAATAACCATGAAAATAGTATCTTTAAAAATCTATGTACTATTAGTAACAATGCATGCATAGTGCCAGGCATTCATAACTATTTGGTCATAAAAATATGTGACTGTAATTATGATATTTACAGTCAACTTATAAAAATACATGTATCTCTGAATGGCAACAGTTAATCCCTAGCTCTGACCACAAGCCTAGAAGGATTATCTTATTATGGGAAAGTGCAATGGGTAATTACAAAATGGACAAAACTCTCACCCCCTTGAATTCAACATTCAAGAATGGCTGTTATAGCATCATAGGAGCTTCATTTGTTATGATTCTTCTTCTAACCTTGCAAGGTAAAACCAAAATTCTGTGGAAATAAATAGAAATCAAATGAGAAAGAAACACTCACATGATACAACCACAGTGGAGAATAATTCTTTCACAGAATATTTATGCACAACCTTCAAAGAGGTTCATGGTCCCTGGAAGAATTCATAGGATGACATTTAAGCATAACTTAACCTCTTATTAAAAAAAGTTATGCATGGTTAAGTTAGCATATGATTACCTTTAACTATAGGAGATTAAGAATCTAGCTTTTAGACAAATCTCTTTCTATAATTTAGGTGAATACTTCTTTGAAACTTTATTAACCATCTTGGAGAGCGGAGCTCTTATGATACTTTCTAATTCAAATTCAATTTCTGATAGGAGGAAACAATATACATTCAGTTTAAATTCAGAAAAGGTGTGGTTTTTGCAAATTTTAAAAATCTCTCACTTTAAGGGATAAACACGTTTCAACAAAATAAAATATTCTATGTATTTGAGATATTTCCCACAGGTTTCTTCTCTTCTAGGAGTTAATCGATCATCTTCTAGATAAGTTCCTAATTTGAACACCATCAGTATTTCACAAATGGATAAAAGAACGCAAGTAAACTTGAAAAACTAGAGGGAGTTGCATACAAGCTACCGAAAAAGGCAGAGGTTGAGCATTACCTGCAAATCATGATCCCATATTTTAGGATGTACCTTGGCATTCAGTGAATGGAATTCTTGAAAATATCTGTTTCACAGTGAGATTGGGAGGCCAGATGATACTCAGTTAGATTCCTCCTGGGCTTAAATTACTTCCTAGGGTTGAGTTATGGAATTTTGGGTGGTATATTAACTCTTCCAGAACAAGAAATTCCATTTCAATAAATTATTGCTGCAGTTCACTAAAGAGTACCATGGTGTCCTGGAAAAGATAATGTCCCTTCCAAAATTCCACCCCTCTAGTCACTTGAACAATGAGAAATTCATATTTTTCTTAGTCATTTTTGTCCTTAAAGATATAACTTAAAAAGGAACTGTTTTTCCCCATCCAAATAGAGACTACGGAAGCATGATATTAGAACTGCCCCAGTGGTTTGGCAATAAATGCCACTATCCTCGTATGCATTTGGCTACTGTTATGTTCGATTCTTTCCTTATAAATCAGCCTGCCAATCTTATTTGTATATGGAATTGTCTAAGGTAATCAAGAAAAATAATGACCCAAACAGGTAAGCTTTTGAAAAATTGGCAAATGAATGGCATATGGCACACCTTGGAAAGAAATGGAGTGATAGTTAATGGAATTTCTTAGCTGATTACCTCGCATCTTTTGAAAGGGATGTAAAACGAATCTTCACAAATGATGAGTTAACTGTGAAAGAAGAATCCCTCCTCCTCCCAAAAAAACCAACTCCTCAGAAACTTCTACTTCAGATATGAGATCACGGTCTGCAGGTCTACTAGTGCCAAATACCAGTTCATCCTAGCAGAGCAGTTCAGGAGGCAAAAGGCTAAGGTTATCTGTGACATGACTTTACAAATAATGCAAGAACAATAACCCTATGTGTATGGCAACTTTTGTCCATACTTGATCTATTGATACAGATCTCAGATGAACACAGTTGAGAAGACATGGATCATTTCTAACAGAAACTCAATAACCTCAAAGTAGGAAAAAACAAACTCCATTCAATAAACTAAAATTCTGTTAAATGTTTTTAGTTGTAGAAAAAGTTCTCCTTTCCCTTAATATTCTAGTAAACTCTTTATTTCTAAAAGCACATTTGTTTTGTTGTTCTGTTATTTCATTAATTCATCAACTTCATTTCCAAAGACTGGTTTGTGTCGCTTTTCTGAACTTAACTGAGTCCAGGAGTTTCTTTTCTTTTGTTTTTTTTTTTTAGATTTTAATACTTTAAATTCAATTAAAATATACAACCAAAGTTGGTGGGAAACAGTAGCTCTCTTCCAGGTGAAAGAGCTTACTAGCATATTTTATAATCATTGGACATTTGCTCAGTCCTATCTGAAAATTTACTTATTTTACTGCTTGTCATAGGAAAAGGCATTCTCTAGTAATTTTCTGGACAGGAAGTACAGCATTAATCCAAGTAAGCACCCAACAGACTGAGTCTATCTGCTGGGAAGCAGTTTTAAACTTTAAGTCAATGAAAACATTTACCTCAGTCCCTTTTTGGAGAGAGAATCCAGCAGCAGTTACAGTTAATATGCCACCTGTGGAGAGCTACCATCACCCTAGGAGGTGGGCCAACTGAGGAGCACTTTCCAGGTAACAAGAACAGTGATATTGCAAGAAGCTACAAAACGATATTGCAGTAGGTGTAGTGACCACTACTATGGTGATCGTGGCCTGGGTTTTTGTTCCAAATATTAATGCAAGGAACACACTAGGCTTTATAGGATTAGGATATTTTCCTTACGCTAAGAACCAGTTGATGACGCATGATGAGTGGTGATGGTCCATTTTCTCTATTTCACCCTACAACATGTTTCCTAGTTACGTCTCCTTTCTCCTATGTTAATTATCTATATTCCATGGCAGTATATTTTCACCATCTAAAATGAGAACACTGTGACTATGGTATACCCCAGCTCACACACACACACACACACACAAGCCACATGCACCCTTATACACATATGTATGGACAACATGTGTAAAACGCTCATCTGCAGCGGGTGAGCTCTCTGAAAGCAGCCAAGTCAGCCTTCGCAAATACAGAGAACCACTAAAAGCCAATGAAAAGCCATATCAGCTATTCAGCTCTAAAACGAGATTTTAAACCTTGCCCACGTGGTAATTAATTCAAATGCCTTTTTGCGTTTTTTGCTCAGTCATCCAAAGCAAGACTCTCAAAGATTGACATGATATGTAGAATCTAACGGACTCACATCTCTGTTGGTTTTGCTTATTGCACAGTTGAATAATACTCTTGCAGCTGAAACACTTGGGTTGATTTTGAATGGCCATTAATGCGTCTACATATGGCTAAGGCTGATTTGACTTTCTAGAGAAAGGCCAGCCGATCTGCAAATGGACACCTCCCTCCACACAAACGTCAATGTACACTAAAGACAAATCTAAGCAGATGTATATACGGCATATATACATACATATGTACACATAAAATGGATTGGGAAGTCCTTTGGTTTAGACGGGATTAAATATGTACTTCCCAAGTGCATAGGTTTCCTTTGATCAATCTGTTCAAAAAACAAATATGAAAAGTGCCATGGCAATTTTGACATTTCCTATGTCTTTTTCCCTATTTGGAGGCCCCCTTTCTTCTCTTCTCCATCTCTCCTAAGCATTTTATTCTTAAAAGCAGTTGGTTCTTTTGGCCTTCGAACACTCCATTGATTCATCCATTCCTTGGAAGAGCTCTAAGATCACTTCCAGAAACTTATCTTTAGTGGAGAACGAGGTTGCAAAGAACTTTTTCCCCTTCTTTGATTCCCTCTTCTCCCCAGGAAGTGTACACTTTGATGTGTCAGGAATAATTCACTCTTGATCTGACTTGCCTTGTTACCCCGGGCCAGCTCAAGCAGCTGAGGTCTGAGCTTTACTTGCCCTGCATCGTTGTGCAATACTGGAAAAGAAAAATAATCCATTAGTCTATACCCTTCAGACTGTGGTGACATGATCAGGGTTCTCTTGAATTTCTATGCACTCAATTTCCTCTCTCTCCTTTCGTTTGGCACGTTTCTTTTTCTTGTGGTGTTTTTTGGAAGGGGGGAAAAAGGTTAGGAACACAGGTAAGATAACAAAACAGTGCAGAAGTGTGCAACCCCCAGTGAGCAGCAAGCATTTGAACAGTGTGAAGGTCAGGTTTGAAGGCACAAATAGGAGGGGGACCAACCCAATAAGAAAAGAAGTAACATTTTGCAAAATGGCTGTCCCATGCTCTTGCAGGGAGCTTTTTATACATTGTGTTCGGGTGTGCTCAGTTGCTAATACAAATGTGTAAAGCAGTGGTGCACAGTGGTCAATGGCGAAATTTAAAGTGTAGATAAGGCACAAGATAGAAATGCAATCCATGTCGATGTTCCATAATGTCATTAAGCCCAGAACGCCCAGCTCAATTGAGGTGACGCTAAGAATTAGCCAGAAGTTTCCCAGAGGGTGGATCACTAGGAAAAAAGTCAGGACTAACACCAGGAGAACACCTAAGCCTGCAATCAGAACAGGCACTGTGACAGACAAGCCGTAATGGTCCATGAACACAAAGGAGGGGTTGAACACGATGAATCGGATGCTCTTTGAGAGGGACAGAGGCCTCAACTTTTCCAACACTTCTATGACTTCCTTCTGCTTGTCTCTGCTAGTCCTGGCCACCAGATACAAGCGAGAAGCAATGATGTTGTTTTCATCCCCTGCCTTGGAGAAGATGATATCATTTCGAAAATGCTGGAATTCCGGCTTTTTTAAAAATGAACTTTGTAGGACACTGATGAAGTCACTCTTGTTGTTGGCACTGATGTTGCTAACTTTCAGGAACTGGTAATACTGCTCCATCCAGGACACTGCAGTGAACCCACTGCAGAGTCTCCGTAGGTCCTCCTGGACGCTGCTGTTCCAGTACTCAAGGGGCTCGTAAATGTAGAATCCTATCACAGGGCTATAGTTGCTGAAATATTTCTGCTGAACCATGGCATAGGAAACGCTTGGGGAATCACTGGCAAGTAGATTGATGATGTTGGCTCCGTCACTGATCTGCAAGCACCCCATGAAGGAGAAGGAGGCATAAATGAGATAGAGGATGACAACAAATGGCTTCACATAGATATTGGTAATCCATTCATTGTAATGTTCACGGAGGAAGTGCTGAATAAAGTGGTGCTGGTAGGGGTTTGTCTCATGATGGGATGTCTGTTGATGCCCATCACTCATCACTGTCTGGAACCACACAGGTTTGCGGTCCAGGTATTCTGCAGAAGGGATCTTGCAGCAAAAGATGCTGTGGTAGCGGTTTTGCTCTAGTTGGCCAGCAAAGACCAGACAGGAGCCAAAGAAGGAGAAAATGTAGAAGTAGTTTAGCAGAATGGAGACACACATGTTCTGACAGAAGACCTTCACAGCCTCTATGTTTGTGAATGGGCTGGCACCCATGCCAAACGTAATGAAGTACAGGGAGCTGGTCATGGTATAGGTGACCATCACATCAGAATAGGCATCTGCTACCCTGTCTTTGAAGGGCAAATTCTCTCTGGTTCTCCGCCATCCAGACAGAAGCTCAAATACTCCTTTAGTTCCATGACCTAATTTAAAAAAAGAAGAAAAAGAAGAATTGTTTTTATTTCCTCCTATGGTTCAAGTGAATTCCTTATAGATTATCTATGCTAAATAGTACTTTATACTCTAATCTTCAAAGTGCTGTGATCCTCCTGTTAGGGTCTCAAAATCTGAGTTATGCAACAGGATATATTTGGTCCATGTTTTCACTTTAGCAAAGTCCAAGTTTATTGGTATTCTGGGCAAAATGAAACATTTATTGTCTGTTCTATTAATTTGACAAGTCATAAATATAATGTGATATTATTACATGTTTTTCCCCCACACACATATTGTCTCTCTAAACGGATCATAAGTTGTCAAGGGCAGGGGCCTTTATTCGTTCATCTTCAAAAGCCCCTCAAACAACAAGTCAGTGATTGGTCCACTGATGTGTTGACTGATAGTCCCTAACTTCCGTTTCAAGTTGACTTAAATGCTAACTTAGGAAATTACAAGATGATTTTAAACACTTAAAAATGGCGTTAAATTGATTTTACAATGTTAACAACCTGCTTGGTGGCCAAATGGCTTAGAAACCAATTCCTATAGATTTGATTAATTAACATTGGATGTGAGTCAAAAAAATCTGCCAGGTCACATAAAACACAGGGCGAGACCTTCAGAGCAAGAGATCATAGCAAGCATTTCCTTTGGGCTCCTCAAAGAGCCTTTATTCACAGAGTATATGCTGACTTCTTCATTAAAGTGAAAGGAGAATGATTCTTTTTAACCAACTTCTGTGCACCCTTTGATAAGGGTAAATAGGCAAAAGGTTTAGTCAACAAATATTACTTGAGCACCTACTATGTGCCAAATACTCTTAGATACTGAGCTGCTACTTTCAGGAACTTGACAGCTCTTAAGATATCACCACTTGCGTCCTTACTAGCAAAAGTAGGAAGAAGCTGGGAGAGCAAAGACGTACTTTCCATACCTGTAATTTCCTGCAATTCTGTTTTTTTCACATTCCTGAATTAGCTCTGTCAATTACAATCCATGATATAACAATTGGGAACTTTCTGAGTGAGTGGGTGGAAATCTTCATAGATCACTCTTGCCCTTGTAGGCATAGCAATACTACACTCAAACCTTTTCTATGGATGGATACATGCTGTGCTAAGGCTGTTGTCCAAGAAACCTATTAGACAAAAATGTAGTTTAAAGGTACGAAATGATCTAGTTAAAGAAAACCTGGAAAATGGACTTTGTGTGGCGTCTAGATATTGGAGTTATGTGTTACACACTGAATTCACTTAGTAGTAGTTTAACAAACATATAATGGCTGGGATCTTACTATAATCACTGATTTTGTGTTGTTGATGGGGTTTGCTAGTTGGCCTACATAATCTTTCCCTTTCTTCCTTACTTGATTTAGGACTGAAATGTACATAATTAAAAACTTTATTTTTCAGCGTACTTTTCAACTAGGGGTGGTTCACATGACACGTTTCTGGACAATGCAGTGTAACTGGAAGTCATTTAAGAATGCTTATTAGAAAACCAGAAGGAGCTTTGTCCTAAATGGGCGTCATGTAGCCACCAATAAAAGCCCTGGTTTACGATCACCTTGAATTCTCTTTGAAGAAAACCAAATCGTCATTTGGCTAAGCTACTGTAAGTAAGGCTGTAATATGTAGCTGAACCTATTCCTAACCAACAAAATTTTGTAGGTGAGTTAACATTTACCAAAACCTCTTTTACGGGGATCTAAGAATTTCTGCTTCATAGTTAATTTGATTGTAGTATTTACAAGTTCAAATGTGTATCATGCTAATTTTTGATTTTAAAGACACATTGGTCTGTCTATTTGGGGAGATTTTATTAATCATTAATTGTTATTTCATTGGAGTTCTTCCTATAACTAATACAAAGCCTACTTATTCTCCAAAGTTCCCTCTTCTGGGTCTCCAGGCTGGAAAGATAAGTTTATCCTAACAAGTAAAAAGGGTATGAAAACTGAGGTCATAGGTATAAGGTAAGTTTTTGGAGGCAATGATCTATTCCTTCTTGCATTTAATTACTAGCTCAACATATATGTGCATTGAAGTAAGTCTAATGATTCCCAACAACATTAATTGTATGTTTCTATCCTCTGCAAGTCTCCTTGACCAGACATAATACTTGTTCTCTTATTACCTTGACAAAAACATAAAATTAGGATATTAGTTAAGGTAATTAAAATAATTCTTTAATTAGAGTACTACCCTTCTGAAATAAGGACTCTTGCTCTCTTTCTAGTCACAAGGGGGAAAAGGCTACATGGGGCTATGGCTAAATTTGGCTTGCCTTTGCTAATGGTCACTTTTATGGAATATTAGGTACACTATGTAGGCCAGATTGTTACTTTTTATAGTGCAAAGGTCTGTATGTGTGGGAAGATGATGCTAAGCCATATTAGGTTAAGTAATCACTTTAAGTGTGCTAAAAACTGAAAACACAATTTCCAAACTTTGTTTGGAGATGGGATGTTTTATCTTATTCACAGGTTTAGGTATTTTACAGGGTATTCCTATCGATATTCATTCATTTGATCCGTACCATAAACTGACCACTTCCTAGCAATTCAAATTGATTACCTGCTTCCGCCAGGATAGTCCTCTCACTCCCCACGAACCTGCACGTGGTCAGGCTTATCTTTTTAGTTTTGTTCATGCTATTTTCTCTGCCTTACAATCAATACCTTCCCCTCATTGCTGGTCATATTGAAATTCTATCCATCAGTCTGTTAAGGCTCAGCTCAATTCTCTTCTTTGCCATGAAACCATCTCTGACAATTCCAGATATACTGATTTTTTTTCTGTTCCTTAAATTCTTATTGCACTAATTAGTTACTCATTTTGGCATGCAACCATGTACTGTTTTGCTCTGGAACAAAATGGTTTTCTCAGAATATGTTCTGTCTCTTTGGTTAGATTGCAGACTCTTCAAGGTCAGGGAAAGCATTTTATGTTGTTATACTCTGTAGAGCATCTGGGAAAATGATATATGCCCAGAAGATGCCTACTGTCCTCTTATTGAATTAAATCAATTGTAATTCTTGATTCTAGATGGTCCAGAAAACATATCTTTTAATTACTTATTCTAAAACTATTATGCGTCTTTATAACTATATTAATTGTGTCCAGAAGAGCTATACATTTTTAATTTAATTCAATCCAATATATATTTATTTAGAATTTGTTACACATGAAGACTTGTGCTAGTCAATACATAAAACATAAAGGTAAACAAGAAACACAATCTTTTCCAACATCTGTCAGTCCAGAGGTCACTTTTACTTGGCTAATTCTGAGATAAAGATGATAGCTTCTAATATATACAAATTTTAGAAGCAGTCTTGTACATTAGAGGATGTTTAGAAGCATTCCTGGTCTCTCTCCACTAGATGCCAGTAGTACACTCCACAGTGTGACAACCAAATATGTCTCCAGGCATTGCCAAATGCTGTCTGGGGGACAAAATTGCCCCCAGATGGAAAATTATTGGTTTAGTCAAAAGAAAAAGAAATAGTACATACATATACGCGTGCTTTTTTCTTATTATAAAAACAGGACCCATTTCCATCAACATTTGGGAAAGATAGAAAAAATAATGGTGAAAAAATTATTCCATAGTCCCACAACACAGATTACTGCTGTTAACAGTTTTATATATTTATTCCAGTTTTGTATGTATGTATTAAGCTTATCTATCTATCTATCTATCTATCTATCTATCTATCTATCTATCTATCTATCATCATCTACCCAACCATCCATCCATCCATCCATCCATCCATCCATCCATCCATCCTTCCATCAGTCCATAAAGATAGCTACTTAGTTATTTCACAGAACTGGGCTCTTACCAAAGAGAAATTATGATTTGAGATTACTCTTGTCACTCTGTCCAGTTGGCTTGTCAATCACAGAGAGCCTATTTTCTGACCTCTGCAGTGTTTTCTCTCTTGGTTTCTTACTTTTCACTTTGGTTTCCATTCTGAAGCTGGACCATTTTTTGAACATCTCCTCAGTCCAAAGAAGCCCTAACTCTCTAAATAGCTTTTTAAAAAAAGATGTACTCACTATTTTTCCATCTTTACTCTGAGAGTTGTATTCCAATTCAAACAATACATCTTCAACCAAATCACTGGTATCCACCCAAAGACGGGTGGCCCACCGTCTCAGATGATGACACATGGAACAAATATGAGTGTGACTCGCCCCATTGAGCGATGACCTGAACTAATTCCATTATATTGCTTCCTAGTACCCCAGTTCTGACAGTTCTTTGCTTCTGTCCCATTCCCACCAAAATCCTTAATCTTCCCCAAAGCCTCAGTTTGTCTTATGAACAACTCCATTCAACTTCCTGACTGGTAGGAGACATATATGTAAGCAGTTCACTGACATGTAAGGGAGAATCACATTCTTGCTAAGTAGAGACATATGTTGTGTACTGTGAATATATAGCTAGTTTTTCCCGAGGGATCAGGGAGAGCTCGAAAAGGTTTTAGTAGGCAAAGGATGATGCTAATGGCAGGCTAGACTAATGAAATAACATTAATAAAGGCACAAACCTACAAATTCAGAGGAGGTAGTTGTGTTTTTAGTGTTTATAATTGATTTTTTTTTTCTCTCAGCAGAGATTAGCTTGCAAGCACAGGAGATTAAGCTATTGTCTGAAATATACATTTCATTTAACATTCCAAAAGACGACTGCCAAACTTTGATCATGATTTCCTTCCACCATATTGGTACATATTTACAAACTATATTAGAATAATATAATAAGTAGCTCCCCTGGGACATTATTGGGTAACTAATATTTCTGTTGGCAAAGTTTCATGAAAGAATAGAGAGACAACTCTTAGGAGTAAAAATGATTTGGACAGAGTTGAAACTGGGAGAAAAATTCAAGAAGGGAAATGAGTAGAAAGAAAAGATTTGTGTGTGTATATGTGTATATTGAATATTTTAAAAAGGCTTCAGGGATGTTGTTGGGAAGACCTCTTTCTGAATGAAAGCAAATGGAAGCATTGTGCAATAACAAGGAAAACTTACATGCCAGCTTGCTAACATACCCTATTTGGCAATAACTTAAAGTTCTGCTATTTGCAATTGAGAAATATGAAAAAAAAAAAAAGAGTATGTGGTTTCTTCTTTTGGTCATATCAGTGCAGTCAGCCAGAGGAAATATTTTAAATAGTTAAAATTTAAAAATATATTTTTGTTACCAAACAAAACTGATTTCAGTCCTAAGTGAGCTGAACAATGTTCAGAACTGGTTATAATTCCATTTGAGCCTTAGTAGTCACTCTACAACAAATAAAGATGACTTCTAAATTTAAGATGGTTCTTCTCTGAGAACCAATTCCAATCCACATTTAACAACATTTCTGTAAACTCCTACACTTCTGGTGTGAACTTCTACACTGTGATTGCACATTACAGTGCTGTAGGAAAGCTCTCTGGTGACATGGCTAGGCTTAAAGTGACTTCTTTCAAAAGCCAATGTTGTCCTTCAGTAAATCCAATACAAATCTTACAGTTGCCATTTTAATCCCAAACTCAATCTCTCCAAAACCCAGGATTCCAAAGAAAATAGTTTTAACAAGGATCAAATCCAATCAGAACTAATTGTAACTGACTCAATTAGTACTCCCTACTGGGTTTTCTTTGATATATTGCTCTAATAAGCGCCATCTGTGAGCTTCTAAATCTTTCTAATCGGCCGAATTAGAATTCTCTTCATTTGCCTCAAGAAGATGTACTAGGAGACGGGTCTCCCTTTACACTTGAACATGTTAAACCCTCAGCAGGTCATGAGAGCTTGACATCTCCTGTTTCAGTGACATAAGAAATAGAGCTAAAAATAATATTCCTTCTTGCGACCTGCTCCAGAGAAAGCTTTCTACTTATTCTTAGCAGTCATTTCTGCTTTGGTTAGCTATGCTTTCTGTAATTGCATTTGTGGAAATTACCACTGAGCTCTTTTGAGCATTTTGATTTTCTATTGGGATCTTATGCTATGTGACTTCCCAATGCCAACCAAATGAATGAATAATGAATACAAAAATAAAATCCCAGTCAACTGAACCAGTAAAGCAGCTAGCAAAAAATATCTGGATATTGAACCAGCATTTTGAGTTATTGTTCACTTGTTTGGCATTACATGGGATCCTTATCCATTGTTCCTTCTCTTTAGTTGGCTGATTGTACTTATATTTTAAAGACACCGCTCAAACATGGTCTCATCTCTAACACCTTCCCCTTGCCCTCTTCATCTCCTAATTCACCTACTTAGAAGCCTCCCCTCTGTATTCCAACACATACCATAGTGCTTCCTACTACACCCAACTGAAATTACCCATTGGTGGGCCTGTCTTTTCTGTAAATCTATAATGCCCTCAATGTATAGGGCAGGCACTTGTCTTTTTCATTTTTGTATTACAATTATTTGGCACTTACTGGTGCTCAATAAATGTTTGTAAAAGTGAATTGGCCCTGATCTGTGTCTAGTTTTAGATATTTTTAAAGGTTCTTGCAATGATTATTATAAACAGCCGTATATTCAGCTTAGGATTTTGTGAAACATAGTTTGCCTCATTTTACTGAGGACACTTGCTGAGTGTTACTCAGCGATTCTGTGGTAGAGGTGGTGATAGATATCAATGATGTCCAATTGCAAAAATAACATGTAATTCATTATTTTTTCTGGCTCAGCATTATAAATGTCTACAGGAAATGGAATAGGAAATGAAAGAACTTGCTCTCAGTTGCTATTTACCAGGGTAAAAATGGGTCCGTAATGCACTCCTGCTACCTAAGAGATGATGAATTTTTCAGACATTTTCTAATCCCCACCACTTCTAAACCTAGAAGTGGTGATCAGTGTGCATTTGTAGACTCACTACTTTTAATAACTCTTATCTAGAATAAATAGGTGATTATCAAGCTCCATTCATAAAAGATGGCCAAAGTTTTTGCCTCTTTGTACCCATACAGCCCACAAAGACATAGGGTAGGAAGTTATTCAATAGGAATTCTCCAATCTGCTCTTGCCAGGAGCATATTTGATGGTTTTACCTGAAAACCTGTGATAATGTTGTGCAATGAAGGAGGGTCTAGCTTCATGCTACCCTAATGCAGGAAGTGACTTCTCTTGAAACACCTCCATCCCTATACAGAATCAGGCAGGGTAAAACACAGATTAAAGAGGCAGGGTATTGCAAGGAAAAAAGGAATTCAGAATGAATATGAACAGACACTCATCCCTTAGCACTTAGCAGGAGGTGAGAGGATTTTATAAGGCCCCCAATAAGAAAAAATGGAATTTAATGACAGATTCTCACTCTACGATTTTCAGAGAAGTTGTATATTTTACACATATCTTATTGTATAGAGAAGGGCATATGGTCTCATTCCAGAGTTTGCATTCCATCATTTTTGACAATTTATTTTGTAGTTCTATATAAAGTTAAATTTTAAAAATCCAGTATATATATATGTGTGTGTCTGTGTGTGTTCATATACACATGTGTATATATACGTGCACACACATGCATATACATATACATACATATATATACACACACACATATCGAGAGAGAGAGAGGAGAGATAATAATAGAAATAAGAGATAGGAGTGCTCTAAAACCTTACTATTCCAGTCAAGGTTTTAATATTTAAAGTGGGCAAAATTAGGTAAGTAACACTATTTGATATTGTGGTTACTAGCACATTCCCCAGAGACAGCCTGCTTGAACTTAAATCCCAGGTCTCCCACTTCCTAGCTCTGTGACCTTAGGCAGGCTGTTTCTTAACCTCTCCATATCTCAGTTTCCTCATCTGTAAAATGAGATAACAATGGGTCCTACCTCATAGGATTGTTATGAGTTTTACATAAGTTAACACACGTGCTTGGCACACAGTAAATACTATTTTGGATGGAAAAGCTCAGTGCTGGCAACTGCAGGGTGTTTGCCATGGAGAATGTCCCAGTCGTTTGACTTGGAATGCCACCTTCTGAATGCAGCTTGGTGACTGCTATCTTTCCCACCACAGCTGAGCTGGCTTTTGGGGGGGAACCCCGGTGCTCTCTTTTCAGTTTTCCTTCCTGTAGGACCTCGGTGCTGCCAAGAGCTGAAGCACCACTGCAGAGCCAGCACACGCATGATGGCTTGCTTTCTTGTTCTCTCCCCCTCCCTGGCATTCCTATTTAGGGAAAAAAGCCTACCAAGAAGCTTTTCATTTTCTTCCCAATGCTTTCCATGTCTTCCAAGTTTTATGACATGAATATACATTGTTTTTGAGAAGGAAAAAAGTAGCCCTGACAGCTGGGTGCTGTCAAGTAGGCCTTGGTGTTGCCAGGAGCTGGTCTGGCACTCACAGCTGAGCTTAGTGTTGTCCTGTCGACCACAGACAGTCTGATAGAAAAACCTCAGACAAGACCACTTTGTGACTGGGATGGATGGAGGCAAAACAAGATCACACCATCATTATGACTGAGCACAAAGAAAGGGCAAAAATTGTCCAAAACAGAAAATGGACCAAACATCCTCCTGTCAAGAACAGTAGGAGTGATTGCTTCTTTCCCAGTTACGGTTTAGTCTTGCTCTGGTCTTCTCGTCTTCTGGGTATAAGAGTTATTAAGATAACTGATCACAGAATAACCCTCTCTTCTTGACAGCAACCAACTATGCTGCCTTGAACCTTCTTCAAATCACCTAACACTTGCAAAAATTGTATAATAAGTCCATTCTAATACCTTTTTCCTTAAATTCTCCATGGTCTCCAATGGTGTGTGTTCTTCCTCATTGCAATGAGTCAATAAACTCAAATTTGTTCAATTATAGTAGTATTCTTGGTGGTCTTTGGCTAGAGGGCATTGACATTTTATAATAAATAAGTATTTTTAGAAAATGAAATAAATTAAAACTTCTGTTATGGTTGTTGACTTTATAAGTTGATTTCTTTGAGTACAGAGTTAGAATAGTACTATTGGGTGAGAATTAACCCCTGGAGGATTTGAATTTCCAAACTGTGTCACTAGTAAAAGGGATGGCTTCCTGGTGGAAGTGATATTTTAGTTGTGTTCTCACTGAAAAGAGAATGCCAGTTGGGCATATGGGAAGTGGGAGGATGTTCTGAGAGGAAGATAACATGGATATTAATATAGGAGAAGGGAGAAGGAGCCAGGTGGAACTAAAAAGTCATTGCTTTAAGCAGAGGAGAGCAATGAATGGAAAAATGAGTGGTCAAGCTGAAAATCTTACAATTGTCAAGAGAAGTGGATTGGTAGTTTATAAACCCTACACAAGCATACGCTTAAAAACTCAAGATCTAGAATAAGGAATCATATAAAAGAAGAAAAAAATAAATACAAGAACTTGTAGGAATGAAAATTAAGATAACCTTAGTGTTTATTGAGCTAAAGACATTTAAAGAACAAAAATTAGTTAGAGAAATTAATTAATTTGCTTGAAGGACATTTCCTGAGTGTCTCCCATTAGGAAAATATGGTAAAATGTCATCCCTTTGAGGTTTAATGACTCTCATTTATCCCACTTGAAAACCATATCACGTCTATATGTCTGAATTTAACAGTTCATTAATTACAAGCTTTGGGGATCTTCCATCCTATAAAGAGTAAAAGTGGTGATGACTTAGGATTTCTGTAATACCAAGATCTGGAGAATGCTTTTAAAATGTCTGATTCAATCATGAGGAAAGATGTTTGAAATGAAAGCAATCTTACTTAGAAAATTAAATTATGCACAGTTTTGGTTTCTAATAAATATCATTCAAGAGAAAATCTTCAAAGTTGTATCACAAATGCTTGATAAAAGCATAATGCTTCAAATAGCAAGTTTTCCGGGAGTGTCATTGAATGTTTTGCTGCCTTTCTCACCAATGAAGATGGAATAAAAACATACATGGCTGGAATTTTCTCTAAACAGAATGGCTTGAAGCCAGTGGAAACTCAATTAACCAGAAAGCTCGGGAATTGGATTATCTGATCATTTGAATAGTCATTAAATTAATCAACCAGAACTTCCTGTTTGATTCAACTTTTATTGGTTGATTAACTTTATTAGAGAAGATCTTTCTAAAATGCATGAGACCTGTATTCCTCTTCTGTATCCAGTCCTAAAAACCAAAACCAAAACAACAACGACAAAAAACAAAAACAAAAAATGAGAGAGAGAAAGAAACAGAAAAGGTAGTATGTGTAGCAATTAAAAGGAGGTACTCTGGAATTAGGCTCCATCACTGTGTGAAGTTTGTTGTGGGATGATGTAGGGATGATGTTTGATGTAGAGAGAATTAATTTAACCTCTACATGCCTCACTTTCCTGGTATGGAAAATGGGGATAAGAGTAGCACTGATTTTAAGGGGTTAATGTGAAGATTAAATGAGATAAAGTTGTAATGTGCTTAGAGCAGTGCCTGGCACACAGGAAGCACTCAATGAATGTTAGCTATTAATATTTATCAAATAATATACTTCAGAGTCATCATTTTATCATGCACCAATAATCAGGAGGCAATATGGCATGTTGGTTAAAGCATTGAGGTCTGTGAGTTTAAGCGTCCTTACTACCATCTATTAGATGTGTGACCTTGGACAAACTAACAACTCCATGGCTGGATTTGCCAATCTGTGATAGATTGGAGAGAATAACAGTATCCGCTTCAAAGGATTCCCATGTTAAAGGGAACACAGACACAGGAATCCCTTAGTACAAATATCTGGCACACAATTAGTGCTCCCACAAATGTGAGCTACTATTGAATAGTATTATATAGTTGTAGAAGTGTGGGAATTTGGGCTGAATGTGTATCAGGCCTAGAGCAAAGTTTAAAAGTTGCTTCTTTGATTATTATTTTAAAATTTCCCTTTTTTGTCCTTAGAACTTAATTGTGGAAAAATGCCGATTAATAAAGGGTTTTAGTTAACTGGATTCAGCTAATTGTGGTATTCCTTACACGTGTGTTTCTATTCAGATTACGCTAACAGAGTTGCTCCCATTTAGCAGGAGAGCAGCTGAAAGGGAGCTTTGCAGCCTCTACTTTATTCTGCGATGCACAGAGCAAACCAGTCACTTCCAGGAGGAGAGCAGAGCAGAGCAGAGCAGAGCTGCTAGGAAGCCGAATTTCAACAGCAGGGGCTGTAAGGAGACATTTTTCCAGAGGGTCCTCTCAAAGTGACAGAACTGGTGTCAACTGAATGTATCCCTGACAAATACAGACTTCCTTTTCAGCTGAAAAACGCCCTCTTCTCACCATATTTTCCTGTACTCTGTCCCCTTTCAGTGGTCCACACTTTAGCTTGGCTTTATCATAGCACAAATTGATAAACGGGAGTTATCTCAGAAATTGTTAGGTGTTCATTCCTGAAGTTGGGGACAGAGGACAGTGGGTGGGCCAGATAGCAGCCTGGCAGAGAGGATCCTAAGTAACGGGGTCTAGTACTCATGCCAGGTTCAAACCCCAGCAGCATTACTCCCTACCTGGATACCTTCCACAAGAACCTCTCCAGGTTGGTTTCCTCACACGCAGAACAGAATGCAAGCACCTACCTGACAGTGTTGCTGAGAATAATAAATGAGATAATCCACACAAAGTGTTTACCATGTCCTTGGCACTATTAAACACTCAATAAATATTAGCCATCAGTTTTTGTTTATGGGTGAACATTCATTTGGTGTCCTGGATATATGCTCACAGTGTACTACAACACACTTCTATGTTTCATTCTTGAAGTTATCAATAGAAATGACAGTTAATCATGATAACATGCTAGGCCACCAAACAGCTTCAGCAAATAAAAACTCTTGTTGTCTTGTGATAAATCTTACTTCTTCTTTCTATCTTGAGAATTCTCATGGATTTTGTCCTGCCCATTTCCATTAGGCAAAGATTAATCAATAAACAATAATAAGAAACCGTCAAATGAAAACCTCCCAGATAGCTTTGACTATAAAACAGCTAACTAGACCCTAGGGAAGGTTGATTTTTGGCCATGTGTCCATCAGGAAGTTCTATACGAAGACATATACGAAGACCCTAGGGCTATTTCAGCAATTACAAAATAAAAAAACAGGTTCACGTTATTTCTTTTCAGAACATTTTCACCTACAATTAACTGACAAAAATTCAGGGCCCGAAAATATTAAATAAAGAGGATGTCAGCAGCTTGTAAAATTTATTATCTCTTGACACCCTCTGAGATTTCTCAGGGGGTAGACTATATTAACACTGGCATAGGAATCTTCAATAAAATAGCACAGCTCTCAAAGAAATCTATCAATGAATCAGTAGATATTAATTAAGAACCTACCACATGCAAATCATGGTAACACATGAGAGCAGGCTCAGCTTTCCTTCTGTGTGTATTCTTTCTACAATCCCAACAAGTTCACATCTTGCCCAGATACTTTCTGAAATTTGGAAAGTTCTTCCGCGTTTAGAGTTGAAATTAATCACCCCGAAATTTCCAAAAATTTTCCCAATTGTATCCTTTGGAATATACGCCAATTATTCTGTCACATACCCAGACTTTAAATACTGGAGACAGTAGCATAGTACCTTCCATCTTTTCCAAGACAATCATCTCATTACTTTCACTGTTTCTCTGATGACGTCTGCATAGAATTCCATCTGAAGTACTAGATAGCAGTGAAAGTGCCTTGAAATCAAGGAGCATGTCCTCATTTTTGTTTGCCCCTCAGTCCTCAGCAGTGTCATGGATGTAGCGAGTATTAAAGGAGTATTTTTTGAGTCTAATGTTGATAAAAATTTTGTAGCTAAACTTGCTAAGCTCAAACGCAGATTAAGGCATTACAAGGAGTAGCAAATGGTAAGTCCTGTGATCATCTCTCAATTACGGTTAGGAAACACAGCAAAGGTATTGATATTTAAATGTTGTGAATTGTTATACTCCTTCCATCCTCTGTACTGCAGTGGGTGATGACACTCTCTTCTAATTTGATGGTTGGGGTGATTTCTGTGACAGATGTGGTCAAGTCAGTATTGTACAAACCTGTCCTCACCAACTGTGGAAGGCCTCAGAGGAAAGACCCACTTCTTTCTCATGAGGCAGAGTATCCTAGGAATGCTTCTTGGATAGGTTTACAAAGTCTGTGAATGAAATAATACATGCACACACACAAAAAAGATATAGATTTTCTATAGTGGTTCTCCATGCAGCAGGGCTGGCCTGATTTGTCAGTGGAGCTGCCTGCCATCTTAGAATAACTCTAGGAAAAAATGTTACTACATGGAAATCCAAAAGCAGAATTTATTTTAGTATTTAACTTAAGGAGTTAGTCTTCCATGAAAATGGAAATATTCCTGGGAAGATCCACCTTGTAAGCATATTAGTTCTTTATTCCTTTGGGAGAATGAGTTTTTCATATCCTTTCCTAAAATGGATGTGTACTGACAAAGGAGGCTGGGCACAAAGGAAAAACCCACTACGGAGGAGATGTGCACAAGGATCCCGTGGAATATCATTGTATATGAATCTCACGAATCCTTGTGAGGCAGACATGTTACTTTATCCCTCTGATATAATGGTTAGGATATAGAGACTCAGAAGAATCAGAGACATAACAGAGTTTACAGAGTTCTTTTGGTAATTAGGACCAGAACCCAAATCTTCAGCCTCTCACCCTAGTGTGAGTAGACCATGATCTTGAGGACAGCGGCTGTGTCTTGCTTTGATTCTTATATGTATCACCATTTCCTGAGACAAGACTTGGCACTTGGTGAATATTTATTGTAAAATTTAGGAATGGATGCGTGTCTCTGGGCTTCCAAGATTTCTGATGTTCTAGTATGTTGGGGGGTGGAGATACTTGTTCCCTACTTCTCATGTTTCTACAAAGAGAGGATTTCTACTCCACTCTCGTTTGGGTAGTGCTGGAGAGTACGCTTACGTTCCTTCCTGTTTCTCTTTAACCACTCTTCCAAGCACTGGGAATAGCTGATCTGATGATGAGAGCCTGATAACACTTGTGACAACTTATCAATGGGTTGGCTACTATTTCTCTAAAACAACAAATAAGCTGAACCCTGTTTCTCTCTCCTATACTACTTGTGTAATCGATGAGTAACAAGGGTCAGGGTTTGTCCTCAGCTTTCTCAGTCCATGCAGGAAGCACTCCCGGCTCTGTTGTTCTAAAGGGAGGCAGGCTGTCCATCTCTTAATATTGGTCTCTGACACGCTCTTTTCTGACAGCAACCGTTATTTTTGAGGCAAACCACAGTTTTCCATGCAGTTGACTGCTAGGGAAATCTTATGGGGGATACCTTGAAGACCTGACTCTCCCTATATGTGGGAGGGGATGAATCTAGATTTAGGATTTGTTAGGTGGAGATCCCTACATTGGCCTCTGGGCCCAGATAAGGTCTCCATTCCAGCTTTACCAGGGACTTTGGGAAATACTGTACCTCCATTTATAAGGATGAAAACTGGACTCTCATTTAGGTACTTGGGTATATATTTTCTACTGCGTAGAACCCATTAATGAGGAGGGTTGATTGAGATGACTGATTTCCACATTTTGTCTATGAGATGATCAGTGAACGAGCACATCTCTAATTTAATAGTCGGGTGCTAGATACAGACTAGGCATGTCATAAATTCATCTTATTGAAGCTACAATTTTCTTTTTCTGTTTGTTATTATTTCATCCTTCCAAAACAGCATCTTACATTTTTAAACTCAATTGTAAACTATCATAACCCTATATCTAAAATTTTAGGTGATTTCCAGAATCTTTTTGGCTAATATTAAAATGTTTGCTTAGAGAGTACCATTCCCATTATCTGACCTGACTCTGTGCTTCTCAATTATTTCCCATACACAATAATTAGGGAAACTGTAAAACATATAATGTGTCTAAGGAATTTCCCTCATTGAACAAGAATGGAAGCCTGGGGTCAGCAAAAGAAAGTCCCATCAGTATTGTTGGATGTCCAGGGTCAGTTTAGTGTGTCCATGCTACGACTCACATTTCTTTTCAAGGGTTCCTGTAAGTAGAGTAAAAACAAAGACCTGAGCTAAGCAGCAATGAATTTAACAACTTGCTTATGGTAAAACTAGATGGGAGGATACTGGAGCCTTCTACCTCCCAACCTGATGTAGACATCCTTCCAGGTAAAGGCAAAGTCACTTCAGAAAGACACACATCCCTTGCAAGAGGAGGGAGGCCATGCCACTGTGGGGAAATAAAGGGAAGTGAGAACAAGAGAGAGAGGGAAGGAAAGAGAAGAGAAACAAGTTTTCTTTTTTAGGTCCCTACTAGCCTCAGGGCCAGTGGATGTCAGATTCTCCCTATTTCTCCAATCAGAGAGGTCACTCTTCTCCCTGGAGAAGAATCCACTGAAGGGCTTGCATGAATAAATGGAAAGCTTTCCTCTTACATTCTTCCTTCAGGGAGAAGACTAGAAATGTCCATAAGTGGAAGAGTCCTTGTTCCTACAAGAGACAAGAGATAAAATACTAAAGCAGAACATCAAGGTAGACACAGGTCTAAGACTCTCCCCTTCAAAGCAGGGCTATAAAATATCACATATGCCACAAAGCCTGGGATTCTTACAAGAATTTCTCCTATACAATGCACGTAGTTAAATGCTTTTTTATTGCTCTTCTATTGTTCTTGTCATTTCACATGTTTTGCCAACTACATGAAGTAACATCCAATGTCTCTTTGCTCCCACACACCTGATCTTTACTGTACTACGATTATAGGTGCTTAGGAAATATTTTTGACAAATTGAAACAGGTATTTCTCCTGACCGCCACCAAATGGGATAGTATTTGTGAAAAGGTCATGGAAACAGAAATACTCTATAGTGCTCCATAAATGTAACATAGGTGTAATATCGCATAGCTGTTAAAGATTCCTGAGTTTGAATTCACTGTATGGGGTACACAAAATGAGTCTGGAGATCAAACATATGCTGAAGTAACTTTGCATGTTATCCTAATGGGGTTTGTGAACTAAACAGAAAAAAAGAAATGGAAGGTGAATTCTTTTCTTTTGTGTTTAACAACTTTATTGAGATACATGCCATATAATTCACCTGCATAAAGTGTACAATTCAATGATTTTTAGCATATTAAAGAGTTATGTAACCATCACCACAATCTATTTTAGAACATTTCATCACCTCCAAAAGAAACCCCATACCCATTAGCAGTCACTCCTCATTCCCCATCTCCATCCCCTGAACGCTCAGTCCCAGGTAACCACTAATCTACTTTCTGTCTCTATAGATTTGTCTGTTTTCTGGACATTTCATATAAATGGAATCATATAATATGCAGTCTTTTGTGACTGGCTTCTTTCACTTAGCATAGTGTTTTCAAGGTTCATCCACATTGTAGCAAATATCAGTACTTCATTCCTCTTTATGGCCAAATATTCCACTGTATGAATATACCATATTTTATTTTTCTATTCATCAATTAATAGACATTTGGGTTGTTTCTACTTTTTGGCTATTATGAATAAGGCTGATATGAACATTGTCAGACTATTTTTCAAAGCAGCTGCATCATTTTACATTCCATCAGCAACATATGAAGGGTTCTAATCCTCCAAAACCTTGCCAACACTTGTTATTGTCTGACTTTCAAATTTTAGCCATCCTAATAGATACGACATGCTCATTGTGGTTTTGATTTGCATTTCTCTAATGATGAATGATGTTGAGTATCTTCCGTGCTTTTTCACAGTTTACTCATCTTCTCAGGATAAACATCTATTCAAATCCTTTGTTGATATTTTAATTGGGTTATTTATCTGTTTATTATTAAGTTGTAACAATTCTTTCTATATTCTGGACAAATATCTTTTACCAGATATATGATTTTCAAATATTTTCCCATTATTTGCAATTCCTATTCTGTGAGTTGTCTTTTCACTTTCTGGATGGTATCTTTTGAAGCACAAAAGTTTTAATTTTGAGAAAGTCTAATTTATCCATCTTTTGTCTTGTTGCTTTTGCTTTTGGTGTCAGATCTCAGAAGGCTTTCTTAACCAAGGTCATAGGAATTACTCCTATATTTTCTTTTAAAAGATCTATAGTTTTAGGTCTTTCATTTAGGTCTATGACCATTTTGGGTTAAATTTCACTTATGGTGTGAGGAAGAAGTCCAACTCATTCTTTTTCATGTGCATATCCAGTTGTCACAGTATCATTGGCTGAAAAGACTGTTCTTTCCCCATTGGATTATCTAGGCACCTTTGTCAAAAATCAGTTCACCATAAATGCAAGAATTTGTTTCTGGAGTCTCAATTCTTTTCCACTGATCTATATGTCTATCCTTGTGCCAGTACCACTGTGTCCTCATTACTACAGCTTTATAGTAAGTCTTCTGATCTATGAACATGAAATATCTTTCCATTTACTCAGGTCTTTTAAAGTTTTTTTCAACTGTGTTGTGTAGTTTTCAGAGTTCAATTTCGCACTTATTTTGATAAATTTATTCCTAAGGATTTTATTCTTTTTGATCCTGTTTTGAATGGATTTGTCTTCTTAAATTTGTTTTTGGATTGTTCATTGCTAATGTATAGAAATACAATTGCGTTTTGTATATTGATCTTGTATCCTGCAACCTTATTGAACTCATTGATTAGTTCCAACTATTTTTTGGTGGATTTCTTAGGATTTTCTATAATGAGAGCATATCATCTCCAAATAGAGATAGTTTTGCTTTGTCCTTTCAATATGAACGCTTTTTATTTCATATTCTAGCATAATCATCCTGGCTAGAACTTCCAGCACAGTACTCTCCTTATCCATGGTTTTGCTTTCTGTGATTTAAATTACCTGTGGATAATCACGGTGTGAAAATATTAAATGGAAAATTCCAGAAATAAACAATTCATAAGTTTTATATTGCATGCCATCCTGAGTAGTGTGATGAAATCTTGTGCCATCTGCTCTGTCCCACTAGGAACATGAATCATCACTTTGTCCACCATATCTATGCTACCCACTCCCATTATGCTACCCACACCCATTAGTCACTTAGTAGCTATCTAGGTTATCAGATTGACTGTTGCAAATTGCAGTGCTTGTGTTCAAGTAACCCTTATTTTACTTAACAAAGGCCCCAACATGCAAGAGAAGTAATGCTGGCAATTCAGATATGTCAAAGAGAAGTTATTGTTCTTTTTGTTTGTTTGTTTTTTGTTTTTTTTTGTGAGGAAGATCAGCCCTGAGCTAACATCCATGCCAACCCTCCTCTTTTTGCTGAGGAAGACTGGCCTTGGGCTAACATCTGTGCTTATCTTCCGCCACTTTATATGGGAGGCCGCCACAGCATGGCCTGACAAGCAGTGCATCGGTGCGCACCCGGGATGCAAAGCCAGGCCGCCAGCAGCGGAGCGCATGCGCTTAACCGCTATGCCACGGGGCCAGCCCCCAGAAGTTATTCTTCTTAATCTTACTGTGCCTATTTTATAAATTAAACTTTATCATAGGCATGTATGTAGGAAAAAACATAGTATACATAGGGTTTGGTACTATCTGCCATTCAGGCATCCACTGGGGTCTTGGAACGCATACCTGTGGATAAGGGGAGACTACTCTACAATGTTGAATAGAAGTGGTGAGGGCAGACATCCTTGTCTTGTTCCTGATCTTAGGGGGAAAGCATTCACCATGAAGTATGATGTTAGCTTTGAGTTTTGCATAGATACTTTTTATCAGGTTAAGGAAGTTCCCTTCTATTCCTAATTTGTTGAGTGTTTTTTTTTTTTTTTTTTTTTGTGAGGAGATCAGCCCTGTGCTAACATCCGCCAATCCTCCTCTCTTTTTTTGCTGAGGAAGACGGCCCTGGGCTAACATCTGTGCCCATCTTCCTCCACTTTATATGGGACGCCGCCACAGCATGGCTTGCCAAGCAGTGCGTCGGTGCGCGCCCAGGATCCGAACCAGCGAACCCCGGGCCGCCGCAGCGGAGCGCGCGCACTTAACCGCTTGCACCACCGGGCCGGCCCCTGTTGAGTGTTTTTATCATAAAAGGGTGTTGGAGGTTGTCAAATGCCTTTTCTGTGTCTCCTGAATGATCATGTAGTTTTTGACCTTTATTCTATTGATATAGTGTGTTACGTTAATTGATTTTTAGGTATTAAACCACCCTTTCATTTATGGGATAAATTCCACCCGGTCATGGTGCATAATCCTTTTTATATGTTGCTGGATTTGATTTGCTAATACTTCATTGAGAATTTTTGCATTTATATTCATAAGAGATATTGGTCTGTAATTTTCTTTCTGTGTGATGTCTTTGTCTGGTTTTGGAATCAGGGTAATACTGGCCTCATAGAGTGATGTTGGAAGTGTTCCCTTCTCTTCCCTTTAAATTTCTTAAATACAAAAATTGTTCCTACCTCTTTTATCTTGCCAGGTAACCTCCTTCATTTTGTTTATAAATTACAGCACATCTAAACTTCCTCATCAGCCAGTACTTAGGAAAGTACCTGTGATTTGATCCAATTTATTCTCATCACCAAACAGTATTTATAATGCTCCCACATGATTTAAACCAATTTAGTTTTCCCATGAGAGAAGTCAGGTGGGAGATGATAGAGAGAGATGCTGTGTGTTGCAGATGTGCAGCAGCTAAGCATGGGAGGGAAGAAATGCCTGGAGGATACTTAACCTCTAAGAAGCAGAGAGCTAGGTTCTTAGACCAGAATAAAATCTCAGCATTTCACAGATCACTCTGTTTATTATTATTATTATACTGTACTCTACCTTTTAGACTCCAGGAAAGGAGTCTCCATGTTTAATCTTCCAAATCCTGCTTATTTTTTCCTCCTCCCCACCAGAGTTTCTTTTTCCCTCCCTTTCTTCCTTCCTCCTTTTCCAACTTCTCCCCTGCCTCCCTCCCTCCCCCACCTATCTTCCTTCCTGCCTGCCTTCCTTCCTTCGTTTTCTTAGAACTAAATTTGCTACTAGCTTGAAGAAAGCTAAGTGGAGATAACCCATTGATACCCTAAAAATAATATGAGCAAGTCAATAACTAGAGTTAAAGTAAGTGTTATTTTCTTAGCTTAACTCATATTTATGACTTACTACTGTGAAAACACTGGGGAATTAAAGATTTTAAAAATAAAAACAGCAACAACATGATAACCTGTCTGATTCTGGATAAATTAACATCTTCTGGCTCCCCTCACACTAGGCTTTTCTGAAACACTTCATTTTAAATGTGGTAAAATTATAAACCTTTAATTTCTAAGTATCTGTTGTATATCAAAGTTTCTTTTTAAAAATATCAAGTTTGACAGGTAATTAATTATTCAGTAACTAGTATGTTCTGGCTATTAGGAGATTAGAGAAGAAGGAAGGTTCAGATACTTTTTATTTTTGAGACGTTTACAATCTCATTGAGAGAAGGCATATATTTAAGAAATAAATAAGAATTCAAGATATGTTAATCCAGAGACACAAGCATTTGTTTACCTACTGTGTTCATGGCACTGCATGTCACTCAGATGTGAAACTAAGAGCTCAGGGAAACGAATGGATGGGAAAGTTGAAATGAAGGAAATGATTCTAGAACTCCGAAAGATGATGAGGATATGGATTGACAAAGAAATAGGAGGCATTAATGATGATTTTAGCCTGAAGATTAATGAGCAATGGTTTTCCCTTCCATTTCAAAGAAAGCAGCCAATTTAAAAACTGTCTACTAATTTTCCTTACTCTGATTTCCTTTTAATAACATATAAATAAATCCAAATTCTAATCTTTCTTTTTCCCTTTTGATGGGGGTAGTTGTCAAATATGTCTTACCTTGAGCCAATTTCATATGCTCATAAATAACCCATGTACACTTTTAAAAAAGTTGATGTTTTCCTTTGTTCCAAAGTACAAAGGAAATGTATATTCACATAGTGCTTTCTCTTTAAAGTTATGAAAATGAACTGTTTTTCTTGGAGCTCTCTGAGAAGAGGTCCCTGGTATTATTGTCACCCATGGGCTAAGGGTCTGGTCAGCACATTCACCAATACCCAGAGAACTTAAGCAAAACTTCTCAATAACCAATTTCTGTGCATGCATTTAATTAAGGAACAAAGTACATCTTCTTTTTGAGTTCCGCAACTTAATTTCCCTCCCTCTAGCTCTATCCTGTCAGTGGAGAGAGTCAGTTCAGAAGAAAAGAAGTGGCTAAAATGCAACTAACAAGCATTCTTAGTTTGAGCACAAAGATGAGCACAACGTGTACAAACTTTTTCAGCTAGAAACTTGACTAGTTTCCTTAAAATTAAAAGGAAAAGAAAAAATTACTTGTGACGATGTCTTGGTTCAGTCACAGAAGAACCTACAAGGGAAGAAGACTTACTTATTCATTCATTCTTTCCTTCAAAATATATTTACTAAGTGTATACTATGTATTAAGCACTCTTATGGGTATTAGAAATACCACAGTGAGCAGGACAGAGGAAGTCTCTGCTCTCCTGGGACTTACATTCTAATGAAGAAGACAATAAGCAAGATAAATAAGCACAATATATAAGGTGTTATGTAGTGATGAATTAAGAAAAAGTTAAGCAGAAAAGAGGGGTTATAAGTGTCTGGAGTGGGAGATTTTAGACAGGGTAGCTAAGAAAAACTTTACCTTATAGGTGATTTTTGGAAGATGTCCAGAAAGAAGGGAAGAAGCTGGCTGTGATGTCTTCAAGAGAAGAATATTCCAGGCAGAGGAAACCTTACATGCAAGGGCACTGAGGCAGGAACCTGCCTGACATGTTCAAGGAGCAGCCCAAGGCCAGTGTGGCTGGAGTGGACTGAAAGAAGGGAGGATTGATAGGAGATGAGCTCAGAGAGATCATGGTGAGGGACAGACAGAGTCTCATAGATCACAGTGAGGACTTTGCCTTTTATGTGGAATAAGATGGGAGGCCGGTGGACAAGACCACCTTGGTTGCTGTGATGAGACCAGAAGGCAGAGGTGCAAGTGAAAAAGGATCAGTCCCAGTTAGCAGGCTTTTGCAATAATCTGGGCCATACAGCTGTGTTATCTAAAGCTGTGTCTCTGATCACTTAGAGCAGGGGTTGGCAAGCTACAGCCTGTGGGCCCGAATCAGCTTGTTCCCTGTTTTGGAAATAATTTTCATTGGAAACAGTCATACTCACTCATTTATATTTTGCCTATGGCTGTTCTCCCCCTACAACAGCAGAGTTGAGTGGCTGCGACAAAGACCATATGGCTAGCAAAGTCAAAAATATTTAGTATTTGGCCCTTTATTGAAAAAGTTTGCCCACCTCTGCTTAGAATCTCCTGGGAAAGATTATGACACTGAAGCTGCCTCCTAGATATGCAAAACAGCACAGGCACAAACAAGTTTCTCCTCATTACAATTCTGTATAGTGTATGCACTTGGCAGAAGGTGGAGAGAATTATATGTGGGTTCTAGTCAATGGGACAGTATGAAAATAAGGTTAGTCTTTCAATAAGAGGTAAGGAAGAACATCATTCATTGTCTCAAGAAATATTCTCTGAAAACGACACTTATCAGTCATAAAATTTAATCATGTAGAGAGACATCGAATAAATAAACACACAAGTAAATATATAATTACAAAAGCACTAAGTGCCATGAAGGAAAGGATCGGGTTCAATGGAGAGAATAACAAGGGACATACTTTATATTAGGGGAAGTCATTGGAAATGCCATTTGAGATGCAATCTTAAGGATGAGTGGGCGAGAAAGATAGAGGAAGCATTTCGTGTACAAGGAGCAGAATGTACAAAGGTGGTAAATTGAATGGAGGATTAGAAGAACTAGGAAGAAAGCACACACACACACACACACACACACACACACACATGAATGGCTGGACCTTTGACAGCAGTGGGGAAAGAGTCACGGAATGTGGTTGGAGACACAGAGTGGGTTGGAAAATATTGGGCTTTGTAGATCATGTGAATGAGCTTTGATTTATTGTAAGCCCAATTGGGAGACACTGAAGGGTGTAAAGCAAAAAAGTCATGATAAGTTTTACTTTCACACTGCACTCTGGCCCCGTGAGGAGTATAGATTGAAGGGTGCCAAGAATTAAAGTCCAGAAACCAGTCAGGAGCTGGTGTGCAGTGGCTCAGGAGAGAGATGATGACGGCGGCTCACACTCAGTTGGAGTCCATAGTTTAATTCAAACAGCATCAATTGTATTTTTACTATTAAGAAAATATTATTCTTGGTTCTATGTTGAGGGCGGCAAAGATAAATGGGAAACTTTCTCTGCCTTCAGTATACCTATAGCCCTGAATAGTAAGAAAAGTATACAAATACTTGTTATCTGTAGCTAACTATGATAAATTCTCAATTCTATCTGACCACTTGAAAAAGCACTATTGGAGGACAAGGGAAGGAAAATTTCTGCTGGCTTGATTGGTGACAGCATCTTAGTTACACTGTATCCCCAATGCTAAGCACAGGGTATCTCAGTACCTCATACATAATAGACACTTGGGAAATATTGGGAGAATGGCCTGAATCATGTCTCTGGGCTCTTATTCATCGTTTCCAAACACTAACTTCAGTAACTCAATGTGCTAATCTCAGCTCCTTTCTACACTGCTCTGTTGCTACCAGTCAGCCTATTCCCTGCCGCCAGACCTTCCCCATGCCGTGATCAGACAGCCTGCCAGGAGAACTGTGCCCCTCCCTGTGCTAGCAGCTTGCTTGCCTTTACTCTGCCCAATAGCCAGTTGTTTGTTGTGTCTGCTTCATTGTGTGAAAGGGAGCCAAGAATAAGAAGTGAACATGCCAAATAAAGTTAAAATAGTTCATAGAAGTTCAGAATCTAACAAGTTTATCCTGTATTGCGGCCAAGAGTTATTTGATTCAGTTTGGATCTATATGAGGGTTATAGGGTCTGGCCCCTCTCCTCTTGCACACACTAGGTGTTTAGTAAACTTTAGTCGAATCAAAAAAAGTAATCATACAAAGTAAGCTGCTATGAAGTTTCAGTGAAGCCAGTCTGTAGCAGTCATTCCACACAACGAAGAATATTCCAGGGTGTTTTCCTGGTAGTGTGAGAGTCTGTCAAGCCCCATTCTTTTCCTTGCCCTCCAAGCTGGAATCACTTCCATTTGTGGGATCAGTCTCATTGGCATGAGCCGACTCAGGCAGAGAGTATATTACAAACCTTAATCCCACCAAGAGATGGAGCCTGAATTAAGCCTGGGGCCATAGACTATGGTTCTTTGGGAGACAGGATAGAGTACTGATTAAAACCAAGTATTTGGAGCTATATTTTCTCATTCTCTCTCTTTATACTGCCAAACTCTGGGTGTGACTTTGGGCAAATTTCTTAACTTCTCTGAATCCTAATATTTTCATTTACAGAAAGAGAATAATGAAATCCTCCACACAGGATAAAGGCCTTAATGTAAATCCTGACATGAGATCAGTGTTAGATAAGCGGTAGTTGTGAAATCCCTGTGGTGACGTGGCTCAGTTTGGAAATTTTAGATATAAGGAGATTGGCAGTTTTCCATAGTAGGCTCACCCTTATCATTTCATAACTTTACAATAGTATGGTGATCTTGACTCTTTTGGAGTCCACTTAGAGAATTATGGTGGATTTTACTGTATTATTATCTATTGAGCTATAATATTATTATCCATGCAAAAACCTGATATTAGTCATACGTCAGTCTGGGAAGGAGACAGAAAATTTCAACTCAGACACGTGTCCCCCATCTTTATCTTCCAACGCAGGACCACTTTGAATGGCATACATAGATACAATGCCCGTATTTTGTTCTTTCCATGCAGAACACCCTTTGAAACAAATCTGCCTTGAAATCTTGGATGCAGTTACAGGTCTCTAGTGGCCACATGGAATTGGCGAGAAGGGATTTTGGAAATGACTGTACCATGGAATTGAAAAGACTTTTCTCAGTAGAAGACTGTTTACCTCCCCATGGAGTCAATAAAATTTCCTAAGATTCTGCGAGCCAAATGGTCTTGGTCTTATTTTATTAGTTCAGGTTCCCAGGAGCACAGCTACAGGGAAGAATGTGTTTTGTTAATGATTAAAACAATTAATGTTGTTATTGAAGTGAAGCTTCTGGTTTTGGACAAGATGGAGAAGATTTATTTCTCACTCTATCTCCTGCTAACTATAATTATAAAATCTCTGGACATAATACAATAGACAAACATAAGAAGATTCTGAAAGGTAGAATGAAGAGGGTATACCAACTAGGGACCTTGGGATTTTAACAACATGAGGTGAGTTCCCTATGCTTTCTTTTTGCCTCCCATACATCCCAGGCTGGGTGCTGGAGAAGTCCTTAACTTGGAGGCACCAAAAGACACAGACAACAAAAGATCCCCCAGAAGTCTGCTCTCTCAAACCGAAGGACCAGAAAGTGAGTGATCCAGCAGGATGGCAATATTTTTGACAAAACCCATCCTATTCCAGCCAAACATCATGGAAAAACCCATGCCCTTTTCCCTTACTCCCCTGTGGTGCTGGCAGAGACTCAGTGGGAGCCTGGACTTCAATTCCACCTGGGAGTAGTACCTGGCAAGGTAGCAGGCAGCTCTCTGATTCCCCTACAGCCAGAGTGGTGTTAGTAGAGACTGTGGGGGGAAACTGGACTCCTTGATTCCCATCCAAGCTGTACTCCTCCCCCTACCAATTAGAGAGAGTGGGGAGGATTAGGGAGGTGCAGAAACGTCTTCTTTAAATCTTTACATGGGTAGAGTCCTAGTAATTCGCACATGAAATTGATTAGAATTAACAGGGCAAAAGGTTTGAGACAGAATTACAGTGTAGAATACTGCCCAAGTTTTCATATTGGCCTCTGAGTAGCCCACACGTAAAGCAGACTAGAATATCACTGCATAGGCTGTGAAGACTAAATTGTCCTTGGAACCACATCCCACAAAAGTAGGGCAGGGCTTGCAAGACGAGCCTAAAGAGAGACTCTGCTAAAAAAAGATTAGGATCCAGAATCTTACAACATGATGCCCCAAATGTCCAGTTACTGTGATTGGAGTGAGCTCTGACACTCTGATGGCCATCAACCAATTCTCAGCATTTCCCCCACTCTTTAGCTCTTGCTCATTTGACGTGACCTATGAGTTGGGATTTTGTCTTTCTTTTCCTGCCTACAGCTTAGAACCCTGATTCTAACCCCAGCCTCTGGAATATTGACTAACATTTCCAGGAGAGGTGGCTGATTCTGTTCCACATGTTCCCAGCAATGAATAGACTCTTGTGAATGGATCAAATGAATAGAAACATGATGGGGGGAAGGCGGTCCTCCAAGCCCAAAGTTGCCTTAGAGCCGTGTCAGTTTCCCTGATGTTACTCTTTGCCAACCCAACCTGAGCTGGTATTACTCCACCTCTCCAATAACCCATGCTGTTGAGATCTCACCATCATTTCTGCCAATATTCTCCTAACAAAATGTCATTGTTTCTATCAGAAACGAAAATATAGCTCACCAAATCTTTTTTTCATATCTAATTATGCTGTGCTTCTATAAATTTAGGTACTCGGGGCCCACATCTTTTCTACCAACTTCAATTTATGAAATATCCATTTTAATAAACTTCTTCCCCGAGAGTGAATGTAAAACTGTAGGTTGCTAATGATCTGTTTGAGGAGTTACAATATGTGAATAATAAAATAATAATAGTGATGTAAATAGAAAAGATGTAATGGTTCCCTTATTTTAAAAACTTCTCTCTCTCGGGAACGCTACACAAATTAAATGTCAAACTACCTAGCAGGGTACCTGGTATACAGTGGGTGCTAATATATAGTTACAGAAATTAAAACCATAAGTTATGTTTTGAAAATTCATTCACACTAATGGATAGTCCAAATGCTACTTGAATCATGATGGTCAAAAGAAATCTAGAAGTGAACTATAATTCCTGAGATAGAAATTATCATTATAGTTTCAGGCAGCGATCTTGTGAGGAAGTCGTTTAAATACCAGAGAGAATATATATCAGACACCTTGAGACCACAGATTTTGCAAAGCCATCCCAGTTCGGTAATTTCAGGGAAACATTTGCTTAAATATTTTGATCACATCATCTGAAACATACTGGTATTAAATATTGAATTCTTACCTAACAGGGAGATTAAAAGGGTTTGCCTACATAATACTATTGTAAACCACTAAGAATTCAATGTACATTTCCTTAATATATTTACATAAAGACAACACTCATATGCTCAAAATATTATTAATATTAAATAAAACTTTAAAGAATTGAATATTTTCTAGTGTTAAAATGCAGTATTCTTTCATTTGGAAGTCAGGGTTTTAAAACTAAGAAAATAGTTACTATAAGCCAAATGACAAATATTTTTGTTATCCTCAATTGTCTAATGATGATTAATTAGCTTATAGTTCAAACTCAATTACTGTGCCATTTCACTCTTTATTATTTCATCTCTAGGACTCTTTGAAGTGAGTCAGTAATATTATTCCCCCTTTTTACAGATGAATAAACAAGCACTAACAATTAACTGATTCGGCCAAGAGGTTAACACTAGAGATGTAGATGAGTAATTGAACTCTGTAAATCTTACCCCTCCTAGGTTCTAGTGTCTGCTGCTTTGCAACACTGGCAGGCCTTGCACATGTATCACATTAGAACAAAAATAGAAACCCTTCCTCAGAATATAAGGGGTGAGCCGTCTCTCTATATGGGAGACATGGCTATTGCAGTGGGAGGATCTGGTTCAGCATCTTCCTCGACGAGGAAAAATAGCTCTATTTCTTTCTGGCCAAGTGGGATTGAAGTAGTCGCTTAACTTTTGCTCACATCTAGAATTTTGCCCTAGGTGGTTTGAGACATCTCATTTGGTATTATGTTCTCTGATGCAGCAGCAGAAGACAACAGCTTCCTTTGTTTTGAGGGTCTCTTCCTTTGAATGGAGGCACCTATTGAGACTTTGACAGTGTGACTAGAAGAGTAGCTGAAACGTCAGGGTGAGATCTAGTGCACCACATGGGCATGGCTACACACACATACACACACACACACACACACACACTCATTCCAAATTTTAGTCAAGCACTTGGAATTTGGTTGGGAGGCAGAGGTATATGTTCTGTTTGCTTGTTTGTTTAAAGGAGCTGTTTTGCCTTTTATTTAATCAAGTCTTTATTTATTTGTCAATTACCTCTTTATCTTTCCGTCAATGCATGTCTTTGGTTTGAAATTAGGTCCTCGAAGAAGCTGACTAGAACAAAGGAAACTAAATAGCACCTTGTTTTCTGATTCCCAAATTTGTGATATCTTTTTCTTTAGGATGGGCTGTTCCACAGTCACTTCAGAAAACAACAACAGCAAACAAATAAAAATAGAGGCATGGGGACTCATTCCTGGCATCCCTTGGACTAGAAACAACTGGAGTTGTCAGTGACAAGCTCATTCTGCCACACCTACAATCATCACATTTAAAGACTTCAGCAGAAGAGGACCAACCCACAGCCATTCTACCTCCCACACCATCAACCCACTGCAAGTGGAACTCAGACACCTCAACCCCGTTTTTTACTTTCTCCATTGCTCTGACTTCTCTCTGCAATCTGTTTCATACTTCCATCTCTTCCCAATTTTATTATTTTTTTGCTTTTAACTTCTTTTTCTATTTTCTTGGCAAAGTTTGCCCTGCCTTTCTTCCTCCCTTCCTCCCTTCTTCCCTCCCTTCCTTCTTTCTCTTCTAATTCACGACATTAGGACATTACATGTTGTGATGGTTAATTTTATGTGTTAACTTGCCTGGGCTAAGAGATGTCCAGATAGCCAGTAAAACATTTCTAGGTGTGTCTGTGAGGATGTCTCTACTTGAAGTGGTAGACTGAGTAAAGAAGATTGCCTTCACCATTGTGGGTGGGCACATCTAATCCATTGAGGACTTGAACAGAACAGAAAGGTAGAGGAAGGGCAAATTCACTCTCTCTGCTTGAGCTAACACATCCATCTTCTCCTGCTCTTGGACATCCAGGCTCCTGGTTCTTGGGCCTTTGGACTCAGAACAGGGTTTACGCTATTGGGCCTTTGAACTAGGACTGAATTATACCACCAGCTTTCCTGGGTCTCCAGTTGCAGACGGCAGATCTCGGGACCTCTCAGCCTCCATAATCACGTGAGCCAATTCCTATAATAAATCTCTTACATCTATATTTATATACATATAGATATAGATAGATATAGATAACAGAACTAATAGGATATACATCTATATATACCCTATTGTTTCTATTTCCCTGGAGAACACTGACTAATACACATATCATAGCTCCTGGCTCTGTTTTGGCCCAGAAAATTCAGCTTCAGCATCTTAAGTTTATGTCTCCAATGTTTTTGGAGGCACTCTGAAATAAATTTCTATTAAAATTTAAATAAATGCTTTTGTATTTAGCTGCTTTTAGGAGCTCATTAATAAGTAATCAATATCCATGAAATCTGACCAGAGGCGGTGAGCCCTGAGCCGGGGATAATTAAGATCTTGGCACTCATGCCATTGCTCTTTCCCGAATGTGGAAAGCACTTCTGTTCTCTCTAGGACTTCAGATACTGGCAATACGTCGTCTTGCTTAATTAGCTAATATTTGGGTGTTTTGTTTTTACCATTTATTGACTTCATGGTATTGTGTGCCAGCAGAGGAGACACTGTTTACCTCCCGCCTTACCCACCCAAGATGTCTGCTGCCATCTGGGGCTACTCAAAGCATCCTCCCCAGGATGGAGGATCCATCAGTTCAAACCTGTGTTTGCCAGCCCTCTAGTGTGGACAACTGCAGCAGAGAGGCAGGACATATTCCTTGTGAATATTTATGTTCTTAAAAGAAGAGCTTTATTTCTTATTTGTTGGAGTGTTTATTTTCTTTCCTCTTTCTCCCTAAATAATCAAAATCAAGCTTTCACTTGATAAAACCCTTTAGAAAAAGCTTTCCAGTCTAAGTTAATTTTCTCTTCCTACATGTTTCCCTGTAAATAATAAACAGAGAGTTAAAAAAAAACACATTATTTTAGCTGAGGTAGAAACTCTTCTGGTTCTCCATATCAAGATATCTGTTGGGAGCTGCAAACTCATCTGACTCTACACCTTTTCTACTTTCTGGTATGGCTTTATTCACAGACCTCTCTCCCAACCCTAAGCATCCCTTCCCTAAATATCGCCTACTCTAGTAGTCTTCTCTCTTGGTCGGAGTTAATTATATTCTGCAAGCTGTTAAGAGGTTTTGAAGAAAGATAAGACCCTCGTTGAGACTTTGGATAGAAAGGCATGTCCTAAGTTGTTTTGAGTTAAAAATAACCACTCCTCTCTGTGTAAGTATTTATTCGCAGTGCAGTGCGCCAGGCACTGTTCTAGGCACCAGAGATATGGGAGAGAGAAAAACTGACAAGGTACATCTCCTTATGAAGCTTATGCCCTAACAAGGAAGACAGACATTTAACAACAACAAGTGGCTGAATGTACAAATAAAGACAAGGAGTGAGTAGTACTTGTGGTAGTCACTTGCTCACTGCTCTTGGATCCATTCCCAGCCTTTCCTCTAGAAAATCTATTTCCAAGGGTCCCTTATCTTCTGGCCTCCAGCTAGTTTTGGCCAAAAGAGGACTAATGGGGGAGTAAAGGGCAAGGGGAAGGGAAAATGCAGAGCATTTCTCTTCCTTTCTCTTAGTCTAGGCAGCACATCATACAATAACTGCATCCTCTCTAGATAAGCCACTTTGTGAATCCACCCCTCACCCTCCCTCCGAGGGCAGCTCTTGAGCTCTGGCAATACCATCTCCTCGCTTTCTCCCTTCAGCTCTAAGGGTCGTAGCAGCTTTCTGTTCTTCCTAATCTGGAAGTGTTGCCTCTTCCAAAAACTTCATTCTTATTTCCTTACATTATAGCTCTTCTTTTGGAAAACTCCATGTGGGCTCATTTTCCCATATTGGACCTTACCTGATAGTACTATGAAGTATAACTGATAAGAGAACAGAGAAGGAAGGGGATGCTGTTTGTGATAAGGCGGCCAGAGAAGGCCTCTCTAGGAAGGTGGCTTTAGAGCAGGGACTGGGGTGGGATGAGGATATGAGCCATGAGAATGTCTCAGGGGAGAATGTTCTGGGCTGAGGGCACTGCAACTGTGTAGGACTTGAGATGGAAACATGCTTGGCATGTGGGAGTAACAGCAAAAAGACCAGTGTTACTGGAGCATAATATGTGAAAGAAAGAACTACAGGAAAATAAGTCAGAGAGTTAGAAGGGGCCAGATCATGTAGGGCTATGCAAGGTCTGAAAGAAGTCATCAGAATAACTAGAGAGAAGGGTAAACTGAACAGATGACTCTGGGAAGACTGTGTGTAAGGAGGCCATGGCAGTAGTCTGCCCAGGTAGAACACGGTAGTACTTCAGTCTCAGATGAAAGAGGTAGAGATGGTGAGACATGGAAGATATAGGGTATATCTTGAATATGCAGCCAACAAAATTTGCTCATAGATTGGATGTGGGTTGTGCAAGAAAGAAGTCAGGAATGACTCCAAGATTTTAAGCCTTATCCATCACATGCACAGTGATGACCTTGACCAAGTTGGGAAAGACTTGCCTTGATGAGGAGTAGTCCTGGAGGGGGTTACATGGGTGGGCAGGAATCAAGAGTGTGATTTTGGACATGTTAAATTTGAGATGCCTAATAGACATCTAAGCCCAGATACCAGGTAAACTTTTGGATGTGTGAATCCAGAGTTCAGGGGAGAAGACTGGGCTAGGGATGAATTCTAGGAATCATTAATATATAGATGGTCAGGGGACTAGATGAATCTAGGGAATGAATACAGTGAAATACCAAAGAGATCTGTGGACTGAATCTTGAGGGCAATTCAATATTTTGGAGTCAAGCAGTGGAGGAAGATCCAACAAAATAGACTGAGAAGAAGCAGCCCAGGGAGGTAGGAAAAAAGTTGGAAGAATGTGGCAGCCAAAAAGCCAGGTGCAGCGAGAGTTTCAAGTGAGGGCATGATCAACTGTGGCAAATGTTGCTGTGAGGTTGATAAAGGAGAGCATAGAGAACTGACCATTAGATTGGAGTTATTAACTACCGCACTGTAGTATAGGATGATGGCTGTGGGGTCTTGCTCCAGGGAGATAAGGCACCAGTCTGGGGAGGCAAAGGAAAGAGAGCTGAGCTTTTGCTCTACTGGAGAATAGGCATGTCTCTTATCTGGAAAAGAAGGCAAATTCAGCCCTGCCCTCAGTGGAGGATAAGTTTCTGGAATTAGAAAAACCTATCATGCCTTGTCCTATAATTCTAGGTCAGCGTTTCTCAGTTGGGCATGTTATGGCATTTTGAGTAGGAACATTCTTCACTGTGTGAAACTGGCCGTGCATTGCAGGACATTTAGCGTCCTTGATCCCTCCTCCCTTTCCCCTGACACTAAGTTCTAACGTAGTTCAACTTTGACGCTCTCCGCTTTCCCTGCTTTTCATTGCTACCAAAAAATTTCCATTTCTTTGGTATAACTGATCATAACCGACTTTTAAAAGGAAAATTCTGATTAATTCACACTACGATGTAAATAACTGATCACTTTCCTTCATGCGCTCTTTGGATGTTTTCTTTTTCAGAAACTTAATAATTCAAATAGATAAAAGATTAGTGACATTACTATTGGTATAAATAAACGAAGAATTGCAACAATGATAGGGAGATAATTTGAGGTAAAATAAACTTGTCGTCATCTTGTCAAATAATATAATTCAATTCAATTTTAAATTTAAAAAACCCAAACATGTCTACTACCTGCAAGGCTCTGTTCCGAGTACGGCACAGAACACAAAGGTGGAAGTTGTGGTGACTTTAGTTTTGCTACGTGTTGTTAGTGGAGATGTCCAGAAACTCCCGTTTCCCCGCCCCTTCCCCTGCATAACCTTCAAAATGCTTTCCTTATTCTGCTTTTCTGTGCTTGGCTTTGCTTCCCCATGCTGTTGCTCAAGATGAGAAGGAGAGCCTCTCTTAAAAGTCAGTCTTAGATAAATCACCTCTAGTTCTGAGTTTCCAGCATTGCTAAAAACTAATTCACCCTTAATTTTACAGCTTTCGTTAAAAGCTCGGTTTTCCATCATTCCATCCGGGCTTAGGGTCCAGTCCTGGCTCTACCTCTTACTAGTTGTGTCATCCTGTGCTAGGTACTTAACTTGCTGTGCTTCACTTTTTTTTTCCATTTGTAAAATGGGAATTCAATAGTAGTACCTACCTCATAGGGTTTCTATGAAGATTAAATAAGAGTCTACTTATAATGACTATGAAAGAAAAGCACTTAGTAAATGCTCAATAAATGTTAGCTATTGTTATTATTTAATGTGATTATTCATATGTTGTGGTCTTTTAAAAATTTTGTAACAAATTAATCCTTTTAGAATAGTCCTATGGAGGGGCCGGCCAGGTGGCGTAGTGGTTAAGTGTGCGAGATCTGCTTCAACAGCCTGAGGTTCGCAGGTCTGGATCCCGGGTGTGCAACGATGCACCGCTTGTCAAGCCATGCTGTGGCGGCGTCCCATACAAAGTAGAGGAAGATGGGCACGGATGTTAGCCCAGGGCCAATCTTCCCCAGCAAAAAGAGGAGGATTGGCAACAGACGTTAGCTCAGGGCTAATTTTCCTCACCGAAAAAAAAAAAAAAAAAGAACAGTCCTATGGAAATAAGTCTTGTTTAGATGCAGGCATCTGTTAACTAGACATCTGTAGATCTTTTGCTCAGATTACATTATTCATAAAAATCTTGAAGGCACAGATAAGACTGTATATCTTATACCCAGCACCCGAAAATGACACTCCCTGAAGTTGTGAATGCTGATAGCCCTGCCTGGCATGGTTTCTGGAGCATAATGTGGTTGAAAATGAGTTAGTGAATTAGCAAACTATACGGGATGTTTTAGTAATTCTCAAACCCGAAATTTACCCGTCATTCTAGGAGCAAAATTACTTGCCCAAAGCTCCCTCATTAACTGCCATCACATTCAGGATGAACACAGAAATACTTTCTCGTCTTAACTTTTACTTTGTCTCTGTCTACCACTTGCTTTTATACCTTTACAAGGCTGATTTCTGCACCACACTGCATAGATGAAGTGCCAGTTATTTGCTCTTTGCTCCTGGCCACGTTCCTTTGCATTTTGCTGCGTATTGTAGGGGGTTGGTAGTCTGCAAACTGCATTTGCCAAGGTCTCTTGCCAACTGGCTTCAGGTTATGTTCTATTACACGCAGGCACCAGTGGAAGTATGAAAGACAGGAGCAAGTGGCTTGCTTCTTCCTTGTGGTTTCTGGCGGACTTTTTTGCCAGCTGTAGAGGTGACAATACAACAGTGGCTACACAAATGACAGCTACAAAAGTGGTTTCAGGCAATGGTTTCAGCCCTGATCAAGGTGGCAATTCTGGTAAATCCAGTACCAACTGTAACAGGATCTCCAAAAATGCAACAGCAGGTGTAACCTTCTGGCTACAGCCCAGCAGTGATAGCAGCCTCTCACCTCTGGGGATCAAGTCTTCCTACTTTTTGCTCTTCTAGGCTCTCCCTTCTGCTTTTGATTTTCTAGCTCTTCCAGCATGTTTGTACCTAATCCTCCGCATTAAAATCCTTGTTTGAGAGATTTATATAGATTGTATTGGAGGCGATACAAATGGGAAATGTCTCAAATGCAATTACAGGTTTCCATTTAGAAACTGTTACACATATTTAATGATTTACCAAGAATTTCCAGGCACGGTCTTTTGTTATATTTAAACTCTCATATTTTATCATCAGTTGCTATAATTTGGGATGCCTCTGTTCTGCAAATTTTCAAAAAGAAAGGCAAGAAGTTTTGCTCAGCAGTAAACTAAACCTCAGACTCAGCAAGCACAGTTTTGCAAAACAATGGCTTCTCCGGTAAGCGATAATTAACTCAGTTCCTGTCTGTTTCAAGGACTTTCCTTTCTTCTACTTGGTACAAATGCACTTTATTATTAGTGGAGGATCCTGGTGGTATATGTTCCGTGACCTTCATTTTATGGTGCTCCCCACTGGGACACTGTTTCTTATGACTTTCCCCACCAAGAAAAATCTTACTCATTCCTCTAATGAGGACAAGTATTTCACACTATTTAGCTTCTTTTCAACCTGGGTGACCTGCAATCTCAATTTTCATTTCCAAAAACTGAAGCAATGTTCTGCTCTTTTTTGTCACAACTCTTTTTTTTCAGCCTAGTAAAAAATCAGAGCTAGAGAAGAATTGAGAGAAAAGGTTTTGCACTTTCATGGTGAACTGGTGCTTGATAAGATGAAATCATGACTCATTGTGGGGGAAATTCTGGACCAGACCAGTGAAGATAAAAATAGAAGAAACCCCTTTGGAAAGCACTTTTACCCTCAGTAGTGGGTCCAGAGTTCAAAAAGGAAGAGAACCTCAATTCCTTCCTTCTGCACCACTCCCCATTTTTAGGATCCAGTTCCTCCAGATACTTCTAAGAAAGACCTATGAGCAGAGATTCAAACTTCAGCATGCTTGAGGAGGTTGATGCAGCAGAGGTTGTTAAATGTAGTTTCTATTGCCCCTTCCCAAACATTTTTCTGTAGATTGAGTTGGAGTTCAGTAACTTTCATTTTAAAGAAATACTAGGCAATTCTGATGCAGTCCATCTCTAGATCAGATTTTGAAGTACTCTGTATCTGGACTGCTAACTCTGATTATTTCGGAATATCCCTTATTCACAAGTGGTAATGTGATACTGATTTTTTTTTTCTTTCATGTTCATTCTTGTCCAGTGTTCTGGCTATGCCATACTAAAAATATAAATAACAAGGGAGGAATTTAATTTTAGTTAAAATTTAATTTTCTAAATACATTCAAATATCTGAATGTTTGGTATTGTGTACACAAAATATCTATATGGATGAAAAATATTTTTATCTTTCTTCACCAGTACATTTCATGTTTGTTTCAGAGCCCATTTAAGTATTTTCTTAGTGCCACTGTGATGGTTAATGTTTCACATGTGCTTGACTGGGCCATGGGGTGCCAAGATATTTGGTAAAACATTATTCTGAGCGTGTCTGTGAAGGTGTTTCTAGATGAAATTAACATTTGAGTCAGTAGCTTGTGTAAAGCAGATTGCCCTCCGCAACGTGGTGGGCCTCTTCCAATTCACTGGAGGCCTGAAGAGAACAAAGCCGGGGTAAAGGAGAATTCATTCTCTCTGCTCGGCTGTTTTCAAGCTGGAGCATAGGTCTTCTGCACTCAGATAGGAACTTACACCATCAGCTCGCCTGCTTTTCAGGCATTCAGACTTGAACTAGAACCATAGCACAAGCTCTCCTGGGTTTCCAGCATGCATACAGTGGGACTTCTCAGCCTTCATAATCACACACAAAAATTCCTTATTTTATACATATATAGAGTTTCTCTGGAGAACCCTGACTAATACAGTCATTTAAAATCAATAAAGGAAAGAAAGAAGAACAAAGGAATGCACAAATCAGTCTAAAGAGAGCATGAAAATGATACATTAATATTCGTAAGGTTCTTTTCTCTCTCCTCTTTCGTCAACTTTGTCAAAATTCCTCAAAGCTACTTCTTGAACTCTTATTAGAATTCATTTCAAATTTGGGGAAATAAAATATGTCTGCCTAAGGTAGTGGTTAACCATCCATATTGAAAGGTCTGTAGTGGTAATTCCCTGGAAAAGAAACCTAATTAAAGGTCAGAGACTTTTTACTACTTTTCTGCTTAAAAAGTAAAGTGATGAAGAGGGTCACCTCAGGCTCCCCAAAATGCTGTCAATATGGATTATAAAAGCTGACTTTAAACTTTTAAGCTCTTATTTATTCAAGAAAATGATATATTTAGTCCATCAGAATTTCTTTACATTACCAGGTGTGTTGATTTATGTGTTATGTTTATATTGCAATATTAATCATTATTGAGGCATAGTCAGAATTTAAGTATATGCCAAAATAGAGAAAAATTTTTTATGGAGGTCACTTCAAGATGATGACAATGCCTGGTTATAGACGAGAATGATCCATTGGCATTGAAAGTCATAAGCAGCTTTTATACGGGCATAATAATTACATCATTTCTAAACTAAAGTTGTGGAAAGTTTCCAGAAGGTTCTGAGTTGGCAGAATGGACTCGTAGCAGATATAGGGGAGATTCTTTTTGCGTATAAGAAAACTGACGCCAAAAGAAGAGTGAAAACTAACAGGGACACACTGGAAGTTGGGCAACTCATAATGCATTGTATTTGTAATGAGTTTGATAGTAAATTATAGTGCTTGGCATTTATAATTACTATGTTTATTAGAAACAATGACTGGGACTTTTCCTGTTGCCTCAGAAGTGACCTGTACTGGGACAAAGAAGGTCAATGTACCCTGAGAACACCCCTAACTTACATAAAATCAGTAACACAATCTGAAAGAAACCATTGAGTGTCTAAGTACGAGGAGGAATTTTCAGGGGGTATGTGGCTGAAGATGCTCTAAGATCCTTTACATAGACCAGCTGGAAGATTTCTGAGCTACAAAGTGTCAAGCCCATTCTAGTGCTATCATCCAGTGCGTGGTGAGAGGTTTCTCGGGAGAGTGTGATATGTGTGCATGCCTGAAGGTGTGAGCGTGAACAATGAGACTGGTGGCTGCCTCTGATAATTTCAGAAAGTGCTGGAAGGCTGCTAGAGTTGCTGACATCAGCAAAATGACAAGGGACTGAAGTGCGGGGTGGCTTGGGGGAAAAGGGTAGTGGCATCTTTCTCTGGGTCCCTGGGGCTCTCTGAGTATGTGGGAGAAGACCTTAGCAGTTCCTCTAGTTCCACCGAAGGGGCAGGAAGGTTAATGGAGGAGGTGGGACATCGGCAACCAAAACGTAAAGTGGCCAAGTGAGGTTATATTCCACCTAGGAACCTATATGCTGGAAGGCTGAAGGGAGACACTGTTGATCCTCTTTGAGCAGATCCTCAACCAACCACCCCCATCATCCATGTGGAGAACACCACAACAGACAATGCCTCCAGCAGCAGGTGGGATCACTTTGACTCAGAGCATGAAGAAGTCTTCCTCTCCACCATCTATATGTAATCAGTTGTTTAAGAAGAAGATCTGCCCCTCCTAATTCGTCTTCTATAGTGCCAATTACGGAAGAGCTAGACCTAGAAGAGGGAGCAGAAGCAGGTATCTCTGAACCAAACCTTCCCACTTACCCTGTATCACCACCTACACACACATACCCTCCAAAGGGTTAAAAGGGGAGAAGTACACCACACCTCCTCCCACAAGCCTAGTTGATGATGGTTAATGGGACAGGAAATTGAAGGTTTATAGTGAAACAGTCTGAGTTGTAATACCTGACATTGACCTGAAATTATGGAATCTGTCTAGAATGTTAAGGCTCATGTTGAAAGCCATAATTGGAGAAAAATAAAACCACTTTGTATTTACATCCTCCTGGTTGGCACTCCTCAATGTATCATTTAAAGAAATTCTCTAATTTAAAAAAATGTGAATTTAAATAAAATCCAGTTGTTTGTCTTATTTGTCCTCTGAACTAAATATACTACAATATAAAGTAACATACAGTGAGCAACTGCATTTAAAGCATGATATTATATTTTTCACAATTCAATTTATACCAAATTTTTCAATAATAGTACTTTTGGGTAAAACAATTACTATGTTTTCAAAGAATCAGAATAAAATAATTAGTCATCCTTCCAAAATTCCTATGCCACAAAGAAGTTAAACAAGATTTTCAAGGTCATGTTTTAAGCCTGGTTTAGGACTGAATGCATACCAGTCAGCCTACACAGTCCAAATAACAAAAGCTAGGCTTATGAAAATGAGTCAGTGAGATGGGCAAAGACTCTGACATACACAGATGATGCGTATGATCAAGCAGGCAGATGCATAAGAACACACACACTCTCCAAATGCAGTTGCTGGGCAGAAAAGGTTTTCTTTTTATCCTTCCTCTTTAAGGATGCCATAACTCTTTCAGATCATTGATCAATCTTGAAGAAAACATTTGATTCTACTATATATATATTTTTATAATTTTCTCAAGCTTAAATAAATTGAGACATTAGCTGAAGAAAAGAGGTTTGGAGGCTTGCAAGTGCCAAATGAATGCACACTATCTATGTTCTGAATGTAGAGTTATTGGAAGTTTGAAAGATTTATCTCCAGGAATCTCGTCTTACTTTCTTGGAGATAGATAAGCCTGAAAATTTATTTTTATCTTGATAGTGCTGAAAATGCTCACAGGAAAAAAAAATAGTAAATCCAAGTAGCAAGATGGTAATACAGTTGTAACCATTAAAAATGTATTTGAAATAGAAAAATTAAAACCTGAGCTGAGCAAAACTTTTGACTTAAGTTACTGAAGCAGTAATGACTAGTGGTAATTGGGGATGAGTGGGGCTATGGAGATGATCTGCCAAGACGAGACAAGAAAATCTCAGTGGAAGAAAGAGCTTCACAGTACAGCTTTTCAGGCTAGAGTCAGCATAGAATTTACCTTTTCCACACAAAATTCAGGAAGCCCTCTTAAACCCACTCCAATAACAGCAACAGAGGGCATTCACAGATATTTGGAGCTGAGAAAGTTCATGTTTGCATCAAAAGCCCCCCTTTCAAATTTTCAATTTGCATAGAATAGTGCATTTCTAAGGAGGAAAAGAACTAGCTAAAGCAATGGAAAGACCACTGACAGAGTAAAAGTAGTAAAGACACAATATCTTTGCATTTTAAAGATTTAACCTGAAATGGAGAGTTCTTTGCAATTAGGCCATTAGCTCTAAACCAGAAAGAATCCAGATCAGCCTGGGGAAATAACACTGGGTGGGATGTAGGAGTGAGTAAGAGACCAAAACCAGGGCAACCAAATGCCAGAGAAGTTGAATCAGAACCAGGACAGAGATTTGTCTTATAGTGTTTTTGCTAAGATGTTACAGATAACGAAGTGAAAAGGGATTGGTAGTTAACGTTAGAATATTTGCACAGTATTTGTACTTGGCTAGCTATAAATATATTTAAGTTAACTATTGCAAATACTATAGAGGTCATTCCATACTGTAATAGGTTCCGTTATTTTCAATGGGGTTTTTCCCTTATAAAATTCTAAACGGGAAAATTCACTTCAAGTATTATGGTAGAGATTTTTAGTTTTCTTCCAGTATATCTCCTCGTCTTTTATAATAACAGAACCCCAATTTTTTATCTTGGCACATAGCTACACAGATTAAGTCTGAATTTTTCATCCACTCTTACAACTAAGTGTGATTACATGACTAAGTTCTGGGCAATGTAGTATAAGAGGAAACGTTGTATTCAACTTCTGAGCCTGGATATAAAAGGTTGGACCCTATTTTCTCCCACCTTCTGGCTGGAATGTGGATAAGATATAAGCCATAGTGGACCAGTCAGATTAGCACAAACTCCTAGTACAGCAGAGCAACAAGGAAGAAGAGGTCTGGGACTTTGACTCTGTGAAGCTGGTCTATTAGCCTTGGTATGCTTAAATCTGGGTTGCTTATACCAGAATTATTTACTTGTGAGAGAAATAAGCTTTAATCATATTTAAGACTCATTATTTTAAGTCTCTTTTATAGCAGCTGAATCCAAACTCATATCCAACTGAACTAGTTATTTGTTTATTCATTCATCCATTCAACAAATTGATATTTATGCATAACCTATATCAGTCACTGTTCTAATGATGGATTTGACAGTGAACAAAATATACCAGGTCCCTGCTTTTAATAGAGTGAGGGGATTCAGACAATAAGTAAATAAAATAATATATAAGGTAATATCTCATAATTATAAGTGCTAGAAACAAAATAGCACATAGTAACCTAACAGTGAGACATTAGGTCAGTAGGGGGGCTACTTTTAATGAGCTAATTATGGACAGCCTCTGTGAGGAAGTGACAATTAAGATGAGATCAGAATGATAGGAAGGAGCTAAATATCTAAATATGCAGAAGAATGTTCCAGTAGAGGGGACCAGCATGTGCCAAAGCCCCAAGCTAACAGTGAGCTTGGAGTTGCTGAGGAGCATCAGAAAATAACCTCAGAAAAGGAAGTGTAGAAGCATCCAGGGTCAGAGAGACACACAGTTACCTGATCATGTAGGATTTTGTAACCAGGGTAAAAGTTCACATTTTGATGTAATCGCAGTGGGTAGCTATTGGAAAGCTTTAAATAGGGCGGTGATATGCTCTGATTTTTAATCTATTTGAAAAGAAGCTCTAACTGTTGTAAGAGCAGGAAATAAGTGTGAAAAAACAATGCTATGTGTTCACCAAAACATGTTTTATTTTACTCCTGATCAGGAAGACTACATTACCCAGTCTCCCTTGCAGTTAGGTGGGCCATATGACTGACTTCTGGCCAACGGGATGTGGGTAGAAATGATGTAGAGCACTTTAAGGTCTCAATCCTAAAACTTCTCATGTGAATCTCCACGAGGTCTCTCTTCCCTATCTGCTGGTTGGATGCTGCACTTTGAAGACTTACATGATGATGGAGCTACTATTTGAAGGAACCTGGTCCCTGAATGACTGCATGGAGCAGAGCCTCCTTGCTAGAAATAATCCTTGATTGTGGTAAGCCACTGAAGTTTGGGCACTGTTTGCTGAAGCAGTCAGCCTAACCTGATTGATACAGACAGCTAGGGTGGTCGTCTGAACAAGAAATGATAGTGTCCTGGACCAAAGGTAGCACTAGAGGTGGTGTGAAGTGACTGGATTTGGAATATAATCAGAAAATGGAGCAAACAGGACTTTCTGACGGGTGAGATGGAGATAACAAGGATATGAGCAAAATAAGAAATGATCTTTTGGGATTTTCACCTGAGCAATTGTGTGGCTTGTGATTTCAAAGACTGTGGGGGTTGGGTGGAGAGACTTGGGAAGGGGCAAGTGTATGCAGGGTGGAGGAATCAGGCATTCTATTCTGGCTAGGATACATTTTTAGATACTTAATTAGACATCGAGATAGAAATGTTAGATGCATAAATCTGTATCCCAGAGGGGAGGGAAGGGTTGAAGATAAATTTTGGAATCACATCCAATAGATGATATGGACTCAACCAACATTTGCATTCACAATACTTGTCCTCAGAATGGGTTGTTTCTCATGAGCATGCCCACTCCTCACCAATGTCTTCTGTTTGGATCCACAACACTTATAAATATCTACACACACAATCATATTAGAGAGGAATGTTACAAAGCTGTGAGCCTGGGCAAGCAAGACAACATAGTGTGAAGAATTAGGCCATGAGTAGATGCATAGGTTTTTAGCTGAAATTCTATTCCTAAGAGAATGATGGCTACCACCCAAGTGTCAAAGAAAACAACAAGACAGGAGGACTGGGAACCTCTTCAGCACAGCTAAATAGATTCTGCTGATTGTTGTTGAGCATACAGGAAGAGGAAAGAAAAGATGACCACTGAAGTGCAATTCCTTTCACCACACTGTCAGTTTAGGTTACTGAGATAAGGACTAAAATTGTCTGCTTCAAAAGTTAAACAAAGACGGATAGTTAAAAAAAACTGGCTAACATTTATAGAAAAGATTATTATTGTCACTACTCTAAATTTAAGAAAAGCTCTTTTGAAAAACAAATCACTTGTAGTCCCACTGTTCCAAGATTATACTTTTCTTATAAACTATTCAGCAAATTTTATTTCTTTTTGGAGGTTTAATTTGACAGGAGAAAGTACCATCCTTGTGTTTTAACTTACATTCCTTTAAATAATAGTATATTACATATTTGCCCTCCTATTTGCTACTGGTTATATTTATCTTTTGTCAATTAACTGGTCATATTCTGAGGCTTTGTTTTCAAATATCAACTTTTGTCTCTGTGTTAGAGACTACTTTTTTTCTACCCAAATATCCATTTTTTCCCCTCTTAGAACTCCTAGCTTTTAGCTGTCCCTAACACCACTTGAAATAAGACAGTTCCTGGCCTCTCTTGGCCATGTGACTAAATTCTAGCCAATGGTGTGTTAGTGGAAATATAGTCTAGCAGCTTCCGGGAAATTTCTTTAAGAGGCAGTGGCATGGACCCCTTACCCTCTTCTTCCATCTCGATGCTTAAAACATGGCTATGATGGCTGAATCTCTATCTTGGACCATGAGAACAAGGGCACCCTCTGTAGCTGGCTGCCCGAAGCACATTGGATTCCAGACGACAGGACAGTCACCATGCCAGGATTGCAGACGACAGGACAGTCACCATGCCAGGATTGCAGACGACAGGACAGTCACCATGCCAGTCCTGGACTGTCCACATTCAAACTTTTATGTGAGAGAAAAATAAATTTCTATTTTGTTTTAAGTTGTGATTTTACAGACTTTTGTTACAGCTAAGCCTAATCTTACCTAATATAGATGTTGAATTCAATTTTCATTTTCAAACAAATGTTAGTGTTGAGAGACTCTTTGAATGCAAGATAGTCGCCGGAAGAAATCATGAAATAAACTTACTTTTTAAAAAATTTCCAGATTTAATATCTTGACTTGATCCCTTCCATCTGGCTCTTCTTTTTCTATTTCTTTTCCATTCTGACCCTCTTCATTCTTCTCTTCCTTTACCACCTCTCTCTCATTCTGGATGTATGTGCCTGCTTTCCTTCACAAGGGCCTCCCACTAGCGCAACTTGCCGCTTTGTAGGAATTAGAAAGAGGCAATTCTCAAGATGGCTACAGTTCCATTGGCTCATGACTTGGCATGAGACCTGATTGTGGGAATCAGAAAACGGTACCCCTGCCTCCAGGTGGATCTAACCCCATACTAAGAATAAAGTTTGGCAGGCAGAACCTGGGCTGGATTTCAATCCTTACTTACTCTCTTGGCCGGGCGCCCTTGTGCAATGAACTGTATGCCCATGTTCGCAGCCAACCAGTCCTTCACTAGCAGGCTCAGCTCATCTACAACAGGACTCTGATACAAAGCATATGAGGGTCCGCTAGTTCAGAGCACACCTGGACTTAGTATCAAGTGTCATTCTTGTTACTGGTTTTCCAGGCCTAAAAATGGACTCTCTTTGCTCATCTTATTCCTGATTACAGTCAAGCGTCCTACTGAGATTCATTTGTTGCCTGTATGTAGCTCTATTGCTGACACCATTTCCAGCAGCTCCTACTTCCTGTGCTTGTCCTTCCACTTGTTTATTTTGCTTTTCTGAGTCCTTAGTACATATTTGGTTCTTCTTGTCTCAATTCTTGGCTTCCTCTTGAGCTGCTGTCTTATGGACTGGTGCTGGCCAAGGAGGTCAAAGGGAACAGATACCAACCAAATTAGCTGGAAAATTAATCAGATTTGCTGACTAGTCCACCAGCCATTAGTTAAATATTTTTATCACAAAAATGACACTTAAAAACATTCTTCAAATTTAGAGTGTTAAGGGGGAAAATCAAAATATTCAATACAGAGATTCCTCTGTATGTTTTAGGGAGTATAGTCATTTTCTTTACAGGCCTTCTTCTTCCCAATTTCTGGGACTCAGTGATACATTATACACTATATTTTATCAGACATTCTAGTAGTTTTACTACTCTTCCCACCAACATAACTAAAGATTTCTTGTCTTTAACCAACTTATAGCATTAAATACTTTTTTTTTTCCTGAGGAAGATTGGCCCTGAGCTAACATCTGTTGCCAATCTTCCTCTTTTTGCTTGAGGAAGATTTGTCCTGAGCTAACATCTGTGCCAACCTTCCTCTATTTTGTATGTGGGTTGCCACCATGGCATGGCTGCCAACAAGTGGTGTAGGTCCACGCCTGGGAACCAAACCCGGGCTGCTGAAGCGGAGTGTGCCAAACTTAACTGCTAGGCCATGGGGCCGGCCCCTAGCATTAAACACTTTTTGTGTCTTGTATTTCCAGAGTCCTCACATATAAATATAAACTTAACTTGTACAAGATACAATGTGAAAAAAAACCAAGGCTGGCTAGACCTCTCTGTCATTTCCAATCAGATGCCCTTGGGGTTAAGAATGGAACTCATGTTATTGTTATTTTTCCCACTTGGTATAACCATACAGTGTTGTTCCTGTACCCTTCATTTGATTCTTTTTCTTGCCGTAAATGCAAAGAGCATAGATGATGTCAAGTTTGAGATTTATGTTTCACGTTAAGGATAATGATGACTACAAAACTACTGTAAATGGTATAGACCCCTTGTTAGGTTTTCCTAGTCTTAACTTTGATTTGTTGGATGGAAGAATGAGTTTGAACATGTAAGAATGCTTGATTGCAAAGTTAAAGAGGTTCCCTGGGATCGGCTCAGGGGAACGATGTCACCGCAGTGCTCTTCGCACGTGCTCCCTGTCCCAGCCAAGAGCAATGATCCCTTGAAATCCTCTGATTTCTGAGTGACACATCACAGTGCCGAGTCGAAGGCTAACATCACTAACAAAGTGTGAATGGAGAGCAGAAAACTACCTCTGGATGGTCAGAGGTCTTCTTGATATTTCCAGTTCTTATTGACACTGCCCTAAATATTTCTACCTGTCTATGCTCTGTATCTTGCCCACTGAGTCTTTTATTCCCTGGCTGATTTCTACATGAAATTCAATCTCTTGGTCAATGTCACCAGCCTATTCTGAGCCTTGTCCCCTCCTGAGCTGCTGTCTCACCTGCTCAGCCTGATGGTTGGTCCAGGCCATTCCTGGCCAGTACTGTCCTACTTCTGCACAGTATGATGGAGTCCTGACAATGTGGAAAAGCCCAGAGAGAGGAGACTTACTTCAAAGTAAGCAAGGAGGTGGGGGCGGGGGAGGGGAGGGAGAAAGAGTAGGATATCTAACAGGCTGTTTCAGATTATTACCAAAATTAAGATTAGGATGGCATTGAAACTCAATGGCACAAGGTATTCAAAATGAGGGAGGATGTGTGAAGGTTAAGTCAAGTGGCTAGACCCAGGAGTGAATCTTAGCCTGCCACTTGCTTTTGAGTACCTAGGGCTGGTTTCTTAACCCCAAGAGTCTCAGTTATCTCATTTGTGAAATGCAGATCACGATATCTCCCTTGTAGACTTGTGAGGATTACAAGAAATAAGGTATGTGACCTGCTTAGCACAGCGCCTGGCCCATAACATGCATTCTGTAACTGGTAGCTTGAAAGAGCAGATTCAAGAACCCTGATCTTGGGCTCTTAAGGAATTTTCACTGAGGCTTGTTCAAAAGCAGCTGAGAGCAGACTAACCTGTTTTCAAGTAAAGAACACAAATACGATCCTTTGCCTCTAAGTTTTTCTTTCCTTTACTCACTTAATTCACACCTCTGCTCAAATGTCACCTCCTCAGAGAAAACCCCTCTGACCACCCAGTGTGAAATTGCACTCCCCATCAGTTTCTTTCCCTTATCTTGATTTGCCTTTCTTCATGGCATTTGTAACCAGATGTTGTATCATATATATATATTTTTGTTACTGGTAGTGGTGGTCTCCTTCCCCAGCATCTAAGCTTCATGAGGGAAGAGACTTTGGTCTATTGCTGTATCCCTAGTGCCCAGAAAAATGTCCAGGACAAAGAAGGCATTCAGTGAATATTTGGTGAGTGAACTAGGATGAAGCATTTATTTCCTACTTCATGTTGATTAATATATTGTTGTTATGGTGAATATCTGCAGCCACATACAGACAGAGGTATAGGTATGACCAGCAGGGATTTTCCTCGTATTCTTAGTTTTCTTGGCCATGAAAGTTGTTTTTTAATATGTGGCACCAACTCGTGTGATCAAAGAAGAGTTTGCTCCTCAGAGGACCTGACAAGTCCCTTTTAGACTGGCTGAAATCCTAAAAGAAAGCCAGAAGCATCACAACAACTTAATTCTTTGCCCGTCTCATCTCTCAGAGCCCATGAGCTGTGTCGACATCCACAAAGTTGGGAATTCACAAGAGTTTGTGACTTTCTCTGTTGGTTTGCTTGTAGTCACTCATTCCTTCCCAACAAATTTGCACAGCTTTTCCTTCTTATCAGATGCAGTACTGCTGCTTACTCTGCTCTCTGTCTCGGGGGCAATTTATCAGGGCTTGTTTCCCAATTTGCTCCCAGTCACACATGCTTCTTTTATTTCATTGTTCTGCAACTGAGCAAAGAACAGGTTCTGAGGATTGATTGTCGGAGCTTCCTGCACTAATGAGCAATTTGTTGTGCAGAGGCTGCGGCTCTACCTGGGGGCTGGCAGGAAGGGCTTCCAGGAGTCATGCATATGAGACTCCCGTTCATTTTCCTCCTTCCGTCAAGCCCAGTGAACACCAAATACCACACTGCGTTCAAAGGTGCTGGAGCTCAACTCGCCTGTGTTATCCAAGGACGTATGAAGGACATCCTCATCTCAATATTGCAACTATAATTGTGGAGAAACTTTGGCAGGGTGTCAGGCTGAAAGTCACTGCTGGAGGTGGGGAGGAAAAGTGAGTGCTCTAGGTTGGCAGAGGCCAATGAGCCTCTCTTGACACTTGGAAACTTCAGTTTTTAAAATGAAGTCTATCAGTTTTATATATACATATCATCTTTTCTCCTAATGGTGTACAAATATTTTATTCTAAGGCATATGGGGCCGGCCCGGTGGCTTAGTGGTTAAGCGCTCGCGCTCTGCTGCTGGCGGCCCGGGTTCGGATCCCGGGCGCACACTGACGTACCGCTTCTCCGGCCATGCTGAGGCCGCGTCCCACATACAGCAACTAGAAGGATGTGCAGCTATGACATACAACTATCTACTGGGGCTTTGGGGGGGAAAATAAATAAAAATAAATAAAATTATTCTAAGGCATATGACTGCTTTTGAAAAAAATGTTTCTTTGATTAAAAACATGGGATATAACTATTCTTTATAACTTAATGATAGTATCTCTGATTTTCTATAACCTAAATCCCTTAGAATGAGAGAGTTGGACTAGGTTATCCATGATACTTATACATTTCTACTCAAAGTGCAATCCCTGGACAAATAGTAGCAGCTTGACTAGGGATTTTGTTAGAAATGCAGTCTCAGTCCCCATCCAAGATCTACTGAATCAGAACCTACATTTTTAACCTGCTTAGATTCATTCTTATGCACATTACAGGTTATGAAGCACTGGTCTTCAGCTCTAATATTTTGAGATTCTATGATTATATTTCATAGGTTAAATAATATAATAAACTAAACGCAAACAATAACATGTAGTGGAAAGAACATAGATCTGAATTGTGTATTTCAGCTCCATCACTAATAATCTTTAGGAAAATAACTTAATTTCTATTTTCTAATTTGTAATGTGAAGAAAATGATATCTGCCTTCAGGGAAGATGTGGGGATTAAAAGTTAGACTTGTAAAGCACTAGCACGTGTACCGTCTGGCACCAAAACCTGATAACTAATATTATTAGTTCATTAAAATCTATAGATTCTTAAAACTGTTTTACTCATTTGAAACTCATTTTGTGGAAGGCCAGTAGCATTATCCAATGAGTTCCCTCTGGATTGCCTATCAATGAGCTACCTGGGACTGGAGGGCTGTTTACCTCCCAGGGGGGAGGCTACATCCAATTTAACTTCTTATGGGACCAGGAGTCCCAGGTTCTCCTCGTGTTGGAAGCCATCATTTCCCAGGACTGCCCGAAAGAGCTGGCACCTAAGTTAAGCTACTTGGATCCTGTTTATGCGCCCTCTATCCTCTACCTCATCCTCTCCCTATAAAAAAGAGAGAACTATGGGGGCGGGGGAGCAGCTCTCTCTGGGGCCAAGTAGTCTCTCTCTGGCCTTTCTGCAAGATGCTGAAACAACAGGGCACTCATCTATCGCTGGTCCTTTGTCCCTGAGTTCTAGTTTGCTCCAAGTGATGCTACTCACATCTACCTGGGCTTTTTGCCCAAGATCATTTGGGCAAAGAATGACGAATGACAGATAAAACAACCACCTTTTAATCTAAGTGGTGTAAGATCTTACGACGCAGAGACCAGAACTGGATCTTATATAAGAAAGGAGCAGGAGAAAGAACATTTTACTAGGAGTCGAGACTTGGGGTCTAAATCTGTGTATACAATTATCTGACTCATCTCTTCTAGTATATTTTATGAATCTAGGCCTTGGATTTTCCAGTTTTTAAATAAGAATGCTGGATTAAGTTATCTTTCCACTATAAAAGTTAATGGTTTCTTTTTTTTTTTGATCTCTTATGCATTGAGATGAAAAATCCAAAGATTTTTGTGAAAATTTATAGATTTCATCATCACCTTTCATATCACAAAATCCTAAGCCACTTAGATTAAGAGGTTTTTAATCTTTTTTGTTTTCTCTGTCATTCCTCATATAAACAGTTTGTGGCCCATATGAGGTTAGGGAGAATTCCCTCCTTCAGTGGCTCTGTTTTTCTAGGATATTGCCTTTCCCAAGCACACATACACTTGAAGATTTCTAGATGATTGAGTTTTAAAGAACTGCTCCTATGACAGTAAAAAAAGCTTATCCAATTAATTTTGAAAAGAGCATTCCTTATCCAAGATGAGCAAAAGATTTACTTTCCAAGTTTAGCAAGGAATAGTTTCTATAACTGACATTGACAATTATTTCTGTAAATAGGAAGGTCAGTGAGAAAGAAACAAATAAATCTAAAGGAATGCTGAATGAAAGTGATCTGAATGCAGAGACCTAGGACTGGGGAAGAAATTCCAAAATGGTCTTTCTAAACTACTGAGGAAAAAAAGCCTAAAGTTAGTTTTAGCATTTTCTTAGTCTTCATTGATTTGGATAATACCGATGGATAACAGATCTACCATTTAACCCATATCCCCTCTTTTAAGAATTCACCCGGAACAATGTTACGTCCCTGTGTGCTCCCAATCATGCAGGTAGAATCCCTTCTGCCTTTGCTATAGCACTATGCTTTGTATATAACGATATGCTATTGTATTGCATAATGTTATATATCATATTATAGCATCTATCCTATTGCACAGAAATTCCTATTTACATCTGCCTACTCTGCTTGGTTGTGGGTTCCTTGAGGGCAGGGAACATGTCTTAATCATCTTTGTCCTCCCAGGGGCTTAGCAGTTCTTGGTGTAGTTGATAATAAATGTGTTTTTAACGTTGAATGAATGAATTAATGTGCAATGTACTAATATGATAATAAGCAACTTGGGGCTGGCCCTGTGGCCTAGTGGTTAAGTTCGGTGCACTCTGCTTCAGCAGCCTGGGTTCAGTTCCCAGGCATGGACCTACACCACTTGTCGGTGGCCATGCTGTGGTGCTGTGGTGACCCACAACAAAATAGAGAAAGATTGGCACAGACATTAGCTCAGGCGAATCTTCCTCAAGCAAAAAAAAAAAAAAAAAAAAAAGGAACTTATTATAATGGTGCTTGAGAGGGGAAGTGTTACAAGTAATCATGGGCTTTCCACTTAGAGTAGAAATTTCTAAACGAAAACAAGATTTGAGTTGAATCTAATCACATCTGGGGGATAGAGATTGTTTTTAAGTAGTAGGGTTCTAAATGGAACTGCATTTAGAATGAGGCTCTTATTAAAATTATGAATTGATACCTAACACAATTTTCATAACTAGACAATTTTAATGTAGATTCCTATCAAATGCTATGTAAGCACTTTGATATGCAACATCTTCCTTATAAACAAAAATGAAATGAAAAAGTTTTTCGCAAAATGAAAAAATTTGGCAAAGCAAGTAAAGTGATCCATGTAGAAAAGACAATTTACATATCAAAATAAAAATGCTCATTTGAACTAAGTGTTTGAACTCAGGAAGACGATTTAGCAGAAGTAAAAAGATCTTCTACTTAAACAAACCTTCAAATAGGTCGCTGAATATTAGGAACCTACCTGCACCTAGGTGGTGTTATTAGTTTTTAATCTTTACATTCATATTTAATAAAGCCATAATAGGGAAGAGTATCTGATAAGCCAAAGGGATGCTTCTGTAGCAATTCATTGTATTTCTTGCTCTAAGAACCTGGCAAGCATTTTGAGTCCCTGCCTGTTTTGAAGAAAACATAACTTCGGCTCTTTTCATCTTGCAACAGGTAAAAAGGTTGTAAACTCTGACAAATCACCACTGTATGTTAGTTTACAACACCCGGTGCCATATACGTCCATAGACGGGAAGTTGTAAATTTCCAGAGAGGAACTCTGGCTGCTCTAAGGGGTTTGAATCATTGCCTGGAAAGTGGGGTCTTGCACGCTCCGGTGCTGTTTCATGGAGGATTTATGGACATTCAGAGTATACAACAACTGTACACCAACATAAGCCACCATGACAGTCCTGTTCACTGCCAGGTGTTTCTTTGCGGTTGAGTGTGGCCCCTTTCTGGTCCCTTTCACTTTTCATTTCACGCTGGAGGGAGCGCCGCCACTTCTTACAGGTCGATGAGTCAGAGGCCATGCCCAATGGAAGCAATGCCTCCTGCTCTTTGTCCTACAGCTTCTTTGTTCACTTTTTCTATGACAAAACTCCATAGTCTTAGGTAAGAAACTTGTTTTGACTAGTTCCATCAACCTCCATGCCCTGTAGTTGAAGTTGGGTCAGCGTCCTTAAGTCAGCTGTCAGAAAACAGTATGATTTTTCTAAAGTGGATGGAAAAGAAGGAAAAGAGGAAAAAGAAGTGAGTGGGAGAAGTAACCGTTTGGGGTCAGCACAAAGACATATGCTTTGAAAGGGCAAGAAAGGCAGATGTTGTACAGACATATAACAATATTTTACACCTCAACATTCAACTATGTTAAATAATTCCAAAGATCCATTCTAAGCATATTCAGGTAATTGGATGAAAATTTTGCTTTGCACACAGATGTTTGGGATCTGATAGAAAGCCTGTAGGAGGACGTGGAATTTTAAAGTAGAATTTCTCCAAATAAGGCTCCTTTTAATCTCCACAACATCAGTCCCGACAGCAAAACCTTATTAGTCGGTGTCCACTAGATCATCATATTTCTATGTATTCCCAGGCACATATTTCCAGGAATCCATGGTACACATTAAAGAAAATATTTTTAGGCGATTTTCTTTGCAGAAAACCCAAAATGAAACATTCATGAGAGCTACGTATGCTTGGAAGGTACGCAGAGTCCTATCATTATACTCCAAGTGATGATAGTTCTGCACCAGCTCAGAATTACAGTGAGTTGGCAACTTCACATTACATAGGCAAGATCCTAGAAATATTTCTGCATTTATATTATAAACATCGGCGATATAAAGAAGTTAGTATACTTACGAAATGCATAGTATACTCTGACTTTCCTTTTAGCTACCTGTGGGGGAGTGTGGGGTATAGAGGTTCCAATACTTTGTTTGCTATAAAAAAAACCCCTACAAGATTGTATCTAAATATGGATTTTTATATTGTTTTTTATCCAAATGTTCAAAAATGGTTAAACATTCAAAGACCTAGAGCATCAACTACTTGGGCAACTCAGGACACACTCTGCTCTGGTTTGCATCATTCAGAGATTTCAGGCAAATGCAGATGTCATTTGACTTTTTTTCCTTCTATGTATAATGATGCCAGGCTTCCTCCTTCTCTTTAACGGAGCATGTCCCTGAAGACAACTAGCCAATATTATCTATTGGGTGTGTGTCACGTGTGCTGGGCTGAGCAGCCCTCTTAATACTTAAAATTCCTTAAGGAAAAGAACCTTGCCTTTTATCTATTTTTGGGCCCACCACAGAGCTAAACATAACTGCTCAATAAACATAATGATAAGAGTATTCTTCTAATACTCCTATTCAGCAAGAAAATACTCTTTCAGGAACACTCTTTCCTATCATAAACTTCCTTAAAATGGGTAGATACGAAATATGGATATCATTAGGATGTATTTCTTATTATCAGAGAAAGGGAGTTTGGTTCCAAAACCACAAAAAGCAATATGTGAAATATAAGCATTCATATCCATGATGTGGAAAGCCCATGGAACAGCACAGATTAGGGTCAGGGTTGGTGCAATGTGGGAGCGGTTAAGCTCTTTTTTTTGCATAGAAGAAGGGCTCCCGGGAGGGGCGTGCCCCCAGAACTATGGATAAGGCAGGATCTCCTTCTAACTGAAGGGGTGACAAACAAATAGGATAGGATCTAGCGTCCTTAGCAATTCCTGAAAGAGTTATTCCTCAGCTGGAGGAGGCTGGATGGGATTCCTTGTAGAGCACCATGTCCTTTTCTATGTGAGGGCAGATTACAGACTGTGACCTTTAAGCCACCCACCTTTGTCATCCATAAACTGTCTACTAGGCCCCTTGGTGGGAGACCTTCAAGTGGGTCTCCTTGGTTTTCAGAGACTTCTGCATTCCAGCTTCCCAAGACCTCTCTCTTCACTGATACCTAGAAAAAATACCTAAAAGAAGGTGTGTGTATGTGTGTGTGTGTGTGTGTGTGTGTGTGTGTGTGTCTGTCACAGAGAGAGATTTCACAATGGGGCTTAAACAAAGCTAAAATAACACTGTGGTGTGAATTGATTTTAGTCAAAATGTAATTGGGTCTGTCAGTCTGTAAATGCCAGGTTACCAGGTCCCTCACAGTGTGGATACTGGGAAGGGAGTTAGGCTGAGTAATTTCTATCAAGGAAGAATACCAAAGGGGCCAGAAACAAGAGGCTCGGAAAAAAAAGAAAAAGAGAGACAGCTTTGAATATCTGATAATTTTGCCCTAGACGGTCCTTGTTTCTCTTTGATAGAGCAGGACAGAGAGCTGATGTGCATTGTGGGATTTCTGTCAAGGTACTGGAAATGGCAGCATCCTCACTTCTCATCATTTATAAAGAGTATTTTGGCTTATTTGACACTGACTTTATAGAAGACAGCATCTCTCCCAGAAGACTCATTAATCAACTCCTGAGGTCCCTGAGTGAGGGAGCTGGCAGTGCCCTGCTCAGCACTCCCTATTTACCACCAGCGAGGGGCTGCACTCATGTCTACAATGGTTGCCAGTCTCACTGTAGTCAGCCTCCCTGTTCCCAGTCACTCAGTGGCCTTTTGGTTTAACTGTTACACATGTAAATATCACCAGGGTCCTATGAAAGTTATATACATGCACTTAGCACTTTCTCTTTGATGAGTTTTTCCATATTTGGAAAAAGAAGTATTTCTAGATGGATGAACGCGGCATTGAAGATGCATGGCTAAAGCCAAGTGTTTCAATGGCAGCTGAAAGGCTACAAATTAAATGCATGAGTAAATAAGCCCACTCATAATGGTAACTTCAGATGGAGAAAAACAGGTAAAATTGTATAATCATTACTGTTTGAAGAGCCATGAAATGCCTCCTTTACTTGCTGTTAAAATGCTATTTGCATTTTAAGCATATTCTCCAAGTAGGATATGAAGAAACAGTAAGGTCTCATTTTCATTTAGGCTGTATACTCTTTGAATAAACACACAGATTCTTCTTTTGGCCTGAAGCTGATAAAAGGCATCATTAACACAATAATGACATAACAATAGCAGGGATAATAATGCTTATCTCTAAGGAGCCAGGGGATTTTCCTAGGTAGTGTGTCATGAATCCTCCCAAGGTGGCCGTGGGGGAGTATCATAGTGATTTTATTGGTGAGGAAATTGAGGTCCAAAAGCGAAGTGATTCAGGGACTAAAGGGCTTCTCAAGCCCTAGACACTATAGAAGTCCATGTAATGCCACAAAACCCGAGAATGGGCCTCGAATGCCATACAACATAGAAACCACTCTCATCTAACCCTCTGGCATTATTCTCTACACAGAGTCTCTCTCCTAGAAACACTCTCTTGCTTGCCTACTATTATACCTCTTTCCTCCTATTTCTCTACTGCAGAAGCTGCAGGCCATGGCGGTTAAAAACATCAACTCTGGAGCCAGGCTCTGGAGCTAACTCCAGACCAGTGAAGGTCCATTCTGCCCTGTGGTAGCTGTGAGACCTCACACAACCCACCTACTCTCTCTCAATCTCCACTTCCTCATCTGTAAAAGGTGATTATAATCAAAGCTATATAGGGATTGTTGGGAGGATCTAACGCTGATATGTGGAAGGCACTTAGAACAGTGCGGGGCCCACGCCAAGCCTTATGTGTTAAGTGAATAGAATCACTCATTATTTTCTGCTTTCCCTCACATTTTATTCTCCAACAAAGGCAAACTGTTTGTAGTTTTATTAGCTTATCACACAGTGAGTTTACCCGCATGCCTTTGCTCCTGATGTCTTCCCTTCCTGGAAGGCTTTCCCCTCTTAGACAAGACCACTTCCTTCCATGGCTCCCACAGCTGACTGACTCCGCAGTGCCCTATAGGTATTCCTATTACAGCTTTAGATACTTATATTGTATTGCATTGAAGGTAGAATGAAGCAGGTCACAGCTGACAAACGCTGGTCTTTGACTACTATTATGCCTCTCTCCTGGTTTCTTGCTCTCTTTCTGGCCAATTCATCTTGGTTACCTTTTTGGATGCCTCTTCTCCACCCCCTTATCCTCAGGATCTGTTCTAGATCCCTTTCTTTTCTCACTAAATGTACCCTTCTAGATGCTCTCTTTCACTCACTTGACTGCAAATCCTTAAACTGACCATTTCTAAACCTATTTCCAGACCTTTCTTTGGAGTTTCTCACCTATATAATCAGATGTTACCACAGTCTCTTTACTCACATGTTCAGGTACCAAAAACTCAATGTGTTCAAAATTGCACTCAGTACTTCTCTCCCATATTGAATCCTCCCCCGAAAGTTGTCACTCACCCTAGTATTCCTCTGAAGAGCCCCATGCTCAAAAATTAGCCTTTTTCCTCTCATTTCTCTCACCTTCCATCAAAATTCTAATCCTTTCAGCTAATCTCAGCAAGATATTAGGAAAGCTAACTAATTATATTAGTTGACAGGATCATGTAATAGGGGATCTTCTCACTCCTCCTGGGAGTGTTTTCTTATTAGCCCAAATGAATTGCCAATCCTAAATTACATAATTCAGTTGACTCCAATAAGACCCAGACTGGATTGTCTGTTCTAGAATTCCTTTGTTTATTACTAATTACAAGTTGGAAAGTAGAATTTCATGCTTTTCTTTCACCTCACTGCTTCCAGAGCTCCTTCCTCCCTCTACAGTCTTGGAAGGGCCTTTGTTCTGTTTCGTTGCTTTCCAGGCCAGATAGGGCTTGACTTTCAAATGTCTCATCTCCCTTCAGTTTTTGAATGCAAGCCTGAAGTCTCTTGGACACCTTTACAGAAGACAGGGAAACCTGGGTGGCTGGCAACTCGGAGGTGGAAAGTGAGTGAGCAGTTACTGAGAGCTCCCTGACCCTAAAATGCTTGTTGACCAAACACAAATCTTGATAATATTTCACAAGCACTGGAATAGTGTGTCTCTTTGTAAAGAACCACTAAATCATGCCCTTTCAAATAAATTAACATTTCCATCTTTACTGAATCTATTAGTAACAATTATAGTTTGTTTTCATGCTTTCTCTTAAAAATGCATTTGAAGTTCTTTAAAGAGGCACAAATAATAGAACAAGGGAAATAAATGTAGGAAAATAAGGTTGAATAACAGGCAGGGCCAGCGCACAAAACACAAAGAGGGCAAAGATGGGAGATAGAGGTGGAGAAAAATTAGGTTTGGAGTTTTCCAGTGGCTGCAATAAAGGGGTAAACACAGTAAGTTATAAGAATGAGATTAATGGTGTTCACGTGATAAAAGGACAATTTTTTTGGGTTTGTTTGTTTCTGACACCTGAGAGAAATTTTTTTCCTAAAGAATACATGGTGTGATGTAGGGAAATATGTCCAGAGTGATATTTTTCAACAAGTTCCATGATGAGTTTCATAAGGCTACTTAAGATGGCCCTCGATACAGTAGGTGGCTCAATGACAAAGCAAAGCTAAAGAGAGGCACAGTTTTGAGGGGCCCTCATGTTCTGGTACAAGTGCATGGCTTGTACCTTGCACAGTGTGAAGGTTAAGAGCATGGGTTCTGGGGACAAATTGGCTGAGTTTGGAACCTGATTTTGCCACTTCCTGGCTATGTGTCATTGAACAAATTACTTTATCTCCCTGGCTCAGTGAAGTCATCTATAAAGTGGGAGTAATAATATTATCCATCTCATAGGTTTATTATGAGGATTCCATTAGTTGATATGTGTGAAAGGCTTAGAATAGCACCCTGGCATAAAGCTTAAGCTATTATTAATCAAGGGAAAAAAGTGTAAAATATGTGGAAGAAAGACCACACACGATTTAAGCCACAAATACGAGAAATACCATTTCTTGCTGCTGCACTTTTGGTCACAATTAGGAGATGAGAGTTTGAGAATATACGTTCTGCCAAGAACCTAGCCTGCAAAATTCTATATGGCTGGTTAAATGAGGAACCATATGCTCTGACAGTCAACCAAGTGGAAGGCTGGGTTGACATCTGTAACGAGAGATCAGGAGCCCACTGAACACACGGTGAATGGAAGACTATCCTTCCGCTATGAACACTACAGGGCTACCCGTGGAGGAAACCAAATGTTTCTCAAGAAAGACTTCTGGGTCCACTAAGATACATACAGTTCAAGGGCCCTAATTCTGTGCAATAGAGAGAGCTTGGCTGAAATAATTTTAATTTGGGGAGTTTTCAAAGTGAGTATGAATATTTATCCATCCTGACTATATATCTCAAAAGAAATTAGAAAACATTTTGAGTGCTTGTAAATCCTTAATGGATCCTACGAGATGAACTGGATTCCGATATAACTCTAGATAACTGAGTTTTGGCTTGCTATGTAGGGCAGTAAGACACAAATCAATCAAGTGTCGGAAAATCATGGTTTTAGCATTTGAGTAGTTAACAAAAGTCCATTCTTTTGAAAGTCATCAGTATCAGTTACTTATTGAGGCCAATCCTCATTTATGAGGGAAAAATGCGTTATCTACAAATACAAGAATAATGATACTTCCTTTCTTCTCCATTTTGAACAACAAAAGTTTATCTGACGATTATATTATTTTCCTGAACTATTCACCATTTATTTTGATTACCATGCATTATAAAACATATGATGACTTATTCATAAAATACGTCAAATGATTAAGTTGTCATGTTTCACTTGACTATTACATTAAACACTTAGGGTGTTGTCTTTAAAATTCTGTAGAACAGAATGGTCATCTGCTCACAACTTAAAACATTCATGTTTATATTATGTACATTATATTATGTACACCAAATTCCTCATGAAACGATTACATTGAATGCTATCACATATGCAAACTTTCTGGGTATTAAGCCAAGAAAAAAGAAAAATTAATATAATGCTTGATTTCCAGGACATTTCACAGATCTAAATCCAGTAACTAATCTAGTAGCATGAAAATATATATGTGTAACTTAGTTTGCTAAAGCAAATATGAACAGTTACATTTGAGCGGTATGACTTTTAGTTCATTTTTCAAAATTCTTTCTTCTTAAATATCTTACTTACACTCCTTCTAAAACTGTACCTTCTTCATAAAGCATTTGAGACTGAACTGAAATGAAGTGGCAGCTCTTCTTCCATCACTTCCCTCAAACACCTAAATTTATATATTCACTCACTTTCTTGCTCACCCACTTTGATTCTGTTATCTTCATCTTTTGGTGAGGGGTATAACTTGTATTTGACCGTAAAACCTATGTCAATTTTGACAAAAGGGATTTTAAATAAATTTTCCTACCTTTATAACTTTATAACATAATTGAAATTATTGGATATGCACAGTATTATTTAACTAAGTCTTTAAATACTTCATCCCACCTACATCTAGAATTAAATAAGGTTGTGTTCATGTGGCAATGTAAATCCAGTTGAAAAAGATACCATCTAACTGCTTATTTAGTATTGTTTACAGTGAATATTCTGTTTCCAGTAAGTTGTTTTTGTGTGATAGAGTCATAGATTTAGAAATCAGATCTTTTTAAGGAGTCTCTTGTCATAGAATTAAAGCCATTCTCCTTTATATTGTTCTCATATACTACACACAGCCTTACACCCAACATCCAATTCCATTCTCAGGTAAAATACATAAATTAAACTATGAAATCAACTGTGAAGTATTCATCCCTATGCTGCCTCTTCATTTGTGGCTTTAAGTTGTTTTTAAAGATTTATTCTATGGTAAGTCTAAATTAGAGAAGGAGTTAATATGTTGGATTCTTTTAAAAGGAAATTATGCTGTGGGGCACTCTGCATTGTTCAGATGTCTGCGTGAACACAAGTAACACCAGCTGGCACACCCTGTGCTTTCTGCCACCTCTCATTTACATCACCACCAAGGTTGTCTTAATATTCTCTTCCTCACACACCAAACCCCAGCAAGGGAGGCTTCAAACGCTGTGAGAGCATTTTGAGAGGAATTCATCAGAACCAATGTTTTTGCATATTCTAGCTTGGTTGTTGTTACTTTAAACATGTTGACTTATATCTGACTTTCATTTAATCATACCTTCAATTTCTTTCATCTCTTCACTTATTCAACAAGTATATAGATTGTCTGTTAGGTACCAGACATTGTTTTAGGTGCTGGGATATAGCAACAGAAAAAGAAGAGTTCTCACCCTTATCGATATTACATTCCAACAGGAAAGAGAGACAATAATTAAGTACATACAAAGCATATAATGTTAGGTGATGATAAATGCTACAGAGAAAAATAAAGCTAATGAAGCAGATAAAGAGAATAGAAAGTGCCAGTGGCAGTATGGTTCAGAGGGAGGACTTGCCATTTTATTATACTGGTGATAAGGCGACACTTAAGCTGAGAGGTGAGGGGCATTGAGACATTTGAAGATGCAGGGGAAGGGAACTTCAGGCAGAGAAAATAGGCAAAGGACCTGAGGTAGGAGCATGCTTGGCATGTTGGAGGAACAACCAAGAGCTTTGGTGGAGCAAGTATGGTGAGAAGTCATAAGAGAGAAGGTCAGAGATATAATGGATCATGTAGGCCATACTAAGTAATTGAGGTCTTGTTGTGGCAAATTCCCTGGATCACTTGAAGCAGAGGAGTGATTTGATCTGATTTACATTTAATAGTACCATTTAGGGTGAGCTGGGGAGGACACTTTATAGGGAACAAGAGTGGACAAGACAAGAGGCTATTGCAAAGACCAGGTGAAAGAAGATGATGGCTTGGACTACAGTAGCAGGAGTGGTGGTGATGAGAATTATGAGATTCTAGATATATATTTTGAAGGTAAATCCAACAGGATTTGATACATACAGGATGACTATGTCCTGGTTTGCATTGGACACTCCAGTTATAATTATTAAGAGTGCCCTCTTTGACTCTCAAAAATGTCTCTGTTTGGATTAAATTATATGGTCCTCTGTTAATAAAGCACTTTATACTTTCCAAGCATTTCCTCAAACTTTATCTTAAATAATCCTGATAAAATAGATACCATTATTCTCCCTTGATAGACATGGAATCTGAAGCTAAGAAAGTTTTAGTGACTTGTTCACGGTCAGAGATAGTAATGGCAATTCCAGAATTTTAAGCCTAGTATTTTGGCTTTCAGGCCAATACTCTTTCCTCTGTACCATAGTCAAGTTGCATCTGCAAGGCACAAGCACACCATTCATCCTCTCATTCAGTCACTCATTCATTTATTAGACAACTATTTGTACGAACCAGATACTGTTCTAAGCAGTTGGGATACATTAATCAACCAAAGATCCCTGTCCCTTTACAGATTACATTCTATCAGGGTAAATGGAATAATAAACAATAAATATAAGAAATAAGTAAAATATACAGTATGTTAGAATATAATGAGTGCAACAGAAAAAGGGAGAAGAGGATAAAAAGAATTGATTCAAAGATTCTGGAGACTTAACCTGGAAGTGGTCAGGGTAGGTATAAGAGGGTGAGTGAATCAAGCAGAAGAGCCTTCCAGGCAGAGGAAACAGCTCGAGTAAAGGCTCTAGACAGTGGCAAGTCTAGTGTGTTCGAAAAATAGCAAGAAAGCCCATCCGGCTGGGGCAGAGTGAGCAACAGGAGTTGTAGGAACGGTCAGAGTGACAGTAGGTCCAGGTCATGCAACACCTTGCAGGCCACTGTGAGAACTTTGGATTTTCCTCTGGGAAAAATCAGAACCCACTACAGGGTTTTGAGGCAAAGAAGGGCATGATGTGACTGGTGTTTTAAAGGAATGACTCTGGCTGCTTTTTGATAATGGACTGTAGAGGAGCAAGAGTAGAAGCAGGGAGACTAGTTAGGAATCTATGACAGCATCACCATGAAAAATAATGATGGCCTGGACCAGCATAAACAGTGGAGAGGGTGAGAAGTGGTGAGAATCTGGGCATATTTTGAAGATAGACAACATTATTTCCTAATGGATTGTGTGAGGGAAAGAGAATTGTCAAGGATTATTCCATCGATGGAGTTTGCTATTCACTTAGATTAGGAAGGCTGTAGGTAAAGCAGGTTTGTTGGGGAAGATTAGGAGTTTTGTTTTGTACATTCCAGATCTGAGATGTCTGTTAGGCACCAAATGGCTATTGGGTATATGAGCATCAGGACAAACTTGAGGTTCAGGACAGTGGTCTGGGCTAGAGATATACATTTGGGAGTTGTCAGCACATAGTTAATTTTTAAAGTGAATAGTCTGCATTAAATCACTGAGGAAATGAATAGATATGGAAAAGATGACCAAGAACTGAGCCCAGGGCACTCTGATTATAAGAGAGTGGGGAGAAGAGAAGGAACCTACAAAGGGGATTGAGAAGTAATCCAAGCAACAGCACTGGAATAAAACCAAGAAAGAGACTTGATAGGCAAGTGAAGAAAATACGTTAGAGAGGAGGGACTGGCTAACTGCAAAATATTGCTAATAGGTTAAGAAAAATGAGGATTGAGAATTAGCCATTACATTTGGCAGTTTGGAGGTCATCAGAGACTGGACAAGAGCTGTCAGGTAGAATGATGGTGCTTGAGATTCTGTATGTCTAATGAGCTTTCAAGTGATGTCAGTGCTGATGGTCCAGGGACCACATTTTGAGTAGCAGCAATCTGGTGAAGAAGCAGAGGGATTGGCTTTAGAAAGGAGCGAGGGGAGGAAAGGGAGAACATGTGGCCACAGATGCTAAAAGATAGATTATGAAGCCAAAGGAGTTTCTTCTTAATGTTTGAATGTTTGATTGTCTCAATGAAATATAAAGTAATGTCATTAGTTGAAAGTGAAATAGAGGAGAAGGTGTTGAGTTTTTGAGAAGAGAGAAGGTGCAACATAGTCACCTGCGTGAGTGGGGCAGTGAATGTACTGGGGATGAATAGAGTGATTGCTGGGCAGCATCAGGGCCAACTACAGGTGTGTAGCAATGAATTTCAAGTGAGAATAGTTAGTGTGCTTGAGTATTTTTCTTTAAGCATGTTTTGCTATACAGGTACAGGTACAGAGTTGGCAGAATTAGATTTAACCACAATTATAGTTTTGCTAGGTGAGGCCAGCAAAATGAGAGAGGACCAGGGAGTTGGGAATCTTCCCAAGAGAGTGATTATGATAATTAAACATGGACTTTAAGCTAGGTAAGGAAGGAAGAGAAGCCTTTAAGGGGATGAGTGACAGTGCAAGCTAGTAGAATCAATGTACTGGAGATCACAGTGGGGTAGAAAGAGAGTGCAGGGTACAAGAAGGAGTGAGTTGGAAAAATATAGGTGGTGTTTAGAGAGTGAATGCATACTATTGAGATTATGAAGTGCACTGGGGAAGGCCTAGGTGATGGCCACAGGAGCGAGTGCTTGAGACTGAGTGAAGGAAGCTCAACGGAGGAGTTCAGGGAACTAAGGGGCCAAGGAGGTAGATCACTCACAGCAGTGGTTCTCAAATTTGATCTTTATCAGAATCTCATGATAAGGTTATTAAAACACAGATTGCTGGGCCTCAATCCCAGAAATTTTAATTCAGTTGGTCTGCAGTGGGGCCAGAGAATTGGGTGGTATTGATATCAACAGCTGGAGGACCACATTTGGGAAACATGTCCTACAGGTACATTGAAATCAAGAATTAATTTTTAATTTCTTCACAATAGCCAAGATGTGGAAGCAACCCAAGTGCCCTTCAACTGATGAATGGATAAAGAAGATGTGGTATATATATACAATGGAATACTACTCAGCCATAAAAAAACACAAAATCGTCCCATTTGCAACAACATGGATGGACCTTGGGGGTATGATGTTAAGCAAAATAAGCCAGACAGAGGAAGACAAACACTGCATGATTTCACTCATATGAAGATATGTGTTTATCTGTGGAAGATAAACAAACACTTGGATAAGGAGAACAGATTAGCGGTTACCAGAGGGGAAGGGGTTGGGGGATGGGTGAAAGGGGTAAAAGGGCACATATGTATGGTGACAGACAAAAATTAGACCATTGGTGGTGATGCATGATGAGTCTATACAGAAACTGATAAATAATAATGTACACCTGAAATTACACAATGTTACAAACCATTATGACCTCAATAAAATAATTGGAAAAAAAAGAATTAAAAGGAATAATGCAGGAGAGAGTGACACCGAGTTTGGAGCTAAAATTGCAAAAACAAGAGGAGGGGGAGTGATCCAGAGGTTGAGAGTGAACAGTCTCAAGGAGCTGTAGTGGAGAGCATAATCTGATCACAACGCAATGCAAACGTTTGTTGTAGTTTTCTCATTCTGCTCTTTATCAATGACTCAAATTTAGGCTCTGGTATCAGGCTGATTGTTTATTAGCAGTGTGACCTTGGACCAGTTGTTTACCTCCTTGTATCTCTGTTTCCTCATTTGTAAAGTAGGGTTAATAAATAAATGTACCTACATGCCAAGGTTGTTGAGAGGATGAATGAGTTAATAAATGCTCAAGTACTTAGGGCCGTATGGATACATGGTGCTCACTAAACTCAATACAATTCTATCTGTAATTTATTGATTTCCTCATGTTTTTTGTTTAAATGAGCTCTCCTGAAATCCCCTGTCTTGCCCTGAAACTGATCTTTTGCCTCTGGTTTGATGTGGAACTCTATACTTTTCTTAATATTATTTGGAATTTTAAAATCTGAATCCCTATAACTAATGGCACTTTAGGTGATTTAGACATTCATCCTTTGAACTAGGAATGTTGTGAAGGACATTGACATAGCAGGAAAGCATGTCATTATACAGACGTAAACTATAATTATAATCATAATTGTTTTATTTCTTTAAAGGTCTCTTGCCCAGTGTAGAAACGGATTTGATCAAAGCCCTTTTGTGATCTTTTGTCTTCGATCTCATGCATGACTACAAAGAAAATCATAAATGAAACTCAGTCATGCACCACTTAACGATGGGGATATGTTCTGAGAAATTCATCATTAGCTGATTCCGTCATTGTGCGAACATAATAGAGTGTATTCACACAAACCTAGATGGTATAGCCTATTATACATCTAGGCTATATGGTACTAATCTCGTGGAACCTCTGTTGTATATGCAGTCCGTCGTTGACTGAAACGTTGTTATGTGGTGCATGACTGTATAGAGAAATATATAGAAACACTTCAACTGCATCTTTAATGTCATTATATAATCTCACTGGACAATGTAACAACTGTAACTAGCCTGTATATTGAGTTTAAACTACCCATATCATGCTTCTTGCATTATGCCCTGTATTATGTAATCAGGAAGAAGTAACAGGTGGTTGCTCAGCAAATCTTGGAGTCCATGTTGGCTATGTATCTGTCCCCTATTATATGACTTTCCAAATAAAATCTGAGAGAGAAAGAGAGAGAAAGAGAGAAGCAATTTAACAAATGATTTTGTTCATCTCCCAAGGGAGCTCCCCAGAGTCATTCAGCAGAATATTTTCAAACTTTATACCATAAACCATTAGCCTTTCTAGGTCACTGTATTACATCTGAGCCTAAAATTAAAACCATAAATACTTAAAGCCTTAACTTTCATACTCTTTAAAAGCTGGTTAAAAAAACAGGCATTTCCCTTTGCCACTTTACTGTGCACATTTATACGAGAAACAGCACTTTAAAAAATATGGCTTAAAAGCAGTCACACAGAGAATAAGGGAAGAGAAAAACCAATTTATGTGTCTCTGTCTGTCTTTCCCTTCCATTTACTGACTCCTGCTTAGGATCAGGACTCACACAATTCTCTACCCAATTTAAAGGAGGAGGAATTTGCCATCCCAAGCTAATAGTCAAATCAATATTAAAATATGGAAGGTGGTCGTAAGTCTAATATCTCCCATAGCACCTGTTCCACTGTTGGTCTGCAACAGATAACTAATAAATATCAATTCTCTGACACTGAGTCTAACGTTTAGACCTTTCATTATCTGGTCTGCCTAGTGAGCCATAATAGCAATTGTTTTGGAGCAAACCTTCTCTGACTTCCAGTGTGCCTGTCTGCAGGCCACTTAGCATCATTGTCCCCCTTCTATGCTCTCCTTTGTAAGGCAGGAGCTATACACATGGAAACTACATTTTCCAGAATCTTTACTAGTAATGTTGTTGATTAGATCCTACCAATCAGAAACACTTTTGAGACATCTGGAAGGTGGAAGAAAAGCAGAACACAAACTTGTGTTCTTCCAGGAGAAGCAAAAGACATGTGTGCTTTGACAGATGTGAGACTTACAGTGTGGAGGCAGCCGTGGACGCTGCAGGTGTATCCTAAAGGTTGTCTACTCCTGGTTTCCTGTAAGCTTGTGGAGCCCGTCTCTGTCCTTTGTCTTCTAGTCCTTCTAATGGCTTTGAAGCTCCTGATTCCCTATATTAAGTCTCTTCAGGCTTGAAATACCCATTTTCCTGATGGAATCTATCTAATATATCCAGATTAGAGGGAAAGAGATGAATTGGGAGGCATGCTCACCACAGGAATTCATTCTGTGTTCGTTAGTCTACTAGGAGGCATAGCAGTAGGTTAGTCTACTAGGAAGCATAGCCATAAAGTAGCAAAACTGACACCATCTAAGAACATACTAAATACTCTGGAGCTCAACTGAGTGGGAGATAATTCAAATACAAACTAACTAGCTGTTTGGCCTTGAATAACTTACTTGACCTCAGTTTGCTCATTTGTAAAATGGAGTTAATAATAGTACTTACCTCATTGAGTTGTTATGTGTTTTAGTGAATTAATATTTGTAAAATCTGTAGAATAAGGAACGGCACATGGTAAGTACTATATGCTTTTTGCTAAAGAAATAGTTAATTAAAAAAATACACACATCGACTTTTCCTTAAAAGCGGTCTCCTTGGGAAGTTAGACATGAATTCCAATGCCCAAAATGTTCCTGGAATGTGGACATTTTTGAAATTGTGTTGATACCCTGTGTAGCAGCCACATTAGAAAACTGTAATTTCTGACCCTGATCTGTTCTGCCTCCCCGTGTAGGAAGCTCCCGAGCCCTGTATCTCTACCTAACAGTCCACCTGAGCTTTGGATGAAAAATTGTATTATGCAACTTGGCCGTTCACCTTGTTCATGTGCTTTAGTTCTGAATGATTTAGGACTGTTTACACAAAACCAAACGCACTCTCAAAGGATGAAGCATTGCTACCCTCAAAAATGTTCAAAACAGTGTTGCAGAGAATCTGAAGGGATTCCAACTGAGCAGCCGCAAATGCCCCCTAGACAACGGCACTGCCGCTGGCAGAAGCCTAGATCCTCTCAGAATACCTCTTTTGAAAAGGACAGAACTCTTTGGTTGATATATTTAAAGAAAAATATTTTTTCTACCTTATAATAACCCATGAGTACGTGGTGGTTGTCCTTCATAAATTTTCAGGGATTGTAGTCAGAATAGAGAATAGCAAAACACAACGCAATTATAAAACAACCCCAAACAATAACACAAAACAGCTTCAAGGACTGAAGATGTGAGCTGCAGGGTCACGACGATCTTTCTCTGTTGCTCACGTCACAGCTGGTGAAGGTTGCCAAGGTCGCCCTAACCGTCAGGCACAGACTTAGATCTGAAAGTTCCAGTTGGGGAAAATGTGGTTCCAAAAAGCAGGACTCCTCATTTCCTAGCATAGTGTGTGCCCTTCTATGTTTTTCCTTGCAGATATTGCTCAGTTTTGTAAAGTGAGATCCATTTTTTGTTACTGGCAGATGCCACCCAGGGGAGAAAGTGGAAAAAATAATCTTGGGCTTATTTTTTCTCTCAGGTGCAAAAATTTTCCCTCTAGTTCCTTAGAGTCTCCGTAGTCAGCTGAGAGATTCAGCAAGAATACATTGGATAACCTGAAAAATATTTTTTCCAGGTGTTTAATTAACATAGAATGAAAGCATTCTGTGGCAATCTTGAAGCCTATAACAGCAGTTTGCAACTTGCTTGTGGATTAATCTTTTTTATGCAGTTTTGTGAGAGAAATGATCTAGTTAATTAGTCTATTTCAATCCAGCTGAATGCAGATATCAGTAATTTATCAAGATGAGTCTTTAGGGCACACCTAATTTCCTAATCCTGTCCATTTAGGGCAAAATCTCAAATTAAGGACTGCAAAAACTGCCTTTTTTGTATATTTAAAATAGTTATAAATGCAAATCTGAGATTTACATATTTAAACATGTACAATGCTGTACATGTTTAATGTAAAGTTTGCAAAGAAAGTAAATACCTGTAGGCTTTTTTATTCTTTGATGATTGTGCACAAAATTTCTTTATTTTTGTGATTTTTCTGGAGTTTTCCTAAGCATACTCTCATTCATTCATTTGTTCATTCAACCAACATTTGATGAATGCCTACTGTGTCTTGGGGATTTGTAGTTCCTAATCTGGAGGAAATCACAATCTAGAGATGAAAAGGGGTGGGGCAGTTAAATATATTAATTATCAAGTAATTGTCAATTATAATGCTTAAGTTTAAATGTCTCAAATTCATACACCTGGAAAATGACAGTTTATCGGGGGCAGGCTTATCTGTTTATCAGTTTATCAGGCCTCAGGCCAAATCCAGTCTACTGCCAGTTTTTGTAAATAAAATTGAATTAGAACACAGCCAAGGTCATTCATTTATGGATTGTCTACAGTTACTGTCAGCTACAAAGACAGAACTAAGTACTTGCTTAAAAGAGGAGTTGCAAAACCTAAAACATTTACAATCTGACCCTTTTAGAGAAGTTTGCCTTCCTCTGGTTTAGATTATCATAGCTGCAAATCAGGTGTCGGAAGACAGTGCCATCTGGCTACAAAGCCCCATTCATCTCATCCTGTCAAACTTAAAACCATAAGTATCTTAAAGAGTTTTCTAGTAAGTTTCTTTTTCACTAGCAGTAAATATTTTCTATAAATTTCTTTTAAAAAAAGATTCTGATGTTGGACGAAAACTTCCAACCCCAGAAATGATCAATCTTCAGAAACAGTTTCTACTTTTGCACATATCACTTCAGAAAGGGAATGGCAGAGCCTGGTAGCAATAAATAAAATGAGAGTAGGACTAAATTATCTCAAAAGGACTTTCTATTTCCAACATCCCATAGCTCTGTGTTTCTATAATAATAACTGCAGGGGCTAAAATTCAAACAGCCCTGCAGCTGGAGCAAACAGCGCAACGGTTTATGGAAATCAATTAAGGGTTGAGACAAACCTGACTATCATTACACCATTGAAAATCCAAGTCTCCCAAATTTTATTTTGCAAAAATAAGAATAATCCCTAATCACTAACACATTATTCAAAGGACTTTCAAAAAACATCAATGAAAATAACTTGGCAGCATTTCTAATCCATCTCTGACATACACTAGATTCTAGCAGGTGAATATGATGTGAAAAAATGCCCTTGAAGAATAAAAGAGAAAAAAAAAATCAACAGCAGACCTGATGGCGATAATTATTTCTTTAAATTGCCTTATCTTAATGACCCATTAAGACACATGGTTAAAGCTTTAATGTGGGCTTTTGACTTGAGAATGGGCTGGACATATCTATACTAAGAACTCTTCTGGAAGACTTTCATTCAACTAACAAGTATAGTGCTAAGAATTGAGGTGAGAAAGGAGGAGAAGCAAAGACTAGCCCTCTAGTTCTTCTTTAGGCTGCTATAATTACATTTACACTTGCTAATGAAACATGGGAACATCTCTCTTCTCCATTCATCCACTCAACAAACATTTATTGAAGACCTACTCTTTGCCAAACACAGAGCTAGGTGCCAGAAATACAATGGAGAATAAGGCAAACTTGCTCCTCACTTTATGGCGCCTGGGATTTAGTGAGTGAAGAGAGGCATTGACCAATTATAATAAAATATGATGTGCTAGTGGGGGTAGAGGAATGTAGAGCCCTACAAGAATGTTCCAGGAAGATCTGACTTGGTCTAAGTTAGAGTATCAGAGTCCTCTCTGAGAGGTCACCTCAGATCTGAAGAGAAGTGGGAATCTGCTGGTTCTTCTCTGCTCCTTCTTTTCCCTTCTCTTTATAGTCCCTCTTTCCATCCTTTCTTGTTTATATGGGCTCAAAGTCCGAAAAAGGAAATTGACCCAGGAGCCATTTGAGAATGTGGATGAATGTAAGGTCATGCATCCAGCAGGAATGACCAGTACAGGTAGATGCTAAGCAGGTAATAACAAAAAAAAAAAAAGACAAATCTAAAGGTGAAGAATCCATTTACTTTGGCAAGGCAATGATATAAATTGAGCAACAGGCAAAACAGAATGTGTCTTCCTTGGAAACTGAGCAGCAATGTTTTACTATAATCCTTAGCTACAAGACTGATTAGCTGGATTATGGCAAACTGTTTTAAACATCAAGTACAACGAATGTCCTAAGAATTCACCTTTTAGGGTTCAGCCACCCAATTAAAGAAGTGCAGCTTTCTTTAAAAATGTTATGGCATATATAACACACTTGTTCATTTTAAATAAAAATAAAAATAAAACTAACACCTATAAACATCCCACCCAGCCTAAGAAATACAACATTACAAATACTGTCTCTCCCCTTCCCTTTCCTCCCAGAGGTAACCTCTCTCTTAACTTTTATATTAATCATTTTGTTCTTTAAAATCTCATTTCGTATGTAAGTATGCCTAAACAATATTTTGTTTAGTTTGGCCCAATTTTTTTTTTTTACAAATATAATCATTCTGTATAATCATTCTAATAAGATTAGCTTTCTTTTTTTTTTTGCATAACATACTTTTCAGTTTAATCCAGGTTGAATCATGGAGCTGAAATTCATTTACTTTCATTTGTTTTACTACCTGTATATGGATCAATTTGGAAAAATGGACATCTATATGACACTGTGTTTTCCTATCCATGAAAATTACAAGTTTCTTCATTTAATTAGATATCCTTTACTATCATTATATATAAATCTTTATAGTTTTTTTCATAAAGGTCTTGTACATCTTTTGTTAGAATATTCCTAACAAAGTTATATTTTAGTTGCTATTATAAATATTAATGCTTTAGCTTCATTGTACACATTTTCTTAAGTAGTATTCCACGATTCAATCATATGTACTGTTAAAATTTAGTTATGAATTTTCTTTAATACATGGTTATTTCGAAGTGTGCCTTTAATTTACAAACAAATCAGATTTTGGATATTTTTTCTTATTGATTTCTAACTTAATAGCATTGGTGGTAAATATGATACTGATTCTTTGTGATTTGTTGAATCTTGCTATACGGTCCAGATCATGGTCAATTTCTATCAGTGTTTTGTTTGCACTTAAAAATATGTGCATGCTCCCATTCTTGGTGCATTATGACTGTTAGAATAAATTTGTTCATTGTGTTGCTAATATTTTTTTTCTTTTTTTTTTTGTGAGGAAGATCCGCCCTGAGCTAACATCTGCCGATCCTCCTCTTTTTGCTGAGGAAGACTGGCCCTGGGCTAACATCCATGCCCATCTTCCTCCACTTTATATGGGATGCCACCACAGCATGGCCTGACAAGCAGTGCGTCGGTGCGCACCTGGGATCTGAACCGATGAACCCTGGGCCGCCGCAGCGGAGCGTGCGCACTTAACCGCTTGTGCCACTGGGCCGGCCCCGAAATATTTCTATGCTATTCTATTCTATTCTATTCTATTCTATTCTTACTAATATTTTCTGCTAGATTTATTAATTGTTGAGAAATGTATGTTTAAATCTTTCACCGTAATAGTAAAATATCAATTTTTTTGTATTTTTCTCAACTTTTGCTCTATGTATTTTGAAGCTATGTTATTAGGAATATACAGGTTTAGAATTCTCATCTTTCTGGTAGCTAGAGCCATTTTGTCAATATATAGTGACCCTCTTCATCTCTAGTAAAGACGTTTTTACCTTGATGTCTTTTTTTTCTAGATATTAATACAGTTTTACCTGCTTTTGTTTGGTTGTCATTGGCCGACGTATATTTTCCTATTATTTTACGTTAATCTTTTCTCTTTCATTGTCTTATGATGTGTCTCTTATAAACAGCATATAGCTGTATTTTTAAAAAATGCAATCTGACAATTTTTAACTGGATAGTTTAATTTACATTGATTGTGATTACTAATATACTATGTGGATTATTTCTATCTTCTTATTTTGCACTTTTAATTTATCCTGCTCTTTATTTTTCTTTTTTACTACTCTTTCTTGCTTATATTGTTTTGAGTTTTCTCCAAATAATTTATTTTTCCCTCTTAGTTTTCAAATTATGTGCACAATTTCTATTCTATTTATTTTATTTATTTATTTATTTATTTATTTTGAGGAAGATAATCCCTGTGCTAACATCTGCCAATCCTCCTCTTTTTTTTTTGCTGAGGAAGACTGGCCCTGGGCTAACATCCCTACTCATCTTCCTCCACTTTATATGAGACTGGGACGCTGCCACAGCACGTATTGCCAAGCGGTGCGTTGGTGGGCGCCAGCGATCCTAACCGGGGAACCCTGGCCGCCCAGCAGAGCACGCGCACTTAACAACTTGTGCCACTGGGCCAGCCCCTATTCTATTTATTTTTAATGGGTACTCTAGAAGTGTTCATGTGTGTATCTAACACAAAAAAGTTGAAGGTTTAATTATTAATATCTTTACCTTTCCACCAAGCAATTCAAGAACATTTTATATAGATAACACTACTCCTCATATATATATGCTAATTTTACCCAGTCATTTAGCTCTGTCTTGATATCTTTATCCATCCTCCCCTGCCCCCATCCTTCCCCAAAAGAAGAAAACAATAATTTTCTTTAAAAATATTACTGGCATGTATAACATATTTGTTATTAGATATTGTTATTGGTGCATATAATATTTACCAAAAAGTTTATATTTTCTTTTTTCACATTTCTTTTTGTATCTCACATCTTTTTTTTTTTTTTTTTGGTGAGGAAGATTGGCCCTAAGCTAACATCTGTTGCCAATCCTCCTCTTTTGCTTGAGGAAGATTGTCACTGAGCTAACAGCTGTGCCAGTCTTCCTCTACTTTATATGTGGGATGCCACCACAGCATGGCATGAGGAGTGGGGCTTAGGTCCGTGCCCGGGATCTGGACCTGAAAGAACCCTGAGGCGCCAAAGCAGAGTGTGCGAACTTAACCACTATGCCACTGGGCTGGCCCCTCTCACATCTTTTTTGAGATAACTTTTCTTCTTCTTGAATCACATTTATTAACTGTTCCTTTGGAGTTAATTCATTTTTAACTAAACTCAGTTTCTTTTTTTAATCTGAAAATGTCATTATTTTACCTTTATTCACAAGAGATATTTTTTGCTAGACATAGAATTCCATGTTGATAGTTATTTTTTCTCAGTGCATTAAAGATAATTATATTCTACTTTTCATAGTTGTTGAAATGTCAGTTTTAATTTTGTCCCATTGTGTGTTCTTTTTCTCTGGTTGACTTTTGTTTTTAAAATCTTCTCTTTCTCTTTAGTGTTTTGTAATTTTAATATAATGTGTTTGGGTATGGATATCTTTTTATTTATATTGCTTGAGTTCTTTTGGACTTTTTGACTCTGAGAAATGGAGTCTTTCATAAATTCTGGAATATTCTTACTTATTTCTTTGGATATGACTTTTCTGCTATTCTTTTTCTCTGGAAATATGATTGAATGTTTGTTAGATGTTCTCATTCTATCTGTATGTTTCTTAACCTTTCCTTCATAATTTTTGTCTCTTTGTCTCTTAGTACAGTATTCTATAATTTCTTCAGCTCTATTTTCCAGCTTACCTTCTCTGTAGACCTCACCCACTGAGTATTTAATTTAATTATTATACTTACTTTTTATTTCTAGAAGCTTTATTTGGTTCTTTTCCAAATCTGCCTTATCAATTTTGAAAATCTTGAAAGACTTTATCATTCTTTTAATTCCCTCTTTTATTTTTTTAAACATATGCAACATGCTTAGTTTATTCATTATATTGGATAATTCAAAGATCTACAACTTCTAAGGTCTGATTCTGCAGTTTGTTCTTTCTGTTGACTGTTGCCCATTGTTGTTGGTGAGCATGTGCGCTATTGGAAACTTGGTTTTCTGGAATTATTTGAAGATGAGTCTTAAAGTATATTTTTTGAAAGAGCATCTATGTTTGCTTCTGAGTGTAGAATTATACATAGGAATTATCAATTTTTTTTTCATTTCACCCAGCATCAAGAGAAGAAGAGACATGCAGTCCCACTGTTTTCCTCTGCAAAATCAGTTTATCCCAGTTCAGCTGAAAAAGGTGTCAGCCTTTGAGGGTCCTGCATCATGTGTAAGATCCCAATTTGGCCTCCTACTCTACTCAGGTGACAGGCTTTTCCTCCTGTCTTACTCAGGCATGACCCACTGAAACCCAATGTTAGGCCATGGGGTCAGCAGTTCCCTCAGGGCAAATGCTGACTTCAAGGCACAGTGACATCTCTGGATTTGTGCTTCCTTGTCATTTGTAACCCCTGATGCTTTTCCTTACTTTATTGCCAGATCAGCTTTGTTATAAAAAAGACATTTACAAAATGTTTTATCTAGCATTTTTAGGTGTTGGTGCTGGGTGAAGTTTTCCTAAACATCTAAACTGCCATATTTCTGAAAAAAAGAAACAGATAAGTACAATTTTCTTTCCTACTCACCATAGGGCAATATCTGAAGGAAGTTATGATGATGTTAACAGTGGTTATTCTTTGATGGTTGGACTTTTTCTTTTTCTTATCAGTGTTATTTATCTACATATTTAGACTACACATTACTTTGGTAAAAAGAAAAAAAAAATGTTATTTTGAATGAACAATAAATTCACTCTAAATTTCCTGATAGCATTTATATAAAATAAACTCTTAACTAGCTGCTGTAGATGGCATCACTGGTAATTAAAAAAAGAAAAAGTAAATGTTCTTAGACAGGTAAGTAGATAGATAGATAGATAGATAGATAGACAGACAAATAGACAGATAAACTGGAATAGAAGAAAAAGATCAAAGTGGTAGAAAGAGACAACAGATAACATAATATTAAAGAGATAAAATTGGAGGGCAGAACAGTGAGAATTAATAGAAAATGTTTTGGGAGAGAAAATGATGTAAAAGTTAGCATTTGGGATTTGGAAACGAGCAAAAGGCTGGCTCTGCAGATCTGAGGTCAATTTTGCTAGAGCCTTGATGGAGAAATCTTGGGGATCTAAAGAGAAACTGGACATACTCAGATGGCAGATCACACATCTGCCACCAGAGCAAAGAGTGGGAGGAATGATCAATGAATCACTGTTCTATAGTTTAATTTTTTTGATTTTCAACATCATGAAGACAGAAGATAATACTCATTGGAGAAAATGCATCTTGGGCGGGAAGACAGCTGGGACAGGGTGAACAAACAGTTCCCAAATCAGAAAGGGGCTAATCCTTAAAAAGGGCAAAGAAGAAGGTTAAAGAAAAATCATAGGGGTGTTGTCTTTCAATTGCAACTGACTGGAGTTCAGCAGGATCTGCCTGGGCTTGATAAGAACACGCCTCTCTAGGAATTAATTGTGCACGTGTCTACAGCGAGGCAGATTCTCAGGGCTCTCTGCCAGGTGTCTCTAATACACAACTTTGGACCAGAGACCTTAGGCCCTGAGAACTTGCTGCAGTTCATCTTGTTATTCATCCATCAAATATTTTAAATAGATGTATTTTTGAGTGACTACTTTCTACCAGGCTGTGCTAGGCCTGGGGACACAGTGTAGAAAAAATAACATGTTCTCACTATCCCTGGTATTAGGAAGCTTCAAGTCTATTTGGGAGAGACAGGAATCAAGAAAATACTTGCACACTTGTTTTGTTATAATTATGATAAGTACTATAAAAGAAAACAAACACCAAACCTGAGGGCACAGCTACCAGACCCTTGCTAGCCATTTGCAATTATCTTAATTCACTCACAGCATATTGCCACTTCTGAGGCAGTTCTCATGTTGAGTCTCTATGCTCTTTTCCTTCTTATCTTTTTTCTTTCAACATCTTGTATTAGTTATCTGTTGTTCTGTAGCTATGTAGAACCAATGTAGTGGCTTAAAACAACACACATTAATTATATCACAGTTTTCATGCAGCACGAGTCTGGGCAGCGCAGGGCATACCTGGAGCCTAAGCTTCAGAGTCTTCTGAGGATGCGGTCAAGGTGTTGGCTGGGCCTGAGGTCTCGTCTCAAGGCTGAACTGGGAAAGGATCCACTTCCAAGCTCACCTGGTTGTTAGCTGGATTCAGTCTCTTGTGGTTGTAGGATTGGGCCTCAGTCAGCAAGGTAGAGAGTCTCTTTGCCAGACAGAGGTCACAGCCCTATGTAATGTAATTGCGGAAGTGGCATCCCATTACCTTGTTGAATTCTATTGGTTCCAAGCAAGCCACAGGTCCAGTACCCACCTTGAAGGAGGGGGGATCATACAAGGGGATGGATATCAAGAGTTGGGAATCACAGGGGCTACTGTAGAGTTTGTCCACTGTGTATGTTCTTCTAGCTTACTTCATTTTTTTACTGCTGTATCTGATTTTGTAAATTTTAACTTTAAAATGGGAAACAGAAAGCATCAACCTAAGAGAAGGAGCTGGAACCTTTCTTGCTCTCTCCATTCCTTTGTCTTTTGCCTAGATTTCTGTAATATTCTCCTAACTGGTCTCTTGCTTTCATCTGGCTTCCCTCTAATCCATTCTCTACACTGCAACCCCTATGATCTCTCAACACGGCATATCTAAATATGGGACAGCTCTGCTTCTGTCTCTTCAGTGGCTCCAGACAGCCCTGGGGATCCAGTCCAAACCCCAGGTCTTATCTTGCTTATTCCTAGAACTTTATATTTCTCCAGCTGCATTTATCACCACTCTCCTTTCTTTACCCTCACTCCATACTTACTGAATTCCTTGCAGTTCATGTATTCAACAAAAAATTATTGAGCCTACACTTCAAAGCTCTAGGAACCAGTAGTAAATGAACAGGTCGAGTACCTTCATTCTTAGAAATTAAATTCTGGTCAGGGAGACAGAGAATAAACAAGTAAGTTAGGAAAACAAACAAATAAATAAGAAACTGTATGATTCTTAGATCATGAAAAGAGTATGAAGACAATGCAGAGACCATGGGTTTTGGAGTGACTGGGGGTGATTTAGTCTGTGCCTGGTTTAAGTAAGGTTGTTAGAGCAGGCCTCTCTGGGGAAGAGACACCAAGAAGAGATTGGAATGATGGGATGGGAACATCCCATCATCTGCTAGAGGCCTAGTGGGCCTCTGTGGCTGGAGCAGAGTAAGGGGAGAGCATTATGAGATGTGATCAGATGGGGAGAAAAGGGTCTCTTTGGCCTTGATTAGTGTCCTCAATATTCTCTCTGTGCTCCATTCACCTTCTCACCTGATCTCTGCCCCAAAGGCTGATATGACAGGCTTCCTGGCAGGAAATGCAAAGCCACAAGAAGGAAATTTACAGGACGGAGAATGTAGTTGGGAATTTACTGCACTGACTCTCTGCTTGAGGCGTTGCTGTGGCTGTCTATGTCCTTGACTTAAGGTCACAGCTCCTACCAGGCAACTCTCTCCTTGTAACTCTTCTTTTCAGATTTCCAGCTCCTACTTCCCTTGAACCTTTAGGCCCAGCAGTGATACAATCTATCCTACTTAACTAGCCTGGAGTAATAATCTATTAGCTGTGATTTCCCCACATTCTGCTCATACTTTTGTAAATAGTCCCTTTATCAAAATCCCCTCAAAAACTCTGGTTTGAATACATGGTCTCTTTCCTCTTTCCTGTCTCTTCCCTTTTATGTAGTATGGAACTTGGATTATTTTTCTTGGCAAACTGCTGGAGGGTTTGAAGCAGGGAAGTTGCATCATCTGAATTACATATTTTTTTTTTTTAAGATTTTATTTATTTATTTTTCCCTCAAAGCCCCAGTAGATAGTTGTATGTCATAGCTGCACATCCTTCTAGTTGCTGTATGTGGGATGCAGCCTCAGCATGGCCAGAGAAGCGGTGCATCAGTGCGCGCCCGGGATCCGAACCCGGGCCGCCAGCACTGGAGCTCGCGCACTTAACCGCTAAGCCACGGGGCCGGCCCTGAATTACATCTTAAAGATCACCCTGCCTCATGTGGATAATAGAAGCTGGGAGACAGCAAGATTCAGAACAGTAGTTGGAGGACATTGCAGGGATTCTGGTGAGCAATGATTACAGTCTCACTAGTGTGGAGCAGTGGAGATTGGGAGAAGTGTCAGATTCAGATACAAGTGTCTGCCCAGTGGAGTTGATCGGGCTTTTATAGAGATTGGATGAGAAGGGTGAAGATAGTAGACTCAAGAAGGAGTCTTACATTGTTGGCCAAGGCAAACAGGTGAATGGTGGAGCCCATGACATAAGAAGGGAAGCAAGTTTGCCAGGAGGAAAAAAAAGACTTTGATTTTGGGGAAATTAATTTTGTGATGCTTACTAGACATCTAAATGAAATGTCCATTGAGAAATGATATCTAGATGGCTTGATGAAGGGTAAGGTGGATAAGGAACAGAGCTGTAAATATTGGGAACGTCAGAGTATAAGTGGTTTTTAAAGCTTTGTGACTAGACAGGTCACTTAGGGAGTGATTAGACAGCAAAAGGATTGGCTTTTAAAGGTTGGAAAGATGAAGAAAAACCATAAAAAAAGAATGATAAGTAGCAGCTTGGTTGGAAAAAAACCCCAAGAGACTCTGGATCCTGGAGGCCAAATGAAGAAGGGAATGGTCAATGTGTCAACTGATTGGATTTGGCAAGATGGAGTTCACTGGTGACCTTGTCAATAATGTTAGCGGAGTGATGGGAACAGAAGCCTGACTGGAATGAGTTCAAAAGAGAAACTTTCAAGGATTTTTGCTATAAATGAGTGCAAAAGAATATAATGTGGTCACTGCAGCAGGATAGGGGTCAAGGGGAATTTCTTTTTAAGTGGGAGATATTGTAGCATGATCCCCTTTGCCCACATTTTTATCTAACTCCCTTGTCCTTCAAAACTTAAGCACTTTTCCCAGGAACTAAGTATGAGCAGGATGGAGGGAAACCACAAGGTCTAGTGATAATAGCTCTTTACTCCAGGGCTCGTATGTGAGAAACTTTATCACTGCAGACCCAAAAAGACACGAGGAGGGTCAGCTCCTGGAATTTAGATAGGGTTTAATATCATCCCAGATGTCTTTATGGCATTGTGTGTTCATCATTCCTAGAGCCATATCACACAAGAGTGGAGGCTGTATGACTAGTGCTGGATACTACTACCTAGGCTACTTAGTCAATATTAGTTAATACACCATCACAGGGCAAAAATATATCAGTGTAGTCGTGTGTGTACCAGCCGTCTCTCCATATTCCTTCTTCTATCTTCTAATGAGGTTTCATGTTATCCTGACCATCTCCCAGGCATATTTTATGTGAGCTGCTTGGATAGAGGGGAGAGTTAACTGGGAAAGCCAGTCAAAGCTAGATTGATTTTCATTAGTAGGGCCAAGAAATAGCCCCTTTTCGGGAAAATAGACAAGACCCAAAAAAGTGTGAAGAGAGAAGAGAGTAAGAAAGAGGAGAGAAAATGGTCAACGTGGATGAGTTTTGAGATATTGTTTTGAAGAGTTCTGAGATTTTGGGGGGACTAAAATGGAAGGTTTAGGGCAGTGTCTTAGCCATTCAGGCTGCCATAACAAAATACGATAAACTGGGTGGCTTATAAACAACAGAAATTTATTTCTCACAGTTCTGGAGGCTGGAAGTTGGAGATCAGGTGCCAGCATGGTTGAGTTCTGGTGAGCACACTCTTCGTGGTTGCAGATGGCTGACTTCTCCTTGTATCCTCACATGGCAGAGAGCAGAGAGCAGCAAGCTCTCTTGCGACTCTTATAAGGACACTAATAAGGCTCTGCCCTGATGACCTCATCTAATCCTAATTACCTCCATAGGCCCCACCTCCTAATACTGTCATATTGGGTGGTAGGGTATCAACACATGAATTTTGGTGGTAAACAAACATTCAGTCCATAACAGGCAGATATCATCCAGTTTGGAACGCTGAAAGGAAAATAAAACAAATAAAACTCTTAACTTTTTCTATATAATTTCTTTTTGGCACTTTAGTGAGAGACTTTAGTAGATATTTAAATTCAGTGCTTTTTAGATGCCAGAAGGGTGATTCTATTGACTGTGAAGCTGTGCTGTCCAGATTTATTTGTCCTAAATTATTACTAATGCAAGTGTCCATATATTTGTCTGTTTAAACCTCTGTAAGGCAGTGATCTCCTCCTAATTTTCTTGGTAGTCTGGACACTTACTGTGCCTGACACACGGTGTATGTTAACACAGGGCTGTCTTCATGGGCGTGTGACCTGTGCAATCACACTGGGCCCCATGCTAAGAGGAGCCCCACGCTTGTTTAATGTCCTGTGGTTGCCATCTTGAAATTCTTAGTTTTTGATTAAGGGGCCCCAAATTTTTGTTTGACACTAAGCCATGCAAATTATGTAGCCAGTCCTGCACTCAGTAATTATTTGTTGAATAACAAAGATAGCCCATGCCCCGAACAAGGAAACCTGGATATTTTTTCATCTCTTTTGGTTCTATCGTGCCCCTTCCACCTTTTTTAAGATCCTTCTTTACATCCTAGAAGAATAGTTGACCAGATAGATATCAGTCTACCAGAAAACAGGAGAATAGAAGAGTATTAAGGAGAGAAACATCAACAATGCTTGTATAAAATAAAAACTGATTAATTTGTATATGAATATATTACAATGACCTTTAAAAAGCCGCCCAAGTTAGAAAAGAAAAAAACGAGATAGAGGTGTTATATAACATATCAAGATAATATACCAATGATTAAAGTTACCACAAAGTCCTGGAGAAGAAGATATACTGCATGTCCAAGAAAACTGTTTAGAATACGGATAAAGCAACATTTAGTCCCTGATTATGCTATAGCCAAAGATTTTTTATCTTGTTTGTCCAGTATGGGAGGGGGTGGGTCAGTGAGGCTGGGTGTGTGCAAGTGTTAGAAAAAAATTGGAAAGAAACAGACAGATATCTCCTAGAATAGGGGACAATGAAATGAGTAGTGAGAGTGGCAGGGGTAATTTGAGTTTATTTTATTGACAACATGTTAAAATTTCATGTTTGTTGGAATGTAAGCTTTGGTGATGGAGTTCCTCCAAGAAGGAATTCATTGTCTCCTGGGCTGTGTTGCCGCAGCATTTATCTAGCTCTGCTACAGCTCTCTTGGTTTTGTACCCCAATTACTCCGTAATTACTCGTTGTCAGTCTATCAACACCATGAGACATGAGCTCCTCCAGGGTAGATTTTATTTTTTATTCTTAGCTTCTAAAAGAGTGCCTGGCACAAAGTACATACTCAGTGAATGTTTGCTAAATTAACTGAAGAATAAGTACATATGTATATACATACACAATGTGCAAAGTCAGTCCTGAAAATCAAATGACATAGAATCACATACATTGAAAATTCTAAACTGCTATAGAAACAACATATAATGATTGTGGTGATGAGGATGACAATGTTGGTGGTCGTGATGATGATGATGACCATGTCAAGGATAAAATGTACCCTCTAGAACAAAGGAGTCTACCCCTTAACTTCTGGATAATGGATGTTCTCCTGGGGATTTGTGACAGCTTTGGCAATTGTATGCAAAAGAAAATGTATGACAGTGTGACTATGTGCATGCATTTGTTTTTACTGACAGCAAGGTTCTTATCTTTCCTCAGAATTTCCAATGGTCTGGATTAAAACAAAAGAGTTAAGAATTCTGCTTTGTGGGGAAAATCATTTTGAGAAATCTACGTGCGTGCAAGTGCAAGATTTATCTCTGAGTTTGGATGAGATTTTAATCAAGAAATAATCTTTGTACCCTTCAGTATCCCACTTGGAATATAAGTAAAATCATTCCTGCACTATACATCTTGAAAAGAATTCCATTAGGTTAAATGCTCTGAGATAGCCCTACAGGAAAGATCCTAGTATGAACACAAAATGGTATTATATTGATTTAGATTAAAATCAGAGTAGTCACTGAAAGATTGGAATCAGAGTGTAAAGCATAAAGCACGTAAAATACATTAACAGAGAAGTAGAATAAGGCCAAGTATATCTGTCCAAAGTGCTTTGCATGTAAAAATATTCCATTAAGAAAAAGAGTATTTGGGTGATGTATTGATGTGACTAAGGACTATGAAATAATTTCCCAGGAAAACACTGAGTGCTTAAACGATAACATTACATAAAGCACTATCTGGTCTAAATTGGAACCGTCCTCCAATTTTGAACGCTATCTGCCAAAATGAATTGCAGGAGCAGAAAGCTAAATATCATAGTATCTTCTAAATGTATAATTTTTCCCCTAACATTTCCTGGGGGAAAGGCTTTACATCCTAATTCAATATTAAAGAATAGTTCTAACTTTTTTAACCTCTTAAATGTTTCCTATTTTGACATAATTTTTTGTACTTTGTTATTGAAGGATAGCCAGTCATTGGAAATTTCCTAATGAATTAGAATCATTTTAGAAAGACATAAAGATATTATCTTGGTTTTTCTGGTTGTGATGATTCAAACATTTCACTCATACAACAAACATGTACTAAGTGCCTATTCTGCACTAAACCTTGTACTAGCTTTTGAAATAAAATATGACTAAGATGCAAATCCTGTTGTGAAAGAACCTGTATCCAGTGAAAAAGATGGCCATGAAAACCAGGAAGTACGCTACCCCCAGAGGTATGTGTTAAATTCAGTAGTCTGCCCTTATCCACTAGAGATTTGTTCCAAGACCCCCAGTGGATGCCTAGAACTGCGGATAGTACCGAACCCTACATATACTATGATTTTCCCTATGCGTACGTACCTATGATAAAGTTTAATTTATAAATTAGGCACAGTAAGAGATTAACAATATCTAATAATAAACTAGAACAATTATAACAATATATTGTAATTAAAGTTACTGTAGGTCTTAGCAATCTCAGCATACAATTTTTTTTCTTATTAAGTTGAGAACTTTCACATTGTCACTTAAAAGAAGCACTTTATGACTTCTCTTCAGCAGATCCAAATTGCCAGCATCACTACTCATGTGCTTTGGGGCTATTATGAAGTAAGATAAAGGTTACTCGAACACAAGCACTGTGATACCCGACAGTTGATCTAACTAAGATGTTACTAAGTGACTAATGGGCAGGTATTATACACAGTGTGGATACGCTAGACAAACGGATGATTCACCTTCAGAGCAGGATGGAGCAGAATTGTGGGAAATTTCATCTCGCTACTCAGAATGGTGCACAATTTAAAACTTACAAATTGTTTATTTCTGGAATTTTCCATTTAATATTTTCAGACCGCAGTTGACCGTGGGTAACTGAAACCATAGAAAGCAAAACTGCAGATAAGGGGGACTGCTGTATCACAGTATGAGTATTAATAGTGTGGTTTTAATATATGGCATTGTTAGCATTTTGTGGCATTATTAGTATTGCTGAAGTATTAGTGTGGTAGATATCCAAAAATGGCCACAGAGCTATTACTGGTCCTATATGTTCTTCCAGAACCTTGCCATTCCTACAGTTTTAGAACCACCTCCCACTCTCTCACACCTTTTACTAAATTAAACTTCTGTTTAAATAATTTATGAAGCATATTTCTTTTGGGGGGGGCTTTTATTTTAATTATAATATAATGAAGTTTTTGTTATATACTAGTTTCATTATATATTAGCTGTTGACATCTGAGAATGTATATGTAGCTCTTCTTTTTATGTTGCTTCTACTCCCATTCATGTTGTTTCTGGATGAATAACTACAGCATTGGGATATATTCTTTTCATCATGAGAGATATTATTATACATGAGTGGAGAGAAAGCTTATCAACCTATGATGAAAGTATTCAAGAACCTAAGACTTTGAAGTGATTTTCAATTTACCATCTGCTTTAAGTTGATCACTAAAGAAAATACCAATTCTTTCTTTAAAATCCAAGAAACCAATTGTGTATCAGTGCAGCCTTTTTGGAAGAGAACATCACCATACAAACCCTTTTACACAATGACCCCACTATGATACATAATTCAACAGAATCAGATACACATATGAAGATTTCTTTGTAGCATTATTTATAATGACATTTAGAAACAACTCGAAAAAGAATTAGGAATTAATTCAGTAAATTACAGACCTTGAAGATGATAGAATGTGGTCATAAAATAAATAATTATGAAGAATGTATAGAAACATAGAAATACCTATAACAATAGCAAAATTAAGTATTTATTATGTGCCAGCCTCTGTTTTAAGTACTTTATAAATACTACTCCATTAGATCTTCAACACATTCTCATCAGGTGCGTAATGTTATCCTCCACATCATACAGATGAGGCACAGAGATATAAATAACTTGCCTAAGATCAAAGAGCTAGGTGGTGACAGGGCAAGGATTTGAAGCCAGAAACTATGGGGCAGAACCCAAGTTCTTAAACACTACACTATGAACCTTTTGGTTTAAACTGTTCACACACACACACACACACACACACACTCACACAAACACACGGATAATGATTAGAAGATAAAAATATTTGAAAATGATTGTCTTAGGGAATGAGAATATGAACGATTTTTACCATTTTTCTAAATTGCCTATAATACATTAAATGTGTTTTAAAACGAAAAAAGAAAATAAAATTCAAAGAATTTGATAGTTAAGAGTAAAAAAACCAAGCACAGTTTCATTCAAGAAAGACTGAAATTGATTGCATAGAATATGAATTCTCATATCCTACTTTGAGGCTTATTACTTAAACTACATCTGTTACTACAAGTCATATTCACATTATCTGTAAGACAATGCAGAAATATTATTGCTAAAGTTGTGCATTCTATTTCTATTATGAATTTTCAGACCAAAAAACATAAAACATCTCTTATGAAGTTTAATCTGAATGAGTTATTCTATGTTCTCACCCCACCCTCTCCAACCCAAGCAATACTGTAAATGTATTCCTACCATTCAAATTTAAGACTAGATCCATATACTTCAATGCTCAGCAAGTCTATCCATGGGGAGCTGGAAAGAACCAAATCCACTTTGTTTTTCCAAAGCGTATTATTTAGAATTCTCAGTATTTAAAACAGTCCTCTCTCTAACTACTAATAGAAAACCTGATTTATTTCTATAACAAGTCCAGAAGTTGAAGATGTCTTAAATCACTGTGGACTTTGGTTTTAATTCAAATCAATAGACATTTTGCTAATAGTCTTTCTAATTTGGGTATAATGTATAAGTATTTTTCAGGACGGACTAGATTATGTTGTGGTAACAAATTAATCTCAAGATCCCAGTGGCTTGGACTTCCACTTCCGGCCAAGACAGTCACAGGGACCAGATTTACTATTCCCCACCTCACCTGAAATAATAAAAAAAATCTGGACAAAGGATGTGAAACAACAGTTTTCAAGGCGCTGGACATCAGACAATTAAAGACAGTAATCTCTGGGAAATAGGAAACAAATGAGATGAGCCCTGTTGTTACCCCCAGTTTACTGCCTTGAGAGAGTTTCTAGGCCATAGGGCGGGGAGGTGGAGCTCAGGCAGAGGCTGGTGGACTCCCCAAGTTAAGATGGAGCTGAGAGTCTGAAGATACCAAAGTGGCTAGAGTTTGCAGAATAGAATACTGCCTGACAGAGAATGCTGCATATCTGCAAAAGGTCCTCCCCAAGAATTCAGCAGAGTACTGATCAGCACACATGTGTGAAGAAGGTACCCTAGGTTGGGGAAAGAATCATTCAAAAGTAACAAAGCGAACCAGACCTGGTACTCACAGAGAGACTGGAACAGTGCCTGTTATCACCAGCCAGACTGGAAAACTTTGCAATAACTTTGCAATAATTAGCAGAATATACTCTACTCCAACCTAAAGTTTAGTTTGAAATAACATTTTTTTTCCCTATGCAGTACCTCATTGCTGTGCTGAAGAGTATTGTGAAGATTTGAAAATAGCACACAAAAGTGGATCTTTTTTGCAATGAACTACCTTCTGGGGTATGACAGTACAATACTGATAACTGTCACTACACATTTCTATTTCTAACAGAGACCCTGCCAGTCATTAGTTGGAAAAACACCTGGCCTTCATTACTGTTCAGGTTTCTCATGAGCTGCATCTATTCATCACTATTCCTCTTATACTATTTTGTGCCCCTTTGATGGGATACTAATGAGAAAATGTTTTAAATAAAAAATGTCCCTTAGTGCAATTTCCTCTCAGTCTGAGTACTTTAATAAGTAAATTTGAATGCCATGAACATGTGTTAAATTAGGTTGATTTTTAATTGAAACCCATTAGAATATGTTAGAAGATAGATAATTTTTCATGAAAACCAGTTACAAAGGTAAGATATCATTTGTAGGTGTGCAGCCTTGAAATTACACTTTATAGCTCTGTTGTTCTAGAAGTCTTAAGAGCAACTTTGTATCTTTTAAAAGATGTGGAGAAAGAAGTATTTCCATATTACTCTCCTTAAAAAGATCTCAGAATAACCCAGAATATTACAGGCGGAGTGAGTCCCTTGTTTTAATAGGAGCTTGATGATTTTAAGTAATGATGAAAGAAATCCTAAGGAAATAGAACTAACACTTACTAGGGCCAGCTATCTGTAAATCACGCTGTGGGTGCTAGTATAATACTTGTTTAAAAAGTGAAATCTATTGTTTCATAGGAAAATCAAGAAATTCTGTGTGGAAATGCACATCAAAGCCACAGTAAGATATCACCTCACACCTGTTAGATTGGCTATTATCAAAAAGACAAGAAATAACAAGTGTTGGCGAGGACATGGAAGAAAGGGAACCCTTGTGCACTGTTGGTGGGCATGTGAATTAGTGCACTCACTAGGGAAAACAGCATGGAGGTTCCTCGAAAAATTAAAAATAGAACTACCATATGATCCAGCAATTTCACTTCTGGGTATTTATCAGAAGAAAACAAAAACACTAATGTGAAAAGATATCTGCATCCCCACGTTCATTGCAGCATTACTTACAACAGCCAAGACATGGTAACAAAGTGTCCATCGATGGGTGAATGGATAAAGAAGATGTGACATTATATATGTATACACACACACACACACACACACACACAATCACACACACAATGGAACACTGTATAGCCATAAAAAAGGATGAAATCTTGCCATTTGTGACAACATGGATGGACCTTGAGGGCATTATGCTAAGTGAAATAAGTCAGACAGAGAAAGACAAATACCATATGATCTCACTTATATGTGGAATCTAAAAAACAAAACAAAGGAACAAACAAAACAAAGCAAACCTCCAGATACAGAGATAGATTGGTGGTTTCCAGAAGGGATGGGAGTTGGAGGGTGGGCAAAACGGGTGAAGGAGGTCAAGAGGTACAAACTTCCAGTTATAAAATAAGTCATGGGGATAGAATGTACAGCATGGTGATAGTTAATAATACTGTACTGCATATTTTTTTGTGTGTGTGTGTTTGAGGAAGATTAGTCCTGAGCTAACATCTGATTCCAATCCTCCTCTTTTACTGAGGAAGATTGGCCCTGGGCTAACAACCATGCCCATCGTCCTCTACTTTATATGGGACGCCACCACAGCATGGCTTCACAAGCGGTGCGTCGGGCCGTGCCCGGGGATCCGAACCTGAGAGCCCTGGGCCACCGAGGCAGAGTGCATGGACTTAACTGATATGCTACCGGCCAATACCCTGTATTGCATATTTGAGAGTTACTAGGCGAGTAAATCTTAAAAGTTCTCATCAGAAGAGAAAAAAATTTTGTAACTTCGTGTTTTGACAGATGGTTATCAGACTTATTGTGGTGATCATTTTGCAGTGTATGTAAATATCAAATCATTAAGGTGTACACCAATATAATGTTATACGTCAATTATACATCAATAAAAAAAAGAAAACTTTTGGTGTATGCTAAGAAGTTCCCATCCTGAAGTCAGTACATTTTGTGGAATAAAAAGTGGAGGAAATATAAATATGTATGACATAATTCAGAAGGAATGATAACATTGCATCTTGGTTTAAAGACTTTCCAGCATCTAGAATTTAGTAATGAAAAATATTTGGCTCTGTGAACACAAAGAAATGTAAACCATTCAGTGGGTCCTATTTGTAAATATGCTGTCGGCCACCCTGTTGCCATATAAACTAAGTGCTTCCCTGAATCTTTTCTTTTTCATACAGCAGCTTTAGTACCACATGGAAATGGTTTCAAACAGTCTCTTTTTGATATGTTTGAGATGGCAGGAAGGTGGACAGGAAAAGATGTTTTGGAAACCTGAAGGAAGAAAAAACTCTTCTTTAGATACAAACTAGACTCTAAGACCTAATTGGGAGAACATTATACAGAAAACCCAGAAAGAGAGAAAAGAAAATGACATATGATAATATATGTTATATTAAATTACCCAAACTATTCATTCCCAATAATGGGCTTTTATACTTCTCTATCTCTCTAGTTCTTGTTCTAGATCTCTAGTGATTCAATTTTTATCTTTCTTAGAGTCCCTTTACTGATTAACTTGCAAAGTTCCTATTAGTAAAAAGACAAATACAGTTTCTGATATATTGCATAAACTTTATAATAATCCTGAGCTGTTTATCTCTCATGGTTTGAATTCCACTTGATATTGGTAAGACTTCCTGTTTCATAAAACTTCATTGGATTTTGAGGAAAACAAAACAAAGACAGGACTACACATTAAATTTAGACAGAACAAAAGTAACTAGGGTTACTGACCATCTCTTCAGTCCCTAAACTTCAGGATTTCAGGAGTACAGAGGGAGTCTGTTTTGTTTCCACATATTTGTATTTTCCTCTTACATATTCCTCCTAGTGACCTGCTTATGGTGACAGAACCAAAAACAGGGCATGAAAGTGGACAAGTATGCATGGCCTTGATGGGATCCATTTTTGCACTCACTGGTTCAGATGATATCTTTGAGTATCTAATACTATCAGGAATCACACCAGAAAATCTGCAAAATATATTTGTTATATATCACTACTGGCTTATCCTTAAAAAAATATTTTTTAAAATTTACACTCACTACCAATCATAGATATTTCTATGTAATGTCAGAAAATTCTATTTAAACTCAAGAATTAGTAAACTTAAATATTGAAGTTATACATTAATAACAGGTCAGATTAAATTTTGCTGGAATGAAATTTTTTTAAATGAAGAAAAGAAATAAAATAAAATTGCATAGCTATTACAAGGAGATTTTTTTCAGGGAGCTTGAAGAATTTCCTAGTGGGTAATTTTCATTTTACCTCAAGCTTGGACACACAAAAATTCAGGGTATTTAAAGTTCTCAGAAATGGGAATTTCAATTGAATGTGGAAGAATGTGATTTTCTAATCCAATCTCCTTCCTTAAAATTTACCAGTAGTAACAGAAAATGAAAATTATAGAAAAAATATTTATCCTTCATGAAACAATAACATACAAGTCAAACAATAAACTGTACTTCAAATACTAAGTATAGGCCAAAATAAATGAAAGAGCTGAGAAAGGTGACACATAACTCCTTTCAAAACCTTGGGTGGGTCACACTGGTCACTTCCCGTGAACGAGAAACCTTATGCCTATGGCTATGTCCATTGTCTATGACTAAGTTTCATTCTAGCCTTAGGAAATCACCTGGTGAAGTGGGGAAAGTTAAGAAGGAAAGGAAGATTTCTAATAAAATATAGTAGATTGAACACGTGCATTTATATTTGCTCCCTCCTGGAGCACATTAAATGACATAGTTTTTAAAAAAGGTATAGACTCTATAAAAAAGAGAAATTGGGAATAGAGACAAGAATGGATGAAATGTTAACAAACGGAGGGAAATGGAAAGCAGGTGGAAGACTAGTAATTAACTAACTGTAGGGAAAGATAAAACCTGTGTGCCTGAATAAAAAAAATGCCAATGAAGATTCAAGCTGTAGAAACCTTAGATTCAGGAAGCGGAGGCAAGGGGTACCTCAGGAGGTAGGAGGGGGAGGTTGGGCTGAAAAGATGAGGTCTGGTTGAAATCTTTATAAGGAACAGTTAGATCCCTATGTAGGGTGAGGGTAATTCTGTGATGAAATTCTTAGACTGTAACTTGTAAGACACTATGTACAATGGAGATCTGAAAGAGAACATTCGTAAAACTGAGAAACTCAGTACTGTAGAGTGAGATCCCTAGTCTGACTCCTTTGCTCTGCTTCTGGTAACAGATGTATCCCCACTAGCAGGAAATTGGATTGAGTTTTCTCTAGACCAGTGGTACTTAAATTGTGGCTCCAGGACCACAACTTTACAAATGCAAATTCTCAGGCTCTACCTACTGAATCAAAAAATCTGGGCCTAGCAATTTGTATTTTAACAAATCTTCCAGGTGATTCTGAGGCACTCAGGTTTGCGTCTCGAACTCAGATTTGAGAACCACTGCTCTAGAGAAACTGATTGGCCCAAGAGAGCTGGTGCCAACCAGATCACTCTGCCACGAAGCATGTCAGTTGGCTGTACTCAAGCATGCACATAGAGTTTCCAACATGCTTTTTAAAATACCTGACATGCAAGAGATCACAGGATATTTGAGGAGAGCCTTGAAGATGGAATAAAGAAATTCAAACAGGGAAAAGAACCTGGAGAGAAGTGTGATATTGAAGAGAGCAGAAGAAACTTCAAAAATATAAATGATATCTTCAAAAAGTTAAGAAAAGGAATTGAATTCATGAAACCAGATAGGATGATAAGAAAAAAAAGGAATAATAGGAAAACAAGAAACAGCTTTTTGGAAATTGAAAGCATGATTGCTGAAATTAAAAAAGAAAAAACCCTGTGGAAGAGTTATGTGTATATGAGGGTCATCCAAATTGAAATGACCCACTGCGCATCCAGCACAAGAATGAAAAAATATCTGCACCAATTCGGAAACTGAAATTTCTTCAGCTTAAGAGAGGTGCAAAAAAGTTACATATAAAGCCTGGGGTAGCAAAATCGCATCTGGTAACTGCAGCAGCCACATTGTGGAACCTAGGAGACAATGGGAAAATGCCTCCAAATTTCAGAAAGAAGTTTTTAACTAATGTCCAACCAAACAATTTTTAAAGTGTAAGGATGGAATAAAAATATTTTCAGATATACAAGATCTTATAACTTTACTCCACAAGCTCCTTTACTCAGAACGTACTCCATGTAAACAAAAAGACACGAGATTTGGGAAGTATGGCCACCATCACAGGATACAGAGGAAAAGGATCCTCAGGATCACATCCACAGGAAACTCCACAGGTGACAGTGCAGCAGACTTAGAGCAACAATCAGTTGATTGGCTCAGAAGAACAGAAGGCTTCAAAAGTAACATCTCTAAGAGGGAAAAACGGACCTAACCAATTACTTAAAGAATTTTGACATGTGGGAAGTAATACTGAATTTGGGACAAATAAGCAATATTAGCATAGAAAACCAAGGCAATGAGTAATTTGAGGAAAAAAACTCAACAGGAGAGAAAGGTAGTCGTGGCTCAGTTCTGAAACACGTTTACAGTCATATTAACGTAAGCACTGACCATTGATTTAATAAAAATGATGACATAACCATGATGAGAGAATATGGGGAGGGAAGTATGTGCGGCAGTGGTGGTGTAAGTGGGCCAAATCTTCACATTTCATAATAGAAAGTCAATAGATAATGTACAGTTGTTAAATCGATCATGAAACAGCAGAATACTTGTGTATGGATTCAGTGAAAAGGTGATGATGAGCCCGTACTCCAAATGGAGAACTGAAACTAAACAGCTGGGAGGATAACGGCTATGTTAGAAAAAGTTATATGATAACCAACAAAAGTCATGAGCTGGCAAAGACAGAGCTATAAAGAAACAAAGTGTGCTAATTTCCAAATGTTTCATAATAGAGAAGAAAGAAGTGTGGCCAAAAAAAGGGAAACACACATTTTTAAAACTTCAATTCCTAATGTTTTGCATAGTCTTTTTCTCCTATCCATAGAAATTCTAAAAACGAATGTCTCTTAAGTTTTTCGAGCTTTGTATAAAGTTCAACAAAATTTCAGCTCCAAAAATTCTTTTGCTTTTTTAAAGTTTAAAGTAAATAAAATGTAGTGTATTTTATTTTTCACTTTGTCTACCTATCTTAGCTATCGAAACCTCCCTCCCTCCCTCCATCCATCCTTATGTCTGCATCAATACTTTAGGTAATATCTAGAACAAGGTTCACCAATTGTTAATGATGATTGTTCTGAGTTGTGAGATTTGGAATTAGCTTTTACTCTTATGTTTGTACTTTTTGCATTGATTGAACTTTCAAAAATAATAATATCAGTAGTAAAATATCTTTAGTTTTGAAGTTGAAGGGGTCTCTTTTAATGAGTTTTATTGCTTGGAAGTTGAATGATGTCATTCCCTTTTCATCATGTTTCTATATTATAATCTCTCATCATATGCTTTTAGCACTCATAAATAAATCACCCGTTTCATATTGCTCATTTCCTCATTTACTATTTTTTCTCCAGGTAAACGTCATAATATTACACTTGTTTATCCCTATGAGTCAGAAAATGTGCTTAACTTATACTATTATTTATAATTCTCTGTGTATTTCACATTTGAAATGGACACAAACAGAATGGTCACATTTTTGCTATGGATTTTTTTACCATAATTAATTTTCTTGCACAAAGATATAGATATATTTCTTGGAACTTTAAGAAAAATACTGTGGAACATCAAATTTTGGTTCATAACTGAGCTTTTCTGTTTACCTTGACAACATTCAAACAAGTACCCAAATATCAAGGAAAGGAAGCTTTCACCTACTTTTACTTAGCGAAATCTAAGACAAGCCCTACCTCCATCAACAAAAATGACAGTAAGAACAACTCGACAACAGTTGTAGCTGGGGACATAACTAAGACACTATTCAAACTATTTAACAACCTGGGCAGGGTGACAGTGGGAATCAGCCAATCAGAACAGAATTGCTGGAGTTGGAAGGTACCCACCTGAGCAGGTATTAACCCTGTAGTTGCAGAACTGTAGGAAGATGGAGAAGGGTCCACAGTGGGACTGGGTCACCTGGGATGATGGTGGGCATTCAAGAGGCTTAGGGCAGCAGCTATATATCCATTGTGTGAAAATATTTTAGTAGTTTAACCACCACCAGTACAGGCAGTACTATAGCCAAGGATGAAGACCAACCTTGGTTATAGATTCTACAGAGTTAGAGTTTACATACAAATTCAACCCTAAAGCACAAAGGCAAAGTTAAAGCCATGTTTTGAAGAGTTCTAGTAAGTCACTGTTTGAAATCTCACCATCATTGATCAATTAACTTTGGGTTAAGCATTACCATCTTTCTTTTAAAAATGAAAATACAGTTATCAAGTAGTAATATTAAAGCTATTGTCAGCTACTAACACTGACGTGGGGCCCTCTCAAGTGGTTAAGAACAAGATGCCAAGAGAAGGGCAGTTTTGGAAGGTGGGGTACAAGGGGGACAATGTAAGTAATGGGATCCTTTACGGGTGAGCAGACAACACACAAAGAGAAGACATAAAGAAGTGGAGGGGAGTGAGTACCAATGATGATAAGAGATAAGTTAGGAGAAATGCCAGAGACAACAATTTTCTACTTGTTAATTTTTCCCAGGCTCCATTCTGGAAAGAAGACAAGAAAAAAGTTGGCTCCAGTATTTCATCTCATTTCAGCAGCAGGCAAATGGCTAACCCTTCAATGTATGCTCCATTCCAGAGCCAAAATTCATTTTCTTCTCCATGCTTCCTACTGCATTTTGTTCTATTAAGGAGCCAAATATATTCATTGTAATACAAACATAGACTTTGAGAGCTAGAAGAGTTCTTAGGGTTCAGAGATAAAACCACCTTTTGATGATCTATGCCAAATAAGCAGAGATCTTGATTCCAAAAATCCAGGATTTCTCGACCTTCTCACCTGACATTTTGGGCTAGATATTTCTTTGTCGTGGGGGCCTCCTGTGCATTGTAGGACGTTTATCAGCATCCCTGTCTCCACTCACCACATGCCAGTAGCATTCCTCCTGTCCTGACATTCAAAAATGTCTCCAGACATTGCTGAATATACCCTGGGGGCAAAAGTGCCCCTGGTTGAGAACACTGCAATAATCTAAGAAAAATATTTGATTTTGGAAGGCATAGTGCTTTTATTTCTCTCAGATTTTCCTTTCTAATTGTGTTTACTATAGGCTAATATTAACATTGATTTTTATTTGCTGACCACAAATTATTGGAGAGCAGGGAAGTTGGCCAATAAATGTAAAAATAGCCAGAAACCAATCTGGAATTGAAAACATTTCATACTAAACTACGTTTTTATAATCAAGCTGTGGTGGCATCATTCGTTCATTCACTTTCTTTCAACAAATGTTTATTTACTAGGCACCATTCCAGAGACTGAGGATTCAGTGGTGAAAAAGACAGTTGAGTCTGGTCCCTCATGGAACTTACATTTCTGTGCCTGCCTACAAATATTCTGGTAAAATGTGAAAATTCTCAACATGGTCTAGCTGATCTTTGACTCTTATGTCTCACTGTACTCACAAAAATTCTAAAATAATATTTAAAAAATGTAGTTTTAGGTCATGCCACTACGGATATGATTGGTGGCTAAAATTTTTAAAAATACAATCAATTATATGCCTACTTCCAATGTAGTTTCCAGGTTGTATTCACACTGCTCCAAGCTCTTTCTCAACTCCATATTTTAGTGCATTCTGCTGCCCCTTTCAGAAATTTACTCTCCAACTCTCCTCTCTCAGCTCGACTAGTGAATTCTGAATTGTCATTCGTCACAATTGTCCCTATTTGCCTCATCTCTTATGTGAAGCCTTCGTTACCTCCAAGGCTGGGTTAGGCTTCCCCATTGAAACTCCTTTAAAATTCACTCCTTATTCCATCATGGCCTTTATGCTCTGCTGCAATTGTTTGCTTCTTGAAGTTATAGGATGTACCTTGTTCATCATCATATACCCAGTAAGTAGCATATTCTGTCACATATTGGGTGCTCAATGTACAGTTATTGAATAAGTAAATGAAGAACTAATCCACTTGGGAAATGCTTCCTGTTATAGATTCTAACAGCTATGACCCATCCTGGCTGAGGCAGGTGTTTATTCCAATAACAAGATAGCTCTTCATTATTTCCTAATATCTGGATTCTCAACCTTCTTGGTTTCCATTGATTTCTCAATTCCTGACAGTTTGCCTAGTTACTAGACTTGTCTTGCCTTTGGTATATCCTTTTTACTTTGTGAGGTTGACCTTGATAACCACACTTCACCCCTAAACATTACTCCCCACGTCTCCCTTCCTCCAAGCATCCATGTATCACTGTTGTACCCACTCAAGCCTTTTCCTAACTGTTACTACATTCATTCTTTAGTTAAAGTAGTAATATTTCTTAGGTACCTATTATGAATTTGGCATTGTGCTTAGTGTTTCGCATACAAAGATACACAGAGAAACTCTTGCTCTTGGGCATAGTGGGCCACATGCTTCTTCAACTTTATACACACATCCTGGGCCATTTGTATACACAGACGGGTGCCAGAAGGAATGTGTCATATTTTTGAGATTGGTCCCCAAACAAGCTTTCAGCTCCTCTATTCTCTGATCTCATGTCTGCCCCCTTTAAGTCATCATTTCAGCTCTTAGATGCCTTGTCTGTCCTGTCCTTCCAGGTAGGCAATACCATTTTGGGACTTCTACAGACCACATCACTCTCCAATTTCTTAGGTTCTTTACTTTGATAAAGCACTTCCTGAAACTGTTATCCCATTTGATATACCTCGCTCAGCTTGTTGCTGGAGCTCCAAAAACTTTGGAAAGTCCTTATTAGGTATGGTTCAGCACCTAGGGAATGAATGCTTTCCTGGCTGTCTTTCAAGAGGGGTATCAAATGCACAATTCTACCTTCCCAGAGAAAAACGATGACTTCCTCCGAGCCTTCTCAGCTCCCTGTTCACAGATGGGAAGTGAATTCTATCTGGCTGAGTCTGCTGAAATCTCAGTGCATCAATATTTCTAGAGGCATTTATATTATAAAGGTAGATAATTACAAATTAATAATTCAAATAATATATCCCACTTAAAAATGAGCAAAAAATATAAAGTATAATTTACAAAAGGAGAAAATTATATTGCCAATAAGAAGATAAAAAAGTTCAGCCTCTGATCCAGCAATTGCACTTTTGGGTATTTATACAAAGAAAATGAAGATAATAACTCGAAAGATATCTGCATCCCCATATTCATTGCAGCATTGTTTACAATAGCTAAGACACGGAAACAACCTAAATGTCCATCGATGGATTAATGGATAAAGAAAATGTGTATATACTTATATACTCAATGGAATATTATTCAGTCATAAAAAGAATGAAAACTTGCCATTTGAGACAACATAGATGGACCTTGAGGGCATATGGTAAGCGAAATATGTCAGACAGAGAAAGACAAATACTATATGATCTCACTTATATGTGGAATATAAAAAAAAACATAACCAAGCTCATAAATAACAAAGAACAGATTGATGGTTGCCAGAGGCAAGGGGTTGGGAGGGTGGGTAAAATGCATGAAGGGAGTAAAGGTACAAACTTCCAGTTATAAAATAAATAAGTCATGGGGATGTGATGTATAGCATGGTGACTATAGTTAAATAATACTGTATTGCATATTTGAAAGTTGCTAAGAGAGTAAATCTTAAAAGTTCTCATAACAAGAAAAAAAAATATGTAACTATGTATGGTGACTGATTGTTAACTAGACTTGTGGTGATCATTTTGCAATATATACAACAATCAAATCATTATGTTGTACACTTGAAGCTAATATAATATTGTATGTCAATTATACCTTAATTTAAAAAAAGGAAAAAGGAAAGTTTAGCCTCAATAAAAAGGATATATACAAATTAAAATGAAAAGGTAATAGAATTTCTTGTTTCTCAAGTTATTGTCAGTTACGAAATTATCCAGAATTGGTGAGAGTTTGAAGAAACAGACACTGTCATGCCCTGATGAGAAGGTAAATTAACACAAGCTTGTTGAAAAGTAAGTTTACAATGTTATTAAAAGTGCATATATCCTTTGACTTAACAATTTCACTTTTAGAAATTTAGTGTAAAGAAATAATTACAGAGGTGAATAAAATTGCATGTCCAATGATGGTCACAGCAGCATTTTAATAATTGAAATAATAGTGATAATGATGATGATGATAGCATTCACTGAGTACTTACTATGTGTCAGACACTGTTCTCAACTCTATGAGGCAGGTATTATTATTAGCTCCATTTTACCAACGAAGAAACAAAGTTATGAAGAAGTCAAATGACTGCTCAAGGTCTCACAGATACTAAATGGTGGAACCAAGATTCCAACCCAGGCAACCCATCTTTAGACTCTACGTTCATAATCACTAAGAATAGGTGGGTGACACTATTACCACATATCCATATGATAGAATGAAATACAGCCTTTTTAATACTTTAAAATATAAAGTTGCACTGGAAAATATTCACAATATATTGATGAGTGAATAAAACAGGCTATAAAAACAAGTTTTACAGTTTGATATCAGTTTTGTTAAGATTTGGGTATATCCACTGTGGTAGGAAGACTTCTAAGGTGACTCTCAATGATCCCCACCTCCTGCTATTCATACCCTTTTGTAATCCATTGCCCTAGAGTGTGAGCTAGACTTAGAGACTTGCTTTCAATAAATAGAATAGAGCAAGTGATGGAATGTCACTTCTGTAATTAGGTTACAAAAGGCTATGACTTCCACCTTGCTCACAGACTCTTGTGTACTTCCATGAAGCACGCTGTTATTTTGAAGAATTCCATGTGACAAGGAACTGAGAATAGTCTTTGGCCAACGGCTAGCGAGGAACTGAGACCCTCAGTCCAACAGTGTGTGAGGAACCGAATCCTATCAACAACGACTGAGTGAGCTTGGAAGGGAACCTGTCCTAGTTGAAAGTTAATTACAGCCTCATAAGAGATCCTGAAACAGAAGATCCAGCTAAGCCATATCCAGGTCCCTGACCCCAGAAACTGTAGATAATAATTGCTATTTTAAGCCGGTAAGTCTTGGGGTAATTTGTTAGGCAGCAAGAGATAACTAAAACATATATATTTACAGAATTTTAGATTATTATCTTCAGATAATATGATTATGATAACGAGAATGACATCTTTTCAACTTTGCTTCATTCCATACTTTGAAGTTTTTTATAAATAGCATATTTTATTTATATAATCAGAAAAAAACTTATATTGAAAGAGAAGAAAAGGTAAAGGTAACTCAACAAGATGTGTATCTTTTAATTGATAATTTTAGAACTTGCACGCCCCCTCAACTAACATGATGAAGCCTATGAGGGTAAAGTTGCTTAGGCTTGACAGCTCCAGAACAACTCTCTCATGTGACCTGGTGAACTTCCCAAACTACACTTTCCTTTAAGTAATTAATTTATTGATGGAACTAAAAATAGGGAATTTGGGAAATGATTAAAGTTGGCCTTATTGCTGCCATAACCCTCCTCCTCCGGCTCCTCCTCCTCCTTCTTTTGCTTCTTTTGAGGTTTCCATGTTTTGTAGAGTCTCCTTATTAATTCACTCCGAGATTCGGTGCCCTTGTGGCCCTTTCCATTTCTCCTAATATTAGCCCACCACCCCCGCTATCACTGCTACTCACAGTTCTTACTCTCCTCTCACTCTTCGTTCCTCTGTGCTGCAGAGCACTACTAGAGGACTAAGAGGCAGTATGACTTGGCAGTCAAGAACATTCTGCTCGAGTGTGAAACCTTGCTCTATCACTTAGTGTGTGTTCTGGAAAGTAACTTAAGCTCTCTTTATCTCAATTCCGTCATTTAAAAATGAGGATAATAACAGTGTCTACTTCACAGTTTATTTGAGTACTGAATGAATTAATTCACTCAGAACAGTGGCAAATAACAGCTCAATAAATGCTAATATTTATTATGATTACTTATCTATGTTAATGATTGATAGGTTTCTAATCACGATAATAGCTACCAGTTATTCCATCCTTCATATATTCCAGGTATTATGCTAAACACTTTGCATATGTTTTCTCATTTATCCCTTACAATAGCCCTGTGAGACAGATATTATTATCCCAATGAGGGTTAAGCAAACTGAGGTCAAGTAAAGTCATCTAGCAATGAAACAATGGAACAATAAAGTCAAGATTTAATACTGGATTTTTCTATGTTTCTTTAAGTGTGGGATGTGTACCACTGGTGAAATTGTTTTAGGAAGTACATAGACTCATCTGTTTCTTTGTTGTATCAAGATTCTAAGACACTTAGAAATGACCAGAATATTCTATTCATTTTTAGGTTTTCATAAAAAATATTAACATTGAGTTTATTAACATCAAAAAATAAACATGGATCATAGTCAAAAACATTATCACCCAGTGAAAGAAGCCTTCTACCAAAGACTACTATATAAGTCTATTTCTATGAAGTTCTAGAAAAGGCAAAACTAATCAATGGTGAGATATAATTTGAACAGTGGTTGCCTCTGAGGGGTGGGGGTGGAGTAGGGACTGGGAAGGGGTTTGAAGGAACATTCCGGGGTGATGGAATTTTCTATATTTTGATGGGAGTTTGGGTTATATAGATGTATTTTCTTGTCTCAAAAGTCAATGAATGGTATAATTAAAATTTGCACCTTTATTATACATAAATTTTACCTCAAAAGAAAAAATGAACTGTAAACAACATTCAACTCTAGTAAATGAGATGCACACTGAAGTGTTTAGGGGTGAAATGTAAAATGCATCAAAAATAAGATGGTTGATCACTGGAGAGATGATAGATAGATGAATAGCTATGTGATAAAGAAATGTAGTAAATGTTAATTGTAAAATCTAGGTGCTAGGTATAATTCTTTCAGCTTTTTTGTATGTTTTAAAACGTTTATAATAAAAAGGCAAAAAAGTAGGCTCTTACACTGCAGAAATTTGCTGGATTTTATTACCTAGCAAGGAAATTACATTGGCTATTCAAGAACTTCACTCTATTTTCCTAAATCTGGATCTATCTATCTATCTATCTATCTATCTATCTATCTATCTATCTATCCATCCATCCACATATATATACACACACATGCATATATATATCAAGAGAAAATTGTATTAAAAAATTGGAGAAGTGAGCTGTCCTTAAGTAAAGCACCATAGAAATCTAAAGTCTTCTAAGTTCATATTTCCTATTAGTTCATAAAATCAATCACTACCATTCATATAATTCTCTTTGCTGTATTTTTGACATCCAAAGAACAAGTGCACTTTTACTTATTAAATCCACTCTTTCTTGGAAAATAATATTGTTTTTAAAGACAATAGTCTTATTTCTACTGAGTTTTAAAATACACTATATCTTTAGCATTCTTCAACATGGACACATGAAAATACCTGACCCCTCTAGGACCAGACCAATAAGAATATCTGTTTATATTCAATTTATTCCATGCACAGAATCCAAAATGTTTCTGCATGATAACTTTACAGATCAAACACACCTTTTTAACTATGAAAGGGAAAGTAATTCTATTTTTATGTATAAGAATATTAAAACGAAGAAAGATGATTTCTTAGGGTGCTTATACAGAATAAGGGTAAACGCATGACCTTTAGACCACAAAATTACATTTTTATATTCATATGTTAGTATGCTACAATTTTTATTAGTCATGGAAAAATCTACTGCATATTGTATTTGGATAGTTCCATTTTAAACTTCTTCATATTCCTTTCTTTATCTGCATTCTTAATCCCATTTTTTTCATTCTTAACACTCTTTTTTCCATAACTGCTCATCTTATTAAAAATTTAGTAATTCCCTCTATCCTTCAATGAATTTTCAGAGAAATGAGATTTGATTATATGAAGGATTATTTAAAACCATGTTTTAAATATACTTGTCTAATACTAATGACAATTACTGTATTATTTTGGTAATAATGGGAGGTTATCATATTTTTTCTTTCAGTACCTCAAAATATATTACTAAACTTCATATGGAATTCTGTTTACAACTATAAAGTTTCTAAATAACCCTTCTAAGTAAAAATGATAAAAAGTTAAAAGACTAGGTCATTAATTTTTTTAAATTTCATGTTTCAACAGTAAGCACTATCTATATATTCCCCTCTGTGAAAGATAAGAGGTATACACGGTTCTTTCCTCCTCCTCAATTTTGTTATTATATATATATTTTTTATATTTTTGAGATTTATCATAGTTTCATCTATTTTATATCTGTAATTCTTAGAATTGATCACATTGGTTCTATATTTAAGTAGCCATCATAGTTTCTCCACTTCTGAGTTTTTATTTTGATTATTTTCTATGACATTTTGTAAAGGAGCTTCTTTTCCAAGAAGGAGTCATATGTGCTACGTCAGGAAAGGGGAAATTTCCCCTTCTACCGTTCTTGCGTTGTTACCGCTGGACTAATGATAAAATTGACACAAGACCAGATTAACAGGAGAAAAACCCAATTTAATATGTGTGTATTGGAGATCATAGAAAAACAATGCTTAGAGAGTGAACAAAGCAGGCAGTATGTATATCTTTTACAAAAAGAAACAATAAATTTTTGAGGAACGAGACGACAAAGAAACTTCGGTTTGGGGTACATAATAAGTGAGAAATTTAAATAGAGTTTAGGTTTGAGGTAGTAAATTAATAAAAGTAACAGGGTTTGTTTGTATAGGCTTCTCAGCCCTTAAGTCCCTAGCTCTGGTGATAAGGATGTCTTTCTCAGCCTTCAGGTGCAGGGAGGGCACTCTTCACGTGGGAGATTTATTTCCTGCCTTCAGAGAGACAAAGGACGGTCAGAGTGTCTTTTTTGTACCAGCTATTTCTTAAGCAACTTTAGTTCAAAATAATCACTATGCCATTGGGGGATATTCTGGGGTGGTCTGCCTTGGGTCCCAACAGTTATAGTCCATGAATTATTATAAACAAGACATCACCTATCTTTAATCTTGATCGTTGAAGAACAATTGCAGTAATTATGAGTATTTTATTTCTGTTCCATATTTCTATATTTTTCCTCTGAATCACAACTCATCATTATGTTGATGCCTTTGTCTCCATCTGAATCATCTTCTAATTGCTTTCCATTTTTGTTCTTTTTTATTTCATTTTGTGTGATTTCCTCAAGTTTGTCCTCTCTGTTTCTAAATGTGTTTTTAACTCTTGTTTATTTTATGTTTTATTGCTTCCAAAGAAGCTCATCTCACTAATAATGGTTTTATCTTTTTCCTTTTATTTTTTTTCTGTGCTCTGCTAGCTTGTTTTTCTCCTTTTTGCCATCTCTTCAGTTTTTGCTTTCTTTTGTGTCTATTTTTCACATTTTTGCAATCCCTAGAGAGGACATGGTGTTTGTATCTTCTATGGAGCATGCTTTGCGGTTTCTATATTTTCTGGGATAAATTGCTCTTCTGGTAGAATTTCATCCTCTGCATTTTGCTTATATTCCTTTCTCCTTAGTTTTCTGTGCTGGCACCTCCGTAGTTATTGGATGGAGACAATTCTATCTGGAGCAGCTCTTGCTGAACCCTGAGGGGATGGTAGCAGAAGTGAGGAGGGCTCACCTTCAAGCTTCAATTTGGGCTAGCCGTCTTAGAATCTCCCGCAGCAAATCTTCTGTTTCCTCTGTCCTGGTCACACATCTCCATTTAGCTTTTGGCATTCTCGAGGTCAGTATGGCTCTCAAAGACCTTCCTTAAATGAAAGGGTCCCTAGATTAGGAGGTAGTCCACATTGTTTCCCCTCCAGCCCTCACCCAGGCTCTCCTTCATCAGTGAAGACTACCCTTCCCTTTGCTCCATTCTTCCTAACATTTTACAGTATTTGACTGGGTTCTTACGGAACATTCCTCTAACTTTCCCAAGGCTTACCTCAGCTTCTGTATCTCATTCTGCTGTTGAAAGTATGGTTTGAGCTCTTCTCAGAATTGTGACATTTAACTCTCAGGAAGTCTGCAGCCTGCCATAAGACCAAGGAGATGGATACATGTTGACTCCTTTCATCCTTTCTCATGTGGGAGATCGAGATTTGGCCACCCTGAAATATATCTCTTTACCTTGATTGTTTTCTCTGACGGATATTTGACCTCCTCCACTACTTGCCTAAAGAATTTGACATAGTAACTCCTTCCTGGGACAGATCTTCTATCTGATGGCTGTCATATAATGTAAAACAGATGTTACAATAGAAAAGGCACCAACAAGCCCACCTTATCAGAAGTTCTGTCTCTCTGGCCACATTCTCTGGATGGCCCTACAAGGAGCTGCCAGACAAACATTTACATTTATAAGATCCATTTGTAAAGGTATCTCCCTCTCTGTATTGGGAAGAGGGGGGATGACCTCATTTCTAGAAACTTATCAATGTGGAAGGTGAGGCCTTAAATCTGCATAATAACCTTACCCTTGTTTACAGTGCTTTAGTGGTAATCTTCTGTAACTGACTCCCCCCACCCCCAACATCCTCCTTTGTTGTTGGCTGAAGATGGTATTTAAGACGAGAATTTCTGCTATTGTGTTGAGAAACGCAGTGTCCCTGCTTTCTCCCATGTATACATGTTATTAAACTTGGTATTATTTTCTCCTGCTAACCTGTCTTGTTAATTATTTGGCCAGCGATAAGAACCTTAAGGGAAAGGGCAGAGGGGGATTCTCCCTCTTCCCCCAACACTCACCTTGGTCCGATATAGCAGATATTTTTCCCAATTTAGTTTGGGGTTGTGACTCTTCAGTTGCTTTCGGTGGTTTGTAAAGGAGGGAAGTTATTAAAAATGTCTGTAGCAGCATCTCTAACTAGAAGAATTGCCTACCTTTGAAGTTGACATCAAGTCCCATCTCCCACTGAATTGTCTCCAACAAATCCGATCTCTCTCCTTTATGGCCCCTTCATGGAGCTTACTATTTTATCTCTGCAAAATATCTCAGATTATATCCTAAATCAGTCCTTATTTTTTTTTATATGAGTAAAAATTAGAACTTAATCTCCATGAGTGAAGAGATAACATCAGTCTGGTTTACCTCTTTTTCCTCACTACCTAGTATAATGCCTAGCAGACAGTAGGTACTCAATAAGAATTTTGAATGAAATGATGAATTAATTAGTTATACTCATGAATGTAGTATAAACTGACTTTCAAACAAGATTATATTATCTCTGAGGGCATCTAATGCATATCAAGATAAATAACTGAAAATTTTTTAAAAAGACTAATATATATATTATGTACATGGCAAAGCAGAGAGTTAACAAGCACTTAATGCATTGAAAATGGAATTGACTTAAAGAATTAATTAAATGTAATTGAATTGAATAAATATAATTAAATGTATTAAATTAAATTAAGTATACAGATACATTTGGAATACTACTTATACAGATTACATATTTCTGAAAGTTAGGGTAAAATGAAAAAGTAGACATCAAAAATTCAAATAAATGACAAGACAAAGGCAAAAGAACTATGTTAGAGGTAAAATGGAGGAAGGAAAGAAAGTTGTTTGGATATTAAAGTTTGTGAAGTATTTTTTGTTTCCTTTTTTTGTTTCTGCAACAGAAAAACGAGTATTAGCTTATTAAAAGAATAGATTAAAGGAAGTTTTAATGATGCCTTGTAATGCCAATGTTGGATTTATGCATGATTCAAATATGTTTTTGAATTTCAGAAGAGAAAGGTTTAGTTCTCAGTGGTTTAACTATTTAGTTTTCCTACAGTTTAGACAGACATTCTGGGAGCAATTTAAAAACATGACATTAAAACAGTTTTGAAAAAAAAATATTTTTTTCTATGTAGGAAGGCACATTTGGTATTTCATGATTTGAAGTTATTTGAAATAACTGAGATGTCCAAGTTTAGTTTTTATAGTGCAACATTATGACAAAACTCAGTCTTTGTGTGTAACAGGATAAAATTTTGGTAAATGTCTAAAGCTATTTTAGCATATTAAGGAAGAATAAAAAAGATAGTAAATTACCAATAAACTCAGCAAACAATGCTAATAGCTTAAAGGCTTATGAAGTTCAAATGAAAAAACACTAAATATTATGATAATCTAGGCTAACTTGTCATTCTAATCTTAGAACCCAGTAAAAACAGGGTAATTATAGGTTTGCATTTACAAAATACTATGAATCATAAATATCAAACATTTGGCAGTAAACTGAATGACATTTTAACCTAGTTCCTATGTAAATTCATGACAGTACCACATATGTAATATTTAAACAAAAAGAACAACATATTTCCTTCACCTTGTAATATGGTATATTTAAACAGAAATGAGAGGCTCTATATGAATAGTGACATAAATCATCAATAAGTGTTTTATTATAAATATATTTGCATTAGTAATGTTTCTATATATATATTTATAAAGTGATAATTATCATTGACTTCATAATTACTGAAAACTACAAAAAAATTCAAGATTCCCTACTTTGCTATATATTAAATTAAATCTTAAAAACAATGATTAAAAGGTAATTGCCCTAAAAATGATTTTTGTAAATAAGAAAGCCTCCATTTCATATAAAGGTTCAGTGCAGATCAATAGATACTTGAAGAATATCTAAGGTATATCTATGGGTACAGTTTCAGAAAATATTTATCAATGATTATGCATCAGAAAGGAAAATAAATGTTAAATCACAAGTATGATTTAACTAACAATTTAATACACAGGTAATTTGTCATAATTGCACCTATGATCTAAAATAAAATAGATGTGAGAAATAACTTAGGTTGGAGAAATTTCAAAGGTAAGGAAAACAATTCTAAAATTTATAATTTAAGATTGTCTTTAAGCTTGTGGCTAAAGACAAATTTTCATATCTTCCACTGTGTTAGGATTTTCTCTATGACTTGAACGTGAGTGTAGCGTTAACTCAGTTCTCTGCAATGAAATGTATCTTATGGGAATTTCAAATACAATTTTGAACATTCCAGCATATTTTCATTTACTTATGAAAACTGGTTTGTTTTTTTTTTCAGTGAGGAAGATTAGCCCTAAGCTAACATCCATTGCCAATCCTCCTCTTTTTGCTGAGGAAGATTGGCCCTGGGCTAAGATCCGTGCCCATCTGCCTCTACTTTATATGTAGGATGCCTGTCACAGCATGGCTTGATGAGTGGTGCGTAGGTCCATGCCTGTGAAGCCTGGGCCACCGAAGTGGAGCGCATGAACTTAACCACTACATCACTGGGCTGGCCTGTGAGAACTGATTTTTATTCATAAAACATAATATACCTCTTACATAATTCCTTGGAATTATTCTCAGGACCCAAGTTTTTATCGACTCCTGCCTTCCTTACACATAGCTCCCATTCCTATGCTCCTTTAAGCTGACATGGTTAAATGAAGATTATTATGCTGATAGGATTGGATCTCTACGCCTTAAATAAATATTAGAAAAGGCCACATAGCACAAAATGAAGTACATGCTAAAATTCTATAACAGGTATAAGGACCAAAATCAGGACACATGGAATTTTATAAAGTAATTAGCTAGAATGGTCTAATATTTTTGGATAGTAAGACAATTATTTATTTTCACTAACAAAGGATATGCATAGCTAGCAAGACACTGTATGAAAGCCACTTATTTAGTCAAAATATTTTTAGCATTATAAAGTTAGAAATATATAAAAAATAGAAGAAGAAAAATCTATGACATAACTATTCCCATTCAATTTTCTTGTCTTAGAAGAAATCCTTCATTTAACGGAGGGTGAAAAACTAGATTCAATTAAATAAAATTCATGCTGTGCCCTATTTTTACTGTTCATTTAAGACTAGAAAGTCTAACATTTAAGCAAAAAATTTTCATTCAAACAATGGTCTAATATTTTTGGATAGTAAGACAATTATTTGCACTAACAAAGGATATGCATAGCTAGCAAGACACTGTATGAAAGCAATATCCATGGAGTCTACATGTGAGAAAAACTTGAGGTGATACTGTCTTATATTGAGGTGTGTTTTTCTTTTTTAAATTTTGTTTGCTTTTTTCGGCTTATTTGGTTTTTCAATACGTAAATTATTTTTGAATAGAGGCCAAAGCAGACCTGCCTCATGTTAAATTTCTATTTATATTGAACCAAGTGTGTGTGTACATCTATATAATTAATATATTAATATATTATAATATTACATATAATTTTTTCCTTTTATCAGATAGGAAATATGTCTGAGTTTTGAGAGAACCTGGTAGACAGTATTAGTTTTGTTTCTAGAACTTTAATTAGCCTAGTAATTAGCTACTTATGAAGACATGGAGAGAAAATATGCTCAGTGGTGGAGCACTTAGACGGAGTCAGGCTCCTGTGTTTGTACCCTAGCTTCATCACATACTATCTGATATGACCTTTGGCCAATTATTAAAATTCTTTCTGTCTCATTGTTCTGATTTATAGCAAAAGCTCATATATAATGGGTTACTGTGAGGATTAAGCAAATTAATACCTGTAAAGTGTTATCACTGGGGCATTCTAAATGCTGGGTACATTTGAGTTATTATTAAATCTCCATCGTCAGTCCTCCTGGCTCCCTGATCACACAATCTAGTCTGCAGAAGTGTCTTATATAGGTAATGCATTATAAAAAATTAAATTTCACTGTTTTTTGGCAGTGTATATATTCTCTAATGTACCAATCCCCACCATTCCCTATTGTCTTATAACAGTCTATTGCATATATCAGAGTTAGCAGCCTGTCCCCTGAGGCATTTGAGTTCAGAACCTTTTGATAATGCCTACTCTTAACTGTCTTCACCTGCTTTATATGAGCTTCTTTATACTTTATTGTCATCAAATCATGGGATCTGTTCTGCCTAGTGGAGCTGTACTATGTTTTCTATCAATCTTATTTAATCAAATTCAAACCCAGAGTGTGCCAAAGAATGATGTTTTTGAACTGTAAGCTCTAAGAATCACAATGAATATTACTTCCGTTTTCTCTCATAATGTACTTCAAATTGTAGGATACAATTACCAACAATATAGTCTAGTAATATAGTGATTGATATCCTCTCAACTTTCTGAAAATGGATATGAAAAATAAGTCACTGCAGGGGGAAAGCACTTGTTGAACATCGTGCTCCACATTGGTGATGCAGTAGGGTTGTACCCTGGATAAAGCCATTCTACTGCACCTTGTTTTTTCAAACATTTTGCTTCCACATTCAGATTATTAAAGTTCTCATAGTGGCAATCCCTTGCCTTTGGGAGGAGATGCCAATGTTTCAAAGGAAAAGTAATAATTGGTCTACAGTAAAAGTAAGCTTGAAAAAATTTGTATTTGAATATTATCTATTAAATCAGAAATTGAAGATAATGAACAAATTGTCACCTAAGAAATTACATGAAGAGCAAATCTGGGTTAGAAGGCCGTTAATATTAAGTACACAACATATATATCAAGAAAATACTAAAATGATGATAGTTTAAAACAGGGCCCAGAATACTATCCAGCCATTAAAAGTGATACTGTAGCTGCTTCTGATTCCTAATACTACAAGATTGTGTTATTTGGATCAACCCTTTAGCTGAAAACAAGAAAAACGCTGGATAAAAAATAAACACAAGACGGAGCGACGTCAGCATCATGGCGGAGTGAGCTTTCCCGTGAATTCTTCCCCCACAAAATACAACAAAAGTAACAGCCACAGACCAACAACGGAATCCCAGACAGTGAAAAGCTGGAGCGGAGGGATCCACACTGCCGCACATCTGAGAGCGGAACGTGCTGGGCCCCCGGAGGAAGTGGGGAGAGGTAAGGAGAACTCCGCTCCCTCCCCATCAGATCAGCGATCCGGTCCGCGCGGCTCCCAGAGAGGGGGGAGGGGCGGCCCTCGGCGGGAAACTGTAGCTCTTCGGGCTCTCTCAGCCAGTGGGAAACTCCCGCACAGAGGGCTCAGAGGAGCCACAGGGCTACCATCAACATCTGAGCAACCCAGAGAGCGGATAAAGAGGGGCAAACGAGAAGCCTCCCACGTCAGGGACCCAGAGGGCAAAAGAGAGAGCTCCCCCCTCCCCGCAACCCGGAGTCTGCAGCTCGACCAGATCTAGCGGTCCGAGGCAGACCTGAATAAACTGGACTGGACCCGTGGATCGCAGTGGGGAAAAGAAACAAAACAAAACAAAACAAAACTGCGGATCGCAGCAGAAAAACTGGGGCAGAGCGCAGGGGGCTTAGACTACACAGCCCTTTACCACCAGACAGTGGCGGCAGGTGGAAATTGCAACCAGAGACTTCCAGGATGAGGAAAATCAAAACCAACACAGGAACCACAATGCAAAAATATATGAAATCACCAGACCAGAAACAAAATGACAAGCACCCAGAAATCAACCCCGAAGACACAGAAATCCATAAACTAAATGACAGAGATTTCAAAATAGCTATCATAAAAACACTCAACGAAATACGAGACAACACAGACAAACAATTAAATGAGATTAGGAGTTTCTTCACAAAAGAGATTGAAATCATAAAGAAAAACCTATCAGGGCTGATGGAGATGAAGAACACAATGGAGGAGATAAAGGAGAATCTGGAATCTTTAAAGAACAGAGCTGACAATATGGAGGAAAGAATTAGTACTTTAGAGGATAGGAATACAGATATACTCCAGATGGAAGAAGAGAGAGAACTAAGACTAAAAAGAAATGAAGAAAGACTCCGAGAAATATCGGACTCTATTAGAAAATGTAACATAAGAATTATAGGTATTCCTGAGGGAGAGGAGAGGGAAAGAGGAACAGAGAGCCTATTCAAGGAAATAATAGCTGAAAATTTCCCAAATCTGGGGAAGGAGCAGGAAATACCAGTAAGCGAAGCCAACAGGACTCCTATATATATTAACAGACAAAGGCCTTCACCACGACACCTAGTGGTAAGGCTAGCCAGGGTCAACGACAAAGAAACAATATTAAGGGCAGCTAGACAAAAACAAAAAACAACGTACAAAGGAACTCCCATCAGGCTCTCAGCGGATTTCTCAACAGAAACTTTTCAGGCTAGAAGAGACTGGAATGATATATTCAAAATACTAAAAGACAAAAACTTTCAGCCAAGAATACTCTATCCAGCAAAAATATCCTTCAAATATGATGGAGAAATAGTAACTCTCCCAGATAAACAAAAGCTAAGGGAGTTCATGGCCACGAGACCGCCACTACAAGAAATACTCAAGAAGGCCCTCAGGCCTGAAAACAAGAAGAGAAAGGGAACACAAAGCTTGGAGTAAGGAGAAAAGTAGGTAGACAAAATCAGAGAAATAGTAGATCTTTACCGGAATAGGTTAGCAACCACTTAAATACTAAACTCAAAGATCAAAGGAAGAAATTCACCAAAAATAAATTTAACCTCATCACTGTAAACACACAGCCACAACACAAGATAGAATAAGGTATAACAAGAGCAACTTAGAAGGGGAAGAGGAAAGTGACTGAATTGACTTAGTATAAGGAAATAGGAGGCTATCAGATAATGGACTATCTCATACAGAAGATTTTTCGCCCAAACCTCAAGGTAACCACTAAACAAATAATCAAATTAAAACCACATATGATAAACAAAGAGAAAACTAGAAGAATCATAAGACAGAACAACCAAACTGAATTGGCAGTCCAAAGCAAATGGGACAAGAAACAAAGGAAATGCAAAAGAACCAGAAAATAAGTGACAAAACAGCAACATTCAACCCTCATATTTCAATAATTACCCTAAATGTAAATGGATTGAACTCTCCAATCAAAAGATACAGAGTGGCAGGATGGATTAAAAAGCAAGACCCAACAATATGCTGCCTTCAGGAAACACATCTTAGCACTAAAGACAAGCACAGGCTCAGAGTGAAAGGATGGAAGACAATACTCCAAGCTAATGGCAAACAAAAGAAAGCAGGTGTTGCCATACTCATATCAGACAAAGTAGACTTCAAGATAAAACAGGTTAAGAAAGACAAAGAAGGGAAATATATAATGATAAAAGGGACACTCCATCAAGAAGACATATCACTTATAAATATATATGCACCCAACATAGGAGCACCAATGTACATAAAACAACTATTAACAAACCTAAAAGGAGAAATCAACAACAACACAATAATAGTAGGGGATCTTAACACCCCACTTACAGCAATGGATAGATCCAGACAAAAAGTTAATAAAGAAATATTAGATTTAAATGAAAAACTGGACGAGATGGACCTAGTAGACATATACAGAGCACTCCACCCAAAAACAGCTGACTACACATTCTTCTCAAGCGCGCATGGAACATTCTCTAGGATAGACCATATGTTGGGAAACAAAGCAAGCCTCAATAAATTTAAGAAGATTGAAATCATAACAAGCATCTTTTCAGACCATAGGCTATGAAACTGGAAATGAACCAGGAAAAAAAAACTGGGAAAGTGACAAAAATGTGGAGATTAAACAACATGCTACTGAACAACCAATGGATCATTGATGAAATTAAAGGAGAAATCAAAAACTATCTGGAAACAAACGAAAATGATAACATGCCATATCAAACCATATGGGACGCAGCAAAAGCGGTCCTGAGAGGGAAACTCATAGCGATACAAGCCCACCTTAACAAACAAGAAAAAGCCCTAATAGGCAGCCTTAAATTACACCTAACAGAACTAGAAAAAGAAGAACAAACAAAGCCCAAAGCCAGCAGAAGGAGAGAAATAATAGAAATCAGAGCAGAAATAAATGATATTGAGACCAAAAAAACAGTAGAAAGGATTAATGAAACAAAGAGTTGGTTCTTCGATAAGATAAACAAAATAGACAAACCCTTAGCCAGGCTAACTAAGAAAAAAAGAGAAAAGGCTCAAGTAAATAAAATTAGAAATGAAAGAGGAGAAATTACAACGGATACCATGGAAATACAGAGGATTATAAGAGAATACTATGAGAAATTATATGCCAACAAATTGGACAATCTAGAAGAAATGGATAAATTCTTAGACTTATACAACCTCCCAAAATTGAACCAAGAAGAAATGGAGAATCTGAATAGACCAATCACAAGTAAAGAGATTGAAATAGTAATCAAAAACCTCCCAAAAAATAAAAGTCCAGGACCAGATGGCTTCTCCAGTGAATTTTACCAAACATTCAAAGAAGATTTAATACCCATCCTCCTCAAACTATTCCAAAAAATAGAGGAAGATGGAACACTTCCTGAATCATTCTATGAGGCCAACATCACCCTGATACCAAAACCAGACAAAGACAATACAAAGAAAGAAAATTATAGGCCAATATCGCTGATGAACATTGATGCAAAAATCCTCAACAAAATATTGGCAAACCGAATACAACAATATATTAAAAAGATCATACACCATGATCAAGTGGGATTTATACCAGAGACGCAGGGATGGTTCAACATCCGCAAATCAATCAACGTGATACATCACATCAACAAAACAAAGAATAAAAACCACATGATCGTCTCAATAGACGCAGAGAAGGCATTTGACAAGATACAACATCCATTTATGATAAAAACTCTCAATAAAATGGGAATAGAAGGAAAGTACCTCAACATAATAAAGGCCATATATGACAAACCCACAGCTAACATCATACTCAATGGGGAAAGACTGAAAGCCATTCCTCTGAGAACAGGAACGAGGCAGGGCTGCCCACTCTCACCACTCCTGTTCAACATAGTACTGGAGGTTTTGGCCAGAGCAATTAGGCAAGAAAAAGGAATAAAAGGAATCCAAATAGGTAACGAAGAAGTGAAACTCTCACTATTTGCAGATGACATGATTGTATATATAGAAAACCCTAAAGAATCTGTTGGAAAACTGTTAGAAACAATCAACAACTACAGCAAAGTTGCAGGGTACAAAATCAATCTACAAAAATCAGTTGCATTTCTATATGCTAATAATGAACTAACAGAAAGAGAGCTCAAAAAGATAATACCATTTACAATTGCATCAAAAAGAATAAAATACCTAGGAATAAATCTTACCAAGGAGGTGAAGGACCTATACAATGAGAACTACAAGACATTATTGAGGGAAATCTACGATGACATAAAGAAATGGAAAGATATCCCATGCACGTGGATTGGAAGAATAAACATAGTTAAAATGTCTATATTACCTAAAGCAATCTACAGATTCAATGCAATCCCAATCAGAATCCCAATGACATTCTTCACAGAAATAGAAAAAAGAATACTAAAATTTATATGGGGCAACAAAAGACCCCGAATAGCTAAAGAAATCCTAAAGAAAAAGAACAAAGCAGGAGGCATCACAATTCCTGACTTCAAAACATACTACAAAGCAATAGTAATCAAAACAGCGTGGTACTGGTACAAAAACAGACACACAGATCAATGGAACAGAATTGAAAGCCCAGAAATAAAACCACACATATACGGACAGCTAATTTTCGACAAAGGTGCTAAGGACATGCAATGGAGAAAGGAAAGTCTCTTCAATAAATGGTGTTGGGAAAACTGGACATCCACATGCAAAAGAATGAAAGTGGACCATGTGCTATCGCCATTCACAAAAATTAACTCAAAATGGATCAAAGACCTGAAGGTGAGACCTGAAACTATAAAACTCATAGAAGAAAATATAGGCAACACACTATTTGACATTGGGTTTAAAGGAATCTTTTCGGATGACATGCCTACCCAGACTAGGGAAACTAAAGAAAAAATAAACAAGTGGGACTTTATCAGACTAAAGAGCTTTTATAAGACAAATGAAACCAGAATCAAGATGAACAAACAACCAACCAGCTGGGAGAGAATATTTGCAAAACATACATCTGACAAGGGGTTGATCTCCATAATATATAAAGAACTCACACAATTGAACAACAAAAAAACAAACAACCCGATCAAAAAATGGGCAGAGGAAATGAACAGACACTTCTCCAAGGAAGATATACAGATGGCCAATAGGCACATGAAAAGATGCTCAACATCACTAATCATCAGGGAAATGCAAATCAAAACAACACTAAGATACCACCTCACGCCCGTTAGAATGGCTATAATCACCAAGACAAAAAACAACAAATGTTGGAGAGGATGTGGAGAAACAGGAACCCTCATACACAGCTGGTGGGAATGCAAATTGGTGCAGCCTCTATGGAAAACGGTATAGAGATTCCTCAAAGAATTAAAAATAGAGATGCCCTATGATCCAGCCATCCCACTACTGGGAATCTATCCAACGCACCTGAAATCAACAATCCAAAGAGGCTTATGCACCCCTATGTTCATTGCAGCATTTTTCACCATAGCCAAGAAGTGGAAGCAACCTAAGTGTCCCTCGACTGACGATTGGATTAAGAAAATGTGGTATATATATACAATGGAATACTACTCAGCCATAAAAAAAGACAAAATCGTCCCATTTGCAACAACATGGATGGGCCTGGAGCGTATTATGTTAAGTGAAATAAGCCAGAAAGAGAAAGACAAACACTGTATGATCTCACTCATATGTGGAATATAAACCAACACATGGACAGAGAAAACTGGACTGTGGTTACCCGGGAAGTGGGGGTGGGGGGTGGGCACAAGGGGTGAAGGGAGTCATATACGGGGTGATGGACAAACAAAAATGTACAACCCAAAATTTCACAATGTTAGAAACCATTAAAATATCAATAAAAAAAATAAACACAAAATACACTAACAAACCTTGTCATCTGAAAATCACTCAAAGGCTGCAAATATAATGGTGAATTTTAAGGCCAAATTCTTGGGGAAAGCTGAACCTAGAGGGTTAAGCAGAATTTCACAGTAATTCCATTTTTTCTTGAGAGGTTTTTTACAATACTGTACACTTGAGCTTCAAATCAATAGCCTCAAGGGATGAAGGGGGACAGAAATTTAGTTCCACGGGCTACGCAAGGTGAGAAGTCTTATTAAGACACATGCTCCACCTCAAGCTGGGATCTCAAAGGCCATAGATTCAGAGCAATGACCCGCTAGAAATAACCCCCACCCTCACTCCAAATTACAGAGCATTTTAGAGATTATATCTGTGCTGAGCAGAGCAGGAGAAGAAGAGTGAAAAGAAAAAAAAATATCCTAGAAGTCATCTTTATACATGGGTCTTTGCGTACATTTACACACTGGACACCAGAGTCTGGATGGATCAGGGAACCTCAAGCTATGAACTACATTTGAGATGGTTTCCAATTGTAAGGGGCCCCAGGTGCCAGACAGATACAAACACAGAGCCCCTTTGGAAGAGAGAACACCATCATAGGCATCCGAAAACACTCATAAATTTTTTTTTTCAAGGATAATTGACTATCACACACTCATAGATAACTAGGCACACAAGGAAACAAGGTGATTGATTTAAGATCTATACAGACAACAGAGAGCAGAAGAACCACAGAGACTTCAGATAACAGAATGGTTATAAAAAGCTTAGAAGACTATGCTTACTGTTTTTAAAAATATATAACCTTGAAAGTATCTTCAGATAACACAAAATAAATGTAGACATAGGAGGCTTGAGAAAGAACTAAATCAAACTTGTAGATATAAAAATATTCAATAATGAAAATTGAAAAATTAATATGTATTTTAGTAATAGCCTAGGTGCAGTGCTTTAGTCCATTCAGGCTGCTATAACAAAAATACCTTAAACTGGGCAGCTTATAAATAACACACATTTATTTCTCACAGTTTTGGAGGCTGGGATGTCCAAGGTCAAGGCTGGCAGATTCGGTGTCTGGTGAAGGCCCACTTCCTGGTTCATAGATTACCCTTTTTCATTGTGTCTGTCACACGGCAGAGGGAATGAGCTAGCTCTCTGGGATCTCTTTTATAAGGGTATTAATTCCAGTCATTAGAGCTTCACCCTCATGACCTAATAATCTCCAAAGGCCCTACCACCTAATACTATTGGGGGTTAGGATTTCAACATATGAATTTGGAAGGGACACAAACATTCAGACCAAGCACACAGAGAAAGAGAACATTACTATCGAACTGCAGAAATTATTCCGAATGCAGCATGGAGAGACAAAGGGAAAATGCCAAAGGGAGGATAAGAGATATGCAAAGTTGTAACATATGTTTGATTGAAGTTCAAGACGGAAAGAAAAAAATAAGATAGAAATAATATTTGAATAGATAAAGCCGATAGTTTTTTACAATTTATAAATGACACTAATCCATGAAATCAAAGGGCTCAGTGAATCTTTAGTGAGATAAATACAAAGAAAGCCACATCTAGATATATCACATCTAGAAAACCAAAGACAAAGAAAAATCTTAAAAACAGTCAGAGGAAAAAGACAATGGAATAAAGATGATAGAGAATCATTATTTTCAGTGTAATGAAAGAATTCTATACCAAGCAGAAATAACTTTCAAGTATGAGAGCAAAAAAGACATGTTCAGAGAAATAAATAAAAAACTGAGAGAGTTTTTCACCAGCAGAACATCTCTAAAGGTACTAAGTAATTTCCTTTAGAAAGAAGAAAGTGATTTCAGATGAAAGGTCTGAGATGCAAGAAGAAATGATAATCAAATAAGTAGTAACTATGCGGGTAAATGTAAGAGAGCGTGAACTATATAAAAAATAATGCCCAGTGAGGTTAAATAATAACATTAGAATTAAAGTGCAAGATAGCAACAACGTGTAAGTCAGGAGGGGTCTAGACAGAGTTCAAATGATCTAACATTTTTATTATATAAGGAGAAAAAATGAAGGTTTTGATAAATTTTAGACTTTGATAAGTTAAGTATGAATACTGTACTTTCTAAAGCAATCACAAAATTAGAAGCAAGCATTTAATTTTCCAACTTGCAAAAGGAAAAAGTGGAATAATAAAATATATTAATTCAATCCAAAAGATGGTCAAAAGAAAGTGAAAAAAATGTATAGATAGGAATAGATATGGAACATGTGAGACAAATAGAAAGCACAAAATAAAATGGTCGATTTAAATCCAAAGCTACCTGAAATTATATTAAAGGAACTACAGGGACTAAGTTCTCCAGCTAAAAGACAAAACTCATTTGATTGGAAAAAATCCCCATCCACCTCCATGCAATTTACAAGACACATATATCTAAGAAAACAGAAAGGTTGATACTTAAAGAACGGAAAAACATATACTTAACAGATATGAACAAAAGATTCTCATGAAGGTATATTAATATCAGAAAATAGATTTTAAAGCAAAAATCATTTCTAGAGATGGAAAATCAATTTATACTGATAAAATATTTAATTCTTCAAGAAGATATAATAATATATATTTGCAAGCACTTTATAACATAGATGGTGAAACTATCAAGAAAAGATAAGAGCTAATTACCTTAAAAGTCAGGATAATGGTTATCACAAGGGAGAGGGGTATGATTAGAAAGACAGACTCAAGAGGCTGTTGGAATGCCAGTGAAGTTCTCTTTCTTAATCTGAGCAGTAGTCACACAAGTGTTAACCTATAACTATTAGTAAAACAGTATATATACAGGTTTTATACATTTTCTGCATGCATGGAAATTCTTGAGTTATTAAATGAAAAAGCAGGCTGGATAATAATATACATACACAGAATCATCTTATTTTGTTTTGTTCTATAGATATAATCAAAAGATATACATGAAGTTTTTATCAAAAATTACCTCTGGATGGTGGTTGCATACTTGTTCTTTCAATGTTTTCATATAATATGCATTGGTTTTGCAAGAAGGGAAAAAAAATGAATAAAAAAAGAACTACTCAGGAATAGAAAATAAGGTTTCTAGAGAGAAGAGAGGTTGGTAGAAGGATGTGTGTCAACTTTGAAAATGGAAAATGAAGAGCTTTGTGGGAAGTGAGACATAGATACTCAATGAGAAGGAAATACTTGGAAAGCAGCAATGCTGAAAAAGACTTCAGGGTGAGTATGGACAGCAAATTAGATAGAAGCTTGCTGTGTAATGTGCCAGGAATGAGCGCCAACGCTATTTTCAGCTCCAAAAGCACAGGCATCGTGGCACAAAACAAGGACAGGCAGCCTCTTTTTATATAGATTTGGAAAATCTGACTCTAAGGCAACAATTTTATATTAAACTACTTTTAGCTTACATTAGGTACAAGGAAGAAAACAGCCACTATGACCTAAAAACGATTATGGTGATATGGAATTCTCCAATGATATAATTTTAACATTCTTGCTTTGTGGAGGGCATAGCCTCTATTAATGTCAGCTCCAAGTTTTACCAAGGGTAATGGTAAAACCTGTATATTTGAAATTTTTTCTCAAAGATTTTTCTCAAAAGATACATACCACAATAGCCATGAAAGATACAAAACTAAGTCAGCATAGGAAACTTGCATGCCCTCAAGACTTCAACTAATTGGAGAGAGCAAAGTATAGGAATTATAAAAGTAGGATAAATGAATCCTGACACAAGACTGGCCTCTAAAAGGAGACACAATTCACAGTGTCTAAAGGACATCGTGAGCTTAAGATGCCCAAAATAGCAGGCAGAATACGGCAGCAGATGTGTAGATGTCAACTGATAATCAAAGCCGGGTGGGCAATGCAGACAGCTCCTAGGTCCACTGATGGCCAGGAGTTGGGTTGGTACAGAGTAGGATTCAGTGCCTGTGAAGAAGGTGGTCGGCAAGAGTTAGGCAGCAAATTAAGGCAGGTGAATGGACTTCAGGGCAGGACTTCAGATCCGACAAGATATTGGGTGCTGCATCATAACTAGCAAGAGATTGAGAGGCTTGGCAGCACATGGGAATCCCTCAGATGGTATAAATAAAAAGACCTTAAATGAAAGACTACTTACAGAGATATGAGCAGAGCCAATGGAAAAGAACAAGGGATGTTGAGGTACCTAGAGACTTTCAAGAGCTTTAAAGGAGCACTTGTAAGTCTAAAGGAATAAAGGGAAGAAATAGTATTACCAGGGTCCAGTAAGAGCTGCAGGTATGGAGGAGTAGCTGCCTGTCAGAGGCTGGAGTTGTTGCCAGAGAAATAGTGCCAAAGCAGAGGGAAGGAGCAGGAAAGAAAGACCTTGACCTCTTTCTCCTTCTGACCTACTATTTCCCGGTAATACCTCTTATTGGCCAAACTCAACCCAAAGCCAGAGGACAAGGGAGCCTGGATGATACAGTTCATAGGACTCAGCCTTCCAGAACAAAGAGCAGGGAAGAGAAGGGCAGAGAAGAAAATCTGTTGGTGATGATGGGGTGTACAAACGGAGAGTAACCAGCACAGGTACTATACAAGGAACCTGAGGCAGGGCCAGTTACACACAGTGGGTCAATATGGGAGAGCTGTTCTTCAGCCAGTCAGTCCTAAAATAATTTTAAAATATCTCCTGTATGGTGCTATATCGTGCTATATTTGCTGAGGATACAAAAATAGTAAGTTGATCCTTTCTAATGAAGGCTTTGCAGTCTAGCCTGGAAGTGAAGATAGGGATGTACACAAGGGTACAGAGAAGACAAAAAAGGAAACTAACTAGTCATTCCTGGGTTTGGAAGTCAGTAAAAAATTAGAACAAGAGACCATTTAAGCCTAGAAAATCAGAACAAGGGAGAGAGAGAAGGGAATTTCTGGGAAAAGGGAACATCATGAGACATTAAACACCCTTGTGTATTTGGTCATACAGCAGTTTGGTTTTGGTCGGAGCAAAGAGTGTGAAGGAGACTGGAATTAGAAGCTACATAAAGACTAAGCCTACGGGCCTCATTGGATGGACCTCTCTCCCTTGGCCAGGCTGCTAGAGGAACACAGCAGTGAGAGGCTGAATAAGTAGATGGCGTGTTGGTGATGGTGTTTGGGTAGGGTGGGGGAGTACAGCAACTCTCACACCATGTGCTGCTGCTTTAGGGTTTTCCTCTTTCAGGACAAGATTAAGAAGAATTAGCAGATGGGCAAAAGGATAAACAGACTGGAATAAATGACACAACCAAAAAGAAAAATATCATAGAATGTTCACAGGGGGAACAGAAGGGAGGAACCTCAAATACTTGGAAATCACAAAAAGATGGTCACTCCGAGGATGAAACTCGTTTGATCAATAAGTAATCAAAGGGGAAAGAATGTCTCCTAGTCCCAACAGACACACTACTTACTTAGTTCACTTACTAAAATAGTCAGTGGTATTGATTCATGTTAGAGAGAAAGTTTATCAAAAAAAGAAGGCAGCCAACATAGAATGGGGGAGTCCAGCAATGTAAGCATCTGCATTATGTACACAGAACTTTCCAAGGAATAATTACACTGAATCTGGGAGGCATGGGTGGGCGTTTTGGCAGCATTCTTTGAGGGGAACAAGGAAATTCATCAGACATCACTGTGTTTTAATTTATGCTCATCACAAAACCTTCTGAGTAATAACTGGTATTTTTTATACATTTTGAGAAAGGGAAGTCTAGTTAGGGAATATATGTGAACCACTTTTTGGAAAGGTTACCAGAACAGAGATTCTGGCTAATATAGTATCTCTTGTCAATTTAGTTAATGGGAATCTTCCACTGAGAATCTAGTTTTGCCACTGTGCCTTTACAACACAATTTCTTGACCTGTAAGACAGACATTCTAACTATGGAATACAGTAAAATTACAAATAATCCTACCCTTTGGAGTCTCTTGGCAGTCTCGCTCAGTTTCTCCTGACAACCATACAACCTCAATGCCTCCATCCCTTTGGATTTTCTGCATTTCAAAAACAGGTTAACTTGTCTACAGGAGAGAAAGTTATGGTCTTAAGTAGAAATCACACTTCTAGAAATACTTCAAGAAAATGACTACAGAAAGTATGTGGATATAACAGTTGACTGAAGTACAGACACTAAGGCTGTAAAATAAACTTAGTTCATCTCAGGCTTAGTTTCTACCTTCCATTACATATAGGATGAAGGAGGCACGATAGAATGCTAGAGGATTGGCAGTTTTCAAATATTGTTTTTTTAATCCACGGGAATTTTTCCTCAAATTAAATCTTTATGGAACCTTGTCACATTAAAATATCAGAGTGAAGTGCATGGTTAGAAGCAAGAAGGAATAGTCAAGAGTTCTGCTGGCTCAATTCTTTCCAAAGCCCATAGGATTGCAGCACAGCCTGAGGAGTCCTAAGGGCTCAGTTTGAGAACAGCTATCAGAGTTGAGGAAACTGGGAGAAAAAAATCAAGTAATATAGGTTCTGATTTTGGCTCCACAATAGGCTTGAGAATAGTTCTGGTGACTTTATTCCTTATTTAGTAGAAACAGCTTACTTCTGGGAAATAAGAAAGCCATTTTCATGATAAAATGGACATGAGAATACTTCTAAGTTGCATGAAGCACCAAACAAAAGATACAAGGTTTAGACTAAACTATCATATTTGGAAATGCAAAAATCCCCTCATTACATAATCACCTTCAATGGCTTTGTTTAAAAGCCATTGTTCTAAAATTTTTAAAAGAACACATACAACTTCATACACAGATTTATATCCATTTCTAAAAAATTAACCTTTATCTTTGCTGTGACCTAGTGAAATTACAAGTCATTCATTCATGAAATAATTATTGAGCACTTATTATTTGCGAAGCACTGTGCCAATACAGTCAAGTGTGTAAAGTTGCCCTAGCCCTTGACCATGACAGAGGAAAGGGAGGGGAAGTGACATAATTATAGAGCGAATCCGTCAATTGACTGTTAAGTATTATAACGAGTCCTCATTATATTCATCATAGTCTCACCCAAAAATCTATAAGTTACATGCCTTTCAGAGGTCTCTTTTTTTTTTTTTTTTTTTTTTTGGTTTTCATTCAAGGAAATGAGCTGTTTCTTCCACTCCCTCCCCACTTTTTTTTATTTTTGCTGAAAAGTAGTTTAAACTAATCTTATACGCAGTTCTTTCTGATAAAATTATCTTCTTTCCTCCATTATTTGGTTTGTATAATTGACCATTATGGTTATACTCTATGCTTTTTATTATGTCATCTCAAATACCATTAGTAAATATTCTTAACACTTCACTAATTTATATTATTAAATATAATATTTAGTTTAGGATGTTCCACTTCAAACGGAAACAATCACTGGAACTATCACTGGCCATTTACATATTCTTATCCCATTTAGTCCAAGTCAGTGTGAGGAAGCAGTAGGAAAAATAGCAGCATCTTCTTTATATTAAATTCAAACTCAAGGTCACAACTTCTCTAAGGATACACAGTGATATCTATAAGCCAAGGCTTGACTAATAGAGTTGGACCTTGGTCTTGAGGAAGACATTGCTCTATTATTACAAAAGAAATCAACCAGTATGACATGCGGATATTTGATGCACAAATAAATCACAATGTTCCAGGAAGGCAGGTGGGAATCACCACACAGGAATTCTCTAATTCTTAGAAGCCTAAGGCTGACCTCGAGAACCCTCAAACCAACATAAGACTTATCTCATTTTTCTCTGCTAATTTTCTTCTCTTGTTGTTGTTAGATGCCTGGGTATGAAAATACTGGCTTGAAAAAGAATAGACTCTAGGAATTAAGTCTCCAATTTTTAAGTGATTTTTATCTGGATGTGACTTTGTTTTTCTTCAGAAAAGCAATGGCGTCAGACATAATGCATTTTCACTCTTCAAGTTTTGAGAGTGTGAACTGCAGCATTTACCTTGATTTAGCACTGCAGAAAATCCCAACCTTGTCAGCAACTGCAGCTTTCCTGAATCAGGAATATTTTTTCTTGGAACGTTCTGACATGACAGTCAAGTCAAGTTCAATTAAGGAGGATAGTTAAGATTGCTTGTGATAGACATGTATATGAGGAAGGCTTAGATGTCCACACTGGAGAAGTGGCAGTACCTGATACAGTAACAGTTTCATCATGTGCTGGATAAATCGAGGTCTCTCTCATTTCCATGTCTGCTTAAATATTCAAGCCTGATTCACTATCTGATTCAGGAGGTAAAAAGTAAGGGAATGTATTAGGCAGCATAGGCTTATTTACAAATCTTTCCATTTTAAAAGACTAAACTAGCATATCAGTTACTCTTGAAATAAACAAGATCACCAAAGTGGATCCATATGCTTCTCACTCGGAGTAAAATTGTGTTATGTAACAGTACTCCTCATTCCTACCACCGGAGGAAGCTCATTAGCAGTAAAAAGTGCAATAGATGGAGGTGGATTCCAAAGAAAATGCTGAATTTTAAGGAGTAGGATATAATTACTACTAATGTTGGACAGAGCTATATAATAAAAAGTACATACTATTCAATGCTACCACAAATGCTTGGCATAAAATTCAACTTCTTACTTGTTATGCCAAGATCTGTTTCCTTCCCACCTCCCTCAAAAAGTCTACAAAAACCAGTTAGTGAGACAAAGTCTTAAGTTATTAAAAACCTCTGTCCCAGGAGGTCCATTTCAAAGCCACAAAAGAAGAACAGAGATCAATACAAGAAAATTAAAACTAAAGAATAACATATAAAAAATAAGAACACTAAGATATCCAAGCTAAAAACAACCAAAAGTTAAGATTTTTCTCGCGCTAAGAACTCTAACTTTCACAAGGCCATCAATAAGTCAATGTTTGCAAAATGCCTACTATGGGAACTTTGACTAGACACTGGAAAAGATGCCAAATAGACCCAGTTCCAGCCCCCAATGAGCCAGAAATATAGATGAGATGACATATAGCCCAAGTGTCAAATAAATGATTTACTGATTAAAGAGTAAAGGTAGAAGAGATGTTCGAGACCAATCAGTCCAACTTCCTCACCTTATGAAAGAGAAAACATGGGAGGCCCAGAGAGAAAAAGTCACCTGGCAGGTAAGAGGAAGGGACCAGACTGGACTCCAAATCTTTGGACTCCAAACCTCTAATTGTAGGGATATTTTCACATCATTGGCCAACCTTTTCCCAAAGGAGATAACTGTTTATCACCAAAAGCAGGGTGGCTGCAATTAATGTGGCTGCAAAAAGAGCTCCAATTGAACATTCTTGATGTCATAATAAGGCCCTTTCTCTTCCAGCAATGGGGGTATTTTGGGAAGGCTTTTAATGGTTTTAATAACCTCAAGAAAACAGGCCCTGTGGCAAAACCAACTTATTGAGAAACATTTCCAATACCATAATAATCGTTAAAAAACTTCAGCCAGCCATCAAGTCTTAGAGGGCCTATTATGTGCTAAACACTATGTTGGCTTATGTCTAGAAAAACAGAAGTGCCCAACAAGTAACACCTTGTATCCTTGGCAAGCCTGCCCTTTCCTAAGTCCAGATACTGTTTGCAACAGAACCAAGAGGAGCAGCTACCTATGCTTCTGTTGAGTTCTCCCAGTTGCTTCCCCATCAATAAATCTCCACCTATCACCATGATCTGCTTAAGACATGAGTCCAAAGAAGTTTTTAGACAGTGTTTTTTATAAAAATTTTGACTGTGGCCCACATCAGGAAATACATCTTACATGAGGAAATACATCTTACATCATTATCTATTATACACATATATATTAAACTGAAACAAAATATGGCGTAATAATACTTACTCCACTATGTGCAACACCTTCTGATATTTCCTATTCCTTTCTATTCTCTTTTCTTCTCCTGAAGTGAAATATAAATGAGGATGATGATACATTAAATTGATTTAATGACTCTCTAATAGATCATAACCCATTTGAGAAACACTGAGACCATTCATTCATTAATTCCACATATATTTATTGAGTGCCTATCCTAGGCCAACTACTGTTTCAAGTATTGGAAAACAGCAGTGAATGGAACAATGAAAATTTACATCCTTTAGGGCTTACATTCGATTGCGGGGAGACAGATAATGAACAAGTCAAAAAGTAAAATATATTGTATGTTAGATAATGATAAGCTCTAAGGAGAAAACTGAAGCAGAGAGGGACAGAGGAAGTATTGGTGAGGCACTTGCAGTTTTCGATAGAGTGGCAGGGAAGTCCCCACTAAGAAGGTGACATTTGCATAAAGACCTGCAGGAGGTAAGGAAACAAGTGTGCAGGTATCTGAGGAAGAGCTTTCCAGGTGTAGAGGAGAGAGAGACAGGTTAGACCTGAGGTCAGAGGGATAGCAGATGCCAGATTTGTTGGGCCTTGGAGATTACTAATATCTGTGTCTGTTAAATTTGGTTTAGATGGGAAGCTGTTGGGGGATTTTGAGCAGCTAAGTGATATGATCTGACTTACAATTTAACAGAATCACTTTGCTGGGTGAGACCATTGGTAATACCATGAAGTCATACATCTCCCCTTATAGAGCAATCACAAAACTCCACAATTCCTGGGTGTTTGCTTGGGACTCTCATTCCCATAAGTTCTGTACATCCCTGATCTGACCATTTTCTCATCCCTCCAATCCTCCTCCTGCCCTCTGGAACTCAGTCTGTCATCACCAAGATTCCCTACCTCCTAAATCTGTTCTCCAAATATCATCTTTACCTTCTTGTTCTAATGAAAACTGGCCTTCCCCTGAGTACACTGCTTTCCTGGCAGCTCTCTCATTGGAGGCTATTTTGTTCTCCCCCTCCTCCTGTACTACTGGACCCAAAAGTATCATGGATGTTATTCTATATCCCATGGGAGGTCACAGATGTTGTTTCTTTGTCTTCCTTAAAAACACCCACTCCTTTGAAGTGTAGACCACGTACTATGCAAATTATTCCTCCTACTTTTTTGCATTAATTTACAGACCTCAGGATCAATTTCTCTCACTTGCTAAAGATTTAACGTGGAACTCAATGTGTCAACAGCCATCACATAATTATCTTTCCAGCTCGCTCACATTACAGCTGTGTGGCAGATTGCATTTTCCAAAGATGGCCATGACGGTAGCTCCTGTTCCACATACTCTTCTGCAATGTGACTCTGCCACTGTCTCAAGAGATGGAGCCCTATTGCCTTCCTCTTGAATCTAGGTTAGCCTTAGTGACTGGTACGCAGCCAATCAAACAGGGCTGATGTGATGCTATGCAACTTCTGTGTCTAGGTCAGCCTTATGACTAACACTTTGCTCTGTTGCAACACTTTTTCTTGGAGCCCTGAGCCATCATATAAGAAGTCTGACTGCCCTGAGAACACCATGCTGGAGAGGCCATATTTAGGTGCTATGTTCAATAGTCTCAGCTGAGATTCTCCTTCAGAAATCCCAGACTTGGTACCAGCCATGTGAGCAAAGAAGCCATCTTGGAAGTGGTTGTTCTAGCCTCAGCTACTCCAGACCTTGGACATTCAAGTCACCCTCAGCTGAGACTCTAGACATTGTAGAAGTGGAAGGAGCTGACCTCACTGTGCCCTTTCCAAATTACTGACCCCCAGAATTCACGAGCTTAATAAAATGGTTGTTGTTTTACACTACTAGGTTTTGTGGTGTTTGTTATACAGAAATAGATAACCAGAACAGATTCCAACTTAAAACAATTCTCTGACCTCACAAAGAATCATAATATTTTGACCCTATCAGTTTTTTACTATGATGTTGATAGGCAATAAATCCTCTCATTGTCTTTATTGTTTGGCTTAGTTTCTGTACAAGAGACAGTCAATGCTCATAAATAATCCATTTGCTCTCCTACATTTTCTATACTCCGTTGCAGTTAGTTTATGGCCATATATTTAGTTCTGGCCAATAGAATGTGATGAGAAGTCACTATATTACTTCAGGTGCAAGGTAGTTACAAGTAGATGTGATTTCTCTAACTCTTCTCTCTTTTGTGTACATGGCTGTGACCACAAACACTGAGAAGACAAGATGTTGCAAGATGGAAGCATCCTAGATCCCTGAATCTCCGTTGGAAAAGAGGTCCCAAAGAGAGCTTCCTGACCTACATCAAATTGTAATATGAGCAAGAAATCAATCTTTGTTGTGTAAAGCTAAGTAGATTTACGGCATTATTTGTTATTGCAACATAGACTAGCTGACCCTAACTAGTACAATTTTCATGATCTGACGTTATAGTTACTCTTTTGCATATACTATACACCCTCTCATCTTTTTTCTGGGAGTTTTTCCCCAATTAAATTCATCTCAATGCCTACTTAACTCATTCCCCAAGCAGCTAAATACGGCTGGAGGAGGGGACTGACTCAGCAACCATGCTGACTGATTTCTTTTTTTAACTCATGAACATAAACTTCAAGTGGGCCCCTGTGCTTCCTGGTTATTCACCCGAATTTTCCTCTTTCATTCGTTCACCAATTTTCCAAAGTGACTCTTTCAAACACCCTTCACTTTCCTAACATCAAGACCACCTTCTCCAAATTTATTCTCAGCTGATGATTTGCTTCATATTTTACTGACAAAGTTGAAGGCACAGAAGAGAATTTCCACATGCTCCCACCTCTACATATACCAGTCTATCTGGATCTGTCCATACATCTTGCTTTCCCTTTTCTTAACTGTAGATGAGCTGCCTATGCACTTATATAAAGCCAGTGACTCTAGTTGTGCTCTGAATCCAGTACCATCTCTCCTACTCAATGACATTTCTTCTGTAATTTCTCCCTCTCTTTGCTTTACTATGAAGCTTTCCCTACTGCACATTCCCATCAGCATACAATCATTGGTACTTCCCTTTCATGCAAAACTCCTTGGAAGGATTATCTTTACTCACTATCTTCACTTCCTATTCTCCAAGCTCTGTTGCACCTCTTTAAATTACCCCCAGGACTTCCAAAGCAGCTCTTGTCAAAGTCACCAATGACCTTCAAATTGCTAAATCAAATGACCAATTCTCAGTTCTCATTGGACACAAATTCTTAGAAGCAGCAATGGATCTCCTTCTCTTTCATGAAACACCGTCTTCACTTGGCTGCTGGGACACTATTCTCTTTTGTTTCTCCTGCTATCTCACTGCCTGATCCTTCTTAGTGTCATATTCTGAATCATCTTAATCTCCCTAGTCTCTAAGCATTGGAATGATCCAGTCTCAGATCCTCTTCAACGTCTTCTATTTTCCATCTATATTTATCTTTCTAGTTGATCTTATCAGATTCCATGGCTTTCATTATTAGTTATGCCGTGGTGAATCCAAAATTTATATCTCCAGCTCCAACTTACAGATTTTACTTCTGAACCTGATCTACATACTGTCTTATATAGCTAATATAGTCTTACATAGCTAACCCCACATTTTCCCATTTGAAGGCTTAATAGGTATCTCTAACTTAGCAGATAGAAAGCTAAACTCTTGATATTTCACCCCACAACTTATTTCTCCCACGATCTCTCTATGACAGAAATGGCAACTACTTTCTATTAGTTATTCAGTCCTCAAAGCTTGGGAGTCATCCTTGACTCCTCTTTTTCTTACACACCATATCCAGTCCTTCAGCAAATCCTGTCAATTTCATTTTCAAATATGTATCCTGAGTCTAATCCCTTTTACCACTGTCACTGCTCCCATGCTGTTTCAAGCCACCATTATATCCCATGGAGATTTTACAATAACCTCTCACATAGTCTCCCTATAACCATTCTTGCTCCACTGCAGACTACTTTCCATATTGCAGTCAAAGATGCCTTTAAAACATAAGTCAGATCATACTCTCCTGTCTCAAAATGCTTCAGAGGGCTTTCCATCTAAAGTGTTAAGTTCTCAGTGCCCTAAATGACCTGGCTCTATACTACCTCCATAACCCCATCTCCTAACACTCAGACAGTTGCCCACTCTGCTCCAGCCACACTCCCTATCTTGCTCTTCCTTAACTTCACCAAGCAAGGTCCATTCTCAAAGCCTTGGCATGTACAGTTCTCTTCATCAGAGACACTCTTTTCTCAGGTTGCCATATGGCTCCTTCTTCACTTCGTTTAGCTCTCTGCTTCCATTTCATTTTTTTAGAAAGGTTTTTCTCTCACTACCTATGCTCTTTATTCTCTATCCTGCTTTATTGATATACTTTATATCACTTATCGAAAATATGACATAGTTTATATTTATTTGTTTATTGTCCAGTGTCTCCCCTTTGCAGGCCTAGAATGTAAGATCCATGTGGGCAACACCTTGATCAGTTCTGTTCAATATCTTTTACTCTAGAACCCAAAATACCTAGAACATAGTAGGTGCTCAATAAATATTTGAATAAATTAATAAATAAAGGAATATGGAGCTCAGGTTTAGATGATGAATGAAAGCCTCATATGTGGAAACCCTGAGTTCGCCTGAAAAAATCGTTATTTGCATGTCTCCCATGGCATCAAGCTGACTAAAAGAAGACTCCTGGTGTATAAAACAAACTCAGGATGGACAGCAAAAATAATAGTGAACCAAGGCTACTAATGTCCCTGGCAACTATCCACAGAAGTTCAGCATGATACAGCAGGAGCCAGCTTAGAGTCTTTGTGCGATATTAGCCCATACTTTTCCTTCCAGAAAGAGGAAATGCATCCACATAAAGCAAATGAGGTGGAAAAAAGGCTGACAATGAGTTATAAATAAAATTAGTGGCATTATCATTGGATTATGCTTGCATAGAGAAAGGACGTTAGGCTGGAGCTAAATGGGGTCATTTTAGGTGTTTTTAAAAAATTATTATAAGCTAGATTTCTCTCTGTGGAATCTTTTATAGAGAGACTACATGTGCCTATAATCATATTTTTTTCTAAATCTAAATCTGGAACATACAATTTGACAAACATAAATTTACTTATTGGGACAGTAGGACAAAATATAAAAATTGGTACAGGCTTAAAAAATGCAGGATATAAAGGTACAGTATATATGCCTCTGAGATGACATTGAGGTTTTTAAGTGGATGAATGGTCAGAAAAAAGAACAAGCAGATGCAGAATAGAAGGAAGATAGGTGGTCAGAAATAAGATGCTTGAAGAGCAAAACACCATAAGTGACATACCGAGCTTCAGGGGTAAGTTCTGATGAGGATGAATGGTTTGAATCTTAGAGCATAACACAGTGAATATTCACTACCTCAAAGAAATCCTTGGAGGAAAATAGGAGTGTAAATAGATGTTTACAAAAAGAGTTGGGCTTCTTTCCCTTATACCCAACTAACTTTGGATTATGAAGTTTTGACACCATGTAAACTGTAATTCATCAAATGACTAGTTTCAACCAACGCGGCGTGTACCACCAGAAGATATACATCTGCCAAACTCAACTTATTGATGCTCAGCATCACATTCCACCTCACCACCTTCATAGAGATGTGCTTTGTGTGTCCGAGGCTCTGCAGGCAAGGCTGCGATTTTTTTATTCTAAAGGCTGTCTCTCTCCCTCCCTCCCTCCTTCTCTCTATCCCTCCCTCACACACACACATACACACACACTCACACACTACAAGTCAATAAAGGAGAATGCAGATTAGAGGTTTGAGGATAATACATGCCTTAAATGTTTTTATAAAGGAACGATCAAATTCTAACTTAGTTGAAGAATGAAATGAATAATATTGTAGGATCTCAAAAATTTAAGACTGAAGAGTCCAAGTCTTTCATTTAATATATGAAGAACTGGGACAAAGGGACTAAACGTAACTTGCCCACTAAAACATACGAAGTTGGTGGAAAAGCTGGGATGAAAACCAGATTTCCTGGCCCTGTGGAATACTCCTTTCATTTCACTAGTTCTCAATTTCAGTACCTTTACTATTATGATCGTATTACAAACAAAACAAAACACAACAAAACAAACTCCCCCTTGATGGAGCAAACATCTTAAATAAGTATATATTTAGAGGCCTATTGTTGTCATATTTTCAGAACATAGCATAAGAGTTCCTTTCAGAATATTTTAAGGCCTAGAATTGCAGGAA